>NC_056607.1:10953017-12275517 GCF_018340385.1 Cyprinus carpio | reverse complement strand
AGACTTATTTAAAAAATATTTAAAAAATCTTACTGTTCAAAAACTTTTGACTGGTAGTGTATGTTAGGCTATTGTTTGAAGTTAAAGATATTAATATTAATTAGGTCAGTCTGAGATGATTATTTGACAGTGATTACACATTTCTTGTTTGTATGAAGGCTAAATACAAATAAAAGGTGAACATTAATTTATTTGTGCTGTTTTTTCTTTTCTTTATTTTTTCTAAAACATTATATGGTTTTTATATTCACTATTATAGGTGTCAGACTTGGCAAGTTAATTTTTCATAAGTTTGTATGCACAGACATCTGTTGTTTGCATTCTTGGCACTGTTTACGAGGCTTTTTTAATAATGTTTATATCGATATCAGAATTATATCGTATCGACCGAAATTAAGAAATATATTGTGATTATAAATTTTGGCCATATCATCCAGCCCTAGCTTCAGCTTGACCTTTGTGCTGTTAGACCCCCTGCCATCTATTCACTTATTACTCCTTCCCTCTTTTCTTTGATGTCCAGAAATGTATTTGGTATGTACAGTTATGTTTTAAGACTTTTTCTATCTACACAAAAAAACAGTCGGTATCTGGTGTGACCACCACAACGCAGTGCAACACATATCCTTCACATAGAGTTGATCAGGTTGTTGATTGTGGCCTGTGGAATGTTGGTCCACTCCTCTTTAATGGCTGTGTGAAGTTGCTGGATATTGGCAGGAATAGGGCTGGGCGATGTATCTAACGATATGATCATGCACATCTAGTCAGTAAATCTGGTTCCCTGATTACCGCTAAGGGTGCTTTCACACCTGCCTCATTTAGTTCGGTTGAATCGTACCAGAGTTCGTTTCCCCCTTTGGTGCGGTTCGTTTGGGCAGGTGTGAAAGCAGCTATCGCACTCGGGTGCACACCAAAGGCGGACCAAACAAGCGTACCGAGACCTGCTTGAAGAGGTGGTCTCGGTACGCTTTCAAACGAACTCTGGAGCGGTTTGTTTGTGGTGAGAACGTGATCCGACCTCGAACAGACCCAACTGCAAAAAGTACTGATCATTTTTGGACTAAACCAGCTGCCGTAGTCAGCTGCGCTGTGCATTATGGGATGAGGAAGTGTTTGTTGACAGTTTGCACTTTAGCATGGCAGCTCGTGGATTAATGCACGCCTCCGCTTGAAGTTACGAGCGATGCCCGCTCACCATTTGAAGTGCATTAGAATGTTGTTTTCAAGCCGCATCCGCGCTTCATTATAGAAATGAATTGTTTGCATATTGTGGTGTATACAATGTAATAGATTATGGCCAGGGACAAAACCAGCCCGCGCAGTCGTCTCTCCATAGTTGTGTTGTTTCTGTGTTGTTTGCTGGCTTTTCCTCTTATGTTGGAATTTTCCTGCACGTAAATTCTGACCAATCGAAAAGCAGTTTAGGAAATACGTCATGGCCAATGAGTGATGTGGATGTTGTCATGTGACTGCATTTTGGTTCGTTTCAACTGGTTCGGACCAAAGCAATCAGTGTGGTGTGAAAAGGAACCGAAAAAGCTGAAAAATGCTACAATGTATAATTGTTTGCCCTTGGTTTGGACCAAATGAACTGAACTAGAGATGTGAAAGCACCCTAAATTGCCATCACCTGCTTTCAAATGGAGCGGCACTTAATAGACATAGCCGTGAATCGCCTTCGATAATGAACGTGATATTGCGTAGCTTGTCAGTGATCTACGACTCTATGATCATGTCTTTTAAGTGCCGCTGCATTTGAAAGCAGGTGATGGCGATTTAGCGGTAATCAGGGAACCAGATTTACTGACTAGATGCGCATGATCATATCGTTAGATATATCGCCCAGGGAGAAACTGGAACACGCTGTCGTATACTCTGATGCAGAGCATCCCAAACATGCTCAATGGGTGACATGTCCTGTGAGTATGCTGGCCATGCAAGAACTGGGATGTTTTCAGCTTCCAGGAATTGTGTACAGATCCTTGCAACATGGGGCCGTGCATTATCATGCTGCAACATGAGGTGATGGTCGTGGATGAATGGCACAACAATGGGCCCCAGGATCTCATCACGGTATCTTTGTGCATTCAAAATGCCATCAATAAAATGCACCCGTGTTCGTTATCCATAACATATGCCTGCCCATACCATAACCCCACCGCCACCATGGACCACTCGATCCACAATGTTGACATCAGCAAACCGCTTACGCACACAACGCCATACATGCTGTCTGCCATCTGCCCTGTTCAGTGAAAACCGGGATTCATTCGTGAAGAGAACACTTCTCCAAAGTGCCAGGGACCATCGGATGTGAACATATGCCCACCCAGTCCCACTCAATATTTGAGAGAAATAGGCCTTTTGTGTACATATAAAAAATCTTAGATCTTTGAGTTCAGCTCATAAAAAATGGGGGCAAAAGCAAAAGTGTTGCGTTTATAATTTTGTTCAGTGTAAATTAAGTGCAGTCACTTAAGTGAGCTCAACAATAATCAAACATGAATAAATTATTTTCTGTAAAAACAATTTCCTTCTAAATGGAAAAAAAATGCAGTCACTTAAGTGAGCCTAAACCTGCAGCTCAATAATCAAAAACATAAATCAAAACATAATTTATGTAAAAAAAAAAAAAAAAAAAAAAAAAAACCCGTCATTAAACCTGCAGATCAACAAGGTTTTTGGAAACATACTCGCTTTCTACACATTCATCTTTCAGTCCAAGTTATGATGCAGGAATGTTCACCTTTCTTGGACTAAGTTTGGAGCAGTGAGGTACGAGGATGTGTAAGAGAGAACGCCACACACACACGGTCTTTCTCTGTACAACACTCAAACAGTGGTAAAGACACCTTTGAGCCAGCAGTTTGTTTGTTTTTTATAATGTCGTGATTTTGAACAGATGTAAACAATGGCAGCAGGCTTAAAAGTATAGACGTGATAACAGCTAAATTTAATTATTGTACTAAATCACTGAAAAGTACAGTACGTACTTTAGACTGCTATTCCCTGCTCTGTGAAGTAATGTGAGGGAGGAAACCAGTTGATGTTAGCTAGTTAATTAGACTGTTATCTGCCTCGGTAGCAAGCCAAATAGTATTTATTTCAGCACTGAAGCAAATGGCGGTTGGGTCTCTGTCTTGATTGGGGGTGAAAGAGGGAGAAAAGATGGCACAGATATATAGTTTATGTTCGACCTGGAAGTATTTATTTAGCGTTTGGCGCTAAAACGCCATCTGTACGGAACATGTTTAGTCTACGTTACCCGAAAAATTCCCATATGACAGACTTCGTCTTTTATGACGCGGTAAAAGTTCCAGGGATTCATCTCCTTTGGCCATCCTGCACACAGGTGACTCTGACCGCTGGCACCGATCTTGATAAGAAGAAGCCATATTAGTAATGATTATAAAGGACTGTTGTAGTTTGTTCAAACAATATTCACACAGCTGACAGCTTTACCTGTTGTAGTTTGTTCAAGTTGTGCACAAAATAGACACTGCTTTTGAGCTGTTTTACTTGCACGTCATTTCGATCTCTCTCACGCTGCACAACTGAGCTGCGTTTATCAGGTGTGCCAGCGCTGCTGTGCTGAAGAGATGAGGACTGTTTGAAAGTCTTTTTTCCACTGAAACTTTGATGCGCATTGTCTTGGCTTAATACATGAACATAATAGACGTGATCAGAAAACAATCAGGAAAATGTTTAAGTCACGGTCACCTGCAGTACAGTTGGAAGATTGCACCTTTAATTTTATTCAAGTGTGATGTGATTTATTAGGGCCCTATGAAATCCATTTTATTTTTTCCTAAATTCCGTTTTATTTTTTTTATTTTTTTGGGTCAAATAACCAGACAAAGAAAATATAAATTTAAATAAATATAAAAATGTTTGGGACACTGCTAGCATGGAGACTGTACCGTACACCATAAGTTTGGAAATGTTTAGCTTAAATGATTAATATGAATAAACAGTACTCATAAATAGCTGTTGAGGTAGTATTCTCAAGTGAAGCGAGTTGAAGCTTGGACCCGGAAACAGCATTCCTTATGTCACCATTTAACAGGCAGGTTCTACATCTCATTTTATATAAATGTTTAGTGAATACACACACGTACAATTTTAGCTTTCTGTGGATGTTTTGGAGATGTTGCAGGATAAAAACACAGCTATTGAAGACATAGACAAAAATGACCTTTCACTGAAAACTGATATGAAGGATGGCCTATTGCAGTGACCTAATAATCAATGTTATTTATGATATAAACAGGTGAAATGGCTAATGTTGTTTATTATGGCAGCAAGTCCTTTTAATTAGATGGGTGCAATGAGGGATTGAAAAAGACCAGAAAATTGAGTCGAGGGAACACAATTTATTTTTTATTTTTTTGAAAATGATTTATGTCTTCTAAAATGATGTTTATGTGTCCACCTTGTTTCTAGTCAGAAGTTCTATTTTGTGCAACCTGATTTGTATGAATGGGACTTTTCTGCACCGAAGGCAATTCGGAGGCCAACTCACATGACAATCCAGTCTTCTCAAGGCTCTCTGGCTTTATCTGCCAATTGTTGCTCTAGCCTTCTTTGGAATTGTAAAAAGAGGACTTTTCAATAACTTTGATGCTCATACAAATGATGGCATTCATTCCAAGGGGAGCATGATTACTAATGCGTAAAGAATAGGATTAGTCATGTCAAACAGTGGTTGCACAAGGGCTATTTATTGCTTTTCGCTTTTATAATGATTCTCTAGACACACACCCCGCATACTGTTTCTCTGCTTTGATAGAGATTATCTTTAATGTCTTACCCATATGAGAGCGCACACAGGGCATGTATTCACTTACTGCTATGTATAGGGTTGGGTATCGAAAACTGGTTCCATTTTAGAACCGGTTCCAAATTTCCAAGAACCAGGTATTCGATAAGACGCATGCATTTCGATTCTGCTTAACAGTTCCTGCGTTCGCAAAGGAAAGAACTTGTGCCCTGTTTGTGTGCAACACACGAAGCGTGAGCACAGAGAACAGCGGTCGCGGTACGGTTTCCCGGGTTGTGTCTGTTCTTGAAACTTTACGTGTATTTCCACTGTAGAAAAGGTTGTTCCAGGCCGAAACTGACTTCTTTCATATTTGTCGACCAATATGCAGAAAACTATGTGAGTATATTATCATAAACACAGGCATTTTTGTCGTACGTGAACGTAAACAGATGAAAAAGAAAACAGTATTTTTAGATCTTTAGATTTTCACAGTATTTTTAGATCTGAGTGAGTTTGGTGTTAAAGAGACAACAGCCTAATAAACAAGCTGCCTGTCATTAAGTAAATCAAAGAACAAAAGAAAATCATTCACTGATCTTGACTGAATATATTTAATAACTTCAATTGATTAATCTTTATTTTATTTATGAAAAGCTATGCAGTGTTTTTAAACTTTTAATTTGGAATCAATAAAATTCAAATGATACCCAACCCTAGCAGTGTATGAATAAATTAATCCCAATTAACCTAGCTGACATTGTAGCCACATTTATTCATCTGTTTGACTCAGAATTTTGTTAGGGGGATGTGTGTGTGTGTTTGCTTGCACTTGGCTCAAAGACTCTATCCCCTGCCAGTTCTTGAATCTGTGACATCTCTCATGCTGTTTGGCTTCATGTAGTGTGCAATGTCTGAGGCCAAACATCTTGGTTTTTTATTTATCATTAGGACTAGGATGGATAGATTATCTGTGTTTCAAAGAGAATCTTAGAATCTTTGATTGTACTCATTACAAGACAGAAATAACAAAAATAACAGAAATAAGAAATTGAAGAACAGTTGCATTGGGTACACTGAATAATCAGTTTATATTATATACAGTGCTGCGTGAAAGTTTGTGAACCCTCCAGACATGATCAAGTTTTGTGTAAAAAAATAAATAAAATAAAATTGGAATAACCTAATCAAATGTACATCCAAAACCCAATTTGTGAAGCAGACTTCCAAATGATGGACACACACACACACACACACACACACACACACACACACACACACACACACACACACACAAAGGATATATTGTCATTATTTATTGAACAAAAGGGGTTAATCTCACAAAAACTGTAAATTTGACTTGTGCAGAAGTATGTGAAGCCTTTTATTTAGTAGCTTGTGGCACCTCCTTTTGCAGCCATTACTTCAATCAAACGTCTTCTGTAACCACTGACCAGTTTCTCACATCTGTCTTTTGGGATTTTTGCCCACTCCTCCTTGCAAAACTTTGAGAGAGTTGAGAGAGGTTGGAAGGACATCTGGCATGTACCGCATGCTTTAGGTCTAGCCACAACATTTCAACTGAATTGATATCTAGACTTTGACTAGGCCAATCAAGAGTGTGAACCTTATTTCTTTTAAGCCATTCCTTGGTGGATTTCCTTGAATGCTTAGGGTCGTTGTGTTGTTGCATCACCCATTTCTGGGCCATCTTTAACTCTCTGAGTGATGGCAGGAGATTATCTTCACAAATTTGTTGATAAGTCAGAGAATTCAAGTTTCCCTGCAGGGCTCCAGACTAACTTTTTTCACTAGGAGCACAGTGGCCCCCAACTGAAAATTTTAGGGGCACAACCAGAAAATTTAGGGGGCGCACACCGTAAATCAACATGCTAACAAAATCTACTAATTTCCACTGTATTACTAATAAATACTTTTTTGAATGGTATAGTAGTGTAATAATAGATGCAGAAATTACAATGTGCTGTTTCAAATTCAGTGTCACATTTTTCCTCAAATTCTGCACTTCTGAAGATGCAACAACAAGGTAAACTGACAGCACCATCGCTGTCATGACAGTACAAAATAGTTAACAAAATACCATACATTCAGACAAAGTAAAAAAAAAAGTGCTTAGTAACAAAGATTTTTAAGTTCTTTTCGGGGTTATCAGATTTTTTAATCGTGTAAGTCTTGATGGCCCCTTCAGAGTATCCGCAATTACTCCAACGAAAATTGTGCGCATGCTGTATCGTTGTTGTATTCAGTGTTTCGTTAAGTTTTAAGCCATTCTTCCTTTGAAGGTCGAGCTGGCTTTTGTATTTGGTGAAGGGTAGTTCTTCTTTAGCATCGAAGTAGGCCGTGTTAAACTTCAACATCATCTTTGCGTCATCTGCGCTCTGATTTACAGTCATTTGTCTTCTAAAAGCAACCGGCAGTGGCGTTGCTTTTTGATTTATAAACATGTCACGGCATACTCAACTCTTTAGGCTGAGATTGTGTTTAATCAATGTATTGTGTTTTAAACTGCGGAGCGCCTATACTATCGACAAACTTTCTGTTTCCCGCAGTTCTGGGGCAGCTGCTGCATTATTCTCAGTTCATATAGTTCGACTGCTTATCGTACCTCTGTCAGCTGAATTCTTTCAGCCAGTCTTCTCGAAAATGGTGAGTGCGGGCTTTTTTTGCCACACCAACCTCTGACTGCATCATCATCCGACGGTGACACTGTAGACTCTGGCACTGGTACACTAGCCGCAGGTCGGAAGAACGAATCAATAGTTCGCTTGATCATAGCTCAGACGCAGGCACATATCAGGTTGTGATGATATTTGTCTCCGTTTCCTTCCCACAGATGTTTACGGGCGCTCGATTATCTCTAGGCCCCTCCCCCTCCACACATTTTAGCCACTTACAGTGGCCATTCCCTATTCTTCTCACACGCATTGGCCGCCTCACAGACAGGTATCACTCTATTAGAATTGAGCGGCCATACAGGCGCCATGTTTAGCGAGTTTCCCAGGCGCAACGGGCCGTAGAGATGGACCTTTCAGTCCTCTGCTTGAATAGCCGCATAAAACTGCGATTCCGGCAAATACACGGGTAATGTGTCCCGGCATTTGTACCCGGGTCGCTAGATTTTGCACTTTCACACTGCCAGTGATTACCCGGAATATGTGCATGCGTTCACACACAACCCGTAAAGGTCCCGTGAAGACACGTGATATCAGGGTGTGACGTGTAATGTACGAGTCGAAAACACTAGGCACGTTAACTTTCACTTAAGCTGGTGAACGATCTCAGCTTCAGCGTGGAAAGTAAGGAACTAACTGATCTCTGCTTCGATACAGTTTGTGCATATTTTTTTCGTCGCGAACGTTGATCTGCCTTCAAAACACGCTAAAAGAGTCGCGCGATAACGTGCGTCATCACTACGACACGGCATTAGTTCTGGCTTTTGTTCACACAGCGCTCGTTCCGGGACTGAACCCAGCAATGTTACAATGTTAAAATACAGAGGGTGGGGGAGGCAAATTTACTGGTCGCACATGTGCGACTGGATGTAAAATTCAGTCGCACACTCTCAAATTTTGGTCGCAAAATGCGACCATTTGGTCGCAGTCTGGAGCCCTGCCCTGAATAATATGGAGTCGCCATGGCCCAGAGGCAGAAAAGCTGCCCCAGACATTAAAATTTCCACCACCATTTCTCAGTGTTGGGAGGAGGTTCTTTTCCTGGAATTCAGTGTTGGCTTTTCTCCAAACATGGCGGCTTTGATTATGACCAAATAATTTTTTTTTTTCACTTATCTTTCCAAAGAATGGAGTTCCAAAAGGCCTCTGGTTTGTCCAAATGCTCTCTGGCAAAGTTGAAACGGGCAGCTTTGTTCTTTTTTGAGAGCAGAGGCTTCTTTCTAGCAACCCTCCTATAAATGTCATGTCTGTTCAATGTTCGTCTGATTGTAGACGCATGCATATTTACCCCAGATGCTGCCAGAGAGGTCTGCAACTCTCTAGAGGTGATGTGTGCATTGGCCTTTAATTCATTTATTATTTTATTGGTGCTTCTTGATGATAGTTTTGATGGGCGTCCACTTCTAGGCAGAGTTGTGGTCGTGTTGAATGCCCTTCATTTGTACATGATTTTTCTTACAGTGGATGGATAGACTTGGAATCTCTTGGAGATGGTCTTATAGACTTCCCCAGAATGATGGGCTGTCACCAACTTCTTCCTGATGTCCTCAGATATTTCCTTTCCCCTTGGCATTGTTTGACTCCTTGGCACTACAGTGGTTTTGTTGGTTTCATCTCTCTTTTAATCAGTGTTGCCCAACCACTTTCCTAATGATGTCTAATTTGAATGGTCTGCTTAACCGATCAATTAAGCACCCAAATGTGTTTCACCTGAATCTGTTACCCACTTGACTTTACCAATGCAGCTGGGGCTTCACTTACTTTTGCACATGCAATAATTCAATCTTTCATGTAGTTTTTTTGCTACTCACAAAATTCCCTCAAAACAAACATACATCTGACATTTAATATATAAAAAGCAGGTGATGATAAAATAAGAAAATCATGGTAAAACAACAGAAAACTCTGAACCGCTCAAGGGGTTCACAAACTTTCAAGCAGCACTGTAAAGTTCTACTCTTTGGTCTCTTTCTTAACCATTCAATGCCCTTCTACATGCTTTACTATTTGTGGTCTCTGATGGGTTAGAGGTTTGGTCACCAGTTGTTCAAAGCGAAACCACTTGAAAACCTCTGATCTAATTAAAACTTTTTTCCACATTGATGTTTTTGAAAGAAAATGCTCAGCATGGCTGTGTGTATTTGATAAAAAATGCAATAAAATAGTAATTTTGCTCAATTTAAAATGACTGTGTTCTATTTTAATATATTTTAAAATGTAATTTATTGCTTTGGAAGAGTTTAATTTTCAGCAGCTAATGCTCCAGTTGTCATTGTCACATGATTCCTCAGAAATCATTTTTATGTGCTGATTTTGTGCTCAAGTAACATTTATTATTATCAGTGCTGAAAACTGTTGTTGCTTAAAATTTCTGTTGAAGCCGAAATACATTTTTTTCCCAAGGATTTTTTTGAATGCAAAATTCAAAAGAACAGCATTTGAAATGGAAATCTTTTGTAACATTCTAATTATCTTTGCTATAACTTTTTATCTATTTTATGGATCCTTGTTCAATAAAAGTATTAATATGTTTCTTTTTTTGAATTGCGTTTCATTTTTTTTTTTTTATGTGGTTCATTTCTAATGAGATGTCTGCTGATTGAAAGTGCTTTTAATAGGTTTTAATTTATTCTGGGGCCATTGCATTGAATCACTGATGCTACATCAGATTCTGTTACTGTGGTTGTTTTAATGAGCCAGGTCATTTTTGTTAGTTTGAGAGTGTGAAAGAAACCTCACTGCTCATTTCCCTCTGCCAATGTACCCATAGTATTATGTACATGGGAAGGCAGCATTACCCTCAAATGGAGGTCATAAATGCAGAACTTCCAGACTAGGCCTGTCACAAACTACTTTTTGTTGGGATATATTGCCCCAGGAATAAATGTGATAAACAATCTATTTCTCATTTTAAGACCATTTTATGCCACTATATTATAAAACTATAACAGAATAATAACGTACGTACACCTGAATTCTTAAAAGGTTAGTTCACCCAAAAATGAAAATTCTGTCAATAATTACTCACCCTCATGTCGATCCAAACCTCATCTTCGGAACACAAATAAAGATATGTTTGATTAAATCCGAGAGTTCTCTGACCCTCCCATATACAGCATGGGTCCTACCATGATCAAGGCACAGAAAGTAGTAAGGACATCATTAAAATTGCCCATATGACGTCAGTGGTTCAACCGTAATTTTACGATGCTACAAGAATACTTTTGTGCACAATTGTTGAATAAAGTAATTTTTTTTTTCTTTGCGCACAAAAGTATTCTTGCAGCGTTGTCATTCGGCTAAGTCATGTAATTTCACCTTGGCTCAGAATGCTTTATATGCAAGAGAAATGTAAACATAGCCCACTGTGAACACCCTTGTAATTTGCTTCAAACTTTTTGAATTTTATGAATGATTGTTTTAGGTTTAAGTAGGGCTGGGCGATTTTCCAGATTTTATCAATTCATTTGAATTTATTGTTTTGCCACGATTTTATTTTTTACAAATCAAGGAATCGTGATTTTGAATAGAAATATTACCAAATGTTAGAATTAGACACTTAGACAGTATGCCGGTGATAACAGTAAAGTAAAAAGAATGATCCAACCGCATGTTGATGCATGTGATTAACCGCTTGCATGTGACGCGCTTTGTCAGGGATCATAAATATAACGCTAAGCGCCATTCACACAGAATGTGCTTTTGTGTTGACAAAGATGCGACATGGGCAGAGGAATAGGTAAAACATGCAAGAAGCTGGGAGTGAACTTCTTTTAACTTGAGCGCCGTGTTTTTAGAATCAAACACATCCATGTTTACACAGAATTACCTTGACTTAAGATTTTCTGAAATAATTTTCCTCGTATTATTTTTGAACACATAATATGTATAAGACAAGTTTGTACAATATGTAGTTGTAGTTTTTGCATATTTTCTGCAAAGATATGTAACAAGTGATTTGTTTAACATTTACATCATGTTGACAACTTCATGTGTGCTGCACTTGGAATAGAATTTTCTTTAACTAAAGGGTTAATAAAGAGAAAGTAACTTAAATTATGTTGTAGTTACATTAAGTTGACTAGTTAAAAATCGTAAAAAAGAAATTGAGAATTGGTCAAACATTCTGGAAAAATCAAGATTTTAATTTTTTGCATAATCGCCCAGCCCTAGGTTTTTGTGTGTGTGTAAGGATTTGGAAACAAGCAGAAGCTCAGAATCAACTCGAGAAAGAATTGCGATGCATTCAGAAAATCTCATTTTCGATGCTGAATCATTTCTCGATTCGTGATGCATTGATTTATTTTCCCAGCCCTAGATAGCTTTAATGACAGATATATTCGCATTCTCACCAGCGGACAATAATATTGTATTTATAAGTGTGCTGCATTTATGTTGCCTGCCACTTTAAATGCTGGAGCTGATTGGCTAAAATGTTGGTTTCATTAATTTATATGTAAGCACAATGGGTGACATATTCACAAAAAGTTATTGCAGTTATGTACATACAGTATGTCATGCGATATGCTGATATAGTACTTATCATGACAGCCGTATTCCAGAAACACAACTTCACTAGTTACCAAGATGTCAAAATGACACATCAAGATTTCATTCCTCATATTTTGTCTGTTTTGGTAGCTTAATGTAATTTTTTTTTTAAATATATAGTTATAGGGAAAAGTACAAAAAGCATATAAAGTCTGGATAAACTTCTGATTTCCACTGTGGTGAAAGTTAGAAAGCACTGTTTTTTTATGGTAATTTATGTATTTTATTCTATTTTTTGAGTGAAAATTAGTCATACTAGCTTCTTTCTCTAGTTTCTAGTTTCTGACAAAATTAAATTACTAGCAAACTGGCAAGCAACTATGTTTTATTTACTCGTCAAAGACAATTTTATTTGCACTTTTTGGAACCTGGCTTTAGATCTTTTGATTTTCTTTTTTATTGTCTGGCTTTAAAGGGATACTCCACCCCAAAATGAAAATTTATGAAGCAACGAGAATCTTTTTCTACGTCAGAATATCTTAAATTGTGTTCCTTAGACGAACAAAGCATTTACAGGTTTGGAACAACATGGGGGTAAATGATTAATGACAATGTTCATTTTGGGGTGGAGTAACCCTTTAAAACATTTGCTATAACTGCATTTATACAGTACTTCACAAATGGATTGACCTCCATAACTCATAATCATCTTTCTCCTGGTCTTCATCTTGACTGTAGGTGGTCAGCCCACTATTGGTAGACAGAGGTGCAGCAGACTACTGGCTGGCTGTGTTGATCTCATTAGTAGACCTGAACTCAATCCTTATAGTTTGCCTTGGCTCTAATGAGGATCTCCCACTGCTTGCCCTTCTTGACACACAGACTGTTTTTGTTTAGTTTTGTTTGGATTCCAGTCAGAATGGTTTGCCTTTTCTTGGAGCTGTTTTTTCCACCCCATGTACAGTATGAAATTTCAGTGACTGTTTTATGTGATTATACTGTTTATTTCTAGTTAGACCAGTTCATTCAAAGCTATTGAGCTGATCTTGTTATACTATATGTTGTCACGATGATGATACCAAAATTTTTACTTTGATAAGATAGATGACTAAAATATCACAATACTACTTAACTACTACAGCAAAAACATAGAACAACAGGAAAAGTAATTGAATAATAGATGATCCAGTTGGAGATCATAGTTATTATATTTATTAAAAAAGTATTTCATTCCCCTTTAAAAAAAAATATAAAAATAATCACATGCCACTGCTAGTGCCACTACACAGGACTATGGTGAGCAACTATTGAGCCTACAGGTAGGTAGAGATCTTTGCTACATTGGCAAGTTAGATTAAAGGATATTAATTGCTATTCAGAATCATGTCTAATGAATTTTTAAAGGATAATTAGATTTTATAATGAATGAATTTATTATAGGCTATAATAAATTTTTTCTCAGAAATACTGTTTCTGGTAAATAAATTCTGGTAAGTAATTTTTCTGATAAATATTCCTTAAATATTGTTTAAATAATATTTTTTATTATCAGCAGTTACCATCATTAGGCTACATTAAGTAATATGTTTCTGTCAAGTTAAACTGAACATTTATTTTGACCGATTGGTGCAAAGACCTTTAAGTTTGTGTGTATATGATATGATGATAGTTTTCTGCAAAAGAAACGGTAAAATGCTCATGAAGTGACTCTCGGAGCAGTTTATGTGTTCATGTAGTCATGTATTGAGGCGGCAGATGGAGAAAATACAGCGAGCATCACCTGCGCTTCAGTATGTGTAGTAAACAAAACTGTGCGTCTGTGCCATTCACTTATACTGAGACACGCAGAACATGCAGGATTCACATTTTAATAGTATTTTGCAGCTTAATAAAGATGTTCACAGACACTAGGCCATTGCGTTTTGATTTAAGTGTACTGACCTAGGCTACTCTTAATGTTTTATTCCCAGTGTATTACTCAGGAAATACGGTTCTTATGAAAATGCATTATTAAAGTACCGGTACTAGTAAAATGTGGAATCGTACTGTTTTTAAAAACAGGGTATCGTAATACTTTTTTAGTATTGATATATCGTGCAACACTAAGTTATACCACTTCCTATAAATGAGTGGTAGTATTAAGTTTACTCCTTCTATGATAACTCAACTCAAAGACGGACTGTTTGTAGTGAGAGAATTCAATGTGATTTTATATTTGCCAGCGCATAATGAATTGAGTGCATATGTGCTTGGAGAATGTGATAATTATCTCACCGCTTATTCATTTAAATGGCTCTGTATTGGGGCAGTGTTACATCTGAATATGAGTATGCACTTGGTGGGATGGCTGAAGGCTGTGAGAACGACAGTTGGGAGTTGAATAACGAAACGGCAGTAGTCTAGACACGCCCTGGTGGCTGTGAGAGTCTTCCACCATTGTGTGAAGTTAATTAATTTCTGAAACATGACTCTTATGTTCTCAAGTACTGCACAGAGGGACTCTTGAACCTGCTGTTTCCGCTCAGCCATTTGTAGAAGAAGATTTTGTTTTCACAGAGAGGAAGGCATTTACCCTACTTTGCTGAGAACTGATGTTTCGTGATTAAACTAACTTGTACGAAGGAGCTGATGAATTGGTGGTTTAGACTCAGGGTGGGTTCAAGCCCAACATGATTCATAATAGATGTACTCTGGCATCCAGGTTGCTCCAGGGGTATTTTTACTCTGGCAACGTCATATGTGATTTGCTTCATAATTTTGAGTTGTTAGGATCTAGAAACACATTTTGAAAGTTTTTGCTTTCCAGTAATATAGTTATCTTTATATTCATTATGCATTAATAATATAAAGCATTCATTGATGGTATGTTCTGCTGTATGAATTAAGTGCTATGCTCTACAATGATCTGTTACACCACACTTCAGAGCGTCAAAAGAACATTTCCTTTTTGAAATTAATTAAAGTTGATTTAAAAGCAGAGACTTTTAATGTCTTTTGGTGGAAAGTAGGGTTTGACCCATAGACGATGCCATTGTCCATTTCCGATGGCTGATTGATATCAGAATGTTGAGCCGACATCGTGATTTCCCCTCCCCCATACCCCCCGCAATCTACCGTGTCCCAGTACCGTGTTCGGAAAGAAAATGGCGTGTACTATGGAACCCCTAAAGGGAATAAATATGAGATGGGAGGAAAATATGTATTTCAATACTTTCTCTCGCAGTTTTATCATTGGGTAATTAAACTGTATATAAATTGTGGACATCAGGGAGCCACTATTACTGGATGCCTGGCATTGAAACTGCTTTTGAATGCATAATGGCTTTCGATGAATTTCGAGTTTCGATGAATTTAGAAATTTGTGATCGCATGTACTTTGTTTATACTATGGAGCAGCAGTACTTACCACACATTTTACAAGATTAGATGTTTGTCTGTGGTGCTCAGAATCTGCAAATCATTTGCCATTGTTCTCAGTCATCTCTCCTAACTGTGTTTATGTGGTAAGTGAAATTTTAAGTACTGTAATGTAAAAGGCAACCGTTAGCAAACGTTATATGTTTTCCATGCCTTTCTGAATACGGATTCATGTTTCGGGCATACCCCCTAACTCCCCCCTCAACCCCATCCCATCCCCCGGCTTCACGATGTCATCGTCCATCGCAGTGTTTACATCGTACGATGCCAATTTTGTTGACATCGCCCAACACTAGTGGAAAGCTTGCGAACTACACGTTTGTGGCAGGATTTAGCATGATAAATAGCATGATAATCATTTTGACTTGGACCTTTTAATATAACTAAATACAAGTTTAGTCTTAGCTCTAAGGAAGGCAGAGGTGCTTTTCCCTGATAACTGTTCCTGAGATCAGTTGAATTGAAGCTAATCCTGTTGGCTAAGTTGCCATATGCTGGTCCTCAGCAGAGATCAGGAGGAGGTGAGGTACTAGGGTTGGGTGATGTTTACCAAATTGGAATAGGACGATGTCTAAGGTGAAACATCGTGATGGACGATGACATAGTGGGGGGAAACAAATATGTTGTTGCATTACACATAAACATATGCTGCATTACAGTACCATATACAGTATACACAGAGTAAGGAGAAATGTCTGATATGATGATGGCGAATGATTTGTAGATCCTGAGCACCAATGACAAACATCTAATCTTGTCAAATGTGTGGTAAGTACTAACGCTCCATAGTATAGAGTCCTTGTGATCACGAATCTTGAAAGTGAAAGTAAAATGAGAGCGTACAATCGAAAGCTCCGTGCCTCCAGTGTTAAACTTCTCTAAAATGACAACAGAATACCCTGAAAGTTAGGAGGGCCATTTAATAAAGACCCTATATGTGGGCCATGGGATTTACCTGTTTTTAAATAAAGTTGTGAAATGTGATTACATGCATATGTTTTTAGCCAGTTTGAATAACTTCGAAAGCTTTTAAAATTTTTAGTTGCAAAACAAACAGAGGGGGAGGGAGGACCACCTGATATTTAGATAATTATAAAGCAAATATAATTACAGCCAAGTAGCACAAGATGTATTCGTTGTCTCCACTAAATTAAGTATGACCGTGGCTTCTTTTTAATTGCATGTTTGGGGTATGTTTTAAATAATTCGTTTTTTTTTTTTTTCTCTCAGGCAGATTGAGAAAACAAACACTGCCAGTGTGACTGACAAGTAGAGGGAAGGTTCTACAGTTAGCCTCATAAATATTTGCTTTCTTTTTCATGCTTATGATTTTATCACATCCAGTTACTTTTTCACATTTTTATAGTGTTTGTATTTTAAATTCTTTATATCTACAGGTTCATTAAGATGTTTTATTTATTTATTATTTTTTCCGGAAAAGTGACAATGTAGTAGGTCCCTTAAGGGTGTAATTAATGTAATTTTTTTTTTTTTTTAACTAAAAACAGTGGCGTTGATGGTTTACTGAGTGCATTGTGAAGTTTAAGGCCCCTCTGAAGCTTTAAATGGTTGTGTTTGCATAGATGCTTATTTTATAAACATAGAAAAGCATAAACAAAAGAAAACTTATTGCCATTTGATCCAAATTGACATGGTTTCTTCTTCATTTGTTGGCATAAAGGTTCTCAAAAGTCTTTCAGAAGGTCACTTGTCTTGTTCATGGTATTTCTTGCTACTTCGGTGATTGAGAGGTTTTGTGTTTTTGGAGGTCTGTGTTTCTTTAATGAAGGTCATTTCCCATGCACAGAGTTTCTGATTGATCACCAGCACAGCATGTTTACACTGAAGCATGCGAATTTGTTTTGACTCCATTAATGAAGTAAGACTGATGGCTGTGATGCTTGGCTGAGCCACCAATAACTGCACTATGTCTGTGTGTTTGACTGTTGTGTGTGCTGCTAGCTGAATTAATAACGCATGTAAATGTTTAGAGGGAGGTTGTGAAAATGTAGATTTGGATTTTGACCGATTATAATGCTTGCCATCTGGGATGGAGTCGAACCATTTGTGTGAGCCATTCTGGGTTACTGCTAAATAACCCAATTCTCCCTCCTCTAATGTATGACTGGCAAGAACCTAGAGTAAGAATACAGGCAAAAATGTGCTGTTGTTTGTTTGCTTTGTTCCTCCTTATGAGATTTGACAAACCATTGCTCTAAGGAATTTCCAAAATGAAATGCCGCAACAACATTAGCAAACATGCTTTTCCTGAGCACCGCAAAATCCGTTTTTTTTCCCCACAGTGCACAAGCGCGATCCAAAGCAACAGATGGGTCTAATTTTGTCCTTAATCCAACATGCAGACATTCCAATTGCATTTAGCACGTTCATATGTCACTGAGGAACATTTTCTCATTTACAATCGCCTATGAAACTTTTGTCTTTTACACAGATGGCAGCATGCAATGGTGTTCTTGTAACCAGGGAGAGCGGTTACAAAATTACACTACATGCAATTCAGTTCTCCGTCTTGAATTTTAAGGGTGTACTCACACTAGGCACGGTTGCCTTGAACTGAGCCTGAGCGCGATTACCCCTCCTCCCCACTCCCCCACTGGCCTGCACTCAAACTTGCACTAAATTTTCTAATGTCATGTATGAGATAACGGAGAACTTCCCTTTCGCAAATATTCTGCCGAATAATGAATAATAATTAATTCATAATTTATGCCGTGCATTGATTTTTACTTGTATGTATCAGAAAATGATTACGGAGATAGCTGATAATAAAATATAATAATAATTAATAAAATAATTTGCAGCTTTACGAGAACTTTACTCGCATTTCCTGTTCATCAGTAAGGTAAGCCATTATAAACCTAAATATACTTGATTGAATTAAATTAATTGAAAAGTGTAGTGTAGTAGTAGTAATATAATATGTTTGCGGTCATAATGATGACAGTAGCGCACACAAAATAGTATCTGTTCTGTGCTCCGGCGCGGTTAGCGCACACACTGCATGCGTACAGCGCCCAAGCCCAACCGAACCATGCCCTGGCCCACCTCTTCCAACTGGGCTAGGGCCGGCTAAACGAAACCCCACCTGAGCGCTGCACAGAGCGCTCACACTAGTCAAACGGACCAGGCTTTGGGGATCAAATGCACTCGGGCACGGTTCAAAACACCTAGTGTGAGTACACCCTAAGTCTCATTCTTTTGTCAGTCTTACTCTGAATTGGTCTTTAATGTGCACAGAAAACTGTGCTCAGGTCCCTTAGTATTTGTCAAGGGGTAGGGGTGTAGAATTAAATTAGAAGGCTTTCCCCTCTCATCTCAATAATTGCATTTCCAATTATTTATTTATTCATACATGTATATGCAGGAATTTCTTCCTTACTTTGATTAATCAACAAATTTGATCTGAGAAAGATTTTACAGTTGAGAAATTCAGAAACTAAAAAAAAGCTCTCTCATCTCTCTCTCTCTCTCTCTCTCTCTCTCTCTCTCTCTCTCTCTCTCTCTCTCTCTCTCTCGCTCCCCCTCTCTCCTTCCCTCCCTCCATTTCTCTCTCTATCCCTCTTTCTCTTTCTCTCACACACACGTCTGTTTTGTTATGGTATAAAAATGTAAATCCTGGAAACTCATTAGAAGGCTAAATTGACAGGTTGATGCATTTTATGGATTGTCTTGTGGATTTCATGTTAATGAAAGACTGGCATATTGATTGATGTGGTGGTTTTTGTCTAGTGAGAGTCTGGATCCTAAGCTTTCTTTGTCAATGTTTTCACCATTCACACATCAGTTTCAGTAAATTAGCTAAAAAGTTTGCTGTATGTGTTTATATGCTTATGCTTAAGAGACTCCATAAATTGCACATTTTTGGCAAGATACCTTCAAGCTTTGGAAGTCTTACAAGAGGTGCTAGCCATTTTAATCTCATTTCATTTTAAATAATATTTTAGCATATGTGACAACATAGAAGAGCAGTTTGAATTCTTTGGTCTTTTGACTACAAAAGACTACTTTTTGATCAAACTACTTTTTGATCTTATGGTTTGTTATGTTAACAGTGCATAATAATCTGCCCAAAAATTTACATGCTGCACAAGTTTTACAAATGTTTTTAATTTATTGTTTTTTCACAAGAATAACATGCATAATAACACGCATCAAAATTACATAAAAAAAAAAAAAATTACAAACATATCCACCCACCCCCAGGCTGGTGTGCAATGCATACATAACAACAACATTAAATATGAAAAGAAATTTCAACATTCTTCATGGTATGTCTACCTGACCAAGCTCTAAAGTTTCTTTAGTTGAGTCTGGTAAGATGGCACAAAAAGGAGACCAGATACATCTGAAATTATCTACACTCCCCTTAAGTGATGCACTAATTCTTTCAAATTGAAGAATACAGTAAATCTCTTGAAACCACTGGTGAATTAACCCTCTGGGGTCCAAGGGTGTTTTGGGGCCCTGGAGAAGTTTTGTTATGCATATAAATGGCTAAAGTCTAATAACACTGTAATCAGCACAAACTGGGCTATAGGCTGCTCAATTAAGCAAATTTCGAATCGCGATTACAATTATGGATGCCACAATTACGTAATCATTCAAAGTTATTCTGCATGCTTAAGATGCGTTTCTTTTCTTTAAACATGTTATCTTAAGGGGTTTTCCATTGGTTTAATTTTAGTATAACACTATAATACCATTCATATTTTTATTTTTTTTACTTTTTTATCATTTAAATAAGAAACCAATCCAATGTATAGTTGACATTTGATGCTTAATACTATAGAAAAGCACAATGTTTTTCAGTAAGAGTGTTTTCAGCTTGTTTATTTTCATATAAAAATACGGCAAGCAGTTGCATCAAACAATGGTATAAACATCATTCAGTGTAAATTGTGATAATCGTAATTAATAATCGCAATAACAATTTCAAGGGAATAATCAACAATTATGATTTTTGCAGCCCTACTGTGAGCAGCATGTATGTACATGATTGTGTTTTTGAGAAAGCAACGTTTATGCATGGTTACTGAAAAACTAATATTTTGAAGTCAATGAAATAAGGCCATGAAACACATACCGAACATTTGTTAACAAGACTTTTGAGAACTGGATCTTGTAGCCTCAAAATGGTGTGAAAATCATCTTGTTTACTCGCTCACAGAAAACAATATATTGCTAAAAATTTTAAAAGACACTTTTTGAGTAGATAGGGTCTATGCGAGAAGGCATTCATAATGCTGTGATTCACACCTGAGGAGTCAAAGGCCCACATAATGAGTTGCATAATGAGCCTTTCAATCAGGTGTGTGACTGAGAGGGAAGAGTAATATTCAGATTTTCTGCTCAAAAAAAAAAAACTTTTATTGTTGTTATTATTATTATTTTTATTATTATGTTGAAAAGAGCTGAGAAGATTTTTTCAGTTTTTTTATGACTAGAAAGTTCAGAAGAACAGCATCGTTTGTAACACAATAAATTTCAAAAATATTTCACAATATTACTGCTTTAGCAAATGCAACTTTATGTATTTTGGATCAAATACATGCAGGCTTGGTGAGCAGAAGAGAATTCTTTATAAAAACATTAACCCTTAGGGGTCGACAAACACAGATATGCGTTTTGTGTCATAATCTCCTGATAAGGCCGAAAATAACTTAAATTACACTTTCAGTTTTGATTGTACAGATGGCTATATTCGTGAACAGAGAATAGCCTATCACAGTAAAGTTTTGTCTAATTATTCTTACTGACATTAGGCTAGTAACATTATAACTCATTACTTTTATATCATATTGCTGTCTATGTTATAGAACAATAAAAAACATCCTGGCATTTTGAAACATTTAAATGCTGTTAATGAAATTTCATAATGTTTCACTTGATTATACATTTAGTCAGGAATTATAGTTTTGAAAAAGTCTAACTAGTAAAATGTGTACAAGTTATGTGAAAACTAATACAAGTAGATTAATAAAAAAAAGACTTACTCATGTTTATGATCTCTGCTGGATTAAGCCGCTGTATTTTTTTCCTGAGCTATTTCAAAGGTTATTCCTCTCAGCGCGTTTTCTTGAGGTGAATTCTGTCTTACTTGTCACAGTGAGTCTTTTTCTGAGGTGAATTTTGTCTTATTCCTCTCAGCACAAAGCTAACAGTAAAATTTTAAAAACTTGAGGTACAGTCTCGCTGCTTTGTTTGCTGGGATGTGCGTGACAACTAATTTGACTATTGTTTAAATGGAAGTTTTGTATCTGAGTAGTCGGCTAGTCTAAAAGCAAAAAAAGCCCAAAAGATCGTAAGAAAAAAAAAGTTGTGTGTGCGTGTATACAATAGTCTACATTTGAAATACTTAATCTATGAATCACACTGACAAATCCCTCAATGAATTCCGCTTAAAATAGGTCACAATTATGCCGTACTCTTTCTTGCCTCGCGTTATCATAATTTAATTTTAGGCGGTCGTTAAAAAGAAAAAAAGAAGAAAAAATAGAAG
Organism: Cyprinus carpio; assembly: GCF_018340385.1. Classification (NCBI taxonomy): domain Eukaryota; kingdom Metazoa; phylum Chordata; class Actinopteri; order Cypriniformes; family Cyprinidae; genus Cyprinus; species Cyprinus carpio. Next base: position 12,253,634 of record NC_056607.1, on the reverse strand, counting down.
AGAACACACTCAACGTCAGCCGATGCTTATTTATTAAATGCAGAACAATGAAAACACCAATCAATAGCCTGACAGAATTCATTTTCATATAACGTTAGCCAGCATATTAAAACACAAGACAAAAACAATAGAGAATTCTATCAAGGAATAGCATTAAAATGGCTTAAAACATACATCGTCATGTAGGCTATATCATCTAAAAACAAAACGAACAAAAAGACAGGACCTGAGGCAATTAGGGTTTCCATCAAAAGTTGCAAACTTATGCGCAAAATTGGAATATCACATAAAACATTTGCGAACAAGCGCTGTTTCCATCCAACGCATCAAAGAGTACAAAATTGTCACTTCCTGTTAAACTGGCACTAAATATCAGTAAGAAAACTAGGAGAACTGAATATAATAATTTTCATATATGATAAATTACTTGCGCCTCAGAGCGAGCAGATGAAAAACAATAAATGATTGTGTCATTGCTTTCGGAGGCGGATTCATGCTGCTGTTTGAGAAAGCAGTCATGTAAGACATTATACAGAAATACTTAGATGTCAGACTTTGCTCAGGCATTTCAGAACGACCATAACAACATTTCAGATGCTGTGGAACAAGATCATGCAGTCTGCTGCTAGTCAAGTTATCCCGCCTCATAGCTCAAAGTCAAATATTTTTTTATATGCGCTTAGAGGAATTTATTCGCAAAAAGCATTTCCATCTCCCAATATTTGCATTAATCCTACTTAAGCGAGTGTAAAAACATAGAATATTTATTTTCAATAAGAATTGCTTAGTTGAAAAGTAGACATGTCAAGCTTTCTATAGATATATCTCTCATGTCTCTTTGTTGAGTATTTGTTGAGTTACAGTTAATTTTAATGACGCATTTCTAAATGATCACGCATACCAAGGCGGCAGACAGCGCACCCTGTTTGTTTTCTTTATTTTATAAATGCACAAAGTTTTGTTGTTATTATGTGTGTATACAAATAAAAGTAGACCCCTTATAGATTCGATTGATGTATTGCTCTTATCTGTATGATCAAAACTAAAGGTGTCATTTAAGTTGTTTTCGGTGTAATCAGGAGAAGATGCCATAAAATGTGTATCTGCGTTTGTTGACCCCAGAGGGTTAATGGTAGTTTATCTTTAATTCAATTAAGAAAGATACATCCTCGGGCCTCATAGCTCATCCTCGCGCCTCATAGCTCAAAGTCAAATATTTTTTTATATGCGCTTAGAGGAATTTATTCGCAAAAAGCATTTCCATCTCCCAATATTTGCATTAATCCTTTTTCGCACAAGTCAAAAACCACCTTAAGCGAGTGTAAAAACATAGAATATTTATTTTCGATAAGACTTGCTTAGTTGAAAAGTAGACATGTCAAGCTTTCTATAGATATATCTCTCATGTCTCTTTGTTGAGTATTTGTTGAGTTAGTTAATTTTAATGACGCATTTTTAAAAAAATGATCACGCATACCAAGGCGGCAGACAGCGCACCCTGTTTGTTTTCTTTATTTTATAAATGCACAAAGTTTTGTTGTTATTATGTGTGTATACAAATAAAAGTAGACCCCTTATAGATTCGATTGATGTATTGCTCTTATCTGTATGATCAAAACTAAAGGTGTCATTTAAGTTGTTTTCGGTGTAATCAGGAGAAGATGCCACAAAATGTGTATCTGCGTTTGTTGACCCCAGAGGGTTAATGGTAGTTTATCTTTAATTCAATTAAGAAAGATACATCCTCGGGCAATAAAAAGCATCTTCTGAGCAAGAGTCAAGTCCCCCGGTGCAAGTGTCAATGTATTGTGTACCAAACCTAGGATGAAGAGCCAAAGGTCTAAGCTTATAAATTTTAAATTGATCTGGACACTGTTTCACCTGGGTAATGTGTGAATTTATTTTTTTTTGCACACTTGCTTCTCTTTCTTATTGTTTTTTTTTTTTGAGGGGAGATCAATGAATAACCTATTACAGGATTACTTGTGTTTGCACTAGATTTCAGGCATTAGGTATGTGTACTCCGAGTCAAAGTGCTCATAAATGAGTAATTCTCTGTTGTAGATCTGTGCGATATTGAAGAAAAATGCGATATGCGAAACCTTGTTAAAAAATGAGATATTCGATATGCGATACGATATTGCTTAATGTGTGTAAAATCAATTTCATAAAATATAAAAATTATATTTTCAAATATTTAAAAATGAAAATTATATAACCAATTTGTTTTCACATTCAAGAATCACTATAACTTCTGAAAGTGACCAGCAGTACATAAAAAGTAAATAAAAAAAAACATAAAAAATCACTAAAACATCATTTTAACATCAGTGTGAACATACAAAAAAGACACTATTTTTATATCATTGTAACTTTGCTCTCCATACACTTTAAGTACTTTTTCATATACCACAGCAAAAACTATAGTCTAAGAAACTCCAAACATGATTAAAGGCAAGTGAACCGTCAGTAAAAAAAAAGATAGAAAGAAGAAAAAAGATACACAATTTACAAGCATAGATAAAATAAACAGTATTTTAGGTACAGAAATTTAATAATTAAGTGTAAAATAACACCGCATTGTGTTCACTGTATGAATTAAATTTAGATCAATCTTTGTTATAGCTGTTTTGTTGTGTGATTAACATTAGTGACATATTCAGCAGCACGTATTTATAGGCTGCTTTCCCTTTAAAACCGACTGCACGGATCCATTATAATGATACACATCCGATTTCTCTCTCAGCTGTTTACATTTATTTAAAACATAACCGACTGCATTTACGAGAATGATCGTCGAGACAGGTACTATTTACAAAATTCTGTGTATGTGTCTGTTCAAACATAAGGAGGAGATACGAAAGACAAATTAACTCAATGTCCGCGCGTTGTCTAAAACTTGTCTCTGTGTGTTGTGTGTTTGCGTACTTTGCATGTGTGTGGCAGAACTGAAGAGACGCTGTGTGAGATGTGGCTTGTGCGCCCGCTTCAGGTGTGAGTCAGATAGCAAGACGAGACGGCAAAGAGTTGTTTTCTGCAACTTATTGCACTTAACTTTTTTTAATGTCAAGCAATTCTCTGCTATATGCGTCAAACTAAAACTTTGACCTTTTGCAACGTTTAATTTAAGTAGGCTATAAGGCTGTCACGATATTAGATTTTTCATATCATGGTTATTGTGGCCATTAGGGATGGGTCACGATTTTCAAATATTCGATTAGTCGATTTAATTACAGAATATCGATTAGGCTGTGCGATTTTTTTTTCTAAGGATACAGTGAGATATTCGCCTCCTTTCAAGCGGCATGTGACTCAATTATATTTTCCTGTTTAATATTTGCAGCACAAAATAAAAACGAATAAATATTTGAGTGCATGTTGAAAAAAAAAACAGAACAATTTAATACAAACGAGTGTCTCGTGAAATAAATCAATTTGAGTTTAAAAAAAATCGCCAGTAAGCCTATTGCTGTTTTTTGTGTTAAATGTGAAGAATGACAGGTGCCACATACTTTTTTTTTTATTAATTTTTTGGCGGAGTATACAGGTGTAATATATTCGCTTTTACTTCACGCAATGTAACATGATTTTATTATTGTTATTTTGACTTTATTCCTTAAATATTATGACGCTAATCTTATTTATTTATTTATTTATTTTTTTGAGAAGGATAAACTGGTCAAAAATGCTCAACTCACAGTCTTGTGCTGGCCGTTTGGAGGCTATTTAAAAACCAAACAAACGAATTTAACAAACAAAATGTTCCAATCATATTTCCGAATTAAATTAATAAAGAATCAAAACCAAATATGACCACTTTGCCATTAAAAACCAAAACTAAACTATTATAATGGCTGCAACAGCAGCTGTGTAATGAGGACAGCGACAAAGGCTCGGGTCGGACTCGGGCAGATGTAATGTGTTTTAAACCTAATATTCATTGCTGAATTAATCTGTTCTAATCTTAATGAAACTTTTTTTAAAATGCTAATAATATTCATGCACATTTTTAAAATAGAAATGTCCTAGGATCCTACAGCCTTGTGAGCAGTTGATAATCGACGGACTGTTATGTTAATAATTGCCGTCATTCGGTTATGTTATATTAATATGTTTCAGCATTCATACAACCATCAATTGACTTGGCTTAGGATAGACTAATCTCTAATGAATTAAACAGTTTGTTATCATACAGATTGAAAGCCTGAATAGTCTCTCTCCCTTTCTCTCTTTTTATGGGGGTGTGTTTATGCATGCGTTAGTGCATGGGTGCATGCGCAGGAGGGGTGCGATTTTCGACTACTAATCGAATAATACCCAGTGATTATCGAATAATGCTTTTGCTTAAAATGCACATCCCTAGTGGCCATAAGAATTCATGATATCGATATATTGTGATATCTATAGAAACCTTGGGGGGAAAGATATCAGTCAAATTATTTTTTACTTTGTTTATTTTGGTTTTCTTTTTCACCCAACGAACATAAGGATACTGATAAACGCAGGGTACAAGACTCTTGCTTTCTCCATCTTCTTTGAAGCTCCTATGAAATAAGAAGAGAGAAAATACTGTCAAGTTCAACAGAATGGTGATAATTATGAATGGTAACACTTTACAATAAGATGTCATTTCTTAACATAAAGTATTAACTAACTTGAATGAACAATGAACAATACATTTATTACACAATTTATTAATCTTTGTTAATGTTAATAAAAATAGTCATTCATTGTTCATGTTAGTTCGCAGTGCATTAATGTTTACAAACACAACTTGTGATTTTAATAATGCATAAGTAAATGCTGAAATTAACATGAACTAATATTAATAAATGCTGTGGAAATATTGTTCATTATTATTTATGTTATTTATATATGTTAACTAATGTTAACTAATGAACCTTATTGAAGAATGACCACGAATGAGGTACTGGCGATGGAGTATTTACATGTGGTGTTATCATAAGAGAACAGTTCATTTTAAATATTGCAGTTATCGCTTATGACGGTATATCGTCACACACTAAATTAACACGATATTGATAATTAATGCTTTGAATATCACGGTTATCGTCAATACCGGTATATCGCGACACCCCTAGTAGCCTAGTATTAAAATGATTCAGATATCGCACTCCCTTGCGATATGCATATTGCAATGTTTACATTTGCTATATTTGGATAATTTCAATATATCGTGCAGCCCTGCTGTGTTGTTGGATTTGATAATTTTTGTACAATGCTGTCTTAAACTGTCAAATAGAACTGCTGTATTTCACAGTAATTTTATGTGCATGTTGTTTAAAGAACTGCATCATCTCTGACTTGAAATCAAAAGCTTTGTTTCAGCCACGTCACCTGTCACGTGGTCCGTAATGTCATTTTCAGTGCCACTGTGAAATGATTCTGCTCACCCCTCTCTCTCTCTCTCTCTCTCTCTGACTGTTCATAGCATTTAAACATCAGAACACTTACTGATGATGTGGTAAGAGTCCTTTATTCAGGTTTCTTTTGTTCACTGTCAGATATTCACTCTTTTTTATTCTCTGCCTTGTCCTAACAACAAGCTTGTATCTAAGAATTGATTCTTTTTGGCTGATGATACAAGGGGAAATTTTTTGAGCAATTTTACCGGGCAACTTTTTTGAGCAATGTTGCTTGGGCACTTTCACGTTGAGAATGGATAATAAATTTCTATCTGGATACTTTAGATCGGTCATGGGCCCTGTGTCTCACTTGGTTGCCTGTTGATGTCAACATTGCCCAAAGTTGCCCAGCAACATTGCTCAAAAAATTGCCCCGTGTATCATTAGCCTTTCTCTGATATCTGACATTATTAACCCCATAACACAGACTGTTAGAAGACATTAACACAGACTCTTAGAAGACCCATGTCTAACACAGTGTTTTGAGTCTCATAATCACAGCATTACATTTACAGTCAGCATGATACAAGGCTGATTATGTGCAACATCAGTTTGCTCAGGTTTTTTTGAGCAAACTGAATTTACTAATCTACTATAAATGTACTTTCATTTTTTAAGCTTTACTTGAGAGGAGTGGTTTCTTTGTGTCTAACACTTGAGAACTGCCCTTTATTAAGCATGTCATGCATTTAAGCGACATAACTATTAAGGCTGCATGTAACTGTAAAGCTTATACAAATGATTGTGAAGCTGTTCAACTCATGGTAAGTATACAGTATACATTTGTCTACATAACTAATTTCAACATTTATTTTTAATTAATGTAATTATTGACTTGTGTATTTGCTTGTTAATTATTTATTTCTACAGGGAATGGACTACAGTTATTCCTTTTTAGTATAATTCATGATGGTTTTGACAGACCAAACAATAACAAAAACATAACTGAGACCAGAACTTAATTTAGATTAGGGGTGGGTGATATGGCAAAAATATTTTTATATTTGTGATATGGCTGAAAGATTATTATTTTTTTTTTTCAGAAATATCACGATTCATGATTTTATTGCGATTATTTGCCATGTTTGTTTTATTATTTTGCAAGTTGTCTATAAAGCCAAACTAATTTCCTTATTTTAAAAACAAATCCTTACAAGGTAACAAAATATATAAATAAAAAAGAGGATTGGCAGATATTTAGGCCAAAGTGGGCGAAGATAAAAATCTTTGTTATTGAAAAATATGAACAAAGATACACATCACAAATACACATAATATACAAATAAAACAAACAGTGCTTTATTTGTTTTTAGATACAGGTGTATTTAGTAGAAGCATTCAAGAAATTGAATTAACAAATATAAAAATAAAACACTAATTACTAGGGCTGGGTAAAAAATATTGAAATCTCTATTAATCGATTCTCATTTTTATGGAATGATATCGATTCTTAAATCCCAAAAAACGATTATTCTAGCCTGTTTTCAGTTAATGGACGGAACGTTGAAGGGCACTTCCCGTCCAATATATCGCAATAAGCATTCAAATTCTGTCCATTGTATTGCAGTATTCAAACAATAAATGCCGTTTTGGCGCTGATTAATCTGGAGTGACAGAACGCTGTAGTGCCTAAGATCAACAGATGCAGCAGCGCGAGGCACACATGAACTGATCATCTCCACATTTAATACCAGTTTCAGCACAAAATAATCATGACTAAACATCCAAAGGTAAGTTAAAAGAAAGAGTACAACTTTACAATCCGTATCCTGTCTCATGTGATCGCTCAGTGTTTCAGCTGTGCAAAGACGCCAATATAAGGGCTTGTAAACAATGTCACGTAACGTCACTCAAAAAAACATATTCGGTGACCATAAACTCATTAGTCAGATAGAAAAATTTAACTGTAGAGAGGGGCATTTTGCTAAATATATGCACCATATAACAAATTCATTATACATTATACTGTTCTTCAATGTTTAATTTTTTTATTAAATAATTCCATTAAGTTTTTATGACAGCCACCATTGTTTATATATATATATATATGTATATATATATATATATGTATATATATATATAAACTAATTGAAGTAGAAATATTATGTAATTGTAACTTTATTATTTTAAAATCTTCATTAAGTGTAATCAGTCAATTTTAACCTTCAATATTACAGTAATGTAGTACCAACTGACTCTCATGTATATTTTACAACATTAGTTGGGAGATTTTTTTCCTTGGGAAAATTTGGTATGTACTGTATGTGATATACATCCAAAATAATCAATATTGAATCAAATCGAATCGGTAATCGAATCGAATCACAGGCTTGTGAATGAGAATCAAACCGAATCGTGAAATTTGTGTCAAAACCCAGCCCTACTAATTTCATCAATTATACATTGATTCTTATTAAAGCGACTGTATTAAAGTTCTTGTGTTTTGTTGTTTTATTAATATTAAAGGGAAAGTTCTCCCAAAGATTAATTCATTAATTCAAATCAACGTAACTTTATAAAACCGAACGTAAATTTTTCACAAACTATCAAATATATGCAATTACAAAAGAAGAAAACACAATGAAAATGAAAAAAATGAACTCAGTCGCACAAATTTAACAGGCTCTTCAAATATGCTTCATTCTTTGTTGATGTTTTTCAAAGATTCATTTTTGCTAATCGTGGATTCTAAATGCATTGCCACAGATTTCGCTTATGCTTTGCAGTTTTTCGTTTGGTGTTTTGACACAAACCTCTCATGGGGGCGGCATTAACATTGATCTACTCTGATTGGATAGTGAGCTTTTGATGGACAGGTGCTCTCTGACCTGGAAGTACAGACGTCACTCAGTGGCGTGCATATTGGAAATATGCACATATTGGAAATATAATACTTTTTTGTTTGCCATCAGCATTCAGCAAATACGCATTTACATCATTTAAACAAATCTTTGAATGTCTAGTGAAAATTTTGTTTCACAAACCTTGTAAACTTAGTCGAATCCAGTTGTGAGATCTTGTGAAGTGTGCATGTGACCTGCATGATCGCGTGTTCGCAATGATCGCAATGAATGCTTTAAACATTAAATCTGTGATTTCAAATTATGCTGCTCTTTATGCATTTGCCCACGGTCATATTTATGTAATTTTCACTGTGTGCTGTAAGTAAAATGAGTGTTACCTTGGCTTTATTTAAAAAAATATGATTCCCAATGCACACAAACTTTCCAGAATACGGAGTGCTCTGTTGGTTACAGTTTTTCTTCCTTTTTAATTATATTTTTATTAAATATTTATATTTTTATAATTATAAATACAATTATATCAGCTTTATATCAGCCACCCTGCTTTCCAAGATATCGGCTGTCAAAAAAACAATATCGGTCGACCACTACTCAGAAGCACATGTCAGAACAGTGCACAAATGGAATGTTTTACTGGTGTTCCAACAAATAATACTATATCATTCTGGAAGCAAAATCTGATAGGTAGCATTTTTCGCTGTCGAATTATGCTACCAACTGTTTAAATGGGAGGTAGCAAAATCTGACACGGTAGCACAAATCGTCAGAACACAGGCAAGGCTTTTAAGCACATGCAAATAATGGACTTTTGTGATTGCGAATAAGTGCAGTGTCCATTGAGTGTAACTAACTCTACCGCAGAGTTAACATTTGATGTGAATGTATGTTGCGTTGTACAGTACAGAGAGACGGAGGCGCGCTGTAGCACAATACTATGATATTTCTTTAAAAGCAGAACGTGGAGACATTTTAATCGTCCACAATCAAAAATCACCACATGGCACACCCCTAATTTAGATCGAAAACCTATAGTAATCCTTGTACCAAATAATCCTTGAACAAGGAAAAAAGTCAGAAAACCGGTTAACAAATGCAAAAACAGGCTAACAATTTTTTCATTATTTTTTACAAAGCTTTGTGGAATTGTTTGTGTTTTATTTATTAAATTCATTTGTTAGAGTGATGAAACAAAGATGTTGCTGTGTGGAATTCTGCAGCATGTTAGAATTTGATGTACTGGTCTGAATTTCATTAAACATTGTTGGTATCAAGCATGTGCAGCTGGACCTGTTTCCGCTAGCAGCAGCGTAAGGTAATGAAATATTTTGGATGAAGAACTTTAGGTCATGGAGTGGAGCAGTCAGTTAATTTAAACAGCACCTAGGCCATCTTATCGATGGAATTCAGTAGCCGTTTTTTCCCTCATGGTGAAAAGCACCAAATTTGCCATTTAGCACTGCAATCACCTCCATCTTCCCTTCGATCTCATATCATCCTTCTCACTTTCCTCACTTCTGCCCTGCTTACTCACTATTCATTTCTTCACCAGGTTTCCTCTTTCCTCAATACATTTTAATCTTCTCTTCTTTAATCTCTTCCTTTACTACTCCATCTCTCTCTCTCTTTCTCACCATCCTCCTTTATTGTAGGATCAATCTTGTGCTCTTAAAATGTGTTTTGTTTCTTTTGCATTATCGATTAGCATCAAAATATTTTATTTTTTGGGGGGTCGATTGGTATCGATTCTCAGTCTCTAGTTGCTAGAGGGAGGGTAGACCCAGAAACAAGGTAATCAGGATTATGATGAGGTAGACACCGCCGGGACACTCATTTTCTCTCTCTCTCTCTCTCTCTCTCTCTCTCTCTCTCTCTCTATTATGCACATACACCCTAAAGGTGCAGTCCTGAATGAACACATTAGTGAATGGTTATAAGGGTCCAGGAGCAGGTGCATGATTGCAAAGAAGAACAACAAAATTAAAAGAATGGTTCCAAAAATGAAAAGTTGCTGAAAATGTACTCACACTCAGGCCATCCAAGATGAAAGCTAGATAAGTTTTTCTTCATTGGAACAGATTTGTAGAAATTTAGCATTACATCTCTTGCTCACCAGTGGTTCCTGTGCGGATCCTTAGTGAATGGGTGCCATCACAATGAGAGTTCAGACAACTTGGGTAGCCTGAGGGTGAGTTTATTTTCAGAAAATTTTAATTTTGGGTTAACTATTCCTTTAATGACAAATGTTGAATTAACAGATGCATTTTTGTCGGGAATTTGTGGGGTGGCAGAATTGTGTAGAACATGTTTTCAATTAGTGAATCATGTCCTTAGATAATGGAGGGCTTTTTTCCAAGTGGGGACTGCTGTTTGGTCATGGTAGAAATGTGTTTTGGTGCTGAGAGGCTGAATTACTGAAGAGGGGTCTGGTGGAGTGATCAGAAGAGGAATAAAGGGGAATGGAGCCATTAGTAACATCAAAGTGTCTGTTGGTGAGAAAGGGAGAGAGAGATTGCATGAAAGTAAGGTGCAGTCTCACTCATAAACACCTAAACAGCCCTGAAAAGCACTTCATCATCTAGATCAGCTCGCGTCGGCTGCAGTATGATGCCTGTTGTTGTTATCGATGTAGGGGCTGCACATATTTATTTATCTATTCACCGGTAACGAGTGTAGCATAGCAAAACGCTTCTTCCCTCCGCTGGGGATGAATCTCTGTGATTAAACTGATCAGTGCCATCACTCAATGTAGCGAAGAGACGCTTTAGGGCAGCGGCAAACCAAATTAGACAGATGATGGTGTTGTTTGGTATCAGACACCACGCATTTGCTCCCTGGATTGGCTTCGTGCACTGTAGTCGCTAGCTACACTCTGAGCTACTGCTTGTTTAATTAATTTTACATCAGTGTCATTGCTGATTATCTCAGCGTGTTGCTTTCCTTCTTACTGAGATAATGCGCGATGGGTGGCGTCGGCAAAAATATTTTCTAAGATAACTTCTGCTTATTCACCTGCCCCTTGAAAGAAAGGGGTAAGGCCCCCTGAAAATAAACCACCTACCTTTTCAGCCAACGCTGACATCTCAATCGCCCATCTTCTCCCCGTTGCGCCCACAGGCAGAGGGAGAGAAAACAGCTCTCTGACAAATCTGATCCAATTAGGAAATCATTATCTGTGTGAAGCGGGGGCTCACCACCTCGATATAAATCGACGGCGAGTTACACTGTATCCCTGGATGCTCTGTTTGTTAGGCATGCTGAATGTGAAGCTGAAAGACTTCTAATGAAAGTCTGCTTACAATAAGGAAGTGAAAGCTGATCATAAAGTTCACAGTGCTAAAGTGGGTGTTTGATAAAGATCTGAAAGCTTTTGAACTACTGTTCAGTTCAGGCTGGTCTTTTGAGGCCATTACTAGGTATGTACAAGACCGCTGGGCCTTAGATTTGTTGCCTTGTTGCTAAAGTTTTAACCTCATCAACAGTCTATAGAGCTATCAACACTAGAGACTAGTTTGTGCAGTGTTGCCCTTTATTCTAGTCTTCACAACTGCAGAGCTATAATAATGGTGATGAAAAACATTTGGGGATCTAGTAATAATAATAATAATAATAATAATAATAATAATAATAATAATAATAATAATAATAATAAAAATAAAACTTGTTACTGCTACTAATAATAATTTATTAATAATATTTAGTGCTGTCAATCGATCAAAAAAATAACTAATTAATCACACATTTTTTCTGAAATGAATCGCAATTAATTGATTAATCCAACTTAACATTAAAGTTTTTAAATATACTTTTATATTGAAATAATTTCATATTCAATCTTCAAATTAATGTAGAATACCAATACTACCAATGTCTCTAGGAAATAGTTTTTTCCCTCTAATATTTAACCATTATCTATAGCATTACAGTATAATTGAGAGATATCAATTTCAACATTTATTAAACTTTAAAATAGGGATGCACTCATGTATCGGCCACCAATATTTATCGGCCGATTTTTTCCTCAATTTACAACCATCTGCATATCGGCTATATAAGGAAAAAGGCCAATATAACAAACCGATGGTTTATTAATTAACTGCGTGAAGTCACTGAGCTGTATAATGTCTGTTGCATAATGTCTGAACTTTAATGCTAATCAAATAACAAAAGACAAAAGATTGCACACTGTTCTTGACTAAATAACTTTTGTAACATTCATAAGTGTAGCGGACCTCATCTGAATGATGACCAAAACTTCACTGATGTTTTATTAAGTTTATTACATCCTTTTTCACTCCAAAAAAAATCGCCATAAAAGCTAAACATAACACAGCACGAGAAGTGCACATTAAACTCTCTCTCTGTTGCATTATCATCAACATACAGCGAATTACACAAAACACTTGTGTAATGATGTAAAATTTCTTGATGCCAAAATTTCAAATAAGAGAGGAAGTGACAAATACCGGTATCAGAATCGGCCAATAAGTGTTTGTTAAAATCGGTATCGGCCTCAAAAAATCCTATCATTGCATCCCTACTTTAAAAAATAACAGCTTCTAATTTAAGTGATCCTAAAACAATCTTCACATAAACCCATTGTAATAGTTGTCATATCTGTGCCCTTCAGCAAGTACAGAAATTACAGAAATTTAATGTAGTTATCAAACACTAAATTCTAAATTAAATTGCACATGCTACGAACCCAGTATAACAGCTGACAGGACAGGAAGATTTGTTTTTACTAACATATGGCCTGACAACATCTCATCTGACTGCAGTTCACGGTTCTAATGAAGCTCCTTGTCACCTGCTCGTTTGCGCTGAGGCGAAGTGGAGTAAAGTGGATTTCTAAGTCTCCTGTTTGATGTGCTTGTAAATACATTCTGCGTCTAAATAAATGCAATTCTTGTCAAGAAAAAGAGACAAAAGCAGCAGTTGTGAGTGTGGTGGCCAACCCTAGGTCTGCCCCTACAATAACTGTGTTAATTATTTTTAACACCGTTAAACTAGAAAAAATTAATCACCTCCGTTAATGTGCTAATTTTGACAGCACTAATAATGTAATATAATAATATTATTATGAAAAAAATAGAGGAATGCAATATGAGGAGGGAATATGTGTTTTTGCCAGTTTAAGACAGTTTGTTGTGCTTTTGTTTTCTTATTTATAAATTGGTGATTTAATCTATTTTGTGTGAAACATTTATTTTTTTAAATGTAATTTTTATTTTTATAATTTATTTTGTAATAATTATGTATACATTTTTATACATATTTACTTTTTATACATGTTTAACAAAATATATATTTTGTATATAAAAAAATAAAATTGTATTTATTATATTTATATTTATTTATTTATATAAACTTTTTTCTGTTTTAATATATTTTAAAACATCATTTTTCAGTAGAGATTAATGCAGCCTTTAGTGTCAGATGATCCTTCAGAAATCATTCTAATATGCGGATTCAGTCCTCATGCAAACATTTCTTATTACCACAGTTGAACACAGTTGAGTTGCTTAATATTTTTAAGGAAGCTATGATACCTTTCAGGATCAGAATTTTTTGATAAATAGAATTTATTTTGAAAAAGAATGCTTTTGTAACATTGTCTGTAATAATTACCATTGAGCTAGTCTCACTCATACTCTCTCAAATGTCTCATCTTTCTTTTAGCTGGACAGATTTTCCAGTATCCGTATCCCTGGCAGTAAAAAGGAACGGCCGCCCCTCTCCCACATGTCCAAGCATTACTCTTCTGGTGACTGGTCCACTTCCTCTGAATTTGAGGAGCTTTCTTCAAAGATCACATCAGAGAAGGAAATCCTTGCCCTCTTTGAGAAAATGATGGTAAGATGTTATTGTAGAAAAAAAATGTTCTTTGAATTATGTTGTGAAACACATATTCGTAAATAAAAACAAACATTCCCTGAGATTGAAGTATTTGTTGATCTGCATTTATGCCATTGTACACATCTACGTACTGTGGACATGTAAGAAAAACAGCTAATTATCACTCCTTCTCAATGACCTTTATCAACCTTTCAACCACAATAATCACTAGAGGTTTATTTGCAATTATGTTTTAAGAAACGCAAACTTTTCATAATGAAATGGATTGTTATGGGTCACTGACCTCAATCAGCTCGTATTCATAGTAGGACGAGGCCCTCATGCCTATAAATACATGCATTCTCAAACACGTACTCACTTTCGTATCGTATTGAACACACATCATACAATCACTGACAAATGTTTGCAAGCAGCTTAGCTTGTTGTGGTAAACAAAAGAAAATACACAAAAATAAAATAACCCCTACAATCTAGTTTTGATTTGGACTTGGACAAAAAGTGCACATTTATAATTTTTTTTTTTTTTTTTTTTTTTGTAGAATGCCTGTTCACTAGAATTTGTATTTACTTTAATGTATTATACTAATATTTTTGTCAATTTAAATGTAAAAAGTTTTCACTTTACAAACTTTTTTGACTTTTCTCAATCCTTCAGGTTTCTGAGGAAGAAAAACAATTCTACAGCTGTTGAAAGTTAACTGAATTCCGTTGCACTTTTGTTACACGTTCATCTCAAGCACATCTATTTAATCAAATTTCCCACAAGCATCATTTTAAATCATTGCACAGTCTTCTGTTGCCTTAGTGCAATCGTACGGAGGTCCCCGTCAGTGCCCTTTCTAAGAGTGGAGGTGGTGTTGTTAGCAGTTGAGCAGCATCTCTGAGCGCAGGATTGAGTGACAGGAGCAGCCACTACTGGGTAGAGAAGGAAGAGTTTGGATAACGTGGGCAGAGACGCAGTCATTAGTCACAGCAAGTACGAGTCTAGATACATGAGAATGCCAGCAGAGGTGACAGGGCCAACAGTGGTAATGGATGCCTTTCCGCTCTGCGCCCTATCCACACCTATCCCAGCATCCTCCTCTCTCTTCCTCTCTCTTTCTGACACACGAGGACTGCATCACGCCTGCGAACCCATCAGTGAAATCCTAAACGGCTCTACTGATCTATCATCTCAGAAAAGGGAAGAAAAGGAGAGCGCTATGAGGAAAGGGAAATAAGAATGGAGGACAATAGGATAGTTGCGCTCAACATCGTATGCAGGCGTTATTGTCTTTCCCTCTCATCTCCCTCTTTCTTTTCTTCTCTCTTATCGATTTTATTGTTCTGTCTTTTGCCTAGAGATTTCCTTGCCCTTTCTCTCTGTTGATGGTAGTTGTAAACTGTCCACGGATGCACCCTAGTTCTTTTCTTTGTCTCCATCTCTGTCAGAGATAGTGAGTTTGAGAAGTGCAGCTCGCTAGTTTGTTTTGGCATAGGACTGTTGCTTCAGTAATCTGGGAAGTAAAATTGCCATATACATCTGCCAATGTCTGTCTTAGTACAACAGGTTCAGATTAATGAACATGTTTATTTCTGTTTCACTGTTAATTTCTAATCTTTTCAGAAATTGTCCCATTAGATTTTCTAATACATAATTCATGACTTCATCAGTCAGGCTTGTATTAGGTACTCATTTTCAAAAGATCTCACAAAATCGCACACAAAAAATGTGTCCACATAGACAACAGATGTTTAGAATTGCCAATCTTATAACAATTGAGCAAAAATGGCCCTTTATTCATTAACTGTTTTAATTTTTAAAGTGTTTCATCAAAAACACTCAGTGACTCCTGCAGAAAACCAGGCATGTTTTTACAATCAGCTTTAACAACCATCAACAACCCATAACAGCAGAATAACAACAACAAAAAAAAAAAAAAAAATAACAAACAAATAATAAAAAAAAAAAAAAAAAATATATAGAAACTAAATATATAGAAAATGTATACAACAGTAGCTGACACTCTAAAATCAATTACAACAACAGGGAGTTGTTGAGGAAGAAAATTGCATATAGCTAACTAGTCACTCAAAAAGGTGTCTTTTGGAACACCTTTGAGACATTAACCAATTTAAGTATTAAAAAAATTAGATATTTTGAATGTGTGTATATTTGTGACCATTTTTCTAAGTGTAATACAAATGCAATGGAGAGCATTGGCTGGTCAAACCTTTTCTGTAGTTCCCACAAAAGTGGAGCCTATTCAGTGGAGTCTATATGAATGATATAATGCTATATTTTTCAATTCATTTTTTTCTGAGCTGTTTTGTAGTTATCTCATTAATATAACAATATATATTGTTTATATAGTGTTGCTAACATAAATCCATTACATACTGTATGCTTTGATATGAATATTTAATGCATTATTTAAATGGCCAAATAGTGAAATTTCTTAAAGGGGTCATATGATGTCCTTTCTGTTTGGAGTGTTACAAGCTCTTGGTGCATAAAGAAGGTCTGTAAAGTTGCAAAGACTAAAGTCTCAAATCCAAAGAGAGATTCTTTATAAAAGTTAAGAGTCAACCACGCCCTCCTAAAATGGCTCGTTCTAACACGCCCCCACATGTCTACGTCACGATGTGGGAAAATTTGCATAATGCCACCCAAATGTTCACGCAAAGAAAGAAGGTGTAACTTTTATTCTCGCTGTTGCCGCTGCCGCCGCCACCGCCGCCATGTTATGGAGATGCTGTGTGTTTTGTTGTGAAAGTAAAACTACTTTGTTTGGCCTTCCAAAAGAGGACACAACTAGAAATCAGTGGTTAAGTTATATCTACAACACTTTTCCAGAACAGTTCCATCCAAATATTCCGATGCAATGCTTATTTTATGGGGGATGAGGACTGTTTCCAGGAAGAGTAGCCTACAATGCTGGTGTTTGTAAGTGGGGCAATTCCAGCTTTGCAAGGACAGTCTAGTGCTTCTGACTCACAGCCTGTAAGTACATTTACATATTTAGAGAATTTGCCACTGACTAATCAAACTCGAGTTTTGAGCAATGTACTGTAGAGTAGCGTTTGTTGTTCTTCCGATCACAAATGCAGACGTGGATTTTGTTTATGTGGCGCGATAACGCAACACGTAAAAAGACAGAATAAGTCATTATAATCAGTAATTATGTTCCCACTGGATGCAGCAAATGCCTCTTTGTAATGGGTTTTATTGGTTTTGTCTCGTCGCAGGAAAACACAGCATCACAGTATGGTAAGGAGCATAACATTTCCATTACACGCTTGAGGAATTCGGCCAATCACAATGCACTGGATAGCTGGCCAATCAGTGTACACCCGTTTCAGAAAAGCGGGGCATAGAGGAGCAACAATAATGTACAGTATGTGGAAAATAACGCGTTTTTTAACCTTAAACTGCATACACACATTGCATTACACCAAATACACAAAATAATGTTCTTTTTAGCAACAGCATATGACCCCTTTAACTTTTCGTGTCTGTATCCATACCGTTTGAAATATATTATTTTTCAAATACATTTGTGTGCTGAATTGTGTTGTTGTGCATTCAAAACATTTAGTGTATCAAAATTATAGGTGAAATTTGACAACCCTAAATGACTTATTATTATTATTATTATTTTTTATTACTAATGCCATCCTAAAGACATGTTGAAGAATAAAAACATAATTAATATAAATGCTTGTGTCTGTAAGGGTTAAAGATATGTAAAATATCCTTTTTTTGCTTAAGATGCATTATCATTATCAGTTTTTCTCCTTTCCTTTTTCTTAATGCCATAAGATGCAGGGAAGAAGTATCTGCTTGATGGATCACAAGCGGAGGTTGACTTCCTGTGGTTTAATTTATTTGCAGTTCCAAAAAGAACAGGTGTTGGGCATGATTTGATTCATGTAAGCATTGAAATGGAAAGATGCGAGATTCAAAGATTCTCTTTACCTTTCTCCACTGTTTACAACCAGAATCTCCAGTACTGTTTTCTTTTGATTAGAAATATTTTGAAATCAGTATAGGATTTGATAGACCCTTTTGTTTGGGGTCTGAGGTTTTGCCACTTTTGATGGACAATCTCATAAAGCTGGTCACAATACCGACGATCTTAAAGAGGATTTTTCTTGTAAAGAGATTTCTTTTTCTTCTCTTACATGTATGGTTTGTGTTTTCAGGAGGATATGAATCTTAATGAAGAGAAGAAAGCTCCTCTCAGAGAAAAAGACTTGAGCACCAAAAGGGAGATGGTCCTTCAGTACATCATCACAGCTGCAAAAACCGTAAGTCAAAGAATGATTGCAGCCACACAGACTAACATATAAACCTGAAAGTATGAGCAGTAAATACATTTGATTCCTGTTCCTTCCCTTTGAGCTTCCTTTTGCTTCATAATGGATTCCCATTACTAACCCTGAAACTGAATAAGAAGACATACTCTTTTGACCTAACGGTCATCCAATCAGTTCCTGTGTCGAATATGTCAGCATCTTTGTAAAACAGAAAATAATAAGCAAAGGTGCAGAATCACCACAGAGACACCGTGTGCTTGTGTCCGTGTCCGTGTTCATTTGTTGTTGTGTGTCTTTGCCGACTACGTGCGAGTCTGTTATTGTACTGGTGGGTTTGCCCTGATAAAAATATCTGTAACTACAGGCCTCTTATGAGGACATTGACAGGCTAAAGACTGTATTTATCGTAGATGATTGCCCTCATTTTAGTTAGTCTCTTTTGTTCTCTTGTGCTGAGGTGAGAGGGAGGCATTGAACCTCCTCATGTATACTTATGAACTCATAATGCTGTCGTAAAGGATGGCAAGATGTGATTTTACATCATCTCCCAATGTGTAGTTTGCTTTTCTGCAAATAGTCTGGAGCTTTTTATGCTAGAATACTGGAGAGAAATCCTGAATACTGTTGAGAAATAAAGATATTAATATAAAAGTGTCATTCCACAAAATCGGTGACATTTTCAATTGGAAAAATAATAAATAAGTTTAATCAACATTTTTTAAATATCCATGAAATGAAGACACCTTAAAATGACAAGAAGTTATATTGTGCCATTTCAGGCTATGTAATTTATTATTTTATGGCTATTTTTCTATCTCATGTTTTGATATTTTTGTCAACCCTATTACCGACACAAGTGTAGATGCTATAGTTTAATTAGAACTATGTGATGGTAAAAAAGGGCTTTGTCCAAAATAAAATAGTTACAATGGAAAAACTTGGAAGGCTGTATCAAATATAAATTTTACAATTTGTTTTTTTAATTAATGACAGTAACAGGATTGACATCATAGTCATACGACTGACCAGAGTAACAAGGATGACAGGACACACATTCTTCCGCACACACACACACACACACACACACACACACACACACACACACAATTAGAGTTTTACAATTTAAATTGCATTATATTGTTTTGCACTTACTTGGCATAGTTGTGACCCAAAAGTTAATTTTTGATTTAGCACATTACATTTCTAAGAGATCTGATTCAATTATTAGTAAAGGAAGATGATCAGATATTGGTCTTTCTGTAATCATCTGAAACCAGACCAAGATCTTGACTTTCTTGAACATTGCAAGACTGGGGTGAAGATCTGCAGTCACCTTGCTGCTCTTGTTTTTAATTGAATTTACGTGGATGCATTATTGACAATGAGTTATGAAAAAAAAAAAAAGATCTAATCATTCTATCCCTGTCATTAACAACAAAAGTAACCGTAACAATACCAACAATACTTACTAAAATGTAACTCGTGCTCATATGTCACTGAATTATATAGGCATTAGCTCAAAATTACACCCAGGGTGACCTTTAAGCATGTTTGCATGTTTTTACACAGACAATCTTTAAAAACAGGGTGACACCTAATCTATGTCATCCCTGTTAACCAAATGTCAAAACCTGTTACCCTGAAAAGTAACAGGGCTGACTAGGGCTGTCGCTACTGCGCTATTGACAAGCAAACTGCAGAGGAATGCAAGGACCGCAGCAATTGAGATTTATTTTTTTTTGTGTGTATTCTTTTTTCATAAGGTTATGCCCTTCTTGTTTTACACTTCATGCATGTGTACAGAATATTAAAAAAGTTTGTAATGATAACATAATGTGTACCATTCTGATTTGTACAGAGACTCCGTAGATTTGCACTTAACAAGCCTAAACAGACAGTGAATGAGAGAGAGATCGACTGAGCGCGTGCGATTACTTGCGTCTGTCCTCCAGGCCGAGTCATATATATTTGTGAAAATAGATTGTCATGTCCAAGGAAAGCGAAATCTCTGTCTTGGCATTGATGCATAGCTGGTCAGCTGAGCCTTCTAAGGTGGCGCTCAAAGTTAAAATGATTTCAACATGGTGTTTCATTACATCTCTTTGAATGAAAGAATCGGCATTTTTGAACGTGTAGTTGAATGACAGTCCCTTTCCACCACCTTGTGGTGCAACAATCTAACTATACTGACTGACAGCCCATCTAGAATGGAAGCAGGTGGAAATATCAATAGAAAGTCTCTTGTACCGTCAGCTTAGAAAATTCTGCTGGTGATTTATTGACATTGTGTAAATTCAAGAACACAGACACAGCCAGATCATTTCCATAATAACCAGCGCAGTCTACCGAGAGCAGCGCAAATTACCACCTACTTTATGACATGCTTTCTTGGGGCGTTAAATAATTCTGCAAATACCAGTAATTTGACAAGCGCAAACACTAGTAAAGCACGTTGCGTGATTCATTTTAATACTGTCCTCCCATAAATTTTGCGTCTAAAAGGGAAACTCCTACAAGTGCATATTCAATAAGGTCAGGTGCAAAAATAACTCTGTCCACGCCTTTTCAGCACTAATTCCTCATTGCGCGTATTAAATCTTATCTTTAATGGATGCAAATACTGATTTTTTTTTTTTTAATTGCCATTGCCATTCTTTAACATTAACATGATACACCTCAGTCGGCTTTTAGGTTAATAAACTTGCTGCTTGATTTGCATTTGAATTTCTAGTTTAGCATAAGGATAAATAAAAGGAATCAGGTTCTTGGCGAAAAGAGTCTTTGCCCTTAGCATTTTTTTTTTACATGCTTATACATGTTGGTTGGAGCTACCTGCATTAGATTGATTTCTTAGTTTTAAGCCACACCGCTTGGAGGATTGTTTGTCTGTTTTTTAAGTCCCAATGTATTTGTGAGACAGACTGACAAGCATACACGTCTTAGAATTGTGTTTTTCACAAATCCTCCAGTTCTTCATTGCACGACATGCTCCACACAAGTGGAAACTCTATATGCAGGATTCAAGCAAGGTGGATAAAAATGCATTTTTTCCTACCGAAATTAATTCCCCAATCTAATCCTCCTGTCGGTTAGCTTTGCGTTCATTTACAGGGCCTGCGAATGATGGAAGAGGAACAAGGGAGTTTAATTATAATGCCGTTCCTCTCGTTCCGCTGAGAATTTAATTATTTTGGAGTGCTTGGAGATTTCAGGATGATTCAATTTGGATTGTATTTGCTATCTGGAGTGGCTGGTCGGGACTTGTGGTTTTTCTCCAATCAGCTTTAGTCTCTTTCTGCATTTGGAGTGCTGAAATTCAAAGACCTTGGACAATCATGATAATAAAACTGCCAATGTATTTGAATCTATTGAATTTTCTCAGAAAAATGACCTCAAAATAGATGACCCAACATCTCTTTCTCTAAATAAATTAAAAACACTAAAACCTTTTGAAGGCAATAAAAGTGTTTTGCATAAATCAAGGCTTTTGAAAAGTAATACTATTAAAACTTTATTGTAAATGCCTCTTAACCTGCATTCCCAGATGTATAATAAATACGTTTTTTCCAGTGAGTGCTTCTTTGTTTTCTTTTACAACATTGAAAAATTCAGGTTAAAAGTGCACTTGCAAATTTGAATTAGTTACTCAAAAATATTTTTTTTTCTCTCTTTATTTTGTTGTATTACAGTATATGACATTTCACTTCTTTAATTGAGTCTCATTATTATTATCAGACTTGTGTTCCTGGGCTTTTGGTTTGGACTGACTGTTCATTCAAGCTACCCACCAACTACTCGACTTTGAAAATATGTAGTTTTTCACATCATTTCTTGTAAGGTTATACACTGTTTATTGCAAAGCCTTTTTTAAAAAATTGAATCTGTTGGACAGAATGGACGGTGATGTATTGGTGTTTTCGAAATTTCCCTTTTCATACTCAAATAAGCTTCTTCTTACACTACTTTGACTAGTTTGATGGATGGACATTACTTAAAATGTGGAAAACGTCCTGGAGTTTCTCTCTCTCGCTCCTACACGCGCCTGCTCCTGCCCTCCTTCATCTCTCACTCTCTCCATCTCTTGTCTTTTGACATTCAGGCCCAGTTGTTTACCCCCTGTCTGTGTTCTTGACGAATAATTGCCTCTCTCAGTGAAGTCTTTCCTGTTGGCTCTGCTCCTTCGTCTTGCCTGGTAATTGAAACTATAGATTCTGGCATAGGCTCCTCTCCCTCTCTCTGTTAATAACATTCACCTTTAAAAACATTCACCTTGCCATTGCCAGCATAGAGTCTGGGTATAATTACCATTTGCTGTACCTGGAATGGATGGTCGTAGTCAAAGCTTTTGGTCTTTTGGCAACTGATGTGTTGTCATTAGGTCTTGTTTAGTGCTCATTAAGTGATGATAAAACAGCTGGAAACAACAAATCCCTGACATTGGAATACAAGTGGCATGGATGGCCAAAATTATGTGGCATTCAGAACTGAATTGAGAATGCCTTATAAATTCATTTTCAGTTCCTGATTTTGAGGTAGCAAACAGGTTGCAATTTGAAATTTAATATAAGGGAGTAGAATGAATAAAGATTCATCATAGATTGATAGATGGGTAGATTCAGTAGATGGAAAGATAGATGAAGAGAACTGTGGATGGATCGACGGATGGGTGGATAGATAGATGGATGGATAGAATGACAGAAAAATTAATAGACAAACAAATGGATAGATGGATGGATATATATATATATATATATATATATATTTATATAATATATATATATATATATATATAGATATATATATATATATATATATATATATTGTTTTAATCTTTTCACAATATCAATATAAATGAACTTCTTGAGTAGACAAAACACATTATTTCCCAGAATCCATTGCCTGTGAATTGCACTTCAGTAAATCTGTCATTCCAAATGAAATTCACATGAAAACGATGCAGCTACTTATGCAGTGAGGATGGTTGGCACTGATTATAGAAATGGTTGATGGTCAGGACACGATATCAGTGTGAGCTAATGGAGGATGTTGACTCATCGTGTTCTGATAGCTAATGAATAAAGACAGACTGCATGCATACCCGAAACACACTCAGACCAACACTCATCCCTTAATTAGTCACAGTATATGTCCATTAGTGACACAGACCAACCGCATTTGAGCTGAGAATGGGAACACGGTAAGAAACAGCAGGAGGGTGAACTCTAAACATGTTTTCAGCACCATCATCATAATACATATTTAGAGAAATGCTACTGAAAGTAATGAATCGACAGAATCAATGCTATTCTTACACCCTTGTCTGCTTCATGGAATAATAACTTGCTCGGTAATTACAAAGATTAACCTGTAACTAACCTTTCCATTCCACTTTTGTGTCGGCTTCAAAATATCACAAAATTGTTGATCATAAAGTAATTATTGGGTTTTAATACTTGGATGTTAATGGGACTGATAAATTTATCCCACATTCACGGTGCGGCTCTTTTGTTCAGCTCCAGATATGTGTTCTGGAATTCAACCATTTCATTGTAAAAAGGAACAATAGAGTTGGCAAATGTTACATGCATGAAACAGGCTACCATCCTGTAGTTCTGGATTAGCCTGATTATTTAGGCATGGTATCAGGTAACCTGCTTTCCATCAGTTTATAGACCAGTAAATTAGAGCTGTGCGTTATGGACAAAAAATAACTTTCTTTAATCAATTTTGCGATTTTAATCACAATTTTGACTCACACAGACATGCTTTACAGTCATAAATGCATTCAGTGTGAATTTGAAACATATTTCCAAAAGAAAAACAATTAGAACTTTATCAAAAAGTTGTAACATGTCTCTAGAACAGACATAAGTCAAAATAATCATTAAGTAAAGGTGTGACAAAAGGTCTAGACATATGGCAAAAAAAAAAAAAAAAAAAATCCAGTGTCCAAGCATTGGTCATAGAGCTCATTCTAGCGGTGCCTTAGGTGTTGAAATAGATTTGTTGCGTCAGCCAGGTTCACACATACTCCGTCTGCAGTGTGTATACAGTATGTGTATGCGGTGCAGAAGCAGCATGGACTCATTTTGCTTTTGCAAAGGACGCGTTTACGGTCAGCTCCTGATTCGCGGCTGTTTATCACAAGCACATTTATCCATTATTATGATTTCAAATCCAAATGTTCTGAAATTGCTTTTTCAGCATTGTGATTCTATTTTATCACAGTACAGTAATACAAACTTTCATAGACATATTCACGTTTAAAAAATAAATATAACTTTGTTTTCCTACCTGCACGAGTGCCATCTATTATTGCTTTGTTTATCTAAAAGTGCACTTTTCCTTGTTTTAAATCTAGATGCATCGCTCCTGGAGTATGGTGTTATTTTAATGACAAATGTCAAGAGTGCATTATTGTAGTGTGAAAGCACATAAATATAATGTGCAAGCCCGAAATCGCATGCAAATTTCCTTTGCTCTCACACAAAAAAAGACATGCGCGCGCTCAGATACACGCTGCTCTTGCCCGGAGAGAGTGCGCACACCTAAAACGTGTCTCTTCTCTCGCTCAAACTGTGTCCTGTGAACTCACAAATCTCTCTATGCTCATGCGCTAGATATTAATTATTTTTGCACCTCTTTATTTCTAACCTTTTCTGTTCACATCTTTCCATCTTTTACCACGTGCAGTGTGAACGCTCTGATCCGTTAACATGGGTGCAGAAAAAATACGCATCACAGATGGAGTGTGTGAACCTGGTGTTACGTACAGATGGTAGACAACCAAAATGGGTAATACCGCCGCGCGTACCGCCGCCGCAGGGCCGCGGCGTTAAGTCAAGTCAGTCAAGTGTTAAAAATCCTTCGCGAAACTACCACCAGGTGGCGCAAAGGGACGGATTGCGAACTGAATGTAATTGTAAAATGAGATAAAAGGAGGAGGTAAAACAACAATAACATTATGATATAACATTGTACCATCTTTAAAAAACCATTAAAAAATGTACAGTGAGTTAATTTCAAAATGTAGGATAGTCTTAGGCTACAGTCTACTCATCAAAAATTAAAAGAAGACCTATACACAAAGGATCTTATGCTTGCTATTGTTATTAAACAGTCATTAAATATAAGGCCTATATATACGGATAAAAAGCTAAATGTTTTCATTTCGGTTCATTCTTGGTTTAAAAAAAAAAAAAATCCTTCAGGTTCCATTTGCAGATAGAAATGAGAACGGTCCAGCATTTAGCAATAATTATGATTCATTCTGTTATTATTCTTGATTTTTCAAACTGCTAACACTTTGCATTTTTGAATTATGCCTTTACTGTGTGACCAAAAATTTTGTATTTTCTGTTTCAGCTGTTTGATCGCGCTGGTGCCTCGCGCACATTCATTGGAAACAGTAGCCGTTCACCGTGCCATTCGGCGCGAGCAAGCGGTCCACTTTGGCATATTTTTGTTAATTATGATTTTTAATTTTTTCCCCGTCGATACTGAAACACGCGTGAACTACAAAGCCTATTTTTCCTAATGAATAATAGTCAAGCTTGAAATAGGCAACATCACGAATATGAAAACGTTTGGATTTCTCCCGAATGAGAGCCCAACCTTACCTTATGGTTCGCTTTATATTATTATTCATTTATTTATTTTTTTGTTTGTTTATAGCTAAGCCTATATTATTATATACTGCAATTTTATTTATCCATTAGAATTATATATTTGTAATTATTGTTCTGTTCTGATAAATTTGTTAAATTTAAAGGATTTGTTGTTAAGTGAAGAGAACTAAAAATATCCTGTTGGCACATTATAACATTATTAGGCCAGCCGTTATTATTTCTGAATGTAATAAAATGCAACTTATACATGACTTATATATTCTTATATATATACTTATATATTTTTTCCTCTCACAAACTTAATTTATTTTTAGCCTGTTTAAAAAAAAAAATAAAAAAAAAATAAAATAACATGCAGCAAACGAAAATAGGTGATTAATCGGTTAAAATTTGTTACTGTGGGGTAATTATAATTATTATATACTTAGGAACAGAGTCTGGGCCTAATCTATGCTATCCAGGGTTTTTTTTTTTTTTTTTTTAATTTTCATTGCATCTGAAAATGACTTTGTGCAGCACATTCACGCTCAACCTGCCTCGCGCGTTGCTCAGCTCTGGACGATTTAAAAATGTTTGATATAAAGGTTGCTGTCCCATTTTATACAGGAATTGTTCATTTAAAAAAAAAAAAATCGAATTTATATTGTTAGTTCTAATTATATTGTTAACACAAGTTAATTTAGGCTATTTAACATGCACTGTGACATTTTACCCTTTTTAACTTATAAACTCCTTGAGATTTTAAAGTCAGTTTAATAGTATTGAAGTTCAAGTTTTTAAAAAAAGGTTTTAAATGCTTAAATTATTTCTATGAATTAATAATATGTTATCAGGTTTTAATTGCTTAAATTATTTCTATGAATTAATAATATGTTATCATGTTTATTCTTGTAGAAAATAAGTGTTTATTCTTTAAGAAAATAAGGGAAAAAATAAGGGACGATCCAAATATTATTCATATTTGTTTTGCTTCACCTATTTATGTAAGCTACAATTATTCTAAAAAAAAAAAAAAAAACATAGGCTAATGTAATTAAAAGTGCCATCGGCCTGAGTAAATTTGACCATTATAGAATTGTGACTTTAAAGGTTAGTGATTTAGGAGGTGAAAATACTGTGAAATTACAAATGTTATGGGATTTTAAAGCATAACAACTGAAGGGCTATGAAACGTTAGCCCAGTGGTTCTCAACCTTTTTTTCCAACGGGCCGCACTATGGTCCAAGTGCAAGTCTCGCGGGCCGCACGCATATCATTTACATATTACGTCATCAATACAAACCAACCTGATTTATAATATTATAGCCTAAATATTATGATATTTAATCGATTACATTCATTGAAATAAATTAATAATTCTACTCCCCATAAATAAAACACCTGATGCTGTCGGGAGCTGACCAATTTTGTGAAATTCGGCTCGAAAGGAGTAACAGCATAATGAAGTTGCGATTGTAAGTTGCAGTTTGTAAGACGCGCACGGGAGCATGACTTGACGCGCGACATTGCAGAAAATGTGCGTTCACAAATGTAGCCTATGTTGATCCAATTATGCAAAGCACTTTCGAATTTAATAATATGAGGTTCTCTCCAGAGATGTTTTGCCACATTTCTGCAATTAAGGATGATTGCTGCGTAGTATGGGTGTTTCTATTTGCCTGAACTTCTTCAAGTGAGTTACGGCGCAAACCGAAAATCCAGCACTCTCCTTCACTGCTGATACTGTGACTATTCTTGTTTGTATGTGTTCATTTGCTGGCATTTCCACACTTCTTTTTACTTCCTTAAAAACAAATTTGTCAATTCTGATGCTCAATTTTACCGAACTAATGGCTGTTGATGACTATTTGAATTGAATTCTGCCAAAGTGCGCGCTTGTATGTGTTCATAAAATGCGGAACGTAGGTCTGGCTCATGTCTGAAAATAATATATGAAAAACAAAGAATTTTACATATAAACATTAGGCTATAGCTTATATTTCTTTAGTACATTTTTAAATGAATGTAAAAACTAAAATGAATTGTAAAAACTGAAAATTATTTTTTTTATAATTGTGTTCAGCATGGTGGGCCGCATTTGAATTCGTGACGGGCCGCATGCGGCCCGCGGGTTGAGAACCGCTGCGTTAGACAATAAAGCATTTTTTTAAACAATGGCACTTAAAGTTTTGAACTAAAATATTATTTCAACCATATAGCCTGTGAATAAACAAAATGCATACTTTTCAATGAAAGAACACTGAGAGTTTGCTTCTGGAGTTTGGATTTGTACTTCAATTATGAGCTCCAAGTTTAGGAATAGCCAACACAGTTTTTTTTTATTTTTCTCTCTCTCTCTCTTTAACTCTCTATTTAATTAACAGCATTAACTTACAATGAAATACATCTTCCTTCAGGTAGACTGAATGTTTTTCTGGTCTTGCTAAATGTCGGGCTAATGATCAGTAAGTTGTATTCGCTCAAACTGGTTTAGTTAAATCAAAATTTGCGGACTTTGAAGCTGGGCGCAGTTAGCGCGAGTCACGCGCGCTGTGAAGCGGGAGCAGCTGATGGAGGACTCCGCTTGGTCTTAAAGCCTTCCGCAAACGCTACGTTCACAAATAACAATGATTTTCGTAAAATAATGATTAATTATCAATTGATAATTTGTTATTATTATGGTCTTGTGAAAACAATAATATAGGCTGCGGGAAAATAATTAATAAAAAGAGTAAGGCTGCTGTGAGTGCAGGCATGTTTCAACACAGTAACCTGAGAACATACCGTTCCTCACAGCCCAAAAACAGACCGAATTCAGTTCAGCTGGAGGGGGTTGGGGTAGTTATGTATAGCTTGTGGGGGTCGAGATAAAAGGTGTGAATCTCTTGGTCTTTCATATGGACAGTGTCTTATGAGGGTATCAAACTTGCAGAACAGGTTTAGATAGGACTCGTCATTTTGGTTTTAGGGCAACTTTGAATAAAGGTTTTGATCCACTTCAAATGTTGACTAATGTATAGCAATATAGTTTATTAGTTATTATAACTTCAGAGGAAGTTGCCTTAACTCAATAAAATAAATAAATACGCAAACGACATCCAGACCAGTCCAGACATCAGTATGATCCGTCTATGATGTTTTATAGGCTTTAGATTAGATTTGGGAATACACATGGCGTTACAGACATGACAAAAAAACTTTTTGGAACATTATTATTATTATTAATTAATTATTATTATTATTATTATTATTTTTTAGCCTATTTACAATGCACAAACCAGAAGCAACAATATCTGCAGAGAAGGGTTGGCCATTCTCAAAAAAAAAATCAATTTTATTTCAATTTTCGTTTTTGTGTTTCAGAGGAAAAATCAGTGTTAAGGCATCTCTCCATTACAGACGGTTCTGAAAGAAGAATTTATGCAAACGCGTATAAAATGCTTTAAAAACTTTAACAGAGATGTCTAGAGGCTATTTAATAGGTCTGCCTCCCATGTAAGATTTTTCTAGTTACTAGTCGTTCATTTGTCATTATTCAACTAATCGCAGGATTATATTACATTTACATCTATAATTCATAATGAGCCTTAATATATTTCGCGCTCAAGCACATGCATTAAGTTTGCCCCAAAGCACAGGCAGAAGTAGCCCAATAATTGTAAAAAAAGGAGACATTTTAATTATTTATTAATAAACAAATGTTTTCTTGTCGGCTGCAAGATGAAATTCACAGTGCTGACTCTCTCCACATGAACGCACCTTTAAAGAGACATACAACCTTCACAGATTACATAATGCTTTCGTTCTGAATTGATTCGTTTAAAAAGACATTTCAAGCTTTCTGTAGATATATTTCTCATGTATGTGAGACACCACAATTTTAAGTTAATTCATTATCAGGAAAAAATTCAAGTGTTCTAGAGGGCGCTCCCCCTGTCCTGCATGCGCACTAATAATTTTTGCACAAACACTTAAATATGAATAGTTATTCACATTTTGCATATGCATTACAACGTAAATTATTTTTTACATGCAATTATCCAAAATAAAACCAAACAAGATTTGTAGTGAAGATAAAACAAATAAGAATAAATGCTGCGCATGCACTCAGCATCACTCGCGCGCCGCGCAAATCTTGCACGCAGACATTTTACACACCTGCATTTAAATGCGGCTGCAATTTTTTTTTTTTTTACTTAAATTCTATGTAAGCAAGTAACGGCGGCTCCCTTTAAAATCACTGAAGTTGTCTATTAATGAAGCTCTTTTTTTTTTTTTTACATCATTTGCAGTTTGGTGATTATAATGAGAGAACGTGAGTTTAATCGTGAGGACGTTTTATTAATCCGTCCATTCTTTAGAATTTCAATGATTTAGCTAAATCGTGCAGGTTTAATTTATTCGTTTCTTGTTTTAATCAGGCCTAAATAATGGGAACGAAATTATACAGTGCCTCACGTTTTACTAAAAGAAAATAATTTATAAAACAAGAAACAATTTCTTACAGACAAATATATTTTCCCAAGAAGTTGTCTGTCAAAATAAAGGACAGTTAACGAATAACAAAAATGCATGTTGTTTTATTAAAGGAATTTTAAAATATAAATTAAAATATAGGCCTAATATATGAGAATATTGACATTTTGCTTATAAATCCAGGTAGCCTAACTCACTAAAATAGGCTACCACTTTTAATGCTCTGATGCAAAGTAAACCACAATTTCTTTTGAATAATATAACACATAATTCATATTATATAAATAATACTGCACACCTATTAAATGTGTCAAATCTAAAATATGGTGTAATACTGTGTAGCTTAGAGAAAATATAAGCACAGGCTCAGGCACAGGCTTGACATTTATCCTGCTTGAATTCGTTCTAAGAAATGCACATAACTTCATAATTACCAAACTTTCATCTCTGAATATTAAATATTTTTAACTATAGTGTTTTTCTTTCATTTTCCCTGACTGCAGCCGTCAAATGTAACACATCAGAGAGGCAAAACTGACGTCTATTTGCGAAAATGTGCTTTGATGCGCTTGTTTGAAAACTTGTGATTAAAGCGCCACTCAGCGGTCAAAAGCTGCAAATGCACTTTGCAGACGCCGCGGCGGCGGTACGAGCGGCGGTAGAAGTGACGTTTTGGATGTCTACCTACTGTATGCCCGGTCTGTTCTGTTCTCGCGCTCCATTTAGCCGCACTGCATTCTGATTGGTTCAGATAGCATACTGCAAGAGGTTGGGGCTGCGGAAAATCATGCTATAAAGCAATTTTGAAATTGCGTATGCTCAAATCGTGATTTTATGACGATTTAGATTAATCGCACAGCCCTATAATGAATCAAAATCCTTGGTTTGTCATATAGGATCAAACATGGAGCATGAAGCATGAATTTGTACAATGGTAATTTTTTTCTTAAGGAAATTATGTTCAGCTTGGCATTAAAACACAACCGTCTCCAGGCTCCAAAACCATTTTTTTTGTATTTGTATATGTGTGTGCTTGTAAATAAGGCTTTAATGATTGACAATGCTAATACACCACATGGAGAGCATGTATCTCTCTGTACCATTGTTCCTGTTTTCTGAAAGTCAATTGAGTAATTGAGTAATTGGGAGACATAGTTACTGAATAATAAGGCTTTAAGCAGCATAGTGTCTAGTTCACTGTTTCTTTCCTTGTTAGCATGTCTAATACTGTTGCTACAAGCCATGCCTCCTTAACCGAACTCTACCACCATCTGACCCAGTGCACACCAAATAAACTCAGATTGAACTGAGGCCATCCTGTCAGTAGCAGTTGCCTGTTAGATGTATAGAATGAATGTTAGTGTTAGTTCGGTAGTTAATGTATTGACTTCAAAAACAAAGTTTTATCACCACAGGAAATGGTGCTAAAATCAATAATCTGTGGAATTAAAGACTCAGCTACAAAGGAAAATAGACTTTTCTTAAAGTACATAATTTACAAAAATAATTTACATAATTTACAAGAACATTACAAAAACAATGAGTTTATTCAACATTTTCTTCTCTTATTTGTCAGTCTTCAACATGCATTCACGTGGGTACTGTGACACATGAGTGTGGTGCTGCTGATGAAGGAGCTGGCATTCTGATGTAGATCATCCATCTCTTAGTACGTTGTCTGTATGTTTAGGTTCAGATAAATAAGGCTGGGAAAACAATTGCAAGTCATCCTCTGTCGAAATCTCCAGACATGTTTACGAAGACCGTTTTATGTGGAGAGCCCGGGTTCTATATCAGAATGCTGGCTCCTGCATCAGCAGCATCACACGCATATGTATCATGGTACGCACGTGAATACATGGTGGAGA
This sequence comes from Cyprinus carpio, assembly GCF_018340385.1. Taxonomy (NCBI): domain Eukaryota; kingdom Metazoa; phylum Chordata; class Actinopteri; order Cypriniformes; family Cyprinidae; genus Cyprinus; species Cyprinus carpio. Next base: position 12,221,298 of record NC_056607.1, on the reverse strand, counting down.
CTGACACACTAAAAGAAATTGTTGGACAAAGATGTATTCTTGTTTTCTGTGCACACTAAAAGCATTCTTGTAGCTTCATAAAATTAAGGTTAAACCACTGATGTCACATGGACACATGGACCTTTCTGGACCTTGAACATGGTAGTCCCGTTGCTGTCTATGCAGGGTCAGAAAGCTCTCGGACTTCATCAAAAATATCTTAATTTATGTTCTGAACATGGACAAAGGTCTTACGGGTTTGGAGCGACATGAGGTTGAGTAATTAATGACAGAATTTTCATTTTTGGTTAAACTATCCGTTTAACATTATTGATGTGTTGTTGCAGTACTAATGAAAGAGTTTTTTGTGGTTATTGATGATTTGGCAACAGAATATTTCAAAGACAACCATGGCTGAAGGTCAGATTTTCAACGTTTTATTTTCCATCCTTTTGAAAATCTGAAGGTGAACGTATGCCATTGGTCATAATTTGATTTTGAAAAAAATGTGCCTCTAAAAAGATTGTGGTTATTGAAAAAGACCATTGTGCTTTGACCTTATCACACCATCCAATGCATAACTGTGGGCAGATTATAAAGAACTCTGCAAAAAATAAAAATAAAACCTTAAGCAGTCTTGACAAACACAGGTTGTTAATTGAAATCTTTCTGAAAAGAACGCAACTTTTTCACCCTGACACTTTTGTAGCAGCTATACAATGTTGCAGATGTTGTGAGGAGAGAAATCCAGACAAATTACAATCAGTCAAAAGCTTTGTTCATTTACAGACCTGACTCAATGACACCTCGACAGTGGCATGAAATTTGTGTCAGAACAGACTTGAAATATTAAAGAACTGTGAACTAAATCATGCAGTCTTTGTAACAGAATGACTGAGGCCTTTCTAGATGTTAATGTGATCTTACTTTAGGTGTGATGTTCTGCGTAGATAAAAGAGTAGAGTGAAAAAAGAGAAAATTAAAAAGAAAAACAATTAAGGCTTCAGGTAATGGAAATAGTTAGTTTTAAGATGCACACAGATTGTGTATGTGTGTTATAGTCTGAATGTTTCCCCAGATTCATTAAAATACAGGGACAGGCACGCTGAGCTGATCTCTATTCCAAGGACAGCGCTACCATTAGGCAGTCACAACATTCATCAGTCAAATTAGGAATGTTTTATTCAGCATAGAGAGAAAATGGAAATTCACAGACTCCTCTAAAGGTTATGTAAATAGCCAACAGTGTGCTCTCAGCACTGACAGAAATGCCCACTCATTTATTAACTGGTTAATTAGTTCTTTTTTTCCTATTTTGGCTCTAATGGTCTGACAGCTGTGCAGCATGGGGGTATCCCTGGAAGATCTCTTAAAGAAACATGGTGTACCTTTTGCTTAAGGCTGCAGCTTTTGTTTGCAGATTTTAGCTAAGGTAACAAATCAAGATGCTGTCTGTTCTGGGCCAGGCTTTTATGAAGTAAACAAAAGGTGTTTAAAGGAAGAGCTCACCAAAAAGCAAAGTTATTCTATAAAACACCTTTTTTCACCAGTATGCTTTTTTTTGTTAATATTTTCATCAAACCTGACATGACTTGCTTTGATACAGCATATTTGAAAGCGTCAGTAGCTATGTTTCCATCACCCTATTTTAATGCGCATTTTGAAGTATCGCATGAGAAACGAGTGATGGAAATGCCAAATTTCGAATAAAAATCCCTTAATTCGCAAAAAAGTTTTTATGCTCGCTTAAGGTGGTTTTTGACTTGTGCGAAATATGGTTGATGCGAATAATGGGAGATGGAAATGCATTTTGCTAATAAATTCCTCAAAGCGCATCAAAAAATCATGACTTTTCGCTATGGGACAACAAAACCTGACTAACCAGCGGACTGATCTCATCTCACAGCTTCTGAAATGTTGTTATGGTCATTTGAAAAATGTACAAACAAAGTCTGTCATCAAAGTATTTCTGTATAATTGCCTCCTAGAAATGTCTTACACTACTGCGTTCCCAAACAGCAGCATCCGCCTCTGAAAGCGAAGACAGCGTTTATTGTGTGTCGTCTGCTCGCTCTGAGGCGCAAGTAATTTATTATATATGAAATGTATTATGTTCTCCTACTTTTCTTAGTGATTTATTGTGCCAGTTTATCAGGAAGTGACGATTTTGTTCTCTTTGACTCGTTGGATGGAAACAGTGCTTGTTCGCAAATGTTTTATGCGACATTCCAGTTTTGCGCATAAGTTACATTCGCAATGGAAGAATGGATTAGCGGCTAGTGGAAGGGAAGATTTTCAGTATATGACATTGCGGAATAAAGTCATGTGGGTTTAGAATGTGTGAGTAAATGATGACATTTTTCTTTTTGGTGAACTGTTCATTTAAATTCATTGGATTATGAAATGAAACAACCCTCTACGGTAGAGGTCGACTGATAGTGGATTTTGCCAATACCGGCCGATACTGATAAATTAACCGATATTTTTTAAAATGGATACTTAACAAAAACTAAAATAGTGCTTTATTTGAAAACAAACAAACAAACAAAACAAGCAAAAAAAAAAACAGTACTGAATCATACTACTAGTAGTAATAATAATAATAAAAGTAATAATAATAGTAATCATTTTTTCTCACCATATTTTTTATTGTTACCAAAATCTGTGTTTTAGCATATCTAATTATTTGAATCCATAAAACAACTTAATTTATTCATTTTTTTTCTTAAAGAAGCCTTATGATTTTGTTCCCCTCAAAAATTCTGTTGTGTATTCAATTTTTTCATGTTATCAAATGAAGGCATGAAACATTCATTTCATTTATCTTTTAATTACTGGAAATTAAGCAAATTCTTGAAAAAAAAAAAAAAAAAAAAAAAAAAAAAAAAAAACTTGCTACAAGTTCTGTGCTAGACTAACTGTGTGCTCGACTAACTGAGACTTGTCATGGCACTTGTATACTGTTTAGTCACATATGCGAGTGATTTACTTGCAATGTAGAGGGTTGTTAAAACTGGTGTATGTGCATGTACATCTGATCCAGCATCAGGCTCATTTGCAGAATGTGTCTTCCTATTACTCTGCTTAGCTATGCAGATGAGATGGTAGAACGCCTGTCAGCATTTATGATTTAACCCCAGGTCTATAGAAATCTCCAGCTATGGTTATTCCATAGTTGTACTAATCATAACAAACTGAAGCACATGTTCCTCTATGAGTATTTTTTTTTCTCAGCCTTTGTTTTGCTCTTGTTACTGTAGTCCCTGACCACAAACATACAACAACCTAGTGATCAAGTGCTTCAGTAGGAGCTGCCAGTGGTGATGAAGATGGATACAGTAAGCTGTAGGAACACAGGTGTGAGTGATTGTCTACCCAGATGTAGCTTAGCTTGGTACTCTGTAGAAAACCACCACTTCCAGAGGAGCCAGTCTGTCTGATGCAGGGTGACAGGACCTTGCGTTCTTGTGTTGTTTTTCTTGTAAATTGTGGTTGAGTTGCTCCACAGTTTAGATATCACATAGTTGTTGAAAAACTGTACTGTAGGTGTGTGTTGATAATAAATAAACAAAAACAATTCATATTAGAATGGTATAGCCTAGGGCCAATGTATTGAATATTTACAGTGGTACTTGCTGGCGATTTATACAATAATGCAGCATGTCAATAACACATTCATTTTAATGGGCTTTTTAAAAAGTATTTATAATTTTATTTTATTTATAAAGTATAGTAATTTTTGTAAACATTTTATTTATATATTTATTTAAAGACTCACACATTTAAAAGTCTTAAGGCCAGATGTTTTAATAGTGTCAGAGCAAATATAGCTATAAATACTGAGATGCATAAATGTTGTCAAAAAGCAGAAAAGAGCATTCCTTCTCTAACCAGTTGACACTTATTTTATTTTTTTTGTTTCTATTTATTTATCTGCAGTTTTCATTCTGCTGCTTTCAAGCTGTGTTCCTTTTTTATTATGTTAAATGTTTTGTTTGTAACATTTGTATTTTTGGCACATAATGTACTGCATGCAACTGTACATTTTAAAATTCTGCAGGTACTGTATTTTGCAGCTAGGTTTAAGTTAAAATGTTTATGTAGTAAAGGCAATCTGGAGAAGTGTTTGTAAACAAATAGAAGGGGAGTATTCATGTGGATTTTTTGGTTTAATCTAAAATTTTGTATGTACCCTTCTTACTATATCCCTTGTAGGGGTGGGTACCGAAACCTACTGGTACCTATGTAACTAGTATGTACTAGAAACGATTCAGAAGGCATATTTCGTTGCCTCATTTCGGTGCCACTTATATGCCTGAGTGATCGATGGACATATTTGTCCTGGTTCTCCTACTGTTTTTCATAAAAACAGGCTACCTAAAAACCTTATAGTAATATTTTTACCATGCTATTGAGGTGCTATATGTGTGATTTTAATTCTGTTTATCATGATTTAAATGTATGCTACTATGGGAGACCAATGCATAATTTAAAACAAATAAATAAAAACTTGTTCAGAATAAATTTAACAATATAAAACTGAGGTTGCAACAATTTTTACAGATGTTGCCGATTTTGATAATGAACAAAAATTTACCTCTGCATCCTAACTCAAGCTACTATCAAATGTGCATTTCTAAGAGACAAAAAGTAATATTAATATTATCAGGCAACCCAAACCAGTTTCTTGATTTGAAACAATATCACTCATTAGAACATGCAGAAACGAAGAAATAAATTTTTCTATTTAGATATTTATTTTGTTTAGGAAAAGTCTGGTTTTAACAGCTTTCACTTTGGAGCAAAAATTTGGCTTTAAACTTGAAAGAAATTAAGGTTTGACACTTATAGTGATAATTATCTATATCGACTGATATGAAAAAAAATATCATAAGTTTTTTGGCCATATCGCCCAGCCCTAAGTGAACGTAAAGAGTTGAGAAAGAAAACAGGGGTGTATTGGATCCATGGATTAACAGCAGTGGCTGCCGCCAGTCATTAATGTAAATCAGAGAACAAAAAAAAAAAAAAAAAAAAGAGAATCCCTCACTGATCTTGACTGAATCACTTTTGTAACCTCAGTTTATATTTTATTTGTTCAGCACTGACTACTGTAATGTCAACGTACATCTGTGTATGCGATTTATTTTGTAGATGCATTCCAATATAATTTATCCTTATTTAGGGTATAGGCCTATTCTATTTGGAACTGCAGTTTAATAAAAGTTAAACAAAACAATGACAAATAGTAGTACTGCATGTATTTCAGAATATTTATTAGAGCCCAACCGATAGGTTTTTTTTTTGGGGCTGATATCGATACCGATATTAGGGAGTAAAAATATAGGCTGATATTCTTTGTGTATATTATAGTACACTACCAGTCACAAGTTTAAACACTTTCCCATTCGTGTTTCCAAACATCTCAAACGCCACACTCCGCACGTCAGTAGCCCCCTGGGATTGCTAGATCGGTCGGCACCAGACCATGAATTTAACCACCTGTAACTCCCAAAACCCAGAGGCTATCGATGCGGGGGTGGTCTCTAGACGTACACTCGAACATTCGAGAGGGTTCCTCGAGCTGAAGGGATCCACCGAATTTGGTGTGGATCTGCTGCGCCGTTACGGAGATATGGCCTTTCAAAGTTTCAATGGTTTTCCATAGACTTTTCCATAGATTTTATTATTATTAATTAAATAAAAATTACAATACAAAAATGAAATTTTAATTACCCTGCTTCTAAATAAGTAAAGCAGTTATTTTTATTAAGTTAAAAACAATAGTAGGCTACCAGAAAGAAAAAAAAAAAACATTAACGTTTTTGCTCAGAATTCGTTTTAATCCCTGCTTGATCTTAGTCATACTTAATAAATATCAAATAGTTTGGCTACAAGTTTATAAACAACGCTGCAATTGTTATAATTAAGGAAATTAAACTTACCATCATGAAATGTATCTACACAGGCACTCATGACAAAAAGAAAGAGAAAAATCTAAAAATAGATATATTTTATTCAAGACATTATTATATGACATTAACACATGCATTTATCATTCTTACCATCACCACCATGCATTTATCATTCTTACCATCATGTCCAACTTTATCATGATAAACTTAAAATTGGGTTTTATTTTTTTTCTCAAGAGTTCTCCTCACAAACAGAAATTCATTTCAAGCACAATTTTGATAAGAACTGAAAAAAGTGGAAATTATTAGCAACACCAAAATAACAGCAAAGCAATTGTTTTCTGTTAGTTTAAGCACAAACTAAGAAAAGTAAAACCAAACTTTGTGGCAATAATTAAGACCAAACTTAATCAGGTGTGTGTTTATGGTGCTTGACTATGTTTACTTGGCGGGGGCGGGGCATGGTGGAGGTGGGGGTAGGTAGCCGATATTATCGGATAACGTGTTATTTTAAAGGTGATTATCGATAAGATATTTTTGACATATCGCCCAGCCCAGCCCTAACACACACACACACACACATACGTTCTTATTACCATGCAACTGCCTCCACATTGTAGACACAACACCATCCTCTCTTATGGAGTAAATGTCAGTGGAGTCTTGGGGTCTTAAGCAGTGGTCACAGCAAGTGTTTCTCATCGCTGAGGCTAGAGAAATGAAAAGCTCAGCGGTTGCCAGATTGGCAAGCTTTATTAGTCCAGTCTTGTATCTTTTTCTGTGGGCTTGGTGGGAGAAATGGTGGCATTCTGTTCGCCTCTTAATTCTCTTGACCAGCGGGACGTTGAGAGGTCACTGCTGGACATCACCAAGCAATCAAAACCACATTTACTTGTCTAAACCCTGAAACACATCAACACCGGAGGGTGTCCCTAAAACTAATTTGCTTCGGGAGGAAAAGGTTAAGCTCAGGCGACTGGCGATGTGAAGTGACCAGTGAAGAACATTCTAGAGTTCAGCAGGGCTTCTCGGCTGTGTTATTGAGACTTTGTGAGCTGATCCGTCTCTGACTTCTTGTCTGTAACTTAGTAGACGTGTTGTTCGTTTGCACACTGGCATCTTTACTTTCAGTCTCTGAACATGTGTTTTCTGGGTGTGGATTGTTGTAATGATAATATTTGCCAGCTGCCACCCACCACAATTTAATAAGGTTTTAAATAAAACAAATAATCCTTTGTGTTATTTAGGGCTGGTCTGAATACCATTTTTTGTGCTTTGAAGCTTGGGTAGTAATCAACACCGAATATTCGAAGCTTCGGAGGGAGGGAGCTGAACATATTTTCTCTCAACACCGTGTCTACACCTCGACAAAATGCAATAGAACCTATTATTCTGTCTACACTGGATGCAGGGTGGCGTGGTGCAACAAATTTCAAACAGTAAACTGCTGCTGCGTTCTATTTATGACGTACTGACACACATTTCAAATGATTTTCAATGGTTACTTTGTCGCAACCCGTGTAGACACGGTGTAATAAAGGCAGGAATCTCTCTGTGTCTGTCTGTCTGTTTGCATTTTATTATGTCGAGAACTGTTAATCCAATCGACTTCACACGTAGCGGGTGTGTTGCTGCGGGCCCAAGGGAGTGCAGTGTCATGTTTTGGTGCAATATGGACACGCAACATGTTCAGAATTAATAAACTTTAAAAAAACCACAGAACATAACCACCCAGAACCGACACTCCACAAGTGGGCAGGGCTTATATGCTCTGAGAAGGGACACTGCACTAGTGATACAAAACAAACAGGTCTGTTAAGAGCAATACTTTTAATATAGACAAAATATTATTAGGTTTGGCTACTGTACGTTTTTTATGACTGCCGTATTTGCAAGTATTTTCCAAGCAAATTAAGTGCACGTTTTTATCGTGTAAAATTACTGATTAACACGGTGGATAAAAGCAGCTCGTTTTTTACACCAACAAAGGCGTCCTACAGTACTTACAGAATTTTTCAAACTTGATGTACTGTTGTGGTAGGCCATATTTTGCACACTGCCTTTGTCTTGTCCTCAATTTAAAGTGCTCCCATACAGCTGAGGTCTTCGGCATTTTTGTCTTCTCTTCCAGATTAACTGAATCATGACTTTCATGATGTTCACCCATGGGTGATTCATATTCATGAGTGAATGAGAATCGTTTTGTTGGGAATGCCAGGTGTTATATATAAAAAAAATAATAATAATATTCGAATCTCAAAATTGAAAATCGAATGCCAAGGCACCGAATGAATATTTGAATAATTGAATATTCTGGTCCAGCCCTAGTGTTATTATATTGGTCGATATTTAATTGTGCACACTCTTTTCAACTGTGTTTTGATATTCATCTAAAAATGTGTATACATTTTTCATACTGTACACGGTATATCTTCATTTTTACATTTTAGCTTTATTGACAAATGATCAAATGGTTTAATCAGTAGAAAAGCCTTTTATCCTTATTTTTAACTAATTTTTGAGCTGATGTGGCCATTTGTAACTTAAATGTCCAAGGCTGCCAGTTGCAAAATAACGCTTGCTGTTATTTTAACTATACAAGAATAATCCGTTATCCTGCTTGATTTTGCATATTATTTTAATTCATTCTCATAATCATAAACTCACTGGTTTGTAGTGCACACAGTTTGAATGAATGAATCTGAAGTCATGCAAATTCCAAGAAAATTGATTACCTATGCATTGCAAAAGCAGGATAAAAAATTATTTATGTAAGTTTTATAATTATAATCAGATTATGGAAGACTTTTGATTGTTTCGAGTCGCTCATAAAGCACACACTTTTTTCTTTTCTTTTTCTCTCTGTAGTCTCTCTTGACCAGACTCTTGTAGGCTGATGTAGTTTAGCCTGAACTGTGTTCAAGTTTTTTATTTAAATAAATTAAATTAAATGGGCAAATACATCTTAATTAATTTGAAATATTTGATTTGAATTACGTTCGTTTTTTTTCAACTTGTCCTAGAGGTCAATACAAGTTTTTTATTTTTTTTGTCAACAGTTGTTTTATGTATTCATATGTGCTGTTTGTATGCCAGCAATCATGTCCTGGTGAGAAGTGAATGAGGTCATGCATTTTACAACCAAAAAAAGCATACCCTCTTTTTTTTTTTTTTTCTTTCTGCAAAATGTCTGCTGTTCCCTTGGCAACTGCTATAGAGGTAAACATTCATTATTTGTGGGAAACTGCATTGCATTTTTTCTTTTTATTAAATTTTTCTACCTCACTTGCATTCTAAAATGTTTTTTTTTTCTTTTATGCACCTCCTGACAATCTAGAAACATGTGCAGAGAAGAATGAAAGTAATGGATGCCCGAATGGTGTTTTTATTTTTTGTACCCTCCTCGTTTTCTCCCACACAGCCTTGTTATCTGCATGTTGCAACTTCCAACATACAACATACATACATTTTCTGTCATTATGATTTCTTTTTTTCTTCCTTGCAATATTAAAAACTCAATATTACTGACATAGCTGATTTTTTTTTATGCTTTGTCTTGTTTGTTTGTTTAAATGATGAACAAGTGCTATTTTTAATGTTTGTTACTGTAATATCCTAAAAGCTGGGTCAAATCCCTGTTACAGTGGCCTGTGTCTTTTCTCAGGCTTAGAGTGCACCTTCTTCACCACCTTGAGTCTTTTAAGTGTATGTCTGTGCTGAAACACCTTTTCTTGCCCCCAGGAAAGTCCATTTTATAATGTCTTTATGCAGCTAATCATACGTTACTGCGCTAATTGTCTCTTGCCATTGACCTGCCTTTGAAAGGGTTGCAAGTGGGACACGCAGGCAGCACTCGTAAGAGCCTAAGGAGAGGTTGAAGGGGAGCTATCCACTCCAAAATTCTTTCTGCTCTAAGTTAATTCCCGTCCTTGACTGACTCTTACTTAAGAACTCTGGTTTATCGTATAAGGTGTTCGGGACATCTTTCCTTTTTGTGTTTCACAGAGAAATGGTCATTTTTATCAGGGAGAGGCTGATGGTAAATGTCAGCCCTATTACAGATCCTCTGCCAATAACCCGCAAATTCCACTTCCCCATTTGTCGAGGGTTGACCCCAGCGGATTGCAGACAGGAATTAGGCACTATCTGCTGTGAGCCTGCCGTAAAAGTGATGGCGAGATTTTGCTATAATCTCTTAATTCCCTCAGATAGACACGTCTGTGCCACTGCTGAATGTGACACAAGATTCATATTCTTTATTTTATCTCTTTTATTTATGGCTGTATTAAAGCACTTGACATTTACACACCTTTTAAGTGTAGCTCACACCTTGCTTTTTAAGTTATGGCTTAATCTAAATTTCTTGAAGTTCACAGAGCTTGCACAGAGCTTTTCTTAGAAAGGAGAGGAACCCGAGAGGGTGTATTGAATTAAACAGATAGGATTCTATGTTTTGGATTAAATCACAGGCATAAGAACATTTGTAAGATATTCGTGCCCTGTTAATTTCCCCCTTGTGAGAACCTCAATTACTCAATCTGAAACAGATCAAATGGATACTACTAATGGTAAAAGTTAAAGAACACCTAATGTTTTTACAGTTATACACATTTTCATTTAATACTGTGATATTCTAGGCTATTTCTTATGGAAAAATTTGAAGGATTAAATCTGAAGGTTTAAAGGTTATGAAAGATGTGTGAGCTCATTTTAGATTAGCACTGATTAAAAGGCAGATTATGCATGCAGAAACTTTTGTTTGGTTTATAATGAATCAGGAAAAAATGTGAAGTTGAGCTAAGCATTTATTTCTATTATTGATGTTTTTGATCGAATTTTTAATATGTTTGACTCATTGAGTCTCACTGAGGGAGTTTTCATTGTTTAAAATCTCAAAAACATCAGCACACCTGTTTTAATGCTGCTATTAATGTGTTAATGAGAACTCTGCATACTATGCAGCCTTCTTTTCTTTCTACCCTATTCCCTCTTCAAGGTCTCTTCATAGTTATTTTAATACTTCAATAAGTACTGTTGAACTGTCTGTGAACAACAGGAAAAAAGATAATGCGATACATTAATAATTACATCTCTCTAGTTTTTAATCTTGAAAGGCTGCACCTGATTGATTTACAAATGAGTGTTTTTCAGTTTCTTTAGTAAATAATGCAAGCCCCTAAACCAAGTCAATTCATTTCAGTGTTGAAGGTGCCAATTTCAGCTTTGAACACTTCCAGCTATTTTGTTTCTGAAAGACGGCTAAACCAGTTTTTGGTTGTGCACCTGTTTACCGCATCATGCTGAAAATCATTTCCGTTCTTACTGACTAATTGCGCGTCTTGTGGTTGTCTGCCTTTTTTAGGAATAATTTCCAAAGAAAGTATTATAATAGCTCAAATGTTCCTTTATGGAAAATGGATGCTTTACTGTGAAAACGTACCCCCCATGGAGTTCTGGAGATAATTGCCAGATAAATGTGAATTTTATTGTCGACAAAAGCTTTTTTGAAAATTGCAGGTGCTCAATGAAATAAGACAGGCATGATATTGAATCAGATCAGACCCAACTTCACCTTAACTCTTCTGAAATGTGGTGTGCTGCTCTTCAGCTCCAACCGAAGAGAAAAAAGTGTTTTTTTTTTTTTTTCCTCCAGTTGTTCAATTTGAAGTTGTATCTTTGGCTTTCTTCCTCTTCGTCCCCTGACGCTCTAACTCCCATAAGCGCAGTTCTGTAATTCCCTCCAAGGTTTCACAAGGCCATGATAGCCTTTCCTCAATCTACTCTCAATTGAGTTTTTGTCATTGCTGAAAGGATGTGTTTGCAAACCAATTATTTTAATGGAGAAAGAAAGAACACCTTTTTGATTTGCATTTCAGTGCATGTGATAAATTCTTTATCTCATAATTACACTGTAGGTTTGGTAATGGAGTGTATTTTAATGAACCAGGCTTTTGCATGACAATGAGCTGTGATGGTGACAATGGAGGTATGGCTGTCAAATAGAGAAAGAGGGCATAAGCAATTAAAGGTGCAATCGTGAGGCCCATTTTAACTGACTAAACTCGTCTGTAGCTCTGTGACCTTACCATCTTTTTTATTATTTATTTGTATTGTGTCAGGGCTAAACACTAAGGTTTTTTTCTACTGGTTCAGATTTTTTTTTTTTTTCAAATAAATTTTTATTCAATTATCAGAAAAACCTTACAATAATCACATGATCCAGGATTAATTTTCCTGGTTCAGATTTTTACTTGCCCTGCCAACATTTTCACTGGCCCTGACACACACACACACACACACACACACACACACACACACACACACACACACACACACACAAAAAGTTGCTGTTATCATTTTGATCTATGTTATCTTATGTACTAATAAATTCTATATGACAATAATAAAAGCTTATATGACACCAATATGTAAGATACCGATAACATTTTACAATTCTCAATTTCAACTTTGATACCACGGCAAAAAACACTAACCTGACAAATATAAAGTTCAAACATTATAAAAGACAAGTGTACAGTCAGTAAATAAGAACAAATTAAAAAATTCTAAGTAATAGCACAGTTAAATATATAGCACAAAGATAGAAATTAAACGATTATTTAGGTTTTTATGTTTGTAGATGTACAGGTACAGAAAAAAAAGTGCAATGTTTGATTTATATTAGACTTTATAATTTCTAAATCTGAAGCAAAAAAACGAAAACCGAAAATGCTTTGTAATGATTATTTAATATATATTATTATATTATATTATTTAATTTTATTAAATAATACAAAGTAATTTTATAAAACTTTTTAATTTTACTCTTTACTACTAAATTTAAAAGTGTTTGGACAGAATTTATTACAATAGTGGTTCTCAATTCCAGTCCGCGCGCCCCCCAGCTCTGCACATTTTGTATGTTTCTCTTATCGCTTCAGATGTTTGTTCTATTTGAACGTAAGTGTCCTGCAAAGTGGACATCACAGGATATTCCACCATGATTCCAGTTCGAAACAAACGTATATGTTCAGTTCAAAGTGCATTGAAGTGTGCGAGACGTCAATTTATATTGTATTTATTTATATGATGTCAAATTTGTCCATGTTTGAAGACGTTGTGCAGCGCAAATCCATGAATGAATGTTCCGAAGTGAAGTAAACTTCAACAGATTTCCCCTGCTCAGGGAGTAGGGAGCAATGAACCCTTTGTATGGACCATGTCAATCAGAACACAGTTCATGCATGGAGCTCACTTCTAACGAGCTGATTATCTGAATCAGGTGTGTTAACAAAGAGAGACATGCAAAATATGCAGAGCAGGGGGGCACGAGGACTGGAATTGAGAACTGCTGCATTACAATAAAGTTCATAAGTTAACATTTGTTAAATACTTTAGTTAACATGAATGAATAAACAATACTTTAGCCTTTATTAATTTTAGTTCATTTTAATTTCAACCTTTCCTATTAAAATCAACAGTTGTACTCGTTAACAGTTAATGCACTCTGAATTAACATGAACTAACAGTGAACAACTGTATTCTCATTAACTAGCATTAGGAAAGATAAATAAATACTGTAATAAATGTATTGTTCATGTTATTTAATAGGCTACATTAACTAACACTAACTAATGGAACCTTATTGTAAAGTGTAATATTAAATATCAATATTAAATATCAATATATTATTAATAATATATAATATAATATTTAATATCAATATATTATTTTTATTCAGTTCCATGCAACAGAATCAGATATTACTTTTTAAACTAATTATCCAAATAATGTATAATCCTACAAAGCTATTATTATCAGAGCGTGTGAGCAGAGCGTCACGAGAGAGTAATCATTTTACCAGTGTTGCCATGTTATAGCACAGTAGCGCTATTGCAGACAGTTACAAATATACTACAAAGCAATATCCTGTCGGTTCGTTATTTGAGCAGACTTTGTTTTTCCGGTGAGTATGAACAGTACATGAGCGGACTGCACATACGTAGAGTGGAATATTGAGCAGAGCATCATACCGTGCAGTGACGAGGAGAGTGAAATCTGCGCTAATATAATATATTAGGGGTGTGACGAGACATGAGACTGGGTTCACAAGAATGAGATGGGGAGATTTTTAGACTTTTTTTCTTTTTTTATCCTCAATGAAATTTATAGGGAAAAATAGTCTTTTATTCAACTGAAAAACACAAAATGCAAAAAATGTAGAAGCATGTTTTTTTATATATAAATGGGAGATCACGAAAACGAAACAAAATAATAATTTACTAGTGGTTTTGACAAAATATTCATGGCTTAAGTCTTTAAAAAATATATTAATTTGAACAAAAAAAAAAAAAAAAGTCAAATGTCTCAATTCTGTTCAATTCAGATTTGCTCATATTAGGGCTGTGCAAAAAATCGAATGCGATTTTCATGCGCATCTCCACAGTAAAGGCACTCCTGTGATAGTATATCTCCAGCACGATCGTTCAGATCAGGATTGCCAGGTTTTCAAAACAAAACCTGCCCAATTGCTTCTCAAAACTAGTCCAATCGCGTTTCGTTCCGGGCGATAAAAATACACGTTTTTGGCAGGATTCCCTTGGTAATATTCATATTTTAGGGGCTAAATATCACGTTATTGGTATTGGGGTCACTTCAACCCGCGAACATGAAAAACAACCGCAGACTTGGCAACACTGGTTGGCATTTACTACACAGAGCCGTAATTCACTGACAATCTACACAAAATCGATTTTAAAATCGCAGGCGATTCTTTGTCGATTTTGAAAGCGATTTTGTGTAGCTTGTCGGTGGACTACGGCTCTGTGTAGTAAATGCCGCTCCACCTGAACCAGTGTTGCCAAGTCTGCGGTTGTTTTTCATGTCCGCAGGTTGAAGCGACCCCAATACCAATAACGTGATATTTAGCCCCTTAAATGTGAATATTACCAAGGGAACCCTGCCAAAAAACGTATATTTTAACACCGGGATGCAATTTTTATCAGGGAACCTCCTGGAAACGCGATTGGGCTAGTTTTGGACTAGTTTTGAGAAGCAACTGGGCAGGATTTGTTGTGAAAACCTGGCTACCCTGATCTTAACGCATGTGCTGGAGATATACTACTAATTACAGGAGCGTCTTTAGTGATGAGTTGCGCATGAAAATCGCATTCGATTTTTTGCACAGCCCTAGCTCATATGTAGAAATGCAAGTTGCTGTAAGAGATTTTGTCTCTTAAACCCTATTCGCACGGGATTAGTATTATCTGGGGACCTTATGTGATTTTGAAATTTCGCTCCACATCTGAATTTCGTGTGTTGCATTTGCACAGGATAAGCAAAGCCTGTGATTTTACTCGAATTGACTGACTTATCTCCCGGATACCTTGGATATCAAGGCTTTGAGAGTCCCGCTCTATGGTCCGGTTAGATGGATTTAAAAAAAAGAAACTAGTCATTTACATTCCACCAGGTTAAAATAATATCTCAAGCTCAAGCTTATGCTTGATTTATTTGTAACACATTAACCTCAAAACCTTTTCAGCTTTCGCTTTCTGCAAATTGTATGGTGTAGTGAATATGACAGCACCCAAAATACTATCAAACACTACAACGCAGCTCCATTCTTAGCAAAAGATGGATAAAAAGGCGCACAGAAAACAAAAACCTTGAAAAATGATATACGACCTGCCAAATGCTCGCCAAATCACAGAGATGTCGATTCACACGGGACTAATATTATCACAGGACCTCTGTGTTTGGTAAAATAAGGTAGGTCATTTGCGGGGGAATTTTTACTGTACAATTTACAGACATGGCCGATTTGCACGGGATTAAGATCACAGGCAACCTCCGCAATTATTACAAATGACTGGAGGTCACCAGGTAATACTAATCACTTGCAAATAGGGCTTCAGTCTTCTGATTTGCTTTTTCTATCAGATAACATATGTGTCTGCATTTTATCTCCGTTATCACAAAACCCAGTATACACATCAAAAACAAAACTCCGATCACAGCGTCCTGGATTCTTCTGTTGTTTACATTGTTGAATACTGCACTGAGATGACATTGCTGTCAGCCGGCTTACGTCACTTCAGAGTTCCTGTTGGTGGTGTAAATACAACGAGGAAAATGACCATGGGTGAAAATGTAGTTCTCAGTAACCATCATGATGAGTAGTTCCTATTGCCTAGGTCCTAGAACTACGTGGTGCAAAAGCCCCTAATACACAGAGGGTCAGGTTAAGTTGACATGGACGTCATGTTCCCATTTCATTGTTTCCTCCTCCTGCTTCTTTTTAGAGTGAGCATAAAGTGGCAGAATTATCTCTCAGTGTGTTTGAGATGCTCCCTATTCTTGCTTGCGTTCTATAATGAGAGGTAATATGTTGAAAAAGTAAATGCTGGTGGCCTACAGATTTACTGAGGCAGAGGGCTCTTGTCAGCACATTGGTGGAAGATGAGCTAGGGCTTTCCGTATACTTGTCTGAGAAGATCTCAGCCTTTTGAGAAGCATGCTTCTGTGTATGCCCTGGCAAACTGTCAGGCTTTTTTGAGGGGTGGGAGAGTGTTTTTTTGTTTGTTAGTTTTGATGCCCCTGTATGGATATACTGCGGACGCTGAGAAGCATCAAGACTGACTTTCCTACGCTCACTTTCTAAATTGGATTTTGAAGGATGTAGGCGTCTATTGGAAAGTGGTGCGTTCGTCTGGTGTGCTTGTTTTGGATATTCAAATGCATGTACTGCTTTTTTGAGAGCTGTGTAATTATCAGCATCTGTATAAGACAAAATCCACATCCATTTTTAGTAACGGAAATAACGTTTTTGTAGAAATGGGTGTGTGCTATATTTTGCCCTCACTTTTAGGCCGTCAGTTCGGTGGTGGGGTTGGGTGTCGTGTTTGCATCCCTCCATCGATCAAACCTTTTTTCCAATGGCGCCTCAACGGTTTCCAGGTTCTAGGCGCTGCTGAAAGCAAAATTAAAATGATTGATTGATTGTTAAACAGATCGATTATTAGCAAAGTAAAACAAATGCCTGCCTGTCAACGATTGTACACAGCAAACAAAGAATGCTAAACGCCTCCTAATTGCTCTCGACTGTAGACTGTTATCTGTTTACTATAAAGGCTATAAAACACGCTAGTCTCAGCATCACGTCTGTAAATAGATTCAGCTGAAACTGTTCCCTTTTGTTAAAGCACCCTAAAATGAAAATTGCTATGGTTTACTGACACTCATGACATTTCAAATTAGTTTGACTTACTTCTGTGAAAGAAAAAAAGAGAGATTTTGAAGATTTGAACCGGGCACTCTTTTCCATGTAATTACAATAAATGTGAACTGAGTCACAGTAAGCATCATAAGTAACCTTTCCAAGTATATGACTTTCCTAGTGGTCTGAAATTGTTAAGAGTGTTCTATGTATAACATATCAATTTTAGGCAAGTTTAGAGTTTTAGTGAATATTTTTTACTTTTGATAGAATTTAAATCTTTGTGATTAGATCCATAAATTATTATTATTTGTTTAAATTGTGCTCTTTTCTGTGATATTGTTTGTTGTTACGAATTGCTTTCTGATTGATTGATCTGGCTTTGTTTGGATGACCACTGAGGGGCAGTACAGTTGATCATTTAGATCATAATTTATTTGCAAAGCCTCTGAAGGGAAACCTTAACTGGTGAACATTATTTTCAGAATTTTTCAGACAAAAGTATTAAGTGGATGTTTAGGTACAGATTCCATTTGTTTGAAAATTACTCAGGCTAAATGGATGCTTGATTGACAGAAAACAACTTGACCCCTCTTGTGATGATCTTAGAAAGCGGTTTCCATGACAGCCAAATGTTTCTTTTAGATTGGGCTGCATTAAAGCCGTGAGACCTCTTCCTATATAGCATAATTTCTCAATTCATTTTCCTTAAGAATTTTCAGCCTTAAGTACTCTTAAATCCACTTTTAAACCAATCTGTGGACAATTTTTTGATTAGATGAATGTGTCTAATGTAGTCATAACTTCTTGCTACAGTCTGATAACCATCTCCTTTCAGTTTTAATAACCAACTCATCAACAGTGTAACCCCTAGATGGCACTAGAGAGCTGCAAAACAAGCCCTGAGTGTGTGCATTTTCAGTGTGTGTATTTGCAGTTTGTTCAGTCAGAAAACAGATGCACAGTCTCCACCTTGCACGTTACAGGATTTCTGTTGCTGTCACTAGTTAACTCTGTTTTACCAACTTTGGATGGAGGCAAGCTTCTCTCCTATAGTGTGAGTCAGGGCTGATGCGAGGCCCCCCACACCCACCAACAGACCTCAGGCCATGTCATGCTTCTCCATGAATCTCCCCTCACATTCTGCATGCCGTGTCAGCTGTCTGTGAGTGGAGGAAAATCATGTTTTGGATGAGAATCTAGTATATGTTAGAGTTCTTATGATTTGCCTTTTTTGTTGAATCTGCAGACTCATTTTCTACATTGATTTATTGTTATTATTATTATTATTATTATTATTATTATTATTGTATGTATATATTTTTTATAAAATTTAATTTAATTTTATAATTTAATTTAATTTATGGAATTGTACTTTTATTTGTAACTGACAGCATGATTAAGTCCAACTTTTATATTAAATAAATACACAAGGAGCAGTAACAGACCGAACAAATGTGAAGTGAAGTAAACTGCTGTAGTCTTTGTGTTTTGAAATTTTTTCTTTTGATGGAGTTGCTTGAGGACATAATAGGAGATGAGTTTTATGGGCTGTATCTTGTCAAAACGTCTCTGTTTTTGGCACCATGCAATTGCAGACATTGACTGAAGTCTCCACTGGGCTCAGACTCTTTCTCATAATAAAACATGCTCCCTCTGGTCCGTCACCTCAGCTAGATGACAGCCCCGTATTGTTTTTAAGTCAAAGGAGCTGATGCGCAATTATATTTAATGTTCTCTTTGAAACTTGAAAGGTTGACGTTAAAGTGATTCTTTCATTTCATGTAGTATATATTTTTTTGTCATTGCCTTGATCTGTTTATTTTGGCAATGACATTAGAATTGCCATCAGTTTATCTTATGAAAAACAAAGGACTCTCAAATGTTGTTACAGATACTCATCTGTGTTCTTGTTTAGTGTCTCTTTTCTTTCTACTTATGCCTGTACAGATGAAGGTCAGCGGCGTCTGATACTATTTTGGAATGGAAATCGAGAGACTAATGGGAGTGTTGTTCCGTTCACGAAGAGTCAGCGCGTCTAATTGAATATAGATCACAGAATAATTCTCCGATTTGACATGATAAAAGCTACTCCGACTCTGTTGGGGCAGCCATAAGTACCTTTTCACAATTCTGATTTAATACGCATGTTCAGGATTTAGAAAGTGGGATGGAGAAAGAGAAGGAAAGAGAACAAGAAAGGAGGAAAAAAGTCCTCTCTCGGGCCCAAATAGTCAGACCCCAGAGCTCTTAATTATATCAGAGCGCTGAAAGGAGAGCTGAGCCAATGCTGCCGTGCTCATTTGCATTATGCATTAAGGTTAGCCTTTGTGTTGATGAAGAGGGCTGTTTCGGTGCTCCTCTTCTCTGCTGTTTCGCTTAATGCCATCTCTGAAGACACTAAATGGAGAAGTTCCTGCGTGGTTTGTATCTCAATAATGTCAGATGCTGTTTAGACGGTATGGACCTCCCACTCGCACCAGGAAATATGATGAATCATTAGGATGGAGGGAGGAGGAAGATTGAATGGAACCAGGGAACAGACAATGGGCCTGACTGAGTACATCGTGTCTCAGTTCCACAGCACGCTGAAATCCTTAGTCATTAAAGGCCCCATGCACACATTCTCTTCCAAGCTTTTAGATCTTGTTTTCTCTCCAACCAAAGTGGCCCTCTGCGTTTGATATCAGGATGTGGACATCCATTCCCTCTGTGGAGTCTGTAATTGGGAGTCACTGTTGAAGTGCTCCCCGGTGGCTAGTCCACTAGCAGGCCATCTGATGCCCAGGGCAAACATTTTCCTTAGCAATTCATCTGGGAGACTAATACCGTGCAGAATAACCCAAGGAAGTTGAAGTTTATTTTGAAAGAGACACATATTAAACTCCACAGATGAAAGGTAGGGGGATATATGTTTTTCTCAGTTTGTGCTGAGGTGCGATTTAAAGAGAGAAAACCACATTATATGCTAGTACCTTCTAGAAACGCCTGGGGCTAAGCACTTTATTTTAAAATTGGAGAATCCGGTGTACTGCCAGGCTTTGCAGCCAGTTTGCCAAGTGGAATCGTAAAGTCAGTTTGAAATTAGTCCAAAATAAATGTCATCAAAATCCAGATTGCAGCTCTAAAACCCTTAAAGGTCTCAAAGATGTGCAATCCCATCGAGTCAGTAAACTACTTTGACATTTTTGTTTGTAATGATTTGTAATCGCATGGCAGTAGAGAGAAATAAAGCATCTACACCTTTAGATTAAATGTAGCCTAGATTTCTTCCCTAAAGGGATAGTTACCCACAGATGAAAATTCTGTCGTCATTTACTCAACCTCATGTTGTATTGGCTTGTTGCATTTTTTTCTTCTGTAGAAGAAAATGTACTTTTGTCAGTGCAGTACAAGTCAGTAGGCATTGATATAGTTTTGGATTTCATTTGATAGCTTTTGTTAGTTGCAGCTAATGCTTTCAGAGTAAGACTGCGTTAAGGCCAAAGTCTGTGCTCCTCTGATGTAAGATTAGTAAATAATCATTAAACGCCTTTGCTGGACCACTGTCAGTGAGTGTGCGTGTGTGCATTATACATCTCAGGGTTTGATAGGTAATGATGATTTGGCTCATTATGAATCATAACGTGAACCGGGGAAAAACTTGCCCAGAAATGACATGCAGGAGAAGACCTGGGCAGACGGCCATGTTTCCCAGGGACTGACCGCCTTGGCACGTGCATGCCACACACATACACTATATTTTGTTTTATTCTTTGCTCTTAGGAGTATAGAGAGATACTGAACTATTTGTTTTTTGTAATTTATTGGTGATCTTGTCACTTACAGAAACAATTTATCTTATTTATTTATTTTTTGGGACGTTCAGTTAAAGAATATGGCAGTAAGGAAGGTGGGGGCATGTCCCAGATATTTGCTCCACAAAAAGCTCAACACCTGATACATTAAATGAGCTCCCATAGGACTCAAGCAGTGGAATCAGATGTGCAGCACGCAGCAAGAACTCATGCACACACTGATGTCCTTGAGGACTAGCCCTTTCCTCCACGTTCTGGGGAACTGTACGTTCTCTTGTTGTGGAAAACTAGTAGACGTACAGTACAGCGGTCAGAGTTGTGCTTTTTTGACAAAAAAATAAAAAAATCTCCTTAAAAAGCTAAAATTCTTGGTAGATGAAACAAAAGCTGTGGTAATATTTTTTATGTCTTAAATTCAGTGACACAGATTTATTTTAACATTATTAATACTTTTTTCCCACCAAATCGAAGTGTGCATTTCTGAGTTCATGCTGTGTAAAAAAATATTTTTTAAAACTTGTCTGCAAGTGTTGAGTAAGACGTGTAAACTCAAGTGTATTTAGTGCATATGCAAAATAGTTTTTAATTATTTGATTTTTTTTATAATATTTTGTTTTTTCAATAATATATGAAATAATTTTTTTTTTTATAAGTGGGCACTATTTATTTATTTTAAGATTTCAAATTTTTATTATCATCATCATAATATCTCTGCATCAATGGCAGATAAGGCACCATAATTTCAGAGACATTTCTTGGCTCTGAAGCTCCAACGTGTTGTGACATTCGGCCATAACACAGTGTTAATTATCACAACCACAGGAAGCTGAACAGGTTGATGGGACATTTTGATGATGTTTTTTTTTTTATGCCCTCGGTTGCTCTCGACCCTGATTGGATGGTAGAGGCTCTGGCATTTTAGAGGCATGTGTGACCTGTCCTTTAAATGGATGATCAATTCCCTAAGCATGTCTGACATTTGCTTATGCGCTGCTGTTTTCTGCTTGCATGTAATTATAGACAATATTGCAGAGGACAGAGCAGACAGGAAAAGCAGGGGATGGGCTGAGCTTGCCAAAATCATTATTAGAACAAACAAATCATCTAACAAAGTTTTCAAGTTCAGTCTGTTGATGCTCAAAAGGCTTTAATATAAACTTTAATATCTTCTGTTTCACTGTTCTGGATAATGGTATCTCATGCGAGCCAAGTTAATGCATGCAGAGAGAGAGAATAGACCCAGGGTTTTAAACCATGTTTCTTTTAGTTATAATTTTTTGTTCTTTCTTCTGTTTGCTCATTCTTTTGTCCTTTGTTCGTTGGGTTGCTTGTTCATTCATTTTTCCACTCATTTGTTTGGTTGTTGGTTCGTTCTTTCTTTCATTCTTACATTAGTTCTTTCATGCTTTCTGTAATTCTTTCATTCTTTTGCTCTTTCATTCATTCATTTGTTCATTTGTTCTGTCTTTCTGTAGTTCTTTTGTTTTTTGATTAGTTTGTTCTTTTGTAATGTCATTTATGCATTATTTTATTTTTAATATGTATGTGTTAATTTTTCTTAACTGTTTATTTATTATTGTTAAATATTAATTTGATTATTTATTTGAAAAACTGTAGGTTCCTGGGTTGACTGTGAGTCTGGGTGAGGCACGTCCCTAGTTCTGTAATGGATGAAAATCCCTGGTTTAGACCACTAAACTTAATTGAGAGTATGGTAGCACTATAGCTTAATAGTTACAGATCCAAGCTTGTTAGCGCACAAGTTGCTGGTTTGAAGCCACTAGAGACCTAAAAGTTGCTGATGTTACGTCGATTACTATTTTGTCCTTGAGCATGGCACTTAACCCTGGAAGTTTCAGTGGGACTGTCTCATCAGTTAGTGTACTGTAAATCACTTTGTATGAAACTGTCCGCTAAATGACACCACTAACGAATGAGAATCAGGTTCGCAGCACCTTGAGGGGAGTGATAGCTATAATTACCTAAGGAAACTTAGCTTCATGGTTTATTAATGTCATAACCTGCACCGAGTTGATCTAATTGGCCTGTTGTCAGGCTAGGAGGGCTCAACACTAAGCAGACAGGTCGATCTGTGACCCAGGGCATGCTCCAGGATGTTTACCTCCGCTCCTGTGATTCTTGATGGAAGACGCCACCAGGTGATTGGAGCTTCTGCTGTGAGATCATGACTTGGCTGCTTAATGTGAGATTTTTTGTTGTTTGATGTTGCCGCTGCGAGCCATATTCATGTAAAGATTAGTTTGGATAATGTGGGTTTCAAAGAGCAGGCTTGATCCTGAGTGAGCATCCCCCTTATCCAAGACTTTTTATCTTTTTTGTCGTCTACGGGATTTTTAGAGTTATTTTTTATTAACTTGTAATGGTATAAACTACTCAGGACACAAACTAAAATCCTGGTTTTAAAAGAAACACTCATTATATATATATATATAAGAAGTAGCCCAAACATGGTTCTGTAGCAATAAACGAAAACTTGAAAAATAAGGATTTTCTTCCTTTGGCTCTCATTATTTTTTAAAACAGCATCTAAACAGCCGGAATCTCTTTTGAAACCCCAAATATAATGGTATGTTGGGTTGATATTTTGCCTCGGATTTGCTGAAGATTCAGCTATTGAGTGGAAGGGATGCTAAAAAGCCAATGTTTGCTTCCCTCAAGTCACAAAAAGCAGTCACCATGGTGATAAAGGGAGAACTATAAAGGAAGGACAGGATAGTAAAGAAAGAGAACAAGAGATGGGCGGAGAGACTTTCAGTGGAAGCAGCTGTATCTCTTGTATGTGATGATTAAGACCTCCGTCTCCTGCGGTGGGGACAGTCAGGGCAGCAGCCCACAGGCCCAGTGCACCATGGGTAGGATAAGGAGGGCTGATCCTGCTGCTGACCATGTCGGTCTCCTGCTGGTCATGTTTGTGTCCAGGCAGCAAAAATCAATTCCTGGTAAGAAAATAAAGATGAATATGTAAAGAACAGAGTGTAGAAGAGATTGAGCAGAAGAAAAATAGAATTATTTACTCAGAAACAGAGAAAAACTTCTAAAGGATGTATGTAATGGCAGCTGAATGCAGATAGATCACTTGGTTGTCTGATCAGAGTGAGTTGTCTGGAGTAGGCCAGAATTAGAGTGCTGCAGGCCTGATGAAACACACACACACACACAAAAACATTTTGCTCAGCCCTTCCTCTCTTTTTGAGTTCCTCTCATCCTCTCTGTGTGTGTGTCCTGTTGGTTGGTTGCACATTCAAAGCGGCCAACACTTTCTTAAATGTATTTTGATCCCCCCGTGTGGAAAACACCACAGAAGCTGCAGTTTGTACATGGGAAATACAAACACACACAACCTCATAAACTGCACTACCCAACACACATTAGAGGTGGAACTTTAACACTGAATTGTGAATTGTGATGAGTATGAATGCATTATGTGTTGGCACCATCAAAGGTACAGTAATTAAAGAAATTTGCTTGTGTGGCTAAATGGCAGGTCCAGAAATGTACAATGACTTGACTTGAGAAAAATGCAAATGTAAATCTTGACTGTACTTGATGTACTGTAACATCAGTCACAGTTTATCTTGCTGTAAGGGTCCTTTGTAATTGACCTTGATTCTGAAGCATCACATTCGCCTTGAATTAATTTAACTGTGCACCACTACTAACCGTGACCTTGCAAACATACATTCAATACCTGCATATCGCCCAGCCCTAATGTGCAAAATAACTTGGAAATGTAAAAATGTGTGGAAGCAAGCAAAAGCAATTTTTACCCTCCCCATCTTCAGAGAGAGGAAATCAGAAAGATAAATCGCACATAATCAATTTCCTCATTAACACGCCGTGGCTTCGAGAACCTCAAACAATGAGAAATGGGAAGGGCGTAAATGTTTTCTTATCATGATTTCTGTCACATCTGGGGAGAAAAACATGCACACACTCTCATCATAAACAGCCTACTGGCTTAAAAATAGAAGAAACAAATATCAGCCTCTGTTAGATATTTATGTCTAAGGATATTAAATGTCATTGAGAAGTATGGAGGTTTCCTGGTTCTTGTTCTTGTTTTTTTCTTCTTTTTTTCTTTTGTACTTGTTGTTCTTCTGTTATTATGTTCTACTAGCATTAGGCTGGAAGAAGTAGAATGAATCAAACATTAGAAATAAAGATGCTGACTAACTTTCTTTTTGTAATGTGCAATATTTATTTGCATTTATAATTTTTTTGTGTTATTTGTTGTTTTAGTATGAGTTTTGCCAACTAATTTCTAGTAATTGCATTTTTGTTAAGTCAGTAATTAAACAGGCAGGACTCTTTGTGAAGTTTGTTTGTCAATTCTAGGAGCTCTTAATTTCCAATTTGGCAAGCGACAGACCCTCATTTTGGAATGTTTCTTTGCAGGCTTCTCCAAAAGTAAAAGCCTTTCAGACTAATAAAAGAAGTTTGAAGATGATGATCAATATTCAGTAGTTTGAAAATGAGGGTAATCATTATTTGTAAGTCACAAAAATCTTTTCTTTTCAAAGCATAATAATTAGTAAGGCATTTGTTGTTCATTCATTATGGATATTTACACAGGACATTTTCTCAAACAGCACACACAGGTGCATCTCAATAAATTAGAATGTTGTGGAAAAGTTTATTTCAGTAATTCAACTCAAATTGTGAAACTTGTGTATTAAATAAATTCAGTGCACACAGACTGAAGTAGTTTAAGTCTTTGGTTCTTTTAATTGTGATGATTTTGGCTCACATTTAACAATCTCAACAAATTAGAATTAGAAAAAAAAAAATTTTAGTGAATTGTTGGCCTTCTGTAAAGTATGATCAGTTTGTGGCACTGCTGAGGTGGTATGGAAGCCCAGCTTTCTTTGACAGTGGCCTTCAGCTCATTTTTTGGTCTCTTGTTTCTCATTTTTCTCTTGACAATACCCCATAGATTCTCTATGGGGTTCAGGTGTGGTGAGTTTGCAGTCAAGCACACCAACACTATGCTTATTTAACCAACTTTTGGTGCTTTTGGCAGTGTGGGCAGGTGCCAAATCCTGCTGGAAAATGAAATCAGCATCTTCAAAAAGCTGGTCAGCAGAAGGAAGCATGAAGTGCTCGAAAATTTCTTGGTAAACGGGTGAAGTGACTTTGGTTTTCAAAAAACATAATGGACCAACACCAGCAGATGACATTGCACCCCAAATCTGTGTGTGGTGGCTCTTGATGCCTTGACCCCAGCCTCAGTCCATTCCTTTTGAAATTCACTCAAATTCTTGAATCGATTTTGCTTGACAATCCTCATAAGGTTGCGGTTCTCTTGGTTGTTGTGCTGCTTTTTCTTCCACACTTTTTCCTTCCACTCAACTTTCTGTTAACATGCTTGGATACAGCACTATGTGAACAGCCAGCTTCTTTGGCAATGAATGTTTGTGGCTTACCCTTCTTGTGAAGGGTGTCAATGATTGTCTTCTGGACAACTGTCAGATCAGCAGTCTTCCCCGTTATTGTGTAGCCTAGTGAACCAAACTGAGAGACCATTTTGAAGGCTCAGGAAACCTTTGCTGGTGTTTTGAGTTGATTAGCTGATTGGCATGTCACCATATTAATTTGTTGAATTTGTGGGTTTTTGTTAAATGTGAGCCAAAATCATCACAATTAAAAGAACCAAAGACTTAAACTACTTCAGTCTGTGTGCATTGAATTTATTTAATACACGAGTTTCACAATTTGACTTGAATTACTGAAATAAATGAACTTTTCCACAACATTCTAATTTGAGATGCACCTGTATTCTCTTTCAAAGCATAGTCATAGGCATATTCTCTTTAACCAAAAAAATGGCAAGACCTAAAAGAGACATCAAAAAATGTATCGCTATTTTCCATCTTATAGGGACACAAATAATACAACTTGATCTTTTTTTTTTCTTTTTCAAAACATGACTTTTAATATCGATTTTAATGTTTGTATCCCAAAGGATACATTGCCAGTTTGGGGGAATAAATTAACTGAAAACAGAACACTTGTGTTTATAAATGCTTGTTACAACATGGTTGTAATTCCTGAATGCTTTGGAATACTCTTTTTAAAGAAGACACATAGCAGATTATTGCTGAAGTGAAAGCATTTAAAAGAAAGAAAGTATAAAAACGTTATAGAAGTTTAAGTTTGCAGTAAAGATAATGCGGTATACTATTTATTTTTAAATTGTATTACTTCTATTACAAAACAGTCACCAAATATGGAACCTTGACTGTCAGACCTTTCCAACGATATCGGTTTTGTCAAGAGTACAAAAAGATTTGATTTTCTACTGTTGCGGCAGTTTGATTTTCTCCCCTGGGTTAAAGGTTTGAAATTTACATCCTGCCCCTACTGTCCTCTTTTTTGAAAACTAAAATATGGTCACCCTAGATTTAGGGTTAAAGGCAAGCCCGCTCTGCAGCCATCTTGGTATCGTCCCTTGGCAGCTTTTTTCAGTCATGCAATTAAAGCACCAATCTGCTTGAATGGGTGAAAAATGAAAAAGGGTTTGATGATGTTAGTGACATTTCTCTCACTTTTTTTCTCATTTTCTCTGACAGGGTAGTTTGAGGAGCAGCAGTCAGGTCTCTCCTCAGGAGTTTCTGAGTGAGCTGAAAGGAGGTGCCACCGATGAGAGACTGTTTGCTTGTTTGGACTCCCTCAGAGTGTCACTCACCAGCAACCCAGTCAGGTACTCACTTAAAATATATATATATATTTTTTTTGACTGTTTAGAACATTACATTTTATATATGATGTTAGTCATGCTTTTTGGCTTCAAAGTTTTCCTGTTTCTCTCTAATTTATGTAATTTAGCAGGATATTTTTGCTGGTTTTTTTTAATCTCTAGAAACCTGCTCAGCTTACACAAACATGCTTTTACATCTGCAAACTCTTACTCGCATCTAAAACTTGACAAGCCAGCTTTATATTGCAACTCACTGAATACTCGAAAACACACTGAACTTGCCAGCCTAGCCACCTACCACATCTGACCTCTGACATTTGCCCATTGGTGTGTAACTCAGTGGCGTACCCCAAGATTTCAGACTAGAGCAGCATTAAACACTGGCATTCATTAATATGTATTACCGATTGCCATGTCGCCCCAGGTTTTCCCTCCTACCTCTTAATTGTTTGATGCCGTTTGCGACGAGCTCCCCTGCTGTTCGCCTGCATTTGTACCGCAAACATGACAGAGAGGCCTCTCCAGGAGGGTGAAGATGATAAACAATTTTTGAAATAGTTTTTTTTTTTTTTGAATAGGCTTTTCTTTTTTCCTTTTTTGTGACCATTAAAATGACTCTAACAGCATAGATTTAAGTGCAGTTCAAGAGAGACGCATGCTGCGGGCAATGGTTGGAAGTGTACAATGACAGGAGAAAAAGGTTGATATGAGAGGAAATGCATATTTCATTCTCATAGTTGTGTGTTGATGTCATTCTGTTGTCCTTGGATACATTTTTTTTTATTTTGTTTTATTGTCTCTTTTTTTAGTTTTTGCTTTTTATTGATCTTTCAAAAACATTTTTAGGAATATATTGAAGTCTGCACATTTCAAGTAACTAAACAAAGTTTTTTTTAACTGCAGTGTTAGGGGGTCCAGAATCATTTGCTTTGTAATCAGAGCACAGATTTATAACAAGACATTGTTTAATATGTTGGATAACGTGACCTTAGAAGCATCATGAGTGCGTTGCTTTACGACACTCATTTTGTCCAGTGTCCTTTTCATCTTAAACATTTTCCTCATTCCAATCACAAAAAATCCAATAGATAAGCGGGTTAGAGAGCCGAGTGTGTGCGTGCAGATAAAGTTATTACAGGTGGTTAAATTTAATTTGGCAGACCGCACTAAGCAGTGCGTCTAATTTCAAAGTCTATGGATGGAAAAATAAACCTCATCTGTGATGATGAAGGAGGAGAGAAAGGGAAAGTCGAGAGCACATTCGAGCAGGAGAGTCGGTGTTAAACTGTTTTCATCAGCACTGCATTCTTTATTGGCATAATTCATGAAATGTCATGATTTCTATTAGCACCCAAACGCTGTTCTGGCACATGCAGCTGTTCGTTATGGCCGTGAATGTCGCAGGCAGAATGATCCACAATCGGAAAGCAATGGCTGACCTTGTGTGGAGAGTGTATCCTGAACATTACTCACACCTGGCGCCTTATCATTGGTTCCTGTACAAGGTTAAAACTTCTCCAAACAATTCAATCTTTTTTAATTAGTGCTTTTGCCATTGTCTGGCTACAGTATGACACAAAGATGTTTTATTTGGCTATGCTGAAAGCCTGCAGCGTTGTATTTTTATAGGTCACTGTTGTGGGATGAATAAAGCCAAGATAAGGAAAGGAAGACTAGAGTAAAAGTTGATTTGTTGCTAAAAAGGTTCATTGAGTGCGAATGCTCAGTCAAGTGGAATAGCACAACATTTAGACACTCACAGTGGTTTTTGTTCATTAAGTCTAGATTAGCCTGTATTTTAGGTCGTGAGGACCTTGATGAATATTTCACAGTGGGGGCGGGAATGTAGAGACTAATTCTTCTAATAGATGACATGACTGATCCATGTAGCCTCATTACTGTGAACTTCTCTAGAATCCACATGCTTTGCAATAAGAAGCAAGAGAGAAGGCCGTGACAATTCCCAAATGAAAATGGACATATGGTATTTTATCATAACTAGGATCCCCACAGGTCCCTCTCAGCGATTCCCAGTTGGAACGTCTGGATGTTTATATTCACATGCAGTCAAGGCTGATATTGGCCCACATTGGAAGTCATTTTACCATTATGACAGTTTCTTCTTTTCTTCTTTTCCTTAGAGGCTGTAAAAAAACGCCTCATTGTAAGATAGGTTGATGCTTCTTATTGTTAATCTTGGCCAAGAGATGCGCTCATATTGCCATTAGTCGCTATTTATAGTGTTAAAATTGTTGGCATCAATCTGCCTGGTGATTTCAAGGTTGTTGTTTTTTTTCTCCAAATTTTATGCCAAAATTACTAGATTGAAGCTTTAGTTTGAACACTTTAAAATGAAAATGGGCAAGACATAATAATATTCAATTCGTAAACATTTAATGCATTAGGTATCATAAATTAGCATTAAACACACACACAAATAATTATCAAATCTGCTGTTTGTACAATTTCACCTCTCTGGAGGCCTGAAATGCAACCAAATACAAAACTTTTTTTTAAAGGGGTCCTATTATGCTTTTTGAATTTTAGTCAGTGTGTAGTGTGTTTGTTTGGGCATAAAAAAGATCTACAAAGTTACAAATGTCAAAGTCCACTCCAAGTGAAGAAATTTCGTTTTTAAAAAAATCACTTTTCAAGAACGAATGGCTCGTTTGGACTACAGCGTTGTTTTCCGGGTTTTGTGATGAAACAAAGCTCCCCATTAGAATATCATTAAAATAGTTCACGCCTACGGAAATTCGAATGGTTAGGGGGTGGGGAGGGGCGAGGTCATGGTTAGAATGCTTGATTTAAGTGCATCAGACAAGACGACGACGAAGTGCTGCTGTAGCATCAAGTTTTCGCAAGTTATTACACATGCACCTGAATAATTATGTATTTAAATATGTATGTTACAATTATGAAAAAGTTTTTATAATAAATTGATGACAGTACAATACTGGACAATAGGGGTGTAACTAGGCATGGGCCGGTATGAGATTTTGACGGTATGATAACCTTAAGCAAAAATATCATGGTTTCACGGTATCACGGTATTGTTATTACAGATCTGAAATGTTTTTTTAAATGACTGGGTAAAAAAAAAAAAAAAAGTAATTTTCCTGCTGGACACAATATATTTTGTTTTTGAGCAACATACACAATATTAGAAACAGTAGAATTATCACATTTTTTCCCTTTGATTTGTTTCCTAAAAAAAAAAAAAAAGACTGACATATACATATCATTTATAACATTTCATACCATTTAGTTATAAAATAATAATCATACACATAATTTGATTTAATCATTACCCAATTTGAAGCAAAAACAGAATGTTCTGACAAGCTTTGTGAAATTATAAGTAAACTTTTCAGAAGACAGTCAGCTCCCCTCAGAAACACATTCATATAAACCCCAAAATAAATATTGAGGATTTTCTTCCAATAGTTTGTGCATCATGAACAGTGAGTAATCTGCCTGCTACAGTATTTTTCTCTGTGCGTCCGTCTTCAGCGTCCCTGGCCTGTGTTAATGGGCATTAACAGACTTCATATTTTCACATAAATTACATTTTGGAAAATGATTGCATTGCAACCCAGTTTCTGCAAGTCCAGAACAGAGAGTTGTAATAAGGTAAAAAACGTCCGGTTGCCGATCGTGTAAAGGCCAAAGTATATTTCGGCTGTCCGTGCACCTTCGGGATTACGTTATTTTCGTCATCAAGAGGGCTCACGGACAGCCGCGTACCCCGTGGTACTGCGCATGTGAGCTCATCCATCCGCGCTCATCTGCGGTTGAGTATAATTTTGAAAGCTGTGTGGACGCGGATCTGCAACGAGACGGAAAGGAACGCTGAATGTGAAGTGTACCCGGGCCTTAAGTTCGGCCATCCTACACACACGTGACTGACTGCTCGCTCACACCTACAGGAGGAGGAGGGGTCAGTGTTACTCTCTAAATTGCACTCAGCCTGAGGGATTCCTACTCTTTCAGTCTTTGAGGAGAAATGGAAAACAGCGCATACCGCAGGAACGGTATAATGGAAAATATTAGTGGTTTTGAAATCGTGAAATTTTCAAATCGCGGTATACCTTGAAACCAGTTCATCAGTTCATCAGCTCATGCCTAGGTGTAAAGATGCACAAATATGACGGTTCGGTACGTACCTCGGTTTTAACATCATGGTTTGGTATGATTTCGGTACAGCAGGGGAAAACTTTATTTTTTAATTTTTTAATGGTTTACTGAACAAGTTGCTCTTTCTTTAAATACATTCAGTTCTAGTTAAAATTTTCTTGATATTCTACCTCAGCTTATGCTTAAAACTTATAACTTTCATATTATAAGGTTACAATTAGGCCTAACAACTTAACCCAAACTTAAATTTAATTATTATATATTTTTAAATAGATGATCAACACTCAACTTTACCAAAAAAAAAAAATTGTATGCAAACATGTAAATTGCACATAATGCAGTTTTTAAATTAACTTATAAATAATACAATTTCTTACTACAGTGTTTCCCATACATTGAGTGTGGGTGTTTTTATATCACTGAATTTCTGAAGTAAACTGACTGTCTTCAGAAAACTGGATGTCATTTTCATTTCATCTTGCATGTAATGCCTAATAAATTAGCGTTTGTGAGCAGAGTGTTGCTTTGTGTACAGCCCTTACCGGGGAAACCTTGGTCTCTTTGACTCTGACTCTGACTCTACCACTCCAACAGCGCCTCCTGAGAGTGAGAGAATGCAGAGAATGACTCTGCATATATATATGCCGCCACAAATAGAGTACAAGTATGTGGGAAACACTGGACTATCTTATTAATAAATTTAACTTTCTAACAGTTTCACTGCAATTCATGTTATAATGTTAGAATTAAAGAACAATAAACATAATACATATGCACTTATCTGTACATAGTAAAATGCAGTTATTTTTAAGCGGTTGCTGACATCCTATCTAAAATGGGATTAAGCCAAAAAATCACTTTCCACTCAATAATCACAATGTTTCCACTCTAATATGTCTTGCAATATCCGTGCGTGCAAAGGTTCTGCGCTGGGCCTGAATCTGGCTCAAATTGATATTAGCAATATTGACGCCATCCTTAAAGGTGCTGTATGTAGGATTGACACTGAGTGGTTGAACTAGGTATTGCAGTCCAAATTCAAAATACTGGAGAGGGTTTTTTTCACCCAGCCCCTCCCTCCTCAGACTTGACGCACACGCAAGTTGCCAGATTGACAACACAAACAGGAACAAGTGCACTTGATGATGAATGAAATGAAATGTGCTGTGTTTTCCCCCAGCTGGCAACCTGGGGTGCCAAAATACAATTGGGTAAACTGGCAAGTGGGCAGGTTTCACAAACCAAAACAAAGGCCGACATTCCGGCCCGGAACGCACATTTTCAAAGGAGAATTACTGACTGTAGCATTGTTTTTCAGATAAGCAAGTATGTTAATTTAGCATGTTTCTTAAATATCTGCAAACATATTATGGTATTTTTATTCTTTATTCTTTAGTCAAAATCTTACATACAGGACCTTTAACTATACTGGAGCAGATGGAACTTGCTTTGGCAAGGGGCGGGGCAGTACTGAAACACTGTCTAAGCTTGAGTCATTTGTGCCAGGCTGGGGAGAAAGATATTGTAATAATGTAAATTATGTAAAAAATAAGCACCAAGCATGAGAGTATGTTGTAGTACACCCCCAAAACAAAATCAAGACTTTGAAAAAGAGCATAATAGGACCCCTTTAAGATCCTATCAACTGTCTTACATTTTATAAACCAAAAATTGGACTGATGTGATCGAGGGAAGGTAGTGTTTCATCCCATCAGAGTCAAATTGAGCGTTTAACCTGCACCCACAAAGGTGACGATTGTACCTGCCAGTGTTTGATTCTGTTAGCTGACGTACGAGGTCCTTCATGTCATCAGAATGAGATGTTATTCTCTGGGGAATCCACTCAGACTTCACCAAGGATCAGAAACATCACACATGGTGTTTTTAATAAATAAATTCTACTATTGTTTTCTTCCGAGTTCAGCTTGATAACTAGGATTCTTTGTAGCAATGGATTTAACACATCAATCATTGTGATTTAAGCTGAATGCTGATGACATTTTGATGAATGCTCTTTGTTTTATGTGTCATCCTGTTTGCTGTTTTACTTGTCGAGTTGAGACAGTTCTATCCAGTTAGACAGTTCTAAGTTTAGTTTTAATTTCATATAGATATTCTGTTGTCAGAAGGATGATATGAGCACAGTTTTGCAGCAGTAGATATGTGTGTGTGTTTTCTGTGTGTGTGGTTGGTAATGATGAGCTTGATGAGTTTTGTGATCATGTTGGTGAGGCTGGCCATCCTTTGCTTGGCTGGCGTTTGATTTGTACTGTCATTCTCTCTCCTCCTCACATGGGGCATGAACACCAAGGATATGTAGGGGGCATGATTTATACCCATAATTCCTCTTCTACTCAGGCAAGTCGTCTGATTGGACGAGTTAGTGATGTTTCCATTAGCTATGTGCGCCATTGTGAGTGACATTTATTTTCACTCCTCCTTCACTCCTTTTTTTGTGTCAGTTTAGGAGTTCATCCTCCCATCACAGCAGAATGCTAAATGATTTTGAAAAGACACCTGTTCTGATTTAGCAGGCCTTATTGTACTCTACTGACTGTGACTGGTTAAATATTGAACAGGATGACCTAAACGAGGACAGGGCATAGTGGAAAGATGGTAATCCTTTCCTTTATTATGGCTACTCCTTTAACAGGATTATCATTTTGCCATATAATATCTGCCGTTCTTAACTAAAAGAATTGAAAAAAATAAAAAAAATATTTATTAAAACTTTTTTATTGTGAACTATAGAGAAATTCCTGATGTTGTTGTATCTTTGCCCATCACATCACTCTTGCTTTATTATAAACCCTAGTGAGGTGACTAAGGCAGAATTCTAACTGTTATAAAGCATTAAAGTGACTGGTTTGAAATGTTCTTCATAGCTGGCAGCTCCACATAAAACAAAGTGACTCACAACTGATTCCAGTAGAACTTAGTCAGGGTAGCGCTATATTTAAATTTGGACAGAAATGAAAACAAAGCTGTGAGAGATAGGCCTGCATTCAATGGATTGTACAGTTGTTTAAGGACACACTGACTGTCCAGTTAATGAAACGTCTTTCTTAAAAAAAAAAATGGCATAATTGTTACCTGCTGTGTTGAACTGCCTCTGTCTCAGGAATGTGCCTATGATGCCTCAAAATGCTGTCTATGTATGTTCACTAGCTTTTGAAACAGCTATTGATATCACATAAAAATCACAGTCCTTCCATGTGCAACCATCAGCACTTTTCATCCTCTCTCTATCTTTCTTGCTCTCTCTCTCCCTCTCGCTCTCTTTCTCTCTTTCCGTGTCTCTCACCCCTTTTGCTCTTTTTTTTTTCTCCCTCCTATTTATCCCAGTGTCAACTCTGGACAGATGTGCTCTTGTCCCGACATGTGTGGGGAGATGGAATATAAAGCATGTAATTTCCCTTGGGTCCAATAAAATGGGCTGCCAGTTCTCTCCAGAAACTGGGATGAAAAAAAAAGTTTCTGTACAAGTTATTTCAGAAAGAGAGAGAAAGTGTTTCTTTCGTGACTGGCCCACTCTGTCGCTTCTTTTTCTGTTTCCTTTCTCTCTGCCATGTTTCTGAAAGGCCCGTTCGTTTTCCTCTCTTGATGGCTGAAAATGTGCAAGACACTTTGATGTAAGGGAACGATAGGGGAGAGAAACAGACTTGTGAGTGAAAAAAAAGAGTGACAGCGAGTGAAAAACAGCAAGACGGAAATAAGGGAAGTTGTCTACAAATTTATTTTGAATATCGGCAAGTGCTTTTTGTGTGTGAGAGGTGAAAATACATTTCTTTTTAACCAAAAATATTTAAAGTTGCAAAAATTTAGGTAAACTTGCATATCCTTGCAGGTCTTCTGATGAGAAAAAACAGTTGATTCAGCTTGATAATCAGTTTTTATTTTCTTCAAAACATTGGATTTGCTGTGCAATTAATGGCCCTTCAAACCATTTTAAGCTCATTATATATCAGGAACCCTTCTGGTCATTAATGTGCATCCACATTATTTGGTCCTGTTTAACAGTGTTTGTGAGGGTTGTGTCTCTTACTCCACTTTTTTTGCGTGGAAAAAAAAAAATCTAGTGAAAGATAATTTTACTAATACATTTTAACCAATGCTTTCGATAGGCTACATGTTTTACGTCTTAAGGTGTCATAGTTTAAATATTGATTGAAGCAGGGCCAGTCCCTGAGGGTCAAATTTAATAGAATTTACAGGCTTCCCACAGCCCTAGAAAACCAGGGAATTTCAAAAGTGTGATTTCCAGACTTGGAAAAGTCATAGAAATATATAATTTCTTAAAAGGTCATGGAAAAGTCACAGAAACTTTTATAGTCAATATAAACTTTTCTAGCTACACTAATGTTCAAAGGTTTGTAGTTATGAACTGTTTTCATTTGATCAAAATACAGTGAAAACTGTGATACTGTGAAATATTATTACAATTTAGAATAACTTTTATATTTGAATATATTGTAATGTAATTTATTTCTATAACGCAAAGCTGAATTTTTGCAGCCATTACTTCAGTCATCAGTGTCACATGATACTTCAGAAATCATTCTAATATGCTAAATTGGTGCTGAGGTAATTTTTCATATTATTTTCAATGTTGACAATAGTTGTGCTGCTTAATATTTTTGAAAGAGGTGTGACAGTTTTGATTAAGAATTCACAAATTCATTAAATAGAATATTTAAAATTACAGCATAAAGATTGAGTCATGAAACAAACATGTAAATTCATTGATCAACCCCGAATTTAAGTGGTCAGTGATTAATAGCGGAACTGAACATTTCTTAACATGTTTATCACTGATAGTTCACATATAACACGTTAACATGTCACATAGAACATGTTAGAGGGGGAGCAAGTTTTGTTGATGTGCACCAGGCAATCAAGGTTTAAATGCTTGTTTTAAGTTGCCATCAAATTTCTGCACTTTTGCCCTTCTCTCTTGTCAAAACTGGTTTGATTACAAAACTGTGCAGAGTAAAACAGAGTTCCAGCGTGATACAACATGGCCTCATCACACAGGCTTTTCCTCATTCATGCTGTCACTAACAATTTGGCTAATAGCCCGTTACAGAGTCTCACTTGGTTGTGTGCAGATTGCCCTCCTTTATTTTCATTCCAGTGCCTCCTCTCTCTGCATACTGTGTCTTCGTTCTGGATGTAGACTGTACTGGTCAGAGCACTTGCTGGAAACATCGGTTCTGTCTCCAGTGAGCGTGTTTAGCTTTGCTGTTGCAGCTAAAGGCAGTGTGTTGGCTCAGTGACTGTCACTCTCCACAAAGCTCACCGTGCCTGTGGTTTCCCCCCAGAGACACACTGCCTGTGCTTTTCCCTCCAGCATCGGCCTGTGGTTCAGCGGTCATGCCCCATCAAACTGTCCTCTATAGAGGAGACAGAGCACACTGTGTAGGTAGGACGTTTACCTATAAATCATCACTGAAGCCATTGGTTTTGTTGTTATTTGAAATTTTTCTTAATGTATGCTCTCGTTCTAAAGATGCTTGTATTTAATTAAATTGTTTAAAAGTTACAGTAAAGACTTAAAAATGCTACAAAAGATTTGTGTTTCTGTTGTTTTGGATGTTCAAAGAATCCAGAAAAAAAAAAGTATATTTAAGTTTCCACAAATATTAAGCAGCACAACCTTTTTCATTATTGATAAATGTTTTTTTAAGTAGTAAATCAGCATATTAGAATGATTTCTGAAGGATCGTGGGACAAACTGGAGTAGTAGTTGCTGAAAATTCAGCTTTGCCTTCATAGAAATAAAATGCAATGTAAAATGCATTAACACAGAAAACAGTTATTTTAATCTTTAATAATATTTCACAGTATTATCGTTTTTACTATATGTTGTTTAAATACATTCATCCATGGTGAACACTAGGGCTGTGTATCACCAGCAAAGTCACGATACGATACATATCACGATTAGTGGTCGACCAATATTGGTTTTTTGACAGCCGATGCTGATATCTTGGAAAGCAGGGGGGTTTGATAGCAGAAATTAAGCATATATATATATATATATATATATATATATATATATATATATATATAGATATATATATTATATATATATATATAAGAAATTTAAAATCACATAGCTCCGCTACGTTTTCTGCTCTATAGACGTGCGCTCCACTCAGTCACTGTATCTCACACACACACGTCAGTCACTCACAGGTCACGCTGCGCGCACACAGTCATCAAATCTCTGTGACAATACATCTTAGTATCAAACACAGCACTAGTGAACACGAGACTTTATTCAAAAAACAAATAAATTTTACTCACCCCAAACTTTGAATGTTGGTTTCTTAATTTAGATAAAGTGTGTACCGTAATTTATTTTCAGAGAGTCTGTCTGACTCTGTGATTCTTTCTGTTTGTTTGATGCCAACACTCCCCATGCAAACACCTTCCTCATAAAACCTGTTTCCCAAATATTATAGTTCATCTATAAATAGTCCATAAATAAACAGTTCATCCAAATGAAAGTTCTGTCATCATTTACTCACCCTCACACATTTTTCCAAACATTTATACCTTTTTATCTTTGGAATATAGCACATACTTGTAATACTTGGAATATAGCTCACAAGTCACATGCACTACATTTGTAAAGGTTATTGTTTTTTTTTTGGTGCTTGAGCACACTCATTTTTGTCTCTTTGCGATCAGCGGAAGAAAGAAAGTGAAAGTCATATAGGTTTGAACGACATGAGGGTGCACAAATGATCAATTTTTCTTCACATCACATTTCATTGTATTAAGTTATATTATGTGCCTAATAATAATATTATATTATAATGCCTAAGTTAATTCTCTGACTGACCAGCATTTATCAAGGCAGCATTTTCTTTGCTTCAGGAAAGTATATGTTTGTCTGTGCTGTTCATTTTTCTTCAGCTTATCAGTTGTTTCTTTCTATTCTCTCAATTTTCTCACCCCTCGCGACCCATTTCTGCTTGTGAATGCAGATCCCACACCTCCTCCTCTTAGGGGTCAGCCAGTCTCTCACTCCTGATTTGGGCTAGCAGCTTTTGTTTTGACTTGTGCAGGTTTTTTTTTTTTTTTGCATCTATTATCAGGTTTTTCCTTTTCTCTCTCTGTCTCATCATCTCCCTCACACTTTCTCTTGTTGCCCGAGTTGCCCAAAGTAATTCCCACTTCTCTCGAATGAGGAGTTGCACCCACAACCCTCACCTGCCCCCCTCAGAAACCCAAACCCGTGCACAGGCAGTCACGCATACACCCTTGCCCTCTTACTTTCTCTTGCTGAGCGGAGGCGTTTGTGTAGGGGACATGATTGTATTAAATGAAGGTGATTAATGGCGCTGACAAACAGGTGGAAATTGGTTTTAGATATTGTATTAAAACTGACCTTCAGGTTTAAGGCTTTAGATTTGTTATTTTGTCAGACACACAAAATAGCAAGTGACTTCGTGAGCCAAGTGGAGAGGTTCTGAGCCTTGGCTTTGTCACATCTTTTGGAGAGCGCAGCCAATAAAACAGCATCGGTTGAGGACAGAGTTAGATCTGGCTTCTCTGTCGCCATATCTCTGCACTCTGATAATTCTTCTCTCTGCAGATCCTTCTTCCTATTCATCATCACTGACAAGGACTTCCATCTCTTTCTTGCAAATGCTCCTGGCATGTTTCCTTCATCCTTGTTGTTTGAATCAAATCTTTTGTCTTTTAATTTGAGGTCTTTTAATCAACCAGCGTCAATGAATTTTGCCTACCTTTTGATTGCCCATCCATATAAAATGTATTTGTTGGTCTGATCAGAAGCAGTGAGATGTTTAAGCTGACATGATTAATGATTTTAATTAAACAACTGATTGACAGAGATAGGGATGCGCAGAGATGAAAGAAATGAGAAGATGAGAGGAGAGAATGTCATCCAGATTGTCCTAGACAAATTAATATAAAAATCCAGGCATAATTATCATAAAAAAGTCTAGGTTGGATTTAGACATGACAGTCTGAGCTGTGGAGATCACTCTTTAACATCAAGACCTGAAAGGAGACTAGACTGGATAAACATATTGTTTTTCCGAATAATTGCAAACTTCGTTTAGACTACTTAATAACAAAAGAGTCTTAAGAACTTCTTTTCATGAAAAGCTGCAAAAGATAACTTACCCACTGTATAATTTACATCATTAATGTGCAGTCATATTTGTACAGGGAAATTCCATGGGTAGCCATATCAATAGTAAAGTACAATTTGTAGTTGCACATGATGTAGGAGTGTGCTATATACTGCTAGATACGATTAACCTGTAGACATTTGTCAACCGGCAGAGATTTTGGACTATTGTCTCTATCACAGTTACACGTTCATGTGACTGCTTTCTAATATACTAATATTCCTGCTGTCTGTCATTCATTTTAATCAAACAACAAAATAGAGAAAGCTCTCACTGCACTTTTGTAGCTTTAATAAGAAGAAATATATTTTTAATTTACACAGTGAAGAATATGCAGTGTCTTTATACATTTGATTACTTTATTCAATGTATTTAGTATTTCCTATTTATTTGTTCTACTGTTTTTTTTTTGTCCTTTTGCTTGTAATTAGTTTCTTATTATTTAATCGCTGACTGTTTACTTGCCTTCAGTGAGCTTAAGTTTTTTTCTTTTTAATATAATTTAGGGTAGTACCTTGTTTAAAGCAAAAATAACTATTGTAATATATATTGTTATCGTGAAATAGAATTATTCATATTGTCATATAAGATTTTGGTCATATCGCCCACCTCTAGCATGACATAAATTTTGTATCAGATTCAAGCTTGTTAAAGGTGCTGTATGTAAGTTTTGACTCTAATAAAGAATAAAAATACCATAATATGTTTGCAGATATTTAAGAAACATGCTAAGTTAACATACTTTTTTATCTGAAAAACAATGCTATAGTCAGTTATTCTCCTTTGAAAATGTGCGTTCCGGGCCAGAATGTTGTTCTCTTTTTTTGGTTTGTGAAACCCGCCCACTGCAAATTTACCCAATTGTATTTCGGCACCCCAGGTTGCCATTTGGTGGAAAACACTGTATTTCATTTCATTCATCATCAAGTGCGCTCGTTCCTGTTGGTGTTGTCAATCTGGCAACCGTGTGTGCATCAAGTCTGAGGAGGAGGGGCCGGGTGAAAAAAACCCTCTTCAATATTTTGAATTTGGACTGCATTACCAAGATCAACCACTCAGTGTCAATCCTACATACAGCACCTTTAAACTTATGCAAACTGAACACATTTACCAATATAAGATGATGATGCAGAATGGGTTCCTAAAGTCATGTAAGCTTAATGGGGAATCTGTTTTTAACAGGCCTGCAAAGAGAGGAAATACATAGAAATAGCTTTTTGATTGCAACTTTCATGAAACAGTTTTAAAAGTCCTTATCCAGTTATCACGAGCAACTGGAAATGACATGGAGAGAGTGAGTTACTGCACTTTTGAACTATTTAAAGTCTTCAAAGTTTTGTACGAAAAGGGAGGCGGGTAGACGAGGGTCAAACAGAGCAAAAGACAAGAGGAAACACCTGCATTTCTTAGCATGCTGTTGCATCACTCAGTGTTTTTATTTTATACGATAGTGGAGAACTGACAGGAAAGTACCAGGAGAGATGGAATATGACCCATGCTGGAGCACATCAGCTGTTTTGTAAGTCGGGAGCAACACATTACCCTCTGAGCCACAGCTTTACTCTGGTTTCTGAGTGTGAATAAATGCGTGGTGCTTGTGTGTTCCATGTATGTACATACATGCAATTGTGTTGATCCCTTTATGGTTCTCCAGGTCTCCCCACAGGCTTTTTTACAACTTAAAAACATTTCCCGTGCCCCTCAACTCCAAATCACAGGAGCTGCTTCTTTGCCTTGGGGCTGTTATGCAGGGATGAGTGTTTGTTTGTGTATGAGGGTACATATATTAACCCCTATACTTCCTCTTTCAGAGTGTAATGCAGACAGGAAAGGCAGTTCATTTTCTGTTATGTACAGGTCACAAACCACATCCATCTCATTCTAAGCCATAGTGGGAATTTCACAAAAGCCATAAAAAATTAGCGTAGTCTCATTGTCTCGTAACTCGGAGACCTTTTAGCTTACTGTAAATAGTAATTTTAGCATTCGGGCAAACTTTATTGCTCATCTGATATGTTGTGGGTGTGCTGACACTTGATCGTTCTCATTAAATGTGGTGGAATTTTTAATCAGCTTAATGCAATAAAAATATATTCTGATCGGTTGTCACGCCAAGGTCGGAAAATATTTCAGAATGCCGTCGTTATTTAGATTCCAGCAATTTGATTCCTCTCAACACCGCTCGTGTTTTATTGACGAGAGGTTGGCATTCAGAGGCAGCGCTATTGATCGAGCCAAACTTAAATTACCGCCCTGAGTTTAACTGATTAAGGCAGCTTCATGTTTGTGTCTTCTAGTCTCAACTCACCAGGGAGTTTTTCTTTCGTCCCGTTCTCTCACTTTGATGGGATGACCATTCATGCTGCTTAGTGCCATGCTAAATACATTTAAGGACTAATTAGTTTTCATTTTTCACCAATTAATTTTTCACAGCTAGATTTGCTTGAAAATGGCTGGTAAGTTCAGACTCGTCTTTTAAAACGTGACACTTTCTAAAGGTCCACAGGTTTCTTTTATGCCATATAGTGGAGCTGCTTGAACAAAGCACATATCCTTATTATATAGTCTTTAATAGTTTTTCTCTTTGACACTTGTGATTTTGTCCTCTGCCTTTCAAGTCTTGTTTCCAAGCGGAAGTAGTTTCTGTGATCGATTTTTATATATGGAGAAGCTCTATAAAATTTCAGACCAATATACTCTCTCACCCTCATTCATTTTGGTTTGTGTGCGTTTGAATAGGAAAGCAGTCTGGGAATAGACTACTGAATGTGAATGCTCAAAACCAAATGTGACTTTAGGTGAGTGCAGGCTTACATTTTCGCTTCTCATTTGCCATGGTGATTCTTTCTCCCTCAGCGTGCTCACTCTGATGCAAATCTTTTCTCCGCTCGCTCATGTACGGGCTTTGCTAAATTGGCTCTTCTCAAAAAAATCGCCTTCCTGTGGAAAGTGCAGACTTCCCAGGGTGCACCGGGGGAGGCCCTCCGAACGACTCCAGACAGGCCTATCAATCTGAATTTCTAATCCAGCCATTTCAGCCTTGTTTAGGGCCTCATTTGCCTGCAATTCAAATGTCAGCTTATTGAGTTTCTGGCCGCAGCTCTCTCTCTGTCTCTCTCTCACTCTCCCTCTCTCTCTCTCTCACTCTTTCTCCTCTAGCCCACCGGCCCCCTGTATCCTTCCATAACTCAGCGCTAAAGCATTTAGCGGCACTCACACGCCAGTGTGAAGTCTGACACAAGTCTGAAGTCAGAAGTTCACTTGCTGCTTTGATGGAGAGTGCGCTGTTGTTCGTGCAAGGGCATGTATGGCTGAAATGAGTAACCGTTCTGTGGTCTGATTGCGCTGGTTTTGATGTGTTTTCCTTTCTGGTGAGAAGAAAAAGGAACATTTACTCTTGCTGTTATATTCTAACAACGGTATGTTTTTCAAGAATACATATTTTTTTCCTTCCTGAAGAAATGTCAAATGTTATA
The DNA here is from genome assembly GCF_018340385.1 of Cyprinus carpio. Taxonomy (NCBI): domain Eukaryota; kingdom Metazoa; phylum Chordata; class Actinopteri; order Cypriniformes; family Cyprinidae; genus Cyprinus; species Cyprinus carpio. Next base: position 12,177,887 of record NC_056607.1, on the reverse strand, counting down.
TATGGGCATTAAGACTATTGAAGTTTCATTTACATTTTCAAAATCAAGTAGTTGGTAGGTTGTCTAAATGTCTAGTTGAGCAGTTGGTCTGTGTATATTTGGGATCATTTAGGCAGTATAAAGTTATTTATCAGTTTAAAGGTGCATGAAAATCAGATTTTTCCAGGTTTTAAGTGCTATAATCATGTCCCTGGTGCATCTACCAACCAAGGAAACGGGAAAAAGATTAACCCATTAACTTTGTTTTGGTAAGCCTTTTTCTGCAAGCGTCTGAAAAAACAAGCATGTCTGATTTCGCTCCACTAGTGACATTGCAAAGGGATCTCATTATAATATTACAGCCCCTTAATCTGTATGTTTCTACCCACGGCGCCATCATTTTGATTTCGCAAGCGACAACGGTATACAAGCTCTAATGCCATGGCGAAAGTTTGAGCAAAACATGCCAACTGTTCTGGCTTTGGCTGCACAGAGAAGCACAGAACACTATTTAGAGTCCCAGCCTCAGAGAAGACAACAGAGCAGTGGATTTATTGATTTATTTACAGTATATTGCTGCTGCCACACAGATCTAAAACAAAAATGTGGTTTACAGTCATGTGTTAGAATAAACACATATACAGAAGAGCACAATTTTTTTTCTTTTAATAAACATTGATAAACCAAGCACCTCCTATTTTGCTAAAATCACATTACATGTTTTTACTTATTTGCATGTTAAGTTTAGGCTTTTATGGAGGAACGAAACCGCACCGCTGGAAAGGGGAGGAATGGGAAACAATATTTTTTTTTTATCTCGATTATTGGATTTTCATAATCGTTTGGAGCCAAAATCGAAAATATTTTTAGATTAATTGCATAGCCCTAGTCGTATCTGTTGCTACTTCACAAGCTGGAGATTCAGGACTTGGTATCTGTTATTGCCTCTTCCCGCATGGGCCAGATTCAGTGCTAATCTTGATCTGTTAGTGTCTCTCTGGATGTGTCGGAGACTCAGAACGGAACATGGATGATCTGTTTCTATCTTCTACAACGAAGGCCGGAGACTCAGAACAAGGTATCTGTTATTGTCTCCCTCCTTACAGGACAGAGACTCAGAACGGTTGTGTCTGTTACAGTCTCTCTGGACGTGCCGGAGACTCAGAACGTGTTGATCTGTTAGTGTCCCTTCGCAGGACTCAGACTCAGAACAGTGTAGCTGTTATTGCCTCTTCCCTCACGGGACTCGGAACAAGGAGTATCTTTTGGGAAGGTACATTTATCTCATTCTGGTGAGGAGGGGATTACAATTTTGGCGCTTCTCCATTTCCAGGCTGTGATTGGTTGTTTCCATCAGAGTGGGGGGACATGGTGTAGCCCACCCTTCTTTCCTCCTGTGGAACCTATATGCATAGTCCAAAAACACATTTAGAAAAGTGTCACTAAAGTTTTACCGGTGAATTTTTCACTTACCAAACCACAAACAGAATACATTTGGCAATGTTACGAACACAATAAGTCCAAACATGATGGAAAAAGATTGAACGGTCATGCATGCATTCATTACTCCATTAACAGCTGAGCTTGTGTAAGATGTTGCACTACACATCGCTGGCACTGAGAATACTTATTTCTCTGAATAAGTATGAGATGTGTGTGTTGTAGTTTGCATCAGTTTAAGGTTTGAGAACATAGTTATGAATGGATTTGGATGGAACTCTGTGATCTCTCTCTTTGTTTCTCCCACTGCTGCTGCGTCCAGAGGTCCTAAGGAATTTTTATGGCAGTCACAGGCCAAAACCTAAGAAATCAGTCTGTTGGTGGGTGAAGGGCAGAAACCTCAATCTGACCAATATAAAGTCCTCACATAGGGGCCTCACCATAAAAAGGTCTTTTTCTTGCCCTCTGAGAGGTGTCTGGCTGTTGTCTTGGCATCTTTATCTGTTGGTGCTGGACAGTTTGCCTATGTTAGTCCACACAGATCCAATCAAAATGTAGCAAACCTTTGTCCACTATTGTTGTCAGAGAGGGGCCCTGCCATAAACTGGGCCCTGGAATGTGCTGTCCACTACATTTGTGTAATACTGCTCTCCCTGCTCGTGTGATATCGCTTATCATATGTTATAACTACGAGACCTACGAAATCTCACAGGGACATTTTTGTACCAGTATCTTGAATTTAAGGACATAACTGCATTTAAGTTGTGGCCCTGCATCTTATTTGTCAACAGTTAACTGTATGAAATGTCAGCTGATGTACAGGCCTTGGGCACCGGCAGGGCCAGTGCGTTAACTGTGTTAAAATATTTTAATTGCCTTATTGCTCATAACTAATTAAGTTAACGTGGTAAACTGACAGCCCTAATAATAATGTATATAAAGCAAAAAAATGCTTTTTGTTTGAAATTTTTGTTTTTCAAAGAATCCTGAAAAAAAAAAAAAAGTATCACGGTTTCAACAAAAAATTACATTTTAAAATATTAAAATAGAAACCAGTTATTTAAAATGAATATTTCACATTATTACAGGTTTTTTTTTTTTTTTTATAAATAATAATAACTTTACAAACGTTGGATGACAGCATAAATACCAAAAAAAGAAAAAGAACAAAACACACAAAGGACACAAGTAAGGGTAACTTAAAGGGAACATACAAATAAACCCTGGCAACCAATTACCGCACAGAATAATGCATCATCAATTTAAAACAATTCTTTTAAAGCTTGGGCTGTACTACTCCAATAAGTGACCGTTTGTATTCTAGCCCCATTAATCCTTGCAGTGCTGCGTTCTAAACAAACAATATAATGAAAAGACAGCAGCCAGAGTCTTCTAAGATCCATGTCAGGAGTGAACCATTGCTTTATAATTGTTTTTTTAGCAGCAGTGAAACTAGACATTAACAGTCTTCTCTGAACTAACGTAAAGTTGTAGGAAGAATCATCATTTAACAACATAAGACAAGGATCAAGGTCAAACTTCAACTTTGTGATATGTTTTAGTACTTGAACTACATGTTTCCAAAAATTGGATATAACTGAACAGTCCCAAAACATATGCAAAAAAGTACCTTTAGAGTTCTTGTTACACAGACTGCAATTAGGATTTGATGAGACTGAGAGTTTCAAGCATCGCTTACATGGGGTACAATACATTTTGTGTACAGTTTTGAAATGAATAAGAATGTGACATTATTACAGTTTTAATTGTTATTTATTATTATTATTATTATTATATATTTTTAGTAATTATTTTAAACTCATAAATGCAGCCTTGGTAGTCATAAAAATCTTACCAACCTCAAACTCTTGAACAGTGTGTATTTTTATATAATAAATACAAATAAAAAATCTGTAGAAGAGTCTGTAGAATTTACACCAGTACTTTGCTTAGAACTTAAAATAAGTCAGTTTTGATGCTTGTCATGTGTGGCATGTGTACAGTAAGGTATGTGCATGGACGTGTATTGATTTTCCTTAATTTGTACACCCAGCTCTCCCTGTGCAGCCGTCAAAAGCACGTCCCAAAACTGCAGAGAACTGTCATGTCATTCACTTCCTCTGTCTCTCTTGCTTTCTCTCACTCTCCTTTTGGTCTCGTTTGAAGGCTTTTTGCACAAGTTTAGCAGTCCTTAGATTATTCATCTAACATGGATTAAGAGGATGTTTGCAGAATCCTACAGAACACTGCAGCCCACATCAAATGTTGGTTTTAAGATGTGCTGGGTAAGAAACAATTGTCTGTCTGCCACAGGCAGCTGGCACCTGTGAATAATGGCCCATGTTTAAGATGACAGACAGACAGTAATTTCATCAAAAGTGTGCATTGCTTTGGAGACGAACAGGAAATTGAGCTGGGAGTTTGTAATATGGCTTTGGTAGTGATGTTCTGTGGGCATGTGTACCATGAGTTATGACTCTGTTTTTTTCTTTAATACTTCTATCGGATTCCTAATGCAGCAGGAAACACAGAGACATGCACACACACTCACATATACTCAACAGAAGTACAGAAGCACTCTTCGAAGCAAATATGAGTATGCTTCAGCTTGAGATCATTTGCTCGATAAGACTTTGATTTAATGCCATCTTGTTGAGTAATTTGTTACATTTTTTCAATGGTTTCAGGTTATTAGCGCTAATTTTGCATTAGCATTAATTAGATTTTTTTTCATTCCTTTAATCCCCCTCTGGGCTTCACAAACCAGCGGACCCCCCCCCCCCACCCTCTCTCTCTTTCACGCACACACACCTGATCAAACAAGTACCAAAATAGTCTGCTGGTATCATTCTGTAGTTTATCTCAGATATACACTGACACTAACTCTATGTTTGTATGCTATTTCAGTTTTTGTTACGGTATTGTAAGATGATGTCATGTACATGTAAGAGGAAAACCTTGAACTGGAAGCAGCTCTCCCACATACAATGGAACAAAATTAGGTCATTTAGATTAATCTATTCATGTACAGTCAAAACAAGGCCACAGAGAATGAGAAAAGGAGAGACTAAATTGTGTAAGGAAAAAATAATTATCAGATAGAGATACAATGGTCTGCTTGAATCTCCTCCATTCCTGACGATGGAGGCATGGTTTTTGGCTAATTCAGAAGTGCTTCTTTTACATGGTGGTAAATATATCAGTGTTTGTTCTATTATTTGTGCAAACATCAACACAAGATGCTTTAATGATCTCTATTTCATGAAGTGGGTTAGATATTTTTGTTTATTAGAATTAATTATTCCGGAGAGCCATGTAATGGAGTGCAGCAGACAGTTGAGTTCTGGATGCCAAAATCTTACCCTTTTTTTGTACAATATTTGTTATTTAAAATTTGCAATAAGATAAATTGTAATGTATTTATTGTATTTTTTTTTTTTTGCTTTAATGCTGATATATTTTTATAGAATACAATATAATATTTCTTATATTACTTAATGTTCAAAATATTTAATGCATTCATATTGTACAACCATTTTATATTAAAATTGCTAAATTTGTTGAGCTTCATATGATTGTAGTTTATATACTACTACAAAAGAAAAAAAAAGAAAACATTAAATATTTTTTTGTGTGTGATTCATCTTGGAGCTTGTTGGTTTGGTTCAAGGCTTAGAACCCTTTATTGAATTTTTTTTTTTTTTTTTTTTTTTTTGAATTCCCTATTGACAAAATGAATCTGAAAAATACTTCCAAGACCATTAATAAAATGGGTGGCTAACATGGCACAATATATGATAAACCTAACCTCTCTTTTTTTAATTTTTCTAAAATGTCTTGATTGAATATTTTGTTTTTTACTTATATTTAATTTCTTAACTTTTTTTGCTTTTGAGATGCATTCAGGGTTTTTCCTGGCTCAAAATGAGGTGGAGGTGGTATCATCCTGATCATGTGTACCCACCCTGCAACTGGCTGAAACAAACACTTTTAACACGCAACATATTTTAGGTGCTGCAATAATTATAACCTTACGTGAATTCTTCTGATACATCATGAAATGCAATCTCAAATATGAATTCCAAATATGAACTAAAAGCTCTAATGGAAGCAGTTCAGTGACTTGCATATTACTGTCTGCCTGAGTTTTGTTGACAACCAGAGACGGCACAAAATTTGGCGGAGGCGGCCACCGCATAATTCTCTATGCCCTGCCATTTACACTTACCTTGTGAATAGTTTAGTCCAAATGATTTTCTTTTTGTTTGTCTGTCGTAGGCTACATCAATCCTCAATCAATTCTGTTATTCGGTCTCAATCCAATTGATTTCCTACTTGCTTAGCTGTGCAATTGCGCAATTGTGAATCATGCATTTTAATATAAGCATTTATAAATAAATAAATTAATATATTATTATATTACTATATTATTAATTATTTAAAAATAAATTCCTGATTATCGCTTCCACCTACTTTACTATCTAGGTTCTGGAGTCTCCTCTTCGCAGAGGAGACTCTCTCCCTTGTGGAGGGTAAGGGAAAAATAGGCCGAGACGGATGCGTAAGACCTGGGGGCGCTGCAGGACTTTGGAGTTAATGTTTTATTTTCGGCTCAGTGCAGCTCCGACCCAGCGCAATGCTAACGTGGGTAACATAGCCTTGGGGTAGAGACTCCGGAGGGAGAAGCGAAGTCAAGCTACCTTTGCCGTGAAGTTAGCCAGATAAGGCGCCTCATTTTTCTCTGTGATTTATGACTGTTTTTGTTTCCTGGGAATGGGATGATAAATTTGTTTTCCAGTGTTTTTAATGCTCAACTAAGAGAGAGAGAGAGAGAGAGAGAGAGAGAGAGAGACAGCCTGCCCACTCCTCTTTTATGCCGCTTATGGCTCACACAAGTGGGTGATCTTACATGTGTTACTCCAGCGATACTGCTTTTCAGCGTGACTGATGCGTATTCCCTTCGCAAGCATACATTACTCTAAAACTCGTTAATATTTAACAGTGGCTAACTTCTGATGTTCGTTCGCTCAGCGCTGTTACATTTCTGTTACGTCTGTGGTCAGGTATTCTGCATATTGCCATGCTTTTGGAGGTCAGTTTGAATACATTAACCTTGCTTTGGGATTGCATCAGATATTTTAAAAGAAATGACTTGCATGATAGTCATTCTCCCCTGTAAAGAGTAGATGGTGAGTTTGTGTCTCATTCACTTTATAGGCGTATGACAGAGGAGGGATAAAGGGAGATAAGAAATGAAATGGAGATATAAGAGAGAGAGAGAGAGAGAAGGTGTTTGAAGAAGCTGGTTATTCAGGGCGTGGGAGGATGCTAATGAAAGTGAAGGGTTGCTTCCGGGGGTCAAATAGATCAAGATCTCGCATTTTCACATCAATCACATTTTCTTTCTTCCCTTCTCTATGTTGCTATGAATGCAAAGATTTGCATCAGTTCTCTGCGCTGGCTCTTTCTCAGAAGGCCGACTGGTCTCTGCTCATTTATCCTTTCCATATTTATTAGTAGAAATGCAGCATAAAGCGTAAGACAGGGTTTTCAGGGTTTTTTTTTATTTCAAGGACCCACCTTAATTATAACAGTTCTAAAAAACTATGCTAAAAGTTAATTTTCACTGTTAAATATTATAAATTAATCTCTCAAGTGAAAACATGAACTTTATCAGCCCTATGAATGCTCACTTTCGTTAAAACAAAAAAGACAGTTGTGACTGTTTCTTGTAATTGTGAATTAAAATTTTACTTTGTGACTTTGTCACAATGTGTCTTCAGATCAATTTTTGTGACTTTATTTTAACCTTGTGTTCTCTTTAAGTCTTACCTTATGTATTTATTTTTTCTTGAGTCTGACGGAGAGTCTTAAAATGCATTTTGTAAATTTAATTTATTTTCTTTTTCATTGATCTCCCACTGACACTTTCCTGTGACCCCCCTTTAAGTCCCTTGGCCCCCAGTTTGAAAATGCCTGCACCAAACATTTCAAAGGTCTGGTAGAATTTATATTTTATTTTAAGCACATAATATGAAAATTTCTGCCTGTCCATTTGTCCAATTATTTAAGGTCAGACCTAATCGGAAAAAGAAAAAAAACAAACCTACGAAGCACATACGGATGTTGAAGGACAGACAAATAAAACAGATGAGAGAAAAGAAGAGAACACAAAGGGGAGCTAAAGAATAGCAAACCATCTCATGCTTATTTTCGACATGTTTTCCCCGGAACGAATGTGCCACTTTATGTGATTATGAGCAGTGAGACACAGCTCTCAATGCTGCCTCTCTTGATTGGAGCCTCCTGTGGCGGTAAAGTGTTCCGCCTTTTGTTTAAGACCGCCGTTTCTGCCGGCACTTGTGGGATTGATTAATATTGTTATTCAGACACGAGCGTCCATCTCCAGATGTTCCCCTTTTGTAATCGAACGCTCCTTCGAAGGAGGGTGCAGGAAAGACGGAGAACATCAGAAAAGAAAAAGCGAGCTGCTGTCTGATGTCAGGCTTACTGATACAAAAAGCCCTGGTAATGATTGCCTTTGCTCCGGCTGATCATACCAGCTGCATCCCTTACTTCTGAGAAGAGAGAGGGAAAGAAATGAAAATATTTCTCTAGTCAGACGGCCAGACTTGGATGCTCATTTCATACGAGGAAGTCTCAAAAGAGATTTCGCTTCTGATAACTTCACATGGTGGTAGATAACAGTTGTTTGGGAGAAAGTGTTTTGCTTGATTTGCTGCCTGTGAGAATGTGTGAGATTTCAACAGGGTGTGTAGGAGGGTGCCGCATCTAACCTCTTCGCTTTTCCGCCTGCCTTATTCTCATGCTCTCTCCGCCACTTCGTGCTGGCTGGAACTGGCACCCTGCTGGTTTGAAGGGAGTCACCCTTGCATTTTCAGCTGCCATGCTTCGACTGATTATTGCGGTCTTTCTGCTCTGGGTTTCACCTGCTGATGATAGGAGAATATGGTTTCTCACGTGTAAGTTATGCATTTCAATGAAGCTCTTGTCAGGACCCTAGGCCTGGCCTGCTCCGTTTCTTCCACTGCCTGTTTCAAGAAAGCAAGTGAATAAATTGAATTTTACTGTTTGACGTTGAAGCCTCATTCTTTAGTGGTCAACTTCAGGCAACCCACCTCTTCTAGCACTTGTCAGTGTCAGGTCCTCATTAGGGATGTGCATTTTAAGCAAAAGTAATATTCGATAATCGCTGGGTATTATTCGATTAGTAGTCGAAAATCGCATGCACGCATAAACACACACCCATAAAAAGAGAGAGAGAAACAATAACATTGTAATATGATGATAATTCCTTTGTTTACATTTCAGTTCTTCAGGGACAGTATTGTTTGTGTCCGTTATGGAATAACTCAAGAAAAGAAACTTCTTCTCAAAAGAAAAAAAATATTTACAAAAAAAAACAAATAATCCTGAAAAAAAATACAAAACGAATACCAAAAAATCTAAACACATACAAAACCCTCATGTTAATGCAGGCATATACAGTGTTACTGAATAAGAGAGGTGAGATGATAAATCAGATTTTTAATGTAACCCTGGGGCATTTAAATTCCAGCTCTGTTGCTGATAAGAAGATTAATTGATTGTGTTTTAGCCTAACTGGTTGTCGTTTTTTCATTTTGTTGTCCTTTCCCCCCTTCAGGTTGTCTCTCCCCACCATTTTAAGTTGCCTTAAATAATTATTTTAATTTTCAAGTAAAAAAGGCTGTTACAATTCCTTTTACTTCCATAGTGTTATGTACTTCCAAGTGAAATGGGTTAATTAATGCTTATCTACCAAACCAATTAAAAGTTTGGTATCAGTAGTTTTTTTTTTTTGGAAAGAAAGTTTGTTCAAAAAGGACACATTACAGTATGACACACAAAGTGACAGTGAAGACTTTTATAATGTTTGTATGTAATATTATTTCAAATAAATGCTATAGACCCTTTTTCTGGTAGTAAACATTTTGACGTTTTTTCTGTGGGCGGGGCTTAGGTGGAGGCAGAAAGATTCCCCTGACCCCTTCACTAACGTTAGCTATGAGGTTTGTTAGCTTTTTTTTTTTTTTTTTTAACAATGATTGGAGAAAATCAGTCACTCATTGTCTGGGACTGCAATTGTTTTTGAAAAGGTTAACTTTAACGGATGAAACCAGATTGGCCGACCCTTCACTCAAAGCATGGATGATCTGGAAGGATTAACGTCACCTCCGTTTGAGTGACTCACATCTACAGAGAAACCTAACTTGTATAGTAAATACAAACTCACCTGTGTCTGTTTCGAATATATATAGATATATAGATATATATATGATATTTCAATATCAGCAGGCAACTGCTTTTACAGCTACATGAACTGGGCCAAAATACAAAGAAAAAAAAAATTAAACATTCAATATGATGGGTATATTATTTAAAGATGTATGTGTCATGTAATGGTCAGTTAGTTTAAAGTGACATTACAGTACCTTTACATTAGCCTACTTTACATACAGTACATTTAAATTAAGATGTGAATATTTTCTAGGAATTAAGATGTGAATATTTTCTAGGAAAATTAACACAAATTTTGACCTTTCTGTATTTTATTATTTTTCCTTACCAAGTTCTTAAAAATTCCAGCCACAATCAATCACAACAATGTATTTACAATTACAGATCATTAATATAAATCGTCAGTTTTTTTTTTTTTTACACACATGCACACAGACATTATATCATACACCACATGTACAGAGATTAATAAGAAATATTTAGACATGTCACAATCCATAACAACAAAAGACAATTCTTTATTTAACCTTTTCTGGTAAGAAGTGTGCGCTGCAAACGCAAGCATTTTTGATGACCATTTCTGTCCAGTCTGCTCGTTTTATCGCATTTAAACACAGCTGTCAATGTTTTTTTTTTGGTCTGGCAGTGACAGCAGGTATGCTTTAAAATTTCAAATTGGAGCCACTACTACATTGATTCTGGCACCCAACATCACAACAAGACAATATTTTAAGCTCCTTATGTAGCCAATTCTGCGCTGGTTTGAATTGGCTGCCTCCAGTTTTCCTTTTTTTTGCCTCCAGCTAGCGCTGTGAAATAATTGTGCCGTCGGCCCTAAAAGGGTCTATTCTTTTGAATTTTCTCAAATTTCTGTTTTCAATTTATTGTAACGAGACATCTTTCTTGAGTACCAAATCAGCATATTAGAATGATTTATGATCATTTGACACTAAAGACCAGAATAATGGCTGTTGTGAAATTTCACAATGTTACTGAAAGGAGACTTCTTTTAAACTTAATAATCTTAAAAATATTCTAACTGACCCCAAACTTTTGAATTAGGGATGTCAACGATTAATCAGACACAGGACAGAAAGGCTATCCTACAACTTGTTAATCTGTTTCTACAACTTATTAATTTGTGGCAACTGTCCATGTTTTAACTGAAATAAGGGAACTAATTAATAAATCGAACGAATTCTTAATTTATGAAATCTTTAATTTCCCTTTTCATGTTTACCACAGTAAGAGATGAGAAAACAGTGATTAAAAGTGAAAGACAATAAAATAAACCTGCAAAATTAGAGGGTTAGACTGTGAAGATTTAGGAAAAGAAACAATGCCTAAATGTTATCGAATTTGTGGAAATTCGTGACCAACCGGCAAACCAGAACAAAGCCACATAAATGAAGGCTATAGGCTCAAACGGCATCCAGAGGCATGGTCGCGATCCAACATTTTCTAGTTAACCTATTATTCCTCTAATAAACAAAGCTTTTAGACCACACTTGTCATAATCAGAGCTTATAATTTGTTAATAAATAATTGCTGGATTCAAAACAGCAATTAATAGGCACTGTGTGACTGACACTGACAATACGTTTTCCTGGAGCATTCAATGATGTCACTAAACGGTAACGCGGAGCATCGTTCACAAGTTTCTGCATGGACCTAACTAAGGGCACAGGTTCTCAAGGCCTGGGACAAAATGGGATGCTTTAAGGAAAATGTATAGCCTATATAAGTAATAGGCCTAACATAAAAATAACAATTTGTTTTCATTATTTTTTTTAAATATGCTAAATATATCTGACTTAAATAATTAAGATAACGGATTTAAAACAGAAGTGTGGCGGCACTTCATAAATTCACGGAAAGAAAAGTATGACAACACCCATTCTGTTTGTTTGCTTTATTTTACAAGAGCACAAATCTTCTGTTTTTATTGTGAGTGTGCACAAATGAAAGTAAACACTTTTGCGGAAAAGGTTTTTTAAATTAAAAAAAATATATATATGTCTCAGCTGTTTAGATCGCGCCGGAGCCTGGCGCACACTTATTCAAGCAATTCAAACTTCCATCGCAGTCTGTTCATTATCAAAATAAAATAGTCAACTAAAAATTTAAAAGGTTACACTGGTCAGTTTAAATAGACCGTAGTATACGGCACACTCTGCTGTTATGCCAAGGACGTTTTTGCTCATATGAAGAGGATGATCTTTTCCATCTATATGCGAATGCTTGTCAAGTACAAGCCTAGTTTACATTATAAATAATGGTTTAACATTCAAATGCATTGTGAATATGGAAACATTTGGATTTGTGCCGAATGAGACATGAGCAATAAACTCCAAATAAATCTAGCCAAAGCTGCGCTCGCTCGTCCTCGTATGCACGCACGCACTGTCACGATCTAATGCACTGTATGCCAGATTTTTAAAAACAAATAGGCCTACCGGACCGCAAAAAATCAAAATCTGACATTTTCCAGAACAGAATCCAGCAGGATCAAATGAAGTACTGGTCATAATAATCACATAAAAAGATTTAATGTGAGCGACAGTGTGTTTTGCTGCAGCAGCACTGATGGAAGCAGTTCACTTACTGCGCAGCACAGCATCACTTGCTCCACAGTTACGTTTGGGATAATTTTATTTTAAATTACATAATGTCAGTTGAAAACATTGGAATTGTGTTTTAAAATACAACGAGCACCACAAAACCATTTAAAGAGGTGCGTTTAGCGGTCTCCGTGCAGGATAGGAAACAAAGTAAAAGGACCTCAAATGTATGGCGCGCTCTCTTCATTTTATCAAATTATCATAATCACATCTATTCATTTTATAATCCTGCTACTAGCATTTATTCAGACTTAAACTCCTTTAATTCAAGTGAGAAAGCATTTGTTGTGTGTGTGTGTGGCTTTTGCACATCCTGTCATGCCGGTGACTGACGGTGGCTGCATTAGATGCATTTTGCAGCATTAAGGTTAACGATTAATTGATCGTTAATTTAAATGACGATCATTCATGGAAATGATCGAAAATTGACATCCCTATTTTGAATGATAGTGTAAACCTACCTTGCTACATTTTTTATTTATTTATCTTATTTAACTGTATGTTCATATCAGCAGCATAGTTGTGTATGAGTGCAAAATAAAATAACAAATACTGTAGCCCAAAGAACCCAATAAATATTAACAAATAAAATGGAATAGTAGTAGTGCAAAATAAAGTGAATTAGAAAGATTAAAGTGACAGTATAGTGAAGTGCAGAGCAAAAGTGTCTCTTCCTCTTCTGTTTGACTCTCATTGACTATTGCACTCCTTCCGTTGATCCTGTTTGCATTTTATTACACATCTCTGTTTCCTCATTCCTGAGAAACTACTTGATTATGCCGGTTGACAATCCTCCCATCCTGATTTTTCAATTACTGACACTTACCCAGTCCTATTCCAAAAGGAAAAAAAAAAGAAAATATATTCATGAAATAACCCTACAAATGAGATGAATTCGGCATGAGAGCATCACAGCTTCTAAATGTACTTAACTCACGAAAACTAACACCTACTCTAATATAACTCTCACCTGAGTGTTGTGACACGTCCACGGCTCTTTATTCGGCTAAACTAACAGTTCATTTCATCCATAATAACCATCATCATTGTCGTCATTTTGATTTAGACACGAGCTGGAATCCCATCAACAAATGAATTTTGTTGATGGTCTACTACACTCCCCTTCTTTGTTTTCTCCGCTCCAGTCCGATTTGACAAATTCAATTCAGGGTGAGCCCCCCTTTTGCTTCACCTTGAAAATTCACACAGGCATACATGCTAGGATTTGATTAGTGGATGCTTGGAGGCATGCGGCTTGTTGATTAGAATTGGACGAGGACTGCATTTTGATGGGAACAGACATTACACCGACTCTTGCTCTCTCTCTCGCCGCATAAACACTCTGTATTGCCCTCGTAGCTTCTCTGTGAACCCGCTTTGATTCTCTGCATAACTCTCTACTTTCTTGCAGTCTTTCGCTGCACTCTGTCACTCCCTCATCAGCTCCATCCTTCTTTTTCCCTCTTTCTCCCTCTCTCATGATCATTCGTTTCCTTCCCCTCTCCTCCCAGTGGGAAGCCCCATTCCTCGCCATTGGCAGGCTCTCCAATCAATAGGATAAGGGGAAAAGCTGGCGAATGAAAGAAACCGATGGCTTTCTTGTATGCTGCTACACATTACTCTGCTCTCTGCTGATTATTTTGTTACTATGGTACATTTACCTCTGTGGTGAGATGTGATTAACCAGCTCTTTGGGGGCCTGAGCCCTCAACTCCCATCGCAATCAGCCGCAATACCTAAAAGACTGGCTGAGATTTCATCTTCCTCTCGCACCTCTCTTCGACTACAAGTTAAATATGTTCAGAGAGCCTTATTCTGTCTACGTACACCCAAGAGACACCATGTACTGGAAATCATTACGATCCCTTTGGAGTGGCTGAAGCAAGGGGAAGTTACTGAACAGAAAGAAATAAAAGAAGGCATGAGCGAGAGAGGAAGAAAAATAGTATGAAGATCCATATTTAGGACATAGTGGCTTGTATCAAGTCCCCCATGTGCTTACAACTCGAGGGAAATGGTGACATGTATTCACAATACGTTTTAATAGTGGTAGGTACACATGCATAAAATCATGCATATTTTTTTTGTTGTTGTTGCTGTTTTTGGATTAATAACCAGTGCAGCAGTTTAGGTTTAATAATAAATAAATTATAAAAACACTAAACTGCAGTTTGTATTGTTACAACCATTTGCGTTCTCCTCTAAAGTGCAGCATGATAGTATTTGATGTTTTGCTATTTTGTAATGAAACTGGCACGAGAACTCATTTTGGCGCAGACTTTTTGCCTGTGAAAGTGTGGCGACATCAATCCTTCCACAGCTCAGCTAGGAGAGCACTTCTTCTCAGTCTCATCGGACTGTCTCTGAATTGCTCTCCGTTTTTCTTTAAACAGCATTATCTTTCTCTCTCTCTTCTTGGTTCTCTTCTCCAGTCCTCCTTTCCAGTTTCCGGGTTGTGGTCAATTTTGGCTGTAATTTAGCCTCGGAAGCACACCCACGCCTCCTGACACTGGCTCTCTGAAAATTGGCTATTGATGCTCACCGCTATTCTACACTTACACTGAGGCAATTTCACACATTTGTGAGATCGCACTCAACCCAGCCCACCATGACATGATCAACAGGTCATAGTTATGATCGCTTTTTTTGTGACCATAGTTTAAAGCAAGGATCACAGACAAAGGCAGATGAGCTGTTTTTCTTGCTCGTACCTGCCTGATTTTAGTGGGTTTAACCACCAATTTACCAGTGATTCTGTTTGACCACTAAGGAGTTAAGGACACAATGAATCACAGCTTGGAAATGGAGTAAAATTGCAGTTTCCTGAGTGCAAGTTTGTGGAAAAGAGTGGGGCTTAAAAAATTATTTCAGTTACCTGAGTCTAGATGGATCTTAAATGACAAATTGATGGATAGATGCTTACATGCATGCATATATTATTATTTAAGTAGAAGCTGAGTAGTATTATTTTCAGTCATCCTTTTATGCATTATAGTGCAGTTATTATATTGATTTTAGTTTGTGTGTTTTTTTTTTTTTTTTTTTTTGAGACAAAATAGCATAGAAGTTTAATATTGAGCATTTATCAATTCAGGGCTCCAGACTAACATTTGAGAGCAGTGGCACCAGAAGCACTAAGGGGGGGTTGTGTGTGGGGGTATTCAAAATAAAGAGTATTTAATCATAAAATTACTATTGTTTTGCATTAATAAGTGCAGTTGCTAATAATATTTCATGTTCACGTCTTGTTTATTTTTCTTTTGTTTGTTGTTTATACAGATTTGACAGTAAAGCACTGAGCTTGAGTTAAGATGCATACAGAATTTACTTTTATTAACAACAGTGACAGAAAATTAAATTATATACAGAAAATGTATATATTTCACTCTTATTAAATGTACCATTATTATTCTAGCATATGGAACTAACCAACTTCAGTGATTGTGTGATTTAGTAGCAAAATTAAGAAAAGTTTGTGACTTTTCTTACTTTGTACACAAAATCTGATTTCTTGATGATTTTATATTTTATAATAGTGATTTTATAATTTCAAAATATAGAGAAAAAGTAGAAATGAATGACTAAGTGCTCCTCTGTTGTTGTCTACTGGTTATAATTGTGATTTGATGTATTATGTTTTTTTTTATTTTATTTACATAAGTGTTTGTTTACCACAAAGTATATTTTGTTCATCCCATTAAAAATAACATGCAAACTGGATCATTGTAGAGCTTTAAAGTGTTGGAAATAGTTGTGTGAAATGCTTGAAAGTCATTGAAAAGTGCTTAAATTTCTCTTTCAAAAGGTTGTACAAAACCTGAAATGAATGATGTAATACATTCAACTATTTCTACCACAGCACCATGGTTACAGCTAGCCTCGCCACTTCTGGTTTCCTGACGTATGTCAGCGCTGTTTATAACAGAGATTTCTGTGCAGAATTTGAATGCTTCTCAGTAAATCTCGCAGCATCGTTGTGCGGCGAATTCAGATGCTTCTCACTGGATCTCGCAGCACTGATGGATCTGTGCAGTAACAGTGTCGCGAAATCAACCGTGGCTCCTGAGTAAAGCTGTTCTAAGCTTGGACAAGTTTATGTCGCGATCCGAGCTGATAAAATGTCCTCATTGCGCAGCTAAAACAGCGCAGTTTAGTTTCGCTTTCATTTGGCATTTCATGTTTCACAAATGCAAGAGAAATGGCAGAGATTATGAGTTGGGCAACACGTCGGTCGCACCAATGCGACCGCTCACAAAAATGAGTCACATCGGCAGAAGAAATTATCGCAAAATGCGACCATTTGGTCACCCTAAAATGGTTTTAATGTCATGAAAAATATTGTATTGGAATCTCTGCTTTGACCTAACATGTCATTACTGTTACATGCAAATAAAAGCCTGTGTTTGCAGAAACATCTGTTACAGGCTGCAGTTGTAATTGAATGAACTCTCCAACCTGCTTCCTACACATAAAGGGTTAATCTGTTTGTTTATGCTTATTGAATTCCCTCATTATTAATCAATTCCTCACTCGACATGCTTCCCCTCTCTATTGGAGAGTTAAATTTCCATCGTGGCAATTCCTACAGACAATAGAGGCCGAATCAATGGAGATGTAGAGCGCGAGATTGTGTCTGAATGGAATTAAAATAAACATCTTTGCTCCATTAGCAATGCCTTTCTCTTTTAGCTCCAGGGGAGAGCTTAATTTGTTGAAGAAGGTAGAATCTACTGATGTTAAATGGGCTCTGACAAACTTCACTCTGATAACACTTATTGACTCTTATGGTTTGGTCCAGGCATGTAATACAATGTGGTTTATTTAGGTAATATAAAGTATGGACTTTTGGAGTCAATAGTGTAAACTGCTACTCTAGTTCCTGACTTAAATGGGTGGTTCACCCAAAAATGAAAATTCTGTTATCATTTACTCACACTCAAATTGTTCCAGACCTGTATGAATTTCTTTCTTCTGGTAGATGAATGAATGCTGGTAACAAAACAGTTGATGGGAGCAATTGACTTCCATAGTATTATTATTATTATTAATATTTAGCACATTATCAGAATTACACTAACATGTTTTTTTTTTTTTTTTTTTCAGCTGGGTGCAGAGTTTTGGCCATGAGGGTCTGGGTCTCCTGTTGGACACGCTGGAGAAGCTCCTCCTCAAAAAACAGTAAAACAAATTCCATTACCCATATTTCTTAATCAAAGGCATCTTGCTAGGTTTCAGACTATTTGTGTTCTACCTCAGCATGAGTCCTGAGGTCATAACAGTTTAACTAAAATCTTTGACGGCTTTTGTCTTCTAGTAACCTATTGAGCTCTGCTTGCTTTCACTCATTCTTGATTTTTGTGTTTGTGTGTGTGTGTGTGTGTGTGTGTGTGTGTGTGTGTGTGTGTGTGTGTGTGTGTGTGTGTGTGTTTTTCCAGCCAAGAAAAAGTGGATAAGAAGAGTCAACACAAAGTCATTCAGTGCCTCAAGGCTTTTATGAACAACAAGGTAATAACGTCACCAAGCAGCGGGATCACTTTATAACTACCTTCCACTTGAGATAATCTCATCTCATATTGTACAATTATCAGTTTTCAAAGGCCACATACAAACTGCACCTAAATGTGGTTGTAATGACTCTTTTAAATGTGAGATCCACAGTCTTCAATCCCATTGATATTTGTTGCAACACTGCTCATTTGCATAAAATTTAATTTAAATTTGCTGCTGTGAAAATGTTTTTTATTTGCTCTCATATTTTTCACCACCCCCACAAATTTCTTTTTTTTATAGGAATAGTTTTATATTTGTTAAAATAATTGTACAATTATTATGTTTACAAAAATATTAAAATTGAAACAAATTGGAAATTATACAGCTATAATGTAACACAACCCCTTAAATTCATTATGCTGAAAAACAAGTAGTTTTTGCTATTTTGACAAAAAATTATGTCAGTCAACTAGATAACATTATTTTAGTGACCAATCAGCAGAATTTTTACCAAAAATGCAGAATTCTTTACAGATAAACAATCGTTTATGTTTGCAAGACATAAAAAATGATGTAAAAGATAAAGACATGTAAGACTTTTAATGATAATATAGCCCTGCAGTGGAAAGCCCAAAACTTTGCAGTTTGCATGTGGCCAAATAAGAAGTAATTTACTTTCAATTTGACTGCTTATGTTTTTTTTTCTTAGTAGAATAAATAATGTGGGCTTTCAATGTATTTCAAGCCAATTACTATTCTTAAGCTTCAGATGATTGTTGTCACCTTTAATCAACCGTGAATGCATTTTAGAGTTTTTATGTTAAGAATATTTTAAAAACCTTATACAGTATATAGTTTTTTTTTAATTGCTCTTTAATACCATTTTAACTTGTTACTCGCCATGAAAATAGCCAAGGAAGATGGCAGGGCATTAAATCACCAACCAGCCTACCATCACATTAAATCAAAAGTGACAGAGAAAATGTAGAATAAAGTAACAAAATCATGGTGTAAAGATTGTGTATTTATCTGCTGTGGATGTATTTCATGAGTTTCAGATGTACTTTTTTGAAGCAGAAATCTCATCATTACCCTAAAGCACCAGCTTCAAACAAGACTCATTTCAGTTGCTGTGGCGCCTCAGCTCACCCCTTCATCAGCTGCCGCGTTACATCTCCGCTAACTCACCTCGCTCCCGCTCCGCCCCGCTGGGCACGCATACCTGCGGCCGCTTTCAAATGGTCAGGAGCGATAAGAGGAGAGCTTCAGATAAAGGGGGCTGCAGACAGCCACCACTCTGAACTCGGGAGGGGGTTACGTTGCTCGGCCGAGGTGGAGAGGTCTGAGGGGGCTTTTGATGATTTGCACACTCCTGTTAGAGAGATGTGTTAGAAGTGGATCTCCAGTGGTGTCTCTGATGTTGTTGATAGCCTGGGGTTTGAGGAGTTACCCCAGCCTCATGCAAACATACATACGAGCGTGGTAGAGATACAGATCTGTGGTGTTTTGATCCATGTTCATTCACGGGGTATGTGGCAGATGTTAGACAGACATGTTGTCAGGTGTCAGCATATCCCATGGTGTTTGAGTGAAGTTGAACTAATCTTATCTGAGAAGCTGTTAGCAGTCATCCATCAGCCTCACTAACAGGTCTGATTCTTTGTTGGAATGGTGTTCATCAATGGTATTTTCTAAAGTAAGCATTGGCATTGCGGTACATTGCTATTTGAGATTTGAAAATAAAATTAAGTAAATAAAGTAAAAATGTATTTTATTTAAACTATTATTATTATTATTATTATTATTATTTTGTTTTTAGTGTTTAATTTGTAGCTTATTTAGGAATAATCATATAGAATATATTCTTTTTTTTTTTAGCAATATATTAGCAATATATTTTAAAATATTTTACTTTAATTATTGGCAAGAATATTAGTATTGTGGTTCTCTCTTAAAAGAACCCCAAGTATTAAACTTTGGCATGTGATTTAGGTCAAAAACCAGTAACAAAAATAGTTATATTGTAAAATATTATTACAATTTAAAATAACTGTTTTTTTTTTGTTTTGTTTTTTTGTTAAATATGTATTTTATTCTTGTGATGACTAAGCTGAGTTTTCATCATCATTACGTCAGTCTTCAGTGTCACATGATCCTTAAGAAATAATTTTAATATAATGATTTGCTGCTCTAGAAATAGTTATTATTATTATCAGCACTGTGCTGCTTAATATTTTTCTGTGAATATGTGATATTTTTTTCAAGATTAAGAGATGAGTAGAAAAGGACAGCGTTTATTTAAAAATTATTTTTGTAGAAATCCAAAACTCTATCCTTTCCCCTAGTGAGTACATATACTAAAATGTTTTTGAAATACATTTATTTCATGCTACGTATACTACGTATACTTCAAGCGATATGTCAGTAAATAGATTGAGCTATACTTAGTACATTTACATTTATGCATTTAGCAGACGCATTTATCCAAAGCGACTTGCAGTGCATTCAGGCTATACATTTTTTTTTTTCTTTTCTTAACATTGTAAGTATGAAATAGTATGAAATAAATTTATTTTAAATATATTACTTTTTTACTAGGGTCACTTTTGACAGTTTTTAATGCATCCTTACTGGGGAAAAAAAAGAAAACCTAGACCCTGACTGGGCACTACAAACACATATTTGCAGCTGCATAGCAAAGCTTTGGCAATCACCCAAAATGGTTGTGAGATTTGTACATTTTTTAACAACAAATGTAAAAATCTAGTCATTATCTACAGTATGTAATTAGTTTTCTTTTCCTCGGGAGCTTCACAAGTTGACTTCATTTTTTTTCTGACTGTATTCAATTGTCCCGTCATTGACTCTAATTGACATGCCATTTGTTTAAAATGGAAACAAAGCAATTAAGCGCATCAGTGCATTTTTCAGTTGGAAATCTGTCATGGTCACCCACTGAGGAAATATAAATGGGTTGAGGCCATTGTTGTTTTCCCGAGGCCTGTTTCTGTAGGATCAAAGAAAAAAAAAACACTCTTCATCTATTTCTGTGTAGACATTCTGGGAATTCATTTGCTGGAGATCCCAGTTGTGTTTTCTGCGAGTTTCAAAATCTACTACTCGCACCCCTCAGCCCTAAAGGTCTGGTGTAATCCCAAGTACCCGACAGGTGCCGCGAGCCTTATTTACCCAGAGGCCTGTCACAGCTCCAGACCTCTCACTTCAGCCCCACAGCATCATGGGATGCATTCCGCCCATGTTGCCTGCCAGCCAGGTGCTCTCATTCAGCTGTCACCAACACCCGTGGAATGAAGACAGAAAATGGCTCATATATGTTTACATCCATTACTGCGCGTAAACACTGTGATAACGTGCTATCTCCCCTGTGCCTCTGAGGCAGGAAGGATGTTTTCATACCTAAGTTTGCATAGAAATAAAAAAAACAAAAACCGCAGAAACATCTGTTCTGAATGACAACAAGTCTGAGATATGGCAGTTGGAGCCATTAATTGGCATGAGTTATGAAGCAATTAACACAACTTGGTGAATTTGCTGTCCTAAAGCTTTTTAGTCTGAAATGAATTCACTCAGGATGATTCATGTCTTGAAAATGGCTAAACTTGAGTCACAAGTTATTTTGTATTGTTGCAAGATGGCGGCCGATTTGGGTCTTCCAAATTTAGTCTCATGATGACCCATATTTTGTTAATTTCTAAATAATCAGATCATGTAAATTCAGAATTAGGATTTTAACCATTACACACACACTCACAGTCAACTTTTAGTGAACCATTTCACGCCATGTGAATCTATTACATGTAAAGATTGACAGAGTAGAGAGAGATGGTCTTTTAAGTTACCTCACAGTGTTTTGAATTAATGAGAAATTCGTCCTGTGGTGTTGGCGCTGCGGTCGTCATTAACCGAACCCCCCTGTGTTCAGATGTGGATATTCTCCCCTCTTTGACTCCTTGCTTCTCTCTGCAGGTCTCGATCTGCTCTTGTCGTTTCAGACCCCCAAGGCTTTTCTGTCCTGTGTCTGTGTTCTTCATTCACCTTTATGCTTGCCATTTCTTTCTTTCTTTCTTTTTCTTTTTTTTCACCCTCCCTCTCTCTTTCACGCTACTATTAACATATCCCTGATCGCAGTTTTGTCATTACTTCAAGGACAGAGCAACAGGCAGCTACGTCATGTCCTTCTTTGGTTCCTCCACTTTTTAAAAGAGTCACCTCTACTTTAAAACTAAAACTCTTTTCTGTAATTACTACTTTGAATGTAATGTGTCCCTCAGTATTTCCAATCCCTTGGAACGTATTTACAATAATGTACCCTTTAGATTAATTCTTGATTTGTATATGTATTTTTTTTTTTTTTTTTATTAAATAACATTTATTATAAGTGATAATTATTTTATTGTTAAATGTTGTTGTGTAGTGTATTTTTTGTGGATTCGTTTTGTTTTTTGTTTGCATTTTTGTGCAAGAATAAGTCATTTAATTCTTGTATTTTTTTTTTTCTTCTTTAGTGCATTCATTCTTTTAAAGTCATTCCTTTCAAACTAGATTGACTGAATTGATCTTTTGCTGAGATGGTGTAGTTTTAGCAGTGGTTCAGTGTAACTGCGGAATAGCATCGCAGGAAACACTGGGCAATGTCTTACATAAGTTTTTTTTTTTTTTTTTCTGTCTTTCTACAGTATGGACTGGAGCGGATCCTTGGCGAGGAGAAGAGTCTGGCACTGTTGGCCCAAGCCATTGACCCTGGTCAGCCGGTCATGATGACAGATGTGGTCAAACTGCTCTCTGCAATCTGCATTGTGGGAGAAGAAAATACGTAAGCCTCCTGTCTCACTTGAAATCAATTAGGTTATGATGCAATTATTGTTCTTTCTTATTTCAGCCTGATTTCATTATTTAAGCCCCTTCAATTATATACTTTTTGTTGGAGTTTTATGCCCTTATTGTGATTTTTAACATCGACATGGTCAAATAGGGTATTAGATATGCTTTTAATATATTTTTAAGTGTTCAAATGCTTTTTGGGCCACCGCATCATAATTCTGGCATTTTCTCTGATGCAAACTTAAACTATATTTAATGTAAATTCTTCTTTAGCTGTGTGTTGTATTAGTTACTATTTGCTTCAGCTCTCCTCCTGTGAACAATTGCTGATGCTTTTCCCTTTTTTTTTGTTTTTTTTTGGTCTTTTTGCGTTCAGTGTATAAGCACAGCATTTATTTAGTCCAAATGCATAAAGAATTTATCATGACTACTTTATCTCTCTTTTAAATATCCATGTAAGCACTGAAAAGGTGCAGTTGACAGATGCACTCAAACCATCCTCCATACCAGAGAGAAGTGCAATCCCAGCATAACCCTCAGTGAAAAAATGTAAAACCAAATCAAATCCGTGACCCTTACTTTTACTTATTTCCTGCGTGAAGTTGGAGAAGGTCCTTGAGGCCATCACCACAGCAACTGAGGGAAGAGGGGTGGCCCGCTTTAACCCTATCGTTCAAGGTCTTAGTGTGCGCTCCGTCCAATTACAGGTAAGCGTTCACTGCTCCTCATCTGCCTTCTTGTTCACTTGTCTTCTGCTGATACAGCTCTACCAATGCCCTTGCGACCTCAATACACACTCAGTCACATATACATATTTATACCTATGATAGCTGCAATAGAAAAAAAAGTGAAGAGATAGTGCCACTCTCTAAAGAATATATGTGAAAATGTTATTTTATTTTATCTTATTTTATTTTATTTTTTCCAAGCGATGGCTACATTTAAAAAAATGCACAAATATCTGTTCAAAATCCCTAGTGGTCTGTTAATTAGCACTTCTGTAATAAAGTAACATTACCCACTTTCACATTGCTATTTGCACTATTATGACAGACTGGTGTTGTGTGTATTGCTTAGATGGGGAAATACATTTCCTTTGTATACTTTTCCATTTTGAAAGTTTCCCTCAGAGATTTTAGGGCCAGTAAATGGTCATGCTGAGATGAAGCACCAGCAATTTGCTTGATAGTGACTTCAATATAATGATGAAGTCACAGGCTCTGAATCACCTCTGAAACGCAATTTACACTTTAAAATCCCCCAGTGACTGTGTATAGAGGCCTTCATGAAAAGGATAAGAAAACAAATGAGCATATCTGCTTGTTAACGACCTGTCCTTTATATAAGAACACATTTCAAAAGCTTATGTAAGTAGATGCCTAATGCTCCTTTAAGTCGTATGGTGCCTATGCAGGCATGAAATTCGTTTATTTAAACGAAACATTATAAAACTAACTTAATTTCCTGTCCCTTTCTGACAAGTCAACATGACATTTTGTTTAGCCAGCATGCTCAGGGGCTCAGGACACTTGTACAGCACAGAGACTAGTGCTGCCAGTTACAGCTCTTCATTTGCATTGTAAAGCATAAACTGGCATTAGTCAAACATCCCTGATGAGATTTACCATAATCATCCCAGAAATTATTAATAATTTGATTAGGGGTATTTAGCCCTGTGCCCACAAATAAGACAGAAGTGCACCATGAGTCAGGGTCTGTAAACCACAAATCTTGTAATGGACATTTTACTCCAACAATTTAAAATTGACATCAACTTCATTTGATATTCTACATTCATAAACCTTGATTGACTCTAATAACAAAATAGATCATAACTACATCAAAGCACTAAAATATGTAATTTTTAATCATTGAATAATTAAATATCTGTCTATCTGTCTATCTATCTATCTATCTATCTATCTATCTATCTATCTATCTATCTATCTATCTATCTATCTATCTATCTATCTATCTATCTATCTATCTATCTATCTATCTATCTATCTACCTACCTACCTACCTACCTACCTACCTACCTACCTACCTACCTACCTATCATTCTGTCATTCCATCTGTCTATTCTGTCGTTTTATCTATCGTTCGTTTGTTCTGTCGTTCCATCGTTCTGTACCGTTTGTTCTAACTGATTTTTTATTGTTCTGTTTGTCTGTGTATTGCAAATTAACAAAACTCACTCATTCATATTTGTTGAAAGGGGAGAAACCAGTTTGTGATTTATGTCAGATTATTTTGAGTATAGAACATATTTTAATAGAATATCCATTTTTTCATTATAATAGACAGATTTTTATTCAGAATATATTAATGGACATTTTTAAAAAGGTGTCTCTGGAAATAATTTTAGAATTTTTTATCAAATAGTAAGTTAAAAGACTATATAATTGTTATTGCTATTATTGTTGTTATTATTTTAGTTTATATTTTTATAAAAAAAATTAAATAATAACATTATATAGAAAGGATATTAATTAAGTGATGCAATTTAATTTTTTTTTTCATGAATATGGCCATTGCTGCTGATGTGGTGTAGATCGTAAATAAATAAATCTGTTTGTCTGTCTATTGTTTTATCATTTGACTATCTCTTTTAAAAACAAAAAAACAACAACAAAAAAACACTGCAACAAGTTTTTTTTTTTTTTTTTTTTTACAATTTATACAAGGACCATACAGGCAGCATGTATGTCTGGCTCTGGGCTCTCTTGTTGCAGCATATGTGTATGCATTCAAGTGAGGCTCCTCTGCAGAGTGCTGGCCCTACAGAATGACACGCGCTGGTTCGTCTGCATTAACTAAGTGGCTTTATTGTTGAGACTGATCAAAGTAGCCGTGTTTTAGTTTAATTGGTAGCAGAGGGAGGTGAAAGAGAGGCACTGAGCTTTCCCTTCAAACATGCATAGAGAGAACTTTCACATGCTTTCTCATATCCTGCATTCAGGATAAACCTCTAATTCAGCAGTTAATGTTGAAGCTAAAATTATATTCTTTTGATGTAATGACAGAAATGAATGCTTTACTGTGACCTGCAGAGTGCAAAATATGTAGTAGTTCTGCGGCTCTCATGGTTAGCATGGATTTGTGCACAAATAATTCCTCTTCCAGTCCAAAATAGTGTTGAATAGTTGATACGAAGCAATTGAACGCTCTACAATAGCAGGTCATAGAGGAAATGACCCCTTATTGGCCAGCTTTTCTCCATTAGACAGGAATTGATGAAATGAGAGGAGAAAAATAACCAAAAACATCCAAGGCATGCTGTTTAATATCCATGAAGGCCAACTGGTGTGTTTAGAGGCCTCTCGTAATGTTTTATTGATTGACTGGTTATTGTTCCTGTTTGCTAACAGTCAGCTGTGATCTCTTTTAACCGTATGAATCATTTATCAAAGGCTGTTATAACTGGGAACAGTTTGGAGTTTTCTTTAGGGTTTCTCTTTCTCTCTCCACTCTTCTGTTCTTGCTGGAGATATTTAGGGACTGTCTCTTCAAATAGATGCTCTAAGAGCACACACCCAGACTGCATAAAGTTCAGTTTGTTTATGTAGGAGTGAGAGGCAGGGAGCACTCAGGGTCGACTGTAGACTGCTTTGGAGAGGGTTATTTTTAAGAATTTTACAAGAGAGCTTGAGGATACCAAGTATTTTGGTTTTGCATGTGTCTGTGTGCTCATCCATGGGAGTTAGTAAATGATTCAGCATGTTTTTTATCACTACATAGGCTAATTTGTGTTTTCATGTCTATGTCTAGTGGATGTTTCTTTTAGCTCTGTATTGCTCTGAGCTAATGGAGAATGAGTGATTCTCACAGGAATAGATTTTCTCTTTCTCTCCTTATCCTATCCTCTCACCACTCCCGCCTCTCACCAGGCATGTGAAGTAGGCAGATTAAGAAAACGGTACAGTTATTAATGGCAGATATGTTTTCCTTTTCCCTCATGAAAGCTGTCAGCAAGTGTCTCTTACAGGCTTAACTTTGCTGAGATTCCTCCCGCAGTTCAACCGCTGAGCCACACAAATATGAATAATACAATGTCATCGTCTCTTAAATCAAAGGGTTTTGCCTGTGAAAGACTTCTGCTCATTTTTTCTTGATTTTTGTTGTGTGAAAATATCATAAATATACAGCCCATCATTACTGACTAAATATTTATTTAGAATCATAATCTTCTGTTTTGAGCTTTGAGTCTAGGATTATAAACATAGACTACAATTATTTGGCCATTTGAGTAAAAACAGAGAATTTTAAATTAATCAGCTGGTGGTTTTCTTTTTAGTAAATCAGAACCATACAGCAATCATATGAGCCTTTTCCTTTAATTACAGTTTAAATAGCTGACGAATCCATTGATTGAACTAAATCAGTTGTGTAACATCTTGATTTTTATTAACGTTTATTATTGTCTTTTGTTTTGACCCCATGAGTTTAGGACGATAAATATTGCCTCACATTTTTTTTACATTGATATTTGATTAATCACAACTTGAACCGGTAACTAATATTTTTTGTAGTACATCCAAATCATACAGCACAATCAGTATCGTCTGATTCACGAACAAGTGACTCTTACAAGTCTGTCCTTATTTTGAATTATTTAAAAAAACTAAAAAAATCATGTGCCATCACATTATAAATAATTTGGAATTGGTGTGGTTTATTATGTAATCAATTATTGCATCACCAGACATGATGTGAACAGGAAGTACAGGCACACAGAGCTATACAGACAGTTCACTGTCTGTTCAATACGGCTTAGTCCCCTGAATGCACCAGTGCCTTTTAACTAAACAGTCCCTCTCACACGTGTGATTTAGAGTGTCGTGGAGAAGGCTGATCAATAATTGATGATCTGTATTGCTTGAGGAGATGAATAGTAGTTTTTGACTGAGGTGATGGAATCCTTTATGCTGGCTGAGAGCTCAGTGAGAGTCATAAACCACAGTGATGCTCTTCAACAGGTCCAAACTGCAATTCCCTTGAAAACAAGCTTCATTGAGACATTCAAGGCCATGAACTTGTGCTTTCGAATTAAGCTTTGTAAACTAGTGATTAAAAAAAAAAAAAAAAAAAAAAAATTCATCAGGGCTAATTTAGGATTACTGACTTCAATTACTGATCATTCCTGTGATGCAAAGCTGAATTTTCAACATCATTACTCCAGTCTTCAGTATCAAATAATCCTTCAGAAATCATCCTAATATGCTGGTGTGTTGCTCCAAAATATTTCTTCTAATTATCAATGTTAAAAACAGTTGTGTTGCTTAATAATATTATTATTGTGGAAACCGTACTTTGGAAGTGTATTTATGTATAAGGGAACCGGTTACCGTTACTTTTACATTATTTATTATTTTTAAAATAACCTTTTTTTTTTTTACTTAAATGGTTCTTCGACAAAATCAGTTTAATCAATCCTAATACAAATATTCCATTTAGTATTTCAACACAGTTACATATAATTCAAATGCATACCCTCAGACCTGCGTATGTATACGCACACATACTCTTACTGAATGTTATCTTCTTCCTTTAGGTGGCTTGCATGCAGCTCATCAATGCCCTCGTAACGTCTCCTGATGAGTTGGACTTCAGGCTGCACATCCGAAATGAATTTATGCGCTGCGGCCTGCGAGAGATCCTGCCGGTAAGCGGCTCGACCACTGCCTGTGTATTAATATTTAAATGAGTTGTCCACTTGAGTGAAATATTGTAAAATGGGTCTGCAAATAATTTATGAGGCCTGAAGGAGAGGTCGCTCTGCTGAATCAATACTTACAGCGAGGATTGGATTGGTTTCTTTCTCTCGGTCTGTCTCCTCTTGGCATTCTGAATGTGGTTATGTTCTATCAACAAATGACTGAAAACTGCCTGAACAAAACAGGAGAAGTGTGTGAAATGAAATCCAGAGTGTGGAAGTGAGATAGATTAATGCCTCACGCATGTCTTATTTATTATTCAAAACAGAAGCTGCCTCAGAAACAGGACTGGGGAATACAAAGAGACGGAATGAAAGCAAAATTATTATTTTCTCTTTCTAAATACACATTTTTGAAAATGGCGTTTTGTCGATGTTTCTCTTTTCTCTCTCATAAAGTGCCCAATATTCCGAATATTTGTCTTATTTTCCCCTCAAAGTCCACTTGAAATGTTAGTCATGCTTTCTTGCAACAAAAGCAATTGTATATAATTTTTCCCTCAATTTCTTTTTCTAGCTGCTTTTTTAGAATAACATCTGCTGTTTTTACTAGTATATCTGTCTGATTTCTATATGCAGTTAACCTCTGTTCTGATTGGCTAGCCAATTTGTGTATGAAAAAAAAACAAAAAAAAAAACTCCCACCAGCTTTCTGAATTCTGACTAGATGCTTGTGGAAATATGTTAATGTGCTTGCAACTCTGACATCAGAATTTATTTATTTATTTATTTTTTTTGAGTTTAGGCCAACTGTATCAGAAAAGTAAAACTTTTGGCATTTATTGATTTCTGTTGTCTTGGTGCACACACTACACAGCTAATTCCAGACTATGTTAATCAGTTCTGAAGTCCGTCGCACCTCATTCTTGTAGTGTGCGCTTGCATTTAGCGTCCAGCAATAGTTTGGGTGCACTAACAGGGAACTTTGAGTTGTATGTCTTCGTCCAGTAGTACATCAAAGCCTTTATTTCAAAAGACCAAGGAATATCATGTTTTCTGTGGCATGGTCTATTTAATCTGCTCTTTTCTTCTCTATGTTTCCCCTTGTCCTTCATGCTGTGTAGACCCTGAACACTGTAAAAAACGATGCTCTGGATATCCAGCTGAAGGTCTTTGAGGAGCACAAGGAGGAGGACATGATAGAGTTCTCCCATCGCCTGGAGGACATCAGAAGTGAACTAGAATATCCTTCTGACGCTGAGATGCATGCAGTTTCATTTGATATTCTGTCCACACTTAAACGCTCCTCAGAAAACTCTCCCTCCCCTGTGTCGTCTTCTCTTTCTTTCTCCTACTCATTCTTTGATCCTTAGAGGACCTCCAACAATAAAATGTTGGCCATATGCAAACTGTAATAATATCTTCAAAAAGCATGCACTGATTCCATTGATGTTGTTTTCTTAGATTTAATCATAACCATAAATCATCCTGAATCATTTGTTTTCATTAGCAGTGTTTTACAAGTCTCATGCTGTGACAAGGCTAGTCTGTAGTTCTTTGCTCTGCCTTTGTGTCTGCACTGCATGTATTAAGAGAGTGTATGCTCTTTTCTTCTGTATGTTTCCATTTGTTGCTTTTATTTTGGCAGTTGCAGAGCTTGATTGTTCCTTAACAAAGTGCGTACTGATATTAGAGATGTCTTTAATGTGTTATACTGCTCTGTGAAGGACACAAGCGCCGAGGGCAATTTTCTTTCCATACTACAGCACCTGCTGCTGGTCAGGAATGACTATTTCACACGGTGAGGGTTATTTTATTTTTTGTTTTAAAGTTGACTGAATAGTGAATGAAAAGCACCCAACATGTAGCCACGTAATGTAGACAGTGTGGCTACTTTCATGTTAAACATTTTCCTTATTTACTACACCTTTCCCATGCTTCTGTTTCTTTCATTTGGTTGGTTTTGCATTTATTGTTGCTAATTTTACGCATTTTCAAATGATACTAAATAATGAGTAGGTGTGTTTGAACTTTTAAATGATATTGTATGCACAAGGACCTTTCATAAACCTAAGGAAAAAGAAAATGTCTTTCAAAACCTATTCGGGCCCTTACAAGTCAGATCACATTCATCTTGTATTCATGAATTTTTATGAAAATGCTGCTTCTCCTCCCTTTCAAACCTAGTCTGAGGTTTTTATTAATTTCTGACTAATTA
Organism: Cyprinus carpio; assembly: GCF_018340385.1. Lineage (NCBI taxonomy): Eukaryota > Metazoa > Chordata > Actinopteri > Cypriniformes > Cyprinidae > Cyprinus > Cyprinus carpio. Next base: position 12,147,361 of record NC_056607.1, on the reverse strand, counting down.
GTGCCAGTGATGCAACGGCATATATCTCCCGGTGTTAAGGTCTCGCTAATGACTCAGTGTGTTGTGTGTTGGAGAACAGCTTTTGAAGCTCTTTAGCCGGTGAGCTCTATTATGTGAAGAATAACAGCTTTGACAGAAGAGAGAAGTGCAAAGGAAAACAGAGGTGTAAAGATAGAGACCATCTGCTGAGCGCCGGTACAGGAGAAAGAAGCGACCATTCTGCTTAGAGAGATATTTATCTATATCTTCCATTATATCTTCTGTATAGCTTTCGCTTTATTGATTGTTTATTCGCTCTCTTGAGTTAGTTCACTCTGTCGTTCCCTCTACCGATTGTTTAATCATTCTGTCGCTCTATCAAGTTTATTCATTTGAACTTTTGTGCACTCTAACGATTGTCGTTATTTTTCATTTTAATCATTTTATGTCTGTCTGCCCATCGTTATATCAGTCTTTCATATATTTTGCAATAATTCAGGTAGATTTGTGTTTGTCAACATGAACAAAGTATTTAAAATTGTAGTTTATTATATAGATATTTGGAGGGAATACTGGGCGAAAAATGTTTATCTCCTATGCTGCAGTTAATCCTGAAAATATAAGTATCCCAAAGCGTTCTTTACTTGTTTCTGAACTGACCAAATAAATTCTGCTCTGACCAAATAATAATAACTTTGTTGTGTCTCCTCCTCAAGTCCTGCTGGTAATTGATCATTTTTGAAATTTTTATTAAATGGTCCCAGTAAGCTCTTCTCACCATATAAACATTTCTTTCTAAACTCTGTCCATGAACGCCATTTATTCTAGATGGGCAGTCCACATGCCCTGCTGGTCTCTTTCCCCCAAACCATCCAATGGCAGTGACCGACAAAGAGAATAAACCTGCTTTCATCTTCCTCTCATCACACATGCCCACATTACTCTTCCCCTTCCCTATATACCCTCTCTCTCTCTCTCTCTCTATCTATCTCTCTCTCTCTCGCTCGCTCTCTCTCTTTTCATCTGTGGCATCTGCTCAAAGAGAGTTTTCATGTCTTTGAGCTCACAGCTGGGGGTGAGTTAAACCTGGTCTTGATCAAAAGGCAAGCTCCTAATATGTAGAATACAGTTTTTAAATTCAGTTTTTAAAAACCACTGCAGATAGTCAGTATATACCTACATCAGTAATATACACATTCGCATGCCAATTGGCATGCTGTTCAGGTCAAGGAGTGATCGTTTAGCTCTATCTGAAGTTGTTATGGAAATGATTATGCCATGCCTGCATACACTTATGCTTTATTATTTGTTTTCCTTTCTCTTTTTATGGTCAGTTATTCCATAAAGGGACTGTAGGTTTATGTGTCCTTAATGCTGACTCACTCTAAAATTGAAAATATAGTAACTTGAATTTTATATCCTAATTTATGTAAACCATGTTAGAGATTTCAGTATGTGGTTGATTTGGCCACTTTATTTGTGCCGTAGTCAAGTATATTAATTAGTGAACATGATTAATGGCACTAGAATACTGAGACTGATTTTAATTAGAATTGATTATAATTGAATTTTAGAAATTATTATGCTGTATTTTGGGTGTCAACTTCAGTACCATGTAGAAATGATGCCTGTAAAAGGTCAAAATGATCACCTCTGATCAAAGAGCATCACCTCAGCCTGACTGATCCTAATTAGTTCCACTTTCCCCTCCAAAGCTCTGCTAATTTCACTCATTTAACCCCTTAACTGTCACCCCCCATTTTTTAAAATAGGCATTAAAGTGCACTATCCAAACTTAAAATTGTTGTATTTTATGAACACTTTGGAATATAGACCTAAGGTTGGTCTCTTTTTAAAGAAGAAAAATTTGCAGATTTTGGCAAAAAGTGGATTTTTTTTTTTTCAAAAATTAAAGTATCAAAAAGTTATAGAAGTTTAAATGCACTGTAAATAAAATGCCTATATATTAATTTTATTTTATTTTATTTATTATAAATATTTTACATAACAGGTTCTCTAAAATTGGTATAAAAATTAAAGCCTTGTGTCTAAATAAGTTATGTTCCAAATTTTACGTTGATATGAAAAAAAATTGAGGTTTCTGTGAGATTTTATTTAGGGCGTCATACCACAAACAGCCACTGGGAGCCATCAAAACTCCTTTGAATTTTGTTTTAATTACCCTAGATTTTTTTCTGTCAGTTTTACTTCAATACCTCAAAAAATAACCACCAAATATGGAATCCTGAGACTCAGACCTTTCCAATGATATGTTTGTTGCCAAGATTATAAAAAGTTTTGATTCTAAACGACCGTAATGCATTTTGTAATATGACACTTGACACTGCCCACTAAGGGGGAGGAGACCGCCATAAATTTTTAAAGTACCATTTCCATGGTAACGCAATGTCCGATTTCAAAATGTTTTTCACAGGATGAATCTGGGGCTTCTAAGCTTTCAAATGATATATATTTATGATGATATACTAAAGATTTTATAGAGAAAAGGACAACAAAAAAAAAAAGAGTGCCAAGCGTCCCACAGGTGAGACAGTGACAGTTAAGGGGTTAAAGAAAAGAGTCAAATTCTGTATTGTGCCACAAAGACTAGATTTATGTCAACCCAGTTTATACTTCAAAGTTTATTTCAGTTTTTTAATTCAAATATATAACGATATATGTAACAGGGAGAGGAAAGTCAGACTCCTTATTGCCTGGCTGCAGTTTTAAATGATACTTTAAAATGTGGCTGAGTTCACTCTACAGTATCTCGTACTGTACGTCATCCCTTCTCACTTTTGTTATGTCTCTCTCCATATCCCTCTCCATTTTTATATCTCTCTTTCTCTTTTATGTGAATGTCGAGCAGCATCGCAGATTTAAAGGACTCAGTCATTTTCATTGCACCAGTTAATAGCTTGTATAAGCCAGTATCACTACTGTCAGAGGATTTAGTGTTAATATAACAGTTTTTCTAATTTTGTGCCTGAGTCAGTGGTACCGTATTCTCAGAAAGATAATACAATGCATTGATTTTTCTTCCCTCCTCGCTCTCTCTTATTCTCTCTTGTTCTCTGTCCTCCAGGCCTCAGTATTTTAAGATCATAGAGGAGTGTGTCTCTCAAATCGTCCTCCATCGTAGCGGCACAGATCCTGACTTTGCCTACCGCAAGCGTCTGGATGTGGACTTCAGCCACCTGTTAGGTGTGTATGCTTTTCTATTTGAGCTAGTTAGTTTGTTTACTTCAAACTGAAATGGTTTATCTCTCCATGCTTTCTCTGCAGAGGTGTGTGTGGATAAAGCCAGGGCTGAGGAGTTTGAACAGAGGGCCTCAGAGTTAGCTCAAAAGGCAAGTGCCCTTTCTTTCTCTCCTCTTTATCTTCCACCCCTACCTTGTTTTCCGTTTCTTTCTTCTCACTCTGGCTCCTCTAATGAAGTATGCAGCCTTTGAAGACCATTCACGATCGCACCATTTAGCTTTCTTTAATTAAGGCAAGATTACTTGAAATCGTTCAAACAGCCATTTGTAATTAACAGTATTCTGAGATTAAAAAGGTATTGATTGTTGGGATGTTCTTTTATAATTGTGGGCCGAAATGTACGTGGTCGAGGGCAACAGATCTATACATACCAAACCACAGCTCTCTAACTACATCCTTTCCAGATAACTAGTTAACTTTTAAAACTAGCAGAAATACTTTTCATGGCTTTACATCTAAGAAATGAACTTAGCTGAACTTGTTGGGTTAGGATGGTCGACTAGTCATACTAAAGTGCATTATTTTTGCAGTATAGGCATGAACATTTACAGTCAAAACATTTTTAAGACTTGTTTTGAGTGATTGTGTGGTATGTTTCAGTACACTGCTGTTTAGTGTCAGTAAGATCTGTTTTAGAAAATGTGTCCTGCTTATTTAATGCAGATTCTCTTAAGTAACTTTTTTTTCAAAGTCCTTTAATTGAATTTGTGTTTTGTATTTGTATCTTTTATTTCGATAATTAGTGCTCAGCCTTAGTACATAATGCTAACAGAAAAAGACATTTAAGCAGTGTTCAAACATCAGTAGAGGAATGGTTATGTGTGTGTTTGTCATATCTGTTTATATGATTTTTGTTTTCCAGTTTGATGAGGAGTTCCTGGGCAGACAGGATGCTCAAGCCCAGCTGTTGAAAAGAGAGGGGAAGATCAGTGAGCTGGAAGCTGAACTTCAGGCTTATAGAAACCAGGTACCTATGTTTTTCTCTCTCTTTGTTTTGGCCACTTCTGTCACTGTTTTTCATGGCATTGCTGCTGGGATTCCCTTCTCTTTCTTTTCTCACTGTTGTTTTAGTTCTGTCTCTCCTTCTGGTTTCTGTTTGTTCAATTCTTTTTCTTTCTATCTTAGTTTGGTTATTTGACATTAAATGTTGAGAACTGGAGATCATGACACCACAGCGATTAAGCCATTGATGTATCTGTTTTAATTAGATTTCTATCATCTGTTCAGAAACAAACAGAAAAAATGTGCAAAATTATTCAGCAGTTGCATGGAGACAATGTGAATCTGACTTCAACTGAGTTGAAATATAAATCTTGTGCCCTTGGCCAGCGGTTTGTTTAGATGCACACAAGTAATGCAGGCACATCTGTTCTCCCTGGCCAGGCTGTCCTGTAGCTGTGTGCTTTTGTTCTCCCAGTCCCTAATACTGTACATACTTCTCCCAATATACCATGAAAATTACCCCATTTCCTCACATTATTCCATTTTAATTTTTTTTTCTGTCAAGTATACTTACCATTCCTCTCACTCTTGCTCAGCCCTACAGTATAAACATTTTGTTTTTTTTGGGGTTGAAATCAAACTTGTTTACAGCTTTTGCTCTTCTCTCTAATAGAAATTGGCACAGTCTGTCCTAATGTTGTCTCTACTTTACCCTGAACAGCTGCTATAAGAGAAGCATACTGCTCTAAAGCCCTGATCTTAGCTACTCCATATTTAATCAATAAATCAGAGTCCAAGTCTTTTTCAAATAAAACTTTTGAAGATTTTTTATTTTTCAGTGATATACAGTGGCCACTTTGCTTTTTTAAAATGTTTAATTTTACCATTTTTTGTTGTATAATGCAAAGTAAGGATGCATAATGTATTGGCACCATAGTAGTAAAGTATTGGCTATTTGGTTTTTATGAACCGATTCTTAATATTTAATTTCTTCTGTATAGTTTAAGATTAATAGATCAACATTTCAATGATTAAATGATTCAACAATAAAAGTATAACAGTTACCTTTGACGTGACATATTGGAGTTTTTAGCACTTAGCATTGGTTTATAATATCAATCATTTATTGGTTGTAGTTGTATGTTTTTTTTTTTTTACGGATCTGAACCCCTCACACTGACATGACAAATAGAGCATCGACTGAACAGTTTGTTTGATCAATTGCTTTTTGGCTCACTGGTTAATCGTCGATAGAGCAGATCAATTGTTAAATAATGGTGGCCAATGAGCGAAGTGAAAGTTTGGAGTGCAGGCAGTTAAGCTGATCCATCTCTTTGGGGTGCGATCGTTTGCAGCAACGCAAAATGTAATCACCCAGTCAGTTCTCCACACATGCAGGAGCGTCAGTCATGCTGACTCTTAGCCTGTGAATTATCTAGAGGCCGGCATGTGCGCAGTTGGAATTAGAGCACACCTACTTGTTCAGTAATCCCCCACCCCAACTCTTGTAGCTGTTTGCCATTCAGGATGAATGTTGTGAATTAGGGATGCAAAGGGGTGGTACATTTCCTGAAATCTTTCCATGGGAACTTCATCTGGGGAATTTTGGAAATATTCCAAGTCTGAAACTTACCAGGAATTTATGAGAATTTACGGGAATTTTTGGGATTCATGGGAATTAATTGGATATTTCAGGAAACTTATAAAACTATCGTATACAAACATAAACACTTTGTTTGATCGTAGGATCACATGCATGCAAACTAATACAAATGTAAAAAAAAAAAAAAAAATTGGGGGGGGGGGATCTGTGGTGCTTTTTTCAGGATTTATTGATGAATGAAAACTTGAGCAGTATTTATTAAAAATAAAAAAAAAATTCTAACGGTTTAAGTCTTTACTATTACTTTTTATTAATTTAACACATCCTTGCTGAATAAAGTATTAATTTATTTTTTTAAAAAAGAGAAAAGATACTGACCCCAGACTTTTGAATGGTAATGTATTGTCAAAAAAAGTATTTCTATTTTAAATAAATGCTTTTCTTTTTTATTTTTAGGTCTTTATTCATCAAATATATATATAGCAACCCTAATTGTATGTCTCTGTTGTACTCAGATTTTAACCTTACACCTCATAGGATCTTTTAATTTTATTTGCTTCCTTGATTTTCATCCGATATTGCCATAAGAATGCTATGAGCTTATTGCAAGGATGATTTCTCTGGAGTTACGTAGGGTTTAAGGACTTACAGCGATCAGACCTGGAAACTTTCTATTTACTTACACTGAACCTTAACCACTACATCACTCCATCACCCAGAAAGTACACTACCTGCTTTTAGAAGCCTGAATACATTTTTGGTCCATATATTAGCACAGAGGCTAAAATATTAGCATAAATCCACTTCCAAGTCCCTTTTGTTTTCTTTCATTGTCATCTTGATTATTTTCTGTATGTTTTCTTCTTTATTGCTCATTTTTTTCATTTTCTTCTTTCATTTTCTTTTTTATCCCCTTATGTTACAGTGTGTTTATTTTCTTAATATTAATTCTGAATGGTTTACTCTTTGTGGTTGCGGTTACATTAACATTAATTTTACTTATCATGAATTAACAATAAACAGTTTTTAACAGTATTTATCATTCCAAGTTAATGTTATTTATAGCTATACAATTTGCAATGTTAATTAATGTTAATTTGGTAAATATCAACTTGAATGTTTATTAGCATATGTAGAAAATGTATTTAGATTAATACATGGCGTAAAAACTGTTGGCCATTGTTAGATCATGATAATTACTGTGTTAATGTCTTGAAATTAATTGAAGCATATTGTGAAGTGTTATTAAAATACATAAGTTTGGGGTCAGTAAGATCGCAGGAGTTAAATTTGGAAAATAAATCTTTAGATGAACAACATCAAATGACACATTGCTCAATGCCATTATTTATTTAACAAAAATAAAGCCAAGACAGAAAGGCCATGTGTGACAAACTTAGGACACCCTATGATTCAGTTGCCTGTAGATCTACTTTTAGTGGCAATAACTTGAAGTACTCATTTTCTGTATGACTTTATCAGTCTCTCACATCGTTCTGGAGAAATTTTGGCCCACTCTTTACAACGTTGCTCCAGTTTATTGAGGCTTGTGAATTTGTTTATGCACAGCTCTCACCACGGCATTTCATGATTTGACTTTAAAACTTTCTTCTCTTGTAACACATCCATATCAAATTCACTGTTCTCAGTATATATATATATATATATATATATATATATATATATATATATATATATATATATATATATATATATATATATATATATATATATATATATATATATATGTGTATATATGTGTATATATATAATATTACTAAGCAATATTACTGTTTTTATTGTATTTTTTGATTAAGTAAATACAGCCTGGGTGAGCCTAAGAGAGTTCTTTCAAAAACAGGAAAAAAATCTCACTGACCTCAAGTTTTTGAAGAGTAGTATTTATTTAAAAATTGTTTAGGAAAAATGAACTGAATTAATATGAAGCATGTATATGCTGTTTGTCCCTTTTTGTCTCTTATTTTCATAGTTCGGGGCTGTTCCAGTGGTTTTACCTTCAGTGCAGTCTGTCCCGGCCTTGTCTTCAGCTGCATCTTCCTCATGTCTCCCTGCTCCACCTCCTCCTCCACCTGTTCCAGGAGTTCTAGGTCCACCACCCCCTCCACCTCCACCGCCTCCACCTGGCTGTGCCTCCATGCCCGGGATGCCTCCACCCCCTCCTCCTCCTTTGGGACTAGGGGGATTGACATCCTTCACAATCCAACACGTGCTGCCTTTTGGCCTAAAACCCAAGAAGGAATTCAAACCAGAGGCTTCCATGAAGCGCCTCAACTGGTCCAAGGTAACATTTTAGTCTTTAACTTCACTCAATCCACTGTGGGACAGAATCCTACTTTGGCACTCAAATGTGGTTGCGACAGCAGCGTGAAAGTACAGATGTTTGCGAAGTAAGCGAAGAAAACCTCTTCTGTTTTCTGCCAAACGTCATTAAAGCAAATGTTGCTCCGTTGTGAAGGATTACACTTTACTGTGTGACTGCCTGCTCTGGTTTCTAGGCAGATGTTGTGGTACGATGTATTCTGAGTTGTGTTAGTTTATAACATTCCAATTAATATTTAATCTCTGTCCCTTTTGCCACCATCATACAGATGTTTTTAAAGAATCCGCCGTATGCTCCATTTCATCCAAAACCTGTTTGTAATTAGCCATTAGGAGGACACAAAGAAGCTCTTTCAAACAGCTGCTTGAGAAAATGACACCATACAATATTCATGGCTCCTGACCCAAGACTTTTATCACTCATTAACTAGAGCTTTGCAGCTCACAAAGCCAAAGACGAGGCAGCTGGTGCATCATGGGGAACATGCCACCCTGTGCCCGTCAGAGGGGCTGAACGTTGCAGCGCATGTTCGCTTAATCACACACACTGTCGGAAACATGGGTTAATCGCTTCCACTGAGAGGCTACACTTCAGGCTCATGTTCAGTCCGTTCCCGATTGTTTGATTTCTTTGAACATGTCCTCATGGAGCAGATTTGAAGAGCTTTTATTGGCTCAGGTATTTGGCAGGAGTGTGAGGTCTGTTCATTAGCGCAGCCGGCCGCATTGATTACCCTTTCAGTCTTTATCTCAACAAGAAGACTCCATTAAACTGATCATCCCACAATGCTCTACTCTCCGCCAATGTTACCATGGCTTCCTTTCAAACTGCCAAATTAGATCTTAGAACACCACTAAGACACAGTTTGTAGCCTTAACTTTGTCTTAACAGCATCACATTGAGCCAGATGTACTGATGAAATAATTCTGAGTAAAAAAAATAAATATTTATCCTCCTTTTATTCATTTGTTTTAAAGTTTCACCCATTTCACTCTTCCTTTTTCTCCTTTTCTTCTTTCCTCATCTCTCCTTTTTTGTGTCCTTTTCATTTCCTTTCTTATCCATTTATTTCTCCCTTATACAATATGTCCTGTAGTTTCTTTCTTTCTTTCGTTCTTTCTTTCTTTGTCTTTTTCTTTATTTCAGTCTTTTTCTTTCTGTCTTTCTTTCACTACTTTTTTCCTTACGTATGTCCTTTCTTTTGTTTTTGTTTCTTTTCTTTTGTTGCGTCCTTATTTCATTTCCTTCTGTCTTTTTATCATACTCTGTGCTACTTTTCTTTCCTATTTCTTTTTGCCATTTATTTTTCACTATTTTGCTTTTGTTTTCTTTGTTATTCTTTTCATTCCTTCTCTCCTCTTAATGAGGATCACTAGCTCATGTTACCTCAGTGCAATGATTCATGGGTGTCAGGGCTCCAGACAAAAAAAATCGAGTGAGGAGCCATTGGCTCCTATAAGAAAAAATGTAGGAGCTAAATTATTTTTTTAGGTGCCACAGAATAAACGTGTTTGACGCGTTTTTTTTTTTTTTTTTTACATTTTAACATTTCAGTCATACTGTCATGTGGTTTTGTCTCATCTTTTCTTGACTTAATCAGAATTTTACTCCATCTTGTAGATGACCTGGGAACTAAACATCTTTTCCAACTTGTAATATACAGTCACAAAGAATTGTTTATTACACAGATTCTGTACCGATATTATGGACCATAAGCATCACTTGGCCACTGAGTGTAGTTTGGGCTCCTCCTCAATGCATCCTGTAAATGTTGTCGTATGTCTTTCACACATCAAGCCCGTTTTTCTTCATTAGTAACATGCAATTTTATTTTAGTAGTTGAATTTTAACTTTAGCTTGCATTCTTCTTACCATGTAGACAACAGTTTAAGTAAAAATATGAATATGGAATAGCACATAAATATAGCAAGATGCTCCTCTTTATAGTTATTTTTCTATCTGACTGATGAGCCTATGCACACTGAATGGTTATTCTGAGGTAAATGTATTGTTACGTGGCAATGTTTACAAGCTTTACACATTTTCCGCAGTTTGACACAGAATGAGCGATTGAATGAGACATTTCATTAAGTTATACTGTAGGCTTTCTTATAAAATAACTTACCTTTTGTCAAAAAAAGGGTTTTGATGTTAATTCATGTTCATTTTGTACAATAGTAGAAAGAGAAAGATATAATGGGTTCACTTGACACTTGAACTGAGGCGTTAAAGCGATCACACCTGCCGCATTATTTATTGTTTGAATTTTGTTATGAATTTGGCATAATTTTGAAGCTGAAACTTTTATTAAAAAGTAACAAAGCACAAGGCTTATTGCAATTACTGGACAGCAAGTGCGCTACAAATAATATGAAGTTTACGCATTAACAGAACACATCATATAGACTAAGATCTTGATAACAAAAGCCATATTAGTAATGATTATAAATGAGAATTGTTAATGGTATTGTTAATGTCCACACAGCTGACAGTTTTACATGTTGTAGTTTGTTCAACTTGTACACAAAATAGACATTGCCTTTCTCCTACTTTGGATGTCTCTGTCATTTTGATTTCTTTCAGCTGAGCTGCGTTTAGCAGGTGTGCAGTCAAAGCCACTAATTGGCAGAGATGAACTTTGATGCACATCATCTCAGTTTAATACGTGAACATAACGCAAAACAATCAGGAAAAAAAGGCATTACATGCAAATTTTTAAGTCATAACGTAAATAAATATATAGTGGCCAGTGGCCCGCAAAAACTTCACTCACAAATTAAATATTTTTGGTCGCAAATGTGACCGTTTTAGTCGCAGGTGTGCGTGTGGCCCATGTGTGGCGATGTGTGACTGGAGATATCGGCCCTGTGTTTTCATGTACTGAGACGACTGAGAATGAGCCTCTCCAGGGCTGCATTCAGCTGTCACACACACTGACATGTAGGAGAACAAAATAAAGACCAGCAATAGAACACAGTATGAATATTTGAATAGGTATCCTCTTTACTTTTTCATAAACCACCTCACTGTTTAGATGCCTCACGTTGCCTAGCAACTCCAGCATCCTGACCTCCCATGATGTGTCATGATGATGTTTTTCTTTGATTTCTGTTTCTGTGTAGATCTCCCCCCAAGAGATGTCCAAGAGCTGTTTTTGGGTTGTCGCCAAAGAAGAGCGTTACGAGAATGAGGATCTGCTGACCAGGCTTGCCATTACCTTCGGCACACAGAGAGCCGGTCAGTCAATGTTAACGCTTCTATGTAGTCACTGCATAAATACTGTACTGCGTTAGCATAATCAAACATTTAAAAAAAAAACTTGCTTTTTACAAACTTGGGCTTCCTAGCCATTGTGAATTAATAAGAACTAACCTTGAGTTTTTCCTTGCTGTGTGTAGCACCTGTTGCTCTGGATATCTTTTTAAATAATCGCATTGTTAGAAACATTCCTCATGTTTTCACTTTAGTCTGACCTTCAGACATCACACTTCAGCTCATATTGTTTTGTTAATGTTTCATAATATAATACAGCCCTATAAAGAGCTCAGACTTAGCCAATCATGAGAACTTATAGATATCATATAATATGACCTTTTTAGTTTTTGAGTTTTTGAATGTTTTATGTTAGTAGGTATGTTTTTTTTTTTTTTTTTGAGTTATTCAAACGTGTTTTAGGAAATATTGGTGTCATTGTGTGTGCTTTCTAGGGGTGTAACAGTACACGTATTCATACCGAAAATTTTTGGTACGGGTCTTTTGGTTCAGTATGCATGTGTACCGAACAATTCATTAAATTTTTTTTAGGAAATTCAGACAATACATGCGGTTTTGGAGCTCTTTGTGGTGTGATAGATAGCTGTATAGAAGCCTCAGTTCTAATGGCAGTGCAGTGCGCGAGTAAGCATCATCATCCCTTCCTCTTTACTACTAGTTTTATCGCAAAATAAACATGAATGAACGGCTCATGTAATAGCTCAAGTAGTGTTTCAGTTGCGAAAAGACATCATTAAAATAGCTTGCAAACAAAATGTCATGTAGAATTTAATTTAACTCAGGCAAGTCACCAGTGTCTACAGCTCTTATTTGCTACAGAAATTAAGTCTAGAGAAGAGCATTTCACGCAATATTAGACTATATACTCATTATGTTTTGCTTTATTTATTAGTGATGTCTTATTTATTCAGTGTGCTTAAATAAAATGTTTATTGAACAAGTTATGACAACCACTGTGTAAATGATTATAATTCAACAACAAATAAAAATTTTATAATTTAGAAGTTAATTTAAAAGCTGCATTGTGCAATTTACATGTTTGCATAAAATGTTTTAATTTGAGTGTTTATTATTATAGTTGATGTTTATCTGAAAGTGTAACAATGCAAACAGATTTTCTGTAAGGGGTAGATTCAGGCTTAGAGTTGTGTTAGGGTATAGAAAATATTGCCTGTTTATTAGGGCTATAAATCTGGCGATGCGATATGTATCACGGTACAGGGGTTGCGATAGGATATATTGCGATACATTGCAATACTGTAAGCAAGGCGATATATTGGGATATTTTTTATTTTAGGAATAGGATATAGGAAAGCTGTCATTAAGAACACACCACCACATGCAAACCTTAGCAAAAAAATAAATAAAAATTGTTTAATCAGAACACACTGGGATCTGCATTTGCAGTAATCAGTCCCACACTTCAGCTTATATCGATATTCCATTTTTGAGAATCGATACACTATCGCCAAACAAAATATTGGGATTCACACTTGTATCGATATTTTCTTACACCCTTAATGCTTATGTGATTTATGAGGCCACAAATTTGTATAGTGACATGGGTATGACATAGGTATTCCAACATAAAGGTGATTTATGAGGACACTTTTGGTGTCCCCGTAATTCAAAAGGCTTATAAAAAATTTTTTTTTTTTGAAAATCTAAAAATGCACAAAGTTTTCTGTGAGGGGTAGGTTTAGGGTTGGTGTAGGGCAATAGAAAATACAGTTTTAAAGTTTAAAAACCATTACACCTATGGAGAGTCCCCATAAACCATAAAAACCAATCGTGTGTATTGGTTTTTTTTCCTCCTGCTGTACCGAAACCATACCAAACCGTGACATCAAACTACGGTATGTACCGAACCGCCATGTTTGTGTACCGTTACAACCCTAGTGCTTTGTACATAGTTTTTTCCCCCCATCATTCTGTTTTGGGCTATCAAGGCAGTGAGGAAAGTATTCAGACTTACAATGAACATCCTTCAATTTAGAAAAATTAAGTTTTTGCCCAAGAATCAGCTTTCAGAATTTTCTGCGTTCATCAGTCATACTTGTAACCGTACTTTACTGAACTACGTGTGCTTTAGACATTAACTCGCAAACTGGTGTCAGAAACAATTTTATTTTTGATATTCCCTCCAACACTTCGACAGGACCATAGCCTGCTGCTGTTACTATTGGGTTTCTGTACTGCTACCCACACACTGACACTAAATAAACCAAATAGAGTTAGACACACCAGAAATTAGTTTTGCACCTAGAACAAGGTTTTAGATTTAGTCATTTAAACACTAACTGCCATAAGATAATTAAGATCTCTCTCTCTCTCTCTTTCTGTGTCTTCCCCCTACTGATGATTTATTCACATTTAGCTTGTTTTGAATAGCTCCGGCATGTTGCTTTACTTGAATTTTTTTTCAATTATTCATATCAGCATTGTCTACCTGTCACTACTCAGCTCTCTATGCAGATATCTCTTTCTGTCTCTCTCTTCTGCCTGTCTCAGTACCCACAGGGACAATGTTATGCGACCAAACCTTGAATTATGCACACAGTTTAAGACGTCTAGCTTCAATAGGGCAACTGGTGAAAGCGTGTTTTACAGGGTTGTCAGATTATTTAAATTATAGTGTGTGTGTTAGGCAGATATTTTACATGCCAGCAAATCAGACTTTAATTATGCGAACATGCATCATCCTCGACTTCGCCAGGTAAACAAAGTTCATCTTCCTCATTGTGATTTCCTCCTCCTCACATTCTTCTAAGCTATTTTATCCGTCCATTTACTTTTCTTTCTTGTGAAGTTAAGTGAGAAACTTTTTAATGAGTTTGCTGCAAACTCACTACTGGATGCTTTGGAGTGTTTTTTGTTGTAAGAGAAGGCTTTGAACTAAGCATGTTTCATTTTATTCAGAGTAATGTCATTCCAGATCACTTCAACCGAGACTACCAAAGTAGAACGATGTGTCAGAGAGAATCTACACATAGATAGTAAAGACGATAAATTCATTGTGACTTTAAAGTATTACTTCTGGTTATTGAGGCAGCAGCTAACCGGTGGCAGCCAAACAACTGTGTGGATAAGAACAAAAGTCTGAGATAATCCACTATTCATCCAACATCTGACTGATTTGTTAGTAGGGATGTAACGATATCAAAATCTTACGATATGATAATATCACAATATGAAATTCACAATACGATATTTATTGCGATATTTAAAAAAGAAAAAAGACAAATGAAAAATTGGGGGAAAAAATTTAATTTTTGTACATTTTAAAGTTAAATTATTCTGTCTAATGCACTTTGAGAGTTCAAAGTTAAGAGCTCCAACCCATGTCTTAACTAAAAACTTAAGTCAAAAACAAGTCAGTGAATTGTACCTGAACTTTAAACGGAACTCAAGCCTCTTTTTATTTGTGATATACTGTCTCAGTCTAAATTACATTCAGACTGGTGTTTTAGGAAGCCAAATAAATTACAGTAGAATATAATTATGGATGCACCGATAGGATTTGTTTTTTGGCCGATACCGATTTTAACGAACAACTATTGGCCCGATTCCGATACTGATACAGACGTTTCTGTTCCTGCATTCCTCTGTGATTTGAGTAGAAAACATACCTGTTAATGTTTTTTTTTTTTTTTTTTACTTTTTCTTTGCCAATAATAATAATAATAAAGTACAGTGTTTAATTTACAAAAAAAAAAGAAAAAAAAAAGAATGAGCTCTCTTAGTCACAGCCAAAACAGCATCATTCATTCTAGATTTACCAAAGACCAAATGTATTAAACAAAAGAAAAAACCGTCAATGCAATAAAAACATTAAATAATATTTTCAAGATGTTTAAAAATGTTTTAACATGGATAAAAAAATGCTACAGCTATAAGCGTTTTGAGAGGGGGGGAAAAACAGCCTAAATTAGTAGGCTGTACGTTGCATTTTATTATTACATTCAGAAATAATGTAGGCTAAAATAATGGTAAATAAAAGCAAAATTACAAAAACAATTACGCTATTTTAGTTCCCTTCTCTCCACAACAAATCCTCTAAAGTTGTTTTTAGTCTATAAGCGTCAAGCCAAAATGAATGAATTTAAAAACTAAACTGAAGACTACCTCTCTCATTCTGCACGCATCCAAATGTTTCCATATTTGTGAAGTATCTGGATGCTAACCTATTATTTATTATGTAAACTATAGACTTTGTTCTTCACTCACATGATCAACATAAAACATCGTCCTTCACATATAAACTATAACAGCACAGTGAGGCGGTGGTTATGCTGAATGGCACAGACTGTTTTACGGACTTATTAAATAGAGCAGTGTAACTTTTCTCGTTTTTTTTTTTAACTGTATTGTATGTTGATAATGACAGGCTGCAATGTCAAATTAACAAAAATGTATGTGCGTGTGAGGCACCGACGCGATCACTGCATAGGTCACAGCAACAAATGGTTTGTTATACAGATAGAAGCAAAATATCACTCAAAACTGTAAAGCTTTTGCAAAATAAAAAAAACGTCTTTCTGCCTTCTCGTTTTTTTCCTGTTAACTTCGCAGCGTGTTACAATTATACGAAACTCAGCACATTTTTTTTTCTTTTGTTTTGTTAATCTGTTAATGATTTAAGCGAAATATATTTTGTGTATAGGCCTATATATTCCCTTTTATGTAGCCTATGTAGCTTTATTCTGTTTTCTCCGTTCACAGAAATGCTGCATGATGTGACCTTGTGTGAATCCGTGTTCTACACTGGTTTCAAACAAAAAGCTGCATATTACCTGCCATTCATTTTCACTTAATAGTAGGCCTAATGCTTGGCAGTTCGTGACATATCCTCGAATAAACTCTAAAGCCGATGCATTACGATTGCGACCTACCTATGATGAATTTACGGCTGAGCGCAGGCGTTTCAATCGTTGGATGCGTCAGAGTCACATGGCCGTACTATGCCGTCTGAGAAACTATATTTTGTTTAATTATCAATTATTTAATTATTTTGCCCAGAGAAAAAACATTGGATTATGCAACAGACATGCAACTTGTTGTCTCTATGCAGTTAAATAAACCGTTGGTATCGGCTATTTCCTTTTCATGCTATTTCCAATATGCCGATGGTTTTAAAATAATAAAAAATCGGCAAATACATCAGTGCATCCCTAAATATAATAATAATAATAATAATAATAATAACAACAATGACAATAGTAGCCATATATATATCAGCAATTTATACTATACTTTTAAGCTTTTATTTTGACAGAAACAGCAGTAGAGATTTTATGATTTTTGAAGGAAAACTATAGCTTCAGTGAAAGCAGGCTTATAAAAACAAAAACGCGTCTGACTACAAAGCTAGTGAAATGCTGTAATCATCTGTGGCTAAAATAAAGCGTAACTGGTGAAGGGATTTAGCCATATTGTGCTTTCGGTTTTAGTTTGTTTAACAGATACAGCACTGTGCCAAAACATTATGGCCCAAAACACAACTTTATGTTAGAATAAGAAGTTTAAATGTATATTTAAAAACTACACTTTTTTTGTTTCATATCGTCATGTGACCACGATAATATTGAGACAGTTTTGCTGTCACGGTATTTCGATGTTGATAATATCATTACATACCTATTGGTTAGTGACCTTTTTTTTTTTTTACAATATACGCAAGTCTTCAGACATGCAAAATATGCTTCTATTTCTAAATCTACTTATATGCTTATAAATCTACTACTACTTCTTCTTTGCACAAGATTGACCCGCTTTGCTTTTACTAACAGCCCTGTCTAGGTTAGAGATCTTAGACTGGCGTTATGGACTGGCTCTTCCTCTTAACCTGAAGCAGGATTTGGTGCTGTCAGTCATATGCTCTCCAGTCCTTGAGAAATGAAGACAACCTGTCAGATTCCACTTCGCTTTACTTCAGGCCCGAGAACGCAGTGTTCCCGACGTGATTACAGAACTCATGACAGCCGGAATCCAGGCTTCCTCTCAACTAACCAAGTGCTCAGCATCTCTGGTCACCCAGGGGCCCATCAGAGTTCTTTCACATCTCACTCACAGATGGACTCCTCTCTTCTGTCTCCTTTCTCTCCTCATCAAGTGTCTTTGGGAGCTGCAGCGAGTGCTTTTGTTTCGGTTTTATTTATTCATTGCATTTCTTTAAGGAGCAGAAGCTAACGTTTTGAATCCTCACGTCAGGATGGCCTCTGATACGGCAGTGTACTGCTCGCTGCTCTTCATCCCGTCTCTCAAGCTTTCTTAATTTCCCTTAAGTGCACTGACATCTGGAGCCCAATTAAACATTAACCAAAAGAATCAAGACTTCTCCTCGCTAAAATATTTATTTTCACCACTGCTGTTCGTTGTTCTCTGCTGTTATTGTGGTCGCTATTGTTCATCCCTGAAATGATTGTGCTGATTGAACAGACGCTTGATTTTTTTCAGTCTGAAATCTGTTAAAGTCCTGTTATTTCGCCTCATACACTTCCCTTCAAAGCGGCACATGCAGGAAACAATCACCAGCAGTGGCTTATTACAGCAAGCTTGCTCTGCCTCTGACTTTCTTTAACCCTTTATCACCATGATTCAGGCATTTGTTGGACCATTGAGTGATTGCTGAAATAGAGCCCACACACAAAAACATGCCCTGCAATCTGCTGCCCTGATACTACCGTCTGCATTTTCACGCGGCTTGCTAAAATTATCCATCAGTCAGAAAGCTCCTTGTCTTCCTCATTGACATTGGCAGTTTGAGTACAGGGTGTCCAAGGAAACATAGTAGAGGAGTGCAGTAAGAATCTGTATGAGGAAAAACATTGTAGATGCTGTTATATTTGGTCTCTCCCTAGTCCTTCTCTGCCTTTTAATATATATATATATATATATATATATATATATATATATATATATATATATATATATATATATATGGATTTATATATAAAATTATATATTATATATTTTGGACACCTTTCTCTCTTTAAAAGGATCATGTTTTTTTTCACCGTTTATTTATTCATTTTGAACTTGTGATTAATTAATGATTAGACACTGTCCAGTCCACTATTGATCAGTTTGATAATTCAGTCCATCCATTTTGTTCAGCTACAACCTGAAAACAATTCCTCTGTCTGAAAGAACTTTTGAAATGTGTACTTTATTTAGTGTCTGGTTAAGTATCCTAAAAATAGCTTTAAAATGGCATATAAGTGATTGTTAATAATAGGGATGTCCCAAGCCGATTTCAAGTATCGGGTTTGGGGCTGATCAAGCATTTTTTTTAAAAAACTGATCGGTATTGTCTCTCGTCAGCCCATTCTACGTGTCACACATGTTTGAGCTTTCATGTTAAGTATATTTGATGCACAATTTTGTAACGTTCAAATAAACATTAATTTACTTTTATCTGCTGTCAGAATATCTGAGTTGTCTTTGCCATAATTCATGTTATGAGTTGCATCTTGTTTTGGACTTGACTAACAGAGTGGCATTCTGACAGCGTGAGCTTCATGCTTTCTAACCATATCTCCACTTTGTTGCAATTATTATGCTTGTTGTACATATACAATACAATAAATTTATATCAGTAGTCCCGTTTTAATAATTGTGACCACACAATCCATTTACTATGTCTGCCACTGTAACACGTTTACATCTGCCAGTGTCTGTGTGCACACATATATATAAACATACATAGAGAGTATATATATATATATATATATATATATATATATAACAATATATATATATATATATATATATATATAGGAACATATAGGGATTTAAGTTTAAATTTAAGTATCGGATTGGGACTCTGTATCTTCAGATATTCAATTTTCCATGACTCTGATTGGGGGGCACAAATAACATGATCGGGACATCCCTAATTAATATATTTTAAATGGCTTCATAAATGTAAAATAGTATATACTACTTTAAAAAAAAAAAGTTTACTATGAAGACATTTCAATCTTTAGTACATTTGAAAAAGACAATGTGGACAAATGGCTTATTTTGAAAACTTTTTTATTGCTTATTTGAATTCATATTGGTATAATTACTACAGCCAACATTTATACACTAACGAGGTGTCAATTCAACTGTTCAGCGTTAAATGGGACAGTGGATGCCTATTTTCTTTAGGGCCTTAAGGAAATGTCTGCAACATACTTTGGTTATAATTCCTCAATGGACGTGCAAAACAACACCCTTTACCTTGTCAAAAACAGCTCTGTTCACAGCGATCCATTTCGGTGTATGTCTCTTTGAATGATAATGAGCTACTGCTCACCCTGTCCCTCTCTTCTGTTTTTTTTTTTTATTATTTTTATTTTTTTTTGTATTTGGTGGAGTGTTATGATCAAAAACAAAACTAATCCACTGCATACTCAGTGGCTCCGATGTTGGGAGAAAATTAAGACACTTACGGCTGTTTCACCCCACAAGCCTGAGATTAGCGTCAGCTTCATGTCAACATAACTTCATCGTCACTGCAGCTGCAGACTTGTGAGAGTATTCACACTGGAAGTGTTTGTACAGCATCACAGCAGCGACTTGTTGTGAAAACGGCCGTATGTTCACTTTTACATCCAGCTACAAAACACCTGCATCACTTATGAGAAATGGCATACAGCGTACAACTGGCTGAAGGCGGAAAAAGGGTGGTTGTGTCCACACACTGCTAAGACACATTTAATGGCAGAAACCATGTAAAAGTGAATTTTGCATCCAATTTCTACTTAAAAATTTTTTTGTCACAGTGAGTTAACAAGTAGGATAGATGCGATTCCTCCCAAACACCACAAGAGCTAATAATAAGAATAACATGTAAGTTACCAACCAAAATATAAAAAAGCCAAATAAATATATTATACTTCTTTAATTGCTGGGCTTTTATTGCTTGAACCTCCCATTGTTTCATTTGTATTTAATGGACAACGAGCATTCACAGCTTTTCAAGGATGTGTAAAATTATATTTTAGTATTGCATTATACAATACCACTGTATCTTGCAATAGAAAAGAACAACATTGATCCCGCTCACAAAAAGGAAACAAAACATTTGATATGAAAATAAATAAACAAATAAATGCCAGCCCCAGTACTATTATTTATGAAGCTGAAAATGCTGTTATTCAAGCAGGCAAACAAGCGTTGTGGTGAACTTCTTCATTATAAATCTGACTCTTTTCTTGATGTTTATTCTTTGTGTTTATTTAAAGTTTCAGTTCTCTCTTTTTCCTGAAGTAATAGAAAGAGGAAGAGAGTACAAGCATTTTTAACAGTGTGGTCTTTGCTGCTTTTAATGGCTGTTTTTTTTCTCAGGATATTGTGAGTTCTTAAGAGAGCGTGTCCCTCCTGTCAGATGACTCTGCCACTGCCCCATTGACTTGAATGAGCGAGGGAGCAGGTGTGAGCGTGTTCGCTATGTGTGACTTTGTATGTATGTCATCTGTCACGCCTGCTTTGTGTGTGAAAGAGAGTGTGAGCACAGGTGTTGTAGCCTCTATGAGTAGATAACATCTGCAGGGGCCAAATCTCTCCTCCGCCCACCCCTCCAGATGTGGTCCGTCTCGTGGGAGCAGGTGCCCAGGCGGTGTTGCTGAGCTGAACGGCTGGTGGGACATCCCAGGGGAGTGCTTCTCCTGTGGTACTGTTGTCCTAATAACAACCTACGAAAACTGTCAGACTGTAACCTGAAACGAAACCCTACCAGAAGGTAGAAAATATCGTTTAGTGTTATGTAATGTGACCCTTGGTTCACAAGTTGCCAGATTATCGGTGGATGAAATATAGTGAAGTAGATCTAGCCTGAGTTTGTATTATTGGTCCAAAAACTTCTGTGGTTCGTATCCTGTAAACATAATTGAGTTTGTTGAGACTGTAATATAATCCCAAATCCTTTGTCGTGGTCTTAAATGACACTTCTTTTTTTTTTGTAGGTAGATGCATTTTATTCAGTACATACTTTGTATTTCCTTCTATGTGGAGTTGTGTAGGTTGCCAGTTATATAGGTTGTCACTTATAAACTGAATTTGGCTTTGGTTTGGCCCTCACTTTACACAGTTTAGGCTGCCTTGCAGAAAAACCAGAGCCACGATTCAGTTTATTTATTCATTTTTTTTAAATAATATTTTGGCTTATTTTACTATAGTTACAGCTACTAATAGCAGTTTAGTACTTAATGCCATATTTAAATAATGCAAATTTTTATTTAAAAGGCATTAAAGCTCCAGTTGGACATGTTCAGAGGAGTTTTGGGAGTGACATCCGCATTTAAATGTGGTGAATCACTTAAGTTATAGTTCAGCCTTTGTACAAACTATAGGAATCACTTTCAAACATGTATTCATTTTTTGGTGTAGCTGAAAAAATGATGCATGGAAGATGGCAGTTTAACCAATTTATCATTAAAATGTTTTTTGTTTTTAGTTTTTGGGTGCAATTATTTCTTGTACTTAATTAATTGATTTTATTCCTTCATTTATTTTTGAATTTTTACTTAATTTTATAGGACAGTCAAGGACACTCTCTCTATTTGTTGGAATTTTGTCTTCATTTTGTAGTATATTAAAACATAGACAGCATTTTAAAGAGGGTGTCACTGCATTAACAACAAGCAGTTTGATTTGTTTCATGCTTCACCGATTTAATACGATTTTCACTGCTTGAATAATCAAAACTCTGTATTTATAGAGTTGGATTAAGCAAAAAGAAGAGAAGCCACATTTGTATTTAACCACCATAGACACTGAGGGTAGATGCTTACATAGATAGAGCACATAGAACAATAATAGATAAAAACTTTGATTTTATCACCCTGGTCCAGCTCCAGGTTAATCCTGTCTGTAATCATTTATTTCTTTAATCACACATTTATCCCTTCATTCCAAATAAACCTGTGCTTTAGGGTTATGCTTATTTCTCTAATATGTCTTATAATCTGCCCACCATGTCATTTCCTGTTCAGATATAAAGCTTGGCATGGCAAAGCTGGCATTCACACCAAACGCTTCACACTTCTGCATTCTTCCCTCGTTTACAGAATGCGTTACTGTGCGAGGGCGAGATAAACATAGAGCACACAAACACACATTTCTGCTTGCACTGCTCACACCCTGGATTCTCAACAGTCACTAAAAGCAGACCGAAATGAAGGATCGTAACTGGGCGGTGAGGGTGAACAAACAGCTCAAAGCTTGCGCTGAGGTTGCATGGTTTTCCTGAGCACAGGTTCTCCTGGATTTGGCCCTCTCACAAACGTTCTGATAGAGATTACGGGATGCAAAGGAAGTACTGGGGATAAGGAGGAGAGAACCTGCAGATTTGCATGCTAAGTCATGCACATCTACTGTACAGTGTTATTTTTGTAGCTGCATGTTAAAAGAAAAGGAATATCTTCTGACGTCAGCATTTCCACCCATTTTCAGATGGGAAAGCATAGACACACATTCTAGTTTCTGATGTGGTTGAAAACCACTGAGCCAATACATGTGAGTTTATGTGTGTGTGAATTGCTGGGTTTGCATGAACAAATGAGAGAAAAGTGGATTTCAAGATAAATCAGGATCAGTAATCTACATCATATAGTTTTTAGGTAACACTGACTAAATGATTCCAGAATGATAGTATAGGTAGCTTCCTGATTTCTTGTATGTATGTGTATGTGTGCAGTTGCTGTTGTTCGGCACAGAGCTTGGTTTCCTAGATCAGAGAGATGACACATGTCTGTCTCTTTCATCAACCCTTTATTCTTTATTCTCAGCAGCGTTTTTATTTTTATTTTTATTTTTATTTTTTTATCTGTAGTGAGCTCTTTTTACTGTTCTTTTCTTTAAAGCCTTTCACTATACAAGCTATTCTGAGTTATTTCATTCTATCTTTCTGAAAGAAAGAGTGCCCATAACCATGTTAACTATAATTTTAATGTAATAGCAAAAATAGCAATTTCAGAGTTAAAATAGTTTCAACTCCATTTTTATTTATTTTTTTCAGTGTAATGTTCAAAAGATTGGGGTCAGGTATTTCTTTTTTTTAAGAAATTAATACTTTTATTCAGCAAAGATGCATTAATTAAATCACAAGTGACAAAAAACATTTAAATTACTTAAAATTCTGTTCTTTTGAACTTTCTACTCCTGAAAAATGGATCACAGTTTTTCATATTAAGCGGAACAAGTGTTTTCAGCATTGATGACTGTACGGAATATGCAAATCAGCATATTAGAATGATTTCTGAAGGATCATGTGACACTGAAGACTGGAGTAATGGCTGCTGAAAATTTAGCTTTTTGCCATCACATGAATAAATTACAATAAAAATATATTAAAATAGAAAATAGCTATTTTTAGTTGGAATATTTCATAACATCACTGCTTTTACTCTATTTTGATCAAATAAATGCAACCTCAAACTTTTAAATTAAAAGATGTATGATAGGCTTTAAAGGCTGAAAAAGCTTTAAAAAGCTTGCTTGCTTGCTCTCACTGATTTGCTAGTACTTAATTTGCCTCTGTTACTTGATTTTTTTGCAAAATATTACTTATTAAAGTTTTGCATATTTGCTTTTGCAATCACATGTATACTGAAGCATGAAAGCGGAGCTTGTGCTTTTTCTCCTTCTTTCCTCCTCCTCATCTTACTCTCAATAATGAATCTCTCTCTTTGCACACCTTTACACTGATGTTGTTGATAATTTGCATTAATCTCCACATCTCTCACTCTCTCTCCTCTTCCTTCCTCTTTTCTTTGAGACCTGCTGGCTGAGGGTTCAGTGCTAATGCAGTCTGAAGAGGCATATGATTGAACATTGCCTTTATATGGACACACTCACACACCTGCGTTTCTGTAAGCCTGTAATTACAGGCTTTTTGCCCACAAAACTGGTAGAAGACGCTTACCGACTCTGTTTAGAAGCGTCTTAAAGACGAAAGAAAGCTAAATGTCACACATTCATTTTATATTCATTGAATTGTTGATGCATACTACATATGTGTGAAAACAGCTTGTTAACAAAACACGCACATGGGCACCTGTCATTAGTCCTGTAATTTAGTGTTCATTTTGTTTCTTACATATGAGTTTTAGAGAATATGTAGTGATAATTGCATAGATCCGACACTGCTGAGTGACATTAAATAACTCTGTGAGTGAGTGTGTGTATGTGCATGTAGTAAAATACAACATAATTGCTTTGGATCTCTGTGTGAGCTGCCCCATCACTTAATAGTAAGTGATGACTGCACTCAAAGAGTCAATTACAGATCACAGATCACTCATACACCTGCTCCAACCTCCCAGACCATCAAGCACCTGCCCAACAACCCTTTCACAGCAGATTAATCAGCACCATCTACAAACCCATGAGAGAGAATCAGTATAGTGCAGACAGTGAAAGAGAGACAAATAGCATGACTAAAGTTTTTGATTAATTAATATCCATCTTGATCATCTTTGGATGTCTCGCTCAGTGACCTGTTGACTAAAATTGATCATACACTTATGCTCTCAAAACCAGAAGCTGAAAATGTGTTATTATTTCTCTTTGGTAACAGAAGTTTGTAGTACTTGCAGTAGAGTTTCACACAGAAATACAAATTGCATTACAGAAATGTTGTTGGTATAAATGAATGTGAATTTACATAATGCTCTGCACATGCAAGAATGGAAATTGCTTTTTGAAGAAAGCTCATTGGCAAGTGTTAGCTGTTCATGAGATAGATGGCCTGTGGAAACAGCTGCTCTTATGTCTGGTTTTCTAGTGGACAGTGGTCTGTAGCCTCTGCCACAGGGACGAAGTTCAAAGAGGTTGTGGCCAATGTGTGTGGCATCCGAGATGATTTTTCTTGCCCGTTTTCTCTTTCTGGAGGGGTGTAAG
Organism: Cyprinus carpio; assembly: GCF_018340385.1. Classification (NCBI taxonomy): domain Eukaryota; kingdom Metazoa; phylum Chordata; class Actinopteri; order Cypriniformes; family Cyprinidae; genus Cyprinus; species Cyprinus carpio. The sequence goes on along the minus strand of NC_056607.1, from coordinate 12,122,072 downwards.
TCCTGGATGGGAGGGCAAGAGTGCACCAGTAATCCTCTTAGCAGTCCTGGCTGTCCATGTAGCCCTCTTTTGTCCAGTTTGGTAGCTGTCATTGAGTCTGCCCTGTGCAATACTATGATGGTCTTGGTCTGCTAAGTAGAAGTAAATCAGCAGCTCTTAAGGCAGGTTGAACTGGTAAAGGAAGTAGGGCTGCAAAAATATTAATTGCATTCAAACTAAAAGTTTGTTTATATACTCTGTGTGTGTACTGTGTATATCATGTATATATAAATACACACACGTATAAATGTAAAAAACAATTATGTGTATATATATGTATACTTGTTAATTTAAATTATAACATACTATACTGTATATGACATATTTTTCCTTAATATATACATGTATGTGTGTGTATTTGTATTTATACATAATAAATATACACAGTACACACACATATGTAGTATGTAAACAAACTTTTATTTTGAATGTGATTAATTTTGCAGCCCTAAAAGGAAGGACCTTTTTCACAAGTCTTCTATCTATTTTGAAAAACTCACTCTCTCTCTCTCTCTCTCTCTCTCTTTCTACTTTATATATGTTTGCGTGTATGCATGTATGTATTTACAGTGTGTGTATATAATATATATATATATATATATATATATATATATATATATATATATATATATATATATATATATATATACTATACTTTTTCTCTTTCTCTCTCTACATATATTTATTTACGTTATATATATTTACTTTATGTACAAATATAAATACAAATAAATGTATTAAAATATTCATCTGTCATTTTTAGTTAGTTTTTTAATGTTTTGTGCAACAACAAAAAAAGACATTAACAATTAACATAATATTGATAACATAAAATTAACATAAAAAATAAGTTCAATAAGTTAATAAGTGTCAAATAAGTTATATTACACTAAAATAAGATGAATCAATATCTGTATTTGCTGTGGGGGAAAAAAAAAAGGTTTATTTCAATTCTTCCATGTCAGCTGCAGTTCTTCTTTAGTTTCTGCTGCACAACTCACAACCGCACCACTGCTCTTTCCATATCTCTAGTGTCTGGAAGCTCCTATCACTATGTGCACATGCATGATCTTCTCATGTGGCTTTATTGGATTTAGTGGGGTGCCTACTTTTGTTTCATATAGAGGCTACTTGTGTGTCCATGACCAGTACTGTGTTTGAGAGAGGAGCATGTGACGAGGGTCTGTGATAAAGACATAAGTGCAGAGCGTGGGCAGGCGAGAGTGAATTGATAAAGGACGGCCTTAGTTCTCATTGAGTAGTTTTTGTTCTGTTAGAGAGAGAAAAAAAAAGATGAAAAAAAGAGAAATTAGCTTTACAGTAACACTGATATGGCTGACTGACCTCAGCATGTGTAAGGGTTGACCCTTACTACTCACATAACACATCGTCATAGAACTGTTAGATGTGTGTTTGAGGAGTAAAAGTGTGCAACTGAAGTGCTTCTAATACTAACTTGTTTAACACTTTGTCTTTTATTTCACATTTTTTGTGCACAATATAGTAGGTCTTTAAATGCTATCAAATGCCTCTCTGTGTTGTACTGTACATGTCATGCTTTGCTCTAGTCAAGTCAAGTGGAAAGTGTTGTGTGAACCCTGGTGAACATTTATGAGTAAAACAATGGTTTGAAATGCAGCTGTATAGACTTAAGCAAATTTCTTGCAAGTTCTTGTAAATAGCAGTCAGTGCACTTTTGTGTTTTTGTTTGTTTGTTTGTTTTTTGTCTGTTTATGCATAAGAAAACTGCTTTGGGGTTCTTGTCATGGAAAAACAGTTATGTAAGCTTAAGAAACGTATTGTAACTTTTAGAAGTCAAAATTTCCTTCTCAGTCCAAAATCATATGTTGAAAATCAGGTCCCGTATTCGCTCATAACCAGAATGAAACACCAAAATGACTAATATTAAGAGTCAAAAGTGAGAAACTTTACAAAGATGATAGCATCGGAAAAAACAAAAAACAAAAAAAAACAACAACAAACAGACAGTTTCATTCCAAGGGACTGGATAATGGTCATAGATTGTATTATAAAACTGAATTCTGACTTTTTTTGATTAAACTTAAGTGAATCTCAAAGTAAAGAAAAGTAAGATAACTAATATGTGACCTGTGCTGGCAAAATGAGTCACAATGAGCTAATTTTCAAAAATGAGTTATTTTTATTTTATTTTATTTTAATACCTTCACAATGGTATATGATTCGTTGAAATCGGACAAAAAAATGACTGAGCTACATCCATTTGAACTAAACGATTTCTGAGAAGGTAAAAAGAAAAATCACCTAGCAACGTTGCAGTTTCTTCCACTTCCTTTTTTTATATTAATTACTATATTAATAATCACAATATAGCCATTTTTATTTTATCTTTCCTTTTCAAAATAAGAACATATGCAAAAAATCAACAACAGTAAAAAGAAATGCAAGAAAGAAACAAATAGGCATATTGCATTGCTTTTTTCATTTAACATCTAAACAAAAGCATTCAAGTAAGAAAAACAAATAATCAAATGTAAAAATCACTTCAGTATGTTCATTACAAATAAATTGATTATTAAAACTACAAAAAGCAGTTCAATCAAGAGCAGCGATCTTTTCTTTTATTATTAGATTTACATTGAGACAGACGGGCTATATAGTAAATCTACTGTGGTGCACAGATCTAATATCATTTTACACATCATATGTTTTTCCCCAACAGTTCCCCAAACTTTTACTTAAGACATTACAGATTATGTGTGCGTGAATAGCCTACTTAAATTCTGTAATTCTTTGTATACAGTATGTGTACAGTATGTATCGGGATAGTTATGAGCGCGATTCATATATCAGACAGCGGCGAACAGAGAAAAGGACGAGGGCTTAATTAACTAATTTTTGTGAAAACCCTAAATTTGGCATTTTAACTATATTTTTTTTGTCTGTAGCTCAAAATCAACCCGTGCGCATTCTGACTCATTTTGCCAGCACGGATCACATATGGCAATAACCCCTTTAATGATAATGCTGTGTGTACTTATAATTTACTTTTTCTCACTTGCAGTGTTGAAGTATGTGTCAGATCTGGAGTTTCTAGTTAATGATTGAAAAAAAAAGGAAAGTTAAAATTATCAATTCATAATTTTATTTTTGGGTGCACTGAAAGAACTGCTTTCTTAATAGCTGAGATGATTAAATATTAAGCATGTTAAAACATTATTTAAAAGTTCATCTTGGGTCATGACGCTGCTGCTGTCCAAATGCTGCAGCCTTAATATTTCATAGTTCCCTGCGGAGGAGGAATATGAGAGAGCGTTCCACATCTTTAACCTCGCTTTGTCTCTGTTATTTTATTTTTTGTCAATACAATCTTCCATCTATCTAAAGACAAGGCTGAGTAATAGCATGTATATTTCAAACATGTGTTGTTGTAATAAAGAAACAATAGACATACATTCTCTCCCTTTTTCCATCACTTCAGTTTAGCAGGATATTTAAAAAAAAAATACTCTTAATTGTATCTTTTAGTCTTAGTCTTATTCTTATCTTTTTTTTCTTTCTTTTTTTTTTTTTGCCACCATGAAGCATTTTGGTCATCCCACATGATTTTGTCTCAGTTTCTGATGCTCTTTCTCTCAGTGTTTTAATTTGTGCATTGTTGGAATGAGAAATGTACATTTCAATTGCCAAAACAAAAATGGAAGAGACGGTACTCATAAAGTTACGGTGTACTAGATTTTTACATTTTCTGAAGAAAATGTGCGTGGTTTGTACACGTGCAAAACTAACTGTCATGTGTGTTGTGGGTGGTGGCAGACGATGTTTTCTAGCATTCTAAAAGAACTTGATGAAGCACAATGGAATGGAACAGAATGCAGGGGTCTCGCAATGTATTTTTTCAAATTTGGACTATTGTTAAGGTGACATGGCATGCATAAAAACAACACTAGTGGTGGGACGCTCAAGTAACAAATGCCAAAGATGCCAGTGTGTGTGTGGCTGTTTTGGTGCTTTAATGAGAATGCATGCATAGTTGCAAAACTTCTCAGAGAGGATATATGTGTATAAATATTGATAGAGATCTATGTGCACACATGAATATAAAAATACATGTATATGTTGGTGTGTGTATATATCTCTATCTAGTATCATGGGATGTTAGCGGTGTAAGATGCACTGACTGCAGGAGATGGGAGCGACAGAGGGCACAGACTCTAATAAATGGGAGGGATAATTGTAGCCTGTACAGTAAATCAATACTACTCTTCACACCCAGGACTGTATGTAGCCTCAGGAAAGGCTGTTGATTTCCAATTTCCATGCTCATTAAAATGAAATGCGCCCTTTCCACTCTGTTAATTATGACGCTCTGCCAAGTTACTGTTGCGAACACTCGCGCACACTCATCTCGACCTCAGATAACATTAGAATTTGCCTCAGCATGTGTCATCTTGTGTATAAAAGGAACATATGAATATATAATTTTCTGCTTTTCTTGTCTTTTCTCTCTTTAGGTAATTTTTCTGTCTTTCATTTTCTGTAATTTCATGCTTGTCTCTTCTGATAGACATGGGAGCTGTACATTCTAAGGGAATAGAAGGCACTCGCTCTTTATTCAAGTGTCAAAAGCTTTCTTTTTAATATTTAGCTGGATGAAAACACTTTGAAAACTCATTTTAAGCCTTTTTAATATCTGTCTGTAATCTAAAAGTCTTTTGGTGCATCTTATGAGGCATAGTGCAGTTTAGAGAATAGAGTCTGAGCTCCAAATGCTCCCTCACTATATCTCTTTCTGCACGTCTCTTCTCCCTTTCTGTCTTTCCCTGTGTCCATTCTGGTCTAGAAAAATATGTGTACTACTATATCAATCGTTCCCGGCTGGAGGCTGAGCTCTGGTGCTTGGGAGAGATCAGAAGGGATGATTTGTGGTGGCTCGTCTCTCTCAACTCTACCAAAAACCAAAACAGAAGTACCGCTAACACTTACAGAATCTCATTGATCTTTTCCACTGGCTCTCAAAAATGCATCTTGAATCTTGAGATTTGATTTTCTTTCCGCCTGTCATTCATCTTCCTCACTTAGTTTTTTTGTTTGGGTATATAAGTGTGGCTTATCGTGGTCGACTTAAAAACCTATTTAAGAACCGTTTTCAGCGTTGATACAGATGGTGCTCAACAGAATGAGCTTTTTATGGTTTACTTTGTCAGTATTCTCACATTTCTTAACACAAATACTATTTTTTTAAATGTATATTTTAAAATTACACTAATAAAACAGCATACATTTCTGCATGTCAGACACATACTTTTGTTATTCGTTATCTGTCCTTTATTTTGACATGACGTGTGGAAAGTATATCTGTTCACGAATTAAGAAATTGTTGCATATTTTTATTAATTCTGTGAAATGGTTGTTGAAAATTCAGCTTTGCCATCACAAGAATAAATTAATTTTTTAAATATATTAAAATAGAATAGAAATTTGTAATTTGTAATAATATTTTATAATATTACTGTTTTTACTGCATTTTTGATCAAATAAGCATTAAGACACTTCTTTCAAAAACATTAAATAAATTATATAAACTAAATATATAAATTTAATTGAATTATAATAAATATGTATTTTATATATATATATATATATATATATATATATATATATATATATATATATATATATATTAATCAGGATTTTTTTTAGGGCACTGTTATAGATATTCTACAATCTTTTCATTTTCATAAATTATTATAATGCTGGTTAATGTTAAAATAATGCATGTTATGATATTAATCAATTGTTAATGAAGCATTGACCATTGAGATGCATCAGGATGCATTTAACTGTCCTTGAATTTTACTTTCAGCCTTTATCAGTAGAGGCTCTAGTAAATATGGATTAATTTCTAGGATAACGTTTTTGCATATTGCACTTTACTGATCAATTCCCAATAGATACATTAAGTCCCTCCCCCTTTCTTAATACATATTTCCATTAAAGTATGTGGTATTAATTGGCTTGCGAGTGTCGTTTCATGTTAATTTTAAAAATACTTTCCTGTCAGCCATGTAATTATCAGAAACCTAACTATCACGTAAGGATAGGGGAAAAAATGGGAGATAAAGGAGGAGGATGTTATTCTCATCTTAGCATATTTCTTATTGTAACCCCACACACGCTTTCTATTTCTCCATACTGCAGTCCCGTGACATTATCGCTGACCGCTACATATAACAGAAAAGCTACATTAGCTTATTTTTTCCTTCGATTAAATCTCATATCTTTCATAAAGCAATTTTCCCATAAAACACAGATAATACATGACTGGGAAAGTCTCCAGCAGAGAGGATGGTCTGTGCATTATGGATGCGTTGCCACCGCTTGGCCTTCTCTTTCTGAGGAATAGAATTAAACTCATGTCCCATAGCTCATAGTGGTTCAGAGGTGGCAAAAGCATTGGTATGAATAGAGAGGCTGTTTGTGATCCAATCAAAGCAGTACATCACCTTGACAAGGGCGCTAGCCAGGTCCCTAAACCCACATCCACAAAGACAATGACGCACACTCATATACGAGTAGAATCTCTGATAAAAACAAATAATATGAAAGTGCTGATATTATGAAGACCGCGCTGGTTGTCTTGGGCACCATACGTGAAATGATCTAAATTATAAATGTTTCCCACCTTCAAGGTTGTACATTTGGATTTCGAGTAGAGTCGTTCATGTTCCTGAAGAGCATTTAAATCTCTTTTTATGCTCATTTGGGAGGTTTTTCTTTGTAGTATTACATTTATTCAGCCGATAGACCTTGACTTGGCGTAAATGAGCAGTATTTCCTCTGCTCTGAACTCAATAATTGATGAAAGCAGTTGTGTTTCTGTGAATTGAGAGTTGGAGACAATCAATTTCAAACAGAAGAGGAAAAACATCCCTCTTTGGAGAGGTAGAACTTTTTAACATTCTCTTCAGGGAAACCGACAGGTCTGAGATAGTGCTCATTGTGGCTCTTTCCTCCAAAACACCGGTCTCATTTTCTGCTCCCTGAGGTGTCTTTTGCTGATGGAGATCTTCAGTGCTGTCTGCTGTGATATACTCACTGTGGGACAATGAGACTGCCATTTTAAACAGCCTTTGATCAGATAAAAACATTCAGTAGGCGTACATTTGGTTTGTCTCTTGTTTTTCTTGCTTTTTTGGCTCGCTGTTTCTCTTCATGTGGTGCTTTTATTTATCGCAGTCATTTGGGGTGGAAAATATGGGTTTATTTTAGATGCAGGGGGAGTTTTTGTCTTCATAACAGGCTGATATGTGGGAAAGACGGCCTTCTGTGCAACACTGTTAATCTCACCAAGGAGGGGTACACAGGCAGAGATGGAGACTCTTCCCTCCAAAAATGTAAAGCATACCTCAGGGAATCTGAGGAGGCCATTTGTCAAGTAGACGCTGAACAAAGAATTCAGTATCTGAAATGTTCATCATTATTTGTATACCTGCCTTGCTCGTTTTTTTAGGGTTGAAGTCATCTTCTGCCCCTTTAACGGTAACAAAAGGCTGTTCATTTTAATTGTAAGTGTGGCATCACTGTAACTATAACTCACACTTTAGGTTATGGATTTGAACAAGCCCCTTATGAATGATACTGAAACCACTTATAGGTTATTCAGAAATGTACAGTTACAAACTGGGAAAATATAAAAAAAATCAAAACTGTAAAAATATAAATAAACACAAACCCAAACATATCTAATTAAGCAGGTACTCAAGCAATCTAAGTATGTCAATATCTACCTTCTTCTACTTCTTCTGGAAAATATCAAAATCTGTTTTATTTTAGCATTTTCAGGTGCTGGTCATATAATTAGAATATCATCAAAAAGTTGATTTATTTCACTAATTCCATTCAAAAAGGTGTTTTGAGTTAATTAGCTGATTAGAGTGTGGCACCAGGTGTCTTCAATATTGAACCTTTTCACAATATTCAAATTTTTTGATATACTGAATTTGGGATTTTCCTTAGTTGTCAGTTATAATCATCAAAAATTAAAAGAAATAAACATTTGAAATATATCAGTCTGTATGTAATGAATGAATATAATATACAAGTTTCACTTCTTGAATGGAATTAGTGAAATAAATCAACTTTTTGATGATATTCTAATTATATGACCAGCACCTGTATATATTATTATAGTATTAATATTTTGAATTAGCTGTTATATTTATATTTTCAGTTTCATTGTAATTTCAGTTTTAGTAATTTATGTGCTTTTGTAATTTTTTTTAATAGTAGTAGTATTTTTCTTTTTAGTTTTAGTAATTTTAGTACTTATTTTGTTTCTAATTTCTAATTATCATAGAAGTTTTTCATCCTATATTTAATTAATACAAATGTTTTTAATACTTTTATTTTTCTGACCCATGTTTATCTGAACGATGGTAAGATAGGCTAAGAAGTCCAGTAGATTAGTTTTGTTTGTGTAATTACAATCAATGTCAAATGTACCCAATCGACATTCATTGTATGGGCAAAAACTTTTTTTTTTTTTTGTCAAATATCATCTTTTTTTGATTCACTGAAGAAACTTATTCAGAAATGGAATATCATTTTGAGGTTGCGTAAATGACGGAATTTCAGTTTCTCTTTAAACTTGTGTTTATTAAAAAAAAAAAAAAAAAAAAAAACTTATGCAAGTGCAGTAGTTAAAAAGTGTAGATAAGCATAAATTATTTCTGTACGCAGGAGACTGTTATTTTGCACCATGATTGCATGTAGCATGTTGAACTGACTCCTGTCTTTCTTCTGATTGCTTGGGCTCCCAGGTGGCAGTTTGAATAAGTGCAGGTCAGCACGAGTTAATCAGTCCAGCTTGGCCTGCAGGTTATCACTCTAATCGTGAATTAAAGAGAGGCTAATGACGCAGTGCTGGCGAGTTGATGATCCCTGCTTTTTTAATACCATCCCCAGAGATGCTGAAGTCTAATTGTAATTTTCTTAGCACAGTTTTCTGAGCCTTTGTTTTAGCACAGGTACAGAGGAGACGGAGTGTGTTTGTTCAAGAAGCCACACTGAAGATGCCTGACAAAATTGCCTTTACTGTATATAAGCCATGTCACATTTTCTTTCTGTTCTGTAACCTTAGTTCGAAAAACGGCACATGGGCGGCTTTTCTAGTCCCAGCTTTTATATATGTCCGCCCTGCACTGTCTACAGGGGTAAATTAGAGGATTTTAATAGCCTTTTAACTGAATTACATGCTGCAAATGGACAACTGGCTAACTCACTTAGCTCCCAGCTCAGAGTTTTTATTTCAGTATAAAGCATGACAGTCCATATGGCTACCAGCTTCTTACCAACAATCCCTCTCTCTTTCTCTCTCTTTTACTGCATGCCCTGCTGTCTGCTTGCTGGAACAGAAGCCAAAGGTCAGTTTACTTTTTGCTTGCTCTTTCCATTTCTCTTTCTTTTCTTTTTTTTTTTTCCTGCTCTGTCTTTTAACACACAACACTGGTCCAATGAGTCATTCATTGACGTTTCCTCATTTGCCATTTGAAGTGCACTCATTTCTCACATCTTACCCACAGGCCAGCCGTGTACCAGCCATTATGGAGGGGGCCTCTGACTAACTTCATTAGCTTGTCTTTAAATGTCAAATGCTCTTCTTTTTTTTTTTTTTAAGAGCTCACATCATTGTCATTATGTTTACACCTGCAACCTTTTTCTGAGGTCAGCGGGGGTCTTGATGAATGCACACGTGTCCATGCTCATTTGTGTGAGCGTGAGATTAGAGTGGACAGATATTTCACACTTTCAGAGTCATAGTTAAATTCAAGGATAGATCCATCTCGCCTTTCACGGCAGATGCTTTCCCACCGGTCATTTGGTCCACAGACCAAACGCAGCGCATTCCGTCCTCGTCTTCTCCTTGTACCTGCGGGTGCCTGTTTTCCCCCTCATTTCCTGTCAGTAGCTTGATGAGTGTTTATGACCAGAGCGAATCGGCGGCTGGTCTGGTGTTGTGCCAGCTCTCTCCAGCTGTGGGCACACAAGTCATTAAATGTCAAACTGGCCCCATCGTGACACAACCAACGTGTCCTTTCTGTCAGCACTGGGTTTACAAGGCGCTGTGTGTGCATGACACCTTCCATTCCTCCTGCTAGGTTTATGATTGTATTAATAGGATTTTGCACAGTGAATTGTTTTTAGTGCTAGTCGGGAAGTCGTGGCCTAATGGTTAGAGAGTTTGACTCCTAACCCTAAGGTTGTGGGTTCGAGTCTCCGGCTGGCAATACCACGACTGAGGTGCCCTTGAGTAAGGCACCGAACCCCCAACTGCTCCACGAGCACCGCAGCATAAATGGCTGCCAACTGCTCCAGGTTTGTGTTCACTGCTGTGTGTGTGCACTTTGGATGGGTTAAATGTAGAACACGAATTCTGAGTATGGGTTACCATATTTGGCTGTATGGCACGTCACGTCACAATGAAAAAAACTATAATAGACACAGTTTTTGAATTCTTTCCCTTAAGTTTGAAATTTACATTTGGACAAAAGACACTTGGCAATTTGTTGTTCTCAGTTACTGTCATAAAGAAAAAAATAGATAGAAAGACTTAAAGGTTTAAATTTTGATAGCCTTGTGGTTAGTGCTCTGACGTATAGTGCAAATGTGCTTGCGGCGACCCAAGTTTGACACCCGTCTCGACATCCATTGCAGATCTCACTCCCCTCTCTCTGCCCAATACTTTCTTGTTGTCATTTCTCTACTGTCCTGTCCAATAAAGCATAAAAGCCCTTAAAAATAACTTTAAAAAAAGAAAAAGGCTTAAAGGTGTTGTAAATGTAATAGAAGTTTATTTTCATGACCTTAACCCTCTGGAGTCTAAGGGTATTTTTGGGGCCTGGAGAAGTTTTGTCATGCCCTGACATTTGTGCTTTTTTCAGTTTCTTATAAATATCTAAATGGCTGAAGTCTAATCTCACTGTAATCAGCACAAACTAGGCTATAATAATATGTGAGCAGCATGTATGTACATGATTGTGTTTTTGAGAAAAAAAATGTTATGCGTGGTTATGTAAAAACTAAAAATGTTAAATCACTTGAATAAGGCAATAAAACACATACAGAAAATTGGTTCCCAGGAATTTTGAGAACTGGAGCTTGTAGCCTAGAATCTTTTTTTTCTAAATGATGTGAAAATCATCTTGTTTACTCACTTACAGAAAACAATATATTGATTTAAATTTTCTAAGACACTTTTTGTGGGTAAAAGTCATATGCGAGTAGGCGTCAACTATCATGAATCCACACCTGAGAAGACAAAGGCCTGCATAATGAGCTGCATAATGAGCCATTCAGTCAGCTGTGTGACTGAGAGGGATGAGTTACAAGAAAGAATGTGTGGACAAAATAAATGTATATAATTTTATGTTTGTAGTTTATTTAGAATATATTTAATTTATCCCAAACATAATTTAATATTCACTTGTGAGTGCAGTTAAACAGTTTATTAGGAAAAATCAAAGCTGACTTTCAAACTGAATTTTTTGCATCATTACTCCAGTCACACAATCCTTCAGAAATCCTTTTAACAATCTTATTTTCTACAAAAAAAACAATTATTGTTATTATTATCATCATTATTATTATTATTATTATTATTATTAATGTTGAAAAGAGCTGAGAATATTTTTTTCAGGTTTTTTAGGGGGGAAAAATTGAAAGAACAGCAATGATTGTTACATTTGTTACAGTTACATTTATTGTTACATTTATATTATTTACATCAAGCTTTTGAATGGTATAGTAGCGTATATTGTTATTGAAACTTCATAATATTTCAATTGATTATACATTTAGTCAGGAATTATAGTTTGGAAAAAGTCTTTGGAAAAAGTCTAACTAGTAAAATGTTTACACGTTATGTGAAAAAACTAGTACAAGTATATAAATAAATAAAAAGAGACTTACTCATGTTTATGAACTCTGCTGAATAAAGTGCTTAATTCTTTTTTCTGAGGAAATCCAAATCTCAAATCCTCAACCACATCACATCTTTTTGGGGTGAATTATGTCTTATTCCTCTCATCGCGAAGCAAACAGTAAAATAATAAAAACTCGAAGAAACAGTCTCGCTGCGTTGTCTTCTGTTGTGTGGGCGTATTCAAAAGCCGCGCGCGCTTCAGTGAAACATTTGAATCTCAAAAGCGCGCTCGGCGCGGGGGCGTGGTCGCATTAGAAGATAATGAAGGGAGACGTGAAAAACGGACATCGCGTTGTTTTTCATATGGATTACTTTATCACAGAATATTTGTTTTCAGCAGCACTTGTTTAGTTTTAAAAGTAGACATGTCAGGCTTTCTATAGATATCTCTCTCATGTCTCTTCGTTGAGTATTCACTGAGTTACAGTTGATTTTAATGACGCATTTGTAACTGAAGATCAGCGCAGACAAAGGCTGCAGACAGCACTCCTTGTTTGTTATCTTTATTTTATAAGTGCACAAAGTTTTGTTGTTATTATGTCTGTATACAAAAAAAAGTAGACCTTTTACAGATTCGATTGATGTATTGCACTTATCTGTACAATCAAAACTGAAAGTGTAATTTAAGTTCTTTTCGGGGTTATCAGGAGAAAATACCCCAAAACGCGTATACGCGTTAATCGACTCCAGAGGGTTGGAGTTTACTGTCTATATCAGCTAGGGTTGGGAATCCAAAATCGATTGCAATTCCAAAATCGGATACTTAAGTTCAGGAATCGGATACATGTTGTAAAATTAAAATTCAGCTGCAACTAAATGTTTTGCAGAGACAGTAAATGTTTGATATCATTTTTTATTTAACATTGGAATCGAAACTGGGAATCGAATAGAATCGGTATCGGTAAGCAGAATCAGAATCGATCAAATTCAAACAATACCCAACAATACCTAATATCAGCAGCTATCAATAGAATATATACGTCATTCAAAAGGAGAAACTGAAACAAGGTTATACTATACACACAGATATCCAAAATGCTTGCTTACCATTTTGAATATCAGTTATGTTGATAACTTTATTCATTTTAACCAGGTCATGTTGTTATGAAAATATTTACATATTAGAATGCTTGAGTAAGATCATTCGAACTGTGACGCCTTCATTTACTTGTTCGTTTTTATCACTTTCGTTTTAATTCTTGGGTACTGACTCGTTCGCTAAACTAAGCATCCAATCAGAGTTCTCACTCTCGCCGACTGGCCCAACACCATTTCAGCATGTTGAATTGGGCAAACTGAGCCAACGTGTGCAACACACCAGACACAGACAGACAGACCGTTGGCTTGGTGCGTCCCGGCCTTAAAGTGGAAATGAAGCAGTCAGTCTAGTTTGCATTATTTAGGAAAATAACTTCCATTTTAATAAAAAATATATAACAAACATGATTAATGTAACCATTTTAAAGAAAAAAGGTTGTTTTGTTATAGCTTTTGGAGCAAGGGCGCTGCCATCTTGCAGTATCACCGCGGGTGACGTCACAGGGTTGGTTCACTCCGATGGCCAGTGCAGTAATATAAGCATTTCTTTACATTTTGAACACACGCTTGTTTTGAAATGGAGGAAGATGACCTTAAAAGCACTATTCATAATAAGTGCAATTGTCTATGCATTAGAGCATATACGGGGATGGGGCCGAGCAGTAGGACCTATTAGGGGTTGAAGAAGTCATGAACCTGCTGGTTTGGGATAAAGTGTGGGTCTGAAAAAATACTCGTTTACGTGGATACACCTCAAGACTTGTCACTCTGACTTGCTTTATGTGCATTTGCTGATTAAGGCGTGAAAGAAAGCTCCGTTTGGTAGCCTACTCACGTGTTGTCCGAGATGAGCTGTGGCTTTGTGTGTGTGTGTGTGTGTGGCGCCGGCGCGAACAGAAATGATCCATCACATTCACACCGCTTGAGTAACTTACCACATTTAAATCTCTTTCAGAAAAGGTCTATCACAGCGTGTAAGTACCGCATTGAAATCTATTCTGGGCTGTCTTAGGCTTGAATGGCTTAAAACACTTTAATATTTAAATAACACGACTTAAAACACGTGAGAATGATAAACTTTTTTGAGGAAGCAGCACTGGTCCTATTGTTCAGATTGGTTACGTCCTGTTAACAGCAGGAAAGCTAATTGTATTCGCATGTGAACATAAAATATGATACATACAACTGGTGAACCAGTCAATGTAATACATGTCTTAATGGTCTGACATAACAATAAAATGCGACATGAATGATATTGTATGAAGCATTGTTTGTTTACATCACGTTGCGCCTTGCATTATGAAAACAATGTTTGGGATACCATGATCAAAACTTAACATATAGACAGTTTGATGTTGAATATTCATTCAAATTATGGTGAAACCCAAATTATTTGTGTTTAAATAACATTTGTGTGTTCAATATGTAAAGAAATGCTTATATTACTGCACTGTCCTGCGAAGCGAACCGACCCCGTGACGTCACACTCGGTGGTACTGCAAGATGGTGGCGCCCTTGCTCCAAAATCTATAACAAAACATCCTTTTTCTTTAAAATGGTTACATTAATCATGTTTGTTATATATTTTTTAACAAAGTGGAAATCACTTTACTAAATAATGTTAACTTAACTGACTGCTTCACTTCCACTTTAAGCGTTCATTCAGTCTGTTGTCTTATTGTCTGACCTATTAATGTTGGGTCTTCCACTTCTCACGTTCACACTTCTTCCTTTTTGACTGGGATATGTCTCTAATTGTAATTTTTATTTTTATTCTAATTTTTTTTTTTTGCCCTTATTGTATTTACTGACACCTTTCTCTTCACGCTGTTTCAGTGCTAATCTGAGAATAATTTATTGGTTTGATTGTTCTGGTTTGCAGAAACTAGGTCTAAATCAGAATAAGTGATCAGAATATGAATCAAAATAAGTTTCTTGTTTTGTAAAATCAATATAGAACTTTGAGATGTCTGATAGATGGCTACATTTTCAAACAGTGTTAAGAAGAACTGTTTTTGCAGATCAAAGGGTTTGACCATTTAGATTTGGACAGAAAATGGTTTAAGCATGCTGATGCAAAGTATTTGAACTGCAAAATTAATTTCCATTTTTGAGGGTTACAGTATCGTGTGTGCTTAAGTACAGCTGAAGGCCGATTGTCCAAGGTCAGATTGAAAACACAGTGTTGCTCTGGATCAAGGTATACAAGGCCAGTTATTTCAATGAAAGATTGTGTTTTTATCATTACATGAAGTGGCATGAAGACCTTGAAACAAGGCTGCTCACACAGAGGTTGGTCAATAGCATTCTACCTTTGAAGTCTGGGTCCTCCTGCTTATGTAGTGATTGCTCAACACGCTCCATCACGTTCTGTATCTCACATTTTGTTCATATTCAATTATTTAGTCAGCTTGTCTGCTCAGTTTGTAGGGATGGACAATAAACAATATTTTGATTATTATTTCTGCCACATATATATTATATATATTTATTTATATAGACACACACACACACACACACATATATATATATATATATATATTATATATATGTATATATATATATATATATATCTATATATATATATATCTATATATATATATAATATATATATATATATATATATATATAATTTTGTTCCCACTCCTGGCACTACAAGCCAAGCTGGGAGACAGAGATCATGAGAGGATGTGGTCTTCTCCTTTATTAAATCTTAATCAAAGAAATGCATAGCTGCTTTTAGTTTTTCGATAATTAGCTTCATACACCCTCTCAGACTGAATCTGAGTGGCAGGGTGGCCATGAGAAGACAACAGCATCTGTTTATATTTGTGCCATTCAGACGGATATTAAAAGCCATTTTTAGAGAGCACAGCATGAGGCCAAATTGCAGGCACAGTTGGATGAAGACAGACAAATGTTAAAGCTGGCATGGACTAAACACAGACGGCCTGATCAGAGTGCTGCTGTAGAGAAGGGCAGGACCACTTACAGAGAAACATCACTTATTCACACAAACTGTGCAGTATGTTCTACTTTGTGGAGAAGGTTTCATAGCAAGGTTTTGATTAAAAATCAGACAAATACAGATATAACAAAATGGCTTTTCAAAACACTACTTATTTAGTGAAAGCCCATTTTGTTTTTGCTGTATGGGGGAATTTTTTACTGTCGTAATATGTTGCTTCTCAGTGAATAGAAAACAAAAAAATTATCAAGGTTTTTTTTTTTTTGCTGTTCTGCTAGTACAGATATTTTTCAGGAGCACAACACTCATTTTTAGTTTATTTTGAGGGAGCACAGACATTCCAGAAATTCAGTGCTTAATCTCACCTTTCCACCGTAACACCAATTTCGACCCATCTGAGGAAGAAGGGACATTGATTTTAAAGGATAAGTGTAGCTTGTTGAGGTTAAGTGTTGATGCTTTTGAAAGCGGACAGGGCCGGCGTAAGTGGAGGGAGAACCTAACTAAACTCTTCAGCAAGCATGCCGTCTATAGTCACACATCAGAAGTTGTTGGGAAATGCTGTGATCTCTCACTGTCTCAGAAGAGTCTCTCACAGATAATTTTCCAGTAAATAAAAACAGGATGCTCAAAGGTATCTTTTTTTTTGTGTGAAGATTGTAGAGGGGAGGACTTCTGATACTTCCTACGTTTTTGCCAGAGGGCTGAAGTCTGTCAGCCTTGAAGGCCCATTATCAATCACTGCAACTTCTGCACTGCAGTCCTTTGGAGCTCCGCTGATTTAGTCTGGACTTACAGTATCAAGCTGTCACGTAACCCGACTGAACCCGACTCAAACAACAAGCTTTCAGCATGATCGAGTGAGTCGTCTGAAATAGGAAGCTCTATGAAAACCATTGCTCGCAGCTTGTGCAGGTGATTACGCTCTTTAAGCTTTCAGTCCACTATAGGTGATACATCAATGTGGTTTTTAAAACATCTGTCTGCGCGCAGTTTGATGTCTTAACGCTTCTCAAGCAGGTACATGAAAGCATTTTGGTGAAAATATCGAGGCTGTGTAAGTGTCTGGATAATTTTGATTCAGCGCACATTGCTGCAGCTCTTGAAAGAGGCTGTCAGTCATAATTCATCTGGTGAGTTACTACAGACTCAGCTCCTTCCAAAGCGTATGGTTTCTGTGCAAACCAGTTTAACTGATATAGAATGATGGGAACAAGCCTGCTAAGACGTCACAATCTTAGAGCATTCATGCTGACAGTGATCCACAAAGTGACTGGAGGTCATTGGTTTTTTGCAAGTGTTTGCAATTTTGGGGCTGGATTTAGAAAAGTGTAAAATGAATGTAATAAAATTAAAATTAACACAATCTCTCTATTCTATCTTATAAAAAAAAAAAAAAAAACTTGTTATGTGTAATGCGTTAGACTACTTGTCACAGCACTTACGTATTGTTGCTCTTTTGTTGGTTTGATTGCTTCTATTGTCCTCGTTTGTAAGTTGCATTGGATAAAAGTGTGTGCTAAATGATTAAATGTAAATATAGAATAAATTTACTCTTTGAAATTGTCTAACTATATTCTAGCTTGCTCATGTTTTTGCTAACAAATTCAATACTACAACACTGGTAGCAGGTTAATCTTAAAAGCTGAACAATTACTAATTACCGGAACAATTACAAATTAAGCGGAACTTTATTTGACTGTGTATAGTGTTTTTTTGATGAGGGAATTTGATGTAAACGAAACCATCATCACTAATGTTTTTCTATTTCAAAGCGTCTTTTTTTGCTGGTGATCTGCGTCCTGATGCTGCTGAATACTGCTGTTAAGCGGGAGCGCTTACTAGCAACCCACTGAGGCTTGGTGACCTCCAGCAATTTTTATCACTGTTGGCTTGAATGCCCTTTAACAGTAGATGATCAAAATATTCAGGACTCAACCGTAAGACTTTACAGTCGCTTGTAGTCGTGAAACGCCAGTGGAGACCTTGTTATCAATCAGAAAGCGAGAAACCCCCTCACCTGTGCCTCCGGGCTCCGGTGTGGACCCTCACAGATAATGACTGCTATGAAATTTCTGCGGAGTTGTGCCGATTTCCCCCCCTCTCCATGTCACACTTAACCATGACATTTAATTTCACCTGGGGAAGCCAGGTAATGGAATTGTTTATTAGATGGCCGCACCAAGATGGATTTCCGAGGGGGCAGGGTTTTTAAGACTCGTCCCCTTCTCTGGCTCTCCTGGAGACCTCTAAATTGGTTGCTGTTGAATAGCCTTCCTGCCTTTTATTTCCCTTTGGCTTTGGGGGATGTGGAACTGCATCCCTAATGCAGCATCAGAGAAGCCTTGCGCCGAGCTCCCTGCCTCTTTCGCACCTCTGCCCCTCGACGACTGTGCCATTCGCACTCCCTGTGCATATGACTCACCGATTCAAGGTCAACCTCAAAGAAGCTCGGAGGAAAAAGAATAGGAGGATTTAGCATTTTTTGAAGAATGAAGGGAATACTAAAATACAGTTTCTTGTCTCTGCTCCTTCCAGACAAAAGACAGACAAGGTTGTCATAGGTTACCCAGATTTTTCAGACAGTGATTCACCTTTGTTCTTCGAATTGATTGTTGATTTTGAGAACGTGGTGAAGAATAGACTGGCAGGTCTTTTTTGCTCTCTGATTTTTGGACCAGCGCTCGTACTAGGACCATAAAAATTAACTGTTATTTATGTATTTCACCTCTGGAATTCACCCTTGGCTCTCTTTGCATCTCATTACGTTCATATTTTGATCAAGGATGTGTCAGAAGTCCGCTTTTAGTTAAAATGAAAATTTTTCTGTAAAAGTCTTCACCTCTGCCACAGCTCAGCCTGTGGAGAGCGTATTTAAATAACACTAAATGCTTTTCTCTGGTGTAGATTGTCATTACAGGGCTTTAAAACCTCCTGAGTCAAACCATTTACACCCCCAAACTAACCACAACAGCAGAAGCAAGCAGAACAGAAGGCCGTGTTGAAATTTGCACAGCCTCTTTCTCATTTTTCATGTAGTACGCTGCATGATGGTGCATGATAGAAGACAAAGAGGATAGATTGAAAAGTGTAATTTCACACAACCCAGTCCTTGCGTTCTCCGTCCCAGAGCGCCTGGGGTTCGGCGTGGCTGCTTGTGCTCACCGATGTGATCACTACCCTTGATTGTCGAGAGCGGATCACCTCCCTTGTTTGCCGAACACACCTGCACACATCACCGACTGTGGAGTGTGTTCATGTGCTATGATTATAGATAGATAGATGGATTAATATATCGGAGCTGAGCCTTTGTTCCAATTTACCACTGAACACTGTCTTCTCATTGTTAACAGATGGTAATTTTAATCTAATCAATGACTGCTTCTCTATTATTTGTTAATTCAGCCAAGTGTTGTGACTGTAATTGCCCCATCATACCTTGTAGGAGAAGTTTATCAGAGATCTGATAGCAAACATTTGAGCAGCGTTGTGATTAGAGGGTTTCGTTCTGCCCGGTTGCTGCGTTTACCTTCTGTACAGCCGTGGGACGGCGTATCTTATCATGTTAATTAGATCACCGAAGACTGATGAACACTTCAGTGGACGCTGCGCCACTGTCCCCCACGCCCTCCAATTGAGAAGCGCAGGCTTAATGGACGAGAAACGCACAGCCCATTATTAGAGGCATCCACTCAGTCTCGTTTACGCCACTCTTTCTCTCTGCCTCATCTGCCTCGGCTCTTTTCAAGCACTGCTAATTGTGTATATGTGTGTTATTCAGGTCAGGCAACTAGGACGTGATCTCTCATCCAGACAACACAGGTGTCCTTTAAAGAGAGAAAGGGAATTTCATTCGCAGCAGCAAAAAAACATGTTTAGTCCACATTATATTCATGGACGTACTGTTTATGTGCATCAGCCACAGGTTATAATGAAATGAGCCATGGTTGAAGCGGTTTCACTCACTCCATGATTTGTTTTTTTCTCTCTCTCGATCCATGCTTGTGCCACGATTATGAGAGGATTCAGTCACTGGTGTTGGCCTGCACCCATGAAATCGAGCAAGTGCTTTCATTTCGCTAAGTAATCAGGCGTCTACCCCACATGTATAACCAAATACTTTTCCACTGTTTTCCAGATCACCGTGAAATCAAGTACGAGGTTCTGCCAATCGCTCTGTGTGTATTCCAGATTAGCGCAGCAAACACAAACAACTTCATTCACTAGAGATGAAATATAGGTTTTATACTATATTATATTGAATTACAGTGGTGGCCAAAATTTTTAGAACACTAGTGTTTTCACCAGCTAAAAAATGGTTTTAAGTCAGTTTAAACTATCTTTTGCTGTAGTGTATCAGTAGGAAATAGCAGTTTACATTTTCAAACATTAATTTTACCATTAATTGTAATAATCCAGTGAGATTGTTGTTTGACAACAGCCAGTGCTGCACACAAAGATCTGATCTCATCATCATCATCCAGTCTGTCTGGAATGACATGAAGAACCAGAACGTGTTCACTTGCGACTGACCAAATTTGTGTTTCTGTTTTTGAACTTTTGAGAAGTTGTGTGCCTAGACAACACTGCCCCTCCAATCCTAGTCTTGCAATTTGAAGTATTTGTGATTTCGTGTTTTATCACAGCAGGGTGTGAGTAGTTGGAAGACAGTGTGGTCCCTCACATTCTTTCCTTATTAATCAGCCTGTCAGACGCTAACGCCCCGGTCGATGCAGTGACGGCCCACCAGAGTGGCCAGGGATTAAAACACTTCCACACACTCTCTCAGCACTCCGTCAACATGTGCCACAACGTTCCACAAGACCACCGCTGCTTCAGGGGCCGTCACACTGATGACTAATGGGTAATGAAGTCCTTAAGAACCCCTGGAGTGAGAACGGCTGTCATAACCCTCTCCTGAGTGATTGGACTACAACCTTTCAAGCGTTTTATCTCTGCCTGTGAAGAATGGTTTGTTTCAAAGTCAATCATGCAGACACAGCTGGACATCTGAGACTTTGACCTGATGTTGGCCGTTTACTTGCTGATTATTTTAATCAACCGCAATCAAAAGACATCTTAAATGTTATATATTTATTTCGTTTCAACATTTCCTGTACATGGCAAAAAAAGGCTTGACTTGACTTAACTTAACTTAACTTAACTTAACTTAACTTAATTATAATAATAATCAGAAAATGTATTATTATTTGTATTGTATATTTTATAATATATAATTACAATATTTATTTTATATATAATGCAAAAACATCTCATTACCATTAAAGTAATTCAATTAAAATCTTTTTGCTAAAGTAGTAGATTAAATGCCCTACAAATTCCCAGCAACTACAATAATTATAATTGTTCTTTACACATTCTTTACAATTTAAAAAAAATATATAATTATAACATATTCATAATAATAATAACAATAATAATATTTTCTCATTACAGTAATTACAGTTTCCAATAAGTTAACTTATATTTTTCAGGGTATGTAGGCTTTCTGTCATTCTTTCTGTCTATATTTCTCATCGTCTCTCCAGCTCTCAAGAAGCATCTCCCTGCAGCTTTCTGTAGAGGAGGGATCAAAGCTCAAGACCTCTCAGTGTTTCTGTGTCTCACAGAAGCATTATAAACTCCTCGCTAAGATGGTCACCAGGAAAAGTGCAGCCAAATGACTATCTCTGGCCTTAGTCCATCAGCCGTTACATAATCAGCGGCATCCAATTAGGTGAGCTGCTCTTGGGTAACATAATAACAGGCCAGAGAGCAGCTTAAAGAGACAGGGAAGAATCCAAATCTCTCAAATGACGAGGGCAACTGAGTTGCAGAGAGACAGGAGAGAAAGAAAACAATGTATAGAGGCATGCTTCGTTCTATAGCCTTTTTTCTCACCCTGACAAAAACATGACACTGTTAGTGTTCTTTTTTTTTTAGAGACAATGGCCAGATGTAGCCAGTTAGTAGTCAGAAATAGAAATCAGGAAATAGTACAGATAAATTTGTAGTGATGCTACAAGAAGAAAAGGACTTAAATCAGCTTATTAAGCAGGGGGACATCTACAAGTGTGTGAGCTATTCACATTATGATAGGGTATTGCGTCTGTGTGTGTAAGAGAGAGTTAGCACTGGGATTCAGTCCATTTTCTTGATCCATCACACTCGCTCATTTTCATTTAGTTGTTATATATGAAATTTAAAATGGACTTGCTTTATCAACATGCTCACATTCATTTGAGTGTGTTGAAATTAGCAGGCAGAATTACCTCTAAAGCTTTTAATCTAGTTTGGCTCTTTTGTGTCGGACCCCAGGGTGATCGCAGCAGGATGCTCCATTCTCACAGTACTCATCTCACTCTTACACATACACACTCATACTGTGTTCCTAAATATGGCTCTGGCTCTTTTGTAGAGGGACCCACTATTAGGCCACTGTTATTTCACACTGCTTGCACATTTATTTCGGCTGCCATAACCATACAGGTTACAGCCTGCATACTTGCTCATAAACAGTGCCATGCAGCTGCACATGCAGCTTCAGCTGTGAGCCTGCTTTTGCTGTTACACTTTTGTCCTAAAGGAAAAAAGCAAGAAATAACACTTCCGGTAAAAAGTTTGGGGTCAGAAAGAAAAGAAAGAAGTTGCTTAGAAACTGATTTAATTTAGCAAAAAAAACAAAATAAAAAAAATAATAAATCAAACACATAAATACAACAAATATTAAATAAATTAATAATGTTAGAAAAGTTTTCTATTTCAACTTTGTTAATCAAAGAATGATGATTTTATTTATTCATTTATTTCTTTATTTTTAATATAACCCTAAACCAAACCCTAATCCTAATCCTAACCATATAGATTACATGTACCAAATATAAAAACACATAATATAATAACAATAATAAACCAAAAACAAAAACCAATAAAAAAAACCAAAAACATAATCCTAACCATATAAAAACAAATTTAAAATATTACTCAGTACTTAAATCTATAATTACACTGTAACAATTACACCTTAAAATAAAGTGTAACCTAATATTCCACAAAAATATTAAGCTGCACAACCATTTTCAACATTGCTTTAAGAAAAGTCAATAATTAAGAAAAATAACATACTGAAGACTGGAATAAAGGCTGCTGAAAATTCAGCTTTACCATCATGAGAATAAATAGCATTTTATAATGCATTAAACAAGAAAACTTTTTTTTGTTGTTTCAATTGTTTAAATATCTCACAGTACTATTTAAAATAAATGCAGCCCTAGTGAGCATTTTTGGAGACATTTTTAAAAAGCATTAACATACATTACGAACCCAAAACATTTGAATGGTAGAGAATATTCTTTTGACATCTTTATTTTTCTGTTTGTTACTACTTTAAATGTTGAGCTTTATTTTTGTTTCATTAAATAAGGCCATCCCTCTGGATAATGGTACTTTTTTTTTGTCTAACGACAATTGCTTTCCTTTTCACAGCGGTTCTATTGCTGCTTCATTTTTTTTTTTTTTTTTTTTTTTTTTTTTTTTGATTCTGTGTAGAATGTGTTTTCAATCATGAGTGACCATCATCAAATCCTCTTAAGTGACAGTCACATCAGAGACTGAGCGAGGTTTAAATGAGGCCTGTTTGCTTTTTTTAATCAAAGATAAATGAACCAGTGATGAGATGAATGATCATTCCAGCTGAAAGCGTTTGAGGTCAGGTAAAGAAGGGACTGAAAGATCATTTGCAAAAACTGTACAAATACAGTAGATGAAGTACTATGACACTGGTTGAAATGTGGCAAAAGAACCTTGTTTTTAGTAGACATGGGTGAATAATTTCTGTTCTGTGTTTTTGTGTACATTTTCTGAGGTCAGTATAGTGATTTAGTGTTGCTTTTTTGTATATTGTCAAAATGCATGACGTTTTTATGTGCACCTTTGTGTGCGTGCAAAGCAAATGATAGAGTAGAGGTCAAAGAGGTTAGCAGGAGTCTTACCCAGCTGTTGATTAGTCAGAGAGGATCATGGGTAATGGAGCTTAGATTGATGTTGATGTTGAGTGATAAATGATGAGCATGTGTTTTCTCTTGTGCATGTGTGGAGGCAAACAGTGAGATTAGACAGTGAATGATCTACTTCTGATCACATATACTATAATGAAGTTCTTTCTCTCTTAGTATAAAGCTCGGCATCATCGTTTCTCCTTTTTTGCTATTTTTTCCTTTATTTCCTAATATCCTTTCCTGTTTCCCTCTTTCTCTGTTTGCTGCAGTCTTGTAATAAAAGCAGCACAATTTATTTACAATTTGCCGTGTGAGGCTCTTACATCAGTAGCGTAATGTACCGGCTCGTTTAAAATACATTTGCAGCCGCGACTTTATTTTGCAAAGATGATTTTTCATCCACGCTTCGTCCTTTCCCTTTTTGCAATGAGGAATTGATAATAGACCTGTTTTCCCTCTCATCCACTTATCTCGCACCCTGATGGAGAGAATGAAATAAAGGGGGGAAAAACTGGATGAAATGTTTTATTTTCCCCCCACTCTCTTTGTGTGTGTTTTTTGCATGTAGAATATGTGCATTAACACAGCGGAGAGAATTTTATTCCATTGAGTGAACACAGGGCTCTTGCAGGTGACACATGCTTTTAATGGACTCTGCCATGGTAAAGCTTTTATTCCAAAACTATCTTCATTTTAGTCATGAGAAAATAAAGAAGCTATTTAGATAACAGTAGATAAATAATCTAGTGGTCTTAAACATTTTTCAGATCTCTGGCTGTATTGAGAGAGTCTCTGGGTTACATATAGTATTCAATTTAATGTTTTAGCCTTGATTTTAAGCAAATATTATCATATTAATGTGTTTACACAATTTTGAGGCTTGCTTTTTTTAAAAAAAAAATTTATTGAGCAGTATGCTTGTAAATTACATTAATTGTGGAGGGAGAATGACACATAGCTGATCCTTAGCTTTGGTTGATGCTTTATTTTTGTTTAACACATAAAAATAGACCAAACACTACCGCAGAAGTGTACAGAGATTTGTAGTCCTAGAACAGAATATTCAAAAACATGAAAATTTAACACAGACAAGTATTTCTGAACTCTGTTTTGCATATGCATGTGTTGGTTTTCAGATGTTTGTCTGACCCGATGTTTTTTTTTTTTTTTTTTCTGTCGACAGAAGTTGATTTTGACAGTTTTCAGCTTTTTATCACTATTTGTCCTGTCTTTCTGTCTTCTGTCTGGAATCTCAAGTCTCTCCTAATTCAGGCCACAAACTGCACATCCTGTTTCACAGCTAAACTTTACACTTGCCAAACAAGTCTGCCTGGGTGGACAGAGCAAGCAAATGAAAAGACAGAAGACAGGATAGTGTAAGGAGAAACAGAAACTCGTGGATGACAGCTGGAGTTGGGCGGATAGACCGTGAGGTTCAGCACAAAGAATCCGAGCGGGATTGAGATGAACAAAAGAGGAGGAGAGTGTTTAATTAGTGTTGGGTTTTCTGTAGCATTACAGGCTTTTTCTTTTGCCAGGTCCTTTGATGACTGTCTCCCTGCGGCCCCGTCTTATTACCCGTACAAATCTCTACAAATACTGGAGCATTATTGGAAACGCATACAATCAGGCCTGCCAGCTTCGGCACCAAATCACCAATCATAAATATGCACTTTATCATGATAATCATTGCATGTCTCCTCATTTCATTTCCACAGATGGTTTAATCTCTTTTTAATGTGGGCTTTAGTGCGGATTCTTGAAAATGCCAGAGAGACCCGTGCTAAGCATTCATGCGATTCATGGAGCCAGCAACTGTTACTAAAGTTTATCATTTGCTATTTCAAAGCGCATGCTTTTTTTTTTTCTTTTGCAGATGCTTTTGTCTAAAGTAACTTATGTATTGGAGCTTAACACATTGAGGCACCTATGGCAACTTTTATAGTTATTTTTCTCTGCGCATCTGTACAAGTTCGTACACAACAAATGTTTTCGTCCGTTTGCTGACTGTGGAAAAAGACAAAGATTGATGTTTGTGAAATGAGCACTTTAGCTTGGCATCACAGTATTGACGCTGCGGTAACATTGCAGTAATGTTGTGGCATGATTAAGCAGCCCTTGATCAGAAGGGCTGGAATACTGGAGGCTGTCTCATGGGCCTGACAGCCCATCCCTCATTCCCTTTCAATCCCTGTTTATTTCATCTCCCATTCTCTTTAACACAACTCTCAGAGACATACAGAGAGAGAGAGATTTGGAGGGTGGGGAAGATGATAAAATGTCATTTTTCTAGATCATCATCAGTCTCGTTTTCCTTCTCTTGTGTCCGAAAGAAGATTGTTATGCTATTTATTGAGAAGGTTATTGTGTGCCTGATTTGGTGAGGGAAGGAGGGAGGGAAGTTTATCATGGAGGTCAATTTCCCAAACCCAACAGCACCAAAACACTCAAGAAAGTGCTGCTTACAGCATACTGAACAGTTTATACTTAATACTTGTAAATGTCTTGTATATGTTGTGAACAGTACACAGTAATACACATTTCATCAGTTCATCAGCAGCTCAGTTTATAGCACACAACTTCTATTTCTATGCAAGATACTTTGGTATCAACCCTCTCATCTGCATCACTGCCAGTGCTTCATTAGATATATATAGTCTTCGTGACATTTGGAAGACACCATGTTAGACCATTTCATGTCAGTTGCCCTTTCATTAGCGATCTAAATGTTAATTGATGGGGTTAACGACTTCTCACTACAAATGTGTGGCAGGAATCACTGAATTGGCTTAGATCTGCAACACTGGCGTTCTTGCTGCAACCTCGCTCACCAGGCAAACTGCAAATCCAATGGCGCTTTTAAGGATGTTTAGTGACTTTTGCTTGGCCTTTAATGTGCCCTTTAATATGGTGACAGTGTAGTACATAGCATGTGAAAAATTACCTGTCTGAAAGACCTTTAAAGCACTGTTCTTTGTCTACGTCAAAATGTATTTGTCTGTTTAATATTAATCAGCTGTGCTTGTAAGTGAGGCAATATATAGTTCAGTTTGGTGTAGCTGAATCTATAGATTTATGAACAAAGATGATACACAGAATCGACCGAAAGGCATAACATACCTACTCACTAGACCTGCTTTTACAGCCTCTTTGTGTTTATACCATTCAAACTCAAACGTGTAGATTTCAAATAAAGAATGAGTTGTTGGAAAGCTTAGTTGTGGTGATGCTGTTGATATACAATGAACAAACATGTTAGAATCTTACACTTTTGTTGGTTACAGAGGATATTTTCTGCAATAATTCAAAATCCAGTGGATAATAGATTGAGTTGTTGAATCTATTGAACTATTCCTTAAAGAAATAAATTCTTTACCACGTGCTTTCCCATTCAAAGGCAAGAAAAACACAATACTTAGATGCTTTAAAGAGGCCATAATATCATACATTTGCATTCAAGCAGTGAAGGCCGTTACACACACTTTGGTTTTGTGTGCTTCTGTGAGACGGCACCGTGAATCATGCATCATCTGACTTGCATATGTGTTAAGTGTGTATGTGCTGTGTGTGTGTGTGCAATGAATGGGCATAGTTTTGATGGCACGGCTGTTAGTCATGATGAACAGATCAATACTGCATATCTTTATCCCACACACAGTTGCTTTCTTCTCCTTCTGTAGAAGTGGGGTGATATGAATGGAATGGCTTGATGGAGGGGTGGTGAGAGGGCTGTACTTTCAGATCGATATTCCAGCTGTTCATGGACTCTTGTGTTTTTAGAGTGCCCTATATCTGTACATCGCAGGCCTGCTGTCATGTATTTCATGTGCTACATCTGTCAGTGTTTGAATTGGTCTTAGAGATCTGCATGTGATATAAAGGATAAATCAGCTAATTTGTTCCAATTACATAGAGAACATGAATCTTTAATAATCTTCCTCCATCTTGCCAACTGATTACAATTAGTTCTTTAGGGTTTTATTTTCTCAAGTATTAGCCATCCCACAATTCGCCAAATCAAATTTGTCCGCTCCAGAGTTTTAGCATAATTAACAATTAATTGTGGAATTTAATGAGAAATCACGTCTCTACTTTCTCTTGGTCTTCAGGCTCATTTTTCTGTTTCTGTCTCGTTTTCTTTTGTTTTTTCTGGCTCTCACTGTCTTTTTCTGTTGGCTGCTGTCTCTGATTCTGTAATTTGCATTCTTGTTCTGTTTTCTATCTTCTCCATCCTTTCTCTGCTCACTAAAGTGTCTGAGGAGAGTGAACCTGTGGAAGAGCCACTCAAGTACAGTAAGTGTGTGGACGTATGGAGAGTGAGTTTTTCCTGCATGTGGCCCCTTCCCCATGCTGACTCAGTCCATTGGGTATTTAAGAAAATAAAAAATAAAAAACAACCAGAGACAATACTCTAGGGCTTTGGGACCTAGTGAGCTGCCTTGCTGTCTTCTTCCCTACATAGAAAAATGCCTTCTAAGATGGCATCCTAACTAAAATTTAATCAATTTCAAAACTTGAAAATGCTGTTCAAATGTTTGGGGTCGGTAAATTTTTTTTATTTTATTTTTTTAACAAATTACAACTATTGTTTAGAAAATAGAAATTGAAAAATTAGATTAGAGAATGTTAGAAAAGATGTAATAGAAAATATTAAATTGATCAAAAGTGGCAGTAAAGATATTTAAAATTTTACAAAGAAAGTAACAAATAAAAACAAAAAAAAATAAAATCACAGTTTCCATTAAAGCAGAACTTTTTTTCACCATTGATAATAGTGTGAAATGTTTCATAAGACACTCCCCCAACCCTCGCTCAAAAAGGTGAATAAATTTGAGTATAAAATCAGAATATAAGAATGATTTCAGTAACTGCTTTGAAAATTTTTCATCACAGGAATAAATTACATTTAAAAATATAATATATGGAGAATGGTAATAATATTTCACAGTTTTATTTTAATTTATTTATTAATTTTTTTAAATTTTTCTTTGATCAAACAACTGTACTTTTGGTGAGCATAAGACACTCCCCCAACCCTCGCTCAAAAAGGTGAATAAATTTTATATATATATATTATATATATATATATATATATATATATATATATATATATATATATATATATATATATATATATATATAAAATCTTCTGATTTGATATATATATTCTTTCAAAAATCTTACCAGCCTCAAACTTTCTGAACATTCTTGACTTGCCTTTTCTGCTAGTATGTACTATTGGCTTAGATTGACCAAAAGGTGTCACTTTTGGCCTGTCGCCGGTGTCCTTCTAGCGCTTTGCAGTGCAGTCTAGGTAGGCAGCTCACTAGGTTGGAAAATAGCTAGTGGCTGAATAACCTGTGGAGCTTGTAGGGTGTTTTCTAGTCACTTTGACTTTCTTTTGTAGTCACTGTCATCTCTGTGTGTGAATGTAAAAGGCTAATGCTGTTGTGGTTTAACTATGCATCTGAGCTAGCTGTTTGTGTGAATAGGGCTCTTTTCCTGTAGATTAAAGTTGGTATCCAGACAGCCATGTTAATTAGTGCACAAGACAATTATGCACCTCTCTCCGGAGACCTGCGTTTACTTCTCTTAATCTGGTGTCTTAAATAATTAAACTTGTATTGAAACCCCTTGCTTTCCATCTGCTCCTCTCATCATCTCTTTTCTCTTTTTTATTTATCACTCATTATCTCTCTTCTGAGATCTGAAGAGGGAGCTGTTTAACCTGTTAGTCAATGACCTCTGCATTGCCTCCTAAGTTCTATTTGTTTTAAAAGCCAAACAAAAGACAGAGAAACATGATATCAAATTATTTAGCTCCCTTCCTAAAATCTCCATGCAGAGCAAGCTAAATGCATACAGTGTGTATGCGAGTGTATGTGAGTGTGACCCCATTTACTACAGTCAGCACAGCTGTGTGGCTCTAATCTCATTCTTCACAGCTGTCTTGCCAAAGACCAATCCCCTTATTCTCTCAGCATGACCATTACACACTCATTGGCTCTGCCTCAAAACCTAATGAGCTACCTAGACAGTATTTTTGGACATGTTCAAATTGAAACCACCTACCTGGACAGAATTTTCAAATTAATTCAAATTAATCTGACCTACTTAGTGTTTTGGGGCATCATAGACAAACTGAAATTGAAGCTACTTACCTTAGAAAGTGTTATTGGGTATCATAGACATGTTCATCATGAAGTTACCTACCTAGAAAGCGGTTTTGGGTGTCATAGATGAGCTCAGTTGACGCTACCTAACTAGAAAGTGTTTTGGGGCAACATCAACATGTTTGAATCGAATCTTAATACTTATACAGCATTTATGGGCATCATAGACAAGTTTACATTTAAGCTACACAATGTTTTTGGCTATCATGGACATGCTCAAATCAAAGCATTTATTGAGCATTATGGGTGTTTGAAAGTGTGCAGTTTTCCATTCAACACACGTTACATCACTCTCCTCCTGTCTCGTCAACATGACGTTTACGCAATGCCATCCTGCTCATCATCATCTGACCCCGAGAGGTCAACGTATCACAGAACCCCACGGGTCCTCATTAAATGCATTTTCCTTAAGGATTGGCTCTTTAATTATTCAGTGTTTTCTGTTCAGTGGTGTTTAAGATGAAATGCTAGTTTCTTTCCCACATATGATTGACAGTAATGGTGAAAAATTAAGCACGGACTGATGTGTTCCTACTGTTGTAGCCCATTAGTATGCTTCAAGCACTGTGTCAGTTTTGTGACTGTCTGTGTGTGAATTTGCTTGTTCACACTGGTATTTTTTGTTTTCTGCATACATGTACTTGGGTGTGGTAATAAATTGTGTTGATGATGATTTTCAGCTCGACGAGAAGAGGAGGAACTAGAGAAGAAATCCATCAAAAAGAGAGTCAAAGAACTGAAGGTGCTGGACCCGAAAATTGCACAGAACCTCTGTGAGTATTATCCAGTAATCTTTGGTTTGGGTTTGGTTTGGTTTGGTTTAGTTTTTGTTTTGTTTTGTCTTGGGTTGGGTTTGCTTTGGTTAGTTTTTTTTTTTTTTTTTTTTGTATTTGGTTTTGTTTGGTAATCAAGGTCTTTTTGTTTGCTGTTTTTTAATCATTTTTTGTTTTGTGTTTGGTTTAGTTTTTGTTTTGTTTTGTCTTGGGTTGGGTTTGCTTTGGTTAGTTTTTTTGTTTGTTTGTTTTTTGGTTTAGTTTGGTTTGGTTTTGTTTGGTAATCAAGGTTTTTTGTTTGCTTTTTTCAATCATTTTTAAAAATCAATTTAAACATTAGCTAGGGTAAAGGGGGGCAACAAACTTGAGCTTCTATCTCAAAAACCTAACAGTCATAGCAAAAGACACTCATAAAATAGACCTAGATGCAATAACACAAAAAAAAAAAAAAGTATAGCAAGTGCATAGACCAACAATGACAAACATAGTGCAGATGAGCAGAAATAAACAGCTTTTAGACTTGTCTTCTCCTCTTCATTTTTTGATGATTTTCATGTTGTTTTGGAAACAGTATTAAAAAGTTATTTCCCTACTGCTCTGACTGTGCAGAAAGGTATGTGAATCAGGTGTCCTTTTTTCCTTGTGTCCGTCCTTCTTTTTCTTTCTCAGAACCTTGAGGTACACAACAACAGCTGTCTTGTGCTGTTATATATTGTCTTCTCTCTCTCTCTTTCCATCTCTCACAGACACTTCTCTTTGCATCTGTTTTTAAACATTTAAACTGCTTTTCTCCCCACTTCTTTACTTTTTCTCTGTTTTTCATTTGCATGTATTCACACTAATTCATTTATCCGAGTGTCTCTGTGGCAATAAGCAAAGTTCTGTTATAAAAGGGAAAGGGAGAAATAAAATGTTCCTGTCCCAGCTGAACACCCCGCCAGTCAGATCACTGTCCCTCACCCTTTTTCATCCTTCTGTCATTCACTTACTCCTTCTCTCACCTTCCCTTTATTGCCATTCTTCTGAAATCGGATTTTAGCTCAGGAGCTGTGAGTATTTGTGACAAATGCAGGCCGAGGTAAAAACCCTGTTGTCTTGATATATGAATGTTATCTTGATACTGCCTCGTCTGGCCCTCGTCTCGACTAGCTGAAGTGAGTTTCAAATGCAGACGACGTCAGGCTCATTCTTTCTTTTTATCAGATATTATCACAGTGCTGTGGACATACATGCACCAAAGACAAAGAGTGTGTGTGGCCTGTTGATGAATACTGCAGGGGGTTTTTGATGTAAACTGTGTCTCTCTCGCTACCTTAGCCATTTTCCTGGGGTCGTTCCGTATGCCCTATGAGGAGATCAGGAGAATGATTCTAGAGGTGGACGAGGATCAGCTGACTGAGCCCATGATCCAGGTAACATCACCTCTCATCACCATTCATGACCTTTCAAGCATGCCCATGTTCAGAGAGGACAGCCACAAATGTGAGCAATTCCGGGTACATTTTTCAGCAGCACGGTAAACGGTTTCCACATCTATGTTATAGGGTGCTTGTATTACTGATACTTGGTTATTATGAATAGCTTTACTGTTATAATGAAGAAGATGGTCTATGCTTAAATCATATGACTGCGTCACTATACACTATTGTTTCTCATGGCTTTAGAATTTCATCAAGCGCATCATAGAAAGACTGTACAGCGGCATAGCAGAATCTTCTGTTTGACACTTTTCTACTGTTGCATGGTTTAAATGCATTTATTTCATTTTTGTTTTATAAATACATGAAACATTCTCCCTCTCTTTGATTTCCTCCTGCTTTTTATCATTCAGCACTGATGTGAGGCTCAGCTTTATGTATTCTTCAGTAGCTCAGTGCACAGCAGGTTCTCATTTACTATTATAGTTTTAAAATATCCACTACTTTAGATCCATAACAGGGCTTTGTTATTTTATACTGCTTACCACTTAAAGCACCCTTATACTTATGTTAATGACTGAGATGGGAACAACAGAAATAGCCATATGCATCTATACTATATATTTCATTTTGGAGTCATAGACAAAAGTGGCCATCCATCTATTTGGCTCATGTTCATGTGCGATAATGAAGTGACCGTTTGGAGATAAACTAAACCAGTTCATATATGCTTATATGAAGCTTCAAAGTTTTTCCTTTTGAAGTAAGAGGCTTGAGATAGGTGCTTTCTGACTTTATCTGAACCCCCACAGATAAGCAGTTAATTAAAAGTGTGTTTATATTGTTTTACTCTATGCCAATACCTATGAGTTACAGATTCAAAAAATAACAAGATCGCAATACGTTAATAAATGAGAATCGCTGGATATCTATATATATCTATGATTTAATGATCTCATGGAGAGTGACAAGGGTACACGAGAGGTTGAGAGAACACACGCTGTGGATAGACGTTCACATGATTGCATGCATAAAAATGATTAAATTGCTGCTAAAACATTTATTTTATGTATTTTTTCTTAGCATTTACTTTTTATATGATAGACTTAATGGAGACTGACAGCAGCTGATTTGGGAAAGGAGATGCTGAAATGGATAACGAAACATCATAGTGCTACCAATGCTTTGAGATAAAACCACATATTATGATGAAGCTGTGTTAGTGGTGTGAATTCATTTCCAACTTTTTTAATATTGATACATTCAAGTCATTCTGAACACAACAAACTAACACAGAAATGCCTCGTTGCTAGGAGATGTGTAACAGATGAAAACAATAAGTTTTCTAAAACAGGCTGAAAATATCAAACGTGTTTGATATCCTCTGACTAGGTGGAATCATAGTCTGAAGCTAAACAAAGAAATGTCAGAGTCTGTGACCATTATTATTTTTAATCAAATAAAATAAGTTAAAAAAAAAGGTATGTATCACAATAAAGTTATTGCATTAATAATTTATTTTTTATGGAGTGTTTAGTATTCGACCTGCTAATGAGCAGGTTGTAGTTTCATTTCCAGCCTGGGCCAACCCATGAACTGGAGGGTTACTGAGATCACAGGTCTGCTCAAGTGCCGTTTTGCCCTTGAGCAAGATGCTTAACCTCAGAATTCTACAGGGAGATATATAGTCCCTTCAATTAATCTAGTGTGTCATTAATTGCCAGAGAGTCGATTTAGATGAGGAGCTCCTCTAAATGGCTAGACACTAGAACTAAACCATCAACAATTAGATTGCAGGTTAAAGTTGAACTGTTAATTGAATGAATGTAGCACACATTCTTTGTAACACAAGTTCTTCGTCTTGTTCTCCCCTCCAGAATCTCGTGAAGTACCTGCCTGAACAGGAGCAGCTGAACGCACTGGTCAAGTACAAGAGCGAATTTGCCAACCTCTCTGAACCGGAGCAGTTTGGAGTAGTGGTAATTCCACAAACACACACACACACAAACACACACACACACACACACACACACACACACACACACACACACACACACACACACACACACACACACACACACACACACACACACACACTCACTCTCTCTCTCTCTCTCTCTCTCTCTCTCTCTTCTCAATTCTGAATGGTTTTCATATGAATTTACTCTTCAGTCTAGTGACATGTCCAGTTAGAAGTCATCAGTCATTTTTTTTATTTAAACTTTTCTCAGGTCGATGTTGTGTTTGTCCCTCTACAAAAGATTTAATCTCTTAAATTGAAAACGAAACCGATATCATCTAGACACAAACAAAACAACTACATATTGTACAACCCAATATGTGTATTGTGTCTCTGAACAGAGAAAGAATTACTGTAATTCTCTAATGGAAAGTGCATATGGTAGACCTGACACATTAACACAGTTTTAACCTAGCTGTCTTTACTGTTTGCTCTGTAGTTAATAAAACAGTTCTTGCTGAGGCCCTTAGTGAATGTCAAGGTTTTAATTAATACATTTATATTCACAAAATGTTAGTTTAACTTGTTGTACCACATTGTTTTCTAGTTGAGCTGGTGTAATGTTTTAAAAAAGTGCCAATGTATACACTTTTTGGAGAAAACTTACCTACAGCACATTGGAACTAACATAGGAAAAAAAAAAGCATTTCCTCCATGGCAGAATTTCTAGCACCGAAGCAAACAAAATTATATTTTGCCCATGTTATGGTTTTGTAGTCTGAAATTTAAGTAGAAAATGTTTCTTTTGAATCAATTAATTTTGCTAATCTCATCTCCCCCATTTGTGCATTTAAATTACATCTGTCATTATCTAACACTCGCAATAATTTAATGACACTAATCATTTAATAACACTAATGATCAGCCGCAACATGAAAATATGATATTGATGAACCCTTAATTAATTAAGCTACCAAGATGTTACCGGTTATGATTACCAAATTGCTCACCAATATCAATTTGAATCAGTTTGATGAATCAGTTTGATACCTCTTGATATGAAATTAATTTTGTGAACACATTTTATACTCATAACAGCTTTATAGACATCTGTGTTGTTTTAGATATCACTGTTGGATAGTGTTGAATTTTAATAGTCATTTTTCTGCTATGATATTTTCAAGAGTTGTCATTTGAGATGATAATGAAGGCTTTTCTCATATTTGAATGTTTTTGACATCTCGTCTCTGAATGTGTGAGATCAATTTCAGAGCTTTTCTCAACTCTCTGTCGAGATGTGTGAAGTTTAGCTTTAAAAAGTTGTCAGACTACTGTGGCTT
Source organism: Cyprinus carpio (assembly GCF_018340385.1). Taxonomy (NCBI): domain Eukaryota; kingdom Metazoa; phylum Chordata; class Actinopteri; order Cypriniformes; family Cyprinidae; genus Cyprinus; species Cyprinus carpio. The sequence goes on along the minus strand of NC_056607.1, from coordinate 12,086,404 downwards.
TAGCTCCCGTTTGGATTTGGCATGGTTTAAGTACATGCTGCTCACCTCTGAACAATTGACCAATCAGTCAACTCAATCGCCAGTGGCACAGTTCAGCAGCTGACCCTGCTAGAGATTCACAAATTAATTATTGGTGTTTGCAAACATATGCTCACAAAGCTTCTAACAGGGATATTTGTCCCCATTGTCTTAGGCTCATTACACTTGACTTTTTAAGACTACTGGGATGCTGGAATGAGAGAAAGGGGTCTTGCTTTTTTGAGAAATGAAACGGAAGTGAAAGGCACAAAGGAATCGCTTCATGCAACAGTGTGGCCTGTCACTATGTTTGGGGTGTTTATTATATAATGAGGCATATGGAATGGTTTATGCATGCGTGGGCAGCAGGAAATGATGCATTTGCAGTTCAGAGAACTATCCAGTTCAAAGGGAATTCTTAATCTCCCATAGTGCCATTGCAAGCAGTTTTGTACTCTTTGTTCTTTTCTGGAGCCAGAACTTTGAACCCTTTGTTTGCTGCCTGCTAAGTGGACCATAAAATATAGCATGCAACTGTTGGGACCTTAAAATCATATAGGGTGATTGTGTGTAAGTGTGTGCATGTGGCGTATGTGATACTTCTATTTTAGCCATCTGCTTTGTTTCTCAGAATAAAACTTTTTAATGGCTGCATGCAGTATTTTTAGGTTCTGATAAACTGTTTCGCTTTAGTCAGGTGTAGCTGAGCGTAAAGAATTACATCTTTTACCGGAAAACTCATGGAGAAGAGAAATCTTCTGTTGCCGTAGCAACACCCCCCCCCCCCCCCCATTTTTTACCAGGTCTTAGTTCAAGGTGCACAGAAAGAAAAAAGTTTAAATCAGGCAAACTAACTCAGCCAGACATTAGAGGCAGAAAGATGAAACAGGTTGTGTGTCCCGTTCCCTATTGAGTCTTCCAGCAGGCCATATACGCTAGAGACATAGCAAGTGTGTTCAGGGTCTACTGGGACACACACACACACACACACACACACACACACACACACTGAAACGCTTCTGTTGTTCGGCAGGCACTCTGGGTGGTTGTGTGAAATGATGATTTAGCTTTCTGATAAAGAATAATACTTGAAACACTTGAAAAGTTGTTCCCCTCTGAATACTGTCACATGCTGAGTGGCAGGCACCACAGTGTTACCTCCATTCCCGTCTGCGGGTGCATTTGAATTTAGACTTAAAGGGTGATTTGAATGTCTTACCTTGAGGACTCTGCAGTAAAGTTTAGCTGGTATCATGCCGTTTTCCCTGTGGGTGGATGGATTTGAATCGGTTTCATGTACTTTTATGAACAACACATGCATGTAAGGGGTAATGTGCATTCAGACGGTTAATATCACCTTACGTATAAATAAACACTTAATAAACACCTTAATGTATAAATATGTGTATTAAAATGAAAAGGAAAAAGACCTGTTACAAATCAGCATATTGAATGATTTCTGTAGGATTCTCTGATACTAAAAATGGCTGAAAATTCAGATTTGCCATTGCAGGAATAAATTACATTCTAAAAGATATTATAAAAATAATTTATTATTATTAGTATTATTGTTATTATTATTATTATTTATTCATTTTAGCCTATGTTTGAAATACTTTTTATGTATATATTTTTATTGCTCTACGCTTGTACTAGACAGGTTTTGAGTTTTCAGATATGAAAGTCCTGTATAGAGGATCATTTTTCAGTATTTTGTTATTACAATCAAAAAAATTTAATTCAAAATTCATGACAAAATACTATTAAACATGATATCATTTGAGATGGAATTAGAAATGACACATTTTGGTTTAGAGAAAAAAGCTTGGTTTTAAAAAAAGCAATGGCATTTTGTCTGAAATAGACATTGTTAGTGGGCAAATTAAATAACACTCTTGACAAGCAAAAGACAGTTTATTCTCCACAAGGAGAATAGTCCACAAGGCTAACACCCACATGTGCATCATTGCTTTGCTTAGAAATAATGTCTTACTTTAAACTAGGCAGTGAAAAGGCTCCCAGCACTGATCAAAGAGAATATTCACTAATGAAGACTCCACTCTAATTGAAAAGTGAAATGCCTAGACAACAATGTCAAAATTGACCCTATTCCTTTACTGTTTACTTTTATTTCCCAGGTCTTGTTATATGCAATTCATCAGTGCATATTTTTTTCTAAAGAAGAAAACATGTTGTGATGGTCTGTATCAATATAATATGTTTCTGCTTTGAAACAACGTTGTACTGAGGGAACCAAGGCTGTGTGGGTGGGCAAAGCATTACCAATAGTATCATAATTAGCATGATCCAATCAAATTCTGATTAAATCAAGATCAAGTCCTTCCCTACATGATTTCACGATTTTCTTATTTCAAAAATATTTTTTAAAAATGTCACTTAACAGGGAAAAAAAAATTGCTAATGCTGTTTCGTGTTTTTTTTTTTTTTTTTTTTTTTTTTCTTTTTTTTTTTTTTTTGTAGCTTTCAGCTCAGATTTTACAAGACAACATGTTTGCAAAACTTCCAGCTTCTCATCATTAATTCATTATTAAAAGCATCTTTTTATCATCAGCGTCTTTTTTCATTGCACCATGTGTCTGGTGTCATGAAGTCCCTAAAGTGTTTCATATACAGGAGCTATTATGTGATTTCCAGCTTCACTGAACCTCCCTGATAATTCTAACTTTGCTGTCTTATAGAAGCTCTAATGAATAATTCCTTGTATATGCTGAGTGTGCCTGCCGTTTTTTTTGGGGGGGGTGTGGTACAAATCTCCCTCAAACATTTATGGCTATGAGAGCTTTGAATCGGAGTCTGTTTCATTGCAGATTAGCGCTGCCTGACACGCACAGAAGATGCCTGCTACAAGTTTGCTGAATGTTTATACACATAAATTAGGCATTTGGCTTTGCCCTATTTTCTTTACCTTCTCTTCTCATTTTCTCCTTTCTTTCCATCAGTCACTTTGTTTCAGTTTGGATTTGTTGTGCTTTTGGTCCATTATCACTTGTCTTCAAGGATAAAATGCTCCATGGGTTGATTTATACACACTTGCAGACTGATTGCAAGTACGAGAAATGATATCTGATTACAGAAAACAGCTCTAGACATATTAATCATATCTCAGTATTGAGTATCTTAATTACACCCTTAATTTGTGATAGCTAATTGTCTTTTATAGGGGCAAATTGTGCTTAACCCCCTCCTCTCCATAACCACTAAATGCACACTACAGACACAAACACACATACGCATGCTTTAAATTAAACACATACACGTAGATACACGCATAATAGAAAAGCAGTTTCAGGGGAATACAAATATTTGACATTACATTGATTTAATATGGTTCAATATGAATATATTGATTATATCAGAATTTAATAATAAGATTGAACTGTTGCCATTTAGTTTGCAAGTGTTCTTAGATTTTATTCCATAGAGATATACATTTATTCATCTTTCTGCTTATTTTCTCTTCTTCCAGATGAGTAGCGTGAAGCGTCTGAGGCCCAGGCTGAACTCCATTCTGTTTAAGCTGCAGTTTGAAGAACAAGTGAGTAACTTGCGTCCAGAAATCATGGCGGTGAACGCAGCCTGCGACGAGGTGAAGAAGAGCAAAGCCTTCAGCAGGCTGCTGGAACTCATTCTGCTCATGGGGAACTTCATGAACGCTGGCTCGCGGAATGCCCAGTCCTTTGGTTTTAACCTCAGCTCGCTCTGCAAGGTAAGTACAGAGAGAAAAAGCCCATATCTAAGATTTGGCACACTTTTTGTCCACAATTTTGTCTTTGGAAACATTTACAAAGTCTGCAAAATGGACTGAAATTTTGTCAGATGTGTTCAATGGAGCTGTTTGTGGATAAAAGCAGTGTCAGATGCTAGGCTAAGCAGTTCTAAAACAAGTGCTTTTAAACTTCTGAATCAAATACATGAAGTCTAGAAGCTGTTTTGGGCTGCTTTCCTAGAAACAGAGTAAGTATAGTCAATAAGAACGTGTATCATTTTATCCAGCGAAACCAGCCCTAAAGTCATTCATGTGATTTGCTATCCATATTTACTCATTTTGTGAATTATTAGCCTCTGTTTATCTGTTTATCAGGTCTCTCCATGTTTGAAACACACCCGCCCAAATGAACCGTGGGCATTTTTCATCAAACGCTCTCCTCCTGCTTTCTGTTTTTGGGAATAAGTGGATAAGATGATAATTTATGTTCCTTCAATGTCTGTGAAGGAGCCAAAGCTGAGTCACCATCAGGCACGAGTGCTTCTGCGTCCTTCACTCCCCTCCCGCACGTTTCCCGTTACCTTGACCCCTATCGGCCAGCCCATCTAAAGTGCCTTTCGCTAAAAACGACTGCCGTTTGAGAAGATCTCATTTGATTTAACACTATCAAGCACTCAAGACCACAATAGCCGTATCTTCTGGCATCTATCAAAGTGCAGAGACCAAAAACCACTTTATTGTTTCTTCTTTTGTTTTTAGAGATAAGTTTCAGCATAGTGACGTAATGCAGACACATATGTGCTTGTCGGTAAGAGGACAGTCTTTATATTCTGTTTAGTCAGGTGTGTTAATGTCACACTAATAAATTATGATATTATCCTTTTGCAAAGTTACACCCAGAAAGCCTCAGCAGTCGTCTTGCACCATGGGTAAAGGCCTCTAATGATAATGTTTGGGTAAAATTTTCAGATTTAGGTGAGTGGAAAAGGGCAGAAGGGGCGTATAGTTAATTACCACAGCAGCCATGCAGATTTACTAAGGTTTCCATGGTGACTTGGCATTGGGTTTTTTTATCAGGGTTGATCCACCTCTCTCTTTTCTTTCTTATTAACCATCCATTTTATTCATTACTCCTTTCACTACTTTTCCCTTCTGTGTGGTGTTAAAATTCAGACAACGGCCATCACTGCATTTGTGACTCTCCCCAGGATAATGAATGCCTTTCTGCTCATCAAGTCTCCTAGAAGACCCGATAAAAGACAGAAGACTTTATGGGACATGGTCACATTCAGACCTTTTATAAAGAAATAACCCAAAAATGAAATGTTGGTCATTATTTTCCCACCGTCATGCTGTTCCAAACACAAATAACTTTCTGTTTTCTGTGAAACACAAAAGGAGAACCCTTGAAGAATGTTCACTGACATTTTTTCCACATATCATGTGAAGATGATTGGTCCTCACACAAAGCTATTGTATACAATAAGTCAAACAGACAAATTTTATTATGCTTAATATTTTATGATTTTATATATATATATATATATATATATATATATATATATATATATATATATATTTTTTTTTTTTTTTTTTTTTTTTTTTTTTTTTTGGTGCAATATTTGAACCACAAAGTCTTTGCTGCTGATTTTGATCAATTTAATGCATTCTTGCAGAAATACATACATACATACATACATGGACACATTCATACTGCCCCCGAACTTCTGAATGGTTGTTTGTGGGTATGTTTATATGTGTACAGTAACTGGTGAAATCTTCAGCTCATTTATGTTGCATATCAACACTCGTCTTTGAACGTGTCCTTATATCCACTTAAGGGCCTCATGCATCAGAACTAATGGAGTGATCTGTTATCACTGCAGAGAGAGAGAAAGACTACATCTGTACATCTGCACATAGTGATAGAGTCCCTGATGGGCAGGAGTAACAAAGAAAGTGTGGTTTTCTGCCTTTCAAGTTCCTCGCCTGAGGGCCTGTCCTGATGATCTCTCCCTGCCTCTGTTGATCTGATAGTTTGTTTGTTTGTTTTATTCTGAGTTTAACCTGTCAGTATTTTCTTCTTTTACTCGCAGTGGGTTTATTGAGCATATTAAGTTGTCAAAGGATTTGAAAGCGCTTCTCTTTGAGCAAGTGACTCGTGCGTCACTGTTTGATCTCATCAGCAGAGGACGGTTCAGTATGTCATGGACATCAGAATCTTGATGAATGTTGTTGATTTTTTTTTTTTCCTTGCAAACCTTTTCCAATTGAGAACCGATATTTACGATTTTTTTTACAGACATCAATTACTTGGACCAAAGGATCAGATTAGATATTTTGGGTTTCTTTTTGTATTGTCATTTTCATACTTCACAGATGAAATCAACACAAGCAATTTGTAGAATCTAGTCTTTTTTTTTTTTTTTTTTTTTTTTTGAGAAGCCCTTTCAGGCAGAGCAACAAAACCTAATTTCATCCCCCCTCATCAGTCTATGCTTCACACAGCTTCCAAATGTTCCGACACTGCAATTATCCAGTTGAACCCGTGTGTATATCCAGCACAAAGCCTCTGTCAGAACACATACATTTAAAAGAAATGGCAGAGTGCGAGATAGTGTTGAGTACTAAAATGGACTAGATGGAAAGTCGATTTCTCCAATTTCATCTCTCATTTTCATTTTGAACTTTGTTTTTACTTTATTTATATCTCTTATCCCCCCCCCACGGTAATCAAGCGTCTTTAATCATCAGGCACCACCATCCAGAAGAGCTTAGTAATGTTTGCGCTCTCTGCATTAATCAAATGCTTTTTGCACTGACTTCTATAAAGGCCTGTATCCTTGTGCCACGATGATAATCATAACTGACAATGAAAATGTCTTGCTTTTCTAGTCCAGCGGCAATTTCAGTGTACTATCAAATTAACTTGTCAGACGTGAAGGCGGTGGACGCCGATGGCTTCCTTCAAGAATCTCTCTCTCTGATTTCTCTATTTCTGTAATGTTCTGAACATCTGAACATTTTTTTTTTCCTTTTTGATGGATTATATATATTTTTTTATTTTTTTCTATTCTGATTTAATGTCTGTCCGCATCTCTATATCTTTCTTTGGCTCCCAGCTGAAGGACACTAAATCGGCTGATCAGAAGTCCACTCTACTTCACTTCCTGGCAGAGACCTGTGAGGAGAAATACCCCGAAGTAATGAAGTTTGTGGAGGATCTACAGCATGTGGACCAAGCCGGTCGAGGTAAAGTATACACACAAAGAGCCAGCATCTATTTAAAAATGGACAAAAGGAAATGGAAAAAAGTCTTCAGTCCACTGTAACAGTTCATTAATGTCACTCTCCCAGTGTACAGTAAGTACATCAACTCTACCAGTTTGTATGTGTGAGTTTGTGTCGACTTCTGCACTGGTTCATTTCACACTCTATCAGCAACAGAGATAATGTCAGCTTGTGTGTGTTTTCACAATCAGAGAGTGTCAGATCTCAGGATCCTTCTATTGTAAATCTTAATCTGAACAGATCATGATCAGTGAGATGATGTTTTCGACAGTCTATGTGTCTACCTGCCTGTGTGTTTTAGCAAACAGAGAAGCAGAGGAGCCACTGTGTGAGGTCACATTGCCCTCGGCAGCCCTAGAGGCAGAGTCACAACAGGACTAGACCAACTCACTGCATTACCTAATGCTTCCAGAAAGCAAGAGGAGAGAGTTTTTTTTTTACTGCAAGTGCAAATAATCAAACAGGATTATTAAAGGGAGTGATTAAAAAGACGCCCTGCCTGCCTACGTGTATGTCTGGCAGCCTTAGAGAAAGTGTTTTAAAGACAACTGTGTTTTTCCAAATGATGGAGGACAGGACTTATTAGTTCAGATTTTATTGGATTGTTAGACTTGTTAGGCTGTAATATTATTGGTTAATGTTGTTTCTGCCTTTGTAGTGTTGGTTGCATCAGCCGAACATGCAAGTTTTTGAGACAAGGAATGTTATTACATTTTTATATTAGCTATTATGAAAAAAAATAATTTTAAGAGTAATGTGCTTTGAAGATTTATGCACAGTAAGACCAGAGACATTTATTAAGACCTAAATGGGGTTAATTTTGATTCATTTTGACTTTATGATGAACTGTTAGCTCATTTTGACCAAAATAATGTAAATTCTGTATTTTCCTCACCATCGTGTGCTACAAACGCATATGGTGAATTTAGCAGAATATTTGCTCTGCTTTTTTATACAATGAAAATTCAGCTTTGTACAAGACAAAAGGCACCATAAAAATGGTCCATGCAAGTTACATTAGAGAAAAATGTATAAGCTTTGTGACAGAAAAAGAGCAATTAGTCATCATTCACTTAAAATCTAATCACACTTGCATATATTAGTAGTCAAACATGGTGCTTGATATAGCTCATGATCACAAGTTAGTTTCAATGTATGGAAATGAACAGCTCAGATGTTCTTCAAAACATCTATTTTTGTGTTCCAAGAGAGTTTAAAGGTTTTTCTATCATGTCCACTTTCTCCTACACTTATTGCTTCTGTCTCTGCAGCTTTTTATTAGTTTTACTTTTTTTTTTCCCCTGTCCGTCTTTTTCTCTCCCGTTCCCCATTTCATTAGTGTTGCCTGCTCTTGTGCCCTTCATCAAAGCTGAAATGGCATTATGGGTAACGTATCCCCACCACGCTGAATGTCTGTCCCCGCGCTTCCCTCAGGAAAGAGCCTCTGATCGTTTTACAGATATTACTCCCATTATTCTATTCTTAAGAGCTTGCATTAGCAGGTGCATGTTTTTTTTTTCCCTCTTGGAGATTGAGATACTTTCATTAAGAATTAGCTCATGTCAGTCCCTAACTGTTATGGTTTTGTCTCCCATTGTGGAGCGAGTAGGTCTAGAGTGATTTTCTTCAGTGACTGCTAATGGAGGGTTCATGCATGTGTGTTTCTTTAATGTTTTTCAAGAGCACCAGCTGACTGCTGTTGAGACTTTCTTTTATATCTTTTATTCTCTTTGGCACACACTTGGTTTTCAAAGTGACCTTAAAATGGCACAAAACAGAGATTTTTCAACATAGCAGGGCTGTGCAATGCAACATGTGTCCCGCATGCAATGAATAAATTTATCACAGTAGCACGCATGTGATACAGATGATGTTTTTATCTCAGTGGATGCTTAAGATTTCCTGAGAAAAATTAAGAAATTACTCTAACATTATAAAATTATTATTAAATTATGTAAAAAAAAAAAAAAAAAAAAAAAAATTTATATATATATATATATATATATATATATATATATATATATATATATATATATATATATATATATATATATATATATATATATATATTTTTTTTTTTTTAAAGAAATGTATACTTATCTTCAGCACGGACACGTTAAATTGGCTGTTGAAATGTCAGCTCTTCCTTCACAGGAATAAATTACATAAAAAATAAATTTTTACTGTTTATACTGTATTTCTTTAATAAAATGTGGCCTTGATGAGCATAAGAGACTTCCTGACCTCAAACTTTTGAACAGTAGTGTATAAAGTGACACTTATCTCACAGTGGATAAATGAAGTCCTCCACACATACACGCAAACATGTCCATTTCTCTCAAGAGCTTGCAAATCACCAAAAGAACCAGTCTAATAAAATACACACGCATTGCTTTGAAGTATCCCTCTGAATGGGCATTGTGAGTGTAGGTTTACACTCACCAACCCCCTGCAACAAAAACGCACACGAACACTTAGCTCTCAAGAACATGAGTGATTTGGCTTTAGTGTACATATAATATGTGCATCAGTGTGTACTGTAACTGTAGGCTAGATTTAGTCATCACATACAGCTCTCACACAGCTATGCAGTTGCTGTGTGTTTATAAGTCAAAAGAGCATGTATAACAACATTAGGAAGGTGCCAAATGATTGATGCGCTGAAGTTATTTAGTTCCTGAATAAATGTACCATACAGATTGACAAATAGGTTTGTGTGTGTAGGCACTGGACTCTTGGGTCACACTCAAAATGAAAGTGCCAGCTGCTCTTGGCACAGTCCAATGAAACCAGATTCACCCTATCTCTCTGTCTCTCTTTCTACATTGACTCCATGAGAGGGAGCTAGAGATGAGTTTGGTGGCTAAAGTGAGGTTTTTGTATTCAGCTTGTCTCTTCTGATTATGTATACATGCATTCCGGAGAAGCTTTATGTTGTTCTGAATGCAAACTGTGTGCATTTCAACCCTTCAGGCCAAGATATGGGAAATGTATGAGATATTCACTTGTTAAAAGCTTCAAATTGTTCATCGTACATGTTAGAAATCATTAAGGACCAAAAGAAAAAAAAATGTCAGACTGAACTAAGCAGATTAGCATTTAAGTAGTTTAACATTTACACAATTCCTCATGAAAATGCAATAAATAATATCCAGCTAAGCTGAGGATGTTTGAGCCAAATCTCCACACATGATGCTCACTCAATGTGTCCCATCACATTTAGCTAACACTGTGCATGGAACGGGATCGTCCCCTCCAAACAGCGTCTGCTTAATCAAAACTGAGCCTCTTATTAAAGTCACATAATTACCTCATCAAACTACCAGCGTGTGTGAGGAACGGATGAAAGATACAGACCTGGTTTGGTCTTACAGGAACTCTTGTACTAGTAATTAAACAAATATATCTTTTTAAAAAATGATAGTTTCTGTGCTAATAGGATAACATTGAACCTTTTAGAAATTGTATGCTATAGATGATGTCATTTCTTTGCAACTAATGCTAAATGCAACAAATGTTGAGAATAATGACATCCACGCAATCATTGCGGCAGGTGTCCATACATTTAACTGCGCAAATTTACACTTTAGTTTAAGACACTTCAGATGTGTAAAATGTAAGATGCCATAGTTACTTTCCACGCTAAAACTGATTGAAGCACTAAATTAAAGGTTCCTGTGAATTTTTTTGATTATTTTATCAATACTATTTTATATAGTGTATATATATTAGGGCTGCCAATCGATTAACATATTTAATCGTGATTAATCGCATGATTGCCATGAGTTAACCTGTGATTAATCGCATCTTAATCAAACATTTTTTCTGTTCTAAATGTGCCTAAATTAATTACTTTCATGTTTTTAATACTCTAATTTACATGGGCATGGACAAATATGGATGATTTGTGCAAATGTATGTTTATTTTTAGTGAAACCATACTCAACATAGAGCATGAAGTCTAGACATGTTTCATAGGTCAAAGTTGTTTTTCAAAAAAACTGGTTCATGTCTATTTTATTAGAATAAAAGAACACAGAAATACCAGGTTCCCATTACTTCTCTTTCTTTCCCCTGAGCAATTTACTTACGCAAGCCTGTTTACATTATTTGCAGGACAGGGCAGCTCACTTCTTATGAACATGCAAAATGTAATTTTTTTGTTTATTAATACATTTGTTTGCCTCTCTGTGTCCACATACTGTAATTTGATGCAGTCAAATTCTCAATAAAAATGTTTTCCTTGTTATATTTGACTGTTTCTGTTGTCAGATAACTAAAATAAAATGAAATAGTGACTGAAACGCTGGCCATTAAGACATAGCTCTCCCTTTCAAGATGTTAATCTGCACAAAAAATCCCAAATTTTAATCGAGCCACTGTCTGATGAAATCAAATACACATAAGATAAAGACAATAGCTGAGAACAGTGTTAATCGCGTGTTAATAAAATTAGTGCTGTCAAAATGAGTTTGCGTTAAAGCGTTATTAGTGCGTTAATTTTGACAGCCCTAGTATATATATACACACACATACAAAAAGGACTCTCTCTCTCTCTCTCTCTCTCTCTCTCTCTCTCTCTCTCTCTCTCTCTCTATATATATATATATATATATATAATAGTACTTTTTGTAATTGCATTTAAAACAAAAACAAAACAACAGCTGGATTACATATATAACAAAAATTTCAAACAAATGACAATAAAATGCTTTGAGGTCTCATTGGCATTAATCATTTCATTATTTTTATTAGTTTTTAAAGACTTATAAATTAAAGTTTATAAAGAGTTATAAATGATTAAACATTTCGACTGTCAAAGCCCCTCACACTGCTTTGAAGAGAGTAGACATAAACACTTACTAGATTTTTTTTTTAAGGAAGGGTTTGCTGTCAAGCTGTAAAAAGGATGAAAAACGTATCATAACAGGCGGCCATACTGCAGAGTCTTCTGAAGCCATACGGCAGCTTTTTGTGAGGAACAGACTGAAATTTATGTTGAAAATATTCCTTTCCGTTATATCTCTGAAAACGCTTTTATTTTTCTTTCCAGTGAATGTCTCTGTCCAAAAGAACTTAGTTTTTGAGGAATGTTTGTCGTATGGAAACATGTTTTTTTGGATCTGCTATAAGCAAAGCGTGGCAGTGCATTGTTTTAAATCTCTATCTGTGTGTGTCTAAGAAGAAGAGCTTGAGACAGATGGAGAAACACCTGCTGCAGTTGGAGAAGGATCTGGACACTTTCAGCTCCACAGACGACCAGCAGGACCTGTTTTTCAGCAAGATGGCAATATCCTTTCACACGTTTGCATGCGCACCCACACTGTACATTTTTGTTTCCTTATTTTTTTGTCTAAACACTTTTACTCATTGCTGTCAACATTGTTATTTCTTCTGTGCGTGGTTTTCTAGCACCCTTCAGCCTCACACACTTTCACAAACACTAATCAGAGTTTATGTCTGCGTGTGTGAATTAATTATTTATATTGAACTTCACCGGGCTGCATGTGAAACCGAAGACAGTTTGATAATGGAGTCGTACATTCCTGTACTTGCTTGTTAGTTCTTTTCCCAGCTGTCTGTCATTGCACTCGAAACCGTTCCCTGCGGTCTGGATGCTGTCTCCTCTGCAAATGGCAAACATTTGAAAGCGAGGCGTGTTGCCAGGGGAGATACCAGGGGCACGAACTAAACGCTGAACAAAACATATACCCAAATAATCCTCAATGAACCTTTCTTCTCATGCATTTTGTATAGTTCGGTGGAGCAGGTAGTCTTGGGTAGCTTCATTATTTATGTTTTTGACTTACCGCGCATTTTATTTTTTGTACTTTTATGCTTGTTATTTTATGGACAAAAACAGATGCTTTCTTTCTTTCTTTCTTTTTTTTTTTTTAACTTTAATACTTTAGTGTGGTGCTCATGATCCAGTGAATACCTGCAGTTTTGGGTCTGACCCGACATGCTCTACCCTTCACGCTGTCCTGGCTAGACTCTACCAAGGGAGGTTATTATCTTGCTCACCAGCCACATAGTGGACTGTCTTCCACCCTTCCACACACTTTTTTTTTCCTAATTTTTTTGTGTAGCACATTTTCTATTACCTGTTTTTGCCTTTTTGTTTTTGTATGCTGTAGTAATTTACTTTTGTTTTGTATTCTTTAATTTTTATTCTTCTCCCCACTTAATAGCTACATTTAGTACCTCATACCTGCTGAGATGTTATATGAATGCATTGACTAAAATCTTAGTGAGCTACCCTGCTAGACAGCATTTTTGGGTATTGATTTTACAATTTGGACACACTGATGATGGCAAAAATATGTTCTCTTAGTGAGCAGCTTATTAGGTTTCCAGATAGCAATTACAAACCAAGTTCTTGAGTTGGTCTCTTACACTGGGAGTCGATGTTGAATGTGCACATTTTTAGTTATTGTCTTATAATACCACAATGACTGATATTGTGATACTAGAGTTTTTTTTTTTTTTTTTTTGTCAGTCAATATAATTAATATTTATATTATACTATACAGATATTTAATTGTGCTGCTAATTTCTGTTATTTTTCAAATTTAGTTTACCTTTGCTATGTTTTTATTAAAAAAGACCAACAATTTAATGCTTTTTTTTTTTTTTTTGCAAATCTCAAAATAAATATAAACTTTTCATATAGTGTATAATAATGTTGTAAGTCCTTGTTTTATGTGTAGCATTTAAATTAATTGACACCCATACAACATCCATATGTGCTTGTTGAACACTTAGGGCCTTATGAAATCCATTAAATTTTTTCCCAAATTCCGTTTAATTTTTGTTTCTGTTTTTTCCGTTTTGATTTTTCAGTATTCCGTTTTAATCTTTCTAGACTCTGTTTTAATGGTTAATTTATTATTATTATATATATATATATATATATATATATATATATCTATATATATATATTTTTTTTTTTTTTTCAGAAATACGGTTATGTATTTACATTTTTCTGTTAAATAAATTCTGGTAAATAATTTTTCTGCTAAATATTCCTTTAAAAATAATGTTTCAGTAATAATTTTATTAGTAGCAGTAGTACTATCATTACATTAAGTGATTTAAATGTCACATTTTCTTCAGGTTAACCAAATTTTTATTTGGACATTACTATGAAGACCTTTAGGTTTCTGTTTGTATATGATATGACGATAGTTTTTCTCAAAAGAAACGGTAAAATGCTCATGAAGTGACTCTCAGAGTAGTTCTAGAGATTGTGTTCATGTGCTCATATATTGAGGTGGAAGAGGCTGAAAACACTGCAAGCGTTGTGTGCTTCAATATGTGTGTAGTAAATGAAACTGAGCATCTGTGGTATTCATAAACACGCAGAACTTATACAGTTATAGACTTATACATATCACGTTTTGATTTAAGTGAAGTTTACCTACTTTTGATGCATCCATCCAAAATTTGGCGAAGTCTGTGTTTTCTGAGGAGTTTAGGGCCCTATACACTTCATTTCAAGATGATAGTACATTAAGGTGTTTTGCTGTGGCCTTTTAAACTGTAAATGTCTGCATGGAGATTGCATGACAGTATCATAGATGCAAACTCCTCACCTTTCTGTGAAAACTCACCTTTTTAAGATCAAAATAGATCATCTACAAGATTTGTGTAGCTCCAGTGAGAAAGTGTCTTTGGTGGTGGGGCCTTTTTACAATACCATTATTACCAATTCATATCTGTACCCGCTTGTAGTCAACCACAAGTTTATTTATGTGTTTTTGCAGCGTTGTAACCAATAACAGGCATCTCTGTTGAAAGCAATGGTCAGTCAGAGGTGTTTACTGTAGGTTAATCAGAAGAATCCCCTCTGAACTCATTTTTGTTTTCGTAAGTTTACAGAGTTCTACATGCTTGCAGAGAAAAAAACGCATACACGGTGTAAATAAGAGATTGATTGTCTAGTTAATCATTGATTTATCAGGATTTTTCGCGTGAGTAAGCTTGTCCATTTACTATATAAAATCAATTCTAAAATTCTCAATAAACTCTATATAATAAAATGACAATTATACATGAAGTTTTGTTTGTCTAAGAGGACCGAACGTCCGTATACTGCATACTGTTTCAAGAGTGACAAACACAAGTGTAAAAAATTACGCAAGTAAATCCACTAAATTGTTAAAAAAAAATCTGTTGGCTGAATATATTTAGCAGTTTCTACAGTTAAAACGCACTTTTTGGTGTGTCCTTTTTAAGGCAATGTTTAAAAAAATCTAGTTTTCAAATTAAATCTAAAAATACATTTAATGCATTATTATTAAAATTATCATATAATCATAATTTTAGAATAAATTCAAAATTAAGACCTGAAAACTAGGGAGTGGAAATGGCAACTGAATTATTGAGTGGTTCTCTGCTGCCATCTACTGGATATAATGGTAATTTCATGTAATTGTCATCTCAAAAGTCTTTGTTTTCCACAAGGTTTTTTGGCACATTTTTTCGTCATCTCCATGAATGAAAAGTGAATTTTTAAAGTGAATTATACTGCACAACTGTAACGTTAAAAATAATAAGGCTTTTAAATATTGTATAAGTGTTTACAGGTCTTTGTCACCTTTTTCATCCATGAGTTTGCATCCCTGCAGTATGGTTCATTTAGTACACCTGTTAGTGTGCATGTAGCTTTTTTTTTTTTTTTTACTTTTGTCCATATTGTGTGTAAGTGTGTGTTCCAGGTAGTATGGGGTGTTTGTTAATAGTGTGTCTTAGAGGTGTTATGTGTGAGTGTACAGTATGAGAGTGTCTAACAAGCTCAGGTGTACAGGAGAAAATCAATGCTTTTCTATCCCTCTGCACTGAGCTTGTGTTCAAGGGTCAGCCTCTCTCTCTTTATTTAGTTTAGCTCTCTGTCATTTAGAACAAAAACCCAGAGTCCACCTTCCTCTCTCTTTCCTCTGTCAGCGTTAACACCACTCAGCTCCACACGGCATGGGCCCTTTTCAGTCCTCTGAGCTCTTAGCACCGGCAACCAGATCAGTATTAAAGTTAATGAAGTCGTATCTCTCGCTTTCATACACCGTCTGTCCTTTCATTAGCTGATCACGTCCCCTGCGCTCCACTCTTTCTCTAATCAGAGAGCGAAGCAGGTGTGCTTGGAGGGCGTGAATGAACTTGCAGTATAAAAGACAGCAGAGGAGATGCACAAAACAGATCTGTGTTCATATACAGCCGGAAGAACTCCCTGAAGATTTCACGTGTATGCCAAACAAGCATCGCTGGCCAGCCTGTCTGCCCTCCCTTATAACATCTTCATCATGAATAAGTCATGGAGAACTTGTTATACTGAGTCCTGGAGTGATTTGCGTGGGTTAAAGTAGCTCTGTCCAGCTTTTAGGTGTCCACCTGTTAGCAGAGTTCTGGCTAATAGTCACTTTTTCTTGCATAGGAATACCTGATTATTCAAGTCTGGTTCAGGTGAGCTTGCAAACAAACTATTGCCTTCTAGGACAGTAGTTACCACACAGCAGAGATTTTGATTATATATATATATATATATATATATATATATATATATATATATATATATATATATATATATATATATATATATATATATATATATATATTTTTTTTTTTTTTTAATTTCTGTTTCTGTATTTTTTTTATTTTTGGTCAAATAATTGCAGCCTTGGTGATAAAAGACTAATATTTAAAACTATGTTACAGACTCCACACATTTGAAGAGAATATACACTTGAATAAAAATGTCCTTAAAATAAAATAAAATAACTCCATTTAAAACATAAAATATATATACTATATGTACATATATTTTTGTATATGAATTTTTTATTTTTATTGTGTGGGTAGCATGCTCAATGAATGTGTTTATATGCACTCTCATAATGTAATTATATTAAGATTTTGGCATTATTGCGATTTAAACGACTTCATGTAAATGCAATATGTCAAAATAATGTGATTAAGCTCATAATCGTATTAACCATTATCGCATAAATCTATGTGGTATATGTCGATTTTAATTGCAATAAACTGGCATGTAAATGCCTTAAATGCATTATTACAGCTTTGGCCGAAGTGTGCAAGTGCTCAGACACACTTGGATGATGCGTATTCTTCACACAATTTCATGAATGAACTTCGTGACATTATTCTGCTAAGCACCCTCAAACGAAAGCAAAAAGCACTCTCAGTTGAGCCTGCAAAAGTAGGAAATGCTCTAATGCATATTTGTGTTTGCACTCAGGAGAGCTTCAAAGGTTTCTAGTTACAACGTGTTTTCGCAGTGTTGAGCACTGTAGCCAATCACAGGCATGTCTATTGATTTCTTTAACGCTGTGGCCTATCAGAGGTGTTTGAGTTCAAGCTTACCACTACTTACTTTTATAATCAGAATAATGAAAATTGCATGTAAACAGGAGTGAAGAGGTTTGCTAGTGTCTTGTAAACATTAAGACATAACTTAAGTCCTTACTCTGCATTATTGGTGCACATGTAAACATAGGCCTAGTCAATGTATATAAATGGTAGTCTTCAAGCAAACTCAGATGAGATTTACTGTCCTAACATATGAGCTGAAGATGAAGGCAGCTTTGATAAATCAGATGCACTGTTATTTATAGCGAGTGAGCAGAATACCCTAAAGCATTTTGTAGGCTTTGACTTAAGAAAGACAGGAGAATGACAGCAGAAGAGATTGTCACATAACTTCAGATCTGTTCTCAGTAGTTTCATAACTACTGAGAACACAACCTACCGAACAGTTCACCCTGTGGCCAGCTCATAAACACAGACACACACATACACTGTGAAGCTAATGCTGCCGATATAAAAGAGAACCTTTTTTGGACGTTGATCCAAAGTTTTAACACAAGTTTTTTTTAAGTGTGATGTGAAGCACCAGCTTCAAACAGGATTACTAATTATCACATCAAAGTCAAAATATTACTATGATATTTGGAGTAAAGCTTGCTGTCTTTGCATAGGCATTTCTGACCTGACAGCAAGGATTAGACCCAGATTCCCTTTCTTTCATGTCACAGTGTGTGCATGTGTGTAAGAGTCACCACGTCAGTGCATGTGTTTATGTGAGAAATAATATGTTCTAGACATTTGATGTGGCTCAGTGTGTGATGTGTGGGTTGTAGATCAGTTGTGCTTTAATATCTGTAGATCCTAGTTGAAACACTTCATTCATATAGCACTAAATAATCAGAATATTTAAGCTATTTTCTTTTTATATACTGTAAAAACCCAAGTACACTTATGTGTGTATATAAATACTACTTTCTTTGTCTGCTGATGTAGATGGTTTTACTTTCCATTCCAAGAGGGAAACTTTGATCTTCATCAAAGATTATCGCCCATTCCCCTTTTTTTCACACCAGATCTATGTTCAAAGTATGTGATATTTCAGTGTGCTTATGCATGTTAGCATATGACAGTGTGTGCATGTGATATGCGAGTGATCTCATGTAAGGTGTTAATTAGTGGCGTTTGCAACTATTAATATTACTTTGGGTTATACAAAAAAGTTTAGCAGAGTTTACTATTTTCCATAGTTGAGGATAAAAACAGAGCAAATTAATTCCATAGATCTGCGTTGAAGAAACTGAGCATATTTACCAGACTAGAATATTATTCCTGCAGCTCAAACAATATAGCACTAGTATGGCAATAGCGACGCAAAATTCATGGCTTTGATTTCTAAAAAAAATAAAATAGAAAAAAACTGATTAACTAAATTAAATGATGTATTACTTGAATTCAATATAAATCTCTTTAAAAAAAAAAAAAAAAAAAGTAAATCATAGAGGTGGATGGACTTTGAACCAGTAGGCAATCATGTTGATATTGTGGTGGGGAGTTTTACACAAAGCACTACTCCCATTATCTTCAGAAAGTGAAAAGTTTCTAAGATCTGAATGAATTTATAGGTTTTCAGTGTGGCCAGAAGGGTAACCATAAAAACAGGCTTTGCAAAGATTTGCAGCCCACATACTGCCATTAGATCTAAATGCAGTGAGTGTGGAACATAAACACTATTTTAAATGGCTGTGTGTATTCACTGGAAGTACTTTTTAACGTCTATAATTATGTTTGTTGATGAACAAAAAGCCTGTGTGTATACATTCTTTCCTAATAAATGACATGTTTTGCATTGGTTCCTACTGTACACATAGACGCAGTTTAATCGGCTAAAGAGCAGTCATGGATACAGCGCTTGGCTCTGTGCAAGTGCAGCAGTTTAACCTTAATTAAAATGAACTGGCCTTTTCTGTGTGGACTGCTTATGTATTCATCACTGTATATGTGTCTTGGTTTTTTGCATGTGCTGGTTTCACAGCTCTGTAGCAAGTGTTGCATTATAGGTGCGTAGTGATGCGATCAGGGTTTAAAAATTAATTGGTTTTATGTTGTTTCCTTCTGAGCAGAAACTATTTTTGGGACTTCACATCATCCTTACCAAGGGGTAACCCTATATAAATAAAATAAAGATGAACAATTTTCCTTTTTGAAATGAAAGTGCACTGCACTAACGAACTTGAAAGTTAAATAACAATTGTATAAATCACTGCTGGATAATTGCAATGTAAGACTGATTTTTCTTTGAACTAAAGTTTCAAGATATAGGAGAAAATGTGCTGAAATATTCACACATTCACTTTCCAATTCTAGATTCTTGTCCTTGACGATGATTCCTCACAGTTTCTCCACGCAGGCGAGAGATCAGTACCAGAAGCTGGTGATCATGCACAGTAATATGGTGTCCCTTTACCTCAACATGCTGGAGTATTTCGCCATCGACCCCAAGAAGACCTCTGTGGAGGAACTCTTCACTGACCTCAGCAACTTCAGAGCCATGTTCATGGTAAGCTGCCCACTCTGAATCAAATCATAATCACAGCCACTATACCATATGAAATGGAGTCATGTCAGTGCCAGGTTGAGACCGGCTCATGTTTGCAGGATCTGCAGCTTTGCAGTAGCTTTACAGGGAATAATCTGGTTCTTACTCTTCCAAGCCTTCATCCCTTTTGGCCCACAAGCCCTGACCTACTCAAACAGGAGGAGATATCATAAGTAGAGTGAATACTGGGTGATTAATGGCAAATATTGCTCACACTCAAACGATATGTGCAGGTTACACAAATGGAGACTGAGCGCGTTCTGTCTTCACTTACTATCATTGAGTGTGATTGTGTGTACGTGCTTTCACACACTCCCTTCATTCCCATTCTGAAGGTTCTAGTGCACTAATCTGACAAAAGAGAAGCTGCCCGTCTCCTTTATTAAAAGCCATTTGAAATGCAAAGTTATTTTCCACTTGGCTGCTACAGTGATGAGACGAATCTCGTCGCCTTTATTATTTTAAATGATTTCATGATGGAAATGCTGAAATTTGGGGAATGAGCTGACGGTGGGTTTGCCATCAGATGCATGATAATGCACTCCTGTGGCGCATCATTGAAACCTGTCCCCGGTGCAGCGAGTGACGTGGAACTGTGCAGTCTGCACTGTACTCCGTCAGACTTGATGAGTTTTTAGACTCGCTGTGAAACAAGGCAACAGAGAGCTTGATAGGGGTTGCGATTGACCCAAATCAGCAGACTGAAAAATGAAGCATGAAGGGTGCAGGCTGTCATCTTTAAAAGACAGTTCTTGATTGTAGGGCTGGGTGGTATATCGAGTTGTTTTTATAAGCGATATGGTATGAGACATTACAATATCGATATTCTGTACAGTAGGCTGATACGAGCACATATGAATAATAGCATAGAGCGAGCTGCTGTGGGAAAGTGCATCATCCAATTTGTCCTAAACATGAGACATGCTTTATATTAAGGGCTTTAAAATAATTTGCAAGACATAGTTAACATATAATTTAAAGCAGCTGTCGCCATCAGATACTCAGACACATGCTCCTGACAGAGACACTAATTGTGCTGTTTAATGCATTTGAGATGTGCTTTTTTCCTTTAGTGCGTAACTTATATTTTGCAGGTATATTCTCCATCTGTTAATGTTAGGAAGTCATGTGAATATTTCCATTTTGCCGGAGCCTTCTGCATGTGATTCTCCGCTAAACTTCACAGACTTCAGTGAACAAGCACTTCAGACAGAGCGCAATACAATAGAATGTCATACTGTATGTACAATTTTAAACCTACAAGTAAGTGTTTTATGTTCCTCCACCAAGACCCAATCACAGTGGGGCCCTCCACACCATCAGTTAGAGAGGGGCCCTGCCATAAACTGGTCCTTTGAATCCCAGTTTGACTGTTGTTCACTACAGATATCACAGCCTACTTTTATCTACATTTGATTTCATTTTTGTTTTTGTTTACATTTATATTTTATTTTCATTTATTTTCACTGTATTTTGTTTCCTATAATATAAACACTGTTTCATTGGACAACATTGGGCAGAATGTGTAAAAAAAAAAAAATACTGATATATCACATTTCAGCCAAAAAAATCAAAATTGAGATATGATTTTTAGGCCATATTGCTGATTTTGTTCTGCTCTATAGACTTTAGAAAGGGCCTCCTAAGGATGCTACATTTGACACAAACAAAAATAATACTGTGAGGGACAGATCGTTCAATATATCAATTGAATATATAATGCTGTAATTTATTATAATAATTCAATATACTACTATAAATCTTTATTTATCAGTGTCATCAATATGTTGACTTGATGCAAGGGTTTTCAAACTTGGGTCTTCTTAAAATTTCCAAAAAAATACAATTAAAATAATATTTTATCAATTTCTTTTGACATAAGTAAAATAATCATGATGTCTTTGTCATATTTATGTATTCTAATTATTATTAGTTAGAATATAAAAAGCAATTATATTATATGACATATTTCATTATATTTAGTATAATATTCATTATTTATTTTGCACAGTGCTGATGTAAATGACATCATTATTTTTCACACAGTATGTCTTTTTTGGGCAATGTGGGCAGTAACAGTAGCAATGTGAATTAAGAAAGTAAACAGGGTCAAATTTGATTTCATTTTAACTTTAAATATAAGGTATGTAGCCAGATGTTTCTGTCCTCCTCTGTATCCCACACTTCCTGTCCTCTGCTTCTCTTTCTCCCCTGTTTGTTCTTCACCCTCAAACAGAATGTCCCTCTCTCCCTCTTTCGGCCCTTTTCCAGGTCAGTGAGTTTTCAGCCCTCAGAAGCAGCTTGTTTAAATCAATGCTGAGGAGTGGCAGGGGACTAGCAGTAGAGCAGGAGGCTACAGGACTTCATACACACTCACCTTACTGCAGCATTGTATGCACTCACACATTCCTGCATGCCAAACACTCACACACATGCAGACCTGCAGCCACACATGCTTAGTCATCCTCTCAATAACATCTCTCTCGAGCTTTCTCTTCGGTTCTGACTGCTTTTTCTGCAGAATGACATTGACAGGATGTCTGGGTTTTGATGGAGATTGTTTTTGGCCGCTGCTCCACTGATTCCCAGAAGTGCGGGCACATACTTGCACGCGCGCACACACACACACACACACATTCCGACTTTCTCACCCCATTTTTCTATTCTCTTTCTTAGGGTGGAAAAGTGACAAAAATAAAGACAGAAAAAAAAGACAAAAAGAGAGAGTACGAGACTAATGTGGGAGTCATACAGAGAATTAAATGAAAAAGGGGGAGAAAAAAAAGTAATAATGCTTCTGTAGCAGCAAATGACCATTCCTGCCAATCAGACTGTTATAAATAATTGAATTTGTGTAGGGAGGGATGATGATCTCACCTCACCTCCTCACCTCTTTTCACTTCTCCGTATATTGACTATGTTTCTAAACCCAGTGAACTATGTCTGCAGCATTTTTGGGCAATGTTGTATAGGTATTGTAGGTGAATTTAATTCAAAGACCTTTACGATGCCCCACCAAAAAAGTGTTTTACTGTTTTTGTTAGTGCTTTAGACTTATGTTCATGTTTCAAATATCCTTTATACAAGATAAATTTACTTGAAGCAACATACAAGACTGCATAAAATATTACACTTTGAGTGTACATCTTTAAATAGAAGTGTATTTCTGTGTTGATTTCTCTTGTTGGTTTGTCTTGGTAGTAGAAAGATTTGATATGATTGTGCAACTGACTTATGATGAAGGATAGGCTTCTAGGTAGGCAGCTTCAATTTGAACATGTAAATGTCTAAAAATGCTGTCTAGGTTGTCAGCTGTAACATGTCTACGATGACACCCAAAATGGTGTCTTAGTTGGCAGCTTAATAGTGTTTGAAACAGCCATCGAGTGGAATCGACAATTAAAGGACAAAACAAAAAGTAGAGAAGTGAAAGACAGATGAAATGGCTCCTTTGCTCAATGGCCAAGTATTGTCGCATATGCTTCTGTTTTGCATATATCATTACATTTGTATCATGGTTGCTAGATGTTTTTTCTCTGTGTAGTTGTATATTAGTGGATGCATTGAGGGGTGGCAGGATTTGCTGTAATAGGGTTTGTTTTATAATCTTGAAAATATGTGCGACCACACTGTGTTCTGTGTATTTTTTTTTTTTTTTTAAATGAAAGGATTTGGACAGGACTCTTAGGTGAAATGGTAATAGTAATTTGATTGCACACCTTGCTCTGAGCTGCAGGTTGTTCTAAGAATATATGCTTAATTGTAAAATGCTGAAAAAAATGACAAAAAAACGTGTAAGTTGTTTTAAGCAGCAGTTAATTATGAGGCTCAAGCTCAAGAGAGATGCACAAGCCTTGCCAAACCTCTGAATCACACCCCATAATCTTGTACCATGGGAGTTGCTGTGGCAACCAGCACTCTTTCATTACTACAGTTGACTTTTGACCTTTAGCTGGCAGCTCTGTCTTATCAGCAAATAGCCACAGTTGCATGCAGGAACACAAACACATCAGAACATTGAAGTGTTGTCGCAGCCCTCCTCATACCAGACAGACCAGGTGAAGGTGTCAAGGTGAACATTCTGCTGCATACAGTTCATTCTGTGTGATCCTCATCACTAACGTTCAAAAAGATGCTAATGTTGGACATGCCCTCCCTTGCCCTGAGCCGCTAGTGCACTGGGTGCTAGTCAATTTACACTGAACTTTGTGTTCCAGAGTCTTTTAGTGTGCGTGTGTGTATGAGGGTTGCCCCTCTCTGCTTATCCACCTGTTTGAAATAGACCAGCAGCAGTTCGGCTAACCCCATCTTTCAATACCACCAAAATTTGTGTAAAAATGTGCAATCTGATTACAAATTGGCTACCAATATTGGTGTGTTTATCACATTTCAACTCAGAGTCAAAAATTACACCAAGGTTCCTCGCTTGAGTGTTGACATTAGTGGCTAAGGGGCCTAGATGTATAGGATGTTTTTTTTGTTTTTTTTATACTTTGGAGAACCAAAAATTACCACTTAAGATTTAGACTCATTGAGCTGAAGAAAACTAAATGCCATCCATGCCTTTATTTCATCCTAACACTCAAACAAAGTTGTAATGTTAGAGTCATCATTACAACTTGGGGCCAAATACAGCTGGAAGTCATCAGCATAACATTGATAAGCAACATTACATTTTTCACAGATTATACCCAAAGGAAGCATATATGAGGAGAACAAAACAGGACCAAGACATGAACCTTGAGGAACCCCTGAGGAAATATGCTGAGATGAAATAGAGCTTCCTAACTCCACCTGCAAAAGATCTTCCATGTAGATAGGAAGAGAACCACTTTAAAGCAAGCTCCCTAATCATCCCCACTCCTGCAAATGGCCAAAAATAATCCCATGATCTACAGTATCAAAAAAGGAACATTTTGAGCAAATACAAAAACTGAGAAAATCACGTATTTATCAAATACTACATCTGGATCATATTCAGTGCGATGATCAGAGCAAAGATGCAGTAGATCAGTTTCATCATCACCCCCAAAGCTTCACAGTGCTTTACCACTTCCTGGATTGACATTTCACTCTGTAACATAAGGCTGTTTTCATTTATATGCTGTTTATTGTTGCTGATTGATGAGCGTTGTCTCATAAATAACTGAAAATTCTGTGTTTGGCAGGGAAAGATTTAAGTGGAGTGAATCAAATCAGTTAATAAATGGCTGTCTTTTGAGTCTTTTAGACTTTTAGACTCCTCTCCTGTCTCTGGTCTTATGGAATAGTGAAGTGTCCATCAGATGCCCACTTCAGAATCTTGCTGGAAATAGTGGGTCGTCCAGGCACATGTTTTTATCTTACCATACAGTAAGGAAGAAGGCAAGTGCTGATGCAAGGCTAGAAGATTACATGCAGGTGAGAAGCTAAATTCCTAGAACTGTAGGACTCCAGGGCCAGATTTGAAAAATCCTGATGTGGACTGTTCACTAGGTTTTTCCAATGTAATTAGTTCTTTAACCCTGTAATGGGATTTGCCATTTCATTTATCATCTTCAATTTTTTTTTTTTTTTTGCTGAATAAATGTTAAGACCAAATGGCCAGCACCCAGTCTAAGACTCACCTTCAAACTGAGGGAATCCCCTCTGCTTTGGCAGTCGGTGTTACAAAAAGACAAGGAGGCAGAGTGCTTGACAATGGGGTGGGATTGACAGTGTCTATTGACTGCTTCCTGTCTTTGCTTGATGTTAAACTGTGCTAACAGAGACCCAATGGGCAGCTGTAGAGCACCTCCTTAGGAGACTTGTCTATACCCCCTATGTGTCCAATAACTAAATAAAATTGATTTACACTTATTCTAGAAATTGCAGAGCACTTTGACTTAGGGCTGTTACGGTATGGGATTTTTTCTTACCGCAGTGAAGCAGCAGCAAAATAGGTTTTTCACAAATAAAAGAATAATAACCTGAGAAAGCTGCAGAAAGAACAAGTCAAGCTCAACATGCCCTAACATTGCCTGGTTCTGGTGAGTTGTGCTAAACTTTGATTCCAATTACTTTAGACATTGTTTTTCGGGTAACAATCCGTGGATATAAACGCACTTGTCCAAACGCAACTTGTTAAAACTTTTAATAATATTTTTTAACTAATAATTAGGCTACATTTATAATAACAACTTTTTTTAAGTGCAACATAAAATAGCCTTTTTTTCTGATTCGTTTTTTTTTTTGGGTGCAACATATAAAGGGAACATCAGGCTGTAGTCTGTACAAGGATATATTCCACATCTGCTATTCTGCTATATATTCACTCTTTGTTCACCAGCTGTCCACTTAAAAATTTTCTTCCTGACCCACCCATTCCCGCTTAATGTAGATATCGTTTCCAGAATCTTACATTTTAACTGAAATGTGAAAGAGAGAGACATTTACTGAAAAAGACAGCGAAAACAAAAATGTAGTCTGCACAAAAATTTGTCATTTAAAATTATAAGCAAAATATGAACAAAACTGTTGGTTTGTAGCCATTGCAAAATGAAATCACTTTTTAACCGATCAATTTAACATCCCTGAGAAGAGTGTCCCGAGTCAGACTTGCCCGACGTGGGTTTCTAAGCAGTAAACTGAACATTTTCCAGTCCAAGTTGAACGTCCTTCAAGGACAGCGCATCCACACTTTGATATCCGCACTTTGCTTTGCAATCCTTATTCTGCTCTGTCACTCATTGACAACCTGCCTGTTCTGAGGGCTGTATATTCACCACTGGTACAGCCTGCTCTGAGGACCGTTATGCACATGCTGCACACACAGACCCCGCAAATAAAATACATGAAGCAGAAAGCCCTGGTCCATGCGTTCAGTGTATGTGTAACAGTCTTGAGTGCAGGCTGTACCAGTGGTCGATAAGAGTGAGTGTAGAGAATATATGCTGTTCTGAAAGGATGTCGGGAACAAGATATTGTTAGACCGCCCCCTCCCTGTAATTTTGACCTTTTTGTTTGGAGTTTGGAGTCCATGACGTCTACTACATGCTGGAATGTTTTAGTCATAAACCTTAATTTCTTTTCGACTAAAGAAAGAAATACATAAACATCTTGAATGACATGAGGTGAGTTAATTATCAGGAATTTTTTATTTAAAAGTGAACTAATCCTTTAAGTTGGTAATGTTCATATTATGTATAGGCATATTATATTATGTATTTTAACAGTGTTGTTAAATACAGTCATGTTATTTCTTGGTGTTGATATTTTATTTGAATCAATTATTATTGCCTCATTGTAAGTTTATACACTAAACAAAATCATAAACGCAACACTTTTGTTTTTGCCCCCATTTTTCATGAGTTGAACTCAAAGATCTAAAACTTTTTCTATGTACACAAAAGGCCTATTTCTCTCAAATATTGTTCACAAATCTGTCTAAATCTGTGTTAGTAAGCACTTCTCCTTTGCCGAGGTAATCCATCCACCTCACAGGTGTGGCATATCAAGATGCTGATTAGACAGCATGATTATTGCACAGGTGTGCCTTAGGCTGGCCACAGTAAAAGGCCACTCTACAATGTGCAGTTTTATCACACAGCACAATGCCACAGATGTCACACGTTTTGAGGGAGGGTGCAACTGGCATGCTGACTCCAGGAATGTCCACCAGAGCTGTTGCCCGTGAATTGAATGTTCAATTCAATTGTATAGCACTTTTTTTACAATACAAATCATTGCAAAGCAACTTTACAGAAAATTAAGTTTCTACAATATACATGTAGTAGTAGCTTATCCGTAGTGACTGTCAGTTATGGCAGAAATATACAGTAAAATTCAGTAAATGACTTTGACTGTGGTATTGTAATAGTTTGACCCTCACAGGCTTTAACCACCTTACATTCCAGAGTTGTTTCTGTGTAGTTAGTTGTGTCTCGTCAGGTTACAAAGGAATCACTAAAACCAGTTCACGTTTCTGACTGATATTTGCCCAGAAAGCTCGATTACTGACTTGATGAGTCTTGCATTTTGCTTTGAAGTTTTTTTCCCCTCAATTTGCCTCAGAGTTGCTCTTTAACGTAAACAAAATGCCACAGTTTCGTCTGATGCCAAAGCAATTACAGTAGTGAAATTAGCTTCGGCCACTGTTACCCTCCATAGCGGGTCTGTATCTCCCTGAATTGTCTCCTGTCAAACTGAATTTGATTCGAACGAGGGGGAAATAGCGAGGGCCTCAGTCTTGGCACGACTGCAGTAATTAAGTTCAGACGATGACTAGAAAATGGAGACTGGCTCTGTAATGGGAAAACAGATGATTTCAGAGTGAGGGAGACCGCAGAGTTCCGTCCTAATTTCTACAACCTATGTTTATCTCTTTCACTTCACTTTCCACCGTAACACAGTTACAGGCCATTTATGCATATGAGAAGCGAGGAGTTTAATCCCCTATTGACTGGGAGAGTGGGCGGAGTCTAATCAGACACATCGGGCTTGGCAGGAGCCAAGCAGATTTGTAGAGAGAGTGGCTTCATCAGATTAGCAGGGTTATATGAGGTAGGCAGGCAGCTGTTGTGATCTATATTAAGGCATGTCTTATGATAGCCCCAGCTTTGAGTTTAGAGTTTGCCAGGCATCAATCACTTGTAACAGCATTTTAAACTCTTTCCGACACACTTTGTTCAGCTCACATGGCGTCGCCTCTCACATTGAACGCTGATTTAAATAGACTCAAAGAGATACAAGTGTAGAAGTTTGTTGAGATTGAGAAACTAAATGCAAACATTTTGCACCTCTGCTTTTTTTTTTTTTTTTTTCAGAAGCTCCCTTGTTTCTGTGTTTTCCACCAAAATGGTGCCTTGGCCAAAGCTGGTTTGATGCTGTTACCACACAAACAAACACTCCAGGAGTCTGTCTTGGAGTTTTAAGAACATATTTTAACACCCAAAGTCATGTGTTTCACTGTCATTGCATTGCAAATTGGCTTTGTAAAATGTGTGTGGGATTCATTCATGTAAAGGGGTATGTCACAAAGAGGTTGATGGCTGGTTTTATACAGTATGTCCAGAGAGAGCACGGCCCGGCAGTTAAAGTTCATCAGTACACGCTTTGTAATGGTGTGGGGGTGCAGAGAGATGGATAGTGTATTCTGAGGAGTTTCCTCACCTCAGCTGTGTGTGGGATTCTCCCCTTAACCCCTCATCAGTCATTTACACACACATACACGGATGCTGACTATGGCTAACAGCAAAGACTATGTGTGTGTGTGGCTAACCCCTATCCTCTCACGCTCTCTTTCTCTCTCTCCCTAAAGTCTCATCACCTTGATTTGTGTGTGTGTGTGTGTGCGTGCACATTCATAAGAGTGTACGGGTTAGCGCCCTGCTGTTAACTCTTTAAAAGTCCAACTCAGTAGTGACAGTTCTCATCATTTACCCTCATGCTCTTCCAAACCATGGAGCATAAAATGTCAATTTAGTGGAATGTAATGGTAACTTAAGAATATAAAAGTAGTTCATATAATAGCTTTATGTGAGATACAAACCAAAATTTTAGTCATTATTCATAATAATCTTGCCCTCCAGTGAGCTGGTGACCACTGTAGTTTATTAAATCAGTGAATTGGAACTTAAGAACCGTATGTGAGTTGTGAACAAATCAGACCAGTTATTGTATTTTGTGAACTGGATCATTAAATTCATTAAAAAAATCTAACTGAGGAGAATCATTAATTCACTCATCTACAATGCTGTTTCTCTCATGAACTCCCTAGTGCTAGAGCAGCTACCGTTCCACCCTTAAAGGGATAGATCACTTAAAAATGTAAATTCTGTCATTTTTACTCACCCTCATGTCGTTCCAAACCCATAAGATTTTGGCTCATCTTCGAAACACAAGTTGAGATATTTTTAATGAAGTCTAAAAAGTTTCTGTTGAAATTCTAGGTAACCAAAACTGAAGAAGATCCAGAAAGTCATTAAGTGTTTTAAAAAATCCATATGAATCAAATGGTTTAATCCAAGACTTGTAAAGAGTTATGATTGCATTTGATTATATGATAAATAGATTTAAATTGGCCTTTCATTTGCATCTAAACAATGATATACACACATACATAAGGCACAGTTTGAAGCAACTTGAGGGTGAGTAAATTATGAAGGAATTTTAAATTAAAATCAAATGGCTTCAGAAAACTTGGAATATAGCGCTTATTGTATGGACCACTTTTATGATACTTCTAGATGCTTTTTCACTTTGTTTTCCACTTGAGTGTATTTTAATGGTGATTTTTGCATGAACTGTCCCTTTAAGTGGCATTAATCAGAACAGTCGTTCAGCAGTGTGGTGGGGAAATCTGTTTCTGTGGAGGCACATTGTGGCATCAGACACGCTCACAGGTCGTGCCCCTGTATCCCTGATGCTCTCACAGCCAGCGGCAGCTTTATACACTGTGTGAGATCAACATTACCGGGAGTGACTGGGGCAGTGGCTTTGATTCAAGTTCGACTGAATTAATCAGTGGTGTGCGTACGTTAGCAGTGATTGCTATTGATTCAAACCGAAGTTTCACCTTCCCAGTATTTATTCAGCTTTGTGAGATTTACTTGTATCTCTAGCGGCACACTGTACTGTATCCAAAAGAATCAATATCAGGACAATATAGTGCATCCTCTCAGACAATTGAAACTATCATCTCTATTCATTAAAAACAGGTTTTGTGACCTGTGTGTGTTACAATTCAACCTTATGTGAATAGAGATAATCATAGTTCTTTTAGAAATGTCCATGTTTTTAATGCTTTCTTACTTTAGCAAACTGACCTTTTCCATAGCTATGATAATGAAGTGTGTAAAAGCACATAATAATGCCGCTTAATGTGGAAACATACTTTTCTTCTGTTGTGACGTTTCTCTAAGAGCCTGTTCTTCTCGGCAAGTCTTCTATCATGGTGTTCAGCCAGGGATTAGACCAGCTCTTATGTTATTATTTTCTATTATGCTGCTGAATAGGCATAATGGAACATCCTCAGCCTTCTGCACATTTTCCACAGAGCTGTTATTGAACATCTAATAACTAGTTCACTCAGCGTTCAGGGTAGGCCCATCTGCTTCTGAACACTGACTCACGGCGGAGCTGTCTTACACCGAGGTGCTGTCAACTTAATCGTTGCGCCTGTTGACAATCTCTTACTCTAAACTGCTATCGATGCTTTACCCGGTGGCCACTGCACGAGAGGTTGCATTGACTTAGCTGTCACATGTGGTTCACATGAAGCTACCAGTCACAAACGGAGCACGTTAGACAAGATCTCCTTCTGTTAAGTGCTTCTCAACCCAGGTCAGGGAATCGCCTGATTTGGTAACTTGTTGGCTCAGAAACAAGCTTGAATGCAAATTATTTAATTGCCTCATTTGCTTTGTCAGTGAAGACTTTCACTATATCAAATTGGATACTTGAACAGCAAAAGAAATCAGTACATTCCAGCAAAATGTTGCAGTTGCATTTGCATTTAGCCGACATCAGTTAAAACTAACAAGTAACGAACAGTGAATTAGAAGTCTAAAAGGGTTGAAGGTAGGGCAGGGTCATTATGAATCGCCCTCTTGTATTAGTGTTGATATTGATGTCCGTGCTACCGAGCATGAGGTCACGCACCGCTGCTTTTCATTCTCCCCTAATTCTAATGAAAGTGTTTAAAGCTCTCTGTGTGTGTGTGCACAGTCACACGGCTGTGGAGAGGAAAGCTGATTTAGCCCACCTTCCATCTCGCTATCCTCAGGATTTACTGTGATCGCAGACTGTGGCTGTAATCCGCCGCACGCAATAGGGAATAAGCCTCGTTATCATGTGACTTATACTCTGTCCCGACCTGTTGTCAATAGCCATATTTTCTACTCATTTAAGGGACCACTGCTGCAACTATGGATCTGTTGGAGATCTGTGAGCTGTGCAGAAAATAGACAGCAAAGTTTACTTTAGCCGTCCACTAACATTTTTTTTTTCTTTGGTCAATCCCCTCTTAGAGCAGGTTTGAAGAGAGTTTTCTACACAAAAAATGTATAAATAAGTCGTTTTTCTGACGTAAAACTGTCCCACAGCAACTCAAGCAGGTAGAGTTACAGTGTGAGTCGGTGTCTCTCTTGCCTCCTCTGAGCCCGCTGAAGCGTGTGATGGGTTTTGTGGGGTGGGGGGTGATGGGTGGGGGGTCACGTGAGAAGAGGTAATGCCTCCATCGTGATATGACTGGATATGATTGGTTGTGATTGGCTTTGATTGGTTCATGCCATAAATCACACCTCTTGTGTTCATGTGCATTCAGTGTTCACGAATCAGTCTGAATGAACAATATAATGGAGTTAAAGCATGTTCTGTGGGGTTTTTTTGTGAGCAGTCATCTCTGCATCTGTGACCAGTGTTTACCAAGCTCTGATGACTGATGATCCAAACATAAGTTTATTATTTAAAAGAACAGCTGAACATCAGTTCATAAATAAAATATATAATTGTTTAAATAAAATATATTGTTTAAATTGTTATTGCCTTGAGTTATTATTTTGGAATAAATTTAAAATGCTTAAAAAACACTAAACTGATGAGATTTATATTTGGTTTTAGAATAGAATAACCTATTAAGTATGTTATTAATGTAAAAATAAAAGGTGGATGTTCAAGAAACCAAGAAAATGTGACTGGGACATTTAATAATAATAAAAAAAATAATAAAAACTTAAATGTGAGGACTTCTTATTTTCTTCTCATTTCAGAACACCACTGCATGTCTCTCTTTCTCTCCCCCCACCTCCCTCCCTCCCTCAATATATATATAAAAGCAAAATGCTCCTTAGTATTTATCTATTTGAATATGTGTGATAAAACATTTTAAGCCCAGGATATGTGCATTACCTCTGTAAATACATTTAACTTCTTTAGAATCCAGATTGGAGTACTCATCCCTTATTCAAATTATTGAATTATGAATTCAGGTTATTTCTCTGCCTTCTTTATATCTCCATTTGCGTTGAACTCTCTCTCTCCACCCTCTTTCTCTCCCACTTTTTCTTTCTGCCTTTTCTCATTAAACCTTTTCGTCTTTTGGCTCTTACACCTTACCTTTGTGTAAGGTGTGCCACTGGCTCTTTTCTGCACTTAGAAATACATCCATTATCTGGAAAAGGCTTTTAAGGCTACAGAGAGAAAGAGAGCTGAAGAAAGAGGCATATGAAGTGTTAGGACAAGGTGACTGCTCTAATGATGTTTCTTTCTGATAGCTTGCTCTGATTGCCCGAGTGTTCTTACACCTAGAAAAGTAGCCCTCATCAAACCAAAAGAGGAGTTATAGATTTCTAACAACCCTCTTCAGCCACTAATGGTGCGAAAAAGAAAGAAAAGCAAGCAAAGAGGGGTAATTTTGATCTGTTCTTGCCCCCAGATTTTCTCAGAGATGTCTGAAGTGTTCAGAACATTGTCAAAACCTGGCAATAAAATGCCTTAGTTAATTAGATGTCTCTTTCTGCAACAATTTACTCCACTTAACACTATTTCTTCTAGCTTGTCCTCCTTTCTTTCTTTCTTTCTTTCTTTCTTTCTTTCTTTCTTTCTTTCTTTCTTTCTTTCTTTCTTTCTTTCTTTCTTTCTTTCTCTTTCTGTCTGTCTGTCTGTCTGTCTGTCTAAATTCTTCCTTCCTTCCTTCCTTCCTTCCTTCGACTGTATTTTCACTATTGCTCTGTTTTTAGAATCAACATTTTCTCTTTTCAACACATTTACTCCTCCAAGGTAATGTCGATTTGTTAATTAATTAGGTGCTATATGGTGCTATTTCATTAATTAAACTTATATATATATACAGAAAATTTCTGTGAACATTTTGAACCCAAGAGAGAAAATAAATGATATTGTAACTGTCAATGACTAAAAAGTCGCCAGCTTGTAGAACTTGCTTTGCTTTCATAATGTTCCTACTTTTGGAAACTTTTATGATGTTATTGAATATGCAACATTGTATGTTATGTTCTGTTGTGCAATCAGATATATTATGTATCTAATTATAATTTTGATTGCAATCAAAGTTATTCATTAGATTATAAGTGTTTACAAATGTTAATGTATCAGTTGTTGCATTCATATTGATTATGTGCATTAATTTAATATAGACAATTGTTTTTTTTCACTTGCTAATATGTAAGATTACAAAATAGTGTTAAAACCAAGCGTACACGACAAGTACTCAAAAGTGAAGCCATAGCGTCTTGATTAGGGGTGTGCTCAAAATATCGATTCTTAGATACATACCGATATAATAAAAAACGATACAGTATCGACATTCTAGCGCTTAGTATCGATACTCCGCCCAGCCATGAGGGGGCGCAGCGGCGCCCGCGAGTTTAAAAAAACTCATGGAAAATGTCGAAGATTTTAGAAGCGCCGTTGTCCCTAAAGGCAGATGTTTGGACACATTTTGGGTGTTAAAGCAAAGGAAGGAAACCAAGGGATCGATAAAACAAATGCAAGCATTGCCAGGCTTCTATACGCTAAACCGGTAATACAACTAACCTGCGCGCCCACCTGCAAAGACACCATGCAGACAAGCTAGCTTCGCCGCAGCCCAAAAAAACACGGGACCCCACGCAAACTACTTTGGACAACACAACATCAAAGCTTCCATCTAACTCAGTCCGTGCACAGAAGATTACGGAGTCTGTGGTGCATTATATTTGCAAAGGTTTATGTCCCTACAGTGTTGTCGAGAACACAGGCTTTCGCTTTATGATCAACACGTTAGATCCCCGTTATGTGATCCCTACCCGCAGCTACATGACCGATAAAGCAGTACCGAGGATGTATGACAAAGTCAAAGTGTCTCCTCGGAGCGCGTTTTCTCTACGGCAGGCGATATTGTAACCGCACAGAGAAGTGTACTAAGCTCAAAGCATGTTGACCAACTTCTGTTTTTGAACAAAAATCTTAAGTCATAGGATAAAGCTAGCATTACCAAGAGTATCCTCAGGTTATTGTTTTGTTGCTGCAGTGATTTTTGTTCAACCTGCCTTTTTGAGGACAAACCTGGTTTAGCCTTAAGATTTTAAAAATCCATCCTGTTATGAGGTAGATTAGATTTGTTGTTGTGCCAAATGTTAAAGCAAGACGTAGCATTTAAGTGATTTCATAGTGAAATATGTTATGGCAGTACATGGTGTCACAAAAAAAAAGAATTATAAGAAGATTTAATAAGAAGAATAATAATAAGAAGATTTTGTGCTTGTGTGAGCTCAGACTGCACCCTTGGAAAGTTAAATGTTGACTTTACAATTTGTGTACAATTAATCAGAGCACTTAAAGTTGCAAATATTTAAGCAAAATGCACTTTGTTATAATGCACTTTTGTCTTCAATAAATTGAAGAAAAATGCAGAGTTCTGTTTGTTGAGTAAATGTGTTCAGCATTAACTAATTGGCTCTGGCCCATGTATTTTTATTGAATCATATCGAATCGTGTCACATTGTATCAAATCGTATCGAGACAGCTCTGTATCGAGGTACGTATCGAATCGTGACCTGTGTATCGAGGTATGTATCGTATCGCCAGGTTCTCCAAGGTATACAGCCCTAGTCTCGATCGCCCCCAGGTGACTGGCTGCAGTATAGGTCAAAAACCCCGCCCTCTCAATGTAATCTAATGGGACGTGAGACAAACTAAATAATCACATTACACTTCAAATCATTTTTTTCCAAAGATGGTTTCCATCATTTTACGTAGTTCATATCATGCAGGTGTACGTCCAATTGTTCATTTTCTTAACAAGTTTGCTTTTAACTAGTTATTTGATGCTATGTGGTGTCAAGATTGTGAGCTTGCGATTGTGTCTGCGAGAGTTTGGGCGGGACCACCTCACAACACTACTGCGAATACTCTGGCTCCAAATGATGTCATTTTCACAAGACAACAGTGGCCATCCTGAGAATGTTTTGGCTTCTCTTTTCTATAATGGAAGGATTTGGAGACGCGTCGTCTATCTTTTTTTACAGTCTATGGTTAAAAACACAAGTAAGCTTTCAGGAGCTGTATAATGACACTTTATTTCAATAGAGTATTAAATAAAAAGCTCTCTTGAAAGGGTGGGGAATTTTTAAAATGACAACTGAATGACACACATTTCCTGTTTATAACTTCAATATGGTTTAATATGGTTTCAACTTCATGTAGTTTAATCCTCAAGTCATTTGGGACGGGTCAGTCAGGTGTTTTCTTGCTGCAGGAAATGGCAGTCTTGTCCATATGACTAGCACCATGGACTCTTTGAAGTATCAAGCCATTTTGGCGAAGAGTGTGATGCCTTCGGTGTGTAAATTGAAGCTTGGTTATCATTGGACTTTCCAGCAAGACAATGAACCGTAGCATGCATCCAAGTCTACCAGCGCTTGGTTCAGGGATGGGTCCTGGAATGTCCTTGAGTGGCCATCTCAGCCTCCGGATTTAAAACCCATTGAAAATCTTTGATGGGATTTGAAACAAGCGGTGGCAACACAGAAAGCACAAAATGTCAGTGAGCTGGAAGCTTTTCACATGAGCAGTGGGCTAAGAGTCCAATAGAGAGGTGTCTGGGTCCTCTGAACACTTGCCAGAAGCATTTATTGGAGGTTATAAAGGGTAAAGGATGCTCCGCCAAATACTGACTTTTGGGGTTGAATAGTTTTGCAAATGGACATTTGTAGAGATTCAACTTGGTTCTCAAAAACATTCAAATGTGTATTTATAGACTGTTTGCTGAGGCTTTAGTTTGGTGCCACTCAGTTTTATTCACATCACCAGAATGTCTTGTAAGTCAGAAGAGTTATTGGTTTTCATTGCAAGCTAAAATTCAGTTTGATGGACGGAGTGTATAACTGACTCCTAAGCTAAAATTCAAAAATATGAAAAATGCTTTTCTTCAACAGTTTTGCATTTTGCAAAGACTTGTTTCACTTAACTCTCTGATTCAGTTTTCAGAGTTTGTTGGTATGACTTGCACAATATTGCCAAAGCATCAATACAAACAAATAAAAGCAGTAACAGGAATATAAGATGCCAGAAATTGTAAAAAAAAAAAAAAAAAAAAAATATATCAATTTACTAATACATATTTTTTCAGCATAGTTTACATATATAAACTTTTTTATTTACACTTAAAACACTGAAGTGTTACCACCGAACGGTGAACATCTATTTGCTTCAGACTTGTTTCCTCAAAAGTCTGCTCTATCTCTGTCTTTTTTTCTCTCTAGCAAGCAGTGAAGGAGAACGCGAGGAAAAGAGAGGCGGAGGAGAAGCAGAGGAAAGCGAAGATAGCCAAAGAGAAGGCGGAACGAGAGAAGCAGGACCGGCAGATGGAGAAGAAGAGACTGCTGGAGGTCAACACAGGTGAGATGTTTATCAGTCACTCACTGAAAGTTTTCACGAGAGTGAGCTTTAGAAAAATCACCTTTGAAGATGGGAAAAACAAGTCCCTGCACACGTTCCTAGGAACTTGTTTTAAACCAACAGAAGAGAGACACAAGTGTGTCCTGTTGTCAGTCTGTAACCATGTGAACAGCCCATCGCTGATATAATACCACATCAGTGCTGTGACTGATGATTTTGAGCGCGTTGCTTTGTAGTTATTCTCAATTCTGAATCAGGCTGATCTGCATCTGCACGCTTCCTATAATGTTTACACAGACTTTTATACATGGCTATCTGAGCAAGCATCAACATCATAATGATACAACACAATGCATGATGATGTTAGAGATGTGATTGGATTACAAACAGGCTCTGTGCACTCATAACACACACACACATGAAATGAGTTTGTATAATATATGTTTCCACTCGTACTTGCTTCCTGCTGTGTGAGGATGTGCATGCACGAAGCGGACTCCCAGTGTTCACTGGGATGAGGTTTTTTTCTTTTTTCCGTATGAAGGTCTCACGCTGAGTCAATACAGCAGAAGAGCAGCCTGCAGTGTGCTCTTCATGCACTTTATACAAACAAATAATAATATGGAGTGTGGCTTGATGAGAAGTGAGCAGTGAATGTAGTGTTGGGTTATAGTGTGTGGTGGTAATTAGGAGTGGGGCATGAAGTACAGTGCAAGGGAGAGGGAAATATACAGTCTATACAGATGTGTGTGTATAGATAGATAGATAGATAGATAGACAGATATAGAAGTCGTGGCCTAATGGTTAGAGAGTTTGACTCCTACCCCTAAGGTTGTGGGTTTGAGTCTCGGGCCGGCAATACCACGACTGAGGTGCCCTGGAGCAAGGCACCGAACCCCCAACTGCTCCCCGGGCGCCGCAGCATAAATGGCTGCCCACTGTTCCGGGTGTGTGTTCATGGTGTGTGTGTGTGTGTGTGTGTGTGTGTGTGTGTGTGTGTGTTCACTGCTGTCTGTGCACTTTGGATGGGTTAAATGCAGAGCACGAATTCTGAGTATGCGTCACCATACTTGGCTGTATGTCACGTCACTTTTACATTCATATATATATTAAGCTAGCTAAATCCTGCATTGAGACATTAAAATGTATATATTTTATATATACTGTATATATATTATTATTATTATTATTTTTTTTAATTAAAAAAAGTACAAGTAGTTCCCACTATTCTGGAGACTTTTAATGTGTACATTTTAAAGTGACACTAACAGATTGGCATCTAAGTTCAGATAATATATATTGACTGTTGGCTTTAAAATGTCAATAATACCCCCAAATGAAACCAGCAAATCTCACGATCAGCAAGTAAGGCCTGTGCCTCGAAAGGTCAGCAGGTCAAAATTGGAATTGTTTTAACAGTGAACAGCACTTGAGCGCTCTAGCTTGACGCTTTGCTCCACAGGATTCAGTCTGTTGATGTTGAGTCATGTGAAAGTGCTTTGAGAGGCAAGCAAAGAACTGGAGTACGAATATTAGGAGTTTTTACAAAATTTTTACATGTTTGTGTGATGGTGGGAGATAACTGATTTTTTCGTATAAAGCATAATCCTCAGTAGAGTTGAATAAGTCAAGGTTTTTTAAAGGACAGCCACTGATGCTTATGTAATTCTCCTTGGTTTCGTTTCATTCAGTTTCTCTCTCTGCTGTCCTTCACTTTCATTTAAAACAAATCTCAGTGTTTAAGTCTCTAGAGCAGGTCTCTAATAAACCTTTTTAGGTTATTAATTCATTAGATGTCTCATTCAGACAGACACACAGTCATTCAGAACCAAAATGCTTTTGTTTCAACTCTTCTATAAGGGACTACTGACAACATGTCACTGCTGTCTTTGCTCAACAGGGGGCACTACACACTGTCCAGGCAGTCAGTGTCTGACTTTATACATTTGGATGAATTCAAGTCAGAGACATCGTTTCAGCCCTCTGCTTAACTCACTTGCCTCTCTGATTATATCCTTTCTTTTTGTTTTATTCTCTCCATGGAACATTCTTTCCATTGTAATGTTATTCATTCATTAAGAAGGTTTCTTCTCTGCTTGGATTCATTCAGCTATCCAGTGCATCAAAAGTTTGCATTGTATTTCTTTATATTGCTTTGTTTGAGATCCCTCTCTTTAATTGTAAACTTAGCTATATAGCAAGATTATTACTACTGCTACTAATAATAATGTTGTTCAGCATAACAATGATTTCTGAAGGGTCATGTGACACTGCAGACTGGACTAATGATACTGAAAATTCAGCTTTATCACAGGAATAATTTACATAGTAAAATATGTTAAAATAGAAAACAGTTTTTTTTTAATTGCAAAAATAGTTCACAACATTACTGTTTTTACTGTTTGTTTGTTTTTATTTTTTTAATTAATTTATTATTTGATTGATTGATAAAAACAAAGGGGATACTAAAAGGCTAAAAAAAACATCTTATACCAAATCTAACCCCAAACTTTGTTCCTGTATTTTAAAACGTTATTTGCCATTTTTCTTCCATTTAGCTGTAAATCTTGCATATTTGTAAGTGAATTTTCTGTACATTTTGAATCCGTTTTGGACAATATCTATTTTGTGGTAATAATGGGAAATGAAAAATCAAAATTTGCATTTTCAAGACTTTGGCTAAAATCTGAAAATATATTAAAGAGCAGGTCATATGGTATTTTAAAGTGTCATAATATTGTGTTGGAGTGCCCTACAACAGGTTTAAATGCATCTAAGGTCAGAAAACATTTAAATTTTCTCAGAATATACTTTTAATATTAGAGTCATTTGCAAATTATTTCGAAACGATTCGTTCCAAGCTAGTTTGGAGCAAACCCCTCCCTTCCATAAGCCTACTCTGCTCTGATTGGTCAGCTGGCCAAGCCTGTCGTGATTGGCACAGAGAGGAGTTCTTGAGCCAGTTAGCCAGCGCTACCATTGACAAATTACCATTACATAAAACAATATAGTGCTCCAATCTGTTCTTATAATAATGACATAAAATACAAAAACACTTATGCAAGTGAATCGTGCCCACAGCTAAAGTTTAGCTGCTAAACTGTGAACACTTGGTGGATACGTTAGCCGAGTGATACACCAAAATATGTCTACTGTAATGTTTGAATAACAACAGACAAAAGACACTCTGTCTTAACTTTTAATCAGAACGCAGAACAGCTGTATAACAGGAGCAGCAGTCTAACACTCGCTCGTCTCTCCCGCATTAACCCTATAACTGCCGGTGCAGCAAAATAAACAGCAATTTCACAATGATTATAAAGTCTGTGTGCTACACTACTTAATTAGAAATACATCAGTCTACAATAATCGACACATTCTTGGGAGATAGTAGGTTCACAGCGAATTATCAGAACTACTTCAGTAAGACAGTAGTATTGTGCTTTACCTGGAAACCTAAAGCTGCTTTAGGTATACATCACATATTAGCACAAAAAACTTTTTTTTTTGAGCACTTAATTGAAAACGTACACATAACGTATCAGTCGTACTTACAGTTTGTGGTTCAGAAATCTTGTTAGTCTAAATTAAGAAGGAAG
The DNA here is from genome assembly GCF_018340385.1 of Cyprinus carpio. Classification (NCBI taxonomy): domain Eukaryota; kingdom Metazoa; phylum Chordata; class Actinopteri; order Cypriniformes; family Cyprinidae; genus Cyprinus; species Cyprinus carpio. Next base: position 12,045,495 of record NC_056607.1, on the reverse strand, counting down.
ATTAGAAGCCAACGAAGATAAAAACCAAGATTAGAGAAGCAGTCCTTGATCAGATGACATGCACAAAACAAAAGGTTTGAATTGTATTTCTGTGGTGTCCTTGAACACAGTATCTTTTCAACATGATGTAAACACACTAATAGCGTAATTGTTTGTGGGCAGGTCAGACTGTTCATATTTCGCAGGCAAAACCGACTTTCTTTTTTGAGAGACAATATCTTTATTTATCATGCACTGTTTTGATTAACAACTTTGCAGATCGTTTTCATTTAAGGATAGCTACATTATAAACTGCAAAAGAGATATTTTTCAAAAACCCATATGACCTGCTCTTTAAGATATTGAGGGGGTTTTTACATTTATGCATTTTGCAGATGCTTTTATCCAAAGCGACTTATAGTGCCTTCAGGCTATACATTAATTTATTTTTTTAATCAGTATGTGTGTTCCCTGGGAATTGAACCCATGACCTTTTGTGCTGCTAACGCAATGCTCTACCACTGAGCCACAGAAACACATGCTATATATATTTTTAAAGTTTTTAAGCTATATTTCCCAACCTCATTTCTAAAGTGTCATGTGGGTACTTCCTCCCCTATTTGTGGCCACTTTCTCTATCTCTCTTTTCTCATCCTTTCATCATCAATCAAACACCAGCAGTGTCCTCCTACAAGGACTGACTCCTTCATGCAAGAGTATGCAGGCTCTTATAGTTTCAGACCAATCTCTCTCTCTACCTCTTTCTGTCTCTCCGTGTTTCCGCTTGCGCTCCAGGATGAGTAGCTGAGCCACAGGTGGAGGAGTGTGTGCTGATTCAGAAAAAGAGAGAGATACATGAGGTGGAGAGTGTGTAAATGAGCAAGTTAGTGTATGTGTGTTGAGCAGGCTCTGGCAGCCTCCCAACTGGTCTGAGTGTGTATAAATGTGGCTCTTTCAGGAGGCCTCAGGTGTCTCTTCAGCTAATACTGCGTCCTGTCCAGTCAACCAGTGTGATTGCTCTCTCTTGTCCACAGATGCTGAGCCTCAGAGTAGCCACTCTTGCCCTGTAGCTCCCCAGCGCGTGCTAATCGGTGTTATCATTAAAATTAGCAGAGGATAGACTGGAGCCAAAGAAGTACCGATTTTTTTTTACTAGAAGCAGGGAAGCTCCTCTTTCTGCAATAGTCAGTGTTTTTGATCAGCCAGCCACTCAGACCCCTAACTGCTACCTGCCACATGTAATTGCATAAGTGTTCCGTTTTCCTACAGTGTTTTGTTATTGCGGCCCTGTTGTCGTAAACGCTATCACACTTACTCTGATACTCTGAGTCTGGCCTTTCTCGTCAGTGCAACGTGTGCAGAAAACATATACTGCACACACCTAGCAGTCCTGTTTTTTTTCCCCAACTTACTCAATTTATAGCATACGTTATTCCAATCTCATTTGCCCTTCAGTCTAGTTAGCGTGTGTGTATTCATGCACTCATTGTTTAGTGCCTGAGTTTATATTGGCTCTCTTAGCAGCATGAAAAACACAGCTGCTATTAGGTTCTAGAATAAATTACACAAAGTGAGTAACATGACAATACTGGAGTTTGCCACTGAACACCTTATAATCACTGAAGCTGTTACTGATTGCAGGTTTAGACAGTTTGACGCAACTGTGTTTTACAGTTCAGTGCAAACTCCTGTTTTAAACAAAGCTCTTTAGACTGTACAGTACATGGTTGTATTCTTCACTTTTAAAAAGATAGTTCATCCAAAAATTCTGTCATTTAATTACTCATCCTCATGTTGTTCCAAATCCACAAGGCCTTTGTTAATTTTTGGAACACAAATTAAGATATTTTTGATTAAATCTGAGAGCTTTCTGACCCTGCATAGACCACAATGCAACTGAAATATTCAAGGACCAGAAAGGTAGCAAGGACATTGTTAAAATTGTCCATTATGCTCACCAAAGCTGCACTTATTTGTTAAAAGATACAGTAAAAACATTAATTTTGTTAAATATTATTAAAATTTGAAATAATGTTTTCAATCTTAATAACTACTATTAATTTAGTATTGAATCATTTATAAGTAATCTATAATTGTCCATTAAGGCTGGAAGTGAAAAACTCCTTATATGCAGAATTATTAGGCAGGTTTTCTTTTACAGATAAAATTAGGCAAAAAAAGAAGCACCAGCACCACATCATCTTGTACCACTGTTTGAATTTATCTTCCAGAATCTGGCAGTAAGTTTTAGGAGCTCATTTTAGTCAATCTCTGCACTAAAAATGATCTCCCAAAACATACTGCCAGGTTCTGGAAGAAAAATTCTTCAAACAGTGGTACAAGAGGATGTGGTGCTGGTGCTTCAAGGTCACTCTCAACTTATGTCCGTAAAGCCTATAAAAAATTAGTCGTCTTGTGTTTCACAACACTTCAGCGTGTTATTCTTATTAAGTGAAGGTCATTTTTTAGGATTTTTTACTCAAGCAAAGTATTTGAGAACCTTTTCTTCTTCACCTGTTCACCTGTAAGCATTCATGCTTACAGTAGACTGTCAGAGACTTGATTACAACTGCCATCCAAAAAGTGTTGCAAATAGAATATTTAAGAGTTGTTCTAAAAGAAATGTTTTAATGAACGCTATTTCCAGTCAGTTAATTGCTGCAGTTATTTTTCAATTAATTGTGCAGCCCTAAGTGGCAAGGAAAAACAGTTTTCTAGCACTCGTCCTGGCTCAGGTGCAGCAGGAGATGCAGACAGAGGGGCAACATCAAAGAGCTTCTCAGAGAATGTCGCCTTCAAAGAGAGACCATGCTCTGCTTCCTCTTCCCCCCGTCTGCTTTCTATCACAAATCTCTTTCACACCAATTAGTTTCTAATCATGTTCCTCTTTATCTCTCTTTTCTTTCCCGCGCTCCGAGCTCTGATGTGACACGCGTGTGGCAGCGAGTGTGTGCGTGCAGCTCTTTAACACACAGGGCTGCACTAAGCGCAGTGTGTGCACTGCTTTGGAAAAAAGAACAAGCGGCTGGTCTTTATTCAAAAATAATAACAATTCTCCCTCTCTCTCTTTATCTCTCCCTCTCAGTTTTTGATGATGTCTGTCTCCCGTCTGAAGTCAGACAGCACAAATAGGCTCTTTTGTGTTTCCAGGTTACCGTTGCCACTTCTTCTGTTCGTCTCCACGGAGACTGTCAATTAAAGCACCGTGGCAATCTGAACCGCCCCGGTGAGAGAGGTGACGCTCTGTACGTGTTAGGGTTAGCGTAAGCGGGCCGCTCTTTGGTGGGTGGTAGGATGTGAGACAGAGAAAAAAAATATAATAAATTGGTTTGGCACTGTTAGCAAGAGAGGAAGCTGTGCACTAGTTTTCTCTGAAATGTTTTGGAGCACACTGAGAGAGCGATGATTCAAGACCAGTCCGGAGGAGTAGAGGGAACTACATGAACATGTTTTCAGAGAGAGGGGGAGGGTCTCTGTGCTTGTTGAAAGCAACAGACCAGACATCTAACAGAATTAGGCCACATATCCATAGATACAGTCGCCTGTGTGCTTCCTAATTCCACCAAGTGCTGTAAAAGCCCAGCGTTCCAGCTACTCTGTCCCAGATATCGGCTTTCCTCCAGGAGGAAGCCACAGGGGGGCTCCCAGCTCCCTGGAGCTTAGAAACGAGCTGATGAAACCGACTCTGAACCCTACAGCCTATGGAAAGGAGTATGTACTTAAACAGACAGATGCAATTTAAGCTTAATAAAAGATTTAAAAAGAAATCAAGCCTCACAAAGAGACTAGAATTGAACAGGCCTTCGAAGAATTTTTACTTAGCTACAAGTAATTTGTCTCTCCACACAGAATGAAGAAAACACTGCTCGACTGACACAGCCTTTATTATAAAGCTATATGAGCAATATTTTATAACAATTATATTTCTCAGTTATCTGAAAACTAAAAAAAAAAACCAAATTAAACAAAATATGAACCTATTAACACAATTTAAAAAAAATCTAATATAAATCTCGGTTGTCCCCAGAATGTGTCCTTGAAGTTTCAGTTTAAAATGCACCACAGATATAATTTAAAAAAAGCCTATTTTGAGTGGAAGCAATGTCTCTTTAAATTCAAATGAGCTGCTGATCCCTGTCCCCTTTTGCAGAATAGGGCTGTGCCTTTACAGCTCGTTCCTCAGATACTCTGTCAAAAATCATCTGTTTGGCTCTGATCATCTTATCTATTGTGCTGAAATCATGTGTTTTAAACCATAGTAGTTTAAACTTCTGGCATACAGTTTTTTGAGCACACACGCAGAAAGCGGCTGTCACTCGGCATGTGAGTACTAAACTCTCTTTCATGTCTTATTGTGCTTGAACTGTCAAATACACACAAATCTATGTAAAAACACAAAAGTTACAAAAAGAGTTAGTTATGTCTGTGAAGGTGCATGTTTGTATTTGATCTGTGTGGCAGCAGAGTAATATGAAGTAAATAAATGAATAAATCCACTGCTCTTTTGTCTCCTCTGAGGCTGGGACTCTAAATAGTGTTCTGTGCTTGACAGTGCAGCTAACAACAGAAAAATTAGCATGCTTTGCTCGAACTTTCGCCATGGCATTAGAACTGGAACACCGTTTTCGATTTCGAAAACACAGTGGCGGCGCCGTGGCTGGAAACATGTAGATTAAGGGGCGATAATATTATAAGATCCCCTTTCTGCATCACAGGGGAGTGAAATCTGAGGAGCTCATTTTTTTCACAAGCTTGCAGAGAAAGGCATACCAAAATTTAGTGGGTTATTCTTTTTCACGTTTTCTGGTAGATGCAACAGGGACCTGATTGTAGCACTTAAACACGGAAAAAGTCTGATTTTCATTATATGTCACCTTTAAAGAACTGTTATTAATGTGCTTGCTTTGTAATTAGTGCATCCCTACAGGTTTTTTATATTATAAACATTTTTATAATATATACTTTGTATGTGAAATTAGAACAGCATCTTTGTGGGTTTCTTATAAGTTCCAACTACTTGTTTGCAAAGGCTGCATCACATTAGCCAGATGCTTTTATCCCAAGTGATCTAAATGTATGCATGTTATCGGTTTGTGTGTTCTCAGGAAATCAAACCCATGGTATTGACATCATTACCGCTCTGCTGGGTTCATAAATCATGAGTTTCTTTAAGATTTCTACGATAGATTGAACCTTCCAGGCCTCAGATTAACTCCAGCTGAGCTTATGCATGAGATCCAACAATATTCTCTTTATCTTTCACTGACGTTTCTTCCTTTCTTTGAGGATAGTGAAAATATTTGACCTTTACGGTTTAATGATCAGAATATGCACCTGACAAATCAGATTAGCAGGTGGCATTTTGTCAAAGCCATAGCAGACAGACAGCTGAGCAAATGTGCTCTTTGTATCTGTTCAGGAAAATATGATGTGAAAGATGAGAACAAGAAAAGAGGGTTGATGAAAGATTATAGGGGAGGTAATTGCGGTCTTCATTATTTGTCATCTCTCTTTCACCCTCTTCAGATAAACACTAGAGAGAATGGACGTGAACTGTGAGCACCTCTGTGTACGTCAGAAATAATTGTGCTGTTCTGTCATTATAGCTCATCCTGTGCAGACGCCTGTCCAGTTCCTTGACACACATTTGTTTGATCTCAGATCAGCTAAATTCATGCATTTCTGTGATCTGTATGAAGCATTTCTTAAATTTTAGCAGGGCTGAAGTGTAGCTTTTCCTTTAAGGACAGTTCACATCACACCGACAGAACGTGACTGTTTGTCTGCTTCTGTTGGTGCACTAAAAACTGGCCTTTAAAAGACCTTCTATACTCCCATTTAAAAGACCTAATATCACCATAATAGCATGTGTTCTTAAAACTTTAATAGCATATCTATTATTGTGTGTGTGTGTGTGTCTGTATGTATGTATGTGTTATATAATGTGTATAGTATGTGTGTGTGTGTGTATATATAATATATATATGTATATATATGTATGTATGTATTGGTGTATATATATGTATATATATATCTATATATATATATGTATATATATGTATATGTATGTGTATGTATATGTATATATATATGGGTCAATATCACCACAGAGTGCCTGCCAACCCTCACATTTCTCAAAGGTTTTGTTTTTAATTTCCCATTCGCTTTGTGTCATGTCATATAAATAGTAGACACTCAAATACGATAGAAACATATTAGCTGAGCTCCCACACATTTTTTAAGATAATAATGGGCCATTCTTCAAGCATAAATCATAAGATATGTCCACCCTGTCATGGACATATAAATTACTGTTAAATACGGTTTCATTGCAAAATTAAGAAGCAAATTATGTTTTCTAAAAGTTATGATGTCCCTTTCACACCACAGGGTTCCTAAAAAAAAAGAATATGTGACCCTTTAGTGTCAATTTTTCGAAATTGAGATTTATACATCATCTGAAAGCTAAATAAATAAGCTTTCCATTTATGTATTGTTTGTTATGATAGGACAATATTTACTAAAATATTACTAAAATATTTACTAAATATTACTAAATACTGAGAAAATCACCTCTAAAGTTGTCCAGATGAAGTTCTTAGCAATGCATATTACTAATCAAAAATTAAGTTTTGATATATTTACGGTAAGAAATTAACAAAACATCTTCATGGAACATGATCTTTACTTAGTATCCTAACGATTTTTGGCATAAAAGAAAAATCTATAATTTTGACCCATACAATGTTTTTTTTTTTTTTTTTTGTTTGTTTTTTTTTTTTGCTATTGCTATAAATACACCCCAGTGACTTAAAGGCACAATATGTAAGATTTTTTTATTAAAATATCCAAGAACCACTAGACCAGTCAGATTTGGTCCTTTACCCGATCCGTGCCCGTGATAAATCACACGCTAAAATCATTCCAATTAAAGTGCTTTATTTTTTATCTCGCACCTCTCTTAACATCACAACAGCGTCATGAATGGAGTAATGAAACAGGCTAAAGTGCGCTTTGTTTTGCGCCATTCAAGTAGCCTACCATCGGCACCTAAATAGGCTATGGAACCTGATAACTATACGCAAATAGACCTATTAATGAAAAAAAAAAAAAAAAAAAAAAAAAGAACAAGAAAAAATACAACCTGAGCCTGTCGCTTACAAACAATAGCCTATAGGCCTATGCCTATGCATTTACTTTCTCTTAAGGTTACTGTGCAGGAAAAAGATATCGTCCACAGTCCCAGGTTTAAGTTACGTTCTCATCCGATTTTGCCTTTAAAGACTCGTTGTCAACAATTTTATATACTCCACTCGCCAACTTTACTTTTACTTCATCCATAGCTACTCCTGCAACGCTCACTCCAACTAGCCTACGAGAAGCATCAACAAAAGTCGCACTGTCGCAGTGGTGGTGACGTGATGGGTCAAATGTCATATCGTTGTTGCGTATGTGTAATGGTAATTTAGACATACAAATATTGCACATATTTTTCATCCATGTTACTACCCGCCTGCAAGGAGTTAATTATCCCTCCCGTGAATTTTAGGAATGTCACAATCCACCCGTTATAGCCACTTTTATGCGGGTACCCGCAGGTACCCGACCCGTTGCAGGACTCTAGGGTGGACAAGTTAGAATTTATATTAGATAGTTATTCCTTTATTAAATCTATAATCACAAACATATGTGAAACATGCTTAAAAAAATGTGTCTGAGATGTTTTCGTTGTAAATGTTTAATTTATTAAATGTGTAAAAAAAAATTTTTTTTTTGTAGATATTTTTATTTAAAAAAAGTTTGATAAAGTGTTAATTGAAGATTTTTGAATTGATTCATGGAACATAGATGTATAGGGTTTTATTTGAGGAACGATTGCCCTCTCTCTCTGTCTTTCTCTCCAGTTTGAGTGCTTCTGTTCACTCTCTCTTGTATTTATGTTTGTTTGTTTGTTTGTTTGTTTATTTCTTTCTTAACGCCAATCCTGCATCTATGGCTATATTCAAGGCGAGAACCAGTTAATCTATACACAAGTCGATCCATACACAAGTCTTGTCTTTACACACACGTACGGGGACAATTTAGAATGGAAACCGGAGGACCCGGGATAAACCCACGCAGACACACGGAGAACATGCAAACACCAAAAAAAAAACGCATACACAAAAAAAATAAACAAAAAAACACACAGAAAGACCTCTTTCTGTGAGACAACAGTGCTAACCACAGAGCCACTGTGCCGCCCTCTCTCTTGTATTTATGAAAGAGGGAGAGCGAGAAGAGAGGCAACAGCAATCAAGCCAAACGTCTTTTCCGTTCCTTGCTAAATCACACCATATCCTTCCCTCTCACACCTCCTCTCTCTTCTTCACTCAGCTCTTTATTAAAGCCACCCTCCATCCCTCTCTCCTCCATCAGAGACCCAGCAGGCTGCCTCCTATCACTTATCACTCTTCTGGGTTCACTCTCCCTTTCTCCATTTCCCTTAAATCACACCCTCTCTGTCCGTCTAGCCATCCTTCCTGCATCCTGACTACCTAGTCCTATCTTCTGAAAAAAGTAGCAACAGCCAAATGAAAAACTGTGTGCATGCTAATGTCATTCATCCCAGTCCATATTCACTCTCGTTTTCTTTGACTCGCATTCTCTCTACTCTCTCTTTCTTCTCGGAAAGAAGTAAATATTCTAAGCATGACCCTTACTTGTAAATTGTGTTGGTTCATGGCTGCATGTAATTAGTCAGGTCTGATTGAACAGTAGGTGTGCATGTGGGTGTAGCGAAGAGCCTTTTACACACACACACACATACACACACACACACACACACACACACACACACACACACACACACACACGCGCACGCGCAAATGCACTCGGACTTCTGCTTTTCCATGATTACATCTCTTTCCTTAAGCTCCCACTCAATAGCATGTTAGTAGTCATTATTTCTCTTCTCTCAACCTTATTATTACTCTCTTGCTTTCTTCCTGTTCTCTTATCAACTGGCTTTTCTGTAGTACCGAGTTACCTGCTGGCACACCTTTGTCTTTTCACACCTGTCTGTTAGTGTCTGTCTGTCTGTCATCTGAGAGCTCTGGTTTTCGAGGCGTTGCCGTGACAGCTGCAGCAGTCCAGGGTCCTGTGGGTGAAGAGTATGGTGTTGGAACACTGAGATAAGTGATTGACATTCATGCCTCATTTTCTCATGGTCAGGTTCAGTGCCAGCCACTCGCTTTTGGCCTGGCGCTTGGCAGTAAAAAAAATTAATTTGCTCACCACTCACACTCACACTGTCCGCTATCAGCGGAGACATGGAGGACGACCGAGTTTGTGTTTTTGAATGTATATTTTGTCTTGATTTCATGAACTTGATTTTGACTTTGATTTTGGATAGGGATGTTCATTTCAGTAATTTTTTCCTAACCGACAACCGACGCCCGTTAACCGATTATTAACCGTTAACCAACAAGATTATTTTCAATTAGAATTTAATTAAATTAGAAAGGATAAGTGTCTGTGACCCGTTAAAAATATTTGTTTCCCAGGGATTCATTTTATATGCGCAAAAAGCAGCAAACAGAACATTAGAATTCACACGGTCTTCATATCAAATCACGCACCTGCAGCGCTTCTGCGAATGGAGAAAAACATAATGAATCTAGGGTGTATATATATACACTATATATATACTAATAAATAGGCCTATACGAGAAATATATTTTTACTTAAATAATAAATTAATAAAATGAAAGAAAAACTGTGCAACAAGTAGCCTAGTATGCAGAGTTTCGGCTCATATTTGTGCTGCGCTAAAGGAAACAGACAGATTCTATTTTTCTTTAGGCTTATTTTACAAAAGCACAATGATTTGTTTTTTATTGTGAATGAGTTGTTTCCACTGTTAGAAAGAAAAAATTCAAGTGATTGCGCCACATGCACACACAGTTAAGCATTGCTACCTTGACAATGCAGCCTGTTCTTTATCATAATAAAATACATTCAGTCAAACATATGGAAAATAAAACACACCGCTCAGTTTAAATATATTGTAAAATCTGTGCATTTAAGCGTTATCACTGAACCGCCGTAAAGTTATGCAAAACATTTTGTTTTACGTGGATATTGGAGTGCAAGTGAAGTACATAATAAATAATAAATCATCGCAAATGAGGAAACATTTGATTTTGTATAGAATGAGAGACCTATCGTTGGTTTCAGTTTCATTTTAGCCTAAATTAATTTTTTTGGCTTGTCGTTTATATTGCTATAGCTTATATTTTTAATTATTGTTCTTTTCCAAATACTGTTTATTTCAGTGAGTGAAATAAGTATTTGATCCCCATGCAAAACATGACTTAGTACTTGGTGCAGAAATCCCTGTTTGGCAAGCACAGAGGTAAAACATTTCTTGGAGTTGGTCACCAGGTTTGCACACATCTCAGGAGTGTTTTTTTTTTCCACTCTTCTTTACAGATCCTCTCTAAATCCTTAAGATTTTTTGGGCTGTCATTTGACAACTGGAAGTTTCAGCTCCCTCCACAGATTTTCTATAGGATTGAGGTCTTGGAGGTACCCATCCATGACCCATACCCATGAGTGTTCTGGCTGAGGGAAGGAGGTTCTCGTCCAAGATTTTACAATACATGGCCCCGTCCATTTGCCCCTCAATGCAGTGAAGATGCCCTGTACCCTTAGGAGAAAACAGCCCCAAAGCATAATGTTTTCACCTCCATGTTTGACTGTAGGGAAGGTGTTCTTGGGGTCATAGTCAGAATTTCTCTTCCTCCAAACATGGCAAGTCAAGTTAATGTCAAAGAGCTCAATTTTGGTCTCATCTGAACACAGCATTTTCTCCCCAACCTTCTCTGAATCATTTAGATGTTCTTTGGCAAACTTTAAACGGGCCTGTACATATGCCTTCTTGAACAGGGGGACCTTGCAGGCGCTGCAGGATTTCAGTCCATTGCGACGTAGTGTGTTACCAGTGTTTTGCTTGGTGACTGTGGTCCCAACTGCCTTAAGATCATTAACAAGCTGCTCCCTTGTAGTTCGGGGCTGATCCCTCACCTTTCTCATGATCATCCTTACCCCATGAGGCAAGAACTTGCACGGAGCTCCAGACCGATGGAGACTGACAGTTATTTTGTCTTTCTTCCATTTGCGAATAATCGCACCAACAGTTTTCTCCTTCTCAACAAGCTTCTTGCTGATGGTCTTGTAGCCCGTTCCAGCCTTGTGCAGATCTACGATCTTGTCTCTGACATCCTTTGAGAGCTCTTTAGTCTTTGCCATGGTGGTGGGAGAGGTTGGAATGGAAGATAAAGATTGTGTGGGCAAAATATACATTCAAATCTGTTTTTGGCTGATATTAGAGATTTTTCAGTTATCTGTAATGTTTGTATTAGGGTTGGCTTTTGACACAAATTTCATGATTCAGTTCAGTTTGATTCTCATTTACAAGCTTGTGATTCGATTCGATTCGATTCCCGATTCCATTAGATTTGTTATCGATAATTTTGGATGTATATCAGGTCAAATGCCAAATTTTCTTTAGGAAGAGAAAAGTATTTTAACTAATGCTGTAAAATATACATGAGAGTCAATTGGTACTGCATGACTAATAATATTAAAGGTTAAAACTGACAGATTTTTTTAGGCTATACAACTGCTTAAATTACAGTTAATGATTTGAATTTATAATAAAAGTTACAATTGCATAATATTTCTACTTTAATTTTTTTTTTTTTTTATAAACATTTATATGGTGGCTGTCATAAAAATATAAATTAAACATTGAAGAACAGTAAAAATGATATTGAATTTATTATATGGTGCATATATTTAGCAAAATGTCCCTCTCTACAGTTTAATTTTCTAGCTGACTAACGATTTTATGGTCAGTGAATATATTTTTACTGAAGTAAATATGACGTTACGTGACATTGTTAACAAGCCGTTATTGACATCTTTGCGCGGTTGAAACACTGATTGAGCAATTACAGGATATAGATTGTAAAGTTGTTCTCTTTCTTTTAATTTACCTCCGGATGTTTAGTCATGTTTATTTTGTGCTGAAATTGGTATTAAAGTGGAGGAGATTATCAGTTCACATGCACTAATCTGAGACTTTTTTTTTTCTCAAAAGTATCAAAGCACAATGCCTATTGCGATATGTTGGATGGGAGGTGCCCTTCAATGTTCCGTCCATTAACTGAAAACAGGCTAGACTAATCAATTCTTGGGATTTAAGAATCAATATCATTTCGTAAAAAATATAATTTTTGAAAAAAAAAAAAATGTAATTTTACATTTAGATTTCCTTTGCTATCATTTAATACTCAAACAATCTTAAAATAGTTTAATATATGCACACCTTGGCAATAGAATCGCTATTGGCTAGTAATTTATATATGTATATATATATATATATATATATGTGTGTGTGTGTGTGTGTGTGTGTGTGTGTGTGTGTGTGTGTGTGTGTGTGTGAATACGCAAAGCCGACCTCATACATCATCCGCCCGGAAGTGCTTCCGTGTACAACAGTGACTAGATTAAATTTATTATTATGTTTTAAATATGGAAATTTTTTCTTACCAAAAAAACAACCCATATATTCTACACAGGAGTCTTTTCACCACCCCTATCAATGAAAGAAAAAATAACATTTTTAATTTTATATGGATAAGCACTTTTTATTTAACTTCTTTTGGACTGATGCACTGCAACACCCACTGAGTGCCATTAAACAGCTTGAAAGATCAAAGACCATTTTTAATATAACTCCGACTGAATTCATCAAAAAGAAGAAAGTCATATACACCTAGGATGACTTGAGGGTGAGTAATTTATGGCCTAATTTTCATTTTTGGGTGAAGTAACCCTTTAAAAAGGTCATAGAAACCCTTCCAATGTAAGTTAAATATTGATAAATTAGATATATATTTTTTAGAAAAATAAAGTGTTTTTTATTGGTGCACATTTTATTGGTGCAAAGATGAGTAGTGGTGATATTTATTTTGTACAGCATTTGCAATTGCTTTTTATCAATTAATTAGAAGCACCAAAAATTAAGTTATAGGGGATACTGAACAGACATTTAGAAGTTGATTTTAAAATGCAAATAAAATACATAAAATAATAATAAAAATAAAATAAAGCCATGAAAACACTTGCATTTTTACAACACTATAAGTGTGTCCCTTCAAGTAATGAAAAGTTCGACACACACTTGTGGTTAATAGTTAAACGGATCGTAGTTGATCCGTGATCCGTATGGACCAAGCCTCAAGGTTCAGCACATTTATGATCTGCAGATTAATTGCAAAATTTAACTATAATAGAGTGAAAGTTTATCAACTGTATGTGTTTACACACGCAAGCGATTTTAAACCATTCCAGTTGAAAGAAAGCAAAATGGAAATCTATTCATTACTCGCACGCTGTTTTCTATATTCACATCCACGCACACATGAAGCACGTGCATGCAGAGAGGTGCATATACACATGCATATAATCATTCAAATAATTTTACCATGGCACTAGACAATATTAATACAAATAAAAACTGAAATATGCTGTGTATATAAATATTCAGTACCTGGGTTGTAGAAGCACTTCGGTTACACAGATGAAATACAATTGCTCAAATGAGGAAAAAAAATTGTTTTTTAATTGGTCTCTACCTGTGAATCATTAAAATCGCTTGCGCAAATTCTTGATCAAAAATTCCCACAGCTATGGGAGCATTATTCAATCTGTGAATTTAATTATACAGTGGAAATAATGACTAAAAAGCATATGTAAAACAAATGCATAAATTGTCAAAAGAGTATATAACAATTAACAATTATGCCAGTCTTTGGTTGTCCCAGTGGGCATTGTTGATTCAGGAGGTGAAAGCTATATCAAACCAGGCAAGCACTGTCTACACATGGTTCTTCCAAAAAAATTTCTGCACAAGCAAGCAGGAGACTTGTGATGTAAGCTACAGAGAAGCAAACAAACACTTTAAAGGGGCTACCGAATTCTGGAGCTGAAGGTGCACCCGACAACATATCAGGAGCCCTGGACAACACTGGCCCATACAGGAGTATGACACAAAAGAGGACAGTGTTCAAAAAGAACCATGTGGCAGCACTTCTGGAGTTTGCCAAAAGGCTTGACACATGGCACTGTTGCTCATAGGGGGAATGTGGAAAAGATTTTGAAGTCAGATAAGACTAACAGAGAACAATTCATAGCTTTAAAGTGACGTGTATACTAAAATTTAGCATTGGCCAAGTATATGCTGTTAAAATCGAAGGAAGAATGGCTGATGCAAAATACACGAAAATTGTGCTAAATTACACATTCCAGTCTGCAAAAAAAGTCCAGTCTTTCGACAAAGCTGTTTTTTACTAAGACAAAGTTTCCCAAATGCAAGGCCAGATGAATTCTCAAAAGCATAAAATGTCCTATAATGGCCTTGGCAACTGAGAATAGGTGGCACTGTTTGACAGGTTCAGGTTGTTTAGGTGTCATCTTACTAACTTTAACAGCCTGGAGCAAATCTGCCTGGAAAAATGGATAAAATGATGGCAGAACCACAGCGAAGCCAGTATGTACTCGAGGGAAAAGACATAGCTGTCAAAATAATATTATTATTAATGTATTTAGGGCAAAAATATATTTACTTAAAGCATATTTTTATATGGAAATTAGGTTTCAATCCTTTGAAAATTTTCTTCATAATATCGAAAAAAAATGACTTTTTTTAATTTGTTAAAATATAGTGGATTAAATTTAGCAAGGCACTGAATTACTGTGAGAGAGTGTGGTGATAAGTGGTTGGTCTATCATAAGACACACTTTATCACAGACTCACACTCTTTATGTCTAAATGAAGCTTGGCTAGTAAAGGTCAACAGTTTTGTGCTTTCTCTTCGCTGATAGTTTTCATTGGTTGGCTACCACTTCTGAACTACTGACAACACTCTGTACAAAAGAGCTATACCTTCTCCTCAATTCACTTTCTCTCGCTTCCCCTCCCACTCTCTATTTTTCCATCCCTCTCTTACTCAGACAATAGTTGCTGATTGAAAATGGCCTCACCATATTATCCAAGCTTATGACTGAGTCTGCCTGGCTTTTTACAGAGAGCAGTGCACCCGTGACAATGGCACAGTCCCACAGATGCTTCAGACAGTCTCTTTTATAAAGCTCCTATAATTGTGTGCTTGCTTTTACATTTTATATTTTAGGTAAACGCTGAATTACAGATAGAATGGGGAAGATTTGTTCTATTGAGTGAATATAGCAAAAAAGAAGGAAACCTTCAGCTGCTTTTCTCATATATATATATATATATATATATATATATATATATATATATATATATATATATATATATATATATATACTGTATTTGTCATACCAAAATAAGGATTTTTAAAAATATTATACATAGTAAATTAAATTATAAATTGTAAATTATCAAATCATTTAATTGAGATGATATATAATATAATTTTTGTATTAGTTCCATTTTCTATAATATGTTAGGATAATTTAATTGTAATATATTTTTTTTATTGCAATTTGTATTTTCTTTTCTATAATATACTGTATATTTAGTGCTGGCCAATGAATAATCCTGATTAATCTTATCCAAAATAAAAGTTTTTGTTACATAAAAATATATACAGGTGCATCTCAATAAATTAGAATGTCGTGGAAAGTCATTTATTTCAGTAATTCAACTCAAATTGTGAAACTTGTGTATTAAATAAATTCAATGCACACAGACTGAAGTCTTGGTTCTTTTAATTTGTGATTTTGTATATACATATACATTTACATTTTTTGTGTGTATATATATATATATATATATATATATATATATATATATATAATATATATATATATATATATATATATATATATAAAAAAAAAATAATATATATATATATATATATATATAGATGATAGGTGTCAATATATATATATATATGCATAACTGTACTTTAGCCTAGCATGCGACTAAATCTCATGAAATAATATCATAATGGTCAGGTTATTCTGTAAGTAGTTTTGGTTTAATTCTGAATCAGCCCAGATGATAGGTGTCACAACCAATCGGTGAAAAAGTGGGCACTTCTACAGCATTAGCACACACACACACATGCTTTTTGATTTGTTTTGTGTTGTGTGCCTGTGTGCACTTGCTGTGTCAGTGTAAAGATTAATATTTGGAGGTTACAGTGTCAAGGCCCTTAATGCTTACCCACGCTCACACATCCATGGGTTCAACACACAACAGACGTCCTCTCACACAAGCCTTTTTCTCCAAACCTGCTGAAAAGCGCACTTTCCTGCCAAGCTGATTTATTCTCTGTCACTGGATGTGTGTGTGTGTGTAAAGTGTTGTGTAAGCAGCAGTGCGAGCACATGCGTGATGAGTTTGTGACCGTGAGTGGTGTTGTGTGGTGTTCCTCCTGCCTGTCGTGGGTCCCACAGGCCTGCTTGTGTCTCAGGAGTGCCTCTGTGTGAAAGCCAGTGGCCTGAGGTTAACTGCCTGCACCACTCAGCTGTTTTTACGATCGGCCCTCCAAAACGCTACAAAACACCCATGGATTTGTGTAGAGGTGCAGAGGAGATGTATAGAGGAGTTTAAGAGCCTGTCTGCCTCTCAAATTGTCCGAGTCGACGCTGTGATATACCGTCCACAGAAGACCGCTTTAATGGGTTTTTTTTCTCAGCGTTCCTGCAGAGACCCTTAAGGCCGGTTTTAGTGACGCTATGGAATGACCCTCCGCATCCTAATGTTTTTCTCTTCTTTCTTCCTCTCCTGTAGAGAACGATGAGACCGGTGTGATGGATTGTCTGCTGGAGGCGCTGCAGTCTGGAGCTGCTTTCAGAGACCGCAGGAAAAGAGCACCCAGACCCCGAGGTGAGTCTCCTCACTCTCCTCCACTCACTTCTTTCTTTCTTTCTTTCTTTCTTTCTTTCTTTGAATGTTGTTTCAGACAGCCTATTTTTTCCATGCCTTTACTAGTTTTGTCTATTTCTTTGTTTATTAGTTAAGTAGCTATGTGATAAGTGCAGTAGTGTACAGTAAGCCAGCCATCATCACAAAATAAACCTCTAGTATCCCAACAAAGAGTGGAGGGATAGCTGTGTATTTTCCCTTATATATAGTGGCAGCCTAAAGCACCCAGTGGTTGAGAGTCTCTTTCTCCTGCGCAGTGAGGGGTGAGATAAGCTAGAGTGTGTCTTCTGTGCTCTTCATGTTGTGTGTCCTACCCAGCTGAGAGGCTCAGGTTTGTTGACTGCAGACAGCTACAGACAGATGATGGGTGGCATATATCAGTATAGCCTGACCAAAAACTCTAGAGTTTTCCTTTCAAAAGTCTGGGTTATTTTTGTGTCTTTGAAGCTTTCTTATGCTCACCAAGGCAGCAAAAATATAGTAAAAACAATAATATTAAAAATTATTACAATAATTTTTCTATTTTAATATAATTTGAACTGTAATTTATTCCTGCGATGACCAAGCTGAATTTTCAGCGGCAATTACTCTAGTCTTCAGTGTCACGTGATACTTAAGAAATCATTATAAGATGCTGATTTGGTGCTGAAGTAACATTTACTATTATTATCAGTGTTTAAACAGCTGTGCTGCTTAATATTTTTGTGGAAACCATTTTTTTTTTTCTTGTCCAGGATTCTTTGATGAATAGAAAATGCAAAATGTTCTAAAATAAAAGTCTCTTTACTGTCATGTTGATACATTTAATGCGTCCTTGCTGAATAAACATATAAATTCCTTATATAAGTAACCTCCTTACCATAACAAAATTATGTATGTACTGTCTAATTTATCTTCAGTCCTGCAGATTATATAGGAATAAACCATTATAAACCATTATATTGTCCTGAACAGTTAAACTGCCTGCTGTTTTTCAAAAAAATCCTTTAAGTCCCACGAATTCTTTGGTTTTCAAGTATGCATATTTGAACCCTTTCCAGCAATGACTGTATGATTTTGAGATCCATCTTTTCACACTGAGGACAACCGAGGGATTCATGCGCAACTATTACAAAATGTTCAAATGCTCACTGATGCTCCAGAAAAAAATAAAAAAAATTTGTGACACAAAAAATATTTTTTAAGAACAACAGTCAACAAAACAACTCATCACAAAAAACAAACTAATCAACAACAACTATTACAAAAAAAAAAAAAAAAACAGCTGTGGATCATCCAGGTAATAACACAGTATTAAGAATCAAGCATATATGAACTTTTGACGGGGACATTTTAACTTTATTTATTTTTTCTTTACTGTATGTAAGCGGATTTTATGTGAAATCTTATTCATGTCATTACGAAATAAAAAATAAAATCCATTTTTGTATGATCCCTCTTGTTTTGTTAAAATAATGAACATTTAGCAGATTCTGTAAAGTCTATGTAAAATTGACCACAACTATATAGTCTATTGTTCTGTAAATGAACAATTTCCAGTCTGTAGCTCCTTTTAAAAAATCTTTTTCTATAGAAATCAGTACAGAATCAGCCCCCTACTATGAGCACACTTCCTCTGGCATCACATGAGCCAATGGAGTATAATGCAGCTGACCACCTTCCATAGAAATCAGGAGAGCCCAACAAACTGTCTGGCCAAATCAGAAAGACCTGCTTCAAGAAATCGGAACTTTTTTTGAAAGCATGTCATGTCTTTCATTCCTCGGAAGTAAAAATCTAATGTATGGAGACCGCAGGTGTGTTTATGTGTGAGAGCAACTCTCACTCTGTCTTGTCCCGTGTCCTGATTTCCACAGATGAACCAACACAAGTGCTCAATCCGAGTCCACAAAGACCTGTTCTGAAAAACTGCAACCACGGTAAAATCAAGAGTTAAAAAAAGAGAGAGAAATATAGCATTTCTCTCCACTATTTGCTTTCCTTTTCTCTCTCTTCGCTATTTAATGCATTTTCATTGCTCACTAACCCTGATCTACCAGCCCTGTGTCCTGAATGTCATTTTTGTTTGGGTTAATGTCTGTGTTGCCCTGTCTCAATCATGTGTCACTCTATTTATTGATTTTTTCACTTTCGTATACACACTAATGGTCAATAGTAGGTCCAGATAGGGCCAATTACTTATTTGAATGGCTCATAACAGTCCCTAAAGGCCTCTCCTGTCAAAAGGGAACTGCTTCTTAAGCTGCTGGCATAAACACAGCAAACGCTTCAGACTGCTTCTGACCGCAGATATTCCTTTTCCACTGAAACAATGTTGGTGTTGGTGCTCGGCTTGCAGATACTGTGTGTCTCCACTGCCTTGAAAGGCAAACAATGATTTAACTGGCTGTTATTTTATAAGCTGCCCACAAACAAACAGACTTGATATTCTGATCAGTGTGGAACCTTTTTTTGCTTTTTTAAATGTAAATGCACTAGCTGTTTGCTGTTGCAGCACCTTCACCTCTACATTGTTGGTGGAATTCTTAAAGTTTCCATATATGAGTCTAATTTCCTCTTGTGTCCTCCTTATTGCATGAATCAGTTTTTTTCTTTCTGCTTGGTTGTACATTGTGTTCTGTCTCATTTCAGTCAAGCGTGCTGCTTACAGCTCACAGCTCATGTCTGGTTGTGATTGGACAGTTGATGTAAGTGTCAGAGTCAGCAGGGTTATAATCAATGTCATGCGCTCGCTTTAGCTGCTGTTACAGCCAGGTGTAAATGTGTCATCCAGAAACTTGCTGTGAGTCGGAAAATGCCACATTTCCGGCAAAACTGAATTGCCAGAAATAGTGGGAATGTTTTTTTGCTGAAAAAGCTTTTCCGCTATTGTCTATTGACATAGCCGTCTCTAAATTGCAACATGTTGCGCTCTGATGAGCCGTTCTTTTTGACATGACAAGCGTTAATGTAACAATCCAGTTTTTCTGTAATGAATGGTATCAGCGTTCATCAGCTGATGTGTAGTGGGACTCTGAAAAGCTTGTAGCAAACTTTCTTCTGTGCTTGTTTTTGTGTTCCTATGCTCTTAAAAAATAAAGGTTCCAAAAGGAGGCTTTCACAGCAGTGACATAGAAGAACCATTTTGGGTTCTAAAAAAAAAAACAAAAACAAGAAAGAGCCTTTTGTGCAATGAAAAGGTGCTATGATGTTAAAGGTTTATGTTTACAACTGTCCCACCTCCCAGATCTTCAGTTTGCCAGTGTTACGTACAGTAGTGATCATTCTATTATGCATCAGCAGCATAAAACAAACAGATGTGACTGTCTTGTCAAAGGTTAATTCATAATCATTATCGAGGCACTTAAAAAATTAAGCTGTAACCCCATTAGCAGTTATTGGGTTTAATAGGAGTCCCTGCAAGCATACAGGAATACAATTACTCCTAGATCTCCTCCCACACCCACCCAGAGCACTGATAAAGTCTGCTCTTGCTCCCACTAGTGTTCTCTTATGACTTATCTCAAATTAGATTGTGCGCAGAAAAGAGAGAGTGAATAGACAGATAGAAATATGTGTGCATATGCGCGATCCATCATAAGAAAGACTGCCGCAGCTCACATTAACTCCCCTCATATGTCTCTCAGCAAAAAGTAATGAAGGACACAGGGCATTCTGGGATATCGAGTGTGCCGCCCTCCCCTCCCGTGGTCCTCTGAGGCATTGGAAGGCATGTGGGAGTCTGGCTACAGGGCAGGGCACTGTTGCCCTTGTCCCTGTGTTTTATTCCAGGCAAGGCTGACTAATGGAGCCCCAGGCTTGTGTATGTTCATGCAGGCCTCTGCAGTTCAGTAAGCCCCTCTGTTGGCCTGGCTAATTAGTTCTCATCACACACCAGGCTTCATTCCCATTCATCTTCATTTCAGCTGTGCCATCTGCTTTTTAAATAAAACTCTAAAGTGTCTCATGTTGCACACACTTTGTCCTCTTGGTGCCTCCCAGCATAACTGTATCGCTTTACTTATACTGAGGTGGGTGATGAGCTTGTCTGTCTCTGGAGAGTTATGTCATGTAGGAGATATAGTGTGTTTGTGTGGGACCCTTTATTTATATATTCAGACTTACAGTGAACCTGGAATGGCCTTTGCAAAGTATTTTAGTTTCACATTTCTTGATAAAAAAAAAATAAATAAATAAAAAAAAAATCTAGGGTTTGATTTTATTCATTGAAAACTGTTTGGACTAGGGATATATGGTATATCATATCAGTTATCAGACAATATTTTTGTATGAGTTTTAATTATTTATTTATTTATTTATTTATTTAATTAATTTTTTAATTTCAATTGCTTTATTTTTTTTAGAGCAATGTGCACAATAACAACAAGAACATGAATTAAGAAAATAAAAAAGGGTCCATTTTAATTCTATGCAGACTTTAAATGTGGTGTCTCTGACTATTTAATTACATATATATTTACATGTATTGGAATTTGAATTGTGCTCATTTTCCTTCTTTTTACATTTAGATTACGTTTGCGACACCTAACGTTCACTTAAATCTAATCTTTATTTAAAAAAAAATACTGTACATCATAGTTTTGTGATGCTTAAATTTGCTTATAGCTTTTAAAATTAGATTTTAGTTTTGAATGTTTTATTTTACATTTGTTTCCATCATCTATTATATACTTTTTTTTTTTTTTATAGTGGCCATTTATCTTTTTATTTTTTTTTTCAATTTGACACTCCAGAGCATCTCCACGTATCCCATTCGTAACTCTTCTTTCTAAAATCTATAATTCTTTGCTTTTATTGCTGTAACCTTTATTGAAGTAATTATCAATATTTTACAAAGGCTGCATGACCTTTAAAGTGGCCCTAAACAATGACTGTAAAGCTAAATTTGGCTATTTGTTAGTATAATTTTTCACATAGCCTTGGTGACCTCAGCTGAAAGTCATTTCAGAGGCAGAGCAAGTTATATTTATTATTTAAAAGTTCACAAAAACATGTATATCTTCATAGTAATATACACTGATTAATTATTCACAATAAGACCACAAAAGTGTATTTAAGTAAACAAACAAGGTCCATTTTGACTTAATGTTGACTTTAGAGCTTATTATTTACACAGAGTTTGTCTGTGTAAATAATCAAATAGGAGACATTGTGTTTGTGTGGCAGGCAGCCTCATTTATTTATACAGTATAGGCAACCTTAATATCTGTGTATTGATGAGTTGGTTCCCTTCTTTCATGGCAAGTGGATATAAATCTGAATGAGATATTCTGTCTCTGCAATATGTTTTTGACTGTTAGCTGATTGACAGTGTAATGAGTGCAGTGGAAAAAGACCAGTGGCTTAGCGACCGAACACATGCCGGAGTATGTCAGCCCCGTCCCGGTCCCCTCTGCCACTGCACAGTGTAAATACCCCTCAGTAATTGATCTCCAGGGCTTTAGTGTTTCACACTCCAGCGGAGCAGCAAAGTGAATTAAAATCAGACACATCTGCAACTGGAGACACCGTAATTAGCCACAAAAAATAAACTGGACACACTAGAGCATTGGGAAGAGCATGTGTGTGTGTGTGTGTGTGTGTAGCATATTTTAACCATGTGTGTGTGTGTGTGTGTGTGTGTGTGTGTGTGTGTGTGTGTGTGTGTGTGTGTGTGTGTGTGTGTGTGAGCGTAAGCCAGTCGGAATTGTCAGAAGCAGGCCCGAGCAATGAGACTTGAGATTGCATTTTCCTGCAAGGCTTTTGGGAGATTCCCTTTACATGGGCGGGCAGCCGCTTTAAGAGTCTGGCTTTCTCAAATCGAGTAATCTATGGAGATTCAGGTCCCTAGACTTATGCCTTTGGCCGTCTATTACTCTCTTGGACACAGAGGTGTAAATGCTGAGGTCAGAACACACACTCATGGATCCTTACACTGCCTTTTTTGTGAACTACACACATCCAAAATGTGTGCTGTGGTCAAGATTGAGGGGTAAAAGCTCTCCGACTCATTTTAGGAGCCTCTAAGGAATCTCTCGTCCCTCTCTCCCTCTTTCTCTCTCTTTCTCTCTCTTCATATGAGCCTGAGGCAACACTTAAAGCCTTTAAGTGTGACCTGAACCCCACATCCCTCCTTAGGATGAAGATAAAGATGCTTTATGACTTGAGTGACCAGGGTTAGGATAAGACTTTCGACAGAGAGAGGACGAGTGAATGAATTGAGGGAGCGGTATGGCTCTTAAGGGGGCTTGGGCTTCAGAAATGATGGATTTATTTATTTTGACCACATGGAGTACTTTGAATCCACATCGAAATTGATTCAAGAAATACAGTTGTAGCTTTTACAGGTAACTCTTGCCTTGGCTTCTCAGGTCAAGCATACCTTTAATGTACCGGTGAGTCAGGAGAGTAGGGTAAAATGTGCCACAGATGTCTGGCATCTATTGAAAAGAGAATTTTCAATGTTATTTTTTAACCATGTTATGGACTATTTTGAAGAATATGTGGACGACTTCAAGCAACCAGCGCAGCTTACCACAAGCATCTGAATCATATTGGAAGAAATTTGTAGAGTGCATTATAATAATAAGTTTTAAAAATGTTGTGATGTGAATCTCTCAACTGCAGGTAGCTGTATATGAAGGGAATTTTTTTTTTAATATAAGGTCACTAGATGAAGGGAGATGGTATGTCTTACCCTACTCTCCTTTATGTCAGAAAAGGCACCAATACTTTTGTCATCCTGCTGCCATAGATGCTGCTAGAAAACCCTGCTTTTTCTGAGCTATTAGGTCCATGCTCTGCCTACTGATTAATATTCCACCCAACAATGATCATGTAACATATTTCTGAATTAGAGCCTGAAATTGATTTTATAGCTGGCTGGGAAAGGTCACTCTACACTTGGTAAATGAAACCAATGGAAGGTTTGCAGTCAGAGGAGTATGCGCCACTGCTAAAGGTTTTATGAGCACGTTTGATAGACAAGATTGATTTTATGCGTAATTCTGTACCCGATCTGTTAATTAGGAAACACTCACGATGGACCTTTGAATTATTTAAAAATTATGCACATCTGTGGTGTTGATGTAGATATGAGGCAAAGCACATATAGTATACCATAGATACAGGATGTGTTTAATGCATTTTTCAACATTTTGCCACTAAAATACTTGTCAATTAAGCATCTTGCTTAAAATATATGGTCGTCATTACTACTTCAAAATTGATTTCTTTTATATAAAATAACAAGGTTTTGTGTGTGCCTGTGTGTTGTGAGAGAAAGAGAGCATTCACATGTGTAACAACTATGTCCTATTACGTAATATTTAAGGAATATTGCATAAGCAGTGAAGAACAACATAACCACTCTGTATGTACAAGCTACACACAGTGGTGGTGGTGGTTTGTTATCTTTCTTTTCATTTTTTGAAGGAATCATTTGAGTGAATGACTTATTACTTGTAATGACTTTCACACGTTTGAATGATCCAGTTCAGAATTTTCGAATGACGTTTGTTTGAATGAAAGATTCAGTTGCTTATAGGGGACTTGCACACTGGGCACGTTTGCTGCAGTCTGAATCTGAGTGCGATTGTTCCTGGTAATCCCCGTAGCGTTGGTCTGGTTTTACACTCACTTGATTTTATCGAACCCTGTTGCATTTGTGTTTATCTTAATACAAGCTCTTTTGAGAAGACAGCTGATTGCGAGTCATTCATTTGCCACTCTGAATGTGCTCACTATGCACAGTTAGACTGCATACTCATGCTCGCTAATATCCAAGGTACAGTAAATCATTACCACCATCATCCTCACTTATGTGTTTTGTTGAACTAATGATGTCGTCACTGGCTTAAATGCATGTGCAGGTTACTTTACTTCCTGAACCGTGCCCTGTTCCGAACTAAACTGAGTGAAAGCACCCATAAAATCATGTTTCCATCTATTGCTGGATCTGAGAGAAAAGAGAAACTGAGAAAAAAAAGATTCCCCACCATTCATTCATTTATTCATTAATTCATTAATATTAATATTTATTTGCGAATAAAATTTGAAAAAAGCACATGGTAAAACATGGAATCTGAGTTAAGAATTCACCAGTGTCATGGTTTAAATAAAATGTAGTCTAATGATTTTGACAGTCAAACACTTATAAACGGCTTTAGTAAAAAGAATGTAAATTACAGTACACCCCTTAAAATCCAATTATACCCCCCATTATGAATCTTTCAGTACGCACACACAAAATAAATGTCTCAAATGATTTTATTTTAGGTAATATGTCTATTATGAAATCCTTTTTATAGCATCAAATGGCTTATGCTCTCAGTCAGGCTGTTCTGGAGAGCCACACTGCTGATGTGGAGAAAATTTGCTTCAGGCTAGAGGTTTAGTGATATATTCTCTCTCTCTCTCTCTCTCTCTCTCTCGCTCTCATTTCTGCCTCATCCCATCTCTCAGGCCTGAGAGCCTACAGGGGAGGAGAAAAATAAAGTGTACGGATGAAAATGGAGATAATATACAAACTTATCCCAGTCCGTTCTGGATTTAAGGCATTCATCAACGCCCAATACAATATGCTTGCACTTGTTCAGAGAGCCTGCAAGCTGTTGCAGCACTTTCAAATAGATGATGTGAGACATAGCCTCAAGGCTGTTAGTAAACAGTACATACATTAAGAAATTTAAGCCCTATAAGCTCTTTTAATCATCTGCTTGCTACCAGGACACATACTGCACCCATTTAATATCTAGCATCCCAAAAAGTCCCATTACTTTGCTATCGAACACAAGCATTGTTGCGAAAGTACATAAATACAAAGCTCTTTTTTCACACCTCCTGATTTCTTAAATGGATTTATCAAGATGAATCAGGCCCGCGCAGCACGTACAAATGCAGGATTTTATTTAAAACCCCCATCAAAGCAGTGAAGTGCACCATAGCGCACTCATTTTTCCTTCTCTCTCGTACTGATGTGACAGAACCAAAGAAGGGAGAAGGAAAAGCAATATTTAATCAGCACGTCTGAGAGCAACTTGAGTTCTTCTCTTTCTACTCTAATTGATGCCTCGTGTCATTGTTCTAAAAGTTGGACTGTCAGAACTCTTGATTTATCTGTGTTTTAGAGCCATACATCATGTGCACCTCACATACGGGGCCTCTGTGTTTCATTAGAGTGAAAGATTAATTCAAAAAGAGTCTGTTCAGGAACATTGACTGAACACACGCACCGCTCCTCTTCCGCTGCTTTTCGCGTGGCAAAATATACAGTGTTTTGGCATCTCACAAATAGTGAAAATGTCATACGGAGTGAGATCAAATCTCATCCCATTAAACTCCTCTGGGCCGGACAAACACAGCGTGTCCTCTGTCAGCTCTCTCTCTCTCTCTCTCTCTCTCTCTCTCTCTCTCTCTCTCTCTCTCTCTCTCTCTCTCTCTCTCTCTTTCTCTCAACCCTCATCCATCTCTCCAGGGCTGTTGTGCTGCTTTCTGAACACTAGCTGCATCTCTCAGCACTTCCTGTAAATCAAAGCCGTTCTCTCTTCACCAGGCTCTGTAAAGTGAGTTTGTACGCACATTGCCGGCTGAAGATTTGTGTGTTTGTGAAGGAGAGTTTGTGAGCAAAGATAAAGTTTCTCAAACAAAAGAGGAGGCTATGGAAACTAGCAATGTGAAAGAGTGGACTGACGAATAATGGTGTTTAATTCAATAATGGTTAATATGGCATTCAGTGCTGGGTAGATTACTTACAAATTATAGTGCATTACTGCTTACAGATTACATGTGGAAAAACTGTAGTCAGTAACGCAATCTAGGTTACTTATTTTAGGCAATGTATTCTGACTTCTTTTTAGATTACTTGTTTTAAACTTACCGTTAAACATAGCATATTGAAAATATATCCATTCAGTATATTTTGTTTTACATTTATACACATAAAAAAAAATACTATCCAAATCAACTTACATTTCATTCATAACAAATAAATAAAACCCACAATTTTTTTTACGAGTATGTGTGTTCCCTGGGAATTGAACACACAACCTTTTGCGCAGCTAATGCAATGCTTCACCACTGAGCCACAGGAACACTATTGTGTTATTTTCTGTGTCTTTGTGAGTGTAGTCAAAGCTGAATGGTATGAAATTTTAAAAGTGGAAATAGAAGAATTAGGGAGAATAAATTATGAATAATTTACTGTCTTTGCATAAATAATATGAAATCATGTAATCCATAAAGTAACTGTAGTCTGATTATGAGTATTTTAAAATGTAATGTACCCTAATTACAAGTTTTTAATTTTTGGAATCTGATTACGTAATCCAAATGACATGTAATCAGTTACTACCCAACCCTAATGGCATTTTAAAACATTAACATTATGCATTATGTTGGTGTATTTATTCTCAGAGCTGCATTTCAGGTAATTCATTAAAAACACAAATAGCACAGTAATTGCGCTTTTAATATCGCTTTAATATCGACTTGCCGTGCTATAAATAGCCATGCTTTTATGAGTATTTATGACTAATTCATTTAATTTGGGAGTGTATCAGATAATGCCTGTTTTCAAACATTTGTAAAACACAGCTCGATTACATCTTCACATAAGTGAGATTAGTAACAGTTCGGTCTATTTTTAAAACAAGTGACGCATACGGCAATGTCTTTGTAGAAAGATGTCTGTAAATGTGTGTAAAATGTGGTGATAATTTCTGTAGGGAGTCAGATTGTAAAATATACAACCCTATACACACAGCACAACCCATTTTATTGTATGGAAAAGTGCAGCTTGGACATTGCAAACTTTCTCTTTTTGTGTTATGGATTTGGAACAATATGAGGGATGAGTAAATCATTTTTGGGTGGACTTTTCTTTAAAGCTGTGTTTGACCATTGGGGCATGCTCTCTCTTTCCCTCAGATTATTCCTCATGACAAACAGCTGAAAGTATTGGAATCAGGTGGTGCCGGAGTGCAAAGAGACAGCTAGAGAGGGAAAGAACCCTAATCAGCCCACTGACAGAGGGCAGACTGAGCTGTGGGTGGCTGGCTAATCTCTGATTACTCTCCTCTCCTCTATACTAACCTTACAATGACTCAGCGTGTAATGCTGTAATGCAGGATGCACTGATAGGCCATCCGCTGGAGCCTCACGCTCCAAACGGGAGAGATAGATAGAGAGAGAGGACAGTACAGATGTGGATAAGAAGGAGAGATGGACATGGAGAATACCTCTTGAGGAAGTTAGTGGGGGATGATGCTCAGACTGGTCAGTGGAGGAAATTGACTCCAAAAGAGAAGGGACTAAAGAGATTGAAGTCTATGGAAAGGTGCATGTAGTACTGCATCTACCCTGTACTTTTTTATCTTTTTCTTTTAGTGTGACTAAATTTTGTTACTGGTACCTGGTACCTCTACAAATGATAAACTAATACGCACTGCCATTTCTGCTGCGTATGAGAAGCATTAAACAGCAAACCCACCAAAAGCAGAACAATCAGTACTACTCGTTTAAATTGTGCAATTTGGCCCAAAAGGCAGTGCAACGTGAGCTTAAAGCAAATGTGTTCACTCGCTGTTAAATAGTGCTGGGACTTCCAGTGAGAAGCCTTCGAGATCACTGATACAAACCACAAATGTTTATGTGATTTAAATGAGTTTAACAAAATGAAACAGCACAGATATTCTCAAAAACACTGACATGAAAACCATTATGCACAATGAACCAGTAAGAAGGCTTTTTAATCCGCAAATGGCCGATACTTACCATGGAGTTACTATAGTAGTACTAATTGTAACATTGTGGAAGAAATGTGGGATTCATATTGAATTTTATTATGATTATAAGTGTGGACGTATTAAATATGTTAAAGGAGTAACAGAATATAATAACAGGTTGTTTTTGTTTGTTTGATTTAAATTATTATTAAGCTGTCACAATTTCTGTGCATTTGTATTTATACTTTCAGAAAACCAGGGTTGTTTTTTTTTATTTAATTTTTTTATATAACCATGCTACTGTCAACTCAAGCTTCTATCAAATGTGCACTCTGAGAGACATACATGGAAAATGATTAAAAATGACCAAATTAGGTGCTAGTGCCACCATCTGTAAAGCTTGCTGGCACCTGTTTAGGGCCCTATGATTTCCGCGATGCGGAAAATGCAGACTGAATCACAGAATCTGTTAATGAAAATGGAATTTATTATATAACGATGAATGTCACGGAATTTGCTTAATTTTGGATTAATAAATAAAAAGTATGTAATTACATGTAAATAAAAATGCTGAATGGACTAGTGTCTATGAATATTAAAAAGACTATTTAAATATGAATCCTGCAATGTTCTGCATGTCTCTGTTAATGAATGACACAGACACATGGTTTCGTTAACTACACACTGAAGTGCCTGAAGCCAAAGTCCTTCTAAGACAAGTCATGTCACTCAGCGGCCATCTTTGAAATGCCGCTTGGGCATGCAAGTGCAACACCTGTCTTTTTGAATGGGGAAACATCAAAAGCTTATTTTTCAAGCTAGATCAGCCAGTGCACATGCGCAGTCCTAAGAGCCCATCTCAGAACGCTGACTGTTTCTATAGCAACCGGGACTTATAACAGCAGCTGCAGTGACGGTTTAGCAATGGGCTCTTACATTCAGAAGGCGGGGCTTCCTGCGATTGAACGGCCATATTGTGCATTTTCCCCATTCAGTACTATACGAGTGACACGTCTTGGGTATTCTATAATCTTTGCTGAAGCTCACGGTAATTTCAGATTTTGCCGCCACAATACATGTGTACATGAATATAATTGTTAGAACTGCTCTGAGAGTCACTTCATGTGCATTTTACCATTTCTTGTGAGAAAAACTATCGTCATATCATATACAAACAAAAACTCAGTATTCCCGCTACTTCTAATAAATTATTATTAAAACAATTTTTATTATATTAATAAAATGAGTTATTTAGAGGTGCTTTTGATTCTTAAAATTTCATGAAACGATTCAAATGGAATCTAGAAAACTAATGGAAAACAGAATTTGGTAAAAATAAAACTGAATTTAAAGGGGAAAAAAATGAAATGTATTTCATAGGGCCCTACCTTTGCCACTCTTTTCAAATGTTAGTCTGGAGGCCTGAATGGAGACAGTATAGACAAGTTTGGGAAGGTATATTGTGGTATATACCAGAGGGTGCAGATATGAGAGCTCCATTGGGCGATACATGGTGGACACAACAACCTTGTCAGAGCTCTTTCTCTCTCTCTTTCACATCACTGTTATTACTTTGAACAGATTGTACAGGAAGTCCAAATTTGGTGCACAATCAAAATGCATAGACAACAGGGAGAGAAGAAATAAAGGACCGGGGGGTGGGGGGGGTGAATGAATGCAGGGTTTTTTTCCTTTTCTTTTCTTTTTTTCAGTTAATTGAATTTTACACTCCCCTTATCTCACAGCACCATGCAGACCAACCCCTCCCATAACCACTCAACACAAGATATCTCTCTCCCTGCAATGGCGTGAGGGAGGGATGACTGGCACGTTCACATCCGTATTAAACGGACCTCCACTCGCCCTATGCTCTCTAAATCACCCACATACAGTAGATCATCCAAATGACAGATAAGTTAGGAATTATGTGTAAGATAGCAGATAGCAGGTGCCAAAAGTTTTCAAAATGGTTTCGAAGCACGCTCAGATTTGTTTAGGCAAATCAAATCCTGATTTGATCTCCTGAAGCGGTTGGGAAGGTACTAATCATGGCCCTTGTTAAATTATCCCTGTGCTTTCCCTCTCTGGTTCACTCTTTTTCTCTTTCTTCCTCAGTAACAGAAGAGATTGATCTGTGGTGGGGTATGCAGAGCGGGCGTTCCGTCTGGCACACGTCCCACCGTAATGCTAGGGTGGTTGCCATGGCAACAGAGTGGCTGAATGAGTGGATTGGTTGCGTGAGGAGACACATGTTGAATGCCGAACGAGGCTGTTTGTGCCAGAGAGAGTGAGAAAAGAGGGTGTGGATCTTTGTGGATGTGGATGGTTGTCGCCGTATGACCAGTGTTGGAGTGCGCCTGTTGAGCTTAAGCTCTGATAAAGCTGTTAGGTGGTAAGCGTAGAAGAAATCCTCAAGACGTATTTGTGACATAATGAAAGCTTCCTTCAGCCTGACTGGCATATCATCCTCAAGCTCTTCCCCAAATCCAGACCATGACATTCCGGATCGGAAGCTTTCAGAGGATCCATGTCTCTGACTCGCACCTAGTCCCCACCTTGACTACTTCTTCCTCCCTTTCTATTGATCCAGTTCTGCTTCAGCAAAATTATTCTCAGGGCATCTGGTGGGTGGTTGACCCCTCGGCGCTTGGCCATGGGACAAATACCCTCCCCTTCAATGGACCCCTAATCCCATCGCCAACCCCTCGTCGTCGCCCTGGGGCTTAGTCCTAGTCGTGCTCCCCCAGACGGGTTGGGATCATTAGGGCAGCGTGTGCTGTGATCACCTCCCTCTAAGGTATAAATTAAGCAGCCCTGCCTCTCTGATCGGGAGCAGAAGGATCCCGTCGGGCCCACTCAGCTGCTAGACTTCATTAACATCATCTCATCTAGCATCACGTATGGAACTCTTCAAGGCAAGTCTGTAGCATGACTGTAAAACTCTGACTTCTGCCGCTGGTGTCACGGGTGGTTTTCACAAGTTTTATTGTTGATGTTGCAGCTCTTTCTTGTGCCAAAAACCATTTTCCTGCATAGTTCACCATGTGTCCTGAGTTTTCTCTAACTTGATATGTAAAAGCATGTAATAACAAGGACCTTTAGCAGTGACCATGTCTGTCGCACCAAAAACACATTCCAAGTCTGACACTTAATAATGATATAAGAAATTTGTAAATCAATTTACAAAAAAACTCACAGATTAAAATGTAAAATTGTATTTAAATATAAAATATCAGTTATATGTTAAATATATTGAATATTAATTACTAAAGCAATAGCATAAATCACCATCTCTTTACTTAAATTTTACTGTAATATAAATCAAAAAGTGAGAAATTAATCACACAGTTCAAAATGTAATTTTGTATTAAATATAAAAATAAAATAGCAATTACTAAAACAGTTACAATTCCTTTTTTATATTTGTAAACTTAATACTATTTTAGTAATATAACTATTCTGTTTTTATTAATTCATTAAGCTTTGGTGGGCATGTTCGACTCATGGATTGATACGCTTTTTTTTTTTACTATTTGTCCACATGCTAAGATAATTTTATTAAGCAATCAAATGTAATATTGTATTTAAATATAAGCTTACTAATAACTAGCTAATAAAATAACTTTATTAATCATTATTTATAAAGTTTCTTAATTTGGTAAATTTATTTACTGATAATTAATCATGTATTATATATATATATATATATATATATATATATATATATATATATATATATATATATATATATATATATATATATAGTCTATTTATCCATTTTGATCATTGATTGATATACTTTTTATGTTTTTTAATTCATTAATCAGTTTCTTGATTTTTTTTTAATTAATTTATCAATTTTGCAAATGATTTTATTCAAATTCCGCATATTTTAATGTAAAAGTGCTGTTGATTGTAAAAGCTGACAAACATTCAATATTGAGTACAGAATAATTTCTGGTTAATTTCTTGGTTAAGATGGTAACACTAGGAGCTGCATATTCACCCGCACAAGTGGCAAGTGACTCAACTCCTTTCTGGAAACATCAGGTTATAATTACAGAGCTTGACATTCCACTGAGTTGGTCTTGAGAAATTAATAAATCAGTTTTATTTCTTGCATTTACTTGGCTTCCCACTCACTTAATTTAGTTAGCAACTCCAAGTGAAACGAACAGGACTCAACTCACAACCGACTCCAGTAGGCATTATCTTGTTGCTATTAGCATTACAATATATTATATGATACATTATAATCAACATTTATATCCACTGCTTTCAGGCATGCTCTGCAAAATGTATTGGATTTATACGTCCATCTAACACACATCCTTTACCAAGTGTACCTAATTGTACCTTAAATGCTGTCTGGGTAGGCATCTCACTGGGTTTCGAAACAAAGAATTTTTCTCTCTCTCTTTATTTCCCTCCGCTTTAAATTCCCAGCTCGAAACGCAATCATGTGCTAGATTCAGAAAAACAGCAGTTTTTACCCTTAACACGCAGTTCGTTTTCCATTCATCTAATGAAGATAAAAGGCAATTAGGTTGGTGTTCATTAACTCCTATTTTCGAATTAAATTAGCCTTTTGTGAGGTAATGGGGTTTGTTTGTGTGTGCTAGTGCATGTGTTTTTTCCATTTGCATTTTTGCATTTTAGTGTTTGTTTGGCCGGGCTAATGAATGAGAAATTGCAGAAGTGAGACAGAGAAAGCTGTGTAAAATCTGCCCCAGCCATGAGATGCCCTGAGGAAATCACACACCGTTCTGCTTAAACAGTGATATTAGAGTTGTATTTCTCATATGCCAGCTGTATCACTGCTCTTTTAGAAAAACACTCATGAATGCACTGTTGCCAGTGACAGTTTCCCACACCGCTTCTATTGAAGTATGCACTCCTGAGTGCACATTTGCCATCGCTTTTATTTATTCAATACACACACATGCATGTCTATCCGACTGTAACCCACAGCATGTGTAAAGCTGTTGGGTTGCCATACCTCAATTTTTATGTATTTGCCAATTACAGGATTTTTTTACTGTTCTTGTTCAAGGTGCACACTGAATGAACACTGAACCTAACTTAACAGAATATAATATCTATTCAATATTCATAGATTATTTACATGCAAGTTTCTATGTGGGCCTGGTGATTGTTTGGCCTTGGCTGTGGTTTGAATTTTAAAGAGTTCATCAAGCACCTCACGTGTGATTTCAGGACCTCCACACAGCTGGAATCACTCTCTCTCACTCTGTGCTTCTCGCATCTATTTCTCCCTCATCCCATCTTCTCAGGATTATCACACCTTTAATGGCTTAAATCCGCTTTTGTTCAGGGAAGATGAGAGGATAGAGAATGAGGCAGAGGGGGGTGGGGGGGGGGGGGGACAGGCGTTCTCGCGTCTAATCCTCTGAATCCTGCAGCTACTGCCGCTGTAACAAGGGAGGAACAATAATTTCCAGACAGGAGATGAAAAGATGATTTATCAGGGCATCGTGCAATTAGTTCAAGTTCAAGTTCTCCTCAAGTTTCAAGTTCAAGTAATGCTTATTGTCAATTTCCACGTGTGTGTACAGTACTTACATACAGAGAACGAAATTGCAGTTACTTCGCAGTTGAATAGGCATACAGATAACATGGAACAGAAGTTGCTAAGGTAATTATGTTAGATTAAATCGAATTGAGTGCTTGTACAATTATACAGTAAGGGATTTTAATTCACCATCACAAAAATACAGAGAAAAAGTTCATTTTTCATTCACATTTTCTACAAAAAAAAATAAAACATTTAAAATATAATATTACATTTCATTTTTTCTACAAAAAAGTAGAACATTTTTAATATATTATTTTACCTTTTTTATTTTATCTGAAATGGCAAATCTTCATTTTTCAAAGAACAAGTTTTAAGAGCAGCATTTATGTGAAAACAATGTGGGGAAAAATGTGAAAAATTTCAAAGACAAACATTTATGGTCTTTGGAAAAACTGATAAATTGTGCACAAAATGACATTGGATGTATATTAGTAAGTAAATAGTAGGGATACATGATATAAAAAATTTTGCCGATATCCGATATGCTGATATTTTTCAAATTATTTTGGCCGATAGCCAATACCGATATGTTTCCTTTTGTTTTGAAAAAAAAAAACAAGTTTCTCCTGCAAAAATTAACACATTCTTTATTTGTTTTATTTTGGTTTTGAGCAAAATCTTAACCGTTTAACTATTATTAAAGTTTTTTTTTTTTAATGAGACCGCATTGGAAACTTTGCAGATAACTACAATACAATGCATTTCTGCTGTTTGTTTTTGTTATTTTTTTTCTGAGACCGATGCAGTTAAAACCTTAACATTTTATTTGTGGATTTAACGTGGTCTAAAGCAGTGGTTGCAAACCCATCGATCGCGACTGCGATTTGCTTAAAAAAAAATCAGTATCAGAATCAGTTTTGCTAGTTAAAAAAAAGAAAGAAAAGAAAATCTGATTCTGAATTGGCTATGATCAGTGCCATCACCAAATAAAATACTAAATAAAAGTCCTCAAGTTGGAAGTACAATCTGGAATGTCTTTTTTAATCAGTTCTTCAATAGGTAGATCTTGTCTTTCATAAAGGCCGAGGTCAGGGATCTTGGGCTTAAAAAGGTTGGTGACCACTGGTCTGAAGCAAAAGATCTGTAGACCATTCTAAAAAGTATTTTAGAGCTCCTTGTATTTGAGTTTTCATAATTCATTTGAAAAAAATATATATTACATATTAATTAATAAGTCTGTATATATTGAATTATTTAATTTACTAGTGTCATGTTTGTGCTTTTTATTCATTTAAGCTATAGCTTTTGACCTTTGAAACAAAACAGACTCATAATTTTATGACAGCTTTGTTATTTGTGTATTTTACTTTTCGTTTTATTACAAGTAGGCCTACAGCTCTACCTCAATAAATAAAAGCCCTTACCGAAAGGGCATTAGGACCCGGGGGAGGCAGGTGAATCTAATCATCATTCAGGCAAAAGTTTGCTTCAAGAATGACCACAGTGCTGACATGATCTTGTAACTATCACAGCCTGAGCGCATGTGAGCTATTCATCTTATCGGCAAGGCTCATCAGCCATTAAGCCTTTATCGGCCTATTCCGATAACGTTCCGATAATACCATGCATCCCTAATAAATAGGCCTAATTTTGACTTGTTGTCGACTTTATAGGAGGAGGAAGAGGAAACAATAGAATCATGACCCATGCAACATCATGCAACATCTGCCAGTGAACACATCAGTACGTTCCCCTTGTATGCGTGTTTTTGAGTCAAGAAAGAGGAGCAGAATGGAGAGAGAAATGTAGAGTGATAACAGATGGCTCAGATGACAGGCCCCTCTATCTCTCGTTTTCCCTCTCTCTGATGAAATTGTAGTTGATTTATGACAAATGTCAGTAAAAGCCTCTCTTGCTCTGTCGATGTCAGTCAGCTAACCAAGGTAAGCAGGTTCAGCCATCAATCACCTCGCGTTTCCGTGGAGATACATTACGCCTCTGATGGCTCCTGCCCACTTCCCCGCCAGGAGCCCCAGTGGTCGGTACGGAGATGCTGAGACAAACAGGAAGTGACACGGATTCTCAGAGGCAAAGGGCTGTTGACAGTAGCTAAGAGAATGGGAGGGAGTGGGTGGACCGTCTGGGAATTAGGTTGAATTGTTTTTTGTTTGATAAGTGTGTGGTGCAAGGTGACTGTTTGTATGTACATTAGAAACGGAGACCGCGAAAGCGTTTGGTCTTTCTGTGGGGACTCGGCCAAGCAGGTGTTTTGTGGATCAGTAATGTCATTCTGATATATTTGGCTAAACGTGGTGACAGCTCCTCAGGGAGAAACCCGGTTTGTTCCTGCCAGCTACATCAATAGCCCTGTCAGTTACACCGTCTCACAGGTTACGCTGTCATTCCTGCTTCACTCAGATATTATTATACTGTCGGCGTGTCTCACATTCCTTCTGAAGCATCGCAAACACCTGTTCTCTGGTGGAGGTTGAGGGTGAGTTGTCCACGGTGACCCCATTGACACTGACATGATCAAAGGAGCCTTGGGCTGAATGTCTGTCCCTCGTTGCCATGGCAAAGGTCAGCTGTCTCTGCCAGTGTTGTTACAGTGAAGCGGTATTCATCAGCATTCAAAAACACCAACTAACCATTAAAACCAACTAAAAAAAAATTTATCATAAAAAAAAAAAAAGACATAAACAGATACTAGAAAACAATATATAGTAATTTATCAATATAATGGCAGCATTTATTTATTTATTTATTTTTTGTGTGTGACAACGTTGGACCCCCTTGAGTTTTGCATTGTATAGGCAAGAGAAGCTGAAACCTTTTTTCAAGCATGCGCCATAGTACTCTCACTGGCATGGAAGAGAAGTGAAGTTAAGTATTGTTAATGAAGTTGTATATTACTATATTTTATATAATATATAGATATATATATATATATATATATATATATATATAGTTGCTTTTGTTAAAATAGTCACAAGATAAATATTCAGATTTTTTTCCCCAGTAGTCTGTTTTGTTCAAACAATTCTTAAAATGTTTGCATTTAGATACAGAAGAACTTTGCCTGCTGAATATTAAAAACAAATGAACAAACAAAAAATCTGGATCTTCATGTCTGCCATGCAAATCAACTGTTCCTGCTCATCTCCGGACTGGATCTCTTCTCTTCTCTCCACTAATGATTATGTGCTTTATTCAATGTAAAAAGTGTTTAATATGAGTTTGAATATTATTTTGCATGATTTTTATAGCCATAGTGAAAGCAACAACATATATTTTACCTCCGATCTTGAAAATAAATTAAATCAAACTTGTATATTGAAACTGTAAACTCAGTGTGAACAAACAGTCACTCGCTCACTCAAAATAGTTCAGTCCATTCACATTTGAATGGTCTATTTTCTGTGTCCACTTTTCTTTACACTTGCTATGTTTTGTCTACACTGGACGCTAAAAAGCATTCATTTGAAATTTGTGTCAGTAAGTCATAAATAGAACGAGTCAGCAGTTTACTGTCGGGGATTTGTTGTGTCACGCCACAATGTATCCAATGTAGTCACTGGATCACTGATCACTGATTATGATGGGTTCTATTGCATTTTGTTGTGTCGCGCCGCTATTGTCTGGTGTAGACACAATGTAAGTTAATGTTGCTTTCTGATGCTGCGTTTGAATTTTAGTTTTTGTCTCACAGGCCGTATGTGGCCCACGGGCCGCCTATTGAGGAACCCTGCTTTAAAGGGTTAGTTCACCCAAAAATGAAAATTATCCTGTGATTTACTCACCCTCAAGGCATCCTAGGTGTATATGACGTTCTTCTTTCAGATGAATCCAATCTGAGTTATATTAAAAATTATCCTGGCTCCTCCAAGCATTATCATTGCAGTAGGCGGGTGGTTTATTTATTCATTTATTTTTTTCAAATAAACGTCAAATAAAGTGCGCGGATTTGTAATAAATCGTGCCTCACATGGCTCCGGGGGTGAATAAAGGTGTGTTTTTGTAAGAAAAATATCCAGATTTCAAATGTAATAAATGTTTCTCTCTCACTTCATCTCACTGTCATATGCGGAAGCCGTTCTGGCAGATGACGTAGGACGTTGGTGTAGAGTGATTAGTGACGATTGCGGAGAGAGAACAAAACAAAACGCTGGTCACAAATTAGGAGCACAAAACAAGGACGGCAGCCATAATGTGCCAGAACGCTCACCACATACCAGCTTACTGGTGGAGAGGAGACAGAGTGATGGAGTCATTCAGTAGATATGGGGATGATTAGGAGGCCATATGGTCAATGGGCAAATTTGACTGGGATTTTTAATGACCACAGAGAGTCAGGACCTCGGTTTAACGTCTCATCCTACACAGACCACAGGGTGAGCACCCCCTGCTGGCCTGACTAACACCTCTCCCAGCAGCAAACTAGTTTTCCCAGGAGGTCTCCCATTCAGGTAATGACCAGGCTCAACCCTGCTTAGCTTCAGTGGGCAACTAGTCTTGGGCTATAGGTTGATATGGCTGCCGGCATATCTCAGAGGCGCGTGCACTGTGCACACGTCCTATGTCATCCACCCAGAATGGCTTGCGTGTATGACAGTCAGCGGAAGTAAGAAAGTATTTATTACATTTGAAATATGGATATTTTTCTTATAAAAATGCATCGATTCACTACAGGAGGCCTGTATTCACCCCCGGAGCCGTTTGAGGCACATTTTATTGCGGATGTGTGCACTTTATTTGACGACTTTTGGACCGTTGGAAAAAAAACACTTGCCTACTGCAATGATAACGCTTGGAGGAGCCACAACGATTTTTTATATAACTCCAATTGGATTCTTCTGAAAGAAGAAAGTCATATAGACCAGGATGCCTCGAGAGTGAGTAAAACACAGGCTAATTTTCATTTTTGGGTGAACTAACCCTTTTAAAAACACTAATGATAAATGTAGTCTTTAGTAAATCTCAAAGTGAATATCCAAACTTAATATACATATTAATCTACTTAATTTTGAACATAATAAGGTTGTAATGCCTTAATTCACTTGTAGAATATAAAACGATTGTAGACTGTAGTGTTTTATTTTAATTTACCTAAACAAAGTAATAGAGAATTTTAATATGGGCTATTTGTTGATTATCTGCGATAACAAGAAAGTAACTATTGATATCAATTTTAAAGCTAGTAAATCCATAGTTTTCAGCCCATACTGTTCAAAAGTTTGGGGGCAGTATTTTTTTATTTTTTATTATTAATTAAAGAAATTAATACTTTAAATAATTAATGATTATAACTATTAATACTTTAATTGTGAAGATTGTTACATTGTTAAATATTTTTATTTAAAGTAAATGCTGTTCTTTTGAACTTTCTAGTCATCATCACAAAATGTAACATTTTCCACACAAATATTAAGCAGCAGTGATTATAACAAATGTTTAATTAACATCAAATTAGCATATTAGAATAATTTCCAAGTGATCATGTAAAACTGCAAACTGGATT
Source organism: Cyprinus carpio (assembly GCF_018340385.1). Classification (NCBI taxonomy): domain Eukaryota; kingdom Metazoa; phylum Chordata; class Actinopteri; order Cypriniformes; family Cyprinidae; genus Cyprinus; species Cyprinus carpio. Next base: position 12,005,791 of record NC_056607.1, on the reverse strand, counting down.
AATGGCTGATGAAAATTCAGCTTTTTCATCACATGAATACATTTTCATATATATTCAAATAGAAAACAGTTATTTTATATTCTAGTAATATTTTGCAATATTACCGTTTTGACTGGATTTTTAATCAAACAAATGCACCCTTGTGTTGCAGTAAGAGACTTATTTTAAAAACATCAAGAAATCTTACCATGCCCAAGCTTTTGAACAGTAGACAGTCTAAGTTCTCAAGGTTCCACACTGTTCAAGATCTCTGCTGTCTTCTCTATTCACAACATACTTCTTATCACAAAGTTTAGATGTCCAGCCTGGACATTTGTGCGCTTGTATATTTGTTATTGCTGGTACAGCTGAGTGATATTGTGAGTGAACAATTACAACTCCTAATTGTGAAAGTTTGTATTTTTCATAGGCCTGAAAGGAAACAAAGGTTCCCTAGCTGCTAATTTGCGATCAGGCCACCTAAGCAAACAAGTGACCCAGACTGGAGATGGCAGTGAACTCTCATTATAACCTAATCAAAGGCAGATTAATTGGCTGCCCTTGTTGTATTTCCCTCAGTGAAAGCCTCAATGAAGAATGAACTGCATCCCGTAACTGAGTGTAAACACTTGCTTCAGTCCACGACTGCCGCACGTGCGCTTTCATTGTTCCATTCAGTTTAAAACACATTTGATCTGCCTTGAATTTGTTTCTTAATAGTTTTCAGTTTGATATTCTGTGGTGTGTGTTTGTGTGACAGAGGCCCCACTGTGGTTAGTTAATGAGGGGCTTACCGTGTTTAGTGAATGAAGCATGTAGTGGGGTCAGGCCCTCGTGCTTAAGACTGTGGGCAAAAGGGAGCTCAAATCACTCCCTTGACTCTCAGCACACATTTCTTAATTGTACAGGCTAATTTAGTGCTACCGGAAATCTCCCAGAGGAACTGCACTCGCAACACAAAAACTTGCATGAAACCAAATTATTAAAGGGTTAGTTCACCCAAAAATGAAAATTAGCCCATAAATTACTCACCCTCAAGTCATCCTAGGTGTATATGACTTTCTTCTTTCAGACGAATCCAGTGGGTTATATATATAAAAAAAATGTCTTTCAAGCTGTTTAATGTTTCCATCTTTCAAGCTGTTTAATGGGACTCAGCGGGTGTTGCGGTGTATCAGTCCAAAAGAAGTTAAATAAAAAGCGCCCGTTCATAAAAAAAAAAAGTGTCTCACACGGCTTCGGGGGTGAACAAAGGCCTCCTGTAGTGAATCGATGCAATTTAGTAAGAAAAATATCCATATTCAAAACGTAATAATCACTTTAATGTAGCTTGCGCCAACAGTTGTACACAGAAGCAGCTCTGGGAGGATGACGTATGAGATCAGAGTTGTGCATGCGCTGGTGAGTCTGGTGAAAACAAACATTTGTTAACAGGAGCAAAGGATGCAAAGTTTCCTTAATTTAGCAAAGGAAAACCAGTCTCCTCTTGGCTTATATCGAAATCCTCCGACATTCTTCTTTATAAATCTTTGTTTTGTACTTCTAATTAGTGACCGTGGTTTTGTTTTGATCTCTCCCCTGCGCTTCCGCATTCGTCACTTCTAGGGGTGCACCGATCAAGATCGGGCGATCGTTAATGCGCATCTCGTCAGTAAAGCAGGTTCTCTATTCATTGGTAAATTCCATCAGGGGCGTGATTTCACATAGAGCAGCTGTTACTACACTGAGCCGTTGTTAACTGACAAGCAGTCAAGTAATGGGTTGAAAGTCACATGTCTCATGAGTTTCTATTTCAAATCTGAAGAAGATACCATAAAGAGTTTCATTTCAAATCTGAAGAAGACTACCATGAAAAATTTGATTCTGCAACCATGATACTTTCTATTTTACAAATCTGAAGAACAAACTATTTTAGTACCATGAAAAAATTTTTTGGGGGGTTCCCTGCAACCTTTCAGTTTTGATAGTCAGATAAGTGCATGTCTATCCCTTTTTTTTGTATACAATATAAAAAAAAACTTTGTATTTACAAACAAGGATGTATTGAAGCCTTTGTCTGTGATCTACAAATACTATTTTGAGTCATTAATACTCAACGATAGGAGACATGAGATAGAAAGCCTTTTCAAACTTATAAAACAATAGATAAAGAATCTTTTTTTCAGTCTCCCTTCATCTTATATGCGACCACGCCCCCCGCGCCGATTTTTGAGATTCAAATGAGCACTAGAAACAACGCGCGAGACTGTTCTTCAAGTATTATTTTAGTTTGCTTCGCGATGAGAGGAATTTTAGTAATAAAAATAAATAATTTGGATGTCCTCATGAAGCAAATTCAGCAGAGATCAGAAACATGAGTACTATGTATGCCAAACATTTTACAGACTTTTTCCAAAGTCCCAAACGATAGATAAATGCTAGAAATACAGAATTTCAATAAACAATATACACTGACCATTCTGCTTATGTAAATAGTCAAAATGTATCGCATGCCCCCTGATGGCCAGTTATTTCAGAGATTAATAATCTAACAATAATGCGCCATAATAATAATGAATAATCCACAATAAATGTTTTTTTGTAGAAAATAAGATTGTTAATATAGACGGCATTGATGCAAAAAATTCATTGATAGCTGTGATTACACTGTTTAACTGCACTCACAAGTAACATGCTGATTTGCGCTCAAACATAAAATTATATACATTTGATTTTGTCCTCAATCATGGCCCTCTCAGATTACAGATGTTGCTCTTGAATGGCTCATTAGGCAGCTCATTATGCCCCACAAATTCATGACTCACTACTCGCATATACTGAACAAATGTCTGAAAAATAAATAAAAGAAAAGTTTTTTATTTTTAGTGCTACAAGCCGTTCTCAAAATCGCTAAATTATTCAAGCACCCTATCACGCATGACACAATCATGTACATACATGTGCTCACAGCGCCTAGTGTCATGAGAGAGACTTTAGCCAGAATTCAAAAAAAGCACAAATAGGGCATGACAAAACAGGCCCATACCCTTAGACTCCGCCTATCTTAAACAAGCGACTTTTTTTTTTATTTGAGCACTGAAAAAATACAATAAGAATAGTCAAAAATAAAAATATTCTATGTTTGTGACATCCCGTATTGCTAGAAATACAAAACATGATCTGTTTTTCAATTACTACCAGAGATGGTAATCGCATAAATTCATTTCTATTCATGACGGCATTCACATTGATGCTGTGATTACACAGCAATAACATGCTGATTCGCATGGTAACGCAGACACAACAGCACCAGAATTCAAGAAAAAAAAACAATGATTTTTTTTGTGCAAAAAGCCGATCGCTAATTACACCCCATCAGATGACAGGTGCGTCACAATGCACATCAGGAGAAAGCACCAGAATTCAAACAAAGAGCGCCAGATTTGTGGATAGTCACATCTGTTTGTGATATACAACGTTAGTTTGCTTGAGCGTTGGACTTCCATCAACACAAACTATACTGTCCCTGAAGAACTATGAGATTATCATTCAGTTATTGGACCATGCTTTCCTTTCCTAACTAAACCGGGATTTACAGCTGTGGATGTGTTTATGACTCGTTATTACGACGAATCTGGTATGAACTGCGTTTTGATTCATCATGTTTTGATGTGTACTGCTTACACAAATTTAGCAAATACATTCTTTATAAGCATTCCATTGAAAAACAGCAATCTGTCATCGATGCCTTGAGGCTTAGATCTTTATAATGATATATAGTTTATCAAGATTAATTTTGTCCCATTTCATTTAATCTATTCATAAACATTGACACGTGCAAACAAAGAGCATTCAGTGCGCTGGCGTCCAGATGTGGGTTAACAGGTTAAATATGGTTATTTTTTTCTTACAAAAATGCATCGATTCGCTACAGGAGGACTTTGTTTACCCCCAGAGCTGTGTGAGATACTTTTTATTAAGGATGGGCGCTTTTTATTGAACTTCTTTTGGACTGATGTACTGCAACACCTGCTGAGTGCCATTAAACAGCTTGAGAGATAAAGACAATTTCTAATATAACTCTGACTGGAGTCATCTGAAAGAAAAAAGTCATATATGTCTAGGATGACTTGAGGGTGAGTAATTTAAGGGCTAATTCTAATTTTTGGGTGAATTAACCCTTTAAGACAAATTTGCATTAATGGATGCCAGCCACTTGGTCTTTTTGTTTGCAAAGAACAGAACTCCTATTGTGTACATCAGTGGTTCTCAAATCTGTCCTGGAGGACCCCCTGCCCTGCACATTTTGTATGTCTCCCTAATCAGACACAATTTAGTTCTTGCAGTCTCTACTAACAAGCTGATGAGTGGAATCAGGTATTTTAGATAAGGGAGACATACAAAAGGTACAGGGCAGGGGGACCTCCAGGACAGGTTTGGGAAGCACTGGTGTACATCATTATTATCCAGCGCAACCTACTTTCCCATTCTTTTATTGATCCATCTATTCATACACCCATCTATATCCATCCACTTGTACAAATCCATTTGTGTTGATTTGAACCTTTCCTAAATTTAATCTTTCCATCTCCTTACCATTCCTCCATTTTTTCTATAATCATATAGGGATGGAGTGTACTCTAAAGGCCTGAGTGCTCCTCTCTTAGTCTGAGGTTCACCTTATATATTTACCTTTTATATCTGAAAAGCAAATATCCACACCCACCATCTCTTATTCCGCTGAGACCTAAAAAAAAAAAAAAGTCTTGTGTTCTCTTTGCTTATGGTAGACCTTACCAGGAGACCTGAGACCTGAAGTGGCTATTTTGCTCCTGAATCTACCAAGCCATAATTTTACATTTTAGAGTCTTGAATTTGCAGGGTGAATTGAATATATACAGTAGAGTTAAGGGTCAGTTAATTTACATTTAGCAGACACTTTTATCCAAAGCAACGTACAAATGAGGACAATAGAAGCAATCAAACCAACAAAAGAACACTAATATAATAAGTGCTATGACAAGTCTCAGTTAGTCTAACAGCAAGTTTTTATTTTTTTTATTTTTTATAATAAATAAAAAGAAAACAGGTACATAGAATAGAAAAAGAATAGAGAACGCTGGTGTTAGAGGGTCAACTTTTTTAAATAAATAAAAAGAAAAGTCGAAAAAGCAATAGAGAACGCTAGTGTTAAAGGGTTATTGGTCACACTTTATTTTAAAGTGGAAGTGAAGCAGTCAGTCAAGTTTACAGTATTTAGTAAAGTGATAGCCACTTTAATAAAAAAAATATATATATTTATATAACAAAAAAACGATTAATGTAACCATTTAAAAAAAAAAAAAAGTTTTTTCAAATTTGGTTTTCACCATAATTTGGATGAATAATCAACATCAAACTGTCTACATCACTAAGTTTTGATAGTGGTATCCCAAACAATGTTTTCATAATGCAAGGTGATTTAAAAAAACAACGCTCCATACAATATCATTTATTCTGCATTTTATTGTTAAGTTTTAAGCCTTGTGTGTGTAAATATTAAAGTATTTACGCTATCTCATATGAAAGACGCGCTGTGATAAATCATTTCTGTGCAAGGCGATCAGACAGCATTCTGAGTAAAGACGAGCTCTGATATCGTGCCTTCATCAGCAAATGCACACACGCAAAATTGGCGAATGACAGTCTTGAGGAGTATGCCATGTACCAAATGAGCTCCGGCATCGTGCATTCATCACAAAGGCACAAAAAATTAAATTGGAAATGACAGTCTTGAGGATGTAAACGTGTATTGTTTCCGATCGCATTTTACACCAAAACCAGCAGATATTACTGTTCCAATAATAATAATAATAATAATTACTTATAAATAAAAAAACTTATAAATAAAAAATTCATTTTATTTATCATGTGCTTTTCTTAACCCAAAGCACTACAACAAACGAGCAAGGGTTACAACAACAAGCATGGGTTTCAAACCCAAAGTGCTCCAACAACAAGCATAATAGAATAACAGCAACAAACAACACAATAAAAAGAAAAATACTCAATTGCAGTAAGCAGCTTTAAAAGGATGATTCTTTAAAGATTTCTTAAGTCAATTCAAGGTTGGAGAATCTCTAATTCCTGCTGGTAGAGCATTCCACAATCGTGGAGCTGAGACAGAGAAAGCTCTACAACCCATAGTTTTTCATTTATATGGAGGCTGCTGAAGGATACACGACCCAGCTGAGCGCAAAGGGCGAGCAGTTATTATGGACTCAACAGTCCTTTCAAGTTCATCTTCCTCCATTTCTAAACAAGCATGTGTTCAAAATGTAAAGAAATGCTTATATTACTTCACTGGCCATCGGAACAAGCCAACCCCATGATGTCATACTCTGCGGTACTGCTAAATTGCGGCATCCTTACTCCAAAAACTATAACAAAACATATTTTTTTCTTTAAAATTGTTACATTAATCGTGTTTGTTATAATTAATTAAAGTGGAAGTTATTTTCCTAAATAATGTAAACTTGACTGACTACTTCATTTCCACTTGAAAGTCCAATTCACGCTTTTAAAAATTCATTAACCATGACTTTTACCTCAATAAACTCCTAATTTGCTTCTGGAGTTGTAAAGTTTAGGTATTGGTTAGGTTTTGGGATGTAGAATATGGTTATGCAGAATATGTGCTTTGAGTACTAATAAACACCCAATATGTTAATAATAGGCATGCTAATAAGCAACTAGTTAATTGTGATATACTAAAGAGGTCATTAAACTAAATTTTGAAGGTTTTACCGGGTCATTAAAAAAATAATAAATAAATTATATATATATATATATGAGCTTTGTTCACACTTGGCATCTATTTTGAAGCTGCCAGCATCTGTTTTACATTATAATCCTATAGAGTAAACCATGTTTTCAAAAAAGTCCTGTGGGCTTTTTAAACACCAATGTCGGCGTCTTTTTCTGCAGCTGAGAGCGTCTTTTAAAGTTGAAAAAAGTTTTTGAAAGCTGACCAATAACAAGCAAGTAGCAAGTCGTTTCTTCATAACAACAAAAAAATGAAGAAAATAGCTGGTAAATAGACTTATCGTACTAGTTTCGGAGCACAGGGAATTGTATGAAATGTGCACAAAACTCTATCTAGTCTAAAATATGCTGTAAACCGTACATCACCCAACTGGAGCTCCTGGACTAAATTGCTGTAAGCACTATACTGTTTCCTTCCCCGTATAATGTTGCGCACCCACCGACATTCTCCTCCCCGTTAACTTCAGAAGCCAACGCAAGAGCCAGTTTCTAGACATTTCTGCAGCACATAGCACTAGCCGACTGTTGCAGCTGTTTTTATAGCAACAAAAGGTGCCCTCGGCTGATATTTGTAACCAAAATGCTGCCAGCTTTTTATTCTACTAAAAATGTGCTCTTTTTCAACTTTTTCTTGTCAAAAAAGACGCCAAGGTGAACACACCCTTAGAGGGTCTTTTTCCTTTTTTTTTCTTTTTTTTTTGTTATAATAAATAAAAAGAAAACAAGTAAATCGAATAGAAAAAGAATAGAGAATGCATATATATATATATATATATTTATGTAATAAATAAAAAGATAAATAAGGTAAATCGAATAGAAAAAGAATAGAGAATGCTAGAGATAGAGGGTCACTATATATATATATAGTTAAAATAAAAATAGAATAGAGAGTGCAAGTGTTAGTCAAAAGGACTCTCATGCCCCTAAGCAGTCAGGTTGAATCATTCTAAAAAGTAATTTGATGGATTTATCAGAAATTTGTCAATAAGTACAGTATATGACTCACTTTAAAGGGATAGTTGACTTCATCGTATAAAGCGATCACATTTATGTGGATTTATTTTACAATGCCTTTATGACATTTTTGGATCTTCTTAGAAAATATCTTTATTTGTTTTATAATTAATCAACATCTTATGGGTTTGCATTAACATAAGAGTAAGTAAATGATGTCAGATTTTTCATTCTTGGGTGAACTATCACTTTAATGAATCACAAATCGTTGTCTTTGATTTGTTGACTCTAAATGAATGGAAACTGTCTTGTGTACTTACAGTAACTCACTATGGACCATATTATGAGACTTCTCAATTTAATGAGCTCAAATGGGGTTTATCTGTTTAGTACCAGAAGGGCTTGGTGTGTCAAATTAGCATCTTTGTATCTGGTTACAATGAACTGCATGAAGATGTGAGAAAAGACCCTTCTCACTGTTTATAGAATGTGTAAATGTCTCCAGCTGTGTGTATGCGTATATACCCTGCTTCACTGACTACTGCAGATTTAATTGCCTTTGCAGTATGTTTTGCCTCTTTCCTATTTTGGTGTTACTTGTAATGGTTGTTACATGATGGTTGTGTGTGTGTTTGTGTGTGTGTGTGTGTGTGTGTGTGTGTGTGTGTGTGTGTGTGTGTTTGTGTGTGTGCGCATGTGCGTGCATGAACTTGTACATGGTTCTGTTTTGTGCACGTCTGACCCTCTCTGTGTGCTGGTTGTGTGTGTGGGATGGTAGTGTGTTCATAACTCTCTCTCTGTCACACTAGTAAGTGTTGTGCAGTCTCCTGGGGAGTGATTATAAAGCCCAGAGTCAGTATACTACTGCTCGATGTCATCAAGCCAGCCTGAATTAGCTTATCCCTTTTTTATCTCTCTCTCTCAGCACAGTACAGGGACTTTATATATATATATATTACAAATTTTTTTAAAAGTTTTAATGTGTTTTATGTATTCTAGTCTGTGCTTTTTTGAACATTCGTGTTACTTTGCATTACAGCATGTCTCATGTTACCATCTCCTTATGAGGAATTACTTAGTCTTCATTTGGATAAAAGCGTGTACTAAATGGATGAATGTAAATGTAATCACTAAGCATCCAAGTTTAAAAATGAAAGTACCTTGACTCAAGTTCACTTCACCTTTCACCGATATTTTGAATATTTGGCTTGAATAAGCATAATGTACCTTTATCATAGGTATTAAGGTGTTCCATTAGAATGCTTAAAACTGTAAGGGGAAGAGGAGAGAGAGCAATGGAAGGAGGATTGGACCCAGTGTGACTCACGCTGGCAATGCTAATGTGCTCTGCGCTAATTGAAAGCAGTTATGCAGTAATCAGAAACCTGCCGAGCGACAGCTATGTTCATTAGAAACACACTGCTACCCTCACACAGAGAGGGCAGAGAGGAAAAAAGAGGTCAAGATATGGCCCAAAGATGTTAAAAACTTAAAAAATGCTGATAGTGTGCACATTTATGAGATCTAGAAGACGGAGCTCTGTAGGTTAGGTCGTCAGCATGTTCATTTCACACGGTCGCTTTCCGTGATGTGACTCCCGTGTGCACATCTGTGATCTTAAGTCATTGACTCGGCCCGGGTTCGACTCTAGCTTCATGTAAATGCATTCAAATGAATTCTGCACCTACATCGTGTTCCTCAGTCTTTTAAAGTACTGTGCTTTGTCTCACCAAACGCTCCACGGACTCGCAATGAGAAACTGAACGCTTGCTTGACCCAGATGATTTGAATATCAAAGAGCTTTTGATCAGTGCAATCACTTACTACTTTGTCAAGAAATATTCCCTTTGTACAAATTTGGCTGTGTTATAGGTTGAGGATTTTCAGCAGCCATAGACACCCAGTGGAACCTAAGTTTAAGATATATATTTAAGGGGGTAATTTGTAATAGCCAGGAGGGTGGATGCAGGCCTTAAGTAAGAATGTTAGCCTCCGATTGCTGCAGGGAGATAGTTTAGTGGAATGCATTTAATGTAAATTGCTTTAGGGTAAGAAAATGTCTGCTAAATAACAGGCAGGCCTAACTACTAGTACTTTTGTCTTGTATTTTGTATTTCATCAACTGTTCTTCATTATTCCAAATACGTGTGTATTATATATATATATATTTTTTTTTTTATTATATGTGTGTGTGTGTGTGTGTGTATATATAGATAGATAGATATAGATATAGATATAGTTATAGATATAGACAGATAGATATATAGATAGATATAGATATACTCTTCAGATTACTTATCAATTTATTTTAATATTAAATACAGTTTGGTTTTAAAAATAGCCAAACACATTCTTCTTTGAGCATTTTGAGTAATGCAGAATTTGTTTTACTTTATATTATTTCTATTTGATATAATAATTGTAATATTAATTTATACTATTAAAAGTATTTCTATTTTAATAACATGTCTGTATTTTTGATCAAATTATCAAATTTGAATATATTATTTAAATGTGTTAATATTTTTAAATCTTAATATTATGTCACATAATAAAACAATGTTGTTGTTTTTTTCAATCATTTTTTTTTTCAACCATTCTCAGTTCTCAAGGGGAGATAGTTACTGTACCTTTAAACACCTGTGCCATAAACATTTCAACAGTTTAACATAATTCCCTTCTAAATGTTAGTACTTCAGACTTATAGTTTTTGATCTGATCTTGAGAAAAGGCTTTAGTGTCCAGTGAATACAGAGCATGTATTTATTTATGAATTTCAGAATGCAATAAAATGTGAAAAGCTTGAGTATTTAGAAGTCTTTGTTTTAATTTACTTACATAGAGTATTTTAGTGGCCATTTTGGTAGCCAGTTAACCAAAATAGTTAACAAATGAATAAGAAAAGACAATTTGTGAAAGGCAGTTTATCTACAGTAGAAAGATTGTTGTTGTTCTTTATGAGCATTCACAGTTCATTGTACCTACAGTCCTTTTCTGCAGGTCCTGTGGGATAGAGGCTGGGTAGAAATATGGCTGGCTGCTTTCATTATGGTACTGTAATGTAATGGCGACCACATTGTCTGTTCTTTGCATGCCTGCACTGCTGAATGGTTGCCCTGACAAGATCGCTCATGGCAACTGCACAGGTCTGTCTCCCTCATGGTTCAGGGAAAAACACGGCCAAGCCACCCTCTGGGGAATCTACGCCCACATGCATTTGTTGTATAGCCCTCGGTCTGTACCTCAGAGGAGACCACCTGCTATTCTTTTTACTACACTGTGATGAGAGGGCGGTCTCGTCCTCATTTCTTTTTTCTTTTCCTTTTCTCTGTTTCTCTGTCTCGCCCAGTGCACAACAACAATAACATCATCATTCTTTTTTTTCAGAAAAAAACCCAGAGATTCTGACCTGGTTTTGCCGAGTTGAGTCCTTGGAGTGGAACTGAAAGTGTTCTGTAATTTTCAATTTATACTGCTGGAATAACGAATCGCTTGTCCCGATTCTTCTTTTTCTGGTGTGAATTTTATTTTATTTTATTTTCCTGATTCATAATTTTCTGGTATGATGTTTATTTTATTTAATTTAGTTTAATTAATTAATTTATAGTTTTAGTTTGACATCACCATTTTTCACTTTTTTCTTACTTACTTACACAGTAAAAGTGTCTGTTTTTGCCCCTTGTGTCTAAGATTTCTACATGAAAACCCATTTTGCATGCGAAATGCAGAACAGCACTTACCAACAAGCGCTTTTGTGCTGTTTAGTTGCAGTAAATTGTGTTGTTGTTTTTTGGGGGGCTGAAATTGGTTTAAGTTCGGAAAGTCGCCACACATTTTCATAATGCATTGAACTTTGTATAAAGATCACAGACAATTTGAATGCTTTATGACTGTTTATCTCTATAGGACTTTTAGAAAGGATTCCATTGCTGTGGATATTATAAGAAGAGCCTGTATGATACACTCCTTCATGCTGGTGATGACGGACGTATTGAAGCGTCTTCACTGCAGCCTGAAAGAAGAAATACGGCAGAATATTCGGTGTCATAATATTCCAGGGTTTTTTAATGGGTTTGCGGCATCGTTCTGACAAGGTGTCTTCCTTCCTGGTGACATCCATGTTGTGTCACGTCTTTTGCCGGTGTCCTCACGGTGATGCGGACGACATTCCCATTGCTCGCCCTGCCAGGTACAGCGTCACCTCTCATGTTACACCTGTCAGTCACATCACACCGCCTGTGTTCATTTGCCCTCCCTGTAGTCCGGGGCACAGTCTGTTTTTCTCTGGTGTAGACGTATGCCAAGAGTTGAAATGTGGATAATTTAGTGAAATGTCTGCAGGTTCATGCTTATATTTGACTGATTAAGTCATATTTAAAATTAGCATAATACGCGTATGCGGCTTACATCTAAACTTTGTTAAGAGGCTCATTCAGCAAAATAAAAGATGAATCTACATTTGAAATCCACTACTAAACTCTCCGAACCGATCTGGACTTTCACCCAGTGTAATTACAGTCTAATGGGATTTTAAATCAGGACTGGGAAACTGCATTCATCAGCAATGCCCAGACCATTTCTCCACTAAACAGCCATAAATACATTATGAGTGCGAAAGAAAACACAGGAAACAAACAACAGAAATGTGCCATGCTTTTCTCTCTACACTCTCAGCCTCTCTCATTAAAGCAGCTCTCTAGGTTTTTAAAACTGTTATTTTGTTATTCCATATACGGTACGGTGGGGCTTAAAGGTCTGAGACCACTTTGAAAGTCTAGTTTTCTGTAAATTTCAGCTATATTTAATATGTTTAAGAAATAAAACAATGTTTAGGATGATAAAAAAAAAATCATTTTTAAGAGCGTTTTTAAAGTGGCCTTTTATTGGGGCCAGCCTAAGGCACACCTGTGCAATAATCATGCTGTCTAATCAGCATCTTGATATGCCACACCTGTGAGGTGGACGGATTATCTCGGCAAAGGAGAAGGACTCACTAAAACAGATGTAGAAAGATGTGTGAACAATATTTGAGAGAAATAGGCCTTTTGTGTACATAGAAAAAGTCTTTGAGTTCAGCTCATGAAAAATGGAGGCAAAAAGAAAAGTGTTGCGTTTATAATTTTGTTATAAACAACAAGAAATTAATAACTTCATAAAGGATGCAATAAAATTAATCAAAAGTGACATTTACAACATTCATATTATTACTGAAGATTTCTATTTCAAATAAATGCTGATCATTTGAAATCTCTGTTCATCAAAGAATCCTTAAAAATGCATGGTTTCCACAGAATATTAAGTAGCACAACTGTTTTCAACAATGATAATAAGAAATGTTTCTTGAGCACCAAATCAGTATTAGAATGATTTCCAAAATATTATGTTATACTGAAGAGTAATGATGCTGATTTATTTTTATGCAGTTAAAATTGTTTTAATATTTCACAATGTTATGATTTTTATAATCAAATAAATGTATCATTGGTGACCAAAAGAGACTTTCAAAATCATTTAAAAATAATCACTCCAAACTTTTGAACAGCAATTATATAGTTTTGCACATTCGCAACGTGGCACTGCTCAGCTCTCTATCATCGTCTCTTTTCCTGCCACTTACTCTATTACTCTTGTTTGTAAATTCTGTGGAGTGACTGAATACAAGGTCAAATGTTCTGAGACGGATGCTTCTCAGACGTGACCTCATCAGACAGTCATCATTTTTACAGACTTGACTTAATTATTAATAAGAGGATCCACTCAGCGACTACTGTAAACGTTTATACATCTGAACCCGCCGCATAAAAAGTCAAGTTGGTGTTTTACTCACGCTGATTTTGTTTAGATGCTAGAAGTGAACTTAAAGAGATGAAAATTCTGTCATAATGTATTCACCCTAATGTCATTCCAAATCATTCTTTCTTCTATAGAACACAATAGATGCTATTTTGTTTAAACAACCTTGAATCCCAAAGACTTACGTTGGGTAAAAAAAAAAACATCTTAAAATTAAATATCTTCTGATTTGTGCACAATATTCCACAATGAGCGCAGATTGCAAAATGACATTTGAAACCCTGTCTTACCTTGTTAGGTTGGAGTTGATGATATGATGTTGATATCCGGATATTATCTGTAGAGAAAGAGTTAACAACAAAGTTTCAAGTCAGGTCAGAAATGCGATCAGTGTTTTAGTGACTTAAAGTAAGCAGAACTATGGGAAGTGGTGGTCATACCAACAGTTCTGTTATTCTGCATTACATCTTGCCCTCTTTCTCCAGCTAAAGTTTATCTCTGCTTAAGATTGGTGCTAGCTTTCCTTCCCTCTAATGAAGAGAGCATGCAGAACCCACTGTGTAAGTTTCAGTAATGGATTGAAAGGCTCTGCATGTCTATTGGACTGATTGCTCATTTGCTAAAAAGAGAGAGATTGTTCCTTCCAGAGACGAGCTCTTTGATGTCTGATTTCAAAATGCGTCATGTCTCATTTTAACATGGATAAGACATTTTTATTGACAAGACTGTTGCTTTTATGCCAGTAATTTGCTTTAGCAAAATGCTTCGATCTCTACAGGAGGTCTGAAATGTGTCTTCACACATCTTTTCTTCATAGACACTCCTCTCTTGCATGTGGACTTTTATCTTGGAGTGACCAGCAAGATGTCTTGTGTTCTACTGCAATTCTAATATTAGCACACTAGCCAAAAGGAATAAAAACTACTATTAGCTGCAGGGTTTTTTTCAGCTTGTGTTCCACATAGTCATTGAGACGTCTCTTCTCCTCCACACCTGTCTCTACTTTACTGGGCTTGTGGAGTTTACTCATCATTTACGACTTTAGACAATCCTGTAGAAATATACGCTGTTACATTTCCATTATACTAAAGCCAAATGAAGCAAATTCTAATCAGAAAAAAAAATATTGAAATATTAGCTGGAAAATATTTACTTTGTATTAAGTAAACTCTGCATCTATTGTTGTTGGATGTACAAATCTAAAGAGAAGCATTTTTAATTGAATTCAGATTTATTTATTTTCACAACAAAGGCAGTTTTCCAAAGCGGCTTTGCAGAAAATATTGCCTTACAAACCCCCAGTGAGTAAGATATTGGATAACTGTGGTTAGGAAAACTGTGGAAAAAAAAATGTTTGAAGTAATGTTTGTAAACAATTAATGAAGAATTACAAAATAAGATATTTATAAATATTTTAGGTTTTTTTTTTTTTTTTTTTAAAGCTAGGGATATCAATAGAACAAAATAATTGTGATAAGTCTTTTGATCTGTTAAAATATAAATGTTATTAAATAAAAAGATCAATTTAGTTGTGTTGATGCCTGTAAGTCACAAAAAGCTCCTTATATGTTGGAGCCGTGGTTAGAGCAGGAGATGCAGTTTTGATTATGGCGTGTTATAGCCTAGTATGTTTTCTGTTCTGTTCTATTGATCAAACGTTGTAAAAGAAGAAATAAGATTCTTTTAGAGCACACTGGTTCAGGCTGTTTTTTCCTTCATCCAGTCAATTTTAATCAGAGGCCAAGTAAGCTTTTGAACTTTCTGACAGTGTACAAACTCTCTTCATCGCTCACTCGCTCTCTTTTAACATCTCGTGGCCTAATGGTTAGAGAGTCGGACTCCCAATCGAAGGGTTGTGAGTTCGATCTCTCGGGGCCGAGGAATGGGGGGGGGGGGAGTGCATGTAGTCTTTTCCTCCACTTCAATACCATGACTTAGGTGTAAGGCATCGAACCCCCACCTGCTCTTCGCGCAGCATCAAAAAAATGGCTGCCCACGCTCGGGTGTGTGTTCCACAGTGTGTGTGTTGTTCAACTCTGTTGTGTGGATGCATATATAAAAAGTGAAACAATATCCCCACTCTCACTAACTCTCACCAAAAAAATCTATCCATCTCAAACTCAATACCTTTCTAAATCAGCTTTTGAACTTTCTGACAGTGTACAAACTCTCTTCATCGCTCACTCGCTCTCTTTTAAACGTGTTTGCATGGTTATTCTATGTGGCCCATTTTCTGGTTACTGGTGGTGCGCGTGTCCTTTTCGTTGTCAGCCCTGACAGCTAACAGTCTCTTTCCCCCTTGACTGCGCCACTTTTCAGACAGACAAAACACCTCTGGGGCTGCGTTCTAAATACCCTTCTTGGAGGAGAAGGAAAATGAGGGAGGAATGGGAGACAGGGAGGTGTCACTGTCACACTGAGCACCTCTGGACTCTACTAAAGATGTTTTAGCATGGTACACCTGCACACTACAGATAATTCTAGTCTCAGTTAGCCTGGTTAAAAATTGAGAATTTATGATGAAATATCTAAATTAAGCAATATAATTATATATAGCAGGGGTTGTCAAAGTCTACATTCATAGGTCCAAATCTGATTTTTTTTATCAGTGTCAAAGGTCAGGCAAGAACAATTGGTTATTACTAAACTTGTTTTTAATAAACATACATAACATGCATAAAAAATAAACACTAATCGTTTTTTTTTTTTTTTTTTTTTATTGAACAAAGTGCCCTTTGCATTCAAAATACATTAATAACAATTGCAAAAGTGGCAAAACAATTAATTTAAGTGTCAGCAATAGAGGTCGGCTAATATGGGTTTTTCTCTGGCAGATGCCAATATTTTTAAATCAGGGCAGCTGGTGGCCGATATATAATGCTGATTTTTTTGGCCGATATGTTTGTTAAAAAAGTAAACATTAAAATAACACAGATTAAATAAAATAACTCATGCACATTCAAATTCCCCGCTGACATAACATTAACAGTTTAATTTAAAATGCTACGCATTTAGCCCTATGTGACATCTGTTTTTATATTGTTTATTAACAGTATAAATGTTCATATTGTTTGGATTAACTAGTCGAGTAAACGGATATGATTGTTTATTCATAACCATACTGAAAATAAGTAAATATTGTTAACTGATGCTCACTGTCTAGCTTATAAGCTAGGAAGCTGGTGCTAAGTTGAGGTAATTTTTAGATATAAAATTCAAATATTTTTATTCTAGCACCTAGATAGATTACATCTGGGCGAAAAAGAAAGGATGAGATGTTCAGAACATGGTAACTACAGTAATTATCAAAGTGGGAAGTGATGCACTCTGGGGGCATTTGGCCAGGGGTGTTTAGACCACAGACAAGGTTTGAGAAGAAAAAAATCATTATGAAAATATAATTATATTTTCCTTAAAGGGGTCATATGATGCGATTTAAAATTTTCCTTTCTCTTTGAAGTGTTACAAGCTATTGGTGCATAAAGAAGATCTGTAAAGTTGCAAAGACTAAAGTCTCAAATCCAAAGAGATATTCTTTATCAAAGTTAAGACTCTATCACGCCCCCCTGAAACATCTTGTTTAAACACGCCCCCACATGTCTACATCACTGTTCCTCACTCAAGCCCCCGGCTGTTCCTCACTCAAGCCGCGGGCTGTTCCTCACTCAAGCCGCGGGCTGTTCCTCACTCAAGCCCCCGGCTGTTCCCCAAACAACCCGCTGTCCGTCCCTCACTCAAGCCCCCGGCTGTTCCTCACTCAAGCCGCGGGCTGTTCCTCACTCAAGCCCCCGGCTGTTCCTCACTCAAGCCCCCGGCTGTTCCTCACTTAAATCCCCGGCTGTTCCTCACTCAAGCCAAGGGCCATTCCTTACTCAAGCCCCCGGCTGTTCCTCACTCAAGCCGCTGGCCATTCGTCACTCTTTGCAAGGACAGCCTGGCACTTCTGACTCACGGTATGTAAGTAGGTTTACATATGTAAAGGATTTGTAACTGACGATTCAAACGCGAATTTTGAGCAGTGTAGAGTAGCACTTGTTGTTTGTCGTTTCTCCGATCACAAATGCAGACATGGTTTTATGTTTACACTGCGCGATATGCAATGCGACACATAAAAATACAGTATAAGTCATAATAATCAGTAATTATGTCCCCACTGGATGCAACAACTGCCTCGTTGTTACCTGTCTTGCCGGTGTTCTGACCGTGACAAGCCATAACAGTATATGTTGAGGGGCGTAACATTTCCGTCAGATGCTTGAAACATTTGGCCAATCACAACGCACTGGATAGCTGGCCAATCAGAGCACACCTCGCTTTTCAGAAATACAATCCATAAAAAAATTGACACGTTTCAGAAAGGTGGGGCAAAGAGGAGAAACAATAATGTATATTATGTGGAAAATAATGTGTTTTTTAACCTTAAACTGTAATCAAATAAGCACTGCTCACAAACGCTACTTTATCAGGCATTACAGGAAAGATTAAATGAAAATGACATCGAAGCTTTTCTGAAGACAGTCGGTTCTTTTCAAAGATACATTCATATAAAAACACCTGCGCTGCATTTTAATTGTGAAACGTGCAGTGTTCATGTTTTAACAAAGTAGGCCTATAAGCCTCTTGGAAAATCTAGCTATTTGTGCCGGTCAGTTTTGATATAGTGATGGGCCGCCACGACTAACTCAGTGTATGGGAAACACTTGGACACTGCTATACGTCAAATGGCTGGCATAATCTGAGTAATAAAATTTAAAAAAAAAAAAACTCATATTAGTGGTGAAGTGTCATCTGATTAGGCTGTCATACACTCACTGGATGTCATGACAGCAGTGTCACGCAGAAAAACATTAAAATATCTCACTTTCACTTTAGTTTCGGACCATCTCCAAAAAAAACATTTAAAAAACAGTTAACAGTTTATCAAAGAAGGAAATTAGTGCTCTTGAAGTACGAAATGGAGGCGGGTCTGGATTGAAATCCCTCCGGATCTGGACCAGAGTCCCTACTTTGAAAAGCACTGAATACAACTTGAGTATCTCAGTTTGGAATCAGCCATTATTAAAAAAAAAAAAAGTAAATTAAAAAAAAAAACAGAACCTTGGTCATACAAGAGTTTTTCTTGTCAGACTGATGCAAATGTACATTTTAACATTCTGAAACTGCATCTAATCAATTAGAACTGGAGATTTCAACACGCACTTGCCATTTTTCTTTGCAATATGCATGAGGCAGCACGTTCTCCACTGTGGCATGAGCAGACTCCCACCGACAGACCAGCCACAGCTATCAGAGCGCAAAGGAAAAGCGTATTCTACCACATTACTGTAAAGCTCTCTCTCTCTCTCTCTTGTCTGTCTGTCAGTCTCTCTCTCTCTCTCCCTCTGACTCCCTCCATCTCTCTGTGCTGTGGATGACAGAAGCAGTCCTAACAGCAGAGGGTTCACACACAGTGGTGACAGACAGAAACCCAAATCTCAGGCTAAGCCTCATGGGGAGGGTTGTCACGGATCGTTATTGCGCTTGTGCTCCAAACCGGAGCTGTGTGGTGTTTACAAGCGCACCACAGTCAGGGGAGATGGGAAGAAAAAAGCTTGCAGAAATGCTTAACCCCAATTCTTGTTCTATTATGTGTTTTAACTCTGTGAAACCTGTTGCTGTATGCTAGCTTTTCAGAAACAAAAAAAGTAAAGAGTGACTACTTTTGTTGCAGTTCTTTCCTGATAGAGTAGGTTGCAAATTTAGTAAAGCTAAAAAAATTGCTGTGCCATTCATACCTCGGTGGGCTCAGGAATGCTCCTTTTGTCAAATCTCTTACCATTCAGATGCTCAAGCAGAACGTTATCAGTGTCAGCTCTACATCTGTGACTCATTCTCCTTCTCAGCTCCTTTCCATCTCTCTTCTCAACCATTTTCCTACCCCTTGGAATAATTCTTTGTTTGCTATGATGACCACTGACAGGATGCTGAAACTCTTTTCCCCCCAATGAAAGATTTTTCAACTTAGTTCCTGAATTTAAATTGAGGTAAGAAACCGTATACAGAATTGTAATTAGAATTGTAAGTAGAATTAAAATTAATTTAAAGGGGTCATATGATGCGATTTCAATTTTTCCTTTCTCTTTGGACTGTTACAAGCTCTTGGTGCATAAAGAAGATTTGTAAAGTTGCAAAGACTAAAGTCTCAAATCCAAAGAGATATTCTTTATAAAAGTTAAGACTCGTCCACACCCCCCTGAAACAGCTCGTTCTAACACGCCCCCACATTTTTACCTCACTATCTGGGAAGATTTGCATAATGCTGCCCAGATGCAGCGTTTCAGAAAGGCAGGGCATAGAGGAGAAACAATAATGTGCAGTATGTGGAAAATAATGCGTTTTTTGAACCTTACATGGCATAAACACATTTCATTACACCAAATACACAAAATAATGTTCTTTTTAGCAACATCATATGACCGCTTTAAAATCAAAGATTCACATGATTGTAATTTTTAAAACTGAAGGTTTATAGACCTTATGCATGGATGGATGGATGGATGATATATATAGGGACCTATGATTTTCGCGATGAAGAAAACGCAGATGGAATTGCGAATGGAATCAGTTATTTTAGAGATGCTTTTGATTATTAAAATTTAAAGAAACCATTTAAATTAAATCTTTAAAAATTGAACTTAAAAAGAAGAATTTGGTGAAAAAAAATAAAATAAAAAATAAATAAATAAAATTTGAGGAGAAACCTAACCATCTGGCCGTAAAATGTTTGCTTTTCTTAAAGTTTTAATAAATTGCTTTTAAATTAAGTTTCATTATTTAAATTAATCAGACATGCTTTTTGATTAATAAAATTTAATTTAACCATTAAAACAGAGTCTAGAGAAATTAAAACGTAAAGAAACAGAATCCAGAAAAATTGTAATGGGAAAAAAAAAAAAAAAAAAAAAAAAATTAAAAAACAGGTCTGTTGAGAACAATGAGCATCTTGCAGCTCTGAGGCCTTCATGCCTGCTGCTCTAGAACTCATCTGTGTCTTTATTGCATTGACGCTTATGAAAGCCTCCATTAAAGCCTGTACAGTCCAGATAAACAACAGCCCTAGTGCTCTTGTGGATCTTCTGTCTACTCTAGGGCTTGAAACACACCTGTCTTTGTATGATCTCTTTTAGAATTTATATTTAAATGTGGCTGTGGGTTCAATCAGTATTCCACCTCACATTAGATTTTAATTTGACGTGGCTGGCATTCATCGGAACACTCTGTAATGACCATACAAACTTAATTACGCTAATAATCAGGAGGCCCACTCAGACTCAATCCCCCCATGAGTTGTGGTTGTCTGCTCCAGGCTGCATCTCCTCATCTCTTGATGAAGGCACTGAGGCCAATTGACCTCTGTGAACATTCAGATTAATTGCCTCCCCTCTTTCTCACTTCACTCTCCTCCTCTTCTCTGCACCTTCAGCCATTTTAGATATTTGGAAGCCTTTCCGTAGCAGTACACTCACAGGAGTGTGTGTATGTGTGTGTCGTACTTTCTGCCTGTTCAAATTCTTGCGCTGAGATTTTGATGAATGAGAGAGGTTGTTCGGGTTGTGTATTTCTGTGTGTTTGGGTTGGATAGTAGGGGTTTGCTGAGTAAACAACAGCGGCACAGAGTTTGGAACAGAAGCTTGACACCTCAGTGTTATTTTGTGAATTTTAAACCCAGTTCTCAATTCAACACCTCATAAGCACTGAGCAAATCTTTCGTGCTTATAAAACATACTGTAACACTTACACAGTCACACATTTACCCTGCAGCATAATAAAACCAGCACTGTTGTACACACTTTTAACAGTAACAGTTAACATCAATTGCCCCTTTAACTATTCACAGTCACACTGAGCATCAGTTTTGTGTGTGTGTGTTTGTGTGTGTGTGGTCAGTCTCTAAACAAAATTGATACACACTCTTGCCAGTGACATGCTCTAATGCACAAGATAATATTACAGCATTTTCTTGCAATACACATATACTCCATATATATATATTTTAGTTATAAAACATTATACTTATAATTTGTTAGCAAATTAACAGCAGTTCTTAAGAGTTAGTCAGATGTATATATGCATTATAAAGCTTAGATGCTAAGCTTATAAATGGTTTGTTTTGTGTCAGGTATTTTTTTTTTTTTTTTAATTAATTATTTCCCAGGTGAAAGTGTTAAAATTCAAGAAGCACAATTATTTTAATATCTGAAACAAGTGGTTGAATGAAATTTAATTTCAGTTTTCATATATTTTCACACAGTGTGAATAGGCTTTAACAATACTGACTTTAAAATTCACAACTTAAAATACCACAAAAACATATACTACTTATTAAGATAGACACAGTAATAACTGCAAGGAAAAAAATCTCTTCTTACTTCACACAGTAACTTCCACCAAGGAAGTTTAACTCTGAGCAGGGGCAATTTTTGGATTTTCGTTTTAGGGGGGGCTCAGACCCCAATAAGGGTAAAAAAAAAAAAAAATTGTTTGACTAATAGGGTCATGATCGTTTAATAAAGTATACGTTCATATGTGTGAAGGGCAGCATTTTCACTGGAAGAAACAGCTGTGGTGTTAAAGGTACAGTAGATGGGAAACTGATTGTTCCCCCATGACATTTTGTAAACTGTATTTATGACAAAGAATGACACAGATGCAGATATTATAACAATCTTATCGATAAACACACAACTTGTCCTCTGTTTCTCGCTCTGCGCCGCCGCAGTCAACGGATTGAAGAATACGCTGAAAGACGGGGAGGAGTCGATCGAAGTCTGCTGCCGTTTTCATATGAAATTTAAAGGGGACTGAGGCTAAAGCCCCCCTTAAAATGGCCTAGCAACGCCCATGACTCTGAGTAAACACAGCAAGTCACTTTTAAACTATAATCACTATTGCCATTATTTAACAGTTGCCACAGACTGCTCCGAGGGCACATTTGTTTACTTGCTGATGTTGTCTTTTGTTTGTGCAAGTCTTTATGAATGTGCTAGTGGGCTGGTAATTGCAGGTAGGGCACTGCAGGGGGCCGTACAGCTCGCTGTGATGCTGTAAGGCATGAAAACCCTGTTGCTCTACAGCAGATTGTGTGTAAACCAATCTCTGAACATGTGTTAACAGAACCAACTTTTTGCCACACCTGCCAATGGGCGGTGACATGATAAAGATTTACACCCAAAATTTTTTTTTACTGGCCATGAAACTTTTTGCAAAAACAGGCAGTTATTACTACTACAATGACTAAACATATTTGCAATGTTTTTCATTTGTCCTTTAAATTTATTGATTTATTAATCAATGTCCTTTAACGTTTTTGAATTTCTATTTTTTTTTTTTGTTCCTAAAAAACAAATTGTTGAGATTCTTGTCCTTTGCATGCTTTCGGCAAACAGAGCAGGCCAGCGTGTTCTGAATGTTTCACACACAGTCCGTTTGCAGTGCTTATGCTGTGCATATTTTTTGCTGTGCTTATGCTGTGCACATGGCTGTGGTCTGGCAGTGCGTTCCAGGAGCAGTGTGTCTGCAGCAGTGCAGCAATCATTTCTGCACCGAGCCTATTTTTGCTGTGCTGCACGCGCTGAATTTAAGTGACATGGAAATGTAGTAATTTCACAATAAATAGATATTATAAAAAGTCTACTGTGATTCACAGTAAACACTTGGCTTTTTAGCTAGGTTTAAAGTAGTGCACTTTTAGATAAACAGTGCACTTGTGGAGGTAGAAAAAAAAAGTTAAGATTGCTTGTATTAAAAATTTTAATGCAATTGAAAAGGCATAGGAGGCCACTGATTCTGTCAGTGGTAAGTTTTAATTTAAAATGTTTGTGATACCCCACTTTTAACGTAATAAAAGTAGGCTGTTTGCTGTGGTTAAATTGCCACTTGCTTGAGCAACTTACAAATCTAGAAGTCAAATGCATTGAATAATACAGTTTAAACTGTATTAGATATGTCTATAACCGATTGTATTACTGTACTGTGATAAAAGAGGATCACAATGCTGAAAAAGCATTTTCAGTAAAAATGTTTGGATTTGAAATCAAAATAATAGATGTTTGCAATAATGGATGCAAACACATCCTGTAAAAAGCACAATGAGTCCGTGCTGCTTCTGCATACGCATATGTAAAGCACATGGACTGCATATAAACTGCAAGTATGTGTATCAAATACACAGTATCAAAGTCGCAGTATCAAATACAAGCCAGTCTCGATTTGATCCATTGTCAGTGAAACACAATCTCTCGCTAACACCAAGAACCATCATGAGTTTTTGGGCGGAACCACAGGTATGTGTCACCACATTCTCGGGTTATGAAGAATAAAGAAGGCAAATCTTCAAAAATAAAGCAGCAATATCTTCTCAGGTAAAAGTTATTAGCACCGTGTCTAGGGACAAGCTAGCCATCACATTGCTCTGACCTTATCAGCTCGTTTGTATCGTATTATTTGATTCGCTCTTGTTGCTTATGACAGAACAGCTAATCACGATGATCTCATCTTCAGAAAAGATTGTTTTATTCGCTTTTGTGAGAAACAGTGAATCCCTTGAAAAACTGGCTGTTGTTCTCATTGCATTGCATTGTTATAATTCGTGAAAGATTTAACCGCCAACTGGCAACTGACACTGTTACATATACTCACCAATGCCAATTTTTACTCTCATTTGGCGCTTTGCGAGTGTTAATTTTAGGCCCTATGTGAAAATAAAAACATTAATGCTTTGCACCAGTAGTATTCATTGCATGCAACCTTACCATTTTCCTTCTATCTCTTACCAGTTTCGATAATCCTTTGGAAATGGATTATGGTGCTAAAATCCTGTAGACGTATCACTGTAGACATGCTCACACAGAGGGCTTTTGTTTTCTTAGCCCCGATCATTGGATCTGCTCTTTGTTAAGTCAATAGTCCTTGAGGGCTACCAAGCAAGTCTCCAAATGACTGTACCTGAAAACACCCAATATACACTGGTACAATTCAATTACTCCTGTTTCCCTGTTCTATGAGGTCAAGGGAAATGTTCACTCTCTCAATTGATTCAAATCAATAATTTCAATCTAATCTGCAGCCTGTCCTTGCCACCACAAGCCATTGCACTGTCTTTATGGATTATTGGTCCATCAGATACAAGCTTCTCTTTGTGTCCCATACATCATTAGCCTCCAGAGGACTTCTGAATATTTCTGCCGTACATTCAGGTGGGATTTAAGAGAGCTGTGGGAACAAAGATCTCTTTGGTGCTTGTTATTGTTCAACCTGTTTTGATCTGGCTTTGTTTCATTGATGAAAAGCTAGTCAGAGGTCAGCCGCATTAGTCTAAGGTCACTGATTTGTGTTCATGCATCTCTCTGACGATGCTTTATCAATTAGAAGAGAGAGGACTATTTGTTCTTGTCCTCATTTAGATGTGGAAGGAATTTATTTATTTCTATTTGAGAACTTAAAAAACTTAACTGCTTAAAAACATTTTCTCCATCACAGCTCTCATCTTAATTGCAATTATTTAAACATGCCTCAAGAAGATGCATCATGCTAAGTGTGATGACAGCAATAATAAGCATTGATTATTGCATTTATTGTTGCAACACAGCAAATTTGAATATGTAAGAGCTACTTGCATTGGTAAAGTTTTTTTATTAAAATGTATTTTTTATTAAAATATTTTATAACACTTTACAATAAGGTCCTGTTTGTTATGCATTAACTAACACGAACTAACAATTAGCATTATATGTACAAAGCATTGATTAACATTTAATAATGTAAAGCTATTCATTGTTTTCATGTTAATTCAAGGTGCATTAATTAATAACAAATACAAACATGCATTAGTAAATGTTGAAAGTAACATTGACTCAATTTCATGCTATAGAAATATTATTTATTTATTTATTGAGTGTGTGTGTGTGTGTGTGTGTGTGTGTGTGTACTGGTAAATGGTTTACGAGGACACCAATGTGTATAATGACATGGGTACTACAACACAAACACAATTTATTAAAACACTTCCTGTGTCCCCATAAATCAAAAGGCTTAAAAAACATTGAAATTCAAAAATTGGCAGTAGTTTTCTGTAAGAGGTAGGTTTAGATGTTGGTGTAGGGTGATAGAAAATACAGTTTGTACAGTTTAAAAACGATTACACCTCTGGAGAGTCCCTGTAAGCCACAAATGTAAGTGTGTGTGTGTGTGTGTCTGTCTGTCTGTCTGTGTATCTGTGTAAAATTGTACATATTTTAGTCTGAGCCAATCCAAGTTCAAGAAAAATAAACTAAAATAAAATGCCATCAGAACAGTTTAAATATAATACTATTTTTATAGTGATTTTATTTATTTGTTTATTTATTAGTATTGTAAAGAAAGGGCCAGGTGTTTTTTTTTTTCCCAGATCTATCGCTTCAAGTGTGCTGTTTATGATCTTTCCTCAGCTCTGATATTAGATTATAGTCTGTCTTTCTCTGTCTTGGCAGAGGTTTCCGTGACGTTCTACAGATGAAGGAGCTTATTGGTGCATGTCTTTTTAATTGCTCCATCTTTGTCCAGGGGGTAGTGTAAAAATATACACACGTTATCACACACCCACTCAGTGCACATGTACACAAAAAAAACATGCACATCTCACCGGACAGTCATGCTTCAGTTAATTTGCATCTATTTTCTCTATCTCTTCTCGTAACGGATCATCTATGACCTTCAGCAAGGTCTTGCATTAGGTGTAATTGTGATGAGAAGCTTGCCACAGCGGTCCAGGAGCTAAATTAACCATTAGTATTGCCCAGAAGACTCCCACCGCTGAACTCTAGTATAATGATGTGTTGTTCACTACACCACTGTTACACATGAAAATGTGTGGCATGCAACTTTACTGCTCACTCGTTACCCTTTCTTGATACGAGGTCTGAAAGTGTTGGCAAATGCGTTAAAATGTTTTTATTTTTTTATGTGTGTGTGTGTGTGTGTGTGTTTGTGTGTGTGCACAGTGGAAATGCGACTCAAACTGCTATAAACCGGTCCCTCTGTTTCAAATGTCAGGCTTCTTCATTATTAATCTCAGCATGTGGTGGACAGAAACGCAGCAGTAGGTACTTTTTTGTTTGTTTATGAAGAATGTGCAAATAATGCTTTTGCATATTTTATTAAAGACTGTTTTACGTCTTAAAAATCGCATTTTTATCAGAAGCATCGTTGCGATCTAATTAAATAAGGAGGAATGTTTTCAGTGTGCTGTTTACAGCTTCACGCATGGGCAGAACCGTCAAGAGGGTTCTCTCGTTAAAAGGGCGAGCGTGCTGAGTTTTCTCCTCTTGTTTGAGAGGGAAACGGGCATGTGCTGGGCGAGGGAAGAGGCGAGAGAGACTATGTCAGAATGGCAATGAGAATTGACCTTTCACGAATGCATGAGGCATCTGCTCTTATCGCCTATGCCAAAAGTCTCATTAGAGATTATGTGCTGAAACAATTTGCCTTCTTTTGCCTCCGTAGCCATTTGTTTAAGTTTAATTAAAAACATGTGACCTTCAACCTGCTTTTATACTGTCTGAATCGGGCTTCGTTCGTTTCTACTTGGGTTCTATTGACCGGAGCAGGATTAGGCAGGCTGATTTGATTAAATGTACCGCAGCTGTTGACATTAGTTGGGTTATTATTGTTGTATTAGAGATACAAAAGGCAGCGCCGCAGTTGGCCCGAATTCATAGAAGAACATTTAGTGCCCAAGGGTTAACACACTGTTCAGAAAGGAGAAAAATTAACCTTTGCATTGTGTAAATGTCAATCTCAGAAGAAAATAAAGCCCATATCATGTTAAACAGACAAAAGTGTTCTTTTTCTTAACCTTGTGTGATTGACAGATGTATTTTTATGACCATTAACTGTAAAGCTTTATAATTACTAAACGGACAGTTGCTGCTTTAGCCCAGGTGAGGTAAGGATTGAGGTTAGTCATCATATTAGTTCTTTCAGAAAAGGTGTCAGTTTGAAATTATACAGATTTGAAATATAATAATGTATAATTATAATTACTTAGTAGGAGTTCAGTATCAGTAAAGTATATAAACAGCAGTATCACATACAGGAAAATAGGCACTGCAGTGCATTTGCTAGAAATTAAAATTTCTCTTAACAAACCACTGCAAAATAGTGTGTGGATAAATTGATTCTCAAATTGTAGAGTGTTATGCTAGTAGTCCATTTAGATGATAGTGATTGTTAAATGTAATATGTAAAAGTCAAATAATCAATTGTTTGTGGCCTGATTTTACAGGTTTTCTGTAGTCAGCCTCTGTTGGAGGTGTTTAGATGAGGCCTGTGTGGAGAGCAGGCTAAGGAAAAGGAAGCGTATTCGAGTGGGGAGGAGACTGGGAGAGGAACATACGTTTTAGATGCGGACAGCCTGTTTATCAGAACGGCCCTGTCTGCTTGTTAAAGAATGCTCGAGAGCCTGATGGAGCCGCCTGTAATATGATATGGCATATGAGATTTTATTTTTAGGACAGAGGAGCCTCCGTAAGAAAGGTTTATGGGGTTTTGAGTGGGTTGATCTTTTAAAATATTCAACTTCAATGAAATATGGAGCATGACTTGAGGCTGTTTTGAATTCATAAGTACGTTTCACAAGGTTGGATGTGCATATTGAGAGCTGTTGAAGGCAACTGAGAGAAAAGCCCGGCGACTTGAGGAGTCCGACTCAAAGCCCGGGGTGGAGCGGAGCGGAGCGAACTTCAAAAAGTCATTTAAAACAATAGTTCTGTTTGATCTGATGATGTAACATCTCACCTGATCAGAATCCAAGGTTTTACTGCAATGGATCTGAATATTGATTTCTAAAACACAATTAAGTCGTGAGTGACCCTTGACTGAAAGATTTTTGGCACGTTAATAAGCAACCGGTGGAGACTTATGGAAAACTAGTCTATAGTCTGTAATGAGAAGAGAAGTTAATAGCAAACATCAGCTATCAATGAAGTGTTGGTCGTTGCCCATAGTCATTAGGCAGCGTTAGCCATTATCCGTGTGTGGAGGTGGTAATACATTACAGCAGAATACGATCAATTACGACCACCCCTCACATAAGTCCCATCTCGGTTAACTGACAGTCTGTCTGCACCCCTCCGCTCAATCCCCCTCTTCCTTCTCCCTCGCTCCGTCTTCAGCTCATCAGTCAGTCTACTCATTAACCTAAAGGACTTTGATGGGAGAAAAAGGGAGAGATAGAGAGAATGATGGAGAGAGGAAGTGTCTAGGGAGAGAGAGCGAACAGACTGGACTAGGCTTGAATCAATAGCACTTCATGACAACAGACAGGAAAGGAGCCAGTGAGGAAGTGTTAGAGGAAGAGAATATGGGAAACAGGAGTTTTTGAATAAAATTACTGATGACATTTTTTTTTGTTGACGAAAATCATTTTTGAATTTTAGCAATGTTATGGTGTGTTCAAACCAAAAACAAAATTACTGCAAACACGTAATATTTTACATACAAAGTCAATGCAAAGGCATGAATAGAGGCGTATTCGCGCTAGGCAACATGAATGACGCGAAATGTGCAACGCATGTGCCGCAAATGCCCGATATTTGCCTCAATCGTGTCTTCTGCGCAAGTTGAAAAATTTCAACTCGAGTGGAAAATTTGCATGATGCGTTCTCATGCAAGCCAATCAGCAAAGAGTTTATTGACATGTCCAGTTGTATCAGAAAATGGAAGAGAGCATATTGTAGCCATCTAGGCACCCCAAAACTTATGATATAGATACGTGGAACATAGAAAACAATTAAAATCAGTTGTAGTGGTAGTTGTATTTTATGAGCATGGCTATAGAGCTACTGTAAAAAAAAATTAAAAAATTATAATGTCAGTGTACTGTACAGTATATACAATAGTAAAATGTAACACACATTAATGCGGAATTAGTCGTAATACTCATTCCCCTCTGACAAAATACTTTGTATTTTGTCATGCCATAATAATTCAGAGAAAATACATATAACTTTAGTCCAGACCAGACCTATTCTCTTTTTCCGGTGCTGTGAACCCAGACACGCCGGCGTTTGGCTTTCCGGAGTATTTGGGACTTACACAATGGGCACACCCTCGTTTGATCATGTGATGTTTTTATTCGCGCAAGTGCCGCGAAAAACATTCCATGAGTAATCTAGAGCAAGTGATGCGATGTGCTTTTTGCTTTGCGTTTTGGTGTGAACACACCATTATATTTTGTTGCTGTGGGTATACCTGAATAATGTCCTATAGTTAGAATGGATTGTTTAAACTATAATGTACGTATTTAATCAAGTCTTCAAAAACAGGCATTTCATATTATGGCAGCAATTATATAAGTAATAATTAATAATGGATATCAATAAAATAATAATTATTTAATAACTTTTATCAGCAATTGACCGGCTTTATATTTTGTTTTATAATTTTGTGTGTTTAAATTTATAAATGTTTATACATTTTTCTAAATCTTTTTTGGTCTGGTCGACTAAAATTATATACCTTTTCAGTGCGAGTAAAGTATGTTAAAATGAATAAATATGGCATGACAAAAACTATGACTTAAAAAAAAAAGAAAGGAAAAACCAGGAATCACTGAAAGGGAGTTTGGGAATAGTGGAAAGATGGAGTGAGACAGTCGTAGACAGCGATGTAAATGAGGGTGGGCTGGATTGAATAATTACCCATCCCTGCAGCACCAGGCAGACAGACGTCCTGTAGCAGAAAATATTCAGGAAACTCATCAGGTTTGGCATTCAAATGAAGATTCCTTCTCTCTAATTACTTTAAACCCCAGTCCAACTTCCTGTTCTGTGGAGCTTCACAGAGACTGCCAGTGTGACAACTGATTTCGTTTGAATCTTTGCTAATTGTGCAGCTCTCCAGCCGTTCGCCCTAGTTACCGCGAGCAGATTCACAGTGACAGATATACGTTACTTCCAATTAGAGGTACGTTTTCACCCACATGCATGTATCCGCACAAAAATGTTCATGAACTTTTGCATTGCAGTAGAGCAGCTCATAAAGAGAGCCTGGTCCTGATCTCAGCGAACTGTCTGTCTCACTTAGCGAGTGTCAGGGGACAGTCTGCAGTGTCTCATATCTGTCACTAAATCAGTTTCACACTGTCTTTCTAGCCAGCTTGTGTCTGATAGTTTGTATCTGTGATGCCAACAGAGTGTATTCGATTGGGTTGACCAGAAGACACCTGGCCTTCAATTTGAGCTTTTGTTTCTGAAGGTGAAGATGAATTCAGTAGACCTTTGAGAAGACAGACAGGGAACTTTTGTAGTAAACAGTCATTTATCAGACACTTATGTCATAAAATGGTTCCCAGGACACTTATTACTGGGACAGTAGCCCTGGAGCATCCTGGGATTGTTTACTTCCCAAAGGTACAATGGTGATAGCTAAAGGACTGCTTTTTATTGGGTTTGAACCATTTAGTTACTGGCCTCAATCTTTAAACACTATACAGAATGTTGGTGGACTCATCCAGGACCTTACAGAGATTACCAAAACAGCATTTATTTTTGAAATAGAAATTTTTGTAACATAAATGACTTTACTGTATATTTTGATCTATTTAATACAGGCATGCTAATGAATAAAATAATTAATTTATTGCTTTGAAACGGTAGAGTATACAGTATAACTTATTTAGTCTCCAACATACTACTCCTTATATATACAGTCTGCAATTATTGAGCTGTGTATTTTGCATGTTTTTTTTATTTGTACACAGTTGAAAAATTTGAATGTTTGTTCAAAATGTTTTACATTTAGTTAGACTTTGGTCTGGTCTGGACTA
The DNA here is from genome assembly GCF_018340385.1 of Cyprinus carpio. NCBI lineage: Eukaryota > Metazoa > Chordata > Actinopteri > Cypriniformes > Cyprinidae > Cyprinus > Cyprinus carpio. The sequence goes on along the minus strand of NC_056607.1, from coordinate 11,974,440 downwards.
AAGTTGTATGTATTTTCTCTGACAGTAAAATACATTAAAATGAATTATTATGGCATGACAAAATACTGACTGAATTTAAAGCACTCATTACACTCCAAATGTGTATGACTTTGTTCTACAGAACACAAAAAGGAGATATTTTGAAGAGTTTTGGTAACCAATCCATTTTGGTGTTTATTTAAAAAAAAAAAAAAATCTTCTATGTTCCACAGAAAGTCATACATGTTTGGAACAACATGAGGGTGAGTGAATGATGACAGAATTAGCATTTTGGGGTAAGCTGTCCCTTTTAGACAGATAAATCACATTGTAATCAAATCACTGCATGAAATGTAAAGTCCACCTGAAGCAATGAGGTGACAAGAGTGATGTTCTTGTCATATTAAGTGATCAAAATGGTGACAATGGTCTCAGGTCAGTAGCTGCCATGTAGCAGTGATTAGGATGGGAATGTGAGAGAGTGGCCTGTATAGAGCGACCATCTGTGTCCTTACACTGGGGTTTAGATCACACGCACACACACACACACACACACACACACACACACACACACCACTCCATTGATCAACACTTCTCTGGGGTCTGATCCTCCTGATTCCCCCCAAATGCTTTTGTTTGTTGTGCTTGTCAGGGAGGATCTAGTATTTTGTTTGCATCTGGCCAGGTGCTGTCCAACCAATTTCTGTTTGCTTGTAAACCTTTTGTTTCGGTAAGACACAGTAACGTTCAGTTAGTCATATGATTGGGTCAGACTCACACTGCAGGGCACAGGTTCCCCAAATACATCCCCCTCTCTTTTTGCTGAACTTTGTGGCCTCAGATTGAATCGCTTGTTCGTTTATCCTGCATCTTTGAGGCTGGGTTTGTCTGTCTATTATTGGACTTGTGCTGGTTTGTTTGGGCAGACGACTGCTAGTTAGAGCGTGTATGTCAAAGTAAATTACTTAAGAGCGTATGTCCGCAAACACAAGTGTGTGAATCACAGATTGTGACCTTCCTGTGACCTGAAATAGCTGAATCGCTCTCATGTACGTACATACTGTATGCTATGTAGTGTTTAGCTCTTTTAACCGCTAATGTTGTTCAAAATGCCATACTGATTATTTTGTCAACATCAAAGATCTCTCTAGAGTCTCTCTGATGCTGAGATACAGATGTTTCATCTCAGAATCATGAAACAGCACAACATGCATCTCTCTCTCTCTGTCGCTCACTGTGTTTCTCCCCCCTTATCCCCTAAACAAATATCATTTGGTGACATTCTCTTCTCTCCTCGGGTTCAAGTAAGCATTAAACCGTTTTCATTTGTAATTAATTTTTGTGAGGCACTGAATGCTGTGGGATTACAACTCCCCACTGCTGCTCTTTGTTAAATACTCTGATTATTCAATACAACTGCTGCACGGAGAGAGAGAAAGAGAGCATTCATACAGGTACAGAGTTGGAGTTCAGATTACACCCAGACTTAGACCCCTTTAAGGCCTAGATTTAGACCTCAAGACCCATATCTGTCAGTCTAAGAACCATGCTGGGTAAATGCAGAATTAATGAGCAGCACAATCAGACTTCATGGACCCCATATCAGACAGATTCATCAGACAAAGCTGGAGACTGAACATTTGTCATTTCAAAACTGTATGACTGACTTTCTTTCTTTCTTTTCTTTCTTTTTTTTTGTGGAATTTAAAAGATTATATCTTTTTTTTCCATACAATCTTCTTTTATGTTCCACAGAAGTAAGGCATGCATGTTTGGAATGGCTTAAGGATTAGTAAATAATGACATAATTTTCATTTTTCTTTTTACAAAAGTGATCCATTGTTCACCCTCTTATGGCTTGCTTTCTTCTACATAAGAAGCAATTTTGAAGATTGTGTCAGCTGTTTTCATCCATACATTGAAATTCAGTAGGGTCCAGAACCTTTAAACCCCCCAAAATGACATAAGGCTTGCATGAAATTGAGAGTTGACTGCTTTTCTGAAGCAACATGATCAATTTGTATGACACCCAAGTTAAAATTGAAGCCATTTTACATGTAAACATACACTGACATTGAATATGGTGACACAAACCTCAAACTTCATGATACTTGGTTGTGGCATGCAAAAATCAATGACGTTTTAACTGACGTTGAGCTTAGTTGAAATATTTAACATTAAGGTTAGCTGAAAGTATGTTGTGTTCTGCAGATAAAAGTAAGTCATACAAGTTAGGAATGACATGAGTTTGAATAAATGGTATCTGATTTTACATTTTTGGGTGCATTATTCCTCCAGAAGTTGTTGAGGTGGTTGCTACTTTGGCAAGCTGGTCTTGTCTTTGACCAAAACCCGAAAACCAAGATCCAGACCCAAGCCACATTTGTGTGATCTCAATACCTCAAGATCTCTGATACACAAATGGATGCAAATGCACCCACACAAAGGCACATAAAACACAAAGAGATGCACACGCAACATACACAATGTCTTTGGAGAAGAAAAGGGAACCTCTGAATTATGCTGTTTAACCGTGAATCATTGCTTATTCTCTTTTTCCGGTTCAGTGTTCACACTCGCTGATCCCAGAACAACACATGGACCAGCTTTGATATGCATGACTCTTGCTTGGGTTCAGGGGTTACTCTTCTACTTCAGCTTGGCAATTAGAAGGTCACAGCTTCTCTGGAACCTCCTCTCCTCCTTCTTTTTATCTTTGTAATATTAATTGCCTTCCCACTGTCATAAATGTCAGACAAAGACCATTGAAACCCATAAAAATATGCTTTACCTGTGGCACCAGTGGGTGGCTGTTGGGTGCCCGGTGGATGAGGCATGTCTCTGCTGATATGCTTAATTACTGCTTGACTCATGTAGGCATAAGGTATAATGTGCAGGTCATCGCTCTCTGAGTCCTTCAGTCAGACAAAGAGGGACATTAGAGCATCATGGGCTCTGAATTACAGCCTTCTTTATCGGTCAGAGCCACCGCATCAAATACGCACACACAGTCTCTGGTAGTCTGACATTGTTTGCCATTTGCGCAGAACCAAACCCATATTCTGTCGCCCAAGGTTCCCTGTTATTCATGTGGCAGCCCATAATCACGTCCCTGTGCACCGTAAGGCATCAATTAAGGCATTATTTATTACCAGTAGTTCTGGTCTAATTCACCCGCTCAGAATTAGCTCTGATTTCCCTTGACCTTGTCCGCATATGCCATCTCCCCTTTTTCCACCTAAATGTAGATAAACGAGTCTGCGCAGAGTCCAAACGAGAGGGGCCAGTAGGACAGCCCGATCATTAAGCTAAATTAAGACATCAAACTGTAGTGTTACATCAGCTTATGTTGCTGCTATAATTCACAGCAGGCCATTTTATTTTTCTATGCTTTTTCCATATTTTACTTTTTTTTTTTTTTTTTTTTCAAAGTGAACTTTGGTTATGCTTTGGGCGTTGGACATTTCTTATCGTTATCAGTGGTGAAAACAGCTGTGCTCCTTAATATTTTTGGAACATTTAAAAGAACAGCATTTGTTTGAAAAACAACATTTTTCTGTTTTATTGTGAAAGTTACTGAAACTTTATGTAAATATGAGTTCTACATGGTTTGCATATATACACAGTGCTGTTCAAAAGTTTGGGATTAGTAAGATTTTTTAAAGTTTCTCATGCTCATCAAAGCTATATTTATTTGATCAAAAATACAGAAAAAAAAAAACTAATTTTGTGAAGTATTTTAAAATACTTCAACATAAAATGTATTCCTGTGAAAGCTGTATTTAAACATCATTGAACATCATTACTCCAGTGTCACATGATCCTTCAGAATTCATTCACATATGCTGATTTATAATCAGTGCTGGAAACAGTTGTGCTGCTTAATATTTTTTGGGGACCCGTGATACTTTTTTCAGGATTCTTTGATAAATAAAAGTTCAAAAGTACAGTGTTTATTCAAAACATAAATTTTGTGTTGCAATATACACTACTATTCAAAAGTTTGGGGTCAGTAAATTTTTTTATTTTTTATTTTTTAAAGAAATGTAATAATTTTATTCAGCAAGGATGTGTTAAATAGATTTTTTTTTTTTTTAAAAGTGGTAGTAAAGACTTATATTGTTAGAAAATATTTAAATATTAAACTATATTTCAAAGTACAGGTCCTTCTCAAAAAATTAGCATATTGTGAAAAAGTTCATTATTTTCCATAATGTAATGATAAAAATTAAACTTTCATATATTTTAGATTCATTGCACACCAACTGAAATATTTCAGGTCTTTTATTGTTTTAATACTGATGATTTTGGCATACAGCTCATGAAAACCCAAAATTTCCTATCTCAAAAAAATTAGCATATTCATCCGACCAATAAAAGAAAAGTGTTTTTAATACAAAAAAAAGTCAACCTTCAAATAATTATGTTCAGTTATGCACTCAATACTTGGTCGGGAATCCTTTTGCAGAAATGACTGCTTCAATGCGGCGTGGCATGGAGGCAATCAGCCTGTGGCACTGCTGAGGTGTTATGGAGGCCCAGGATGCTTCGATAGCGGCCTTAAGCTCATCCAGAGTGTTGGGTCTTGCGTCTCTCAACTTTCTCTTCACAATATCCCACAGATTCTCTATGGGGTTCAGGTCAGGAGAGTTGGCAGGCCAATTGAGCACAGTAATACCATGGTCAGTAAACCATTTACCAGTGGTTTTGGCACTGTGAGCAGGTGCCAGGTCATGCTGAAAAACGAAATCTTCATCTCCATAAAGCTTTTCAGCAGATGGAAGCATGAAGTGCTCCAAAATCTCCTGATAGCTAGCTGCATTGACCCTGCCCTTGATAAAACACAGTGGACCAACACCAGCAGCTGACATGGCACCCCCAGACCATCACTGACTGTGGGTACTTGACACTGCACTTCAGGCATTTTGGTATTTCCTTCTCCCCCAGTCTTCCTCCAGACTCTGGCACCTTGATTTCCGAATGACATGCAAAATTTGCTTTCATCCGAAAAAAGTACTTTGGACCACTGAGCAACAGTCCAGTGCTGCTTCTCTGTAGCCCAGGTCAGGCGCTTCTGCCGCTGTTTCTGGTTCAAAAGCACACGCCTGTGCACGGTGGCTCTGGATGTTTCTACTCCAGACTCAGTCCACTGCTTCCGCAGGTTCCCCAAGGTCTGGAATCGGTCCTTCTCCACAATCTTCCTCAGGGTCCGGTCACCTCTTCTCGTTGTGCAGTGTTTTTTTGCCACACTTTTTCCTTCCCACATACTTCCCACTGAGGTGCCTTGATACAGCACTCTGGGAACAGCCTATTCGTTCAGAAATTTCTTTCTGTGTCTTACCCTCTCGCTTGAGGGTGTCAATGATGGCCTTCTGGACAGCAGTCAGGTCGGCAGTCTTACCCATGATTGCGGTTTTGAGTAATGAACCAGGCTGGGAGTTTTTAAAAAGCCTCAGGAATCTTTTGCAGGTGTTTAGAGTTAATTAGTTGATTCAGATGATTAGGTTAATAGCTCGTTTAGAGAACCTTTTCATGATATGCTAATTTTTTGAGATAGGAATTTTGGGTTTTCATGAGCTGTATGCCAAAATCATCAGTATTAAAACAATAAAAGACCTGAATTATTTCAGTTGGTGTGCAATGAATCTAAAATATATGAAAGTTTAATTTTTATCATTACATTATGGAAAATAATGAACTTTTTCACAATATGCTAATTTTTTGAGAAGGACCTGTATATTAAAATAGGAAACCAATGTTAGAAATTGCGATAATATTTCACAATATTACTATTTTTTTTTTCTTTATTTTTGATCATATAAATACAGCCTTGATGAGCATAAGAGACTCCATTAAAAAAATTACAAATCTTACTGATCCCAAACTTTTAAACGGCAATGTATATCACACGGTTCTTCAGAAGTCATTCTAATATGCTTATTAGGATATAACTGATGTATATTTTGTATGTATAGCCCTGAAACACACCCCAGCAGCACAAAGTCCCGTCAAAGGAATATTAGTAGCATGACCTTGTTTCTCCCACTGAGAAAAGTCACATTAATTTCCATGCATGTGACATTAGCCATTCACCAGGTGCCATTTCCAGCCTTAGTAATGCTGGGATGCAGTCAGACGGATGGTATAATCATTCCTAATACTTCTGTAGATTACATGGCGCACCGTACGGCATGCAGAGAAGGAAATTACGTGTCACAGATTGCATTGTGCTGAGCCCCTAAAGTCCCGATTGGTGCGAGACAGGCTCCATTGCAACTAATCGGACGCCTGTCTGCATTCGAGCTCGTTAGGTTGATCAAGTGCCCTCATCCGCTGTCACGTTTCGGCGAGTCTCCTGCCAAACTTCAGGCGAAGAGTGAGGGAAAGAAAGCAGGAAAGCGAAGAGATGAAAAGAAAGTGAGCTTCTAGGCGGCCCCCAGTGAAAATGCAAATTGAGCAAATGATCTCGAAAGTCAGAAACTGGTATTTCAGCCCTGTTCTATTTGAAAAGAGGAATGAGAGTGTCTCTCTGATGGCACAGTCTGGACGTGAGCGAGTTTTTATGAGCCTAACTGAGGAGGAACTAACTGCGTACTGATGAAAGGAACATGGCATTCAGATTTTTTACCGCAGTGTGTGTTTGCTTCACAGGCACTTGAGGGAAACTAAAAGGAAGGACAGATTTGAATGTTTTTGGAATATTAATTGAAAGATTTTAGAATTATTGGTCAGAGATACATGATTCAAATTGGTGGTCTTATTAAATTGACTGTTGCATTTAAAGTCTGGCTTACAGAACGCATTCAGTAGCATATTAAAAGGAGTACTTCACCCAAACATAATACTCGTTGTTTCTATCTAATCAATAGAGATATATTTATCATTCTAGCTGAACTTTAGCGTAAACGGTTTACATATTATATATATATATATATATATATATATATATATATATATATATATATATATTATTTTTTTTTTTTTAATGTAATGTAACATTAAGAAATTGGTAAAATATGAGTGAAATTTTTTTTTTTCTTTGATCCATAACCTTATTGAAAAGACCTGTATTAGATAGAACATGACTATCACAGCTGCTCACTTCTTCGTCTCTGTAGTACCACATCTTGCTTCTATTTTTTTCTGCTTCTTTCTTTCACTCCTTGTCAAAAGTTTAGAAAAATCTTGGCATCTGCTGCTTCTCGGTGGATGGTAAAAAAAAAAAACAGAACCTTTCAGAAGTCACTGCACTATAGCTTGTGTTTTAACACTCATTAAGACACACAGACATCATCCTCACACTAATGAGAGACAAGCAGCCTCTCCATATCAACAGGGTCAGTTTGAGCGAGAAAGGAAGAAGAGGATAAAGAAATTAAGCAGTATGGAGCCAAACAGAGTCATGTAGAGAAAAAGAAAGATTATTTTGAGAATGGGAAACAGCAAATGGGACGAGCAGGAAATGAAGGCAAAAGAGGAAGAGCCAAAAAGAGACTAATGAAAGTGGCCTGAAGCATAGGGCAGAGAGAGGCACACAGAGACAAACGAGTGCACATTCTCTCAAAGCAGTAATGAGAGAGCAGAGAAATCACTACCACACACACTCCAGCATGGCTCACCACTCACTCCTATACATTACAGCCAACATTCATCTCAAACCTCTCATTTGCTCTGGATGACACAATGGACTGCATTTTGTCCTATCCACGCTCAAAATCATAGACCTTCACACATTGATATGAGATATATACCACATTTTAAAAAGGTCAACACACATTATAGCATTCACACAGCATTAATCCTTACAGTACAACAGTTTTCAACATAAGAAATATAAGAAAATCATAAGAAATCGATTGATTGTAAGAAATATTTCTTGAGCACCAAATCATACTAGAATGATTTCTTAAGGATCATGTGACATTGAAAACAATTTAATTAATAAATAATATCATTAACCAGCATCAGAGAACCGTGAATAAGTGAATGTGTTGATAAATTATAGAAATTTTAACTTCAATAACATGTTAAATATATATATATATATATATATATATATATATATATATTGTTTTAAAATATTTAATATTTTAAATTAATATTTCACAATATTACTATTTTTACTATATTTTTGATCAAATAAATGCAGGCTGGGTGAACATACTGTAAGAGACTTCTTTAAAAACTTACAAAAAAAAAAAAAAAAATAAAAAAACTTTTAAAAGGTAGTGCTTTTTCCCGAAATTGGACTTCGTTTTCTATCAAAACAGTAAACATTAAAATGGGCCGAAACATACCTTAGACCTGCACTGAAGAGCGCACAATACTGTGTCTAGAGACCTGAATATCATAACTGTGAGTAGACTTTTTTGTCTTGGGCCAAAGACAGCACTTTGCAATTTCAAAGAAACATCCTGGCAAGCACTTAACAACACCTAGCATCATGTACGAGAAGGCACTACTCTTAAGATAATGCAAAAATCTAGTTTTTTTTTTTTTGCTATCATGGTCTTACAGCTTGATGAAGATGATTTGATGTGTTGAATGTCTGCAGCTCAGCCTAAATTTGCAGCTTAGACCTAGAAACTATTATGAGGAGGTACAAAAACAGCTGCAGTTGTGTATTTTCAGTGGGAAATTTGTTTGAGGACTGTCATGTCTGTGGGCTCCTTTATTGCAGTATTCTTGCTTAGCTGTTATCGCTGGCTCTTTTCTTCCCTCCCTTTCTTTCTCTCTCTCTCATTCTCCATCCTTTCTTGTTTGTAGAGATTGTCCTTGTTTAACGCACTCATACATCACTCTCGCCCTTGCTCCTGTGCTGAAGTGAATGAGTGTGCTTTGCACCTTGGTGAGGCTCTGTTTGTAATGCTGGAGGTTTTTTTTTTTTTTGCTGTGTGGCTGTAATATGTTCTGTCATGAGAGATTCGAGACTGGTGCAGTAATCATCGCTGATATGATGATAAAACCACTCAGCTTCTCAGCCATACTGCTCCATATAGCATTCATAGAGGACAAGGCACGGTCAGATGAATATGGAAATAATTTTCTCTTTGCTTTTGCTCTTATTTATTAATTTGCTTGTTTGTTTTTTTTCTCTGCATCTCTCCATGCATATACCACACTTATTCCTGGGTTTGTAGTGTAAATGGGGGGTCCAAAGCTAGAGTCTAAAAAAAGCCAGTTTCCACATCAGAGTTTTAATACATAAATAAAACAAAATAATAATAATGGGGAAGTCGTGGCCTAATGGTTAGAGAGTTTGACTCCTAACCCTAAGGTTGTGGGTTTGAGTCTCGGGCCGGCAATACCACGACTGAGGTGCCCTTGAGCAAGGCACCGAACCCCAAACTGCTCCCCGGGCGCCGCAGCATAAATGGCTGCCCACTGCTCCAGGTGTGTGTTCATGGTGTGTGTGTGTGTGTGTGTGTTCACTGCTGTGTGTGTGCACTTTGGATGGGTTAAATGCAGAGCACGACTTCTGAGTATGGGTCACCAAACTTGGCTGTATGTCACGTCACTCGTAATATAAAAAAAAAAATTAAAAAAAAAACTGAAAAGATAATTGACATTTATTCCTCATAATTGTGATTTTACCTTATATTTGCCACTTCATTTATTGCTTGCATTTGTGACTTTATAACTCACAATGTGACTTCATCTCATAATTGCAACTGTTAATTATTATTTTTTATTTACAGTTGTGTTATTATTTATGATAACACTTTAGTATTGGGACCGATTCTCACTCTTAACTAGTTCCTTATTAGCATGCCTATCATTAACATATTGGCTGTTTAGTAGTACTTATAAAGCACATATTCTGCATGACCATATTCTCCATCCCTAATCTTACCCAATACCCAAACTTAACAACTACCTTACTAACTATTAATCACTATTAACTATTAAGCAGCAAATTAGGAGTTTATTGAGGCGAAAGTCATAGTTAATAGTTTAATAGTGAGAACTGTACCTTAAAATAAAGTGTGACTTCATGTATTTGCATTATTTTGCTTTTTTTGTTAATATTTATCTTATTTTGTGATTTACAAAATCACAGATGTGAGAAATAATATTGGACAATTTTGACTTTGTATCTCACAATTACTCATTTTATTTTTGGAAACAGACTTCCAGTGAGTTTTACATTTTTCAAACAAAGAAAACTATTAATAATAACTGTGAATAAGATTCTGCTTTATTTGTAGGCATCTAATCTAAAGGTGCCTGCCATTAATCTTATTTTTTTATTAATTCATTTTATATATATATATATATATATATATATATATATATATATATATATATATATATATATATATATATATATATATATATATATATATATATATATAATTTACGTTCAGTCAAATTGTTATGCTGATCATTTATCATTTAAAATGTCTTAAATCAAAGCATTTTGAACTCCTCTCACAGTCTGGATGGCGGTAAGAGTGAGCAAGAGAAGGACGGTCAGAGGTTGCATCAGTCTGACCAGGTAGATGTGCTGAGGTAGTGAAGCAGTGCAGAGCATTAAGTCAGTGTGACGGCTTCCCACAAGCCCCTGCGCCACATCACAGATCAGAGATTTAGTGCTAGAAGAACAGCAGCAGCAATAAAAAGGGTGAGAGGTGACGACGCTGAGGTGAGCGAGCGTCTACGTGTTCGCCTCTTTAATTTTCAAGGTGTTGTCATGCTGTCGGCTGCATCGCTCTCAGTCTTCCTCTCTCATTTCTTTGATGACTTTAGAGCCGGCATGAACTGTCCTCAAAGAGCTGCTAACTTTTATAAACGTTTTCACGAGAACATGTTTTTTTTTCTCCCTATCTCTCTCCCTCCCTCCCATCTCTCCTGCAGAAAACATGAAGGCACATCTGCAAAGGTCACGGTCGCGGCAGAATATCAATTTCAGCTCAACACGAGCACCCACTGCCAAGGAGCCTCATTACGAGAGCGAACCCCATCCGTCTGCAGCCCACAGGCCGACCCAGCGGCCCGAGAGAGAGAAGGAAAAAGAGCAAACTCCAACGCTTTGCTCATCCAATGGTGACACGGACGTGGAGGCCTTGCTCGCCCGCCTGCGTTCCCTGTGATGACATCACCGCCTCTCGGGTTTGACCTCTGTAGTCACTTCGGTGACACAGACACAAAAAAGAAACACAAAGCTTGCAGTCACCTTTTGCTAATAAATGCCGGCGGGTTGCGCACATACGCGCATAGGAAAAGTCTTAACAATTAACCTTTCCCATCCGTCTCCTCTGCCCTTTTACCTCCAGCAACAGACTTGTTGTCCACAGAAGTGCGAGTCATTGTGCTGGACGGGTCCAGGATGAAAACTCGTCCCTGTTTTGTATTAAGCAGCTAATTACCGGACGGTTTAGAGTGACCTTTGGACCAAGCACTAGTCTTTTTTATGTCGTAAACAGACCAATTATTACTCTTTAAAGGCTTCATGCTGCTCTTTAAGGCACTCATACATGCATATTTTCACATACAGAGATGTTTGAGCTGTAGCAGTTCAAATTTGTCAAATCTATTTATCCTTTTGTGCAAAAAAAATAATAATAATAATAAAAATAAAAATTAATAACATAGCTATATCTTAAATGTTAACTATAAACCTAAATAACTTTTTTTGTGTGTGAATCTTCTTGACCTTTGTTTGTATTCATGTATATGTAATCAAATTAATCCTAAAAAAAAGTTTTAATATGCATGAAAATCTTTATTACTCACTGTTTTCTATTTTTGAGATAAAAAAAGAATGTATTAGTTGGGTTTCGTGCCCCTCAAGAGAGACGGTACTATGCAAGAGCAGCGGTTCTGTATTAGGAGAGCCGCTGACAGCAGATCCCTGAGTGCCAGGAGTATTTGTACTGCTTAGCAAACCTCACTTTTATATAATCAAAACTCCTCCTCTATCTGCTGCTTTTCCAAATAATGTTTTTTTTTCTTTTTTTTTCTTCAGACATTTTCTTTTTTTTTCTTCAGACATTTGATTTCTTTGGTTTCTTTTTATGTTTGTCTGTCTTGTTGTGTGCACGTGTTTCTTGTTGTATAATTGGCAAGTTTTCACATTCCTCCTCATGATGTTTTCTGTTCTGTTATTCCTGATGTGATTTTCCTCTTTACTGCTCTCAATCAGGCGTGACATCGGAATGCGATTACCTGTGAAATCACATCTCTTTCTCTCTCTCTCTCTCTCTCTCTGGACTTACTCCCATCACCTTTTTTGATTCTTTGAAACAACATTCCTGTTATTGGATAGACATTATTGCAGTGACATCCTTTGGTGAAATGTTACAAATAAAATAAGGAAAAGAAAAACGATGCAGAGAACTTGGTATTTTGTTTGGCTTCAAAACAGACGAATGTCAATTCTTTTCTTTTTTTTAATTTTGTTCCACTTACTCTCTCAGTCAGTTTCCCTCATTAAAAGGGTGCATATGTTCTCGTGCATCCTCTCATTCATTCAGAAATCTTATTTTATGCACGATTACCTGAGAGACGGGGTGAGGTTAGGGAGGGAGGCTAGCACCTCCTGGAGAGATGAAAGCCTCTGCTACCCACAGTCACACAATTTATTGTATTGTAAATAATAATGAATGCTCTTTCCAAATAAGTCTGTTCCAGTTTCATTAAGCTACTTGAAATGGGGGAGGTGTAGGATGCTGGTGTTATTTAGGAATGCTGGACGCTAAAAGAATGATAGCAGGTAACTTGCTGTCTATCACATTCTTGGCCAGCATCATGTGAATGACTGGCATTGGCAGCAACTGCACATGGAATTCAAGTGCTTGTCATGTGAAGTTCAGGGAAGCTATCAAATCAAAGAAAAAAAGATGACCCTGACAAATGAAATAAAATGTCTAAAATAATCATTTTAGTTGGATACTACTTTTAATCAGAACTATTTTGATGTACTTTAAAATTCAAAGAGTGTATATATATATATATGTAGTATATATATATATATATATACAGTATATATATATATATATATATATATATATATATATATATATATATATATATATATATATATATATATACAGTATATATATATATATATATATATATATATATATATATATATATATATATATATATATATATATATACAGTATATATATAGTAAACATTGTGTTTTGTGTGTGTGAATATACCTATAGGCTGTTGTTGTTTTGCACAGAGCTTGGGATCCATCTTTGTGATGATACATGGGTAACTGACATGTCAAGCAGTGACCGCAATTGCCCACAGTGTGACATGGCATACTCCATTTTAATTGTTTTATTTAATATTTTACAATGTTGCTGTTTTTACTGTATTTTTGATCAAGAAACACTACAGTTTGGGGTTGGCAAGATAATTTACTTTTATGCTTACTTAGGCTGCATAAAAGTAAATTATCTTGCCAACCCCAAACTGTAGTGTACATAAATGTATCCTAAAATATTGATCTTGAAAAAAAAAAAAAAAAAAGTTCACTTGCATGTTATTTGTCAACTATCCACTAGTACTGCTGCCTTATATATCTGAATTACCTTAGAACAAGTTCCCTTAGCAGGCTGCATATTTTTACCTACATTTGGTCTTAAATGCTTTTGATGCACTCAAATGCTTTCCAGGTAGTTTGCTTACTATCTTTTGTAACTGAGCTCAAGCATTTGAATTGAATTGAATTGCTCTAAGCCACAGATTGGTTTGGTTTGGTTTATTTATTTATATAGCACTACTAAAAGAACCAAAAAGGGTTACCCACAGTGCTTTATATAAAAGCAAACAACCAAAACACCATCACACACACACTGACCAATCTAACAATCGCAAATAACAAATTGCTCACATAAGCTGCCACCTCAAAGTGAGCTTTCAGCAGTTTCTTAAACATTGACAGAGATGTAGCAGATCTGATATGTAACAGCAACTCATTCCACAGTCTAGGCCCCATTACTGCAAAAGCCCTATCGCCTAATATATTGAATATTTTTATTGTATATAGTCATTAATCCTGATAGACCACCCCCCACTGCCCGAGGGGCGCGGAGAGTTAATAAATGGATATACTTTGGGCAGAAGTTTGGAAAATGGTGAAGAATCTCCTACCTTAAACCAGGTTTCCGATATACAGAAAACATCCAATTTATTCATCCCAATAAAATTGTTCAGTATGAAAGTTTTATTTCCCAATGAATGAGCGTTTACTAACGCAAACTTGGTTGGTATTAGTGCCTTAATGGAGGGTTCCACGCGGCGCAAACAACGAAGGTTCCTAGGATCCACGCCTCTCCCCTGAAAGCGCAGTGGAACGAACCTTCTCGCACTGCTCTGTAGGCATTGGTATAATCGACTGGATCCATCTACACGGTCCCTCCAAGACATGCGGGGAAACAAATCAGTCACAGGGCACAGCCCGGCGCAGAGTAGCCACCTGCCACATACAACTCTGATATACTTCTTTTGTTTAACAACGACGCCTCCACTGCATCCTCTTTTCCGGCGAACTTTTTCCGCAGGGAGTAAGGAGAATATTTACCCATACAGGAGGCGGGCAGTGATCTGTTCTCAAATAGTCAATGATTTGCTCTTCATCTGCAGTTGAATTAATGAGTAGTAGCTGATCCCGGTCGTAGCTCAAGAGTGGAGCATCTTGTTGAGTTAAACAAGTAAGCCAAACTAATAACATCATGCAAACACAGACAAACAATTCCCCAGCCCGACGGCCAGCCATACACATCGGCGCCATCTTGGTTATGGTTGATGGATTCACAAAATAGACCACATAAAAGATCACATCGCCCAACGATAGAATTGAATGAGTCTGAAAAGAGGCCATATTGGTATTCTTTGAAACCAATAAGCCAGAAAACAACATAATTGACAATAATCTCTACAGCAAATCTCAGTCTACATACCCTGTGTACATGCAGCACACTTTGCAGGTAAAAACAGACCCCACTGTTACCAGAGGATAAAAGCCCAACACAACAACAGGCCGCATCAGTGTGGTCGAATAGCTCTATGTGCCGAAATCATATCAGTTTGCATCTATGTCCTAAGCTGCAAAGTCACACGTCCACTTCAGAAAGAACATCGATTCCTCTCCTCCACGCTTTTTATTTGTGTTTAGTCATCCGAGACATCGGGCTCTCTGCAGGCGGTGTATGTAGTGCTGCCCTTAGCGGGATCACAGCTCCGATCAGCACCACGGACAGCTCCAGCAAAAGCAATGCTAATGAAGCACAGCCTTCCTCGTTCCCCTCTGTATTAACATCAGACAGGAGCTCACTCTCACCATCTCACATCCAAATGATCCACTGCCGCCGCGAGCGTAACCCAGAGAGAGGATGTTCTGTGTCCTGTGTTCTTTGCTCTCTGCTTCTTTATTTTTTATGAACTGCCTCTTTCTCTCGCTCATCTGCTCTCACCCTACTCCAAAAAGAAATCACCCAATCCCATTGCCTTTTTACCAGCTTAATAGGACAAACCGGAGAGGCAGAGGATATGAAATTCTGCTCGATGTAGTTCTGCCCGAGTAGCAGCCAAAACTAGTCCGTGAAGCAAACAAGATCATTCCTTTCCTATTTAATGCTTGCTGTCAGCCAGCCTTCCACAGGACGACGGGGAGATCAGAAGGGGTTAAAGGGTCACAGCCAAAACATTGGTTCTTCTCAAGACATGCTGCATCACGAACGAAGGTCAGGTAGAAGAGGTTAAGGCTTGTTTATGTAGATGAATGCATGTTGTTTCATACTTATTTTTTTAATTATGCTTCAAATTACCTGAAATTGCTTTTTCATTGTTGTTATTACGGTACATACTTTTTTTCCACTGTGTTAGTGTGCTTTTTACAATGACGATTTCTATTATTTTCTCTATTATCTCGGCTGTTGGATGTGAATCTATTTGACAGACGGTCCTCAACAACAATGTGAAGGTCTGGCTGTTCTCTAACAGTAGCAACCAAGACGAACACAGACTGTCCAACTAGAGAAAGAGAAACAGACATCTGTTGGTTTTTGAACATGCATTGATGCATCTCAAGCTGCCATTGCAAAGCCTTTCCTCTAGGCAATAACAAAAACAAGATCAGGAGATGGGGTGGGGGTGCATTTTCTTTATTGAACAGTTGTGTGGTTGTGTGTATAATTTAAAGGGAAACAAAGCATATTGTGTGGCAGATTGCAGTCTGCTCGGGTTTAATTGGAGATGGGGAGAGTAAGGCAGATGTGAGTTAAAACCGTTAAACTCTGATTACTAGGATGAATCCTCACCCGACACCTCTTCTAGCATACAAAGGCCAGTCTATCTATCCGTCCATCCATCCTGTGAGAAGACAAAAGTATTTTTATCAGTCCAACAGGAAGAAAATTCGGTTTACAAAATGACATTTTGACACAGTGAGTGCATCTGAGGATGAAATAACTGCTGGATTTGGCACAGTTTGCAAGGTTAGTGACATCAAACCTGAGATATTCTGAGTTTTGTTCATATATGCATGCTTGAAATGAAAAATTATACTACATTTATTGATGAGCTGTGGATTATCTGTTCTTTCGTTTCCTCACCAGGTGACAAAGTGTGTGTTTGTGTGCTATAATTATCCCGGGGATGGAGTGTGGTCTTCATCCACTACACTAACAGGAACTTCAGGTCAGGAAAACTGTGGAAATTACTCCTGACAAAACTAAGTAGCTCACCTCTCTCAATTCTCCAGATAAGAGAGACTGCCCTCCAAAGTGGACTCTCCCTCCTCCTCTGTTTCTTTCTCTCTCTCACACACATACCCATTCCCTCTTCTCATCCTAATCGTGAAGCGCCCATCGAGTACATGTCCCTGGAAACAAAATTCAGTTTCTAATAATACTTTAGTCCTTCTTGGTTTGGAAGAGGTCTTTTGCCGGGTATGGTAACAAGTCTGCAGGGAGTTTTGCTCTTTTGGGAGCCAAAAGCAGACAGAAGGCTTGGCACTTTTTGCCATATCTCTATCTCCACGCTCTGCCAGACATCCTGAGCTTAAGTGTGCTGCACTGATCTACTTCCTCTCACAGCGAGTCTCCTTTTTCTCTATTTGCGTCTGTTGTCCCAAATCCTTTCTCACAAATCATTTCCACCCTAGGATTGATCAGCACTTTGACCTTCACTCTTCTCAGGGTTTTCGTCTCACTTGTCTCTTTCACATCGTGCCTTGCAGATCCTTTTCACCAAAAATGGAAAGAGCTTGCACCTTCTCTTGTTCTTTCTCACTCTTTTTCTCCTTGCTCGACTCTAGAAGGGTTTTTCACCTTGAAATGGCACTTTTGTCTGTTCCTAGCGCTCTTACTGTAAGGGGCAACTGAATCCATCGGACGCTTTAGACGAGCAGAGCAGCTGAGTCACCTGCTCCAACGTGATTGCATTGGATTCGGGATAATCCAGTACCTTCTCTTTTCTCAACTGTTCCTGGTCTATTTCTATCTCAAGGACAGGCCCTTTGAGAAAAGATGGCCTCAATCGTTGATAGAGGCCATGGTGTTCTTTAAGAAAAAGCTTTTTTGGGGTTTTAAGCAGTGAATGAAGTTTAAAGAAGTCTTAGGTAAGGAAACACTCTAAGCTCCTTTTTAACCTGAATGCCCATTATTGGTTCATGCAAATGTGTAAATTCCTATGCTTGGCTATGGTAAAAATCTTTCCAGTTGTTGCTCTGCATGAAAACAAGGTTAAATTAGACCTTACAAAGTGTCCTCAAAGGACGAGGCTTCTTCAAATCTGGTTAAAAGCAGCTCAGAGAGAGTGAGTCCTAGAAAGTGTTGCAGCATCGTCTGTGAACTGTTAAGACCTCCTCAGAAACCACAGCATATAAATAGACTCGACTGTGGCCACTGTGTGAGTCAGTGGCTGTCAGCAAAGCTTACATTCGAGGGCAGATGTTGGGGGAGGAGGTTGGTTGTCCTTTTCGATGCTATTCCAGACAGAAAGATAATCATTTTTCCCCGGGGTACGGACTGTGAGAAGGGGTTTCTGTCCAGTCGGGGGTGCTGGCAGGGAATTTCAGGCTGTTTCTGGCCTGGAAGCCCTGACTCTGCAAGGTCACATCACCATGAGTGAGTGTGTGATGATGTGCAGGAAGGACAATGCCCGGAGCTCATGTGATGGAACCAGGCCAGAGTGCCACCACGTGCTGTCAGCATGACAGACAGGGCACAACATCACCTGCCAGCGAGGTTCTGGAGCGAACTGACAGTTAGCAGCATTACATTGCTAACGCTATTAGTCTTTTTGTATTCATGTGCTTTATAGATCATATTTATAGGATACAGAGAAACAGGAATGGGTAAAGACAGATACAATAGTACAGTATAAACCAATGTGTGACACCCACTGCACCATAGCTCTGACAAGCTTTTGGTATTCAGTTATATATTATTTATTATATAATTAAGTATTTAGTATTTTTTTTATATACAGTAGAATATATATTTTATATAACTGTATATGATTTCATGTTTTCAGATGCTACATATTTTATACAACACATTGTATTTAGTAATATATTATATATGTAATTTATAAAAGAAATATTTTTAAAAACGCTACAATTTGAAAGTTTGGGGCCGGTATGCAGCCATTACTCCAGTCTTCAGTGTCACATGATCCTTCAGAAATCCTTCTAATGTCCTGATCTGCTGCTTAAGATACATTTGTTATTATTAGCAATGCTGACAACCATTTTTGCTGCTTAATTTTTTTTTATATATTTTAAGGAATTCTTTGATAAATATAAAGTTCAAAAGAACAATTAATCTTTTGTAACATGATACGTGTCTTTAATGACGCTTTTGTTCAATTGGATGCATCCTTACTGAGTATAAATTTCTTCTTTTTATAAAGCTTTACGCTTGTTGGATTGTTGGTGCAAATCTGCTGGGATATATGTGTTCCTCTTAAAAATATATGGTATGTACTTGTAGAAAGGAAATATGGAGCTAAAAGATTTTTTCTTCTGAAGACATGGGTGAATGCGTGAAGATGTGTATGCATTTAAAGTACTTCATTATCACTTTGTAATTTTATTTGCTTAATGGAAGAAGCACAAAGACCAAATCTGGATTTACAGACCTGGTCCATTCATGTTAAATCTACCCCTACAAAAAGCACCTTAAGATGATGGTTTAAAAGACTGAGAGAGAATAACTCAAAGATTATGTTTGGAGCAGAGTGCATGTACAAAGTGGCAGCCTTTGATCTCCATGGTGGCAGTGACAGCGACTGGGCGGGCGGAACCATGCGGAGGGTCTTCCGGGATTCATTATCCTGTTTGTGAGTCTTTTTAATGATGGGGGAGGTCCCTGCCCTAACCAAGAGTCACAACAGAGAGCTGTTTATGCACACGTCTGAACAGACGAGCTGTGAGCATTCTCTAATTACTGTTTAAGATCCATTAAAACTATTTCCTTCATTCAGACTTTTCATGGCAATTACATTTGACTATAAAGGTAATATGCAATCAGCGCTCATAAAACAACAAAAAATGCTTGATGAACTCCAGAGACAACAACAACTGACTGTTCAGCTTAAGCGTATTGTCATTGTATTTTTCATTTAGTGCTGCAAAACGACTGTTCCAAATTATTATATTGTATTTTAATCAGACTGTCCGGAGATCACATTCCAGGCCAAAAAATGAATGTGGCAGATCATCTACCAATGATAAATACTTCACATTACTAAAGTGATTAATCAATCCATGTTGGCAAATGCCTTGTGTAATAACGGAGCTATAGAATTATGATCAGGCCAATTGACTTGTTCCTTTAAATGTTACACAATGGGGAAATTTAATTATCTCTTAAGCCGGGGGCTTTTTTTTTTCTTTTTCCAGTTAACAATTTTAAGTAATAGTTTTTTTTTCCATTATACAGCAAAACTGGCAATCTTTGTTCACTTTTTTTTTTTTTTTTTTTTTTTTTTTTTGGTCAGTCAAGACCATTTGATCTAAGAAAAAATGTCAAGGAAATATTTCAGTAATTTAAAAGCACTAGTATTTTTATTCTAGCTTGTTCATATGTTACACAGATTTTGTAATTTGTGTTTATGTCAAGGCTTGCTTGGGTTGGTTTGTTTCCATTTTAAGTTAGCTTTTTAGTGAGGATGTCAGAATAATGTGTTTAGATATGTAAATTCAGTGCTGTCAGTCGTGACCAGGATGTATATGGCATGTGGTACAGTCTGACATTAAAAAAAGCATTGATGGTGCACAGATTTGGTTTTCCCCATGATCTCACTGGGATCATATCACACTTTCTGACAAGCAATGAATGTAAAGGACAGAAAAAAAAAAATCACACTGTCCGCATCTGTCTTCAGCCGATCAGGATATTCCTGCTGATGATTTCGCACCATGTTAAGCAAGCCTGGACATGTCTTAGAACATGATGTTAAATATAGGTATGTATCTCACTTTCAGTCACACCATCTCAGTCTCCCATTCCTCATTTCCTTCAGCTCTCTCTCCCCTCCTGTCCTCTGAGACAGCGGTGTGATGTAATGTGAAGTAGAAATGGTGTCGACTCTTTGACCTTGTGTTAAGTCTTCAGACTGAGAATGAGAGAGGTTTTAACAAAAGTTGTATTACCTCACTCTCTTCTACTGCTCTCTTTCTCTCTCGGCACTTTGTAGGAGTGCAGTGTAAATCTACTTATCGTGTTAAACCAAGCCTGTTTGTATGAGGCTGCCCAGAACACCCGAGTCTCTGAGTCCCGACTGACACCATGTCTTAACCCCAAACGACTCCATTTCAACCAAGTTCCTCCTCACGCACCTCCTGATGCTCACACATACATTCATATCATATTATATAAATAAAAAAAACTATTTATTCCTTCCTAAATAAAACAAAAAAAGTTCACTGAGTCATTCTTTACTCCAAACCTGTATACTGTTTTTAACATGGAACATAAAAGGAGATATTCTGTCGAATCTTTATATAGTTTTTTGTCCTTTGAAAGACAGTTCATATTGACCAAAAGAGATCAAAATAAATAAAAAGACTGCAGAGACATGACGGGATATGGTTACTATCTAATAGTATGGTAATAGTGAGTAGAAAAGAATACAAAACTCAATAGTAGTGTTCATGTCGTTGAAAAAAAAAAAATTGTGTGTCTTTTCACATGAACAGCATGATATTTGCCATTTATATGAGTTCTTTCAATTTTGAGCTATTCCTCACACAAAGTTATCATATAACTTCAGTAGACTTGATATATAGTGCAAGGGCTATATTTCCTACTTTTATTGTGCTTTTATTATGCTTTTTGTTATTTTCTCCAGTTTGTAGTTCATGGTCATTATGGAGTGTCATTGTAAGGAAAAGAGCTGTAGATTCTTTAAAATGTATCATTTTGTGTTCCATGTAATAGCACATATGTAACAGACTGTAACAATTTTTATTTTCGTCTAAACAGACTATGCATATCTCTTTAATCAGAAGTGGTTAGGTCTTAAAGATTTGTTTCCAAGCGACATTGTAGAACAGTGCATCGAGGTGCTTTTGTTTACACTCTGCGAAAAAACATGTCACTGCTATTGCCATCGCACTAACCTGAAGAGTTTTGAATATCTTGGTGCTTGTGTTCCCGCACTGTATTATTTTATTAAACGGCCGCAAACTGACATGTAAAAAACAGCGAAGAGGAACTTCTCATTAGCTGAATGTGGAGAAGAAAGACATGCTGTTTTTTCTTTTCTTTTTTTTTTTCAGCAAGCAGGCATAAAGAAACAGAGCAGCAGATCAGAGAATAATAATAAAAAAAAATCATCTCTGTTGCTGTTATTCACCGGTGTGGCAACCCCAAAATCTGACTAAAAGTCACTTTGACAGACTGAAAATCACATCACTGCACCACCTACTCCACTTGCCCCCAAAGTTTATAGATACTCTTAATATTTAACAGCCATAATTTGCCAAGAGCTCTGCATTAGTATAAAATGCACAGAGAGAGGTGCAGCGGCAGAAAATTAAAACACACATTGCAGACGTGTCGATGAGCGTTTTTCTTTCTTTTTTTTCTTTTTTTTTTTTTTTTTTTTTAGGTGTGCCGAGAAACAGTTGCTATGGAAGGAGCTTAATGAGGGGGAATTAAGATGGAGAGGAAAGAGCAGGCCACGGGGCTAGTTTTAGAAAAACAAGTCGAAGAGATGTCTGATCTAATTTATAAACCCCGAGTGTCATTTCAAAATCCTCTCTCTCTCTCTCTTAGCTGCTATGTAAAACAAGAGATGAATAAACAAATCTGCCTCATTAATATGTATAACCATACATGTCTACGGCAGTACCGGGATGTCAACAATGCTTTGTAAAGGGGAAAATTTTTAGCTGTCGCTGTTAAATGCACTATCAGCAGTACAGCATATTTGATGCATTTGAAATATTACTTGCCACAACGTTATTATAAGGATTTCGTTCAGCATTATAACATGCAAAACTTGTCGCATTTACTGCAGCACATAATCTCTCTGTTCGAGGCTATAATATTCACATTTTCTCAGGTTAAGTAGAAGTTACATTACAGCCTGGAATTCACATTTTGTTTTTTTTATTTTAACAGGTTGTGTACGTCTGACACGCTTGCATGCATGTTCACGCTCCAGTAGAGGATAGCTGGTGAGGAATTAATGGTACAATGAGCTTCTAATTACCCCTGGATCACAATACTAAGGTGAGGTAGAAAACAAGAGAAAGAAACGTGTATGCTAATTATATCCCAAGTAATGCAAAGCGGTTGCATTGACATTGAATCAAAGATTGGTTTGCTGTTTAGGCTTTAATGGATGGCTAATTGCTCCTCTCTCGTTAGTCATACAGTAGACTATTCATGTGCAATTAGCCTGTGATTCAGTCTTTGTACAAGCACCAGGGCACAGCTTCGATGTGCTACCTGTGTCCTGTGACACATATGGTCTCCCACCAACACAACATTTCCGCATGTGTTGTTTCTACAATTTACCATGACTGACTTAATTATTATGAAACTAAAAACTGAGAGTAACTACTTCTTTTGGTGAAATAACATTGCAATTTAAAATATTTTTATAAAACCGTTTAAAATGCGTATTATTCCTGTTATGGAATAATATGCTGATTTGCTGCTCAAGAAAGCTTTATATATTTTTTACAACAAAGATGCATTTAATCGATCCAAATCGACAGTATAGACATTTTTAATGCTGCCATAGTTTTCCTTTTATTCGAATCCTGAAAGCAAATGCATCAGTTTCCACAAAAAACATTTAGCAGCAACTGTTTTCAACATTAATAATACTTGTAATAATGCTGTAATTTCTAACAGTATTGTAGAGTATCGGTAACACTTTATATTAAGGATCAATTCTCACTATTAACTAGTTGCTTTTTACTGGAATTTTGGCTGTTTATTAGTAGCCTACTTATAAAGCACATATTAATGCCTTATTCTGCATGATCGTATTTTAGATCCTAAACTTAACAACTTCCTTACAGGGAATATGTGTTTCAGAGTATCTAACTAAAAGTGCAATACAATTTGCAGTAGCATGACAGGTGCAGCTGTTTTAAAATAATGTAGCCGTGTACAATTTTTCATCAAGACTGTATTGCAAAAATCAAAAACGTTCATTTCGAAACTACTGTATCGTGAGTTTGATTCATTTCTGTAAATTGGTTAGTTCAAAAGGTATATTTTGGCAAGTTATTATAAATGGAATGGTTCAAAAATAGATTTGGAGATAAATGAGTCATCAGTTAGTAGTGTTCACAAACATCCCTGGGCACCATTGAACGTGTTTTTGTAGCTAAATGATAAAACAGTTAAATAATGTTTTCAAGTTATTTTTATAGTTTTATTAGCTCTCTTCATTGTTAAAGTTTGATATACTATGCAGCTTGTTACTAGTCTCTTTCAAAAGTATTAACATGGACATTTTAGGGTTTTTATATGTTGCCTCTCTTTTTGTTGTTGTTGTTATTTTGAAACTTTTTTTTTTTTTTTTTTTTTGATAAATTATAAATTATAAAGTTTCGTTCTGATACTCTGACATGAGTTTGGTTTTATTGCAATGTTTATAGATAAAGCACTCACTGCTGCCTTTTTCAGTGTGTTAAGTAAGTTCCCCAACCGGTGGACTGTGTTTGAACTTATAATGGAAAAGCTAATTCAAAAAGTAATTCAAAAAGTAATAATAGCCACCATCCCTTCCTCATTACTTCTAGTTTTAACGCGAATTTCTCGAAATAAACATGAATTGACACTTATGCCTCATGTAATCATACAATCAGTTTCACTTGCAGAAAGATGCGATTAAAGCGTCTTGTAAACGAAATGTCACGTAGCATTTGTAATGTATATTTAAATAAATATTTTATGAAGTAAGTTATGACAGCCATTGTGTGAATGATTATATTTCAACAACAAATTGAAATTGTATAATTTAGAAATTAATTTAAAAACTGCATTCAGTGCAATTTACGTGTTTGCATACATTAATTTTATTGTATTTTTTTAATTTGAGAGTTGATTATTATAGTTAAAAATAAAAAGTAATTACATTCAAGTTTGGGTTAATTGTAACCTTAGGCCTAATGTAAAAGAGCTCCCTATAGTTTAGAGCAGAAGCTGAGGTAGATTTGTAGGCCTTTTTTTTTTTTTTTTTTTTTTTTTTTTTTTTTTTTTTTATGTTTTTGAATTTTATTTAAAAGAAAATTGTGTTCAGTAAAACATTAATAAAAATAAATTATGTTTAGTATTTTTTTTCTCCTGCTGTACCAAAACCATACCAAACTGTGACTTCAAAACCGAGGTACGTACCAAACTGTCATGTTTGTGTACCATTACACCCCTTATATATACATAAATCACAGAAAAAAATCACATTGCTTTTGTTAAGACAGCTAAAGAGCCATTCATCTGAAATAAAAGAAGTAATGAGGGCTGGTTACTTTCATTTCCATGAGATTCCTTTTTTCAGAGAATCCTTTGTCTCAGAGAAGTTAATAAAAAGCCACTAATTTTCTGCGATGATGATGATGGTGACACGGAGAGGATGAATGCTGTCAGGAAACGTGGAACAAGTGATTGGTGCGAATAGAAAAGGAAGTCAAAACAAACTTAATATAGTAGGCGCTAATGGGGGGTGGAATTCAGCACAGGCTAATGAACGATTCATTTCAACAGCACTAGGAAAAAGAACAAAGCTGCTCCAGTTTGGGAGGAAGTGTCTTCCATGAGCCGTTGACAATTTTACGTCGTTTTGTATTACAAGTGTTTTATTTTGAACAGTGCAGCAATGGTGTCTAATTGTCATTCTGTCACTCATAAGTTTCTTTTTGTCCCTATAAAATTGGTTTTACGATTCTTTTACAACTCCACAGTTGTAATGAACACGAGTGTGCGGCCACAGGGAACTTCATACTTAGTTGAAATTGAATTTTGTTATGATCTGTTCATTAATATAGAGCATCTCACACTTGTGTTTTTGGAGGGAGCACCAGTGGCAGTCCTGGCTTACTTGGTGCCCTTGGTGAGATATGACTGTTTAAAAATGTTTGTTTGTGTGTGTGTGTGTGTGTGTGTGTGTGTGTGTGTGTGTGTGTGTGTGAGTGTGTGTGTGTGTGTGTGTGTGTGTGTGTGTGTGTGTGTGTGTGTGTGTGTGTGTGTGTGTGTGTGTGTGTGTGTTTGTGAGGGGTTGGTTGAAGGTAGGGTAAGGGGATAGAAAATATAGTTTGCACAGTATGAAAACTGTTACACATACTGTATAGATAGTGAACCATACAACTGAGTGTTTGTGTGTTTGACATCAAGTGAACAACACCATGCATTTTTATTGTATAGGGGAAAAAAAACAAGTTTTGACATTTTTTATAATAATTATTGTTTCGTTTCATGAGAAAACATTATAGTTTTGAGCCAAATATTTGTATTTGAAGTGAAAACAGTTGAGTCAACTGGCTAAATGTTGACAAATTTGTGGTGATTTGAAGTGCTTATATGTATAGTAAAAAGTAATCTAAAAGTAATCAAAAAGTAGTCAGATTATATAACCTGAAATGTGTAATCTAATAGATTGTTATTGACACTTTATGTCATGTAATTTGGAACGTTTTTTGGAACATTTTGTTATGATTTTATTTTTCTTAACCATGTGTTATTCAGAAAAACTACATATTTATGTGTTTTAATAATTGATAGATTTTATTGTATACATATTGATATATGTACATAATTGTAGACATTTTTAGACATCGTAACCATGTTTTGACCAGAATACTTATGCAACTGAATATTTGCTTTATAGTATATTGTTTTTTATATATATATATGTATATATATAAAAATATTTAACTTATAATAATTTTTGTTTTTAATGTTTGTATTTTATTTTATGTACTGTATTATTATGTTATAATATTTTATTTGTAATACTATAAAATGAGTCCAGAAATTCAACATATTTTTATTTATTTTGCCCCAAATGGAAATGGAAGTTCATTGCTGTTCATCATCCAGATATTCCATGCATACAGAAATTCTGCATAATGCACGTAGTATACATACTGAAAAAAGAGTATGAGCAGAATGCTGCTCAAAATCACATCTTTCCTCTTCATTATAATCGTCATTCGGATGGCCATCTTAACAATATACTTGTTTTTCTACTTCTGATGCCATTCAAGCTCACTGCTTGAGTCCATACGGTAGCCCATGCATGTGAATGTGCTCTCTCAGGAAGGAAGAGGAGTTGTTTACGACTCTCTCAACCCAAATGAGCGGGGCTGACCGCCCTTATCTGCCCACTAACAGATCTTGTCGAGCGACATTACTGTACATATGGTCAGCCTGTCCTGAGGCTAGGCGTGCTTTATGTGTGTGTGGAGGCAGACAAGCATATCTAGAGCTGTCATCTTACTGTGGAAGTCAAGCTGGAGATTCATGCACACACACACTTAAACATGTATTCACATACACACACAAAGCTCGCATAAGATGATTTCCACTGACAGAAACAGATGCATCCCAGCTGCCCTTGAAATTTGTCTTGAGTAAAGGTTCAGAGATGCCAAGCAGTCCGCACGCTTCTCCGTCTCACAAAAGGCTGCAGGAACGCCCAAACGCTGGCATCCTCAGCTTCTGTGAGCAAACACGTAACACATACTTACCACTGAGATTGAAGTCTGGAAGGGAAGTTGATGTTGTTTACTATGTCTGACTGTCTTAATTGGTTGAAACGAGAGATGAGCAAACATACGTACTACAGAGATTTGAGCAACTGGGTCATTTGGTTAATGGTAGACTATGGGAATGAACTGCAGGGAGTGTAAGAGCATTGATTATTATCCTGCTGTGAATTTATCATATCACTTTTAAAAGGTGGCATTAATATTTATATGGTATGCATGTAAGCTGAATGTCCTCGCCATTATTTATGACTCACAATATAGATTTTTTTTTAATTCAGTATGGTTTTGCTTAAAGGGGAATGAGCAGTTCTTTATGTAAAATAATCTATTACCATTTGACAGATGTATATTATTCATGTCTGTTGAAAATGACTACATTAAATCTATATGTGGCACCATCCAGTGAAATTATGATTGAACAGCTACAAGATTCACTCTTAATGTCTGTTTTATTCTTGACTCTGCAGTCTGACATAACTGTATACAGTCATGGCACTCAGAAAATATATACAGCATTATATATTTTTTTAAATGTACTTAGCAACTGTTTTCAACATTGATAATTTAAGAAATATCCTTGAACAGCAAATCAGCATATTAGAATAATTTCTAAAGGATCATGTGACACTGAAGACTTTGACTCTGAAGACCACTGTGATTAAAAAAAAACTGAAAGTATCTTTGAAATGCATGAGAATTTCTTTAAAATGCATATATGTGAAGAGAGATTCAGATAAAATAAATGTTCTGTACAGAGGACAAAAGTGAACAACTGGGTCCCGTGAGTATATGTTGTTTCAGAGAAGTCCATCTCTAAACACCCTTAGGAACAAGTTGAACTTCTTTCAGGACTTTACTTTCTCTCTGTTACTTGGACAAAAATAGAGCAAACACTGTCACTCAGATGGAGTAGTGATGGTATGCTCAGGTCTTGTGGGGATAAAGCAAATCATGATTTGTATTTATTTATTTGTTTATTTTTGCTTGCAGTTTGCTTGCAGAAGGCTTCTATCTTGGGCAAATCACTAAACCTACAGATAGGAAAGAGTGGAAAGAATCAGATCCCTCCTGAACCGACACTACCAGATAATATAAGGTGCAATAACTGAAAAAGTATCAGAAATATGTACACTGTCGTGTGTGTGTGTGTGTGTGTGTGTGGATGCCTGCTTTATCTTAACTGAAATCAATGCTGTAGCCAGGATCCATCCTCTGGCTGTAGATATAGAGGTTGTTTTTGATGGTGGGGTGGACGGCTCTAGGGTTCAATGTGTATGTATTTGTGTGTCTCTATCTCAGAGGAGAGAGTAGATCGCACAGATGTGTCAGTTGGTCTGGACATACACAGCAGGTCAACAGCACCTTAGATTGTCTACACCACAAGAGGAGCTTGGGTCTTGATTAGTTTCAGACGGCACACCTACAGTCTGTTTGTTAACTGTTTAATGTACCAGTTCTCACCTGGTTTTTATCTCCTCGGGACTTAGATTTTACAATGGCAACACTATGTCATCTTTTTTTTTCCAATTGATTTCATTTTCTTTATTGGTTTTATGTTCTCGGCTGCCACATTAAACATATTGTGGTCATCACAAACCACAAGTTTGTTCTCACTGCGAATAATATTTTATTTAATGGAGTCCTTGTTAGATTTTCTTTTACCATGTGCAGATTTATTCATAGTTTTTGAGGAGAAGGGAATATCTTGCATCTTGACATGTTGACAACATTTGACTAATTTTAGTCGATTCAATGAAATGGCAAATGAATTTACAACAAATTACCATAGATTTGATTGGATGCATGGCCTTTGATGTCAGCAATTGCAAATAAAAGGAAACCCTTCCTATTTAACAATATTTAATATTAATAGTTTAATATTAAATGATAATAGTTAAATTATATATATAATTATATTTATATGAATAAATATAAATGTCTTAAATTGATCATTAAAGAAATATCCTTGAGCAGCAAATCAGCATGATTTCTAAAGGATCATGTAACACTGAAGACTTTGACTCTGAAGACTATTGTGATTTAATGTTTAATAATAATAGGTAAATTATATATAAAAGAATATTTAGATGAATGATACATATATATTATATTAATTATATAAAATAATATTAAATTTAATAAAATACATGTAGTCTTATTTTATTTTCCTAACTGTGATTTTATTCATTTATGTATTTATTTACTTACTTACTTATTTTTATTTTTTAAAGTAGTAAATAAAACAAAGATTATTGGAGTACGTTTTACAAGAAAATACTATTTAATTTTTTCTACTTCAAAACTTAAATGTTTAATTCAAATTCATAACTCGCTGTTTCTTTGTAATTGTTTGTAAAATTTACTATCAACTACTAAGTGAAAATTGTAGGGTTAGTTGCATTTGAGTGTTAGCATTTAACATTTTCTTTCTATGCACATCAGTTTGGCATTTGGGCCATTTTGATCAGTTCACCAAAATGTATAAGTTTATAAGGCTGGTATAACGAACACTTCTGAGGAAGAATTAGCCACTGGATTTGCTGTAATTTGCATGCCTCGTATCTCTGAAAGATATTGAGCTTTTTATACCCTGGTTGGTGAAGTCAAATGGTTATATGTTGTCGTCTTTCTTCATAGAGACAAAAGGGATATATAAAGTAGTATGATCAGTAGTCATTTTGAGGGGTGGCCGTCGGGGGGGTGTTTTTTTTTCTGTCATTTACTCCACATCTCTTTTTCTTGCCTTTCTTCTGTATTTCTTTGTTCTCCAGTGTTTATGTGCTTTGTGCTGCCAACCATTGTGTCTTCCTCGCTCTCTCTCTCAGTTACATGTCGTCAGTGTATTTATCAGTGTTTGTACAGACCTATGGCCTCTTGCTTCTCAAACCCAGGAGCAACACACACAGTGCCGCAGTCTTTGTCTGACTGCTGTGAAACTCAGATGGCTCAGGAATACTAATCCCACTCGCATGTCAACCGGACGGGCCAGAGGAGCAGTTAATGGGGCGGGCGGGATGAGGAGAAAGACACTGCCGAAGGCTGTGTATCAGTGAGTGTGAGTGGCAGAGTCCTCCCGGCCACAGAGATAAAGATTAGCAATGGCCGAGATGAACACAGAGGTAAGTGTCTGCTGCAATAGCCCCAATCACATTGTGAAAGGCTCTTCACTTAAAAGCACTTTGTCCTCCACAGGTATATTTACTTCATGTGGCACTGCACAATGTAATTCATCACTACACTTTATTAATATTCATGCATTCGTGTCCCTCGAAAAATGTTAGGCCTTGATTTGCAATGATTGTTAAAATTAACATGCTAATGCATGCAATTAATTTGAAATGTTTATTCTGTTTCATTCTTCCAATTTCAACCACATGACCTCCACAACTCAGATTTTATGTAATATATACATGCGATATTCTAGTGATAACAGAACTCCAGCCGTTTATATCACTCCGCTTGCAGTATTTCTCACAGCGAGTGTCATGGTGGATGCCCAAATCCACTATAATTTTATAAATAATGTACTGTATTTGTGTCATGGAATGTAGTTTTAAGAGTTTTTTAGGCGAGAATGCAGTTGTTTAGACTTCAAATATGCAGCTTGTTAATAAAGATGATGTCTATTTGAAAATTTGTGATTTCCAGGGCATAAGTGGCCATTCAATGCTAATGAACCTGCCGAGAGCAGCCTCACCTGTCATAAATAATAGTTTTATTAATAGTAGTATTTAATAATAGTATTAAGAAACGTGTGTGTGTGTTGGTGATTGGTTACATCAGTCAGTAGTAAAAACTTTTATATTGAAAGAGAATGCAAAGCTATTGTAAACAAGGAAGTTATTTTTACTTTCAACAACAGCGTGTAAGATGCAGTCAACAAATGCACTGAACAGCGCTGTCATTGGAAATCACCCTTAACAGATGACAGGTTGTTATGACAAAGATATCACTTTCCTCGGCTGATATTTAAACAAATGTTTTATTGTGAATATGAGATTGATCTGAAGCATGAATGCTGTATCAGATTCAGGTAATCACACTCGCTCAGTCAATCTCTCTCTCATAATACTCTATTATACATAAAACAGTGAGCTTTTTCTGTAAAAATTCTGGGATATAAAATAATTTTTTTTTTGGTTGGGTTCCCCTTGTAAAATGTGCATTCCAGGGGCTAAATATCACATTATTGGGGTCACTTCAACCCCTGGCAACAGTGTTAAAGTAGCTTAATTCCTGCAGACTTGGCAACACTGATCTGTGGTGAAAGGAAGTAGTTCCACTCAAAAGAGGTTTTTAAAGACACTCCGTTGTTGTTACTTTTGTATTTTTACACTTGTGCCATCAAATTTTTATATAAACAAAAACAAGTTGATATGATTCTTCAGGGTCTTAATGAAAAGTCTGTAACAAAGTTTGGTTAAAATTTCTCAATGGTAGTGTAAAACAACACCCGTACCTCTTTTCAGATCAAGCCATTTTGTAGTATTTTCCTTTAAATGTTAATGAGCTCTGCTGACCCCGCCCCTCTCTTCCAAGCTGCTTTCAGAGAGACTGTTTACTTTAGCCACATTCATTGTGAAACTTGCTAATTAGCACATTATTAGGAAAGGCAATTTGCAAAGATTCATTAAAACACCTTATACTCACTTCTTCTGTTGGTGAAGCTGGGTCACGAATGATTCGCACAAACATAGTTGCATTTAGGTAGATCGGGGGCGCATTCCCTTCAAAAACCAACGTTATCCACTATGTTTTCAGCAGCTCAGATGTCAGGAGTAAATGACGACTGCTATGTTCATTATTACAACTCAATTGTTTAGGAGACATTCTTGTCTACATCTGCTCCTGCGGTGAAACAATGGCAGACTGATGACAGATCACTCAGGGCGGGTCTAAGGTAAAACGCCAGTCCAGTCTGTGCTGGAACGCTACTGTCAATCAAACTATCGTGGGAGGGGCCTGTCTGTGTGATGTCAAACAGACAGGCATCTGAGATCGAGATAAAAAAAAAACACGCTGGATTTTTATCATTATAGGGTTGTTGTGTACACACACTGTCAACACACATTTCATTTCAAACAACTTGTAAAAGTGCATGTAGCTTCCGAAGACCCCTTTAAAAATGAATAACTTCAATAACTTATTATAAATTATACTATAAATTAGTATATATTATTTTCCCCTTGAGAGTATACTGAATGTTTTTATTATGATTAAACATTTTAATCAGTTGACAGCCCTCAGATATGCACAGTGTCATAACAAATGCATCATAGGCCTCTGAAGCAGGTTGAGAATTTGGCAAACATGCTACATTCTTTGTGTGCGGCATGCAGACACATATATTGGTGTGTTTTCTATGCGGCAGCTGATTTTGCTGAGATTTGGATGTGTGCTGGCCATCTGTTTACTGGTAATTAAGCATTTAACTTTTGGCAGGAAAAGAATGAACATTATCACTGTGTTGTCTTTTCTGGGGTTGAATAAGTAGATTTGTTTGGAGGTAATGATACTTCACAGTTTGGTGTGTGCATGTGTGCTGGTGAGTTGCTTCAATTGACTCAGCTGTATTTTTTTTTTTTTTTTTTTGTGCATGTGTTCATTCCTGTATAATAATTTTCCGGCCAAGTGGAACCATTCCCCATTGGGAGGGCTTCCAGAGAAGGTAGAATTCAGCCCCTTAATCTGCCATATTATTGAATTATAGGCTTACCAACACAGTGTAACCATGTCAATTATTCTTTTTTTATTCTTTTTTTTAATGGTGTGTTCATTCCTATTTTCAATTAAGGTGATTGGTTTCTTAAAATGAATAACGGGGGAAGCTGATAGAAGTGTGGAGGCGCTCAGGGGACAAAAGCTAAAGAAAGATAAAAAGAAAAGAGGCGGCAGCCACACACGTGTGAATGGAGGGATTACACAGTTCACTGTCTCTTCTCTTTATTTTTCTCAGTGGTTCCTCTGGTAGAGAGCAGAATGAGTCTGAGTCTGGAGATTGAAGTCTGTGTGGAGAGCTCTGATGTTGGTCTTCTGCCGGCGTTTGGCAGTTAGGCTACTGTTCATTTAGGCCAGCATGCAACAGATGTAGGTTCTTTACATTTTTCTGAGCTAAACAGCAGTGTCAGATTACTGTGAAAAGTGTTTTCTACCTTTTCCTACAATCCCCCTTGTAGCAATGTCAGTGCTTTGATTATTTCCCATGCAAAGACCTTTATGTACATCTTATGAAGCGAAAACAGCCATCACTTCAAAGACGTGTGTATTAAGATTGACATGCATGCACTGTAACGGCATCTGACAGCTATTTACAGCTCTTAAGCATCACTGACATGAGATGAGGTTTTCATCCATCAGATTGTTCTAGAGAAAATCAGTGTAAACATCCAGAGGTGCCTGATGAGAGAATGAGAAAGTGTATATTTGTTCTTGGCTTTTTTCAAACATTTCAGCTTGTATACATTATCCATATCTCATGCATCATAATGTATCATTTTCTACAGTCCTCATTAGATTGGAGCTCATGACTGCGGGCCTTGATAAATTCACAGCTCTCTGCATTTGTTATTTCAACATTTGCTTAGACTCAATACTGAAAATGCATGATCATGAATATTTGTGGTCACTGGCTGCTCAGAGTGTCTCTTGGGGAAGATTATGGAGCCTAATTTGCTTTTGTTTCCAGGACTGTTGTCTGTGTATATTCAGCACATATTTTGCATGACAAAAAGCTGCACATTTAAAAATTTGCTCATGCCACAACATGCACTACTGTTCAATAGTATGTGGTCGGTAAGATCTTGGTTTTAGAAAAAGTCTCTTAATGCTCACCAAGGCTGCATTTACTGGATCAAAAATTAAAGAGTATTTTAAAAAGTAATTTATTCCTGTGATGGAAAAGCTGAATTTTCAGTGTTCATTAAATCATTCTGATTTGCTGATTTAAAATATTTCTTATTGAAACATCTCTACAGTTTTGCTGCTTAATATTTTTCATGGAAACTGACATTTTTCTGTATTAGCATCACAGTGTTTGATATTCTACATTGTGAGGAAAAAACACTCATTCCACTGGCATTTAATTCAGTTGACTATAGTAACTAAAAAATTTAGTGAGATGGAGCAGTCTGTTATTTCACACCTTGTGCTGCAGTTTAACAGACTCTGAGATTTCTTTGGTAATGCTAGTTAGCACTTGTAAGCAGCAGAGACCCTGAGAAAAGCAGAGGTCATCAATGAAATTTCACTGCCTGGAGATCTTCACCTTGATGATAACAATTCGATTAAATTTTTAAAGCCAAAAGAACTAAAAATGTTCAGTAGTATTGAAAAGCCTTGAAAATACTACAAAGCATAGCTCAAGTACTTCCATCTTGGTATACACTTTATAATGCTGTATGTAGTAAACACTGTTACTATGTTTTGTACCTCTCAGTAATTATCAAATATGCAAGATTTTCTTCACTTTTCTGGACTTATTTGCAAGGATTTAATGTGCTGTAATGAATTGTGAGTAAAGGAGGTTCTCCAAGTCAGTGTTTTTGTGCTCACCTTTTGTGCTTGGTTTTTCTAATCACACTTCGTTAAATGTCGCCTAGAACCTAATATCAGACCTCACCCTGCCAACAGCCGCTGCTGCCCCAGCAAATTTACAGCAGACGGTGTACACTGAATCAACTTTTTTGCTTTTTTTTCTTCCCTTCTTTTTTCTTGAAGACCTCATTAAAGACAAGAAAAGAAAGCAAGAAAAGTCTGATGTTAATAGAAAGTCGTGGTTTTGGAGGGGAGGTGAGAGAGAGAGTGTGTGTGTGTGATTTGAGTTGATTCATGTCTCACTGGAAGACTGAGGTCTTTTGCTGGGCTGTTCTTTCTGAGGCAGTGACTGATTTAGATTGCTTCTGCTCTCCTCAGGGCTTCCACTTTAGGCGGAGCGAGACCTCAATGGCTCGATCAGGGGATGGAGAGTGGAAGTGTGATGAGGGAGGAGGAGTAAAAGAGAGAAAGATAGCTAGACATACAATAAGTCTCAGACTATCATGAATGTGATGGGTGGAGTCATGAAAAGTATTTTTTACTTTTATGTTCTTTCTGTTGTGTTTTCTTACAGTTTGTTCCCTATTTCTTATGAGTCTTTCTCTTTATTCCATCTACCTTCTTTTTTTCTTCCTGTCTTTCCTTGTACTGTCCATGGGCAACAAGTGCTTATTGCTTTTTAAGGATATGTATATGGCAAGTGTGTATTTTGGATTTTTCAGTGACTATTATTGGTACCTGAGATCTCTAGAAACTGCTTAAAAATCCTTATATATATATATATATATACGATTTTTAAGCAATTTATACACACACACAACCACACACACACACACACACACACACACACACACACATAGATATATATATATATATATATGTATATATATATATATATATACACACATATATATATATATTATATATATGCATGTATGTATGTACTGTATGTATGGTGCATCTCAAAAAGTTAGAATATTGTGAAAAGGTTCTTTTTTTTTCTTTTTTTCAAAAAGTGAAACTTTCATATATTCTAGATTCATCATGTAAAGTAAAACATTTCAAATGTTTGAAATGAAAGTCAAAAATCCAGTATCTCAAAATATTAGTACCTACATGACCATCCCTACAGTATAAATTCTGGGTATCACTTGTTCTTTGAAACCACAATAATGGGGAAGACTGCTGACTTGGCAATGGTCCACAAGACAATCACTAACACACTCCACCAAGAGGGTAAGTCCCAGAAGGTCATTACTGAAATTACAGAGTGCTGTATCAAAGCATATTAAATGCAAAGTTGACTGGAAGGAAGAAATTGGGTAGGAAAAGGTGCACAAGCAACAGGGATGACCACAAGCTGGTCATCAATGAGAATACCGTCAAGCAAAGCTGATTCAAACACTTGGGAGAGCTTCACAAGGAGTGGACTGAAGCTGGAGTCTGTGCATCAAGAGTCACCACATTTAAACGTCTTCAGGAAAAGGGCTACCAAGCCACTTCTGAAACAGAAACAACGTCAGAAGCATCTCACCTGGGCTAAGTAGAAAAAGAACTGGATTGTTGATCAGTGGTCCTCTTTTCTGTCCTCTTTTCAGATAAAAGTAAATGTTGCATTTCATTTGGAAATCAAGGTCTGGAGTCTGGAGGAAGACTGGAGAGGCACACAATCCAAGCTGCTTGAAGTCTAATGTGAAGTTTCCGAAGTCAGTGATGATTTGGGGTGCCGTGACATCTGGGGGTGTTGGTCCATTGTGTTTTATCAAGTCCAAGTCAATGCAGCCATCTACCATGATATTTTGGGAGCTCTTTCTGCTTCCATCTGCTGACAAGCTTTATGGAGATGCTGATTTCCTTTTCCAGCAGGACTTTAGCATCTGCCCACAGTGCCAAAACCACTTCCAAGTGGTTTGCTGACCATGATATTACTGTGCTTGATTGGCCAGCTAACATGCCTGACCTGAACCTCATATGGAATCTATGGGATATTTTCAAGAGAAAGATGAGAAACAGTCAATCCAACAATACAGATGAGCTGAAGACTCAGTAGTGCCTCAACAGTGCCGCAGGCTGATCGCTTCCAAGCCACACCTCACTGGATGCTGGAATTTGTGCTAAAGGAGCCCTGACCAAGTTTTTTTGATTGATTTTAGGAAATATACTAATATTTTGTGATACTGTTTTTTGACTTTCATGAGCCATAAGCTCTAATCATCAAAATAAAAACAAAAATACTATTGTGTATTTAAAAACTATTTTAATGCTCAAGGTTTATTTCTTATTAGTGTTGAAAACATTTGTGGTGCTTTAATTTATTTATTTATTTATTTATTTTTGTGGAAACTGATTTCAGTTTTATTTATTTTTTCTCTCAAAGGAAAGACTAGAAAGAAAACAGCATTTATTTGAAATAGAAAACCTTTGTAAAATTATGAATGTTGCTTCTGATCAATTTGATGCATCTTTGCTGAATAAAAGTATGAATTTCTTAACAAAAAACACTGAAATCAGTTTCCACAAAAATATTATTATTTATTTATTTAACTAGTATGCCACTAAATATCATACACAACCAATCTGAAAAGTCATCTAGGCTGCTGCTTGTTAAGTGCAATTCTATTGCTCTTTCTTTTACTGCAGTTGTATTTCCTTCACTCCCCCTCTCAGTGTCACTCATTCATCCCCTCTGAATGAACTCTGACCTGTCCTTGACTAGAATTGAATCCCTGCTCTGGTAGGTTCTCATTCTTCCACCAACCAAAATTTACTGTGGCATCTGACACTATGTCCCATACACAAATAAAAACCTGCATTAAAGGCTCATTTCTCGGCCGTGCACACACTCACCCTGACCCTCAGCTCCACTCTGCCGTCATTCAACCGTTTCCTCTGAGCTCTGCTATAGCCTTCAGCTACGAGGACTAGAGATCACTCCATCATATAGAAGGAACACCTGAATAGACACTCTTGGGGCACACAGAAAAAAACATTTGGGATATTGAAGAACTGAAGAATTGTCACATAGGCCATAAAACACAGAAGACCAGACACTAGCATCTCCACAGAAATTACAGTCATATACATGCATATTATGCAAATTGTTATTGTAAAGCTATTGATATTGAGTGGTGTTTTTCGAAAGCTCTACTGTAAATCATTAACAATAAACATTTTAAACTGAACTGGTATGATAAATTCATTTGCTAAGCATGTCTGTGCAAATATATGTTCAATATTTCATCTCCAACGCTTTGGGTAAAAAAAATAAAATAGTAATAATAATTGGGACAATGGGACTCATTCAACTCCCATCATGACTATATAAAATTTTCGCATGATGCATGCAAAGCAGTAATGACCACAAGTTTTTGTTTATTGCCTGCTTAAAGGAGAATTTTACATATCAATGCTTTTTTTTTTTTTTTTTTTTTTTTTTTTTTTTTTTACATAGAAGAAAAATAATAAAATAAATGTTTTTTTTTTTAGTCTCTTATGCTGACCAAGGCTGCATTTATTTGATTAACCATTTATAAATATATAAATATAACCATATATAAATATAATATAGTCTTTTTTCATCAAATGAATGAGTTCTTGCTGAATATAAGTACTAATTTCTTTTAAAAAAAACTTTTAGTTTTAATAATAAAAATAATATTTTCCTGTTTTTGAATACCTTGGCCTGAGACTGAAAATGCATTACTTTAAAAGAGTAAATTACTGTGTAAAAGAAAAACTGAAGGACAAAATTATTATCTGTGGTAACAACAGCATGTTACAGAGTTCAACTTATTAACCTTAAACAGTATGTTACTGGTACTAGGAAAACCAAGGTCTTGGCTTGACTCCCAGGAAACATGCTTATAGGCAAAATGTACGGTTTACCTTGAATACACTAAGTCACTTTGGATAACACAACTCCCTAATGCATATATATAATTCAAGTTTTAGTAGAGTCATATAGTATTGGGCACTGAAAGCAATATTTTACATTGAGGAGAGGATCTTCAGACTCTAAAGCACTCCATTCTAAACATTCATAACAGGCCAATGGGCCGTTGATTTCACTGAGTGCCAGTGTTATTGCTTTACAGTGACACCTGGAGCTGCCGCATGCCTCCCGCTCTATCTCCACCTCACCAGCACACCGTCCTGGCATGTTCCATTAGGTTGCCGTGGTGATTAATGAGGTACCGCAGGGGCCAGTGTTGCTTCTATAACCGTTGTGGTGCAGTCCGCAGGACCCAGTGCTGTAATTTTGCCTTCTCTATAGCAGCTGGCAGAGCCTCTCCCCATCCTCTCCTTCCCAAACCCGCTCAAGCCATGCCAAATACCACCGCTGATTCTTCAGAGGACTGATGGGCAGTGAGTGAAAACAATTACACAGATCTGCACCCTGGGGGTGTGTGGGTAATATCCAGGCACTGGTGAGCGAAGAGGTGAAAGAGATTGGTTGAGTTTGAGTTTGATATGATGAAGTCATCATGGCTTTCTGTCAGGGTCAGCACTCTTTTGTAGAGTGATGACACCCACGATAAAAACAAAAAAACATATGAAACACACAAACAGAAGTTTATAGTTCACTGAATAAAATTTATTGTGCAACTTTTTGTACTGTCTTCTGAGTAAATTTTTAGTGTTATATTATAGAAAAAAATATTAATAGGTTAATAAATATACTACTCAAATATTTGTGATTAAGATGTCTCATTCTAATTAAGGGTGCATTTATGTGATCAAAAAATCTTGTGTTTTAAAAAGGATAAATTATTAAAGAAACCCTGGATAAATAGAGTATTATTTTATTTAATGCAGTTCTTCTTCTTATTATTATTTCTAATTTTTTAGTGCTTTATACATTATATGTATAGTATGTGTAAGCTATGTTTATCTTGGGATTGTTGTTTTGCAACTTTTTTTTTCAGTTGTAGGTACTCCTCTCAATGCAATCCATCTTGCTCTCCCAGCTGGTTAGGTGCCAGGACCTATATTTATTCAAACATTTCAAAAGTTGATCTGCACTCTTAAATCTTTTATTTGAATTAAAACAAGGGGTTAAAAGTACTCGGCTGTAGGTACACGGCAGCAAGTGACCATGCAACAGTAAATGCCTCCACAGAAAATAACCTTGTATGAATCCACAGCATTTCATATTAACATATTAACATGTGGAAGAAACTGTGATTTAAAAGGTGGAAAATCAAGTATGCAGTTCTTTGGCAAATGTTAAAATGGTCCAGGATTAAGCTGCTGTTAATTATTTATGAGCAAGAATTGCATGATTATGGCTCTGACTGACACACTGCATTGTGTAGCTTTAATTTAACACACAATCAGTGGATTTGAAATATGTCTTTGTTTCTCCCAGCTAAGTGTTAAGGCATTAATCATTAAATATCTGCTACATTAATTATTCAGATATGCCAATTCTTATGAGAAAATAAGTGTGTTAAAATATGTTTAAGGGTCTGAATGCAGTTATCTAGAGATGGTGTTTAGAAGGTTTTGCTCCATGTGGTGAATCATAGGAAGTGTGACCTGCTGCAGGGTAGGATGGCTTCCTTGTTTCGACACTAATTTTCTCAGCCTCCTTCCATTAAAAGCTTGAAAAAAGAATGAACTTTATGAACTTCTTACATTTGCCATTATGTGCTGTTTTACAGAAAGTGCTCTTAACAAAACAGAACCAAACTGAGGTACTGTAAAGTGTTTGTTCAGCAATTGCACATTTTGATTACAAATTGATTATACATTGATTATTCATTTTATAATTTAACTTCCAATTTTTCAAGCAAGGCTTTTTAAACCCAGCAAGTATAATTGATAAAAAAATAGCTTTTCCTGTTATTGTGATTACCTCCTGTGACCAATACACAATTATTCCCTAAAACTGCCTAAACTCAAGTTTTGCATGCATTCCTACAGCTGTTATGTAAGTCTTTGTACGTAAGCATGATATTAGTCCAAAGTTAACTGAGCTAACCTTACCCTATGAAATCCCCCTCATTACAAGCACCGGGTCATTTAGCAAAGTTTAGCGAGATCATAATGTTCTGTTCTTGTGTTTGCCACTGATTCTCAAGGTTTTGATTGAGTGATTAAAAGCTTTCCTGTGGTTCTCTCTCCTGCTGACCTCTTGTTGTGGTGCTCTTGCTCAGAAATCATTCAAGTTTTTCTCTCTGCCTCTAACTGTCAAGAGAGGCCCACTCGTTGCGTCAAGCCTCTTCGCTGAATGGCTGCACACATTAGCATATTGCACATAACAAGCACTCTGACCCAATATACACCCAAAAGGAGCTTTTAACAGTTAAGGCTTCACCTTTTATTCATAGAGAGGCTTGTAGAGCCAAACTAAACTACCCTGACCACTTTAACAGTTAAGTCACTGAAGTGGCGATAAGGGCAGAGCATTACATAAATTGTTAAAAGCACTCAGGGTAAAGCATGGATATTTT
Organism: Cyprinus carpio; assembly: GCF_018340385.1. NCBI lineage: Eukaryota > Metazoa > Chordata > Actinopteri > Cypriniformes > Cyprinidae > Cyprinus > Cyprinus carpio. Next base: position 11,933,277 of record NC_056607.1, on the reverse strand, counting down.
GTGTGTGTGTGTGGAAAAAAATGGGTGGACCAGGTGGTGTAAATGATAAAAAAAAAATGTTTTTTTTTTTTTTTTTTTTTTACATTTTTTTTTTTTTACAGAGGTGAAATTGCATTTTATGGCAAACAGCGTCACTACGCAGTATCTCATTACACTGTCACAGATGTGTAACACAGGGGCAGCTTTTGTGAGTTTCTGATGCATTGTAGTGTAAACAAAGACATCTGTTCAGTGTTTAGATTTGTGTGCTGGAAAATGCCTGGAAGAGCAGGTTGGTAATACAGGAACACCAGTATATTCATTAATCCATGACACTTGGTGAATGTGTCACTGGATGTGCTTCTGTTGTGTTATGTGCTAGTAATGTAAGCTGTTATATTTTAGGGCACTATAACTGAATTTAATGAGAATTAGGACCGTGTCTTAACCAGGCCTGAACCAGTTTCCATGTCCACACAATCAAGGCCAAACAAACAAATCTGTTTAATGCAGCTGTAACTATTATAGATGCATATGTGCTGTTTTTCATAAAAGCATAGTTTACCCAAAAATGAAAATTTGCTTAAAATGTTGAATTCTGATGACTGGTGGGCAACTAATGTAATCCTCATCTACACTCATCTACATCTTGGATGGCCTCAGGGGGAGTACATATTTGTTTTGGGGTGAACTATGCCTTTAATATTCAAAGAAACACATTGCTAGTAAGACGTTGTTAGTATCAAGTAACTTGCATTTAAGGCACAAAGTTGCCAGTTTCTAACATTGTCTTACCTTTTTCTCCACCAATAAAAAGACTGAAGATCTGGTCACATTAGTGAAACTTTGTGGGCAAAAAAAGGTCCGTGGTCATAGTGTAGTGATGTACAAAGCACTTCCAAACCGAGCTGCTTTTGGATTTCATGGCAAATTCACATGCCCAATGTGAAATGGGTGTCTGGAAATTCCTGATTGCATGGGTTCTTATTGAAATGACTGGATTTTGCGCATGAAAAATTAGCTGAACAATGTTAAACGTGACCGCACATCGATTCTAAACAAAGCCACAGCAAAAGGTTCCATCACATTTACCAGTTTTTGGCAAATCTTGAGAATGAAATCAGTCATTTTAATAAAAATCCACGAACTCATTTATTGCTTGTATCATAAATGACAGTAATCTGCTTTTGCATGTTTGCATGAATGTAATTCATGGACATTAAAGCATGTAAAAGATCACATAACTCTACCTCTTACTAATTTGCCCTGCAGTGAACCCAGAGGCAGTAGATAACATGCCTCTTCCTCTGCTCTCTTGTCTTTTGAATGAATTTTAATATAATGTGACTATGAAGTAGTGTGGTGATGGTCTGTGGATATGAATAACAAACGTTTGACATTGTATTACATGCATTTTTTGTGACCTTTCGTGCATATTAATCCATGCAGCCTACACTGCAGTGCTTAACAATGTGAATAATAATTATGACTGTTTTGTAAGCTGAAATAAGGAGATAATTACTTTTGTATTTTTTATTTAGACAGAACAATATGTTTTGATGCACTTATTATCATGTCATGATCATACACCTTCATAGCATCTAAAATTAATATAGATTGTTTTATGGGATCCGGAATGCATAGGCTAATCTGGCTTGATGTATTTACACCTCTTATTCACTCATTCTTTGTCTGTATGTGGATTTGCCAAAGGGCATGTGAGAGGTCAGAGTAAGACACCATAATAAAGGAGATGAATAATAGAACTGAAGGCTGCCGGTCAGGAGGGCAGGGAGGGATATATTCTCACCTCTCATCACCCGTCTCTCGTGCCGACAAGTGACCAGAGTGGTGCCAAAGTTATATACTGGATGATTTATTCATACTATGAATAACTGAGTCACTTTTTCTCATCTGTCTTTCTCTTGCGAGGTGCCAGAGGTTATGTTAATAACCTTTAAGTGTGGATTCTCTCACTCCAGAGAAGAGGTCGCCCCTGCTGGCATCAGATGTGAGGAAACAGTCGGACAACAGCGATTCAGCCTGTTAGGAACCAGCCGAGTGCGTTGCAGCAGATTGTGGTCAGATAAACAGTTCTCAAGGCAAAACTTCCAGCAGCTAAACCAGATAAAAACTGTGCGGATAACCACTCACAAGAAGCATTTAAAGAGAAAATTCTGACATTGTTTTTGGTGTAAAACACGTCTTAACGTAACACAATTAAATGTATGCAAAATAGATTTGATGGATGCAATATTTCAAGTTTATGCAGAAACTGCATTTTATCTTGTTTGGAGCTTGACTCGGAGCTTCATTCAACCTTAATGAAAAAAGAGCCTCTGGGATGGGCTAAATCCATTTGTTTCCAAAATAATCAAGAATTATGTTGTATTAGGTTATTTTTAATTGAACAAGCAGGGGAAAAAAGTATTTTTTTTCTCTCTCTCTTTTTTCCCTTCTTTTCCTTGAAGGACAAGTTTGATGTTGTTGGATCACACATTTTCGAAATGAGTCTCTTATGCTCACCAAGGCTGCATTTATTTAATTTAAAATATATTCAAATTAATGTTATTACCATTTAAAATAATATAAAAAAAAAATGGACGTTCATTTATTCCTGTGCTGGCAAAGCTAAATTTTCAACAGTCATTAGAAAGAATCAAAAATAATACTAATATTCTTACTCATTCTCAATCAATAACAAATATCAATTAATCTTAATTATTATTAATGTTTTTTATTATTGTCCGTGTTGAAAACTTTGGTATGAAACCATATCAGATTCCTATGATTCCAAAAGACTTACCCTCCACCACAAAGTGCTCTCTTTTTCAAATTTGTAACATTGTTTAAATATTTTGAAGTTGTTTTTAAGTTGCGTATCAGAGGTCTGTGCAGACACCATCACCATGTTTCAGAGCACGCTCCTCGAAGACCTCCTGAGGAGAGAAAAGAAGCGAGGAGATGAGTTACTGCTTACACCTCCCAGTATGGAGGCTGTTCTCTCAGTGTCCATCCCGGCATTGTTTTCAATTTAGTTGTCTCCCTCTATTCCTCAACACGGCAGGCAGGCACGCTCTCTAGGGCAAGTAAGCTCACATTACATCTTGCTTCCCCTGGTTTCATGTTCTGTTAATCCGCAGGTAAATGCTTGATGCACTGCCGGGGTCCTCGGCAGAACGGCTGACCAGAGGAACAGCGCCCTAGCAATTAAACAGAGGGATTCGCACTTGTCTGGTTCTGAGCTCACTTCCAATCTGGGTTTTGGACACAAGTCAAAGATAACAGCTGTACACGTTGAGGGATCAGTGAACCCAGCTGACTCCCTGGCAGCAGGAACACCGGCAGGAACCAACTCATAATTAGAAACGTTTTGGGTCATCTTGAGGAGAAACGGCGAGAAGAGAGACATAAGAATAAGAGGCAAGTGTGAAAAGAATAGATGCACACAGCAGAGTATGTGAGTGGTGTGGAGTGTCAACAATTTCCCTTCCGCACTCCAAGCATTTAATAATCACTCCGCTCTAGCTCCGCCACAGTTTCACCATTTCCCATTCCCGCTCCCGCTCCACTCCATGCTCACTGATATCAGAAACACTGCTCCGCATCTTAAGTATTTCAGTATGTTTGAAATGTTATGTTCATAACGTAGCCAAGATTACATTTGTTTGAATGCATTATTGCGTAAGCGTTTGCGTGTGAATGCACTGTACCTGTTTAAATCATGCTTTAACATGAAAATATTCAGTAAAAGGAGCAGACAAACTCCTTGAGATCTGGCCTATAACTTCCCGCTCAGCTATTCCAACCTTCTGATTTGAGAGATCCATGTATCAAGCTATAGCTAAATATGTTCAGCATGTGAATTTGTGCTAAATATGCAGTTATATTACGGGCCGCTGGCATGAATTGTACTTGTGATAGAGCGGTGGTGGAGCGCTCTTGGAGCGAGTGAAAACCACGACGCTCCAACTTTTAAAAAATCCGCTCCTCGCTCCAGTCAAAATCACACCGCTCCACTCCGCTCCGCTCACATACTCTGCTGCTCAGCAATACAGTACCACAATAGGCAAGAAAAGATCTGTTGCTACTTCTGTTACATCGCAACTTCAGTGTTATCATTTAGCTACCTACAATAATCAGTATTTTCTTCAAACTACTTCAACTTTTTTTCTTTTTTTTTTTTCAGTTAAATGCCAAGGCAACTCTGCTTATTTGAATTTTAAATTAAAACTTTCATATCATAATTATATTTTTTATTTTGTTTTAACTTATTTAGCTATTTTTAAAAGTTTTATTATTGATAACCACAACAATAAAACTTTGGTAATGACAGGTCACATTAATTATTAATATAATGCACAAACATTTGACCATCAGACATATTGGCCATTCATACTCTGATGGTCCAATGCATTATATTCAAAATTAATATATTTATGAATTTATTTAGTATAATAAAGTCTCTGTTCATACATTATAGCAAACTGTACATTAACTGCTTATAGTCTTATGGTTAGGACTTCTCTTCTCATGTGTGCATACATTCAGCTGTCCACAAAAAAAAAAAAAAAAAAAAAAAAAAAAACACAAAATCTTGACATTTCACGCCTTAGGCAGAATGGCGCCAAGACAACAGTGTATATTTTTTACTTTTGCTTTACATTCTGTCCCTTTCTCTCTTGTTCTCTCTCTTTCGCTTGTTCTCTGCATGGCCTCAGGTAGAATAGATGCTCTAGTGACCTGTTTGAACAGTTCACCACAGCACTGTCTGTGCAGTAACTCAAAGTCGCCAGACCCCTGAAGCTAAAAGAACAACATAACAGGAACAACGGTGGAACAAGAACAGGGGGCTGATGAAATATGAGGCTGGGGGTCTTTGTAAATTCAGAAGCGTGTGTCAGAGATGATGCTGCTTTTTGCTATAACATGCCCAGGCCAGAGTCTTTGCAATAATGGCTTTACATTATACATGCAAATGTAGTGAATAAAATTAGTCTGAGACTACAAATAGAATTATTGCATAATTGTTTTGATTGCTCACACACAGTTAACAATCAGCTTTGATTAGTGAGAGCAACCTTAACTTTTGTGGGTGGTTGCAGGGCATTGCTATAGTTGTTAAGGTATTCAAAGTGATTTTTAGCATGCTATGTGGTTGTGATAATTACTGAGATGCAGACAAGTTTGTTTCTTAATTGGAACAGACTTTACATTACATTATATTATTTGCTCACCAATGGATCCTCTGCGGTGAATGGGTGCCATCAAAATGAGAGTCCAAACATTAGGAAAAAAAAATCACAATACTGCATTCAACAGTAATTCATGCAACTCCAGCCCATCAATCAACATCTTGTGAAGTGCAAAGCAACATGTTTGTAAGATACAAATCCATCATCAAGGCATTTTAGCTTTAAACCGTCACTTTATGCCAAAATACAAGTCCATAATTCATAACAACACTTCCTCCATTAGAAAAAGCCCATCCCCTGTTGTCATCTTACATCAAAACCCATCAAAATATATTTAAGAAAAACAGTTGCAAACAGTGCTTGATCTGTATATTTCTCTCTTGGTTTTTCAATGGAGGATGGAATGTTATGGATAGATGACTCATATTTTAGTTGAAAATAATGTTTTGAAATTAAAAGCAACTTAATAGATTTGTTTCTTACAAATGTGCAGCTTTTTGCTTCACAAGACAATTGATGGACTGGAGTTGTGTGGATTATTGTGATGTTTTTATCAGCTGTTTGGACTCTTATTCTGATGGCACCCATTCACTGCAAAGGATCCATTGTCGAGCAAGTGATGCAATGCTACATTTCTCCAAATCTGTTCTGATGAAGAAATAAACTCCTCTATGTTTTGGATGGTCTAAGAGTGAGAGCACTTTCAGTAAATTTTTGGCTGAGCCTTTCTTTTAATCACCTTAGTCAAAAGAGTTCCTATAATATTTTGATCGCTAGAAATGACTTGAGGCTCTTCCTTAAATGTTAGTCTTCAAGATGTTTTTTCCTCTATTTTGTCATCCACCAGGTGAATTTCCATACATTGAGGGAATTATTTACATCCAAAGCACAGTGCTGAAGTTTAGTACTTTATGTTTGTAAATGAATGTCAAAGAGAATTCTGGTCCAAAGGGCTACATTAATGGCTTTGCATTGTGTATACATGCAAATGTAGTCAATGTATTTACTCTGGGGCTATGAAAATAATTAGGTACTTGATTGTTTTGATTGCTCAGACACAATTAGCAATCAGCTCTGATCAGCAAGAGAAACCTTAACTATAAGAAGTACCACTTGACATTACATAATTTCTTGTAAAGATGCACTAGAAGATAAAATGTGATGCATTTAATATAATGGAATAACATGTTGCATTTAATCTAATATTTTTAGCAGGGAGAAGAAATACAATCCTATGTGCTCATGCTTAATTAGTTTTTTTTTCTGTGTGTGGATGCATCAGCAGTGACCTCCTCCTCCTCCTCTTCTTCAAAGCAGCTCTTTTTAAATTATGCAGGCAGACTGGTGTGGGCTAACCTGCCCTGAGGAACAGCAATATTTCATACAAGAGGAAGCATGTCAAAAGCAGCAGGTTACAAGAAAGCTGAGGCACTCTTCTGATGGGGAAAAAATAAATAGAAAGAGCAGATGTTAATGAAAGAGGGCGACGTTTGCTCCTTTGCCCATTCCGTGTGGATACTTGATTTATAGGACTTTATTGGTTTTAATATAGGAACCTCGAAGAGTTTCATCATTCATTCAGACATATATTCTCTGGATGTATGTGTTCCCTCTCTGTCACAATTACATATGACACTTCACTTATTTGCTCTTTTCTAAATCTTGTATGCATTAATTATTACTGTATACATTAAACACAACTCATAATACATCCTTAGTGGTGGTTGCTATGGCAAGCATCACTCTTCTTATTATTAATACTTGGTATAAGGTTATTAAAAAAAAAACACACACAAAGTTTGAGTATTTCTTTAAAGCATAACTTGTTGCAGTGAGACTGTAAAAATCCAAGGTCTGACACTGACAGAAGAATCATATCTAGAGACCAAAATATCGTAGGGATTTGAGGCTTGGCTCTTTTTTGCAAGTGAGCAACCACCATAACAGCCATATAACAGGATTATTATAGTTTTTAATTTATTTTTTATTATTCAATATCATTTATAAATGATATATTTTATTACTTTAATATATTAATTTTTTTTTATTGTAGTCTTGGTGTCATTACAATTTATTACTTTAGTTTTGTTTTTTTCAGTTATTTTAAACTTTCTTTCTTTCTTTTTGATAATTTATTTATTTATATTTCAATGCTGCTGTATAGCAACATTCTAAAAAGCACTCAGAAAAATGTAGCAACCAAAAAGCAATGTTCTGGCAACCACCCTCAAAACTCTTGTTTTGTGGTGGAAAAGCAAGCAATGTTGAGAGCAAGCGCCTTTATATTTTCTCTTTTTTTTTCTTCTTTTTCTTTTTGTAGTTAAATATACACTGTGTTCCGTACAAACTCCTATCCTCTGGAATAACATCTAATGTCACTTCGTGTCCTGTCATGTAACCCTGGCAACGTGCATTACTTCATTCTACATTACATTTGAATCTCACCCACAGGACTCAATCTTTCTCTCTGTCCATCTGTCTCTATTTGAAACCCTCATTTCTTCCTGCTCTCTCAAACCCAGTGAAGTTTTCGCATTTTGTGCCTCTTCTTTTGAATTTGTGTGTTGAGGACAGATGTTTCTGAGCAATGAACAGACTGGTGTTGACTAAAGTGTCAACTGTAACATCTGGCCATGTGTGAAGACACCTGTGTCTGTGCGTGAGAGAAACTTATAGTGAGTCCATATTCTCCTTTTTGAATCAGACACAATCAATCTTTATCTATTCATTAATGAATGGTTGTATTTTGAAGAACAAGCTCTGCACATATATGTCTACACACTTCCCGGGATTCATTCCACGCTTAATGAAGCACTTGGCGACAGCTCTAGTGCACAGCTATCTCTGAAGAGGATCTCGCTGTAACGAACCAAGTCTCTTCCTGAACTAAATGTCTATTGATTCGGCAATCATATCGTTTCCAAACACCTTATCTACTGTAAAGATATTTCTCTGGGAAATATGATCAGTTATGGTATGTTTACCTTCCCAATAAATTTTCTTTGTCATTTTTTTTTTTCAGATCAATATCCCAAAGGTCAACAAAGCAAGTGAAAGGTTGGTTAAATACAGTATTTCTTTGTGCATTAGTCTCCTCAGAATGTATGTACCCATCCTGGCCTGAAGCTACATTCCATTTCGTACCTGCTGCTGGCCTTGTAGAGACAGGCAGTGTTCAAATAATCCATCAGGGATTAAATAGGATCACCAGTGGGTACGGTAATCACATCCTACATGGCTAAATAGTAATCAATACCTCCGACCTCTTCTCTGCTTGATCAGTGTGGAGCAAAGGCCTAGCAGAAAGCTCTTCTCTAATTCAGCCCTTTATTGTATTTGATGTGAGACAATGGATTCGGCGTGGCAGATGGAGGACAGTACACCTTTTCAAGTGGTGCCAGAGAATGAGAGGAAAAGGAATATAAAAGGAAGTGGCAAGTTCTGGAGGAAATTACCAGGCAGACACTAATGGAGAAGAAGTTGCTTTTGGTGTAAGATGGATTTGAAATGCATTTTTCATGCTGGCATTGCATGCGTTCCTACCGTGAATTACTGTCCTCCGTGCATCTGATGTGAATTGCTCTCAGTGGTGTTTCAAAGGTCAGATAAGTGTGAAAGCATATGCAGACTCAGGGGAGATTACTGTGAAAGAGTTTTTGTTGTGCTGTTGTGAGTTACATTTCCTAGTAGCTCTTTAAATATACAGTGGCTCTGATGAAGGGCAGTGGCCTTGTTAAGTACATGCTAACTAGAATTTGTTTGTACTCACAAATATTCATTATTCCAGCACAATAGAATAACTTGATTGAATCTGCAGTATTAGCATATAGATTCACCGCTTCACAGCTTGAGTTTGTTGTAATGAATAACAGCTTTATGCTCACATGTATGTCTCTGTAAATAGGATTTGTGCTAGTGCTTATACTATAGTAACATTGCTTTTATTTTTTATTAATTTATATTTCATTTGGTTTCTGTTCTCTCTTTTTTTCCTTCTGGCTGTTTTATTCATAACTCCAGTAGAAATAAGGCATAAAATGATTTCAGGAAAGAGGAGAATGAGATCAGTTAAAGTCTGTGGAAAGCAATATTAAATATGTGTTCTGAGTTTGTCACACCACAGAAAAATGTGTTATAACCACTCAGCCAAATTTGAATGATAAAAAACAGCAAGTAAATAAAATAAGGTATCAACATCTTGAAAAAACAAGCAGTATTCTCTGCTCTCAAACGTTGGGGGCATGTCCACTGTTGGTGCAGAAACCATGCCCAGTCGTGGGAAAGTTGCCGTTGCTCTCAACTGTCAAATACTGCTACAACCTCAGTGAATGCTACAGTGACCCAGTAGTGCAAAACACAATGAAATTTCTACAACACAATGTAAGCAAGCCACAACACAACGGAAACAAGTTGCAACACAGCGGAAACAAGCCACAACACAACGAAATTAGCACAACACAATGGAAACAATCCGCAACAATGAATTTAGCGAAACACAACTGAAACAAGCTGCAACACAGCGATATTAACACAATGAAATTAGTCCTATGCGTTTGCCGATTTCGTTGTGTTGTGGCGTTTTTTATTTATTTTTTGACAATTTTGTTGTTTTTTGGCAATTTTGTTGTTTTTTGGCAATTTTGTTGTGTTGTGCACTACTGGGCCACCGTAGGATGCTCCCTCTAGCAGCTTAATTTAAATAAGGAGACCAAGCTGTTTTGTATTCTCTGAATTGCCTTTACAGACTTCAATAATGTGAGCCAGACTTTGCTATATTTAAATAGACAATATTTTATTTATATTTATTTTCATTTCTTTTATTGATACATAATAATATTCCTAATATTCTTTTATTAAAGTTCTTTTTATTCATAGCTAAAGTAAAAACACAGTACAAAATGATGGCAGGAAAGAGGAGAACAAGATCATTAAATGACATTAGCTAGGTTAATTTAATTTATGTGATTTAATATTTAATGAATGTTTTGTTTTCTTAGGCATGAAATGGTGGCAGGAAAGAGGGAGGCAGGATAAGTTTACACATCACCCACACAGCACCGTGGGTCAGCTTGTTGGAGCCTGCATGCTTACAGTTAGCCTGCAGCGGCATATATCTAGTAGACTAAAACTACTTCCATAGTTCAGGTAACTCATGTCTACATTAGACAGACCAACACTAGTTCCCTTGAGCCCAGGTTCAGACCATGACCTAAACTCAAGTCTCAGGCCCATACCAAGACCTACAGTATCGATCCAACAACCAGGCTGTCCATTTTAATAAACTGCAAGAAAATGCTTTTGCATCCAAGGAAGTCTTGTGAATTCTCTGTAAGATGCTGTGTAAACCTGTGGCTGAGGTAATTGTCACCTTATGTTGGAAATAGACTGCCATTTTGTCTGAGACCATAATACAAGATCCAGGTCTTCCAGAACCAAGACCACAAGGTCAAGACTCTGATACTGACCAGCTACCTGTAGTATAACAAAACAAAAATGTAAATCTGAGCACCTTGGTTAGGTCAAGGTGTCCAGGCAGGCCTTTCTCAGAAACATCCAACAGCGAGACAGATGAATGTTCAATGCAATATGAGCACATTATAAGTTTGCCAGTTTACCCCAGGGTGTCTGTCTCTCTGTGCTGAGTGTTTTTGGATGTCCTCTGCATTTCATATATTTTTGGCTGGAAGTCCAAAAGATGTTGCTGAAAGGGGTTCATTTGGCCGTAACCGTTATCCCCCATCAAAAATCAATAGGTTATTTTGAGGCTAACTCAGATCTGAAATGAACTGGGAAGTTGCATTCGGTGAGCAGCACTCCTCAAAGTGAATTGTCTCAGATCGATAGCGTCATGAATTATGCAAGTACATTTCATACAGTACAACCCAACTTTTTCACCAAACTGGGTTTTCTTTTTTTCGGGCTGCCACACCTAAAGGCTGGTGTATAAATAGCTTGAACTTCAAAGAATGATCTCAAAGGATGCATCAGTTGTCTTTGCAAAGTGACTTATGACCTTGTTTGCAGCTAGATTGGACCTTACAATAGGAGTTTATTGACGGGGAAGGATGTTGACAGCATCCACTTCCTGTTGTCCGCTTGCTGTTCTATTGTCTGTCCTCCTTGACTTTGTGTGGTCTTCCATTGAGGAAATGGTAATTTCAGATATCCTTTGCAGTGCGTCATATGTTTGCCTTGATCTTTCCATCTCTCTGTTATGATGACGTTATTCAACTTTATTTAGATGACTTTATTTTTATAGACATTCTGTATAATTCATGAAGCGTAAACATGATGTGGGGATCTACATTTCACTTCAAAAAGCTCTTCATTTTCAAATAACTGGTTGTGCTATGTTGACAGGTCCGTGAATCAGGCATGTAGACATTGCATTGGAATTAAATTTTTTGTACACTACCAATTAAAATAAATAAATAAATAAATAAATAGGGCCAGTAAGACTTTTTAATGTTTTAAAAAGAAGTCTCTATTGCTCACCAATATTTGATCAAAAACACAGTAATATTATTACTATTTAAAACAATGGTTTTCTATTTTAATATATTTTCATATCTATTTTTTTTTGCAACACATGCATCACATGATTCTTCATCATTCTAATATGATGATTTAGTGCTCAAGAAACTTTATTATTATAGAAATTAAAAACAGTTGTGCTGCTTAATATTTTTGTGGAAACTGCTTTTGTTTTGTGGGAAGTCGTGGCCTAATGGTTAGAGAGTTCCCAATCGAACAACATATGAGTTCGAGTCTCGGGCCGGCAGGAATTGTGGGTGGGGGGAGTGAATGTACAGCGCTCTCTCCACCCTCAATACCACGACTTAGGTGCCCTTGAGCAAGGCACTGAACCCCAACTGCTGCCCCGGGCGCCGCAGCATAAATGGCTGCCCACTGCTCCGGGTATGTGTTCACAGTGTTTGTGTGTTCACTGCTCTGTGTGTGTGCACTTCGGATGGGTTAAATGCAGAGCACAAATTTGAGTAGGGTCACCATACTTGGCTGAATGTCACGTCACTTTCACTTTCACTTTCACTTTCACTTTTCAGAATTCTTTGATAATTAGAGAGTTCAAAAGAACAACATTTGACATATATATATAGTATACATATAGAACATATATATATCACATTATATGCTATATATATATATATATATATGTATATATATATATATATATATATATATATTCAAATCATTTATCACCTTTAGTAAGAATATACAAACATTCATACATAAAAACCTTTTAGTAAGAATATACAAACATTCTTATGTAAAATCGGTATTGCAATAGTAACTCTGAAACCTTTTCACATTTGTCTGCTAATACACCAGATGTTGTTGTGATTAATGAGGAGTGTAGAGAGACAGCACAAGCTTTTATTTTGGATGTGAACTTTTTTCGTTTTTTTTTTTTATATATATATAATTTTTTACATTTAATTTACTTATTTAATGTTGGCAAATTTTGGTTATAAACTTTAATGTAATTGAATTTAATGCCTGTTTAATGTAAACTCTTAGGAATAATATATGAATAGCACAGTATAATTATTGAGCACAGTCATGCCTAAAGAATCAATACTCTATGTCTACTTAAAACTCTGCTCAGCTGTAGTCTTTATTCTGCTTTAATCCAGTTCAAATTTAATATTGTGCTGCCAGGTCCTATTGATGAAAGCTGGGTATCGTTATCAATGCCGGCCAGCCTGAGAGAAGACTTTTGATAGAGCACACAGGCCTTTTTAAGATGCAGGACCCACAAGCCACCTTTTTAACATGCAAGACACACCTGTATCTTTTAAACATGCACAGCACATGCACCTCTTTTAAAGATTCAAGGCACATGAGTGTCTTTTGAAATATTTTCTGGAATCACAGATGGGCCGGTCAGCTGTGTCTCCTTCACTCGTCTGCCTTTGCTCCATGACTTCATCAGACCATGCAAAGGCTGTTCAGTTCACTGCCTCGCTTCATTTTAGGGCACACACTCAACAGCGAGCAATGCTACGCAGCACTGCATCTGAAATGATGTCTCAAGCATCTGATTGCTCCATCCCCCTACTTCCATCACCAGCTTTCAAGCTTACTCAAATTGATTGAACTTCCAAATTTGTCACTGTGAAATAGGTTAGCAAGAAGAATCACAGAAGTCCTAATTAAAGATAGGATGCAAATATATTTATAATTGTGTTGCTTTATCTAGTCTGCTCTTGACGTTCCTTTAAACAGAAAATGTGGAAAATGACATGGAGCCTCTGAGAGGGAGGAGAAGAATAAAGGGAAGTAGGATAGAGGAATTCTGCTGTGTATTAATTAGGTGTCTGCTGTTGATGACAATGCAATCTAGAAGCTTTTCTATACATGCTCTGTTCGAGGAGCCATTTTAAGGGCATAATATGCATGTCACGGCTCAAAAGCTGTTCCAAAAGGTAGACAATTTAATAATACCTTATTTTAGCCGAAAATACAGCTGGCATCGAATCCATCCTTTACAGAGTAGGTGATTCCAGAATGCATTGCTAGGAATTTGGTATAAAAAAAAATAAATAAAAATGGCAGACCATGCGTGAGAAATGGTGATTATAAATACTTGTGTAGTTTTTAGTACTATTTTTATACTATTATAATATTTAAATTTTGTATTTATTTTTACATTTTCAGTTTTTTTGAAGTTAATTGTTTTAGATGCTTTTGTCATTTTATTTGTTTTTCTTTTTAAATAGCTTTAATTTTCTCAATTCCAAGAATACATAGGAAAGGACTTGAGTTCTTGCAAAGCTACCTTGAAATAACAAACTCATAAGGACTTGAGGACACAAAACGCATCATCGCTTGAATTGAGATGAACTGTCAATTGTAGTTTTTTTTTTTTTTTGATTTCATATAATTTTTTATTTCAATTAACAATTTTTTTTTTTTTTTAATTATCCCATTGATACAAATACATATAATTATAATTATATGTATTAGAATTTTATAATCTAGTACTGATGAGTATGGATAAAAACACTAAACCCGATTGTTAACCCCAAATATGTGTGTTATGTATATTTACATTATTAGAGTGTCACATCCTCCTCCTCACATTACCTTTATTGAAATTGTTTCTGAATAAATAACATTATTTGTATGCCTCGAGGATTTGTGGCCTATGTAGAGTTTCAAATCAGCCACTTATGATGTTCCATGCCTCAGAAGGTTACAGTCTCTGATGTGGCTGAAGAAACTAAAGGAGAGATTTTTCCTCGTTCCTCACCTGCTTCATCTGTTTATCCTGCCCTTTTGTTCTCTTTATTATAATTAAGTTTGTGTCCAGTGGAAAGCGTCCACTGTAGTCATGATCTTCCTATTCCTTTTAGGTCATATCCTTCCACACCCATTGTTTAAGAGACTTTCTCTAAGTGTTTAAATGTATCTTCTACAGTCTGTTTCTCATCTCATGTGCTGGTTTAAATTCCGAACACATGTGCACAAACAAACACAAACGTTCAGAGATTCTCAGTTTCCTGATAAAGGCGATAAATTCTCCACATTGTTGCCCTAGAAACCTCTTTTACCGCCTGCCCCCACCCCCTTCATCTGTCGTCACCCTCTTCTCTCCAACTCTACACATCACTGTGTATTAATAAACTAACACACTTCTAATCAACAGGAGTGTATGTATGTGTGCGCATCCGGAGAGGGATAGAGCGAGCAAACGTGTGTGTGTGTGTCTGTGTGTGCGCGCGGACGCACGCCTGTCCACTACAGATAATCCTGCAAATGAGTCCAGTGCCAGTGTCACACTGCGTGGAGCTCTGTTGGCAGGCAGCTTGGACAGCAGTGTGGATAGAGAGAGAGAAAGAGAAGAAACGAGTGTGGGGGGCTGTGTTGTGAACACAGCTGCGGTGAGGCACAGAGATGTTCATGTTAATCCATTTTCAAGGCAGACGTCAAACAGAGTCTAACTGAGCTAAGCTCTCCCTCTCCCAAAATGTACATATGGACTCACACACAGCAATTGATTCGCTGGATTCTGTTTGTTTTTAAAATGAATGTTTTCCTGATGTGCTTTAGTGAGCTGCATGAGAAATACATATTAATGCCCCAGTCCAGCCTCCAGCTCTCCGTCATCCTTCATAGAGCGCCGCCCTGCAGATCTGTATCAATATTGCACCAGAAATTAAAGGTAGAAAACTAGTTAAAAAAAAATTCTGTTTCAAATAAATATGATTCTTTTGAACTTTCTAGTTATTTTAACAGTTATTATAAATTATTTTTAAGTTATTTTAAACAATATTTCACAATAGTGCCATTTTAACTTTTTTGATCAAATAAATGCACATACTGTACTACATACTGTGGAAATAGTGTGAGCAATGTTCAGTATGCTGTATCTGAACAAGTAACATTTTGGCTTCACTTGGGTGTTATACGTACCAAAAATGAGATATTTGACAAATGGAATATACCTACTTCTGGTCGTTGATTCAGCAGAAAATCTATTCCTCTAACTGTAACAGCCTAACTCAGTGACAGTTTTCACATGTGTTTTAACCTGACAAGACCGCGAGAACTAGGTGAAAGAGTGTGATCCCACACACACTGCTCCAGGCAGCTTTCCAGTGAGAAATGTGTGTGACTTGATATCAAACGTGAGTTCAGTGTGCAGGTGTGTTAGGGGCACAGGTGTGTGAGTGTGTGTGTCTGAGTTTAAAGACACAGCTGCTCCTGCAAAGGATTCAGCCTTTGGTGTGTTTGTGGGAGGGTTTGTGTTCCACAGAGCATAACCAGGCGTTGTTAATGAATTAATGACACAGACACTCACAGGGGGGTTTTGATTAGATAATAATATTGTGACTTGTGGCTTTATTGGAGGGAGTCGGGAGACAGGCGGTGAGACAGACACTCTAGGGAAGTGCAGTTCGCTCAAGATCAGGCCGGGCGAACTGCTGGAACTTTATGATGAAAAAAAAAAAATGATGAAAATTATGATTGTAAATGTAATATGTTAACAGTTATGCACCTAAGTATATGGGGCAACCATACACTTAAAACCTAGTTTCACCTGTAACTAAATTTTGCACTGCATTGCGTTGTGTTTTAGGGTCAATGGACATGTCCGTAAAATTAATAAATAATGTCCATTAATGGATAGTTGTCTATTAATTTTTTGAAGTTATTTTAAAATAACTATTTGAAAATCTGGAATCTGAGGGTGCACAAAAATCGAGTTCTTAGCAATACATATTACAAATCAAAAATTAAGTTTTCATATATTCACGGTAGAAAAATCTATAATTTTGGCCAATACAATGTTTTATTGTCTATTGCTAAAATATACCAAAGCGATTTAAGACTGATTTTGTGGTCCAGATTATGTATATAGAGATCTGAAGCGTGTGTAGAGCTGACAAACATCTTGGCCTATATTATTTCAGAATGTTTTTGAACAATTGTCTTTTACTTATCAAATAGTTAACAGAAAATAAAGACTTACTGAAAGGTCAGTGGGGAAAAGATAATACAAGTTGAAGAAATAGATGCTTTATTTAGAAGCATAAGGCTATTAAATTGTAAAACACTTGAGTAGGTTTTGAGAAATTTGAGCTAGCACTTGTTAAACAATGTGGTAGATGATATGATTGAAGGCCACTTTAATAGAAAAGTGATACAAATTCACTACCAGTAAAAGCTCTTTGTGAGTCAGTAGTAAGTAAATTTCAAGTTTAGTAATTAGTTTAGATGAGATGTTTTATGACTTTCAGTCTATACTCATAATCACTTCTATCTGACTTTGTGTACCCTTAATACACATCCTCTCTCACACTCTGTTCGGACAGAACTTGTGAGGAGATCAAGTAAATTTGTGTTTGTCAGATGTACTTTGTTATTTTAATCCACTCTGAATCAAACATTACTGTGTTTTTCTCACACAGTCTCTGTAAAAATTGAAGGAGCTAATAACTTACTGTGTTTTGGCTAGACCCGGGTCCTCTGAGAAATCTAATCCTAGTTTTTTTCCCACAACTTTTTACTTGTTTATTTTGACCTTCA
This sequence comes from Cyprinus carpio, assembly GCF_018340385.1. NCBI lineage: Eukaryota > Metazoa > Chordata > Actinopteri > Cypriniformes > Cyprinidae > Cyprinus > Cyprinus carpio. The sequence goes on along the minus strand of NC_056607.1, from coordinate 11,916,049 downwards.
TCGCATACCAGAACTGAAGCAAAATTTCTTGTTTTCCAGAAATGAAGAACTTTCCAGATAGTACTGTATATGTGACTATGGACCACAAAACCAGTCATAAGAGTTATTTTTTTTTTTTTTAATTGAGATTTATACATCATCTGAAAGCTGAATAAATAAGGTTTTCATTGATGTATGGCTTGTTAGGATAGGATAATATTTTGCTGAGAAAATCTGGAATCTGAGGGTGCAAAAAAAAAAAAAAAAAAAAAAAAGTTTAAAGTTGTCCAAAGGAAGTTCTTAGCAATGCACATTACTAATCAAAACATTTTGATATATTTACAGTAGAAAATTTACAAAATATCTTCATGGAACATGTTCTTTACTTAATATCCTAATGATTTTTGGCATAAAAGAAAAGTTGATAATTTTAACCCATACAATTTATTGTTTGGCTGTTACTACAAATATATCCGTGTGACTTGAGACTGGTTTTGTTGCTCCAGGGTCACGTATGTTGGCGGTTAAAGTACCGCAGAAATAGTTTGGGGTCATTAAATTAAATGAATTGAAAGTGAAAGTAAAGACTTTTATGTAAAGTTTAAAAAAGAGAGATTTCTATAGCATTGATCCAAAATTCAGCTTTCATTCGTAATAATAAATTTCATAAATCAAATAAATGTAGTCTAAAAGGCGAGAGAGTCTAAAAGAGACTTCTTTTATAAACCCCAAACTTACATTTCTTTATTTCAGTAGGTGTTATACATCCAAACAACACACATCCCCACTTAAGTAATTACAGAGATTTTTGTTAAATACAACTGAACTGATCCGAGAGAAACAAATTCCCATCTGATTAGTGATTTACAATGTTATATACATGTCCTGATGATATACAGTACACGCTCACCAATCATTCTCACATCTGCTACATTAACTTCCACCAGTTCTCTGCGGGATCACAAACTCCTGTGTGTGTGTGTGTGTGTGTGTGTGTGTGTGTGTGTGTGTGTGTGTGTGTGTGTGTGTGTGTGTGAAAAACATCCCCAAGGTTGGTGTTTGTCTGCCTGAAATGGGAGCAGGAACCTCTCGGTGGCCTCTGTACAGTAAACACGGCTCCTGTGGGACTCTGTCCAACTGTTGTCTGTAACCCCATGAGAGCTTACTTCACACATCTCATCTGTAATCATGTAAAGCAAGGTTTAGTAGGGGTCAGATGGAATGGCCCCTCACGGTACGCAACAACATCAGCAAATCCCACTGCTGAGAAGAGAAATGTGGGTAAACTGGAGAGTGTTAGGCAGAGCTCTGCACTTCCATTTAATCAGTAATGGTTCTGAACTACTATCTAACACTTCAGTTAGTACTTGTTTGATTTTAATTAGGTCACAGAAATTGTGCATGGGTTAAAAATTCAGACGATGTGCGATGATATTTGATTCCCTTTGATTGCTTTTTCCTCCAGGTCTTTCTTGTAGAGAAAAGGGAGCTAATCAGCTTATTTAACACAGATCATCACTCCATATTGACACAGTGAATGGAAAATGGAAAAAGAGGAACCATGGGTCCTGCAGATCAGGGTAAGATTAAGTTTAGCAGGAAAGATCAACTTTAGACCTGAACCAAATGAGACCATTAATATGCACTCAATTTACAAACTTGTTTAGGCCTGAACTAAACCTGATAAATTTGTTCATTTTTTACTCACCCTTATGTTGCTCTAAATCTGTATGACTGATTTAATTTCAAGTTTTCAGTGTTCTTTTTCAGGCAAATTCAATTAACAAGCTTCAAATATTGAGTACAAAACAATCATTCGGATGACTCATGCATTATATTACAAGTCATATGAAGCCATACAATAACTTTTTGTGTAAAAACAGACCTAAAATTAAGTTTTTATCAATTAAAATGATTTACATCAGTCCTTTCTCATTCTGGTGAGTTCAATTCAATTCAAGTTTATTTGTATAGCACTTTCCACGATACAAATTGTTGCAAAGCAGCTTTACAAAAAATTAAGTTTCTACAATATATTTAGTAGTAGCTTATCAGTGGTGACTGTCAAGTTGATGTACATATGGCAGAAATGTACTGTAAAAATAAATTAAAGACATAATCAAACAGACGATGAACACCATTAACAGCAATGATTATATGTTGCAATCAAACTTATAGCAACATTTGGTAGTTCTGTATGTTGTTTCAGGGTTGACATCATCTCTGCTCAGGTGTTCTGGATCCAGACTGAAGCTTGTGTAAATCCTGCAGAAACAGAGAAACAAATAGAGACATAATTAGCATAGCTGCTGTTCCAACCAAGCAAAAATGATTTGTTTAACCCAAGCTAAAGAATAATAATGTGCATTCGATCAAATATAACTGCAGTACAAGATTATGAGATGCATTATTTGAATGCTTGGCCAAAGAGATGTCTTTAATCTAGATTTTTAAGTTCATGAGAGAACCATAGTCCCCTTTGTGAATGAATCATAATTTTGAAATGATCTTTTAAATGAATTGGTTGGTCTGGTTCGCAAAACTATTCTGAAAGATTTATTCATAAATCAGAGACATTTATCAGAGAGAAGTGGTTCTAGCCAAGGCAGAAATTAAGGCTAACATGATAAACTATAATATGACTTGATGCTTGGTGCTTTTACATCCTTTTAAAGGCTTGGATGCTTTAACTTCCTTTAATTGTTAGAAAATAAAGACCAGCACAGTCTTCAAAATATCTTCTTTTGTGTTCAACAGAGTAAAGTTTGCCATGACAGTTTGGAACAACATGAGTCAGAGTACGTGCTAATGACGTGTTTTGGATTAACTATCTTGAATGAAAACAGCAGTTTTGTTCCCTTTAAATGTGTGTTAATTAAGTGCCACAATGAAACATTTTGAGCACAAAGAGGGATTTTATCAATGTGTATTGGCTGGTTGTTGTGCTACACTTCAGATCTTTGTTAGCAGAGAGATTTTTGCTGATTAAGATACTGTATGCACGGTCTTTTGGACCATTGGTTTTAGAAAGTAAGAAATGGATCATAAATATAATGCAAGCACATAGATCTCCTTTACAGGCCGAGTGAAGGGAAGTTCATTAAGTGCAGGGTCAGGACAGATTCCGTTAACATTCGTAATTTATTAAACGTGCTTTGGGAATGGGCCTGATGTCTATCTCTGTGGATATTTTAGTGTGATTACTTTAGTGGTGGTGTGCATCAAGTTTATTCATAGTTGGGTTAAATTATTTGTTTGTTGCTCTGGTTATGGGAAAAACAAAGTGTTTGAGTTGGTATGCATGTCAGTCTTCAGTTTCAGCATCTGGCTGGGTTTGTTACTCCCTGAAGTGGGTTACAACAGCTCTGTTTTATAACTGATATGTCACTGTGTTTAACATACGCTAACATTAACATTAGCAAAGCTGTGCGAAATGGCTCATACTGTTACCGCCTCTGTTTCACTGCAAGTATGTAATACTAACTCAACTATGTGTGTGTGTGTGTGTGTGTGTGTGTGTGTGTGTGTGTGTGTGGTATAGCTATATGTAGTGCAGTACATAGTTTTTGTTACAGAAGTATGCAAGCAAGGGCCCAGGCATTATCTCCTTTAGTGTACTATCTCTGAGCCTGCTGTCAGAAAGCCTATTTGAGGTTATTTTCCTTTCAGTCCAGGGGTTGAACTGGAGTCACACATTTATTTAATTAAAAAGAATTTGGTCAAGCATGACAGTGCAATTATGTGGTTATATCTAAGCAATCTTTCACACACATAAAAGCTTCTAGCGGTTATTAACCAAATATCGCTGTACAAACAGCCATCCACCGGGGTGCATTTTAAAAATAAAAAGGGAATAAAGTGTCATTATACGGTGGTCTGAGCAAAGTGAGACATATCATCTGGAAAATACAAAACTTTAAAAAATAAAAAAAGGGAAAATGTTTTGGATTCTATCCAGTGAGCCCCAAAGCCTATGAAAACATTTGAAAACAACTGCTGTCTGATGATTAATTATACTTTCATAGCTTCGTAATTAATCTTATTCTACAGATTCAACTAATTCCTACATCAATTTTGTTAGCTTTTTGTGTTATTTGCACCTTTTAAAAGACCAAATCCATTTTATTACACTTATTATACAAATAACAGTAACAATAATCTGTACCAATATGCATTGTACATTGAAGTGTATCTAAAGTGATCTTCAGCTCCACCAGCACATTAAACAGTAAATGATAAGGGTTTTACCATGAATTTTGCAATACCATGCTCTAAATTTTTTTTTAACATTTATTTATTTTACCTGTCTATATCATCTACATTTATATCTACTGTAAATATTTTTGTATATTAAATTACACAGGTATAAAAAATATGTCAAACCTGCTTTGCTAAGTAATATGGAATAAAGCAAGAAGGAAAATGAGACAAAAACATTTTAAATAATATGAGTTTATTTTTTTTCATGCCTTGGTGTTAAGAACATTTTCACTAATTAGATTATATCTGTGAAAGATACACATTTGAAATGATTTCTTAATTATTTTATTAATTTAATTTGATCTAATTAGTGTTTATATATATATATATATATATATATATATATATATATATATATATATATATATATATATATATATATATATACAATATGAATATTACAAATGAATTACACACACACACACACACACACATATGCGTGTATTTGTACACATATCTTTCATTTATTACAATAGAATTACATTTTTCTTCTATATTTACTTAATCATACCACTGTTATTAAGTACCATATGCATATACTAACACTTTAAGGGATCTATTGCAGGATTACAGATGAAATATGTAAAATAATACACAGTCTTTTGTCTCACATGTGAATGTTAACAGTAATGCAAACGCACAGTGCCTTCTGGATAATATGTGGTTTTCTCATGCAGGAATGAAAATGTTTGAAAATGCGACACAGTCTATGATTTAAGAGCACAGGGAGACTGGAGACACACGACACCTGCTCCGCCTCCTCAGATGATGGCTGGCTCGGCTGATGGGTCTTGGACGGAGAGCGGTTGTGGTCATCATTACCATATCACACACACTGATGCATATACACTCACATACAGGTCTCTGGCAACAATCCAATCAGCAGAAGAGCTTGTGGGTAGAGGCAATCTTGAGATGTTTTAGGGGAAGAGGAATTATAATCATGGCTCTCCATACATACAAATTCTATCTCTTACTCATTCTGTTGCACATGCATGCACTCTCCTTCTCAATCCTTTAAAGTGGGTCTGAGATCACAGGAATACAAAAGTGACAGAGATTTGAAAAAGCATTTCCTGGTAATAGTCATGCTTACATGAATAGTGCATGGCAAGCAAAGAGCGCTGAGAAGAAGGAAAGTAGGAAGAAAAATGAAATGAATGCTTTGTTGGATTGGGATGGGTGTTTACAGTGCACAGGTTTATAACCTTGCACTTTCAAATACTTGCAGTGAATTCTGAGAGGTTTAGAGTATCTAGGCAGCTGGACATGTAGGAGGGCCAAAACTTTTTGTGGTTCTCTAGTGAAAGATAAATGAGATGGCGGTAAAACTAATAGTCATGATTATATTTCAGGGTGACTACAGAAATTAGAGGAAAGCATCTAGGGCCACGGAAATATGACATTTGGGATCATGTCAGTGGGAAAGTTGAACTCATGTGTGGAAGACATGAACGTTTTATATTTCAAATAAGAATATGAACATAAATTTGAAGTCTCATTGTGCACATTTTCATAAATTGGTCAAAGGAAGGTTCACATTAAGACCTTTTAAAGGTAGTATTAGTTTATTTTTTTATTATTATTTTATTTGATTTTTCATTCATAATGTTCTTATATTTTTTCAGCGTTTTATTTGTGTTATTACAATTATTGAAAATATATTTTCTAAGAAAAGCTTACTGATGAATTTTACCCCACAGCTAACATTTTATGTGGACATTTCCTTTTTTATTTATTTATTAAAATTTATGGTTAATCTTTAGCCAAATAATTGTTTTATATATTGCCATTTCACCAATGGGACCGATTTGTTTGTTTGTTCCTTCATTCACTTTATTATATTTAATAATAAAGTAGTGATTATCCATATGTATTTACAATTTATCTTTTGTATAAAAGACACATTTTATATAAAATAGTATTATAATAGTCTGTAATAGTCGTTTAGAGATTTAAAGCATTTTAAAGGTGATTTATCTCAGTTTTCTTAGTGTTAATATTGTTTTCATGTTGAATCAAACCTGCTTGCATTCCCATCTGGTCATGCAGAAAGGAGACACTTCCCCTTCAGTGTCACTCAGTAGTTGATTGATTGACATGTCCATCATAAACAGGAAATAAAGCTGCACTGGGTCATGTGACAGAAGTGGTTCAGGAGTGTGAGCTTTGCTGTCATCTTGCCTTGTCTCTTCTCTCCCTCCTCCTCACTGGCACTCTCAGGCAATTCTCCCGATTGCATGTTGATTTATTAATTTATTTATTTTGCCTACCTTTGTTTCTAGCGCTCTCTGTGAGATTAGATGAGTTCAGCTGGCACTGCTTCGCCATCCGTCTAATCTGTGCGCTGTCATACTGATGAGGTCAATGCTGATACAAGGTTAATCAAGCATTTTCACAGAGCTGTTGTATCTTCCCTGTAAACTCTAGGAGAGATGGGCCTATGAAGCTGACATGAGCCGATGACGTCTAAACTGTCACGTTAACGGTAAAACATTCAGCCTAAAGTGGCAGCGCTCCTCTTTATGGAAACAGACATACAAATCAGGGCTGTGCACCCTGTTGCTCGACAGGAAATACTCAATGATGTATGTGTGCAGACAATAAATCAGATGACCAATTGGGCTTGACAATTCGCAAAGTAGTTCTGGGATCAAGGAAACTTTCTTTTAAGATAGACGATTGAAAGACTGAAAGATGGCGGAATGGTTTAGGGCAGCCTTTGAAATGAGAGGTTAAATTACATGCACCTATTTTCTTGACACAATATTATTCTGGGAGAAGAAGAGGACAGAGGCCAAAAGTGAACTAAATTAGACTTGATATAGCCTGACATATTTTGATTTAACAGCGTTTTCAGCACGGCAGGCTCATTCTTTCTCTCTGACTTCTCTTTATCTCGAACGCCCTGCAATGAAGTTTACTATCTGTAATGCATTTTTTCATTAATACACTGGGATGTTTAATTCGAGCATTGCACAAATTTGTTTCTTAATGGAATGTACCAGTGCATCTAAGAAAAGTGTAATTAATGTAATGTTTGTGGCGCTTGACTTAATAGAAGACATGGGTGAAGAGAGAGCAACTAGCAATCTGAGTGGAGTAATGGGATACAGAGCTTTTCTACATACTATGGTAACCATGGGGTGATTTCTAAATGCCATTTTTGTGTTTTTGAATGATGCTTATAGAAAGAGACACTTTTCATAGGGTTGTTTAGCAACTGAATTGTTTCATGAAAGGTCTTTAAAGGTAAAAGATCACCCAAAAATGAGTATTTGTTAAAAAATGTACTCACCCTCAGGCCATCCAAGATGTAGGTGAGTTTGTTTCTTCATCTGAACAGATTTGGAGAAATTTGCCATTGCATCACTTGCTCAGCAACAGATCCTCTGCAGTGAATAGGTGCCGTCAGAATGAGAGCTCAAACAGCTGATAAAAACAATACAAAAAATCCACAACAGATTTTAACAGAGTATATTTGTAATGAATATAATTTTGCTGATTATAGTCTTGTGACTCTGCACAATGCATTCTCATGATTTAATTAGCTTTTTCTCATATTTAACATAACAATTAAAATAGCTTTGCTAACATACCTGTAGCTCAAACAGAGTATGGAGAAATATGGAGATAGCAACGACAGGGTCATAAGTAAAATTCCCAGGAAATGCATAATAAAAATGTATGCCTTTTAATGCACTGTCACTTTGGATAAAAGCATTTGCAAAATGCACAAATGTTAATGTAAATAAAGTGGCTGATGCATTGCTTCATGTAGAGTGTACTAGACCCTATATGAGAGGACAATACAATGCTCCCTTCATAACATTTTTTTATTGTAATAATTTTTATAATTGCAGTGTTTGTTTAACTAGCCTTCACTTTGTGAAAAAAAAAAAAAATTGTTTAAATGTATTTTATTTAAATATATTTTATTTATTTATATGATATATTTATTCATTCATATGTGTTATATTTATTTATGGGAAATAAATGTGAGTAGGCTAATAAGCAGTTTTGTCAGGAACTATTGTGGTTACCCTTCATGGCAAAAGGGTCAATAACAGTAGTATGAGTTTGAGTGCTTGCCTCTCTTTTTGTTGATATCAACTCATTCTTTCTTTTGCTTTTCACTTCTTCACTCACATGTTGTCATTTTTGTCACTTCTTTCTGTTTCTCATCCCATGCTGTGCAGGTGTGCCGTGTTCTGAATATGGGTCTGGAGAGAGCAGAGCTGGATCAGTCTCTCAGCTGAACGAGGCTGTGTTAATTAAAAAATCACTATCAGAATCTCTGCTGGGTTTCCTGCCTCTTTCATTCCCACATTCGATTTCTAGCATTACTGCTTCTGTTTTCATCTTTCCCGGTGTCATCTCTTTCCTCTCCTCTTCTTTTGCTTCTTTGTATTTTGTTATTCTCTTTTCTCCTTTTTCCCCCTAGCCCCTTCCCTCCTGTGTGTATATCAAAAAGCAAAAGGTCAACAAAAAGTTAAAGTGAGGGAAAAAACAAAACTCTTTAATGTAACTCTCCCTCTGAATCGTATTTCTCAGGGACTGATGATCTGACAGTCTCAATTACATTTCCTCCGTTCTTTTGAGAGAGTGAGTCATGGCAAAATCGGAGAAGCGGCACGTTGTTCTTCTTTCACAGGCTCTCAAAGGGCTCCTAGCCAAGGCTATTTTACAAAAACATTTAGCAGTAATGATCAGATGTGCCGAATACTGTAGTGCTTGCGTAGGTCAGCTATTGGACTGAGAATAAAAGGGCACCCTCGGTTTTTCCTACACTGTCGATGTGAGTCGCCTCAGATCTTTACCTGAACAACAGAGGCGACAGGGACAAAAACAACATTACCTCCTGTGAAAGCCCCAGTCTTAAATGAGCCATTGACCGTTCCGTTGTATAACTTTGTGTTCAGGTGGTCTCTCTTGAGGACACCGAGGTTCATAAATGCTCTGTTTGTTAGACGCCTCCCACCCTTCTGCTCGCCCCGGAGCCCACAGCCACTTATCGGCCTTGTTTCCCCCACTGCTCACTCAATCTTTTTCTCGTTTGACTATCGAGAGGGTCAGTCCAAAATTTAACAAAAATGACCACTTCGTCTGCGCTAAGGCGAGTACACAACTGTCCGTGTTAGAATGTCACGGCAGAAGAGTTCTCGTAGTGCGATGAGTCACGCTCACAAATCCATTCCTAGTGTCGCATCGTTTTACGTGTGTAACTTAGCCTGTGCGCGAGGCAGAAAATGGGCCCAAAAATGCCTAGAAATTGGCAAGGGTCAGGTTGTTAAAACAATAAGAGATCTGGGCTGAAGAGTGTCCACTCCACGGCCACTTTGTACCTTGGAGCGCAAAAATTTGCTGCACGTTTCCTGAGGCGTGCGAGTGAAGGCTGAAATAGCCATCATTTAGATAAAAGATCCACTCAGTCACTGTAACCCACGCTTGGTTCTTTTTCCTCATCTTCATCATATTAACCAAAGCCAAATTCCTCATTTACCACGTTGATGTAGATTAGTCCCATCTGAGCGCCTAGCGTGGCGTCGACTCCACACAAGCTTTTAAAATCTTAAGTTACCGAGAGTGAATATTAGCGCCATCCTTATCTGTCAGATTAATCTGGCAGAATCAGATCTGATGTGCCATAATGGTGTATTTATACCGCAGTGTTCCTTGACCTATTGATGTAAGGATCTTTCTCTGGTTGGATTTTCTTCTGCTCTAAGGGTTTTTCATGGCTTGTCTGTTTGAGAGTCCAGTTATTGCGCTCGGGTGAAGATCTATCTGTTTAAATCCCGTAAAGAGTGTTTATATTAGACCAGAGTTAATACAACAGTCTACTGAAATTTAGGCCAGTGGTGGTTCAATGATCATATGACTAGATGGGGGCTGTTTTGTTTATGAAGTTATTATTCAGCTAATATGACGTTTCCATTAGCTTTTGCACATGTCTATTTATGTGCCTGCTAACTCTTGCTAGCGGCTAAAGCAATTAAACGCACATCTCTGTAGATAAATACAAGCAGAGTACATAGAGGGGCTTGCAAACAGAATCCATTAGCGTACAGGGCAATAATTCATGCACTTATCATGTCTGATTGTTATTTTTTAATCTGCATTTTATTTACATAATTCCAGGCTCATTTTCTCTGCACACAGTCACATATGATAAAAATGATCGCCTCAGTTTTGGGCTATAAACTTCTTAAGATTTCATGTCAAAACTGTAAACTGCTCATCTCTGTTTTTTTCCTCATCAGCCACTTTTCCGTGTTTGTTGCGTGTTGTGTCTGTCTGACACGTCGCTGTTGGGGTTTGTTCAGATAACCATATCACTCAGTTGTCACAGTGAGAGAGTGGCAGACGTGAAAAAGAAAGAGAAAAAAGGTCTCTGTGAGGGGCAAAATGTTTTTTCTCGCTAAATAAGATTTTTATTTTTGAGAAAAGCAACAGGAAAAACTAGACACTTGGCACAATAAAAGCAAATTGAATTGGTATTCACCATAACCAAACGTCAAGACAGAGGGTGTGTCTTATTACACTCCCTAGTGCCCTATGCATGGCCGTAGCCAGGCTTTGAAAATTAGTGAGGTCTGGTGTGGGGTTAAGAATTGTGCTATAATAACCCCTACAAATACAATTCATTATACGCACTAAACACTTTACAGACATGTAGATGTTTGTGAAAGATGTTTTCTCTGTTTTGGAGGGATGGTCTTGTTAAATAATACCTTATACCATGGTTTGACTGAATACTGGATTCTGATTGGCTGGCAGGTATGCAGTAAAACTGTTTAAAGCACAGGTAGTTCCAAGTCAGTTTATTCACCACTACATATTAATGCGCTGCTTTAACTGATAATTAACCCACACATATCATTCGTGTGCAACCATGCACACACACACACACACACACACGCAGAGAGAGAGCAATAGGTCGGAGATTGCATTCGCAGATCTCACAAACATTTTGTCACAAACACACACACACGCATGCACGCACGCACGCACACACACACACACAAACATGTTGTCAACCCTCCCCTGTGACTTTTATTAATGAAATGGTCTAGATACTAGATCGCTACATTATATTTCTCAGCAAGGAGGTGGTAAAATCACTGTTTTTGAAGTACACCTTGTTAAGAGAGATGCGCAGATGCAGGTGTAGGCTCACACAACCACCATTTCTGTCTCTCTCTCTCTCTCTCTCTCTCTCTCGACCAGTAATTAATTCATTTAAATGCTATAATTCATTCAAATAAATTTGATCTTACCGCACTATTTCATCTCTGTGTCTGATCTGAAGCCGGCAGAATTCTAGCGCTAACGAGCCGTAATCAATGAAAATTACCATAATTTTTACACTTTCTGTTCAAATTTTTCACTGCAAACATCATTAAAAGCTTTAACTTTCAATGCTAGCAAATGACCATGGTATAAGCGGGATAATGCATGGCTAGCAGTGTATTAAACAACTTTAATGCACTTCACGGAGGCAACCACCTTCTGCTTCACGTTGGGTGGTTCTAGGCCTCCATGATGTGCATTAAAATAATTTAATGCACAGCTAGCCATGCATTATCCCTTACTTATAGATGTTTTTCCTGAAAGCTGAAGTCACACCTGACTTTCAACTGGAAGGACGCTTTGCATTTCCGGTATCCATTGTTTGTAGTCAGATGTTTATTCCGACCTGATAATCCAACGTTAAACCTACTAAAATGTTTTAAAAAAGCACATGGCTGCATAGTGCCATCACTTTACAGTGTCACAGTGACTGTCATTTGTCAGTGCCTCACTCCTCAAAGTTTAATGAGTGTGTAGATGGCACGATGCTGCCAATGTTAGCTACATTAAAAACAGATGGGCACTATTTGAATGGGTTCCTATGGAGACCGGAACAGAAGAGCATCCAAACTGCAGTTAGAATTCATAATGGCAGCACTCATTGTTTACTCAGGAAAACACTTGATACTACAGGGCCGTTGAATGCTTGAATCTGATTGGCTGACGAACATTCTAAGGTGTGCAATTATTTTCAGGGAAACGCACAGCAAACGTAGTACCAGTCAGGTCTTGACCCCATTACATGTCCATATTACTTCACCAAATGATTTCAGTTATTTCAAAGGTCTAAAGCCTCATTCACACCAAGGATAATAACTATAAAGATAACAATAAAGATATAGTTCTAAAAATCTTTCTCAATATTAAAGAATAGCAAAGCCCACGCCACAACTATAATAATAGAGCACAGAGAAACTATATCACTGGAATCATTTTCAGAATTATTTTTTCCAACTGATGAACGATACAAACGTTGACAGCCAATCAGAATCCATCCTGCTGTTATCTTTATAGTTATTGTCCTTTGTGTGAACTGGGCTTTACAACAGCAAAATAACCAAAACTCACAATGACACTGACCAAAAAAGAAATAGTAAACAGTAGAATAAAAACAACAGACAATTTCAATGTTTTTGCCACAAAATTACATAATTGTATTATTATTATATTAATATATTATTATATATGATATTATTATTATATTAGTAGCACATACTCTATAGTTATAGTTCTTGGTGTGAACGGGCTAAAGACTTTAAAGATAACAATATTATTGTCCACACCAGCAAAAGATATCATCTGTTTATTCTAGCTTGTCTGCCACTTTAAATTCTTGAGATTGTTAAAGCAGGATGCATTCTGATTGGGTGTCAATGTCTGTATCATTAATCAGATGGAAAAAAAAATCATTCCGAAGGTGATTCCAGCAATATCGTTTCTCTGTGCCTTTATCGTTATAGCTGTGGTGTGGATTCTCTTTAATATCATGAACAATTTTTAGAATTTTTTTCTAAAAAATAAATTGTTATTATTATTGTCCTTGGTGTGAACAGGCCTTATCTCTCCCACTCTCTCTCTCCCTCACAGATGCACATACAGTTTGCACTCACGTAACATGCTAATGTAGTTTTTTTTTTACGTAAGTAGTTTAACAACTTAAAACTTACTCTGTTACAAACGTAACCTCGGTTCCCTGAGATACATGAACAAGTACTGTGTCTGAGCCATTGGTTCATTTTTAAAGTGTACTGCACGAACCAATGGCCGTGCAGTTACACTGCATTGTTGAAAAAGGCTTCAGTTCAGGAGAGCAAAAATGACTTTTTTCCCATAGCGTCTTAGCAGAAGCAGTACGAGGGAAGTATCGATAGGGAACTATAGGTTACTTCTCACAAGTGACATTACAACTGTGCTGTTCGTGAAAAAAAAAATGAACTTAACGTTTCACTATTAATAGAGACACTGCTGCCGAACACTTTTGAGAGACGCACAGACTCACAGAGGTAAGTCACACTCTGAAATGAAAATAATGCACACCCGAGGTGTAATGGCTCCTCCACGCATTATTTTCTAAGAATTCAATGGCCTGTCGTCAATTATTCCATACATTTTTATTGCATCAAAATTTGATAATACTAATAACAACTGATTTATAATAAGTTGTTTATTATTCATTCAACAATACATATTACAGTATATTACAGTATACAGTTATAGTTTTCATCAATAACCATTGCTAATATATAGATGATGTTTTAGCATGATGAAAATTTAGCTACTATACTGGATAGACTTCTTCATGGCTAGTGTTTGCATATTTTAATCATTAATCAAAAAAAAAAAAATTAAAAATAAACCATAAATAGTTCAAATATTTTGTGAAGATAAAGATATCATTAACCCAGTGTTCTGTCGATTTGTGCTACCTCCCATTACAACAGTAGGTAGTACAGTTCGACAACGAAAAATGCTACCTGTCAAATTATAGTTTATTAATGTATACACCAACCCCAACCCTAAACCTACCCTTACAGTAATGTAAATACAGTAATTATGTGTTGTTCAGGGTTGTGGCTAGAAGGGATACAGCTACTGCTGGAAACCAACAATAAATTACTTTCTCTACCTATTAGATCGTGTTTTATTAATGTCTACACCAGGGATAGGCAACGTCGGTCCTGGAGTGCCGCTGTCCTGCAGAGTTTAGCTCTAACCCTAATCAAACAAACCTGAACGAGCTAATCAAGGTTTTCAGGATTACTAAGGCTACAGAGAAGTGAGTTTTTTTTTTTTTTTTTTCAGGAGGCAGTGTAAACTCTGCAGGATATCGGCACTCCAGAACCGACGTTGCCTGCTGCTGGTCTACACCTACACCTACCCCAACACTAAACTTACCCCTTAGAGTAATGCAAATACAGGAATGAATGTTGTTCAGCATGAGAAAAAGGACACAATATTGATGTGTGCATGCCGTAAGCCCTGGTAGGACAATCTGACAGATAGAATATAATGTCTTGACACCGGACATTGCTGATCTCATAGCTGGCCACGGCCTTGGCCGATGATGTCAGTCAGCATACTGTGAACACTAATATGTGCAATAGCAAGGGCCTTCATACACTAAACCTAGGAACACTGACTATACAATTACCGGTGCCACAATTATCCTCTTATTATGAGATCACATATTAAAATCTAGCTGTATAAGACACCATGGCTAATATCAGTCTGGTAAGATTGTAACAAGAATCAATTGAATACATTTAAAACAGAAAATGAATTTTGTCAATGTTTAGGAGCATACTAGCATATTGATTTAATAAACATAAACTAAAAAACAACAAAATCTGATTTTGAGTCAGAAAATTGCCATTATGAAATGTTTGAAAATACTATTCTCCAATTCAATTCCGATGACTAGAAATTACCTAGAAATTGCTGACTCACTGGTCAGTGTACTGAAGTAGGGATATGATTGAGACAGACCCATATTTTAGGACTTCACAAGCTCTTTTTACCCCCCACATTTTTGTATCAAACAATCCTCCCATCAGGACAATGTTCCACTGTTTTCTTCCTAAAATTTCAGGATGCAGGTTTCTTGTTGTGCAGCTTTGAAGTGTGATGCTGTGTGTGTGAAATGGATGCTGTATCCTGTGCTAAAATGTATGTTGTGTAGTAGTGGATGCTTTAATCTGGTGGCTCCTGAGAGACTGGTCTCCAATCTCCCCAGCATCTGAGAGAGTCAAACACATCGCCATTACCATTAGAGCTCTCTCTCTCTCTCTCTCTCTCTCTCTCTCTCTCTCTCTCTCTCTCTCTCTCTCTCTCTCTCTCTCTCTCTCTCTCTCTCTCTCTCTCTCTCTCACACACACACACAAACAGAAATACAGAGTTTGAGCCGGCTGTGTGTGCCTGTTGAAGATGGATGGAGTTAGATGGAATGAGCCCTGTGTTACCTGTTACCACGGTGACTGCTGATGCTGATGCTTCTCGTTCTGATTCTCTCTGTGTTTTCCTCTTGAAACACCATTTTCTCTGACAGCATGATTACGTATGGGTCCGTAAAACATTTGCACTATTATTAGACACATGAATTGCGTAAAAGAGAGATGTGGGGGGAAAGGGGTGCCTCTGTTCGAAAAAGAAAAGGAGGGCATGTTGGATAAAGGAAAAATACATTTATTCATGAAAGAGAGTTCGAGATTCAGATGTAAAAGTGAGCATGAATTCAGAATTGACCATACAGTATGCATTTTACTCTTGCACGTTCCTTGTTTTGTGTGCTATTGGCATCATTTCAAAATGATGTGATGGTTTAGCATTGATATTAGATAAATTGTGTCAGGCTTTTTTAGCGAAGCTGTTTTACTAACATTAGTAGTGTGAAGCTTGAAGACGTTACATCTTTCTTGACAATATTTCAAAACTGTGTACATTCTCTGATATCTTTTTCTGATATCATTCTCTGATAACTTCTACAGCTCTGACTTCAACTTCTTTTCAGTTTTAACAGCTTCATCTTCTTAGATGACTTCAATTTATTAGTCTTCTTCGACTTTCACTTTTTCATACACACACACACACACACACACACACACACGTGTGTGTGATATTTGTTTATTTATTGCAGTTTCCAGTTTAGATGTGCACATCTTTTAGAGATTTTAGAAAAAATTTGATAAAACCATTAAGATGTTTATAATTTAGAATGTATATAAACTGCTTTCTATAGATGTTTATCAGCACTTTGAACACAAGAACTGAAGAAAGACATACGTGTTATCTATCCATCATAAAAATCGTTAAAACAAACATACCCTGTATAGGACATGTGAAGATAGAAGGAACACCAAGAGAAAGAGATTCGTAGAACTATAATTCTCTGAAAGTGCACACTGCAGTGAGATAGAGAGAGATGAGACAAGCGGTGCATCCATGAATACCCATCATGCAAAGATCACAGCATGCGTTTATAAACATGTGGCTTCCTCCTGCTGATGTGCGCAACACTGCCGTTCATTCAGCACGCCTCACGAAACCACGCTGTTAACATGGAACAGGAAAATACATACCATTTTTCATAACGAACGCCTAAATGAGACACATTTCTCAAATGAGATCAGAGACAGTATAGATTTACAGTAATGAATTATACACTGTTTACTGTATCCCATTAGATGGTTGTTACTGCAAATTCATTATCTCCAAACAATACATTGTGGTGGATCAAAACAGTATCAACAGCATACAGTTATTCTGTATAGATTCCAGTGTTGGTGCAATGTAACGCCGCTGAGCTTTTAAAGTCCCAGTAGATTTCATCATATGTAGGGTTTTCACATCTCATGACAACATGTGCTGCAAAAAGGCCTCTAAATACTGTCAGCCGAGGTCTTGAGATCAACACACATCAGCTTTAACTGCTGATGGAAATATAATGGTTGGAGAAAACTCAAGCATGTACATTTGACAGGCTCCTTGCTGAGAATTCCAGTTATTCAAAGGCTGGCTATTGAACGAGACCATGCAGAGACTTCATCCATCAAACTGATATAAATGTTGGACTTGTCTAATCGTATTGTTGCACTGCAAATGTCGTGACGGCGTGACAGCGGTTTGTGCGTCAATTATCAAGCTCTGCTAAAGGCAGGCTCTTTAAGATCCTTGTCCAGTAGAGTACCTTGTTGTCAGCTTCAAAGCATACTAATGTGGTAATGGAGAAACAAAGTCAAGCAAATGTTAAATTTCAACACAGGAATATCCAAAATAATACTGTTAAAATTAGCTTCAAATAAATTTTGTGATGTACCTCATTGCAGGTTGATTTGGTTCATGGCTTATTAAAAAGAATCTTTTAAAATCCCTAATGGAAAAATGTATGGACAAATACTTCCGGGACCAATACCACTGAAAAGGTCGGAAGGCACTAATGCACTCTGTTATCATAAATGCACCAAAGAAGTTCTTCAATATCTGTAATAATAATCCTGTAAAAAATATTTTAAATGCAAGAAAAGTTTAGCAAGAAGTTTACAAAAAAAGTTATGTATATTTTATTTATATTTTATATTTATATTTTATTTTATTTTTACTCTGAGGTTGGAATGGGCATTCATATTTAAAACACAGATTACTCCATTGAAAGTTCAGTGTACCAGCCAGCAGACTGATATTGTTCCATGATAGTACAGAGATACGACTTAATTAAAAAATAAATAAATAATAATAATAATAATAAATTGTCAGACATGTTGACCACATGACTAGGTAACACCATCTTATCACCATAAAGTTCAGAATGCGTAAATGTAATTTTGTCACAGCAGAACACAAACACAATATGTTGGTATGAACCCACCTGCTCAGATGACAGCGTATAAATCAGAGTTTACACCGCAGATTGACTCTCCACCTTTCCAACTCTGAATTTAATGCATCTCTGGCTTTGTGACACTAGTTTCCAAACATGTTTGTCTCAATTCAAAATTGCTTGTTGGTGTGACAAAACTTGGTGAACTAGCCATTGGAAGCTCATCAGGGAAAGATCATAAACTGTTGAAGCAAACTCTGATTTTACTCTGTATGTAAACCAGTGTTCTGGTGGCTTATTCAGCATATACTGTGTACATATATGATTACATCCAGTATTGTTTTAATAATATATGATTGCCCACTAGCACTCATTTTAGCAGTGTTATTTTTATAAGGGTTAAATGACTAGTCTAAACCCTCTCTGAAATTTAAAATGCCTCGTTAAGTATTTCAACCTGTCCCTGGCTCTGAATATGAGCAAGCTTATAAAAATGTCAGAATGCTAACCACTAAAAGCATGATTTTTTCAATGGATCTGACCTAAAATATATCCAGGAAAGATTACAACTTGCCTGAAATACTGACTACCACACCATTAGTTGTCCCTTTGCACCAGGTGAATTTATTTTTATTTTGTTTTTTGTTTGGCTGTCGACATTTTCTAATTTATGTGACTCCTTTGATGTATAGCTTCATTTAGCATTCAGAGGTGAATGGATGTTGTGGGCTTTCATGCATAGAACTTTCAATTATTCATGCATTTTGCATAACACGCACTTTACTGTCATTGGTTAAACTTGACACTTTTTTGATTGGTGTTTTTGTATGGGCTTTCACAGGGAATGACAATATGCTAGCAGGCAGTCTGTGTGTCTTGCTGTTATGAGGCAGTGTGTAATATACCAACATTACATGCTACATTAATTTGAATGCAGGTTGGTTTTTTATCTCATTTTCCCTCACGTAATGGCTTCTGTGGCCACTAATGTTAAAAACCTAATACTTATTAGAGCAATTTAAAGTTTCAAAGTTGAAAGGCACACAAAGACTAATGTGTGTAAGTGTGTGTGTGTTCAAATTTCAATGCTAACACTGTCGCTTATTGTCTTTTGCGCATAATTACAGACTAATATTTGCCTGACTTGCCCAAAGAATCAGCAGACAGTGCCGGAATTGCAATGTGCCAGAATAGTGACGCTTTACACTTCAGGGGAATCGCATTATGAGAGGAGCCAATGTTCTCAGGTGGGCATCAGCGGTTTAAATTCAACCATCAATCATGTGTGAAAGGCAAACCCACACAGCACACCTGAAAGACAAGATCACAAAAAAAATTCTCAGGAAAGTTAAATAAAATCCCAGGCTTAAACAAAAAAGGCATATGTAATAGTTGAGCATCTGCTATCTGAGGTCAAACAAGGTGTATCACTCAGGGAAAAAAAGTTCGCAATTAATGCGAGTCTCGCAGTGGGTGTGTAACTATACTCGTGTTGCTTTGATAAATCTGTGCACTCTTCTGGAACCTTTAACATGCGGTCCCCCTTCTCGTTACACACTTTTTTTGTCCTTTATCTCTGTGTTTGTAAGAACGGTGACTTACAAATAAGGTTTACTGAAAAAAGAAAAAAAAAAAAAAAACGCAATGAGATGTCCCTATAAGATATCTCTTTTTAATTAATAGGGTATAATAAGACAGTTAATTGCCAGCCACTCTCTGGAATTGTTTCTAGATAAAATAAAAGGTCTAATGAATTAGATTTTATTACGTGATGAAATCTTTCCCCCATCCGCTCGTACTCTTCTGTTTTTGGGTGTCCTTGTAACTTCCACTTTCCCTCTCTTAAAGGGATAGTTCACTCAAAAAATGAAAATCCTGTCATCATGCCATTCCAAACCTGCTTTTTGAATTCCCTATAGTAAAAAAAAAACATGCTAAACAGGATATTCATGCATGTTGCTCTTTTATCTACAATGAAAATGAATGGTGACCAGGTGCACCATATTGTAACTCTCAAATCATTTTTGTTCATTTAAATAAAGCTGAAATAATATAAAAATATTAGATGGACAATAGAGCTTAAAAAGAACTAAAGCATAAACAAAAATGAAAATATTTAAATATTAATTAATACAATAAATAATACTAATATAACACTGCTCCAGTCTTATTAATATATACTGTACAAATTTGGTGTGATTAGTAATAGATTCATGAGAACCAATGGCATTCAGCATTGTCGTCAAAACTGACATGATGCATCATGATGCGCCATATCTTAATAATTGAATGAACAACTTATTTAGTTATGTATAAATTTAGAATGCTTGCACTATAGTTCAATAATCAAGTATGCACTTTTTCTCTGGTGCTTTTTGTTATTTTTGTATTGTCGATTTTCATTGTATATAAAACAGCAGTGTGTACATTGTTCTTAATGTTGCTTTTTGTGTTCATACAGGTTTAAAACAACATAAAGGTGAGTAAATAATGACTGAAGTTTAGCTTTGAGTAAACTAGTCCTTTCCTTTCCTCACCTCCTGTGTCGTTTTGTTACTTTTTGTCTCTTACCTCTCTTTTAAACCCATGATTTAACTTATCTAGTCCTTTCTCTTTCTCTCCATTGTTTGACCATCCTCAGAAAAAAGGTCCATGTCAGAGACTGTGTGGTTCTGCTGTAATTCCACTGGTGGCTTTGCAGAGGACCATTTTAACGAGAGCTCAGGGAACTGTTGGAACGGGGAAGTGCCTGTCACCATCTTTTTGTGTTGCTTGCCTTTGCAAGAGAGAGACAAAAAGAGAGAAAGTGTGAGATTGTAAGGCAGTCTTACATTAAAAGTCCAGAATAGCGCTTTTTTCCACCCCCATCTCTGTTCGATAACTAGCAAAAAAGTAGACCACACAACTGGCTCTTTCCTGGTGTTGTTAATGAATGCATGTGTCTTCAAAGGCATAACTGGAGAGAAGTGAAAGCCCAGGCTGCTCCAAACCAGTCAAGCTGATCTTGCAGTTTAAGGGAAAAGAAAAAGAGACACATCTATGGTTCAAAATCTAAGGTAAATGAATAATTAGTGCATATCTTCCAGAATATGTGAAACCGTGCTGGCCATCAAGATATTTCAGCTGTACAAGATGTGGATCACTTAAGACACCTCAGGAGAAGATCAAAGACTGAACTTATGTAGGTCATAATGTGGTAATACCGGGCCCACATGGAATCTGTGCATGTAATATTCTGCGGAAAATTCCACAGGATTCAAAGTTCTCCAGTATCTTGCATGCTTGTTTATTAAATAGTTATGATAATTTGATTGGCTGAAAATTGGATTGTAGTACTCTGTAGTGCTTTCTGCTTAACATTCATGTAGAATGTGTGGCAAATAAAAGTGAGGGAGAGAAGTAAAGTTAGGGAAGGTGGTGGGACACAGTGATAGACAAAGAAAGGGACAAGCAGACAGCATGAGGCATGGCAGAGAAGCAGCCTGGACCACAGATACCTGTAAATAATTCACACTGGCTTTGTGTTTCACTGATGTGAAGCAGAAGAATTCCAAGAGCCTCTATATGCTACAGTACTAAAAAAGAAACACTCTGTTTATGTGCTTTGCAAGAAAGGCTATGAACTCACTGTGCTCACATATACTGAAGCCAGTGCAAACTATTAAAGTATTATTATATTTAATTTTAAGAATTGTATTTCATATTTAATTTTGTATAATATTGAATTTAATTTAATTTTATACCTTTTAGTCTATATATTTTTATGAAAATAACTGGAAAATATGAATTCATATTGTGTATATTTTTTCTTCCAAGTGTTTATGTATAATCCTGAAAATAAATTATTATTATTATTTTTTTTTCTTTTTGCATTTTTCATTCCAAAGTTGTACAGGTAACTTTGAATGATTTTTGAATTGTAATTTGCTCTATGCAAGATTTCAAAAGTTAGTTGGAAAATTATGGTAAACCTCATATAGCTGAGCACTGACTTTCAGAAAGAGGCTTTGATATGATAATCCAAGATCAGATTCACAGTTTCTCTGTCAGTGGTGCTGACCTGGGTTTGCAGAAGAAAACTGACCCCAGACCAGAATTTATTATTCTTCTTAGGTTTGAAAACACCCATTCTATACCGTGCTGTCATTTAACCTTCCATAAAGCATTCTGTCTCATATATATATATATATATATATATATATATATATATATATATATATATATATATATATATATATATATATAATATATATATATATATATATAATTACATTTATTTTTGGATGTTATTGACAATCTATTCTATAAGTACTGCCCCGTTCAGCACAGTGTGTAGTAGCTTATGTGGTATTTGAGTGTGTGTGTGGACGGCTCACTACGCTTGAAATAATTCAAAACCGCAATTCCCTCTTAATGTCAGAGCAGTGAGTCCAAATCGATGGTGTCCATTTCTGTTCCAGACCTCATCTGCAACAGCATGAAAATCGATTGATCTGAACCTTTCTCTACAAAGGGCTGCCGTCTTTTCCTGTTACAAATCTGTCCGTTGCATTGAAATGGCTATCAGGAGTTTTCATATTCAAAGCAGATTCCTCTCTAACAGCAGCAAAAGCATCATGCTCCCTTTCCTGCCAGCCCTGCTGATAACCTTCACTCGCCGCTGCTGATCCTGAATAAATGTCAGGTTGTTATCTGCTGTTTGTCTTTTGAAACTGGGTCCGTTCCCCTCTTAACCTGCCTCTTCAGGTCACAAAGCTTTGAGTAGAGACAAATCTGCATAAATATGTGACCTGCTCCATCATTTTGAGTTGTGTGCATGAAATGAAAAGGGTAAGTCTTTGCTTTTTAATGATAGGCCTAATTAATAATAATATGTGTCTAGTCCAAACCATTGTTGAGAAATAATAATTGAAATATTGACTGTCATAACTTTTTTTTGAGAAATTGACGTAAAGAGTCCAAAAATGTTACAGATATTTTTGACAAAATAAACTAAAAATATACAAATCCTAAACACTATTCAAGTTTGCATCATCACAAAAATATTTTAATGTGCAATGTTTCAGTTAATTAACCTTCCTCAGACTTACAGGTTTGCAAGGCTATAATATATATGTATATTTGTTATTGTTTTAGGTCTTGGGTGCCTTTTTAAGTACCTATTTTAGCTATTGTATAACTAACATGCAGTGGAAATTGAATGAAGTTAATATAATGTCAGGTGACATCAATTGCATGCTATTTTATTGATGTTTTTGTAGTCGAAGCACTGACTGGGGGGTTTAATAAAAGATGATACATTACAGTAGGTTTTATTGTATCTTTTAGCATGTACTTTGCTGTTCCTGTTTTTTTTTTTTTCATGCAGTGACAGTTTTAATGTTCCATTACCACATTAATCAGCGTCAAAATGACATTAATTGTTTGAAATTTGTCATAAAATAGACATGATTTGAAGGTTGACAGATTGTTTTATAAAAATTAACATAATACAAAAAAGCTGAAATTTAAGTTTGTCAGAGCGGCATTGCTATTTATGTCTAAAACTGGGTGCTCATTTGCCCAACCTGGCAACCCTGGTCAAATATGTAGGCTAAATATGGAAATTTATGGAATATTAATGAATGATCAAAAACTAAACAGTGGTCTCCTTTGGCTGGCTGTGTATCCATGAGTATATGAGAAAATAAAAGTTATAGAGGGTGTGTGTGTAAGGTAGTGATTATGAAAAACGGAAAGTGGCTAGTATAGCTGTCATATTAGCGATAGTTCTGTAGACGTGGGCACACTGCTCTTATATTAAACTGTCACAACCAGAAAGAATGTCTGGCCGTCTGGGCCACAGTGAGAACAGACGTCGGGCCCAAGGACATGTGCTGACATCAAGTCCCATGAATATTCTACTCTGAAATGAAACCTATAATTGTCTGGTGGGGTGTGTGTGTGTGTGTGTGTGTGTGTGTGTGTGTGTGTGTGTGTGTGTGTGTCAAGCAGATGGAAGTGAAGCAAATTTATCTTCTGTTATACTGGCCTATAATGTGTAATATAATATATTTGGAAGTATAATCAAATAAAGCTCTATTTTATAGATACAATACAATATATAACTTGACAAACATGACTTATAGTGAGCATAAGTTTATCTGGCTGTTTATTTCAGCGTGCATATTTGTGCTTATTCAATTTTAATGTACTACTTTATATAGTGCAGTTTTAATATACAACCCCTGCTTACATGAAGTAGCATAAACGTCAGACATTTGAACTAAAATGCACATTTTTATTTCCACTTTTCAGATCGTGGAAACCTTTAGATGTTTTAAGACCCTTCAGACCCTGAACTTTTGAAAGTTTATTTTTCTTTCCCCAAATGATACAATGACAATGATGATCAGGAGGTTTGCTCTCTCTCTCTCTCTCTCTCTCTCTCTCTCTGTCTCTCTCTGTGAACTGCATCTGCTACAGCTGTAATACATTAACCATGTCAGATTCGCTTTTATTAAATACAAATTAGATTCCTGGAGCTTTGCAGCTGCTGCATCTGTGCTAAAAGAATATTGAGCTTCCTGATACTCTGTATGTATTGTTCATTTGGCAATCGTTTTAAACTCTTGCTGTGTAGAGGAATGTAAACATATTTTTCTTAACAGGTGGATCTTCCAAAATGTTCTAAGCTCTATGTTTTGGATTATATGTTAAAAAACTGCATACACTTTGGGGTGAATATGCATGTATGTAATTTTATTTTACTGATTAATTAATTAATTTATTTTAAAGAAATTAATACATTTAAACAGCAAGGATACATAAAACTGGTCAAAATTGACATTAAAGCAATCTAAAATATTGCATTTCTGTTTCAGATAAACTTTTGAATTTTCTGTTTATCAAAGAATATTGAAAAATTATCACGATTTCAACAAAAATATCAACCAGCACAACTCTTTTCAACACAGATTTAATAATAATAATAATAATAATAATAATAATAATAATAATAATAATAATAATAATAATAATAATAATAATAATAATAATAAATGTTTCTTGAACACCAAATCAGCATATTACAATAATTTTTGAAGAATCACGAGACACTGAAGAATGGAGCAATGATGCTGAAAATTCAGTTTTTCAGTTAAATTATAATAATATTTCACAATATGACTTTTTTACAGCATTTTGCATCAAATAAATGCAAACATGTTTTGATGAGCACAAGAGTCCTCTTTCAAAAACATTAAGAAATCGTACTGAGCCCAAACTGTTAAATGATAGTGCTGTGAACCTGATATTTGCCATCTCATTTGTTATCATATATTGTAAGTTTATGATTTCAGTATAGCACTTGTCTGTAAGAAAGTGCTCTTTAGTAATCAACGTCCATCTGAGTGGCTTTGGTTAGTGAGTGGTCTGTTATGTTCTGATTTGTTGTTTTTTTATTTTTCTGTCAAGCTCCATTAGTACTCTTCACCTCAGGAGCTGTTCATTCTGGGGCCATCTATCTATTAAAGTTTCACGTTTTTTGATGTTGTGCCCTTAACAGATGCTCACTTGATCAAAAAGGATTCTTATACAGATGGTACGTACAGATAATGTTAATTCCAGGCACACAACGCTGAAGTAAAAGCCCTTGGAAGAGCAGAAGGCTCTTGAATTTTCATATTAATAGTTGGAGAGGAACTTTACAGTGTACTACAAAACCTTTTGCTTAAGATTGTGATGAAATTGAAGTAGCAGTAGTTCCTTTCTTCCATATTGTTATATAAATCTTAGTGAAATGATTGAACAAAAACTAAAAAAATTTAGGACTTGGTTCAGTTTTTGATTGGATGAAGGCAGATCTACAGTAATTGTAAGCTTGTAAGGAAAGGGCGGTGTTTAGGCAGACTAACTGCTTAGAGAATTCAATTCACCAGAAGATTTTGATTTTAATAAAAATGGTGGGCAAAACTAATTTTACATCTTTAAACATGCATGGATGATTTGTTCACAATGAGATAAATAACATGCATTTAGAACATAGATCCTGTGGATTTTCATTTCATACCAATTTTAAAGGCATAGGCCAAAATTGCTTAATTTGTAGGTCAAAATGCCCATTGCTGAATTCATATGCATGCATGCAAAAAAAAAAACTTCCTCCAAGACCAAATACATTCAAGTAGATTTAATTCCTCTTTCATGATTGTGAAAACTTACATACTGTACTGTAGTGGCAGGGTTTCAGTCAAATCCCCTACACCTCTTTATGTAATTTAATTTGCATCACTCTTTTTCCCCTTATAGTAGACAATTATAGTAGATATTGCACAAAGCAGCTCAGGAGAAATTAACAGCTTGACAGAAATTAAGTGTGAAATTGCTTCAGCAACAGGTACATGATAAGGTTATAATTGTTTGCCAATGAATACCTCCCCCCCCACCTCCAAAGAGGATTGTTTTTTAAGTAAAAGGCAGTTTGAGAGTTCAGTACAAAAGAACAGGCGGAAACGAAAGCCTGCAGTGGTCAATGTGCCCACTGTCGTCCCTGTGGCCAACTGGTATAATGCCAGCCTAAATGCATTCAGATTGTTGTCACCCCTGTGTTTGTCCTCTGACCTCTGGAGTGCAGTGAGGCTAACTGCTTTTGAAGTCAGGGTCAGGGTTTAGTCTGCTCAGCAGATGTCTCTGAGAGTTTAGGCAGGAGAGAGGAATGATTTGCATGTTTTCCACAATGCAACAGGAAATGGGTGACATTCTTCATGGAGTTTTTAGTTTGGCCTTGAGAAAGCTTAAGTCTTTTTCAAATACACAGACACAGTTACAGCTACAGATGCAGACTTAGAAAGTTGGAGAAACAATATTCAGAATGCAGCTGAACTGGAGAGTCATGGTGTGTTCATTTAGCTTCCTGCTGATGGGAGACCCCCTGCCCTGTCAGAGATCAAGGGAGAGCTATTTAGGATTCTAGAGGGCAGTTAAATGATGGCCTGGCTGTGCTACGTGTGTAAATTTGTACCATTTCCGTCAATTATTAAAGCTCCCAATGGACCGCTAACACCAAGTGGATTTATCATGCTTTGGAAAACCCATGATACTGCTTCTCATTTCACTTAATAGCCCCCACTATGAGATAGTTCATGTTGTCATGATTTTTTTCACCCTCATGTTGATTCATTCCTGTTTGACTTTCTTTCTGTTGTAGAACACAAAAGGAGATGTTTGGAATACTGTGCTGGTTTCCATGCATTTACAATGAATGGGGACAGAAAGATTCAATGTTTAAAAGGGACACAGAAGCACTATAAAGGTATCATAAAACTCCAAGGGTTCCATAGAAAATCACCATATTTTGGTCTGAAAAATCCAGGTCCATTTGACCTGCATGCTATATTTAAATAGTGAGAAACAAAATGCAGCTTGGAATTTCGAAAAGGCTGAGCAACGGTAGACTGTTTTCAAGCAATCCAACACCCCCGCAATGCTGTTTTTCTCCTGTCTGACCTCCGTGGAATGAGTAATGAACTGGAAAAAAAAAATCTCATGTAAAAGGTGGAGTTCCAGAACACGTTTACTCATTGCGTAATTGTCACTGACCAACGGTAGCTCAAAGGTGTTTTCCCGCATTAAAGTTTGCTTTTTGTGAGCTGTTTCGAACACCGAAACGATTTTGTTCGAAATAATGTCGTATCAGTTTGTTCTTAGATTTTGTTGTATATTGGGGCCTTTACACATTTCCTGTCCCAGCAAACCAGCTATATTAAATCCCCCCATCATTCAACTAACGAAATGAATTCATTGACAGGACACTAATGAAATAACAGCGATTCAGGAATCTGAAGACAACTAATTATCCAGCAGTCCTTACTTTTTACCCCCGTATTAGACTAGCACCCCCCCTCTCTTTCTCACTTGTTAAGAGCCTTTGTTTCAGGTAATTGATCCAGAGCGGCTTCTTGAGATGCCACAGCGCAAGATTAATGTGCAAAGAGTTGCAGGATCTCACTTTACCCACACTCCGAGCAGGAAGTGTCCTGCAGATGGGCTCCACACAGCTTTGACGGCTTAGTTGCACCACCTCCCTGCTGTGCAACATGATGCTACCTGCGACTGGCTCTCCGAGGACTTTGGGGGGGTTGTCGGATGTGTCAGCCCCCACTGAGCCGACAGGTGCAGGTGTGTTCCATCTTAGTGATAATGACGAGGGTGGGGATTTTGACAGCTGGACCCTCGGACATCTTCCAGACGGGCACCTGTGGAATCCAAACATGCTCAGGAAAGATGTGTGTGCGCTTGTCCGCACAGCCCTTCTCCTCTATCTGCTTTCCGTGGGGGACTTTCACCCAAAACATACTAATTAATTTCTTTGTTTTACTAATTAACGCCTTCTTGGCCCACGTTAGCATGTGTGCTAATCTGTGGCTCAGAGCAACTTGATGACTCGAGACGCGATTAATGGCTGCCTGTCAGGTCTGTCCCTAGCAGGGACTTTAGCAGTGCTTTGTGTAATATTAATAAATTACGTTAGGCTGGTATTTCATCTATTCTTACAGGGATTGTACCTTTGAATTATAGAAGAGCAACGCGAGGGGAAGTAGCTAGCCTGTGCTGTAAAAACGAACACAATAAAGAACAAAAGGCTAGTAAGCACTCCTTCAAACTGACATTAGATCTTAATTTGGGTCGCAATATAAAGTGATGTAGGCAAATCTACAGGGCCCAAATACACAGTTTCGTGGCCCCATTAGTGATAAGTGCTCATGTTCTGGTGATAGATGCTTGTGTATTAGACTCCACTCCGGCTCTCATGGGAAGTATGAATGATTCACAGCGAATAGTGGCTTTTGTATGTAAAAGTAGACCCTGAATAAAAAGACACGCTCTTGCTGTGCTGACATTGATTCCATTAAACATGCTTAATATTTTAACAGACAGATAATACAAAGAATATTTGTTATGTTCTTGTTCATGGCATGATAATTTAATGTATTACCCGAAAACGTTCCAGTTTGTACACGCCATCGGTTTCAAATCAAAAAACAGCTGTGATGCAGCATAGAAGTTGAAAAATGACTGTGAATCGCATGAATACTGAGAGTAATATTGTTTTTTTCTGATGTTAAGTCAATAATTCACCCATGCAGATCCTGAAAGCAGTATGTGTTTGGAGATATTACTGAAACTGCAATATGTTGTTCATTCCATATGTTTGATATGGCTTGGTGAGCAATACGGTTGACAGTGTAGATAAAAAGCAAAGCATAGCATTGCTTTACCCTGGAACAATACCATATAACATGTCGACTTCCTCCATTTTTGTCCTGCAGTTTTTCCTTTGAGGTGTCAGGGGGCTTTTTCTGTAATGTGATAACAATCAAACTGATGAAATAGAAAACCTACTTGTGTCATTTGGGGGAAACACACATGCATAAATTGTTTTCTTCTCTTCTCCCGTTTCTTTCAATTTCAGACGAATCTGCTGTGGATTAGGTGATACATCGGATGAAGGCACACTTAACCAAGCATCTGTCCCGTGAAGAATGTGTGAAAGAAAGAAGGTGTGTCATTATATATTTGGATCAGTCACAGCGGGCTTGATGGAATGGGAGTCTATCCGAAATCACTGATACACGGATGCACTTTCACATTTCCTGAAATGTTCTCTATTAACCTGATTCACCATTTCTGGCAAGTTTCCCTGTTTTAACCTGATTGGACGGCTGTTGTGTATAACAGCTATTGAAAGGCCAGTAGCTATTGGAATCATTCCAGTTTTTTTTCTTTCTTTTTCCTCCAAAGGATGCAACAGTCTTTAGATGCTTCTTTGAGCCCCTTATTAGTATCGATGTAAGTGTGCAGTTTGGATAAAAAAAAGTGCACAAGTTGACTATGATTTTTCCAAGTTGGCTGTCAACATATTTGTTGGGCCTAGATTAATAAAATGCTGGATTTTTATTTATTTATTTTTTTATTTATTGTTAGTCTGTGATATTAGTCGGTTAACTGATTAAATCTATTGTAAAGTGTTAAGGCCCATTCACACCAAGGACGATAACTATAAAGATAACGATAAAGATATAGATCTAAAAATCATTCTCCATGTTAAAGAATAGCAGAGTCCACACTACAGCTATAATGATAAAGGCACAGAAAAACAATATCGTTGGAATCACTTCCAGAATGATTTTTTTTTTCCAGCTGATGAACAATACAAATTTTGACACCCAATCAGAATCCATCCTGTTATCAAAAGCTTGAGAATTTAAAGTGGCAGATGAGCGTGCACTTAGAATAAACAGATAATATTGTGTGTTGGTGTGGACATTAATATCGTTATCTTTATAGTTATCATTCTTGGTGTGACTGGGGCTTTACCCAACATTCTTATCATTTCCCACTGATTTAAAAGGGGTCATATGATGCGATTTAAATTTTTCCTTTCTCTTTGGAGTGTTACAAGCTCTTGGTGCATAAAGAAGATCTGCAAAGTTGCAAAGACTAAAGTCTCAAATCCAAAGAGATATTCTTTATAGAAGTTAAGACTCTGCCAAGCCCCCCTAAAATGGCTCGTTCTAACACGCCCCCACATCTCTACGTCACTATGTGGGAAGATTTGCATAACGCCACCCAAATGTTCACGTAAAGAAAGAAGGCATAACTTTTATTCTCACTGTTGCCGCCAGCGCCACGTTGTGGAGACGTTCTGTTTCATTGTGAAAGCGAAGCTACTTTGTTTTGCCTTCCAAAAGAGGACACAACTAGAAATCAGTGGTTAAGTTGTATTTACAACACTGTTCCAGAACAGTTCCATCCAAATATTCAGATGTGTGCAGTGCATTTTGCAGAAGACAAGGACTGTTTCCTGTAAGGGTAGCCTACGGTCTGTTTCTATAAAGTGGGGCAATTCCAATTTTGCAAGGACAGTCTGGTGCTTCTGAAACACAGTCTGTAAGTACGTTTTCATATGTAAAGGATTTGCCACTGATGAATCAAAAGTTTTGCGCAGTGTAGAGTAGTGCTTGTTGTTTGTCGTTTCTCTGATCACAAATGCAGACATGTTTTTATGTTTACGCAGTGCAATACGCAATGCAACACGTAAAAAGACAGTATAAGTCATTATAATCAGTAATTATGTCCCCACTGGATGCAACAAATGCCTCGTTTGTAATTGGTTTTATTGGTTTTGTCTTGTCGAACCGGGACACACGGCATGAAAGTATGGTAAGGGGAGTAACATTTCTGTCACATGCTTGAGGCATTCGGCCAATCACAAAGCACTGGATAGCTGACCAATCAGCGTACACCTCGCTTTTCAGAACGATGAGCTTTGTAAAAATCACCAATTCACTCAACAATCTCAACAAATTAGAATATAGTGACATGCCAATCAGCTAATCAACTCAAAACGCCTGCAAAGGTTTCCTGAGCCTTCAATATGGTCTCTCAGTTTGGTTCACTAGGCTACTCAATCATGTGGAAGACTGCTGATTTGATAGTTGTCCAGAAGACAATCATTGACACCCTTAACAAGGAGGGTAAGCCACAAACATTCATTGCCAAAGAAGCTGGCTGTTCACATAGTGCTGTATCCAAGCATGTTATCAGAAAGTTGAGTGGAAGGAAAAAGTGTGGAAGAAAAAGATGCACAACCAACCGAGAGAACCGCAGCCTTATGAGGGTTGTCAAGCTAAATTGATTCAAGAATTTGAGTGAACTTCACAAGGAATGGTCTGAGGCTGGGGTCAAGGCATCAAGAGCAACCACACACAGACGTGTCAAGGAATTTGGCTACAGTTGTTGTATTCCTCTTGTTAAGCCACTCCTGAACCACAGACAACATCAGAGGTGTCTTACTTGGGATAAGGAGAAAAAGAACTGGACTATTGCCCAGTGGTCCAAAGTCCTCTTTTCAGATGAGAGCAAGTTTTGTATTTCATTTGGAAACCAAGTTCCTAGAGTCTGGAGGAAGGGTGGAGAAGCTCATAGCCCAAGTTGCTTGAAGTCCAGTGTTAGGTTTCCACAGTCTGTGATGATTTGGGGTGCAATGTCATTTGCTGGTGTTGGTCCAATGTGTTTTTTGAAAACTAAAGTCACTGCACCCGTTTACCAAGACATTTTGGAGCACTTAGTGCTTCCTTCTGCTGACCAGCTTTTTGAAGATGCTGATTTAATTTTCCAGCAGGATTTGGCACCTGCCCACACTGCCAAAAGCACCAAAAGTTGGTAAAATGACCATGGTGTTGGTGTGCTTGACTGCAAACCAAACCCAACAAACAATAAACCCATAAATAACAAATGGGGTATTGTCAAAAGAAAAATGAGAAACAAGAGACCAAAAAAATGCAGATGAGCTGAAGGCCACTGTCAAAGAAACCTGGGCTTCCATACCACCTCAGCAGTGCCACAAACTGATCACCCCCTACCACGCCGAATTGAGGCAGTATTTAAAGCAAAAGGAGCCCCTACCTAGTTTGTGTTATTTTTTATTTTTTTATTGGTCTTATGAAGTATTCTACTTTGTTGAGATAGTGAATTGGTGGGTTTTTGTTAAATGTGAGCCAAAATCATCACAATTAAAAGAACAAAAGACTTAAACTACTTCATTCTGTGTGCACTGAATTTATTTAATACACGAGTTTCACAATTTTAGTTGAATTACTGAAATAAATGAACTTTTCCATGACATTCTAATTCATTGAGATGCACCTGTATATGCATTTGTATTCAGATATTCCATAATTTTGAGACAAACCATGTTTCCAAGGACAGAATGAAAGATGTGCAGGTATTCCAGAAGCCTCTGGAGCTCTCGGACCCCGGTTAATTCAGACTCTGTTTAGAGACTTCTGTTTTATGAGTTCTGATGGGTCACCTTGGTACTTTCCGGTCAAGTGTGTCCACACACAATCTCACATTGTCCCATGGGAAGAGGCATGGATCAGCTGACAGATGTTATTGTTTTTCCTCTGTAAAAGCACCTCCCTAAGGTAATTGCTCATTGTGGATTTGAATTTCATCAGGAAAATATGCCTTAAAGGGCCTTTACTATTTAAAATAGGGCTGTAATGATGTAATGTGAGCATTCTAGTTATATTGCATTGCTGTCTTGCGGAGAATATTGGGTATGACACCGTCTAAATTGCTAGTGAGTTATGCAACATAGCAAATCCAAAATAATTGCAGTGTTTTATGCTTTGTTTGAAACCTTTTTATTTATTTATTTATTATTATCATTATTTTTTGAATGCTCATTTGGACCTCTTGCTATTAATTTGATTTACATTGAGACTCATTTAAATAGCTCTTGCGAATTACAGAATTGTCAGTGATTAGGATTGGTTACAAACTCAAGCACTGTCAATTGTTGGAAAAAAATGTTATGATCTTGGATGGCCTGAGTTTGAGTAAACTTTCAACAAATGTTCATTTTGGGGTGACCTGTTCCTTTAATTCCTGCAGTGTTTCAATTATGCATTGTACTTTGTATACATCGACACATTCAACTACGGAAAAACTTGATAGCTTGATTATTCTGTGCATGTCAAGATACTTTATTATTATTATTATTATTATTATTTTTTTTTTTGTGATCAACTTTTTATTAGTCTTTTACATATAACAAATAACATCAAAACATCCATTCAGGATAAAACGCAAAAACAACAACAACAGACATATAATCAATTTACATATTCCAATGAGTATGTCAAGATACTTTATGATGTATCTAAATGGAGTCAACATTTTTCAAAGTTAGTTGACCACAGCATGTAAAATAATGCAGTGCTAAGTATCTCTTTCTGACCAACAGTAAAACAGAATCAGCTGAGGTTAAAATGTATAAACTCATGAATACAAACACCAGTCTTCTCTTTTTCTTTCTTCCAGTTTTTCATTTCAAGTCACTCAGTCTTTTCTTGGCTCACATATTTTCTCTCTTGCTCTTCAAGCAAAACTGGTCAAGTAAACGTAATGGACTTTGGCAGGGTTGTGTTGTCAGATCCCAGAGCTCCAAACAGTAGAA
Source organism: Cyprinus carpio (assembly GCF_018340385.1). Taxonomy (NCBI): domain Eukaryota; kingdom Metazoa; phylum Chordata; class Actinopteri; order Cypriniformes; family Cyprinidae; genus Cyprinus; species Cyprinus carpio. The sequence goes on along the minus strand of NC_056607.1, from coordinate 11,882,138 downwards.
GGGGCAGCCAGAGGGGACATGACCAGTGGGAGAGAGGTCTGGCTGGGTTAGCTGAACTATGCTTTGGCCTTCGTCAGCTGATGGAGCGCTTTCTTCCAGGTGCCACCAGTGGAGACTTGAGCCCCTCAGACATCTCTGACAAGGATTTTTCTAGAACGATGTAGGAGCAGAAATGGCCAGGTGAGGAAGAAGTGTGCAGTTAACCAGCACCACTCCTCTGAATTCATCTAACGCTGTTGGGCCCAGAGAACTGCTCAGAATCACAACAAGGTATTGATCTATATTTCTCTCCGATTTATTTTGCTAGGCACTTGTGGAGGTGAGAGTTGTTTCCGCTAGCTTCAGCCAACATCGAAATTCTTTCTCTTGATGTGAAAGGAAACCTGATGAGGTTTAAAAACAGATCGCTGTAAAACTAGTGAAACGAAAAGACAACAATGTTGTCTTAGCACTTTAAGTAATTCTGCATTACATTCAAAAGATGATGTATAACAAAATAAATTGTAGGTGTTCAGTTGTCAACAGAGAAGTCCTCAGCTAACAGAAAACATTCTGGCAAGGTTATCTGGTCTTCTCAAAGCATTGGCACCACAACTTTATTTTTATTATCATTATTATATATATATATATATATATATATATATATATATATATATATATAAACAACTTATATATATATTTTGTGTGTGTAACATGTAAGGTGGATGCTAATGCAACATTTTTTAATGTTACTACTTGTTTCAGAATGTTCAGAGAACATTTAAAAGTAATGTTCCCATAATGTTTGAGAAATTAATGTTCCCTTAACGTTTGCATAGCCAAGAATGTTTTTAAACCTGGATGTTTCCATTGATTTTCATTGAATGAAATATAGCATTAGTAGTCATTTACCTTAATTTTGCAGCACACTTGTTACACAATCCCCCTAAAGTAGACCAGAATACATCCAGAATAGAATGAGGACATGTAATGGGCCAGAATTAAACCCACATCTCCAACGTGAACATTGTAGCTTAGCAGGTCTGGAGGATGTGAGCTAACCACTTGGCGAACATTACCCATTCTCCCTGTCTTACTGAGTAGCACTGAGTATGTGTGCAAATCACATAGTATGCAGTATTTACACTTTTTGCCCCAGATTTTGCATGGAGTGTGTATGTGTGTTCATGTGTGCTTTAGGCGTGGCTGAGTGGTAAATCTGAATGTGTCGTGCTGGCACTGGCATGGCAGGGTGTTTTGCGCTTTACTGACTGTGATTGAGAAGTATGTCAGGAGGCCCTGTATATGTCAGGCTAATCCATTCAACAGAGAGATTTACACACCTGTCAGATGCTCTGTAGTGGGAGCCAGACATTATCTGAACAACGTCAGTCCCTTTTTCAGCCTTCACTCTCCGTTTCTGATTTTCCTCTATCTTTTCCAATTTTATTTAAATCTTCTCATCTCCCTTGTATCATTTCTTTAGCTTTCTAGACTTTTAGTGTTCACCCCCCCCAACACACACATTTTAACAATTTATTTAAGTCCACTTACAAGAAATATAAATAAATTATTAAATTATCTTTACTTTCACAAAAGTTAGTATATTCTTCTAGCAATAAAAAAGAAGAAAATTACAAACAATAGGACAAATACAATAGAAAAATACAAAAATTATAGCCTAAACACGGCATAGTTGTCACCGTATGAATTAAATATACAATGATTCTTATTAAAGTTACTATTGTTTTCAGTGAAGAGCAGTGAATGATTCTCTCTTTTTCTTTTGCTGTTTGATTAACTGATTAACTTTTAATGACCTAGACAGCAGCAGGTTTAATATGCTGCTATTACTTTAAGACCGAATGCACCAATTTAGTGATACACATTTCTTTCTTTTTTTTTCGCAGCTCAATATGCTTTTATCCCTTATTTAGCATCAAGCACGTCCAGCGTTCGCATTACATAATTTGACTTTGAGATCAGCGGGGTCCTCTACAATATCAGATGTTCATGCAGTCTGACCAATAGCATGTGGGAGTTATTGATCACATAACTCTGAAACACACACTTTCTCACTGCAGCGAGTGAGGGCTATACCTGCGACTCAGCAAAATCAATGAGGCACTTTTTAATTAGTTTGAACAAGCCTGGGTGACTTAGCCGCTGCTCCTACACAAATATACACACACTCTTATGCACCTGATGGTGTGCACCAGAGCTCTCTGTGATACTCCAGATAAGAGTGTAATCTTTGTAAACTCCTTCTCATTGCAAAATAATTGCAGGTTGATTAAGAAAAGAGACATTGATTTCTGGACGCAGAATGAAGATAATTGTGGTACAGTACGCACATCAGACAGTACGTGAGGGGTTGTCCTGGGTGCTGTTGCTATAATTGCTAATTTTCCAAATGATTAAATTCAAGGAAACAACTATTCCTTTATCCTATAAAAATAGTAGCAGCTGTACTACAACATTGTAGTTTAAAAACTAAAAAATATGTGCTTATCTCTGTGATGTATAAATAATCAGACATGTGTATAGCAATAAAACATAGTACATGTGTTTGTGAATCAAAATTTACAATAATTAGGTGATGCATTAACTGTAACTTTTTGGCTATTTTTAGTGCTTAATCTGCATTAGATGCAGCCGTGCTGTGAGTATAAAATGGTGGTAACAAAATCGGTCATTGAAAAAAGTGTAAACAATTCTTACAATGGTAATAAATGGAAATACATGCCCAAGATGACATTGCAAAATGATATTTGGTTGATTCTTGCACATTTCATACCACTTTCACAGTAAAATGTCCATCAAATACACGTTCAGTTTTAGCCAAAACAGGTGAATGTCAATCTGGGTATGTTTTATACTATATGTTGGTTATTGTATGTTTTGTGGCATTGAAAATAAAATGTCTGGTAGGTGACTTTAATAGGTTACTGCTTTACAGAGTTGAAAATAATTTCAAGGTCTCATGAAAATAATACTGCCTACATTAAATCCCACCTTAAACCTACAGTGAATGATTATGTTAACAAATGCAGAAGTGAAATAAAAACACATCATAATTTGTGTAAAAGAAATAAACTTTTTTTTTTTTTTTAAATAGATAAAAATAAAAAGCATTTTGCTGCCACTAGTGGAAATCTTAAACGGAAATTGCAGTGAATTGTATGTATAGTTTCACAAAACATAGGTAGATCCTTTTTCCCCAATGAGTCTGGGTTGTATGACGGCATCATTTCCTTTCACAAACCTAATATCTTCCTGTTTTCCTCATTCTTCTAGTTTTTTGCCTTTCATGAGAATCTCAGGAGCATTTGCTATTGCTTTGAAAAGACTCTTCCTCTAACAACTGAGGTGGTGGTCCATTTATGGTAAGTCGATTTGTTATGGTGCCCTTGTGATGAAACTGCTTGTTTAAAGGAAAAAAAAAGTTTTTAAGAAAAGCATTAATGCACCATAGAGCAAGCAACTTGATGGAAGTCTGCTCTATTTGAGCAAGAAAAAAAAAATGAAAGCAGGAAGTGAGACGCTGTCAACATTCTCCCATGGCGCCCCTGTCACATCAAGCCCACATTAACTGACAATGTTGCTGTTTTAGAGAAGAGTTATTTTGAACAAGAGCCTCTTCTTTAAACCGCTGAACAAGTACAAACAGCACAGTTACAGACTGTTGAGAACAAGAGAAAAGAAAGAGAGAGAGAGCGAGAGAGAGAGAGAGAGAGAGAGAGAGAAATACATGAGATAGTTGTAGAGATAGGAGCCATACGTGTCTATTTTTGTACTGTGTGGACTGGCACTTCTGTATGCTATTTAGCTGACAATGCTAATGCTATATTGTTGTACTTAGCACAACAAAGATTGCAATTGCTGGCCAAAAATCAAAACTCTGAAAGCTGGAAAAAGTTCTGATTGAATTTTAATTGATTTGATATCAGTTTTCCCACTCTGAATGTGAGTATGACTGAGCCAAACTTGTCCGTCACCAGACAGACCATCAGTCTAAGGCTACATTCACAGTGCAGCAGGATGTGGTGCTAAATATGGTTACATTCAAACAAGTTTGGCTTTTAATAAGAATACCAATCACATTTTACAGTATAATCAAAATGACTTTCTTATATTTTTTAGGCACAGGATCTGCACATTAACTTACAGCCCAGTTTTAACATATGCCTGTCTCTCTTTGCTAATGTGTCTGGAATTGACTGCACTATTTATTGGATCCACTAACTGGCAGTACTCACAATTGTAATTTATATGAGGAAAATCAGCACTGTTTAACTATTCCCTTTAATTAAGTTTGGTTTTAAAATGAACAAACTGAAATTTATTGGTTGCCTTTTTTATAAGTTTGAGTCAATTTTGGAGTCATACAATTTAAATTTAGTTTCAGTGTTTCCTAGTTCTGATTATTTTTTTCTTTCAGTAAACATAGTTTTCATTACCAAAAACAATTTGTGTTATCTTCTGCAGGTAATACTCAGAAAAGCTACAATTTCCATGCACAAGATGTAACGGCAGACAGAAAATTGAAGAATACCACAAGAGACCCAATTTCGCTAAAATCTCTACTTTGATCAAATGTGTTGTTACTGTATTTTGTATTTACACAATAGCAATATTTAAAAGACCTTTGAAAACATTGCTTTATTTGGCATCAGAGAGCACAGCGATATTCTGAAGTTTGTCAATGAATACTGGCACAATGCTTGAGCAATCTTGGCTGAGATGGACCTCATAGTCTATTATAAACTTTTAAATGCTAAATGTACTTAAGTGATGCAAGCCATATATTGACGAAGAACAGCTTTCTTTAGGGCTGGCTTTAGCATAAGGTCATTTTGAAGGCTCATTTAGTGTTTTGTTTTTGCATTGATTTCACAGAATTCTTAATAATATACCTCACTCTTTTTGCTATAGGTTGATGCAATATCATATGCAAGGTACATGCAGAACTTTGTCAATGACAGGGGCTCCAGTTCTGCAGTTTTGTGGGCAGATTCAATGTGGACCTGGACACATCTAACACAACACACTTCAGTCAGTTAGCATTGTTTGTGTGTTCACCACACAGACAGATCAATACTTGTTTGCGTCTTTGATGCACCTGTAACAGACTTGTTAGTTGGCTCCTGGCTAATGTGCTGCTCAGCTCCTCTGGTAGATGATTGTTGAAAACACTGGTCCAGCACTGGCAGCTGTGAGTAATAATGTGTTTACAAGTCAGTGCATGTTCACCATACTCCCCCAACATCCTTTGATTCATTATTAACAAGTCCAATGACTCATAAGTAATTAACTCCTATTCTTAGTGCTCGTTCTTAGTTTAGCCTGGTGGTTTAGTTTCTGTATTATCGCGGTGATAGTCTTTCAATGTTTTATTTAGTTGTTTTGACCAAAGATTTGGATGGTAATTATGTTTTTATGCAACAAAGTTGTAATTAATCCATAAAATTGAACCTAGGAAGGGGAACTGGCACCTTTGAGAAGTGAGACATTTTATGTTTATCTGCTGCTGGTTTCATAGTGCAGTATTCCTAAACAGTGGTCAAATTGTAAAAAAAAAAAAAAAAAAAAAAAAAAAAAACGGTCAGGGGGGATGGTGTGGCCAATATCTTTGGGGGGTGGGGGGTGTTGTCCTGTAGCTAATTTTACACAATGATTACAAAATGTGTCTAAAAAGGTTTTTAATTAATGATTTTTTTTTTCTTTCATTGCTTGAATTATAAGGGCATTCTAACCGCAGTGAATGCTTCTGGACTGTCAAGATATGTTTTTGTTTGTTTTTTGCAAATTCGGTGACATGCTCTTCAGCTCTCCTATCGTCTCTCAGTCACTCAAAGTCACACATACAGCACAATGACATCATGTCAGGGGAATGTCTTTAAATTCTAATCAAGGAAAAATCATATCTTCTTTTGTCTTCTTTTTAAAAGGACCTCAAATTTACGCTTGAACCATTTTGCACGAAAAATGACAGAAACTTGCTTCAGCCTGTGGCAGCTTGTTACAGTACCGAGTTTTGATTGGCCAATCGCTGTTATTTAGTTCGTGAATTATCATGAGTAGAGAATTTTTACATTTAATTTGCACGATACATTTTACATAATGCAACATTATTAATCTAAAGGGGATGGTTTGGGGGGTGCTTTTTGTCATTTTTTTTTTTCCACCAGGGGAATGCCATCCCCCTGCACCCCCCCCCCTCAATTCGAGCCCTGCTCCTAAATCCTTTCTTGGAATTGAGCCACAGCAAGAGCACTTAAGGGATTAGTTCATCCAAAAAGTAAAATTTGGTCATTTACTCTGCCTCATGTCTTTCCAAAACCGTTTGACTGTCTTTCTTTGGTGGAAAACCAAGGAAATCTAAAGATTCGGCTGTTTTTTATTTTATATTCAATTTGACAGAAAAAGAGCTATGGGTTTTAAGTAAAAAAAAAAAAAAAAACCGTGCCGTAAAAATTTTCTGTATGAATTCATTAGCTTTGTGTGTAAACTGACCAAAATATTTTTGTAAAGGTTGCTGTTAATTTTCAGCTTTGGCTGTTAACCGCTGTGCCCGGATTGAATCAGTGAATTTTACTTAAGGACTAGATGGATCATTCTGATTTGTAAACAAATATTTCAGGCTGGTTTAAAAAAATCTAACTCAGAATAATGATTTATTCACAATGAATTATTCTTTAGTGAACATGCCAAGAAAAAGTTGGTTTGAATAATGTCTTCATTTTTGGTCTGTTCCTCAAAGAAGACTTAAAATGTAGAACCAAAGTCACAGTTTTAATCTTGTATTTATAATATTTTGCATCCTTTGTCCATTATAATTGCACATTCAAAAATAAAAATAAAAAAAAATAAAAAGTCGCCTTTTGTATTCCATGAATAATAAAAAAGTTGGGATTGAACAACATGTTGGTGAATAAATGTTGACAGAATTGTCATTTTTGGTTGAACTGTCCCTTTAAGTTCTTATGTAGGGTACTAATATGCTTTCACATCTAAAGTAAAACACAAAAATGCATTTCTAGCCCAATTTGGCTTGTCTTTGTTCCAAAAGCAGCAGAACACCATCTTGACATCTTACACTATCTATTTCAGTCATCATAAACCCGAACAGTAATTGCATATTCAAATCTTGTTAAGAGCTTTATCTGATTTCATGTTTTTTTCTGTTGTTTTGTTTCAAACCCCTCCTGTACTAAAATGAAGCCCTAAGATACAAGGGATTATCGTTGCTATCAGATGAAAAACTACGACACACTCACACACACACACACACAAACACACACACACACACACACACACACACACACACACACACACACACACACTCACACACACACACACACAAAACTTCAGATAACACTGTAAGCCAAAAAACATGCACACACACTCGCCCACAATACTGTAAATGCAAGCGATCAAAAATGAACATCCTAATCTCCTCGGCATCTTTGGCAATCTGTCACTCTCCTGTAAACACAGACCTCTCATCACTTTGTTTTTGGGTTTATGTTTTCAGGGCAGTTGCGAACAGACCCTTGATTTGATCTCCATCTGTTGGCGGAGACCTTTGCTTCTTGTGTGAGGGTGGATGAAGGTGGCTCATTAGAGACGATCTCCCGTGACCCTATTTTGAAATCAGGTTAAATCAACAAACCCGTTTTGTCGGCGTAATCTCCCTACTAGCCTTAGCGCTTTGTAAAATTGGAGCATAACAAGCTTTTCAGTTAATACCCTGTGAGAACGTCTTCTCTTTCTTGGAAACGGCGCCAAAGTTCTAATAAGATATCATTGATGTTATTCATTCTGTTTGGGTTGTTTGGATTCATTTAGCTCTTTCTTTGGACTCATTCCAGGTAAAGAAATGCAGACAAGAAAGCAAATAAGCATTTAATTTATCTCTATCTCCTAAAGACATAAAATTCCTCTCACATGCTCATCTCTCTTGCTCTCTTTCTCTCTCATATGCATCTGATGACACTCACCGCCATTTCTTTTTGTCAGCTGGAATGATGCTGGTGCATGAACGTGGCAGTTTTCACGTTGTTGCTGTTATTGCTTTTTTTTTCTTGTTTTACCACTTCATTTTTTTTTCTCTTGCCACTCGGGTGTCTTCTGGGACTCAGCCACATATGCTCCCAAATAGATTTTAATTACGATCGCACTGTGTGCTTTGTCTGGGCACTGTGATTAATAAGGAAGGAATCAGGGCCTAATTGTTCATGCGGGCGGATGAGCATGCCAGAGATGGAGAAGCAGGGTAGAGGGAGGTTGTTGTCCGCAGTGACCGGTGTCCCACGGGGCTCCACTTGGCATCATGTTCCCGTGGAAATTGGATTTGTTAGTAGACGGCGGCTGTCCGCCATAGAAAAGTGTGGCTGCTTCTCTCCCTAGATCTGGCAAATCAAGTTTTCATCAGCAGGAAAAGGTGTAGTTGCACTATCCTCTCATAAATCCTTCCATGTATTTACTGAGAAGTGCCGAGGGGTGGGGGATCTGTGTTTCTGGGATGGTAAGCGTTCATGTGGAGTAATTACTGGAGTGCTTCTGCTGTGTTGGAAACTGGGAAGCTGGAATGTTGGTTTAGAAGCTTCTACATGGTTTCTACATGACCTTAACTCTTAATACTTCTATTCAGGTAGGCCTACACTAATTAAGGACTGTAATTCATCAACAATGAACTTAGGTCACTGACAGTGCCATTCATTTGCAAACAATGTTTGAGTTAGCAACGTTTCACTAAAAGGAATAATTTAAATATCGCAAAAATGCAGTTCCTGATCTTGAGGGAAATGTACTCCAACAAGCTTTAGTTTAATTCTGAACTTATATATTTATTTGTTTATTCAATGGTTTTTTGCATTTAGGAGGAAAGGCAAGGGAATGAGAAAAAAAAGATGCATTTTTTAAAATCTGTATTTCTTTTTAACTTAAGTGGCGCATTTTTAGAACTCAGTCATGTGTGGGATGCGGCAAAATATGTGAGACGTGACCACAACAGTCAAACACATCCGTCTAACAAGTTTAAATAGAAAAAGAATAGAAAAATAGCACAGTGGAATAGGAAAAAGCATTCTGTTTGAACGGCCCCTTGTTTACTAACTACCTGCAATCTAGTTTATCCAGGCACTTAAACGTGAAATTTAGAATTTTGTGTGGTTGGGGAATAAAGTGGAGGTTTTTGCACTGAAATACTGTGTACAGAAAGTGGCTTAACTGTTTTCAAAACTGAATTTGCTTCTTTGTGTATTGTATTTCTATTGGAAACTGCCTTTTTGTGCTTTAATATTTGTCTTAAATGTAGAGTCAACATGAAGTTTAAAAGAAAAACGTTTGTAGTTTTCCAAATAAATTCATTTCCTTTTTGACTGATATCACCAATCCCTTTCACATCAGTTTTTTTTTCTTATGATTACTGAAGATGTGTTGCGATTTGTTTGCCTTTTGAAAAGCATGCAGGGAAGAATTTTCAGGAGCTTATATCTATTCATTCTTCTAAAGACTCAAAAGAACAGTCCAATAATATTACTATCAGTGCATTCATGTACATCAGATGCTTCTCTGAATGGCCATTTAATGCTCCTACTACCCTCTGGCTGAATAGAGGGTAACATTTCTCACATGTATGGACAGATTCATTAAATTCTTCCTAAGAAAGAAGTTAAGAATTTCTTAAGATAAATTCCAAGTTTGTAAGAATTCTTGAAAAACACTTCAAATATCATATTTTTGTACACAATGATTACCGTAATAATCATAATAAACTTGCACACTATCTTCATTGTGACCAGCTAGACGGGTATTTTGAATAGTTACTTTTATAGAGCCTGTCTCAAGATGGAGAGATCGGTTTCATTCATTCATTTGTGTGCTGTCTTTTTGTGCACTTTCTACAATGAAAACGTCCTTGTGTAGGGGTGCTCACACATCTGCTGAATGCTGACAAAGATTGTTCATGTATTTCTAGTGGAGAAAAGGTAGAAATCCTGCAAATATCTATATTACTCATAGCAAAGACTTGGGAAAAAAAATCAAAAACAAAACAACAACAACTCTATAATCTATAACAGATGGCTTGATTTTTCAAGCTCTGTTTTGGGCCCGACTCTCAGTACACACACTGTGAAACAGAACAAGATGATAATTAGATGAGGGAGATAAATAAAGCTCATCTTTTGTGAGATGACAATGTTGCTCGCCGCTGCTGTCCCAGAATTCTGTGCTCTCCTGCCATGCCTCTCAAAGGGAATAAAGGACAATAATGGACACACACAGCAGAGGAACTCAGATGGCAGACAGAAGCAGAGGCTAATGTGTGGTTCACGTGCTCCTCTGTTCTGTTGATGTATAAGCTCAGTGTGAAGTCATACCTTCATTACTGAAATGCAGAGGTCATGGAGCTGAAGCAGAGAGTGTGATGGCTCATAACAATGCTGCTCTGTGTATGTGTGTGTGCATTATTACACACACATACGCAAAGTAGTAAGTTTAGAAATCTTTAGTGAGACACCATCAGTGTGAGGAGCAGAAGTAGTGACGCAACTTTTCACTCAAAAATGAAACTTCTGTCATCATTTACTCACCTTTGTGTTGTTTCAAACCCATTTGACTTTCTTATGGAATGCTGTTCCCACCTCAGAGTAATTGAAACATGTTATTGATATATAATGCTTAAAATGAGAGAAAAAAAGTAAGTTGTAAGGTATAAAGTATATCAGATATGGTGGATTTCCAACTTCACAGTCCTGGGACAGTCGAAATTAGCAGCACAATGTATTCATGGCATCCCCTTAACAAAGGAAGTATTTCAGATGAATGTGTATTACTCATGTTTTATTCAACCTTCGAGAGCTGTAACAAGAGCTTCACTATGCATCACCACCATAAGTATGAGAAATGATGAGGCTATAAACAGACACTATTTGGCTGTATATAAAGGCTAAACATTTTCATACTGGATATAATTACAGTTAAAACCTTGTGATGAAGAGGATATAGCAGAAATATTACATTCAAAAACATTAAAAAGCTGAGTTTTATGTTAAATTAATATAAAAACATAACAGTTTACTCACTTTCCGTTCAGTAATACAAATAAACCAAATTGGGACTTTTAAAAGGATCAGAGAGGCTGTAAGCAAACATTTTAAAGCTGTATGTGAAAGCTAAACATTTTCATATTGGGGTAAAACCCTGTGATGAAGAGAATTTTACAGAAATATTAAAGGCTCACACAAATAGATTTTTTACATTTTATATTTAATTACTAAACACTGTCATTTTTCTAATAAAAATAAAAAAAGGTTGGCATCTTTGCATAGTCCTTATGTTCGATATGTTCAGTATTAGTATTCCACACCATCAATTCTTTGTTTTCTTTGTATTTTGCAGTTTATAGTATGATTTCAGTATGTGAAATTCAGTGAAAATGGTCTCTCATGAGAGTCATTATGTTCTAGAAAACCTTGGCATGTCTGTGCATGTCTTTGCACATCTGTGTTAAGATTTAATGAAGGCTTGGCATCGGTGGGGCTGCAATATTTCAGAAACATCTCACTTTAACACAGAGCTGTCTAGATGAACCTGTTTACTTGACGTTGACCATCAGCCTACATATCGATTCTGATGGTATTTGTATGTACAATTTCAAGGTCTGTTAGTTAAATGATGCTGATGGATGAATGCAGCATGACAGAAATGAAACTTGAGTGCTTTAAACAAAAATATATTGTTTTATATGGGGGCAAAAACAAAAGTTGCTGTATTTCAAGACCATATTAAATCAATTGATATCTGTGGCCATTAGTTGTATGTTTATTACCCATGAGGTCATGGTGGTATACCCTTAAAAGTTGAAAAGTTGTTTTTGAGCATTTTACATTTATTCCAAAATAATAACTCAAGGCAGTAACGATTTAAACATTATATATATTTTTGTGAACTTATGTTTAGCTATTCTTTTTAATAGTTGACTTTTAACTATTTTTGAATTTTTTGGTTCATCAGTCTTCACATCTCTCAGATCATCAAAAGAGATTACTTAAATTTCACCAAGCTAAAAAACTCCCACAGATCTTATTTTCAGGCCATTTTAAGTTTAATTTTGATGTAAAAAGTGGTCATACAGTATCCAAGTGTGTGAGTTGTTTACTTGCTTTTTAAAATAAGTCTTCCCATTAATGCCATTACATATATTGTTCATTCAGACTGATTTGAGAATGTGGAACTTATTAACTAATTGATTAAACAAACACGGCTGAATATAAACATTTGTATCCAGTCATATCACAGTGGAGGCATAGCCTCCTCCAACATGTCACTTTTGGACAATGTTTCTTTAGAAAAACAAGTGAATTATAAACTTTTAAATGTCATATTTTATAATATTGGAGTTGTTATATTTTTGTACTATGAATGTTTTTCTCATCCAAAATTTGGGGCTGATATAAATGCCCCTGATATTTATTTATGGGTATATACTATGAAATGTCATAAATACAGTTGGTGGCTTCTTCGTAGCATCACTGCTGGTTCCACCCATTTTCCTCACCGTGTGCATTAGAATGGTCTCCATGGTTCTCATAATAACTAATTAAACCATCCTTTGACCTTCCAAATACTACAGCACACAGTGAAATTTGATCATAAGTCTGACGCCAACCCCCTATGTCCAAAAGTCCATTAATTACCCCGTAGCTTTTCTCCCCAGCCCAGAGGAAGGTGACATAGTTTAGCTCTCCTGCTAGGCTCTGCTTTGAATTAAGTCTTTGGGAAGACCTTGCAGATCCCTCTCGCCATATTGCAATTAATCAAACAGCGTTAATTATCTCATTATGAACCAGAGATGGATGCCTACGCCACGTTGGAGGGTGAGTGGAAAGAGCGAGAGACACAGGGGGCACGAGTGTGTATACAAGAGAGAAAGAGAGAATGAGAACACCATGGAGAGATGGAGACATGTGAGTAAGTCCCATCTGAAGCATTGCAGATACGTGCGTTATTCTTTATTGCATGTGGCTGGGGACGTTGTGCCGTGTCCAGAGTGGAAGTGATGTCATCAGCGCAGGCAGACTGATCCGCTTCTCTGGTTTCATTGCCACAAGCCGCAAGAGATCCCTCATCATCATCTTCACAGCATGCTCTCGTTCTTCTCTCCTGTGCTCCTCCAGCACAGCTGGCTCGTATCACATGCTCGCTCATTCACATGGAGGATTAGACTCCGTGCAAATCCGTCTCAACTGGCCTGGACTTTCACTCGGATAGCACATTCTGCCCCTAGAAAAGACAAATCACAAAATCAATCTCATAATATCTCAATCGTTTCCTTGAGATTAAAATGAGATTAACAGCACAGTCATCCAAAAATTTAATTCTATCATTATTTACTCACCATCCTCTTGTTTCAAGCCCATATGCTCTTATTTTTATCACACAAAAAAAAAGAATTTTGAAGCAGATATTTCTTAAGTTTTAAGATAGATAAAACCATATGAATATTGCATAAACAGGTTGAAATTTACGTGAGAATCCTATGTCGTTGCAGGCTTCGAACCAAGAGTACATTTTCAGCAAATGTAAATTTTTGTGTAAACTATTCCTTTAAAGTTGGCAAAATTGGAATGTTTGAGTCTAGAACTAGAACATTTGAGGAATATGGCTGCCTTGCAAATACTGTCTTGAAACATAAAATGAGCAATAACATTTCCTCAAAGTGTCTGATCTTGTGCAAAATGCAGGAGGAGACATAAATTAAAGCTTCGAATTGCAGTATCACAGGTGAGTACTCCTGCTGTTTTTTTTTTCTCCTTTAAAATAAGTCCATTCCTTTCAGATACGTGCGTCCAAATAATTGTCTCTTGTATGGTACAGACAATTGCATTCAAACTAACAGGAGGCTCACTTTTCGGGCACTGGGATTTTTTAATGCTGACTGCCATGCTATTGGTGAGAGAAATACAAAGCCGACAATGATCAAACAGAATCCGATAGCGAACTTTGTAACCTAAAAATCGTTATGAGCACATTAGACATCCCTTTTCATAAATTATATATGGAACACATAATTGCATCCGCAAAATCGTGCCACGATCAAAGTTTCAGAAGTTGGAGAAATGAGTGTGCGTGTAGAACTACAGGAATGTGTCCTATTATTTCAAGATACAGTTAATTCATTCCGCATTAGAATATGAAAGATTCTAGTGGCAGAGTATCTGTATAATTTCATTCTTAAAGGGGGAGAAGCTAATTACTTTGACAAGGTTATTTTACCGAAGTCTTTTAAGGCGTCAGTCCTCTACCGTTTACTGATCCGCCCTCTGTAATCTGTACCGAAAACCCGAAGAAAAGGTTTTAAAGAGCAGTTGGTAGAGGAGGCTTAATCCCTCTTAAACATCCTTAATGTCTTCTCAAGTGGGACTTCCTCAGGAGGAAAAGAAGAGTACTTTTCAGTTAATCTGTAAATCAGCTTTGCCGCGAAGGACTGCAGCTCGTGGCTTTGGCTCCAGGAAATAACTTCTCTCACCTCTTCAGTGGTGTTCTTTTCAACTTTCCTGTGAAATCTCTTACCTTGTGCTCGTAGAAACTTACATGCGCATGTAGGTAATGTTAATAGCTGCAGAGAAAGCCTTAAAGCCATTAGAATCTAGTTTTTTTTTTTTTTTTTTTTTTTTTTTTTTTTTTTTTTTAATCTGACACAAGCAAGAGAACTTGTTCTTGTGTGAAGCAATTATTGGGTATGTACCATAATATTGTACCAATATGGGCCCTTTAGGTACATAGGTGTATCTTTTTAAAAAAAAAATACTGCCCCAGTGACAGCTTTTGTATATTTTTTTAGAGTGTAGGTCACATGACAATGAAAAATGATGAATGTAATACTTAACTTATTTAAAAGAGGTACCTAATCAGAAAGTATGTGATTTGAGACTCAGCCAGCCATCTTGTTTTGTTCTTAAATTAATCAGTGTTTTGTATAAATCGGTTGAATAAATGATTCAGTGACTCACTCGTAAAGACAGTCACTTGTCACCACCTATTGGTGTAACAATATAATCGTTAGACTGTTTGGTCCATAAAATGTTGTGTTGTTCCTGACTATCTGCATATCGCTTTCTGAAGGATCACAACTTTGGAGAAGTGGCTTGAATTGATTATATTTTATAGCAAATAATTGACTTGTGTATGAGCATAGTTTCACAAATGAAGATATTTACATAGCCTATAAAAGTTTTAAAGGCACAGATGCAAAAACATTTCATTTAGGGCATGAGAGAGCATGAAAAACTAAGTTATGGCTGTTTTTAGTACGAAAAAAAAAAAAACTACAAGTGGAACTCACAGGAAAAATAAGTTACAAAAATTGTATGATATGACCCCTTTAAACCTGTACTACTAATAATAATATATGCCCACAGCGTTAACTGTAAGAAGGGAATATTCCATCATTTTGTGTGTGCAAGTTTTTGTTTTAATGAAGTGTGTCTTGTTTTGTGTGACCTTTGGCAGTAAACTGGGTTTTGAATAACTTCAGGGAATTGTACAATAGCATAACTCAATCTTTCTCTCTCAAGTTATGAAAAGACCAAAAGCTCTAAACGTGAATAACAGAAAAGTGATACGCTTCTATCATCCATTACTGTAAATGAACAATCCATTGTACACCATCTCTTTACTCACTTTTAAATCAAGAACATTTGTTTAGCTAAATGCTGTATTTTAAAATGTATCTTTAGTATCACCTAAACTCTTTAGTATAATGAGTGTTTAATCAGTAAGGATGCTGGGAAATGTCTGGCATTTACCAAGTTTAATTGTGAGATGAAAACATCGTAAAATAGTATCTGATGCTAATACCATTATAGTACTTAAAGATTGCCATAAATTACAATAGTATTACCATATGATACCACTACTGTACCATAATATCACTTTGTAACGTCAAACAAACAAACAAACAAACAATCAAACAAAAACACATGGTGTTACCAGGATTCCATGTCCAAAAAGGCATTGTTATACCGTTTTCAGTGTCCAAAGAACATAGTATTACCACAGCACTTTCTGGTATGTATTTCTTGTTAGTGCTACTACAGTGTTTGTGCTTTTGGAACCTGCACAACATTCCCTGCTGAATGATGTACAGTACTGGTTGATGTGGGTAGAAAGTGCTTGTGCTTGTGGTTGTCTGTTTGATGTCAGGCAGAAAGAGAGAGTGAGAGAAAGCAAATGAATGTGTTTCATGCTTGTTACATCAGTTCTGACTGACAACTGTGGTGGCATACTCAACAATGAGACCCAGAGCACGGGTTCTCCATCCTCACCTGTCAAAATGCATCTTTTCTGTCAGAATTATGATTTACCTCAAAAACCAACCTGCCCTCTTGCACTAAACATGACAAACCATAATACTTAAAAAAAGAGGTTATCTCTCTAACATTTTACATTCTAAACATCAATAACTGGTTTCCAACATTGACAAAAAAAAAAATTGTTACTTGAGCACCAAATCTGCACATTAGATTGACTTCTGAAGGATAATGTGACACTGAAGACTGGAGTAATTATTGCTTAAAATTCAGCTTGCAGATTTGTCGGCTGCACATACATGATGCGAATCTCCCGTTCCACTACATCCCAAAGCTGCTCTCTTGGATTGAGATCTGGTGACTGTGGAGGCCATTTGAGTAAAGTGAACTCATTGTCACGTTCAAGAAACCAGTCTGAGATGATTTGAGCTTTGTGACATGGTGCATTATCCTGCTCGAAGTAGCCATCAGAAGATGGGTACACTGTAGTCATAAAGGGATGGACATGGTCAGCAACAATACTCAGGAAGGCTGTGGCATTTAAACAATGCTCAATTGGTACTAAGGGGCCCAAAGCATGCCAAGAAAATATCCCCCACACCATTACACCACCACCACCAGCCTGAACCGTTGAGACAAGGCAGGATGCATCCAAGCTTTCATGTTCTTTACTCCAAATTCTGACCCTACCATCTGAATGTCGCAGCAGAAATCGAGACTCATCAGACCAGGTAACATTTTTCCAATCTTCTATTGTCCAATCTTGGTGAGCCTGTGCGAACTGTAGCCTCCGTTTCCAGTTCTTAGCTGACAGGAGCGGCTCCCGGTGTGGTCTTCTGCTGCTGTAGCCCATCTGCTTCAGGGTTCGGCGTGTTGTGCGTTCAGAGATGATATTCTGCATACCTCGGTTGTAACGAGTGGTTATTTGAGTTACTGTTGCCTTTCTATCATCTCTAACCAGTCTGCCCATTCTCCTCTGACATCAACAAGGCATTTTCGTCCACACAACTACCGCTCACTGGATATTTTCTCTTTTTCAGACCATTCTCTGTAAACCCTAGAGATGGTTGTGTGTGAAAATCCCAGTAGATCAGCAGTTTTTGAAATACTCAGACCAGCCCGTCTGGCACCAACAACCAATCTACGTTCAAAGTCACTTAAATCCCCTTTCTTCCCCATTCTGATGCTCGGTTTGAACCTCAGCAAGTCATCTTCAGCACATCTAGATGCCTAAATGCACTGAGTTGCTGCCATGTGATTGGCTGATTAGCAGTTTGTGTTACCAAGCAATTGAAAAGGTGTACCAAATAAAGTGGCCGGTGAGTGTATATAACATTAGAAAACAGATTATTTTAAATTGCAATAATATTTTACAATATAAGGTCTGTACTTTTTTTTTTTATCAAATGGTGAGCATAAAAAAGTCCATAGCTGTTTTTCTTGTATACTAATGACAAACACAAGTTTATTTATTTGCATTCATAACCATTTTGTAATCAGGGTGAGTCTCTAAAAATGCATAATGCTTTGAAAATTTGTTACTAGAAACTAAATCTTGAGGTATCCTAGATAAACTTACGATGGAGAAAGTTTTTGATTTGTATTGCTCATGCATTGTTCATTTTCATCAGAGTATTAGATTATCATTCTGACAGTTATCATGTATTATGTAACACATTCACTCACTAAAATTTTTACTTGTTGAGTGTTCATTTTTGGACCCTTGGTTACATCACTTCTCAGATTTGACAGTTCACCAGTTAAAATATTTCAAATGAACTGTTGGCTTGGTCAATTAACACCCTGCCATGCAGACTGATCATCAGCACATTGGAAAGCTCCATAACTCACAGCGGTTATAAATTCCTTCTCGTCTCATTCCCGGCTCCTTGTTCCGTGGCCCCTGTTGAGCTCATCTCGGTGCCTTGTCCCTGGAGGACTAGAGAGAGAGACAGAAAGACAACCGAGAGGCTTTGAAACGTGCTTCTATTTATGCATTCACTTTCTAATATGGGGAGGACAGTGTGAGAAAAGAGAGATGAAGAAGCAAAAAGAAAAGACAACTGACAAAACGCCAAAACAAAGCCAAAGAGTGAAGGCATTTAAATGGCTTTGACCCTGTCAGACTGTTTCTTGCACACGTCTGAAAAGTTTTCATGTGCATTTTATGAGCTTGTAGTGATGGCGGGATTCATGTGCACTGAAAAAAACTTTTAAGCCCAGTGTACACTGTTCAGTTCTATCTGTCCCTTATGTTTGTTGCTTATCAGATCGTACAATATGACCCCAGGGAAATCATGGGCAAAAGCCAAGGCAGATGGTTCAACATCAGTGCTCTTTAATACCAGCCTGTTTGATATATCTTAAGATTTTAGTCACGAATGACAACACTGACTGTGCGGTTTACACCATCAGTCACATCTTTCTGACACCCTCACTTGCTATGTTTACATTCAAGTTTTTTAAATGTGAATTTTGCGATATTGCATAAAAATGCTGGATGGAAACCAAAAGATAGAACACTACTTGTCAAAACTTTGGAATAAATAAGATTTTTTGAAAGAAGTTTCTTATGCTCACCAAGGCTGCATTTTATTTAAAGGGGTCATATGATGGGATTTCAAATTTTCCTTTCTCTTTGGAGTGTTACAAGCTCTTGGTGAATAAAGAAGATCTGTGAAGTTGCAAGGACTAAAGTCTCAAATCCAAAGAGATATTCTTTATAAAAGTTGTCCATGCCCCCTGAAACGGCTCTTTCTAACACGCCCCCACATATCTACGTCAGTATGTGGGAAGATTTGCATAATGCCGCACAGATGTTCATGCAAAGAAAGAAGGCATACCTTTTATTCTCGTTGTAGTATTGTTGTTGCCGCCACCGCCAAGTTGTATTGACGCTGTGTGTTTCACTGTGCAAGCAAAACTACTTTCTTTGCGTCCAGCCCGGGGTCGTCACATGTGGTTGCTGCTAGACCAAGGTAGGCTCCTTCATAGAATCCGCCTGCTGCACCCTTCTCAAACCACCTGCCTCTGCTCACTCAAGCCGGCAGCGATTCACTCTAGACCGTGGCTCACTCTAGGCCTCTGGCCTCTGCTCACTCAAGGCCGCGATGAGTGACGTTGTTCCGTTGAGAAAGCGAAACTACTTTGTTTTTGCCTTCCAAAAGAAAACATAACTAGAAATCATGCTTATATCACGTTTATAATGGGTTTTATGTTTTTGTCTCATCGCTCCGGCCGGACAAGGCTTCACAATATGTTAAGAGGTGTAACATTTCCGTCTCAAGCTTGAGGCATTTGGCCAATCACAACGTGCTGGATAGCTGGCCAATCACAGCACACCTCGCTTTTCAGGGAGATGAGCCTTGTGAAAATCAATGCATTTCAGAAGGCGGGGCATAGAGGAGAAACAATAATGTACAGTATGTGGAAAATAATGTGTTTTTTTTTTTTTACATTAAACTGCATAAACACGTTTCATTACACCAAATACACAAAATAATGTTCTTTTTAGCAGCATCATATGACCCCTTTAATGGAAAATATAGTAAAAACACTAATAAATATTACTACAATTTAAAATGACTGATTTCTTTTTTTAATATATTTTAAAACTATATTTATTTTAATGTGTTTTAAAATACTTAATATACCATGTGACACTGGAAACTAGTAATGGCTGATGAAAATTCCACGACAGGAATAAATTACATTAGCTTTAAACATAAGAGACTCTGTCTCAAGAACATTTGAAACAATCCTAATTATTGCAAACATTTGACCGCTAGTGTAAATGTACATAGAAACTCTGTTGAGGTTCACACTGAAAATGTAAAATATATTTCTAAAGCAGTGGTTAACTTTCATAGAGCTTATCTTTAAAAGCTTTACTGCTAAGATGGTTTCCAGAATTTGTACAATCCTTTACAGATACTGGCTGACATCCAGGTGGGTTCTGTGAATCCGATCCTTAAGCTGAGAGAAGCCTGAATACATTTCTGTCCTGTCTGAATAATGGCTTGGCCACCTGTCCTCCCTCCTGAATTGCTGCTCGTCAGGTATACCATGCATGGTAGATGAGGTAATTGAGCATGAAGGTGGCTAACCAAAAGGGTACAAGCCCTTGCCATATTTATTGTCTATTTTCACCTGTCCATACGCACCTGCTTTTTCTTGCTTGTATATTATTCTTTCTAGCTTGTACAGTCCCACCTGTTTATACTTAATTGTCCATTTTCACCTATTTATGCTCAACTCTGCCCATACACACTTGTTTAATCTCAGCTGTTTATGCACACTTTTCAATTTGACCCTTCACACTGCTCCGTTCCACTTGGTTACTGTTGCTAACTCTGACAAGCTTTACAGAATCTCCCATTGGAATGCTGTTTTTCCATAAAAGTTAAGATTCAGTATGGAAGCACTTTTTTTCTTCTTCAAAACTGTGTGTTTATTTCAGAATTTGGATTTTCTTCTCAAAATTTATAATTTATAAAATTGTACCTCACAATTCTGAGTTTATCTCACAATTGAGTGTTGTCATTTTCTGTAGTCTTTCTGTAATTTACATTTATGCATTTAGCAGACGCTTTTATCCAAAGCGACTTACAGTGCATGCAGGGTATACGTATTTTTTAATTTTTTTTTAACCAGTATGTGTGTTCCCTGGGAATTGAAACAAAGAAATTTTTCGCCACTAACGAAATTCCACAATACTCAGCCACAGGAACACTTTAAAGCCATTAAATGTAACAGTTTAACGCCAAAGTAATATTTAGCCATTACGTTTTTTTATTATTTTATTATTTTATTTTATTTTATTTATTTTTTTCATTAGTTCATTAGTTTGAAAGTTGAATTGTAATAAAAAAAAACAAAAAAAAAGGAATGTGAATGGGAAATTCTGTGTTCTTACACTCATGTCCAAAAATGTTATTTATCAAAAATGATGCAATCCATAAATGTAATATTTGCAGTATATTACATATTGATACATATTGACTATATATATATATATATATATATATATATATATATATATATATACACACACACGCACACACACACACACACACACACACACACACACATACACACACACACACAAAAATATATAAATATATATACACTTCTGCATATGATTTTCAGTTTATTTCAATTCTACTCCCTTACAGTTAAATCGCAATTCTGCATCCTGTTTGCTACATGTATTCAAATTTACAAATTGAGTTGAAAGTTAAAAGGCATTCTCAGTTCAATTCTGAATGCTGCACATTCTTGCAATTCACCTATAGTTCATGCATGCTCATTCTCAGCTGTTTAAACTCACTTGTCTATATTCATCTCTGTTCATATGTATCCATCCCCAAGCGTTCACCATTCCATAACTCTATCACTGCAATTCAACTCAGGAAACATTCTGCCAAGACATAAAAATCTCACTACATAACAGCACTCAAGCGTCTGTGGGGGTCCGCGCTGCTCACTAGACCTCTCAAGGCACTTCAGAAATCTCTGTATGATTGCCTCTTACAGCCATACCAGAGCTTATTTAATCAAACAAAACAGCCAGCCAAAAATAGACACCAAGGTTGAACACACAAACTTCCACAGCTTTACTGAAAACGGCACCATTCCTTTGAATAAAGCAACTTTCTTCCAGTTGGCCGAGAGTAGATTACTGCAGATTTACACCACTAAAACAGCGATATTGACCCATCAAATATTCATGGAGGCTACTGTGATAAGCAATGCATAAGCAGAGAGTGATCCATCTATATTGGAAATGTAGTTGTCAGGAAGACAGCCTTTATCCATCTGTTAATACACTGATACAAATGAAAGTATACATCAAATTCTTCTAAACCAGGGTACCATAAATTTCTACTGAGTGTGTGACAAAACAGGAAGTGGTCATTGGATTGTCAGTACTCAGACAAGACATGGATGTGTTGAAAAGATAATAGAGAGGGTTTTATCAAGTGGAAACTACAGGATTTCAGTCAGGTGGGGATTCAGTGTCTTATTGTGTTGGTAGAGGTATGCTGCAGCAGCCAAGAGTTTGGAATTATTTTCCTCAAGTTAAGTCTCTTATGCTAAGCAAGGCACAGATGAATTTTCAGCATCATACTCTAGTCTTCAGTAGCACATGATCATTTAGAAATCAATCTAATACGCTGATTTGACACTCAAGAAATTTCTTATTATCAATGTTCTTTTTTTCTTCTTCTTATTCTTCTTTTTTTTAAAGTCTTTTACTGGAACTTCTTTGTGTAAATTGTGATACTTTTTTCTCAGGATTCCTTGATTAATAGAAATTTTAAAAGAACAGCATTTATTTGAATTATAAGTCTTTTGTAACATTAAAATGTCTTTGCTGTCACTTGTGATTAATTAGTCTATCAAATACTCAACCCAAAACTTTTCAATGGTAGTGTACCACAGTTTCCACATGAAAGCTAAATACTGTTTGTGAATAACTAATCTTTGCACAACAGTATTTCATTAAAATATCCAATCTGAAAATAACCTTGGAAATGGGAAAAATCTTTAAAATGTTGGAAATGTATGACTCTGTTGGACTAATTGGATTTTAAGATGTTGCAACGTGTCCTCCAGAACCTGAAAGCTTGTCTCCTTTTGAATTATAGTGGATCAAATGTTTTTTCCATATTTTCAATATTGATAATGATAAGAAATATTTCTTGAGCAGCAAATCAGCATATTATAATCATTTCTGAGGGATCATGTGACACTGAAAACTGGAGTAATGGCTGCGGAAAATGCACTCACTAAAATAAGCTTCATTTAAAAATATATTAAACTAGAAACAGATTATTTTTAATTGCAATAATATTATACAATATAATAGTATGTTTTTACTTTTTGTTCAAATAAATGCAGCCTTGGTGAGCATAAGACACTGAAGACTGAAGTAATGGCTGCTAAAATTTCAGCTTTGCATCACAAGAATAAATGCCATTTTTAGTTATTATTTTGACGGTAGTGTGTTTTTTGCTTGAAGTGTGAGAGGTTGCAGATTCCAAACTCTCACAACTCACAATTCAGTGTCAGTGTATATCAGTAACGGAACATTTTTTGTTGTATTTTGTTCTGTTCTGCTAAGAAAAATTGTCCATTCTCTGTGGTTGCTGATAGATAGGGCATTTGCTGTTCAGTATGTAATATTGACCAATTGAAATTGACTTTAAATCTGAAGTCAGATTTACTTTGGATTTCTGTCCACATGGAGAAGCTGACAATCTGCCAAAAGAAGTCTATATGGTGAGTGGTTCTTAAGCACACAGAAGCAGTTGGAGTGCTTCGTTCGCAAGAGGCGACGGTGTCTCAGAGGGTCCATATTAGTGCTGTGAGCCATGACGTCCTAGCGTGGCCTCTGATACCGCTGAGGCTCCGTAGAGAGCTTATGTAGATGCTTTCCTGTAGCACTAAAGGATGCTGTGAATCTCTCGCCAATCATCTCTTGGAGAAACAACCCTTCTGGCTTCTTTTTGTGGGATGATGCCGAGACTAATAAAGGCCTACCCAGATGTCCTGAGCTCAGTGCTTCACTAATCCTCTTTTCCATCACTTCTCTTTCATTCTCTCCATCCATCAGCAGGCCCTGTATGGAGTGTGTCCTGGTCAAAAGTCATCCTACATGCTGGGGGACCCCGGCCCGAGTTTAAGGGGGACAGGTTGAAGGAGATTATCTCTGTGATAATGCAGCGAGTCACACCTGGCTGCCTGGCCTGCAGCTGACTCCAAAGTCAATGGATTATCTGTAGAAACCTGCATCAATCAATAAAACTAGTGGAGATTCACATTATTTTAATAGAGCAGGTGCGATTTAGTCATGCTGAATATATGAGACAAAACTAAGAAATTAATTTGTTTTGAATGTAGAAAGGCATCACAAGCATTTTACATTTACAAAATATGGAATTTTGTTTTATTTTTTCTGTAAATGACATGCAGTTAATACAATTTCGGAAATGTACAAAATAAAACAGCATTTGTTTCTTCGTAAAATGTCTTATAAAACCACAAAAGGTAGAACGTTGTTCTTTTACTACATAAAAGCTAAATACTGTTTGTTTGAGAATAAGACTAATCTTTGTACAATATTTTACTACCCTTTAAAATGTCCTTTATTGCTCCTTTAAAGATTAGCACAGTTGTACTTCATTGATGCAAAAAATTACTGTAAAAATAAAGGCTTGACTCATATGTGTCATACATTTTCTTTTGCAGGAAAGTGGCTTCCACATCCTGAAAGCTTACCTCCTTGAAGGTGAGCAATGAGTGCAGTTCCAGAATAGGACGAATACTGCAGTCATATGTTTTCATACCTGGGCTGTCAAACGGCTGGTTTGAGAGGAGACGGCAGGATGTGTGGATGTGCGTCAGATGAATTGCAAAGGCCAAACAAAGACCAGAATCACCTGCGTCGGGTGCAAAAAAAAACCCTGCCTTGTCAGTTACTTCTGAATTAAAACGTATTTGGTGAGTTTATAGGAACAACGGAGGAAATGCAATTAAGTTTGACAGGTCGATTGATGAAACATCAGAACAATACCAAAAATCTGTGTCCATCAGCTATTTTTAGGTGTAAAATTTGCTGGATGTTTTTTTTTTTAAACAGTCTGCTTCAGGTGAATAATTTATCATGAAAGTTCTTCACATTTGTCAAATGTGGAAAAACTGCACACAGTGCATTTTTATTTAAAAGAAATAATGAAGAGAAATATTTAATTCACTCATAGGAGTGGAGCAAGGAATGCTCATGCGTGTGTGATTGATGTTTCCAAATTACTGTGGCCCTTAACCTTTTCATTTAAGTTCTTCAAGACAATATGAAACACTGAATTTAGTGTAATATCTGTCTGGCTATTCATTTACAAATCAGACTTCCAAAAATTGCTGCCTCTGATCCTGAGATTGAGAAAAACAGCATGATTTCATCATCTGTGATGTTGCTTTTAAAGTCACTTTTTAATATATAATATATTTAATTTAATAAGTTAATAAGTTAATATTGAGTAACCTGCATTTAAAACACAATAATGCTATATATATATATATATATATATATATATATATTATATATATATATATATATATATATATATATATATATATATATATATATAATACACACACACACACACACACACACACACACACACAGGAATAGTTAGAGATATTTTTATCCTAAAATTGTATGACTAAATGTAATTGAATGCTGAACATCTATAAATATTACATTAGTTCCACAGTTATTAGTG
This sequence comes from Cyprinus carpio, assembly GCF_018340385.1. Lineage (NCBI taxonomy): Eukaryota > Metazoa > Chordata > Actinopteri > Cypriniformes > Cyprinidae > Cyprinus > Cyprinus carpio. The sequence goes on along the minus strand of NC_056607.1, from coordinate 11,856,550 downwards.
TCCTTCTCACCATAACAAGTACTAATTCATACTCCTTTGAATTCCCCAGCAATTCTAGGCTCCAGACATGGCCCATTTTAGTGAGGATGAGCCCATTATTCAGGCTGACCTCTGAGGTTTCAAACTCAAATTATGAGGCCCAAGGGGTGGAGCCAAAATCCCCCAGCAGCCCCTGGCCCGGGTTACCCTCTCGCCTGCTAAAGAAAAATGAAGTGCCTCAAGACTTGGCTGTAGCTTGGGAATAACGTGAACACAACTCAAGGGAAGGAGCTGAGATGCTGTTAAATGGGACATGTTGTGCACCTTCTTGGAGACAAAGACAAACGAAAAGCAAAACAAATCTACAATTGGCCTATGTTACATGTTCTGAATTAATTACATACATCTAATGGCTAATATTTGCCATGTTTAAGCACTGAAATCCCCAAAGAGAAAAATAAAATCTTGCCATTTCAAAGGCACCGTTTCTCTCTCTCCGTTCTTCAGAAAAAGTTTGAGCTTAAGAGTATGTTTCACATCTAACCCTATGTAGCAATTTGCAATAATCTGAAGGCACATTTATTCTGTGAGCCGCAAATAGAAAAAGGAAATGACCTACTTTCACTTAAATCATCTATTGTTTTCACTGCCACAAGAGTTAACATTCATGCACGACTCGGGCGGAAGCTTCAAAAGTTATAAAGAAATTAATTTAATCCCCAAAAGACTTCCTTAACGGGACAGGTAAAGACTCTTCCCGAACTGTATTCCCAATGAAATATCATGTTTAGGATATATTTCTCACTGAGGTAGTCTGACATGCCACTTTGTCAAACTCGACTACCTATTATGGCGAAGGCAAACTTCTTTGTTCCAAGAGGATCCGGACGTATCGCTGTTGAATTGCTGAAACTTAGAGGCTCGTTTCGTCTCCTTCTTTGAGTGCTACTTTTGAAAAGGAAAAATTGAAATGACTAAGATGATGGATTGCTGCTTTCAAATGTTTGTCATATTAAATTGAATTCCTCTCATAGTTGGCAGTATTGCTCTTTGTAAGCGTCAGACTTGAGTCAGTCTATTGTTAGGTTCCTTTTCATTGTGTTGTCTAACACAATGTGAAAGCAAAGTCTCTTTTTGATCACTTCTAAGTGTGACAAACCAACACCACAACACCAGCAGAATGCCGCTTACAATTACTGATCTGAAATTGTGATTCTTTCCCGTTGCACTGTATATCAGCTATCCTTTTTCTTTTTAATAAGTCATTTTGACCACAATTAAATTGCTTTTTTTGTATGCTTCTTCATTGAGTGGGCTGTTGGCACGATACTGCAAACAAAATCAGTGTTTTTAATTAATATTTTTGTATGAGACTATTTCTTAAATAAAAATTTTCTTATCCTATTGGGAAATTATTTTTTATTCTCACTGATGTTGTTAGATGCATGCTTAAAATAATAATACTAATAAAAAATCTATTTGCAGATGGAGTAAGAAAAATAAACTTAGTTAAAGATTCTCTCTAAAAATAAATTAAAAAGTTGTAGTATATTTAATTTGTTTTAAGGAATATTTAGATGATATTTTTACAAGACAGAAATACTGATGAACAACGTGTTTTACTTATTTTTTAAGTGTTAACGTGTAATTTACATATACAGTTAGTGTTTTCTGCTGTGGGTCAGTAATTTCTTGCTCTCTCTGCACAATGTGTTAGCATAGCGGCTAACATGCTTATATCAGAGCCTAATGAACAGATTAGAAAGGACGCTGTGGGCCAATTAAAAGCAATGAGGGTGTTTTGCTGACGTTGCTGTGTGGTGAGGTAATTAACACCACTGCCCTCTGATGCGCCCCATGAGAAAAACCCTGACACACACACACCTCTAGAATGCGGTCTAAGGGGAAATGTATTGGACATGCTGTACATTTTCACCTTTGTGTGGTATTATTCACACACGCTCTTATAGACATTTTTAAACACACTTATGCACACAAATACAATCGAAAACCTCACCTTTCCCATCGTTTGGAAATACTGTAGTTCAACTTAGTGTGCGTCATGCTTATCAGTAACACACAGAGTGCAGAAAAGTTTTCTTCCACATGATTTATATCTAAAAGCTTCAAGACACTGATGATAAATAAATAATAAATCAAAGTACTTCCAGTCATACTCATTATTTAGCTGACAAAGCAACGGAATTTGGGTGTTGCCTCAGAACAATTGCACATTGTCAGAAAACGCGTTGCAGGAAATGCATTGTCATTGCACTCATTAAAAAAGAAAAAGGGGGGAAAACATTTAAATTATAGGTTACATACACTACTGTTTAAAGGTTTTGGGTCTGTACGATTTGTTTTAAAAGACATCTTTTATTCTCATGTTCTGCCTTTATTTGATTAAAAATACAGTAAAAACTGTAATACTGAAAAACTTTTCAGCAGTCATTATTCCAGTCTTCAGTGTCATGTGATCCTTCGGAAATCCTTCTACTGTGCTGATTTGGTGCTCAAGATTTCTTCATTATTATTATTATTATTATTATTATTATTATTATTATTATTATTTTATCAATGTTAAAAATAAGTTATGCTGCTTAATATTTTGTGTATGTTTGTTTGTGCGTGTGTGTGTTATTCAGTGTTTTTTTTAATGAATAAAAAGTTAAAAATCACAGCATTGTTTGAAATATGTATTTTGTAAATATTTAAGTCTTTGTCACTTCTGATCAATTAAATGCAAATATTAATATCTTTCACACACACACATACACACACACGCGCGCCCTATAAAACCCATATCCCAAACTTTTGAACGGTAATGTAATATGATCCATATTTTGCATACAATGTAACAATTTAACATGGTATTTAATAACAAGTAATATTGTAAATCTTAAAAGTGTTATGTGATGCAAATACTGTTCAAAAAATCATTTTGTCTCCCAAACAGGCAGATTTGACAGTGGGTTTGTGATTATGAGTTGCTGCCATCCTACTGAAACACACAGGTAAGTAAACTCATGCCTCCCACACCAAAGACACTCTATTAAGTGCATGATAAGAGAACAGGACTACATATTACTTCTCAACGACCCAATCAAGGCCTGGGGGCAATATAAAAGCACTTTAAGTCCCCTTGTCTGCAATTTTGTTCGGAAAGTATCCGTGCCCTAAAATAAATTTCCCTGAGAGTGCTACTTAAGATCTCCACGGGGGCTGCTGGCATTTGTCTTTGAGTTAAATTGCTTATTATGTACATACTGTACACTAATTCCATTCCGAACTCTATATTGGGTGAGCAGATTTAACAGTGGCACTCTGCAAGGAGGTGCTGCTTTCTCTGAACTCCCCTGGGCTCTGCTCACCATGGAGACGGACCGCTTATTCCAGCTCACGGGTGTCAAATCACACATTAATCCCTGAATCTGCACGCTGCAAATTGCAGTGTACCTCAGGGGAAACGATTCGGCCCTCTGATTGTCTTCAGAAAGAAGCAAATAGCACGTTTATTGCCAATGCTGGATGGAATCTGATCATTCCTCACTTCTTCTCCCACTTCTACAGCCCAGCACCGATGTCCAGGTCTGTATTTCCCCCACATTTATTTGGTTCCAGAATCTGTGGAAAGCTAAGCCCTGTAATTTGTTTCATCCCAGTACCGCCCAGCTGCGATATTGACTTGCGGTTTTTCATTCGCGTGGTCGTAGATCACAATCACACCAAATCGTGTGAAGCCACCCTCAGCTATCAGAGTTCACTGCGTGGGATCTGGTTAAGGGACCACGTATCTTGTTCTGACTCACAGGCCTGTTACCGGCCCTTTCGTCATATGCCTTCACACAGAGAAAGGAGGGGCGAAAGTGTGTTTGACAGTTTTATTACCATTGTAAAACTCTGCGTGCATGTGAATGTGTGCAAAGTTGATGACTTGTCGAACAGGGGAAGTCAAGTCTGCCTGAAATGCACCAGTGGTTCCCCATTCCCCTCTCTGCAGGTGCCCCATGCTTCTTTGTCAGTTTAGCCAATTATATTTCCATTATTTTGCTTTTCATTCCCATTAATAAAATTGGCCAAGATTAATGAAGAAAATACCCACAGTGTAAATTATCCATGACGAGCACCGCTTTTAGGGACTTGAACAAACCCTAGTTTGGATAATTGTATTTCATTAAGGGAAATACCTATGGCATGCATTTCAGAAAGAGAACGAACAGGTGAAGCCAGTATAAGAATGCAGGGAGAGATAGAAAGTGTTTTATAAGAATGTCATTGTATCACTGATCAGTGATTCAGCACGTATTGCTCCTATTAACTAGGGAGGAAAAGACAAAAACACATTTCTTTTCACCTTCTCTGTAACCTCTGCGCATAATAAAGTGTTTAGCGGAGTCGCTTCTTGACTAAATTGAGGTGTATGGAGCTGATGAGACCAGATCGCTGAGTTTGGTTTTGAGTTGTGCTTCATAAATGCCAATTTTTATTTTGAACAATTTCTGATGCAATCATGCAATCAGTTGTTATTTTTTATTTTTTTCATTGGAGTAGCACAAGTAAAATGTCCCTTCATGACGGATATCATTGAAATAGGTGTCTTGAGAAATTGCAAATGCCTTTACGACAGCCCTATGGGTCTGGAAATAGCAAAACAGGGCATATTTATACTTCACTTTATGTGTATCGATCGATCGGTTTGCTATCATTCCATTTACACTTGGCTACATAAATGTGTCTTCATACAACGAATATAAATTCTTGTGCTATACTTTTCATGTGTGAATTGTGGTTCTCTCAAACATGTATGCTGATGTCTGTTTGGAGGAAGTAGCTCTTGGGATTGCTAACTATCTCAAATGCGTTTTAGATGAATTTACTATAGTTCAAAAGTTTGGCATAACAAACATCTACAAAACTATTAAGAGAAGACTGGAGTAATGACTGTTGAAAATTCAGTTTTTACATTAAAGAAATTACATTTTAAAATATTTTAAAATAGAAAATAAGTATTTTGTATAATTATTTCACAAAATAACTGTTTTCACTATTCTGGATCAAATAAATCCAGTTCAGCTGAGCATGAGAAACTTCTTTCCAAAAAAAAAAAAAAAAATTTTACCAACTCCAAACTTTTGGATAGTAGTGTATACTTGGTCTTTTCATTGAATACTTATACATTCAGTAATCATGCATTGAATGACCAAGTGTAAAGACCCCGATAATGTTTTTAGCCATTCAGAGAGATGAATAATTTTATACTTACAGGTTAGCTAACATATTTTTGGATGGCAATGGACAGAAAAAAATATATATATATGGTTAAAATGTGGGTGTAAATTACTGCAAAATAGCTGGAATTACACTCACAGTTTCTGCCAGTGTCATGTTAATCTTGAGTACAGAGTAGTATTGCATTCTTCTCTGAAGAATGCCGTGGGCAGAGCTAAATAGTATGCACAGCTTTTGCATAGTGATCGTCTCCAAGCTGTGTCATTGACATACTGTACAGTAAATAAAACGTTGACAAAAACTTTATTTACTTAAATTAACTATGGCTAACAAATTAACGAATTTAGCATGTTGATGGGTGTACGCTTGTTCTCGCTCTGGTTGATGTGCTTCCTGGAGATGTGCCCATACAAGGAATTCCGCCCTTCATGCTGTCATACATGGCCATACTCGAGAGAAAAAAAAAGAAAAAAGAAAAAAGGCTTCTCCTTCAATAAAAATAGAAATACTCCATCATACGTCCAACTCATATTTTGAGACTTTGGTCATGTTTACAGTGTAGCCGTGTAAATAAGTCAGAATGCATGAAATAGCATAAGGCATCCCCTTTAACATTTAAAGGAAAGGCAAAATCCCCCCTTTTTTCTGTAACCTTTGCATGTTTAGAGGACTCACTCTTGAACAAATTGAGGTTATTGAAACTAATGAGACCAGATCGGTTGGGCCAGTTTGTGTTGGGCTCCAATTTTTATTTTCAGCTATTTCTGATGCAGTCATTCACTGAAATGTACTCTCATGGCAGAGGATGGAAAGCAGTTTAATCAATCATTTACATAGTTGATAGACTAAAAACAACCTGGGTAAACATGAGACCAGCTGCCCTTGTGTTTTGGAAAATTCTAAAGACATCATTTTTTTTTAGACGCAATCACCATTGACTCCCAGTTGAAAACTGCTACCCGTCTGAGGGTTCGAGTTAATGAGCACTAACTTCCTCCATGTTTCTGTGAGATAGTGTTGTACAGTAAGGGATGTGTGTGAATGTATGTTTGCTGATGTGTTAATGAGGTGCTTCCAAAGCAATACAGCAGGCACCGTTCCAACACCCATACTGGATACAAGGGCCTCGAACTCTGTTGAACCTAGCCTGTGTCATGCTTTGTTTACCATTTTTCTACCAAGTTCAATGTGCATTTTCACTGTTTTCTGAGAACTTCGGTTTTCAATCTCCTTCGGAAACGGTTAGGTCAGATATCCAAACTTTACAGCAGTCTTAAAGTTTTCCAGTCACAGATTTTAATTTCCCTACCCAATAAAACAATGCAGCGCAGTTCACCACAGGGCTCAGAACACTCTCTCCACCTGTTCCTGCAGACGCTACAGAAATCCATGTGTACACAGCCCACGATGCTGATTTCTCTCATTTTCTGCCTTTTCTCTTTCTCTCTCCCTATTTCACTTGCTGTAAATCGAAATGATACCTGGATCATTCCTAATTATTCCAGCAGATTGAATTGAAGAGCAGATGCTCATAGTAATGAAACTGCTGTAATAGACATATTTCTCTGAGCTGAAGTGCAAAAATTGTTCATATGTAATTATGTGTAGTGTGTTATGTGTAATGGAGCTTGAACATGAATATAATGAGCTAATATATGAAGACATGTATCGTCAAGAGAGGTGTGTGTATCAGAAAAACAAGCAGGATTTATTTTGCAAATGACGTTTGAGTTGCAGTTATTAACAGAGGATGTCTGAGATTTTATGTACTGATTCAGATGGGCTTGGTAAGTTTTTAGTAAGACTGGAGTTGTTCAGATGTTGGTATTACAGAAAGCCTCGTGCTCTGGATTCATGCACCACAAAACCCTTTGAAATTTGTCATATATATGTGACATTGGGATATGCAGTATATAAACCCAGATGGTAGTTGTTTTACATGTAACGTATCTGCGGCACTTGCAGGATCTAGCTGGTGATTTCCTTGCTGTCTGAATCAGAAATGTTTTTCTCCCACCACCCAGCAGAACATTCCTGGCCCAACTACCTGGTGTTTTTAAAACAACAGCAGGGTAGTGTGGTAATTTAATTCCCGTCCGAATCAGTCATCTCTCAATTACATGGAGCAGTTGGCCCAAAAGTCATGTTGAAAATCTTATTTGACTACTGCCGTAAGGCCTTTTGTGTATTTGGCACAGATGATGCTTGTTTCAGAGAACCGAAATGAACTATGGTCACTTAGTACAGCTTTTGGAGTGACAACCGCAGTTAAATATCGATGTAATTTCATTAAATTATTGTTTAGCAGCAGTTTTCTGTGTTTTTATTGAGCAAAAGCTCTTAATGTCATAGCTTGAAAAAAGATGTGCCACAACTCCATTTAAAAACAATTTTGCTATTTGAATGGCTTTGAATGAAGGGGCCATGCATGTGTATTACTAGCATACTGGCTGTTTATTACTTATATCACATATTCTGCATGACCATATTATACATCCTTAATCTTGCCCAATACCTAAACTTGACAACTATCTTCCTAACTATTAATAAACAGTCATTAGGAGTTTACTGAAGCAAAAGTTATAGTTAATTTTTAGTTAATAATGAGAACTGGACCTTAAAATAAAGTGACACCCATTTGTTTTTTTAAGATGTCACAAATAGTGCTTGTGAAATGTGGATTTAGACTGAGTTCTCCTCAGTTTTTCGTTATAACTAAAGCAGATATTTCAGTTGGTTACATTTTGATATTAAAACATAAGGGAAAAAGGAAGGAAGCACCTGTGACGACTCGGTAAGATAAAAGATCAACTGCCATAGACGGCTGAAGCCTTGAAACAAAAATAACGAAATCACATCCGTCTGTGAACTTGGGTTCTTCATCTCTGATTTTTCAGCTTCACTTTGTCTCGTCTCTCTGTTCAGTCTGTGTAATCTCTCATTTTCTTTGTGTCTCTCTTTGTGAACTTTGCCGCTCAAAGAACTTTCATGTTGTTAAAATCACAGATGCTCAGTGTCACCGTGCGACATCCAGATTCAAACCCTTCAAACTCTTTATCTCGCTCTCTTGCTTAAATTCATAAAAAAAATAAACACCTGCAGCTGCGGAGAACTCCCAGAGCTCTGGGCCACTGTAATATTTAAAGTCATAACAAAGTTAGAGGGTGACATTTGGTGTCAAGAGACACTTGGATAAAGAGTCTGTGATATTTTGGGGCCTTATATCCGCCAGTAATTCCGTCAGTGTGTGGCTTTGCCAATAAGAGAGAGAAATTTGATATTTGATGATAAACGAAATGAGATTACTCAGGGCCCATAACTGAAGACTGTCAGAGAGAGATGGAGTGAGTGATTGCTCTCTTTTATGCATGAGTGCTGTTATTCCATCAGAGCTTTTCCTCTGGAAGGTCCCAACTGTTGGCTCTGTTACACAGAGGTCGTTTATTGCCTGATGTGCAAAGTGTCACCAAACAAGATTTATGTTACCCAATCATTATTGCTGGGATATTTTTGGAGCAAGATGGAGCGAAACAGTCATTTTTGTTTTCTTCTTAACCTTTTTTCAGAGGGATGATTTTTATTAAAATTAACAGATTTCAATTTTTACATTTTTACATGATGGCCACATTAAAACAGTCTTGGAAATGTTTGATCATGCCTTCATTTATTTTTGCTACATTTTAAATATTTATTGTGTAGTTTTTATTGTTTTACCCTTGTCCAATACAAACTTTCAATCTTAAAAAATCCATCATAAAAAAATAAAAATAAAAAAAAACAACAACTAAAAAACAATAACACGGACACTGAATATAAACAGTAAAATAATCAAATAATTAAATTAATTAATTAATTAATTAAATAATTTAATTTTACAAATACTCATTTCAGCCACAACCGATTTTTAGCGTTTTATCAGCTGTATACTAAGATGAAATAATTAAATAAATATAAAGTGAGAAAAATAAACATATATATAGAATCATTTTATTTTCTGTAATTCCCAATCAAGCTTTAATTATATTATAGTATTATGTGACCCTGGACCACAAACCCAGTCATGAGTAGCACAGTTATATTTTGCAAACAATACATAATATGGTATGATATTTTTTTTCTTTTATGCCAAAAATCATTAGGACATTAAGTAAAGATCATGTTCCATGTTCCTACTGTAAATACATAAAAACGTAATATTTGATTAGTAATATGCATCACTAAGAACTTAATATGAAAAATTTTAAGGCAATTTTCTCAATATTTAGATTTTTTTGCACCTTCAGAATCCAGATTTTCAAATAGTTGTACCTCAGCCAAATATTGGCCTATCCTGACAAACCATACATCAATGGAAATCTTATTTATTCAGCTTTCAGATGATATATAAATCTCAATTAAAAAAAAATAAAAATCACCCTTATGACTGATTTTTAGGTCCAGGGTCACATATTGTTTATTGGTGATAGCAGAAATGTAAATGCTAGCCACATTTGAAATTAGCCTTAAGGATTAATTTTTATTCCAAAGTCGGTTTTACTCATGTATATCTATTGCTGGACATTTTCGAAATGACAACAGGGCCAAACGCTCTCATATAGAAGCTTCCATTCTAAATATGCCAGCCACAGAAGGATATTCACTTTTATTATGTGTGTGTGTATTTCTGTTTGTTTGGAGAAATTGCAGGTCTCTCACTCATTGACTAAACCCCACTAAAAACAGATCAATACAAACGTTGTGGCAGTAGCAGAATGTCAAATATTTTAGGTACTGTGAAACAAATATTTTATCTGTCTGCTAGAAAAACAATATAGCTCATTTGAAACTGAAGTAATGTTGAAGCTAGCTGTCATATGCGATTTACATGTCGCCACAAGCAGTTTATTTTCTAACAGTACCTTCCTTGTTTTACAGAAACCTCCAAGCCATTTCCTATGATTGCATGTTCTAAACATATTTGGATTTCATCTTGTTCATCCACCACCTATGGCTAGACTGACATCTATTTTACACCCAGGTAATATCGGCAGGAAAATCATCAACTGTCACAACTGTACACACAAATACACACCAAATAGATTGCTCCCTGCCGTGGGGAGAGCTCGCTATGCCGTTATGACCAATTTTTTATGGCTGCCGCGCTCGGCCTGTGTGGCCTCCACTGTGCTCATAATTCACACAAACACACTTACACACACACTGACATCCCAGTTGCTCCAATCTGAAGCTGTAAATGTTACTATCTAACATATGGTCGACATTGTGATGAAAATACTCTCTCTCCTTTATGCCCTCTCATACAATTGCTCTTTTCTCTCCCCCACCCTTTGCACAGGATTGTGTTTTTTTCACACCTTTGATTTGAAATCCGCAAATTGTGTGTTTGATGTATAATGTAATCTGTAGTATTTGGATTGCATGCATTTTTTTTCACTCTTCACCATCAAGACCCCAATCCAAGAAGTCCCTCAACACCAAATATTAGGTTATATTCAAACTGGATATCTATACAGTACTTTTCAATCCAATGTTTGATGTGATGCAATGCATATAATGTGGCTCCGTAATACATTTCAAAAACCTTTCTCTTGTGCACTATTAATTATTAATTTTATATTGCAATTATTTTACATTCAATCTTCAAAGTAATATACAAACAACATAAAGACAGTATATTTTTAAATACTGTATTTGTATAATGGCATCTGTAAGGGAAACAGGTCAATTTAGCTCAAAGGGAATCATTTAAGATTTTAAAGGGAATTTGAACAGAATCACTGTTTCACGGCTGATCCCAGCGATTCGGCCAGATTCGATTCACTGAACGAGCCGTATAACATCAAATCTGCGCTGGATATTAATATCCAAAGTATAGTGAAAACACTATTAATTAGCACAGTAACAAGATCGGCAGTTTAAGACATTAACTTGTGAGCACAAAACACAAGATACTTCTCTTTTCAATATAAACTAATCTAACACAAAAGCACACGCACTCACACATTCACACAAGTTGCAGGAGGATAGAACGTTAGGAAAGAGTGAGTTTAAGAGGATGAAAATGTGAAATCCCCAAGTTTACAGCAATACGTGAAATTGCATAGACATGAACAACCATTTAATCACTTAATTAACCCCTCGCACTGAGTTCCTCAATGAGGTTAAAATTATATTAGATAACACCAGTACAGATGTGAGTCTGGAGGTTACTTGCGTTGCCTGTTTAAACGGGGTTCCCTTTGTTGTCGCTGAAAAGGGGGTTTCCCGAAGTTGCTGATTGGCTGGAAGTTCATTAGTCGTTGAAGTGACGTCTTGGGAATCCCGTGGTTGGTCGTTGGCTGACGATGCAGAGTTGTGGGCTGGTTGAAGTTTCAGACGGGCACGCGAGGTCAGACTCGGAGACACGGCGTTACAAAACTTAACTCAGAACACGAAACTCTCAAACGGAAAAGAAAAGAAGTAAAGTTTGACGAGACTAGGTGGTGTTTCTTCTCATCGTGGCTAAGTAGCACCAGGCGTGCAGGCCGAAGCACGCTGGAACGGCGCTCGAAAGAACGCTAAAAGTGATGACAAAGCATGACTAAAAGCTAAAGCTAAAAGCAAAAGCTAAAAGCAGGCTAAAAGCTTAAACTACAAGCAAAGCTAAAAGCCGGCATGACTGATAGCAAAAGCTTGACAAAAGCTAAAAGCTAAAAGCAAAATTTTATGGTGTCCTGAGTATTTAAACTGGCCTTTTGGCCACACCTCAAATGTTTGTCTTGACCAATTAGATATTGTCTTTTCTCGTGTGTTGCATTGTTTGTCCCACCCATTCATAAATCATATGTTATCTTATCAAGCACGAGGTCCGAATTTTTCCCGCTCTTGCAGGGTATAATTTGGACATGATTCCTATAACAAGAATATGATACATTTGACAAATAACTAATGGTCAGAAACGTTTCAAGCAAGAATATTCGAACACACACATACTAAACATGAATATGATCCCTTAAGCTATTCAAGAGTTATTTAAAAAGACATACACAATAAGTGATTAGAAACATTAAAATCAAATGTGTCGGTTACATAAATGATATGGAGTTAAGCAATGGACTCATATCCATTTAGAAGTCTTTTTTGAGTTCATTTTGGTGCATATATGCATTGGAAGGCATTCTCTGTGCCATTCTGGGGAGTAAGGATATGTCCTGTGGAGACCAGAGGGGTTAACAGGTCTCCTTAGGAATTTCAGTCTGGTTTTGCTAGGTGGGGGGAAGTCAATCCAACGATCTTGTTTTCTCTGTCATGGCTTTACATGTGAGGCTCAGACTGTCCATCTCTTCAATTACTTGCCCCAAATTAGACAATCTCTTCTTCGAATTGAAATTGTCAATAATTGTTCTAATGGTGTTAATGTTGAAAGCTGTTCTGTGAAAGAGTCGGTTATCAGACTGTGGTGCTGGGAGTTGATTTACAACATCCTGCCTTTCTGTGGAATTCGGCTCATGTTTCAACCAGGCTCCCGATCGAATCTTTAATTTGTCTGGTTCACGCTACACATCTTTCTTTTTTTTATGACTGAAGGCCAGTATCAATGTTACCAGTACTGGTTTCTCTATAAAACTGCCCCCCCCCCCAACCCAATATTTAACCATTGACTATAGCCATTCAACATTACAGTATAATTGAGAGCTATCCATTTTAACATTTATTAGACTTTAAAAAATAACTTCTTATTTAAGTGAACTTAAAACAATCTTCACATAAACCCATTATAATAAATGTCATATTTACCTGTGCCCTTCAGTAGAAATATACAGAAATTGAAGTTATCAAACACTAAATTCTAAAGTAAATATAGATGAATCCTTAAAGCTATAAAGCTATAAAAATCCTCTTTTTTTTTCTTTGTCCTGCTGCTTTGGCTGCTATTACTTTAAGAGCTGCCGCTGCTGAACGTGACGCGGATCTGACACGCATCATATTTTCTCTCAACTCTTTTGACCTTTTCTGACCCACTTCAGGTCTTAAAGTATTATATTATAATATCTATTAATGAGCTGAAGAGTTAAATCAGGTGTGTTAGATGATTCAGACAGTGCTGGGCTGCTCCAGGACAGTTTAGAAAACCATTTCAGAGACATGTTCTTAAATATGACTCATATAAAATATATTCCATACTTGTACAGCTTTATGGCAGCTTTAATCGCCTTTTTTCATGATTTAACTGACCATGACATTGCATTCACGTAGTTTATTTCGCACTTTGATATAAAATGATACAGGCTACAGAACGCGTCGGCGCCTTTGTGCGTGTATTTGAAGAGCACGCACTGCGAGCACAGTACCGCTTCCGCACTTCCGCCTGGTGCTGATGTGAAGTGGAGCCCACGTCTAAAACGTCTCCCGTTCTTAGTCGTTCTGCAACTGAATAAATGCACTTCTTGTCGAGATAAAAAAAGAGACAGATGTTGCATACCAAACAGGATATATAACCCTCCAAAAGGCACTTCGGAGTGAAAACAATCATGGCCGCCATATTGAAGGGTCGTTCCAAACCGAAGTGCTCAAAACTGGCTAATTCAAAGGAACCTTCGGTATGAAGGATTTCGAAAGGATACAATTGATGGACATTTCGTGCTCCCATGATCCTTTGCGCAGATTCTTTGCATGCTGAAGTCGCCTCTGTGTGGGCACGTGATGATGATGCAGAAAGGCACATCAAGAGACAGTTGTTTGGTCTCCTACACCCTTCAACCCTTCGAAGCTCCGGATGGTACACCCTTTGAAGGGATTAGGGCATAGGGATGAGACCTTCCGAATGGAACGCAGGGAGATGCAGCAGTTGTGAGGGGGGTGGCCAACCTTAGCCCCACCCCTGCGTTAAATGCGTTAAATATTTTTTAACGCGTTAAACGTAAAAAAATTAATCGCGCTAATTTTGACACCACTAATGACAATATATTCATTTGAGCAATTTCATTTTTTTAAATGTTCACATCAATCAGGGGTGAGTGATCAACCAGTGAGTTGCCATATTAAAAGCCAGAATCAAAACAGAAAAACAAATTTTAATAATAACAACAATAATAGTAAAAAAAAAGAGTAAAAGTAACAAAAACATGTAAAAATATTTTAAATTCCCTCCCACCTCATTTGTTCCCTTTACTGCTTTTGCCCCCCCCCCCCTTTTTATTTTGTACTTTTTTTAATGACCATTTTACTATTTTAAATGTGCTTCACATATATTTTTATGTACCTTGCATGTAACTATAATACTTTATGGTTATGAAAGGCATGTTTCCTTGTGTTAAAATAATTAAATTCAGGCTTTTATGCATTAATAGTACCTTAACATAATTATAATGGCCTATATGGCCAGTAAATTATTTGTTTTTAAAAGGGCATTTTTGTTTAGTCTTAAATGAATGGATACTTTGGCAATATGGTGTGTGGTGCTTAATAGAGGGGGCGGTGGTTGAGTGCCTTATGCCTTGCTTTCACTCAGACAATAGGCCGCCCGTGTCTGCCATTATTTTCACACACAATACACACCAACAGATCAGTCAGGCAGCATTTCCTGTATCCACCCCCAGGGCCCTCAGACTAGCGTTATGTCAACAGATGAGTCCTGCCCACAAAGTGTGTGTGTTTGAGGGGCCTCACGCATTCATTCACCTCGGCACGTGCCAGCTGGTTTATTCAAACAAAAACACATAGCAGAGCCTCCGGCAGTTGGCCAATCACGGTGTTGAATCGGCCACAGCGATGGCATTTTTTGAACATTTGAAATCAAACAGCTGTGTGGATGCTGTTTACATTTGACCCTAAGCAGCAGGTTCATGGACAAGCAATGTGTTATTTCACACTTAGAGGAAAGGGGGGAGAAGAGAGCTGTGGAAAATGTTTTTATTAAGTGATTTTTCTCTGTGACTGCCTGTTGATTTTGTTTATAATATATGGAACTGATACATGAAAAATAAATGACTATTTAAAGGCATTTGTTTCCAAATCCTAGTTCTATTATACTGCAAAAACATAAATAAAATAAAATTGTAATTGGTTAATGATAAGTTCCCTTATGGAACATTTTGTGAAAATGTACGGGTGTGTGTGTGTGTGTGTATATATATATATATATATATATATATATATATATATATATATATATATATATATATATAATAAAAACATCAACGCTGTAGTTATATGATAGTCATGTGAGAAAGCACTGAAATCTCATTCATTATCCCTTTTTCCACAATAACTACTTAAATTTAATTCTTCAAAAGAAATGGTCCCTACAAGTGCCATGGACTACATTAGTGTGTTTTTGGGGTCATTATCTGAGCTTCTGGTGATTGTAAAACCATGAAGATACAACTGTTGTTGTGTAGTAAGGATTTTTTGTGCTCTACAGTGATCTGATGACAGGTTTTTCATTTCTGGGTGATCCATTCCTTTAAAGCAAAGGCATGTATACTCGGTTAAGATGAACATTGTCTGATGTGAACAGTGAAACCAATTCCTTCAACTGAACCCATGGAAAGCACCGTCATGCTTGAATTGCCAAGTGTCACTTTTAGAACGGCAGGTGGTTAAAATATTTTCCAAAGTTTGTTGATTTAAAAGCCTCTTTTTGCACTGGATTTGAAACTGTCAGGCCCTCCGTCTGAGGCTAAGTGTTAAGTAGACAACAGTGAGGCAGGTGATAAGAGATGGGCTTTTCATCCGCTCACAGAAGATCAAAGTTTTCAAACCACCATGGATCTTGCGCCAGAGAGAGAGAAAGAGAGAGAGGCCTGACGTATTTTTGCCATCACATCTCTAGTTATTAGCCTCCTGCAATCCATCTAGTCAAATGAACCTACCGCAGAATGAGTGGGTGGGTCTGATCTGATCGAATCCAAATGCAGCTTTGGCTCAAATAAATAGCACCAAAATGCAGGTGGCTTTTCTGACTCATTAATGAAAGCCAGTGTGACATTTTCAAATCAAATATTGGATTTAGAAGAAAAAACAAATTGAGTTCTCAGCCAAACTTTAAGAGTTGAGGCTAAGGAAGAAAACACAGATAAAGGGTGGTGGATAAACACTGGTATGTAATGGCGGAACATGCAGAGTAATTTGTGCAACTAATAGAAGGAATATTTTATATGTCTCACACAAACGCACACACACAAACACTGCAGACATTAAAAAGCAACAATGCATTAAATTAATCAAAAGTGGCTCTAAAGACATTGATAATGTTACAAAAGGAAATCCTGATAAAATATACCATTTATATTTCATTATATATATATATATATATATATTTCATAAAAGTTGTTGCAAATTGTACACAAAAATACAAACACTAAAAAAAAAACTTTAATAAGTGAATTAAATACAAAAGTAAATAGCAATTCATTGCATTACTTATTTTTTCCCTGAAAATGATTCATACCATGATGTTCATAAGATTTTGGTCACACCACCCACCCCTACAACTGGAGGAATATTGAGATATGAAAGAGCTAGTCATATATATTTGTTGACATGCTGTGTTTACATAACCAGCTCTGCACATAGCCTTTCTCAAAAAAATAACACCACTGAACCAATGGGCGCTTTGTTCACAAGCGTTCAAATTCTACTGGCTGAATAGGATGCATGTTTTCTTTCAAAATCCTGTTCCTGCCTCTGCCTCTCTCTACAGAGCACTTCAGCAGACTGGAGAATCTCTGAATAGGCCAACAGCAGGAGAAGAGAGACCATGAACAGCTTGATAATGAGGAAGCTGATTAAGAAAATCTTTCTTTGCAAATTTGTAGACAAGATGGACTGTGTGGCCTCTGCACCCATTGTTGACCATCTGTAGGCATAAGGCTCCATTGGAAAGTCTTTCTTGGTGGTGAAAGGGTGTAGCATTGCCTTAGGGCATTAGTGTGTGCTCTGTGTTGGAGGACCCAGGGGATTACAACGGCTCGTACACTATCAGTTAAAATTCATTAACCCCAGCGGATAACCTCAGGAGGGAGGCAGTGAAAGCAACTGCCACTATTGCAGAGCTGAAACCCATAATTATGCAGCCACAGGTGAGACCCTGCAGTCAATTAGACTGAAAGAGGCCCCCGCAGCAGGCTGCTCCCCAACGGCTTTGGGCCGGCGAAATGGAGGCTCCCTCATGGAAAATTCCACAGTTGTACATTTCCATACTGCATGCTACTGGATTGCTGCTATTGCTAAACAATTCAGAAAAGGTCTAGCTTGTTAGAATGTATTTCACGTTCACTGTTTGGGGGCCAGCTTGTAACAAAAGGCTCTAAGGAATGTTACAAACATTGGGCATATAGGGAAGAGGAGGGGGATTCTGGCCCCATGATGTTTGTTGTTGTTGTTTTATTAAATTATTTTCAGCAGACTCTGAAACAACACAAACATGAACATTGATAAAAACCATCAAACACATAAAAAGAACATTATTATTATAATAATAACAATAATTAATATTATTCATTACTAATATTATTATTATTATTATTATTATTATTATTTTATTATTATTATTATTATTATTATTATTATTATTATTATTATTATTATTATTATAGTAACAACAACCACAACAAGAATAATATATAATTATTTGATTAATGATGTTGTTGTTGTTTTATAATAATAATAATAATAATAATAATAATAATAATAATAATAATAATAATAATAAATAACATTTATTGTTGTTTTAATAAATAAATATATTTAAGTTATTATTATTATTTTCATAATTACTATTTTATTATTAGTGATATTGTTAGATTATTAATAATTATGTTTAAGATTATGATGATGATTATTATTATCACTAGAGATATCATGCTATCACCAATACTACTACTACTAATAATAATTGTTGTGGTGGTGGTTTTTAATACTTTTTTTAAACAATAAAATAATAATAAAAATAAAAATAACAATATATAATAATAATAATAATAATAATAATAATAATAATAATAATAATAATAATAATAATAATAATAATAATAAGCAATAACATTAATAATAATAATAATAATAATAATTATTAGTTGTTGTTGTTTAGCTTGTCTGGTATATTAAAATATCTCTGCAGGTTGAATTTGCAGAGTATGAATAATTTCAAATGAAGTAAGCATCCCATCTTCATTAAACCAATTGATTTCAAAGATGGATTAAAAACATTTTTTTGTTGTTTTAATTTTAAAATACATGCAAAACTAACAAGCTATGTATTTCATCTATTTTATTTTGCATTTTGGGCATACTTTAACAATTTGACTAAATTGAGGTATGCTTGGAAACATCTGAAGACTGAAATCTGAGAGAAGGTCACTCTTGCAAGGTTGTTGACAAGGTGACAGAGTTTTGGGCATGGGAATTGACATTTTCCTGGAGTTCCATTTGTTTTATATCTACACACCTGACTGCTGATAATAAACAGCTGACCGGTGAACAGATGACAAGGGCTTGCAGCAACCTGCATGATTTGCAATTTAACACTGTTTGTTTTTGGTTCTCTAAGGCCGGTCGAGTGTGTGCCTCTGTGTACGTACATGTACTGTACGTGAGAAAGAAAGAGGTATAAGGGATTGCTCACACTCTGAAGATGGTGACTTGATGACTCAGCAAAATGATCACAAACCATTCCTGACAACTGCATAGGGGAGACCAGGGCTGGATGTCATACTTTTTCTATTCCAATAAATTTCTCAAGGTTTATTCTGTAGGTTTATTTTTAGAGGTAAAATTCTCTGCCCTGCAAACTGACAAAATGCAGTAACTAAGCCAACAATAAAGCTGAGAACATTGCTTTTTAAGGTTTTTGACTGATTTGATAGCAAATTTCACACTATTCCCCCCTGAATCTGAGCGCAGTTTTCTTGGATCAGTTTTGACTAAATGTGTGTTTAACACATATCCTAAGGTCTTGGTTATAGAAATTCTAAATATTTCCACCATTATTACCAGAAAAAAATAGTTTGTTGAACACACATTGTCCATTTGTAACAGCATGCCCTAACAGCAGAGCCTATGTGGGGCAAGTTGTCACAAGGGGAACTGCCATTATATAGAAAATTATACATACATATATATGATTTAGCCTATATATATATAAATCATCATCCTACCATTACATGACTACTGACCAAATAAATAATGTATAGACATTTAATACTGATTATAATTGAACAAAATGCCACGATTGACCTATCAGAATCAAGCATTCCAGACAGGTGTGTAATAAAAATGCAGATTGTATACGTCTGTATGTACAAATGGTTTGTCGGTGTGTTGCCATAGTGAGTCAGGCCCAGCTAATCCGCCGTGTAGATAAGCTTACTGTGCAAGATTGACTTGGCAGCCTAAATACTGAAGACTGAGAGAAACAACCACGCACTGTTCAGCCTGAGGGGACCTAATGGAAATTAATGGGTTTTAAATGTGTGTTTGTGTGTGTGCGCTCTCGCGTCTGCCTCTCTTAGCACTGAAGCAGAAGTTTACACAGTGCCAGGATAAACTGAAACTCATCTTCAGGTCAACATTCCCTTAGATGTGGAGAAGAAATGTGATTATGATTCAAATCAACGTAGTTATCTGCAACCCGATGCTCACTGAACCCTTCTGTGAGTGTTACCCAAGCCCTCCATAAACTCATAAATCAGTCAGACTCAAAACAACAAGCGCAGGAAACTGAGTGAATTGTTTCCCTTCAAACAGGATGTGCATCCTCACTGCTCTGAGGGGGAATTACAGACTGGATCCTTGATGATGTGCAGCGAGTCTCTATATAACTACTGGGAATTCTGCCACACCGTCTGGATAAAAGACAAAGAAAGAGACTGTCTGCCTGTCTGTTATTGTTCAGACAAAACAGGTAAACCCTCCTTCAAACTCACACCATCGGTTAAGCCAGAAGTTGTTCTACAGAGGCACAATATTTAACTCTTCAGGAAATCAACCCACAAATGACTTATTTAGAGTTCTAATCTGCTTTATCCTAGTCTCTCGTAGACAGACCTTCAGACTGATGGCAGAAAATCTGAGAACCTTGGCAGCTTTGAATGGCCGTCCAAGAGGCCATATGACTGACAGGTAAAGCAACCAATCATGTTTCGTTTGTGACATGCCTTGTTTAGGGGATATGTAAATTCCCCCACTATAATAGACCAGTGTGTAAAACTCTTGGACGTATTTTAAAGAGTCTAAACGTTACATATTTCACATACTTTTGAAAATCTGGTGTTTAGTTGATCCTGATACAGTAAGTGCTCATTGTCACAGTTGTAAATACAATGGCATACTTCTTCCATGACCCACACGTATCCCAGAAATCCTGTGACTTTGAAACCTCTGAAGTGATCCCAATTTACATGTCCACAGTCATTTACATGCCCACTCTAAGACTGAGCAATAGTAATGAAATCAAGGGGCTTCCAAGAGAAAGATATATTTCCATACAATTATATATTTATGTACACTTCCGTTCAAATGTTTAGGGTTGGTAGGTTTTTTTTTTTTTTTTTTTTTTTTTGAAGTCTCTTTTACTCACCATGGCAACATATTGTGAAATTGTAGTACAATAAAAAAGAATATATACTGTGTATATATATATATATATATATATGTGGTAAATCATGCTAATATGCTGATTTGCTGCTCAAGACATATTATATTATTATTACTAGTAGTAGTTAAATAAATGGTGCTAAATAGCACTAAAAGTGGTTCTTTGGCTCGTAATCCATGAGAACCACTTTAAAGGAATAGTTCACCCAAACAAAGTATCTGTGTGGCACAGCAGACACAGAACAGCATATGTTGTTTATGTTCAGTGGATACTCTCCAAAATGGCACCAGGGTGACCCAGAGGAGACAAATTGTTAAATAAAAACATTATTTTTATTTTCTTTCCACACAAAAAGTAATCTCGTAGCTTTGTAAAATTACGGTTGAACCCCTGATGTCACATGGATTATTTTAAAATTAAATAAAATTAAAATTAAATTAAATTTATGCATTTAGCAGACGCTTTTATCCAAAGCGACTTACAGTACATTCAGGCTATCAATTTTTTACCTATCATTATTTATTATCATTATTATCATTACTTTAACAATGTCCTTATTACATTTCTGGACCTTGATCATGGTAATTACATTGTTGTCTATGGGAGGGTCAGAGAGATCTCAGAATTCATCAAAAATATCTTAATTTGTGTTCTGAAGATGAAAGGAGGTCTTATGGGTTGTGAACGACGTGAGGGTGAGTAATTAATGACAGAATTTTCATTTTTGGGTGAACTATCCCTTTAAAGGTGCTGTATGTAGGACTGAAATGAACCTGGCAACTGGCAACTCGGGGTGCCAGTATACAGTTGGGTAAACTGGCAGTAGGCGGGTTAACCAGACCAAAACAGAGACTGACATTCTGTCCCGGAACGCACATTTTCAAAGGAGATTAACTGACTGTAGCATTGTTTTTCAGATAAACAAGTATGTTAACTTAGCATGTTTCTTAAATATCTGCAACCATATTATGGTATTTTTATGCTTTAGTAGAGACAAAAACTTACATAGAGCACATTTAAGTGCTACATAGACCTATATCTTTAAAGATGGTGCTATATAGCACCTAAACCACCCCAAAGAACCACTGAAGAACCATTGCAGGTTCTTTATAGGTGCTATATAGAACTTAAATTGGTTCCCCTATAATTATGAGCCAAAGAACCACTTAGCGGTGCTATATTACACTTCAACTACCACAAAGAACCGCTGAAGAACCTTTATGTGTGTGTGTGTGTGTGTAGTAGTAGGAGTAGTAGTAGTAGTATTAGTAGTATCAATGTTAAAAACCACTGTGCTGCTTAATATTGTTGTGGAAACTGTGATTTTTTTCTTTGATTCTTTGATGAATTAAAAGTTTAAATGAGCAGCATTTATTTGAAAAAGAACTCTTTTGACATGTCAACAATAAACATGCCTTTACTGTCACTTATGGTTTTCTCTTATCTTTTTGAGCTTAGTCTATTGTATGAAAGACAGCAGCCTAAACATCCTTCAGAATTTTTCCTTTTGTGTTTCATGGAAGAAGGAAAGGCATAAGAGTTTGAAACTACATAAGGGTGAGTAAATGTTGACTGAATTTTAATTTTTAGGCAAACGGTTCCTTTAAAGAGAACACTCCATGTGATGGTTATACCAATGTCTACTTATGTCACTTTTTTTTTTTTTTTTTTTTTTACTTTCTCAAACTTTTGATTGATTTGCCAAATCCCACGCCTTTTCTACAGACGAATTGTTATTTTTGAACAATTCCATCTTGCACAAGTCCTAAGTTTTATTTGTGCCTAACTTAGTACAATACAGAGGCAACACGTGGGCAGTCTGCCTGGAATACACACACACACATAGAAACAAGTCTACAGATGCTGACATTTATTCAAATATTACAAAATAATATAGTTTCAATAAAAGCTAACATCAATGTCAGGGATACCTCTGACATGATTAAAAAATGGGAGGAGGTAATATTAGATAAAACAGCTAGGCAGCGCCTGCTTCAGAGAGGAGATATTAAGAGACGGTGGAGGCTAAATAGGGTTGTTTTTCTGGAGTGCAGAGTAATGACTGTTGTGTGTGGGGAGCAAACATAATCACCTGAATGCATGCTGAAACAAATGCACCAAATTATTGCGTTGAGAGAAAACTATACGTAATGGCATCATTACATCAGGCTAAAATACATCAGTATTTTTTGTTTTCTTCTCATTTTGCGCTCGCTCTCTGTCTATTTTCAGATCTGCCAAACATTTCATGTTGGAGAGTTTATTTTAACCAAACAAAAACACATTTTATGTCCTTTTATGATGAAAAAAGAACAAGTAGTAGATTGGATTGGATGGAATGAAAAAAAAAAAGGTTCCGGATGCAGCAATTAATTAGGAAATTTGAACACTCTGTGACTGCTGTTAAATTAATTTAAATGTAATTTAACACACAATGTTGTTTTCCTGATAACGTGAAACACAATTAAGAGAGTTCAGAATGCATTTGCAGATACATCATCCTTCGTAAACATACAAACCTTGTGCACATTAAATTTAGTTATGTAGAATCATGGGGTAAAATGCTGCTTATCGGTCTTTACACCACAAAAGTACACAGCATGGTAATAGCAACTAAAGTGGATTTGTAGTATGATTTGAAAAGCGAGAACAGACCGCAGGTTAGCTCTGAACAGTGAATGATAAACGGATGTATTTAGTACCTGATGAATCTGAGGGAATTATCACGGCAGGCAGAGATTGTTTGATGCAGGAAATGTTCATTTGCCGTCACGATAACGACATTAATTAATCGTGAATCACGTTGGCGTTTGAAGTAGTCACAACAGCGGCAGGCATCCCGGTTATATCTCTTTCCGCTATTCCTTGAGGTAAACAATTGCCTGTTGAATCGCATGAAACCTCTGTTTTTGTTTGCTATTAGCGGGGTGTTTATTAAAAGTGCTGTAGCCAAAGCACAAATTTCATTTAATGAAGTTGCGTTTGCAGCCAGACAAAAGCTGTGCATCACACGACACCACAATCAGCTGATTATGATTTCAGCCACGTAGGGCAGCAGATTTGATATACTATCTAATTTAAAAACACAGTGATGAGCCTTTCCTGCGAGATATTCAAATGGAGGAAATTACATGGGGGCTTGGCACATGAGCACATTGTCGTCAATGCTGGTAAATTGAAGAGTGATTCAGTATAATGGATTTGTCAGGTGTTGTCCCTGCTTTGATCCGAACCCCAGGACGAAAGATGATAATGCCCTGGA
This sequence comes from Cyprinus carpio, assembly GCF_018340385.1. Classification (NCBI taxonomy): domain Eukaryota; kingdom Metazoa; phylum Chordata; class Actinopteri; order Cypriniformes; family Cyprinidae; genus Cyprinus; species Cyprinus carpio. Next base: position 11,832,503 of record NC_056607.1, on the reverse strand, counting down.
AACGCCATGGAGACGAGTTGGCAATCAGCGTCACTGATGTATTACAGAATTAAAACACAGCAAAGACCGAAGAATCCAATATTGTTTTTTTTTTCCTCCTTTGTGAGAGATTAGGCATGAATTTGATTAGACTAGATAGTGAATTACGCTCACGTCCGCACACAATCGACACACTCGTACGGTCTGTGCAGAAATGGTTCTCTTGAGCCAAGCATATGGAGAGCTGTCTTTTATTGGCCTGATTACTTCAGCTGTCTAGAAATCAAGCTCTGGCGTACTTACCCTCCTCCATGGGTGGGATGGAAGACTGTTTTCTTGTAAACAATTAATGCAGGATAAACGTGGCGTTTGCGACTCCGTAGCGGCCTGCTTTCCAGCATTTAAAGTAGTAGTCTGGCTCCATCGCCAACAATTAATGTGTTTAAGTACACATGACTGCCGATTCCATCTGTTTCCTTGTCAGTCTGTCAACTTTTTAAATCATCTCTTTTTAGTGGTTGAATTACTACTACATCTCGCAGCTTTTCGCTAAGTCTTCCATCCACCTCCGTCAGTGTGGCAGCTTGGGGAAGGAAAAAACATACATAGATTTTTTTTTTCTTTTTTCATAGAAGTACTGACAAGTGCTGGCAAATTGGGGACCACAACTGCAATCTCTGGGGCAACTTCAAATTGTAGTGTGAAGAAAAGTTTCAAAAGTAGAGTGCTCTAGCACAGGTCAACTTGAAAGTTGTATTCAGGCAGACTTTTGGCAGTCAGCTAAGAGCTTGACAACAAAAGAAAGTTATTTGTATCTTTGAAGCTGAAAAACCCTAGTGAATTGTGCTCATTTGTTGTGTTCCAGAAGTTGGACCCATCTTCTCTATTGAAACAAGTTGGCCTGAAGAGCAAATTGGTGACCTGTAACCGAATACAGCAATATAGTAAAGTGCTGAGATCTTAACCTTTATCTCTCACAGCCGACTCTGAGGAGCCATGGTGCTGGAGGTGATTTCATTAGCGCTGCGGGAGGGCACAAGGTTGGCGTGACCATGCAATGTTGTCAGTCTGGAATCGTTTGGGTGGAGCTTGAAACACAAACTGCCCCACAGACCTGAAAGTCGTTACCGTACCCGCTAATTAGCTTCATTTGGTAAGAACACAAACTGGGGCCAGATGGTGAGGCTAGTGAGTATTCATCGATCTCGAATCCCACACGAGCACACGCATGAGTTGAAAAGTGGGTTGTCCGCACAAAAGACATTAAAAAGCTTCCTCTCCTTGAGCAGATTGGTGGTTGATGGTTGAGAGAAGACAAATTAGCAGCAAAAGAGACAGATTTGAGTGAAAAGTACAATTACGGGTAAAAGACAGGTTTTTGGCGAGCTAAGATGAAGAATTTTGGGTCTAAACATTTAACCACCAGCTCACGCCAATGGAAAGACTGATTACTCTGAGCTAAAAATGCCACATCAGACACTTCATATTGAAACCTGTGGTGTTCTGCACAAATATTGCAACTTATTAGATGCAGTATTCAGTCCTGTGAATATTTACGACTGTTGCAAGGATAAACTTGCTTTTATATTTATATTTTCTAATTAAATGTATTGTATGTATTAGTTATATTTCTGTTATTTATGATCTTTAATGTGCATATCCCTTTATGAAGGGGATCTGTGCATTCTAATAGTGTCATCAATTAGCACACAATTAATTGTTTTAGCACTTTCTGTAATTCACCATGTCATTATTTCTGAGTGAAACAGGATATTCAAAGAGAAAAAAAAAATGTTGGACAGGACTTCATGTTATCCATTGGGAACTGATCAGATGGTGTCCAAAATAGATCCAAAGCAAACTGTGTTTGAGTTTGCTATTTTATAAGAAAAGCTATTTTGATATTTTTTTTATTTTTTTATTTGGTGGACTAACATGCACTGATGAATCACTCACAATAGGTCCAGAGAAGTGCATTAAGAAATAAAGATAATACATTTTGATGTCATGTTGACTGCATGTGGCATGCACATAGGACTGAATTCTGTGAAGAAGGGACAATATTTAATTCACATACTGTAGAAAGGAAGCATGTTTGAACTGCAAATAATACTTAGTGGTACCCTAATGTAGTGCATTTAGTGCCTGATTTCATTGAATTATGTGTAATTATGCATATAAATACAGTGAATTAACCCCTATGTGTTTAGGAACAGCACATGCTTTTTTTAAATCGCTTTGGGTTATATAACATATTTTGCATATATGACTTCTTTTATTCAGTTTGTATTATTGTGTGTATCCTACGTTCTGTGTCCAACATCTGTAACCCTTAGCATTTATAGCTCAGAGAACATAGTTCTCTGTTTATGACCAGGTAGACGGGAAAGACTCCATTCTTTTTGTGGTAATCTAACTAAAGCACTGAAAAGAACACAGAATTCAATAAGTAAAGAGGGTCCACGGCTTCTCTTAATTCAGTTCCTGATCTTTGGGTAGCCTACAGCCCTGAGAAGCCTGGTGGCAATATCCCTTCATGCTCTACACTCATTTTAACTAAATAACATGATTTAGGGATGTCTGCTGGTAATTTAATCTGGTAATGCTTCTCTACTGAGACTGCTGTCGTAGCTCTGAGGTGTTTTAGTGCTTGCTAAGGTGAGTATCACTATTATTATTGCTCATACTTCTGATTTTATGACTAACCTAGGTATCAAATGTTAGTGCATAACTTGCCCTGCATACATGCTACTGACATGAATGATACAACACACAAGCAAACACTTAACAACCATATAGCAATGTACATTTCTTTTTAAAAAAAAGAAAAATCAGTCAGTCTTACAGTCACATTCAAACACATACTGTACGTAATTCTATGCATATTGTGGACAAAGTGTTTAAAGCGGATAGGAATTCACTGTAGGACTAGACTGCACAAGAAGAACCAGTCTGGTGATTAAAGTGCTTCTTCTGAGCATCTGATGACAGGAAGAGAGAAGCAGACAGTAACTTTTTAATGAGAACCTCACAAAGACGGGGAAAAAACAAGTAGTGAGTGTCATATAAAATTACAGCAGTTTGTTTTGTGAATGTTTATTTGTTTTCAATGCTCGTCTCTCTGTTACAACCTATTTCTAAGACAAATAGGTTAGATTGTTGTATGAATGTTGTTTAAATTATGTTAATATAATATTACAGGTTAAATACAAGTTAACCCTTGTCAGCACTGACATGTAGGGCTTGAGCAACAACTTTTACATTTCTAATAATCTAGGACTAAAACCATAAAATAAAATTAAAATAACTGAAATAAAATAAGACATTAAAAAACTTGATGTACTAAAATAACTAAAATTAATAATAGAGAAAAATACTAAACTTTAAAAAACTACATATTGTATTAAAAAACGTAATAAAAATTAAAAAAAACAAACAAACAACAAAATTATTAAAACTTTACCTAAAATCAATTCAAACTTTTAACAGTATATACTAATAACAGTTTTCAATAAAAACTGATAATATTATTTCAATTATACTAAAATTACAATTGATGGGTCTACAGTATGTTCACCTTATGTACATTTTAATATTCATGCAATTCTAAAAATATTTGGCCGCTAATGATTATTCTACATAACTTGTTGACTAGCACAACTCAGCTGATATACTGTCTAACTAGTCAACTACTACTGCATCTGGTAACATACTGTGTCTGTACTTACAGTAAAAGCCAATAGGGTAGCCAAAGACTTCTGTTGTGATTGCATTTCTATTGATATGTTTTTTAGTTTGTTTTCACAAAGTCTAAATAATTTTCTGTGGTAATCAACAGCATGCCACAGATGCTGTCAAGAAAGGTTAACTTCTATTTAACCTCAAAATACTGCTTTAAATTCATTAATAACCCGAGGAGAGGTTAAGAAAAGAAAAGTGTTTCACTTCCAGCGACTGTTTTACAGTGTTTTTTGCCTATGAAAAAAACAAACAAAACAAACCAGTATACAAGGTTCAAGTGAGTTTCAGATCATTTGTAATTTCCAAGGAGACCATCTACATTCCTGGCAAGTAGTGCAATGATAAGTAGACCAAGGTCATTTGCGTAATTTTCCTTAAAAATGTCCTCTCAGCCTCTGCTCCATCTCTCACAATGTCCTACCATCTAATCTCTGCCAAGATCTGAGGAGCCCATTAGCTTGCTGTCGGAGGGGTCTGTAAGTAATCGTTCGCCGTAGAGGAATGAAATTGACAAGTGCTTAAGCCTTGAGCACAGACAGAACACAATTCCCCAGCACATTTCCGATAGCTCTATAATCAGACGAGAGATAGAAAGTCACATCCTCAGCCCGTCTTAAGAATCTCTATCTCTCCACCAAATGTTGCACATCTCAGATGGAAAAAAAAAATAAAAAAATCTTTTTTTATTATTCCTCCTTGCACCTCTCCTCTCCTCTCCTCTCCTCTCAAACCTCCTTTAATTTCTCTGACTTAATGCTTTGATTTCTCCTTCCTTCATCAACATCTCTCTCTGTCTCTCTATAGGCCTTTATATACTGGTGTGTGTGTATGTATATATATATATATATATATATATATATATATATATATATATTTAGATTTATATATATATATATATATATATATAGATATATATATATAGATATATATATACTGTATGTACGTGATTAATCGCATCCAAAATAAAAGTTTTTGTTTACATAATATATGTGTGTGTACTTTTTATATTTATTATGTATATATAAAGACACACATATGCAGTATATATTTTGAAAATATTTACATGTATTTACATTATATATGTAATTTATATTATATTTAAATATATTTAATATATAAATGTAACATATTTTTTTCTGAAATATATACAAACCCGATTCCAAAAAAGTTGGGACACAAAACAAAATTAAAAAAAAAAAGGAATAAAATAAAAAACAAATCAAATAAAATTATATAGATAACATATCAAATATCAAATGTTGAAAGTGAGACATTTTGAAATGTCATGCCAAATACTGGCTCATTTTGGATTTCATGAGAGCTACACATTCCAAAAAAGTTGGGACAGGTAGCAATAAGAGGCCGGAAAAGTTAAATATACATGTAAGGAACAGCTGGAGGACCAATTTGCAACTTATTAGGTCAATTGGCAACATGATTGGGTATAAAAAGAGCCTCTCAGAGTGGCAGTGTCTCTCAGAAGTCAAGATGGGCAGAGGATCACCAATTCCCCCAATGCTGCGCCGAAAAATAGTGGAGCAATATCGGAAAGGAGTTTCTCAGAGAAAAATTGCAAAGAGTTTTGAAGTTATCATCATCTACAGTGCATAATATCATCCAAAGATTCAGGGAATCTGGAACAATCTCTGTGCGTAAGGCCGGAAAACCATTTTTGATGCCCATGATCTCCGGGCCCTTAGACGGCACTGCATCACATACAGGAATGCTACTGTAATGGAAATCACAACATGGGCTCAGGAATACTTCCAGAAAACATTGTCGGTGAACACAATCCACCGTGCCATTCGCCGTTGCCGGCTAAAACTCTATAGGTCAAAAAAGAAGCCATATCTAAATATGATCCAGAAGCGCAGGCGTTTTCTCTGGGCAAAGGGTCATTTAAAATGGACTGTGGCAAAGTGGAAAACTGTTTTGTGGTTAGACGAATCAAAATTTGAAGTTCTTTTGGAAAACTGGGATGCCATGACATCCGGACTAATGAGGACAAGGACAACCCAAATTGTTATCAGTGCTCAGTTCAGAAGCCTGCATCTCTGATGGTATGGGGTTGCATGAGTGCGTGTGGCATGGGCAGCTTACACATCTGGAAAGGCACCATCAATGCTGAAAGGTATATCCAAGTTCTAGAACAACATTTGCTCCCATCCAGACATCGTCTCTTTCAGGGAAGACCTTGCATTCTCCAACATGACAAAGCCAGACCACATACTGCATCAATTACAACATCATGGCTGCATAGAAGATGGATCCGGGTACTGAGATGGCCAGCCTGCAGTCCAGATCTTTCACCCATAGAAAACATTTGGTGCATCATAAAGAGGAAGATGCGACAAAGAAGACGTAAGACAGTTGAGCAGCTGGAAGCCTGTATTAGACAAGAATGGGACAACATTCCTATTCCTAAACTTGAGCAACTTGTCTCCTCAGTCCCCAGACGTTTGCAGACTGTTATAAAAAGAAGAGGAGATGCCACACAGTGGTAAACATGGCCTTGTCCCAACTTTCTTAAGATGTGTTGATGCCATGAAATTTAAAATCAACTTATTTTTCCCTTAAAATGATACATTTTCTCAGTTTAAACATTTGATATGTCATCTATGTTGTATTCTGAATAAAATATTGTTAAAAAATTCTGTTTTATTCACAATTTGTACAGTGTCCCAACTTTTTTGGAATCGGGTTTATACCAAATACTATATATATATATATATATATATATATATATATATATATATATATATAAACAAACATTTGTTCATATGCCTTCACACACACACACACACACACACACACACACACACACACACACACACACACACAAAAAAATGTAAATAAAATCAAGCTCTTGAGATTGACTGCAGTGTTGTGAACGCACTCACAACAGACCCGGAAGAGAAGACAATGCTGAATAAAGTTTTTATTTTTGGACCAAAATGTATTTTCGATACATTTTAATCGATACATACATGCTTCAACAAATTCTAACTGACCCTGTGATGTCACATGGACTACTTTGATTATGTTTTTATTACCTTTCTGGATGTGGACAGTATACCATACATACATTTTCAATGGAGGGTCAGAAAGCTCTCGGACTATATCTAAAATATCTTAAACTGTGTTCCGAAGATGAACGGAGGTCTTACGGGTTTGGAACGACATGAGGGTGAGTCATTAAAGACATAATTTCCATTTTTGGGTGAACTAACCCTTTAAGAGCTAAATATATAAACCTGGTTAATATGTGATTTGAAATGCATTAAGTTTATTTAAACACATTTAGTTAGTTACATTATTAGTAATACTCTATAATTCTTATTTCATGTATGACTGACAAATATCCATTACATTTATTAGTTTATGTTACAACTCAGTAATATAAGTAGATGGAAATTTTGGAATTTGCTTTTTTTTTTTTTTTTTTTTTTTGTAAATAGATAAACAGTAGACAATATGAAATATACAGTCAGAGTATTATGTAGTGCTGTTCCAAACATAGCAATTTGCAACATTAGAGTGCTGCCCTGCCTTCTTTGCATTCCTTCTCTTTTCTTCATGTCGTACTCTCCTTCCTTCTCATTCACTCTCTTTTTCTATTACCAGCGAGTTCATTGCAGTGGCGTTTAAAACACACATCAGTCACTCAAATCATCGAGCCCAAGACCTTCAGATGTCATTGGGTGCTCTATTGGCTTGTGTGGCGCTCTGCGTGTTTGTGTGTGAGTTATGAAGATATTGGGGTGTAAATCTGAGCCCCTGGACAGATGGCAGAGCGTCAGAGCACCCACGGATGCACTCTTCATTTTTATTCAGGGACAGCGTGAAAAAAGAAAATGGCTGGATAGGAGATAGAAGGAGTGAGAAATGACTAGAAACGTGAGGGGAAAATAACAAGGCATATGAAGCAGTGGTCGAAGATTTGGGTTTAAATGAAAATGTTTGTTTTCTAACAGATTATGGAAATACAATTGATTAGAACAATGTATACCTCAATGTAAAAATGTGTTATTGTTTCCTTAAAAGTGATGTGTGTAATTTTTATTTTGTTTTGTTAATATTCAGGGGAAATTATAAGTAAGCCATCTGTAGGTTGATTCCCCTGAAAAGCATAGAGTGCAAAATTTGGATTCTAGAAGTAAAAATCCCATTCATTTTCTCCATAAGTGAACTGATTTTGAATTATAACTTATAAAGCTTTAAAGACTGACCTACTGTGTGCTACTGGGTTTTTAATCAATGCTATTTGCTTTTGTTGAAGTTATTTCAATTTAAGTTTTAAATAATGGTGTTCAACAGCAGCATTCCTGCTGAAAAACTACATTACCCATGATTCTGCAGAGAAATCTCTACCAATTAGAGAATTGTGACCAAAAGTAGAATATATCACCTGCCCACTTTCATCAGACTTTTAATACACACTCAAATATTTGTATGCATAATATATCTAATATAATAGATGTGTTAGGTACTTGAATAAGTTAAATTATTATTATTTAAAAAAAAAAGAACCTTCACATTTCAAGTGTAAGTTCTATCTGACACTTGAAAATTACACATTTTTATTCTAAGGTATTCAGGTTTATTCAGTAATTTTAACTAACGTTTGACAGCCATTTATTTTAGACATACATTTCTTTTAGGAGACCTGGCAAAGAATTTACACATTGGATCGAAACTCTTCAGAAACTGAGATCTTTCAGCAAATATTGGATTAAATATGAGACTACAGATTAGATATTAACATTTTTAACAATGTGTAACATAGAAAGACAAACAAAAGAGGAAATCAGCTCAGATGTTCTAAGCCATTAGTAAAGCTCACAGCTGTTAGAGCTCAGCTCTCATTCTTATTTCCGCTTTTTACAAAAAGAGGCCGAGAGAGAGTGATAAGAAATAATTTCTTTGTTTTTTTGTTTTTTGTTTTCTCCAGCAAGTGTGAAACATTGACATGGTTGTGTTTAGCCTGTAACGTTCAGGTTTATTTTAGTCTGAGGTGAAGCTAACATATTCGGTCCCTCAGCTTCCTCCATTAGCTGCCACTCAGAAATACGCTCAGTGAAGCCCTACAAACACAGATGCTCAACAGAACAAAAGCCCAGAGAGGAGGAGGGGGTTTGGGTGGGTGCAGGAGCCCATGTCAGGGTCTGTGACTCAGTATATATTTGGCTCTCTATGATGTTCACGACCTGACTCCGCTGTCTTCCTGTCTCGCTGACAGATTGAATTGTGACTATTTCTGACAGTATCCCCATGATTTCAGACATGGCACTGGTGGCTTGGGTTCTTCTTTTTTGTTTCATTTAAGGCCTGTATGACTTAAAACAGTGCACTGACTGGTTACTGACTCTTTGTTTACATGACACATTTAGCACACAACAGTTTTCTTGTGTAAATGTTTTATTATTTTGATTTACTATATTTCATATTCTTTATTTTATTTTATTTTTAAATACAGTGTGGTTGATAGGTCTGTGACCACACTGAAAATCTAGTGTGTGGATTTTGAAAAATGTGACATAAAATGAAAAGGTTTTTAGGTCTCCATTCACATCTAAGTCAATTTGGGACATGTGATGTTCTTGTTTCTACTGAAACTCAAGATGTTCTTTGGGATTTTCTCAAACTAATCTTAAAGAGACAAGTGACTTTAACACAGTGGAATTTGTGGAACCAAATCATTGTAATTGCATCTGAACAGGCAGGAATGGACAAATAATGGCCCTTAACAGAGCCCTAGATAAATTACCTCCAGTAACAGTGATACTAATTAATGCACTGGAGCATTTACATGAAACTCCTTTAACTTCTCTTAAGAATTTTTATCTTTGTTTGAGCTGCTTTGCTATTGCGAAAAATAGATGAAAACCCACCCCATCTCTCTCTCTCTCTTTCTCTCTCTCTCGCTCTCTCTCACTTCAAAAGATAATATACGATTTTAGAATTAAACCTGAGCAGCAATTTCATTCTAAACTGACCTGGGTGACCTGTACTGTGGAGACGTGATATTAGCAGATGAAGTGGCTGTCTTTCTGAGAGACAACGGTCTGAAAAAGCTTAATAAAGAGGCACACATTCATTACCATGAGACATTATATGGCACTTAGCTTTTTAATCTTATGGGACATTGTGATATGTATCTACTTTGATAAAGGGCCACAGACTTACTAAACCAAAAAAAAAAATGCATGGGCTTTTTTTCAGTATGTGAGACACAGGAAGAGAGAGACAGACAGTGAAAGAGCGAACATAGCATTATTATGATGTCCAGGTTCATTACTTAATTAGGTCAGACCTTTATTTTCTTGTGTTCTGACAAGTGCACTAGATGAAAAGCAAGTGGGAAAATACAGGCTTGCATTCAGAAAAATGTGATTATTGTCTGCCCTAGATCTGTTGGGCAGCAAGGAAGGTAAAAGATTACCTCATTCTTATGGCGCTTTTCCACTGCATGGTAAGGCACAATACGGCTCGGTACAGTTCACTTTGGGGGGGTTTTCCACTGGGTACAGTACCGGGTACCTGGTTCTTTATTACACAACCACCTCGATTTACCAACCAAACAAAACCAACCACCCTACCAAAACATGACGTGTAAACTCTGCTGATCACGGATTGGCCGGAGAGAATCGTCACTACCTGCGTCACAGAACTTGTGACGCAAACACAAAATAACTGCTAGATTTAAATCAGCACAGCCAGCGAAGGATCGAATGCAACTGTTTGAACAAAGTGCAACTTTTTTTAACAACCAAAAAGTTTTGTTGTCTGTTGTGGAAGAACAGATGTTCCTCTGGTTGATAGCAGAGGAGCGGATCCAGCGAGAGCTTGATGGGGCGATGCAGAATTAAATTTTTTTTTTTATAAGTCATAGCAGTAGAGGCGACGCAACAATAACGACGTGAATAATCCCGCCCACTCTAAAGTGAAACTAAAGTGCAGTGGAAACACAAACTGTGCCGAGCCGAGCCGAGCCGAGCCTTGCCGTACTGTACTGAGCTGTGCAAAGCCGAGTTGTACTACGCAGTGGAAAAATGTCATTAGATTTCCTAAAACATGTCTGAGAGTACCATCATACCATAATACCATCAAATAAAATAAGAGTTGACAACATTATACATTTTGATTAGAGTTAAAAAATTATAGTAATTAGGATGAAAATATACTGTTATAAAAAATATAATTATTATAATAGGTTATTTATAGCATATATTATAATTATTATAATTAAAAATTAATTATTCTAATATATTACATTTTTACAGTAACATAATCGTGGGATGTAAGCTCAGAATTCAGAGAAAAAAGTCTGAATAATGAGATGTCAACTCAGAATTTGCAGGGGGGTTGAGGGCAATTAATTTTCTGAATTATGAAATAACAGGTTGCAATTACCTTCTTTATTTTCTTTATCCCATATAGGCTTCCATAACAAACAGATTTTTAGGATATGAAAAAACAAACAAACAAACAATAAACAACAACAAAACAATTTCAAATAAATAAATACATTGTGGATGGATGTGAAGTGCAAGAGAACCATCATACTGACAGACACTATTCTTATATTTGCTAGAATTGACAATATTACACGTCTCGGCTCTAGAGCCATGCAGGCTCTCTAAACGATGATAACACACTGAATATGACCGGGAGGCTGAGGAGTTGAGTTTTTTGTGAGTGAGTGAGCTATTTTGTGGGTATAATAGGAAGATGTTTACAAGTGCCTCTGATGGAAAAATTTCAACTTGGAGAAAAAAAAAGCATAATTTCATATTTCGTAGACGCATAATTTTCTCTCAATAGAGATTTTTGCTATACAGAAAGTGTGCTGTTTATATGTACATGCACAAAAAAGAAGTACTGTGTTGCAATAGCTATAGAAAACACTGAACTTTTTTCAATTTTCCAAAAAAGGTAATTATGCTGGCAATTATGTGTCAGTTATATGCCAAAAGATCATCGGCTGAGGCTGCCAGACACTACATTTGACCCTCTGCACAGAGAAAGCATGAATAACTGACGTAATTAAATGGTTCATTGCTCAGCCTGTCAAATATACGATCAGCCAATATCCCTTCAGCCTTTCCAAGACTCACGCTTGATTGGTTGGTTTGACTTCTTCCCATGATCCTGCCGGTGGGGGTCAGTGGTGAGATGGAGCGTGTGAGAGGTGAGGAGGCAGGCATCGCTGACCGTAGATCGATATTCTGGTCACCATGCGAGGAAAAGTGGATTGGGCCACCTATCAGCAGTGCCAAACCGGATTAAAATCCTGGAGATATCGCCAGACAGCCAAACAGCATTTGCTCGAGAAAGTGCCCGGCTTACATGGCAGATGGGAGACTATTAAGATGAACTCAGGAAACAACAAGGAAGTATTTTCTCTGTTTTTTTCCTCGGCGTGGTTAGAGGGTCCCTTGTTAGAGAAAAAACCAAATCTTTTCTATTGAGGCGCGATACCTTTCCTGAGTATCAACACCTTTAAGCGCGTATCTTTCGTACCGTCAAGAGGCCCTGATGGTCGGCCCCCCCACTTTAACAAGAGGAAGAGAGAAAAGCTTGTTAAGTGCTCTCCCTCTTTGTCTTCCTGTCCGGTTAAAAAGCCACACATCGGCAGTGCTACAATGAGGCTACTTCCGAGCTCGAACATAGCACTATTCATCCCGAGTGTTCGAGCACTCACGATCCGCTTGATCTCCGCCAGCGGTTCTGGTGGCCCTCTATTAGCCTCGTGAGCGCGCCGTTTTTATTCGCGCCTCTCTAGGGAAAACTTTGCCCAGATGGAAGGCGGGCAATCCCCACCTGCTGGTTCCGCTCCGCCGCTAAGAGACTCACCTTTTTCCCTCTCGCCCGTGGTTGGCATATCGCTCTCAGACTTTATCACGGTCGATTTCATTAACTCCGGCCCATCTTGACGTCATCCTGACGGTAGTCGAAGACCGCTTTTCTAAATCGTTTCGGCGCTACTTCTCCCCATTACCAAACTGGGCCTCCGTGCTAAGGAACTTCGCAAATCCAGTATGATTGACTGGGGCTAATGTGTCTGTTTTGTCCTGAAGTTGTCATGCCTTGCCACCGTGTTTAGCGTCGTGTCCGATAGGGCCCGTGTCTTTCCCTCGCAGTTGCAGGAGAGAAGTTTGGAGATCTGGACTGGTGCACACTGCTAGCCCGAGGCTGGTTTATCACCCATTTGGGACTAATGGCCAGCATGCCGATCGAGCATCAATGTCTGTCCGCCCGCATGCTCCGGCAGTCTAGCACTTTCGCCATGGGTCACTCCGTCTTGGGCCGAACAGCTATCCTGGGCTGAGTATGCCATACTCCTTCCGACTCCCTTCCTCGGCTCTGGAGATATCTTCTCTGAGTCCTTTCAATGTTGCCCTTCGGCTTAATGTAATTAAGTGTGATCTGATTCATGAAATGCATATTTAGTTAAAAGTTGTAAATATTAAACCACAAAATAACTCAAAACCAACTTAATCACAAATGTAACTGACTCAAATCCATCTTAAAATCTCAAGTTACTGCTATCCAACATGTACAGTCTATCCAAGATTTACAGTTTACCCCTTCAACAGCTGATCTATGCATCTCAATAAACATTCTTCATCAGGACAGATTTAGAGAAGTTTAGCATCACTTGTTCACCAGTGGATCCTGTCCCCACAGAAAATGAGAGCCCCAACAACTAAACTTCATGAACATCAAAAATATGCATCTCAGTAATCTATTAGTAATGCACGTAATCCACAATCTGCATGTTTGTAATAAATCCATTAAAACTTTTTTGAATTCTGGCTAAAATGTTAGTCCTCTAGCCATAATATTGCTTACTCCATTGAAAAAGTCAGCTTTTCTCAATCAGGAGAGAAATATGCACAGATCCATCAACATTTACATGCAAAAGCAGTCCAAACCAGCTCTAAACAAATATATTGGTGGATTTGTTTCTTACGAGCATACTCTTCACAAAACATTAATTGATGGACTGACTGGAGCCATGTGGGTTACTTGTGGATTATTGTGTTGTTTGAACTCTCATTCTGACGGCACTCATTCACTGCATAGGATCCATTGGTGAGCAACTTTAAATCTACATCTTAGATGACATGCAAATTTTCATTTTTGGGTGAACTGACTGCCAGGTTGTTCATATAAAGTGTAGTTAAAGATTCACATTCAAAACAGTGATTTATGGGAACTATGAATTAAAAGAAGCAGCATTAAAATGCAGGCACCTGGAATCTAAATTCCCATTTAAACAAAACGTTTTCAGGTAATTGTTAAATACCCTTCTGATTCCCGTTGCAAGTTCTAATTCAACGTTTGTTTTGCAATCACATCCACTTTTCTCTCTTCTTTAGGTTCTCATGTTCACCATTCTCACTTCATCCAGACCACAGATTGCCTAACTCGCAGCTTTTAAATGGAAGTCTGCCTCTGATAGAAAGTCTTTTCTCCACCCCTCATCCCTCTCTCTCTCCCTCTCTCTGAGAAAAGGGCTGAATGGAAGATGCTCCTGTGGCTTCTCTCCCCGTCTTTATCATTACAGCTTCCTATTACCTGCCTCCAGCCCCAGAGATAGGCTGCCTGCGGTGCACCATGGGAACTGCTCTGTTGCCGTGCATTGGGATGACTTCTCTACTGATGTTTTCCTGCTAGGGCCTCTTCATTCTGTCAGTTCTGCTTTTCTCCGCTGCTGCGCTTCCTCCCCCGACTCCCGCTCCGTGTCTGTGTGAACATAGATGAGGTATTGTCAGACCGGTGTTTGGTATGGCACTTGCGTGTAAGCATGTGTGTGTGTGTGTGTGTGTGTGCGAAAGCGTTTCAGGTCGAGCGCTAAACGATTGGTTACCATGAGAACATTGAGTGCTTTCTAAATAACCATTTCAGGCAGCGAGCATGCACTCTAATGCCACATTTAAACTGATATTTTGTTTCTCTCTCTGCTTATTTACCGCATTCCAGCATGTATAAATGCGCGGCCATTTGTGTGTGCGCGCAGACTCGGACTGCTGACTCACCCTGTGTGTAGCTCCGTGTGGCTCAGAGGCATGAATAAATACATTTCTCGCTGGGTTAATTGCGTCCTGGTGGCCCGGTGCACACCTATGAGAATGATGGGCCACACACACAAAAAGCACACACCTTCTAAATCTCACTTAACCTTCGCTGCACTTCAAGCTCGATGAATCAGACACTCCAAATGCTCGACTGTCCTAATCTAGGACAGCGTTTTCTCTCTCTCTCTGCTCTCTCCCTTTTTTAATCCACTCCTCTGGCTGTCACATCTTACAGTCACTGGAATTCCAGAGCTGTGGTGATCTATTCCTAATATCACTACAGGAGGATATTTTGGATGATATATAAGTTATCAGCCATATTTTGGATGATATATACAAGTGTGCACTTCTTGCAAATACTATTAATAAAATTTTTTATTTTTTTTTATTTTAACGGTTGCTTTCATTTTTCTGCACTGTTTTTAATCAGTTATCTTCATTTATCTCACAAAACAATATTAAGATAAATTTCAGTCTGGTTTTAGAGCACTGCTGAAAGTGTCAAATGATCTACTCCTTGCTTTGGACTCCGGTAAATCTGCTATTTTAATGCTACTTGATCTTAGTTCTGCATTTGATTCAGTTGATCATGCTGCCCTTCTTAATCGTTTAAGGAATGAAGTTGGCATTAGGGGCACGGCACTGGAATGGTTCTCATCATACCTCTCCGATAGATCAGTTAATGTAATGGTTGGACACTCATCCTCTCCTTCTGCACTGCTCACTTACGGGGTACCTCAGGGGTCCTTCTTGGGGTCTATTTTATTTTGTTTGTATATGCTCCCCTTGGGTTTGATCATGAGGAAATATAATATTTCTTATCATTGTTATGCTGACAATACTCAGATCTACATTCCTTTTAGCTCTGATTACTTGTATTGTGACCTTTTCAATTGCTTTGAAGATATTAAAGGCTGGACTGGCAGAAACTTTCTACAACTAAATGAGAGAAAAACTGAGATTGTTGTCTTTGGACCCCCAGGTATTGTCTCGGATATCAATATTATTCTAGATTCTATGTCATCAAACATTCATCCTTTTCCTAAAAACTGACAGTAGGTGTGACAGATAAGTGCTGTGGTGAAGAGCAGCTTTTTCAATTAAGGCAAATAGCCAAATTATAATCTATGCTTTCGTTTAAGGATTTAGAGATAGTTACTCATGCCTTCATCACTTCCAGACTTGATTATTGCAATGCGCTTTATATGGATCTCAAGCATTCATCGCTGAAGAGCTTGCAGTTGGTCCAGAATGCAGCCGCGAGGATGCTGACTGGTACTAAGAGGAGAGAAAGCATTTCTCCTGTCCTAGCATCTCGTCATTGGTTACCGGTGCAGCATAGGATCCATTTTAAGATTTTATTATTTGTGTATAAGGCATTAAATGATCTAACCCCATCATACTTGTCCGAACTTCTCAGCTATCAGCAATCCTCTCGCTTTCTCAGATCCTCTTATAAACTTTTCTTGCATATACCTTGCTCTTGCTTGAAATTTAAATCCCGCCTGAAGACTTATCTGTATTCCTTGGCATTTGGATGAAATGTCTGTTTATGTATGTTAATGTGTTTTTGTATTGATTGTGTTTTGAGTCATTTCTTTTTATTCTCTTAATCTCTATATTTACTTCAGTTGTATATGTACAGCACTTTGGCATACACTAGCACTACACTTTAAATGTGCTATATAAATAAACTGACCTTGACCTTGACCATCCACATGCATTCATTTCAACACTTTTCTTGTTAGTGTGAGAATTTTTGTGTTAAAGCACTACTTTTCCATTTTAGACAACTATAATCTATCTGAAATTAGATTTTTCTAAATAAATAATCTGTTCTCTGCTAACCAATGGCAGATGGGGTGAGTATGTGGGACGTCTGTGTGTGTGTGTGTGTGTGTGTGTGTGTGTGTGTGTGTGTGTGTGTGTATATATAGATATAAATATTAAACAATTGTAAGAACAGTTAATCCTAGTTCATAAAACAAGGTAGAAAAAAAATTAAAATAAATTACTAATTAATAAATTTTTTTAAATGTCATTATTTTTGCAAGTTAGACACTACTGTAGAAATAATAATAATAATAAAAAAATAAATTTTACAGCTCAGATATCACACATTTTTAGACAAGATGGCAAATAAAATATCACTACATTATTAAAATAATTTTTTTTTTTTTTCGTCGTTTTTTCAATTCAGTTTGGTGACACTAGTACCACAGAAATGAAAAAATTCAGCCTTAAAGGGGATGATAATGCAAGCTTCACATTTTTGCTTTTAATCTCTATGGATTACCTTTCCCATACATTTACACTGCATGTGCAACACAGTAAATCTGAAATTTGCTTCATTTTATAAAATGATGTTTTGATTACTGTCTGTGGCAATCAACAGCATGTTATACATTCCTGTATAATATCTGCCAATATCTGATCTGTACATACAGGAGATTTGAAGAAACACATTTTCTGTGTGATGAAATGTTTTACAGTCTGTGTTCTATTCCTGGATCACTGTCTCTTATCACACAACAATCCATTTGGTGGATCTACATCTGTAGCAGTACAACAAGGCCATGCCTCCGGAAAGCAGGGAATAGCAGCCCTTCTCAATATTCAATGAGGCACTTCTCTCTTTTTTTTTTCTTCTCACATAGACTATGTGACCCCAGCCTTCTCCCTCCCTCTCTCTCTCTCTCTCTCTCTCTCTGCCTCTCTCTCTCACTCTCTTTCATGTTGGATTGTCCCTGCAGTGCTGTTTCTCCTGTCTGGTGTGTGTGTTCCTCAGCGTTTAACACAGGCCCCTCTCACCCTACTCTCTCTCGCTGTAATCTCGCCATCTGTGCCTAATTGACTGAGCGCCTGACGTCTTTCTGTGGGGATGGAAAAGCACCCGAGTGCCAGGGAGGAAAAAATGGAAAAGAGACATGATGGCGAAAGTGATCCAAGGAGAAGCTGATGCCTCAATGCACTTGTCACTGCTGTGAACTCTAACCTCTGTAGAGGGGGTGGGGTGAGTGGAAGGATGTGCAAATTTCTTTTCCTGTCAATTTTCGTTGTTAATGTGATGGAATCTTTCCATCTGCAGGAATGATGGGGTTCCACAGGTGGGTGGTGTGGCTTTTGTCAGTTTGTGAATGAGCCAGTCTTTTAAAGGAAAAAATTCACACTTCAACAACAGATGCAGAACAATGCTGACAGAGTACCACACGTTCCAAGATGACAAACTCTGATTCAACATGTTCATTGGGCAAAAACAAGCACCAATCAATGCCAAAAGACACACTAATCCGACAAAACCTGACAATTGTGTCTGTTGCCATTTGTTGCTGTCTGTCAGTGTGCTGTGAATTGGCCTTAAAATTTAAGAATTTACCTATCGGTAAGCCCCTCCCCTTGAACGCAGATGAGCCAATGGCAGTCGAGTATCAGTTGCATGGGGAGCGGAACTCGAACATCTTTTGGTTTCAGTGCCATAGAGAAACATTAGAAGATCTGAAGATCGCATCAGTTTTATGGTGTTTATGCTACAAAAAAAATGGAAAAACTATGTGCCTAGGGTAATTATATCACTAATTCCAGGTATCCTGAGAGGATAGGCAATGTAATTTATTTTATTACATTTCCTAAATCCAACCAAAACAGAGCAAAATGTCCCTAAGCACTCAACCCCAATCACAAGGAAGACGAAAACGTTCATTTTCTGGTTGTCATACTCTCATTAAGTTACACTTTTCATCTGCTCAAGCAGAACGTTAATGTCATCTTGTGCTTCAGCAAGGTATCTCTGGCTAAAACTAGCTAATGTTAGTATTAAAGATAGTGAAACCTAAATAGCGAACTGTTCTCACGTCATAGCCCACTTGAAGGTCCATCTGTGTCCGAAATTTATCAGAAACACCTCGGAAGAAGGTTTTCACTGACAGCTGTCTTTGTAAGACAGTGAGCAACTCCGTTTGTTTGTCTGAGTGAATAACAGTAACTAAGGGGGGCGGCTTACCAACAATACAACAAATTAATCAATCATAAAAAATTTGAATTGGTCACGCCATATATGAGTATGAAAAAAAAAAAACAGAAAAGAAAAATAACCTGTTTCCCAATTCGTATTTGAATAGGGATTTAAGTGGAATTTACATTCTGGGAAATTAGGTGTCCTTCCACCTTTGTCCATAAAAAGTTATTTATTAAATATAAAGAAGTGTATAGAAATGAAATATCTTTTTATAAGTGACATTATAAACAGATCTATCTGTCTGAAAGGCCTATAAAACTTTCAGACATTTGCAAAAAGTTAATCTTCCTTAATAAATTACATTTATTAAGGTTATATGATTCAAACGTGAATTGTAATTCATCATCCTTAATTCAAATTCAAGAGTGAAATTGCAGTTTAAAAAGCGCTCTGAATGGCATATGACTTTGCGTTTAAAGGGATAGTTCACCCAAAAATGAAAATTCTGTCATTAATTACTCACTCTCATGTCGTTCCAAACCCATTAAGATCTTCGTTCATCTTTGGAAAACAAATTAAGATTTTTTTTTATGAAATTCGAGAGCTTTCTGACCCTTCATAGACATCAACAGAACTACCATGTTAAAGGCCATTAAATAGTCCATGTGACAACAGTGGTTAAACTGTAATTTTATGAAGCTACGAGAATACTTTTTGTGTTCAAATAAAAAAAAAAAAATTTACATACATTAACAAGATTTGAAATACAGGGCACAAATCATACAATCCACTTTTGTAATACATTTATGGTGGTTTTGGGTTGCTAGAAAGCTTCCGTTCATGAAAAAAATAAAAAATAAATAAAATAAATCCCTTTTGTTTTCCACAGAAGAAAGTCAGTCATACTGGTTTGGAATGACATGAGGGTGAGTAAATGATGACGGATTATTCATTTTTGGGTGAACTGTCCCTTTAACACTTTCTCTTCTTCTAACACTTCTTCTTTTCTTCACATTTGTTCATCCCATATCTCTTCTACACTGCCCCCCACCCCCAGCTCTGTCTGCCCCCCTTGAGGATCAGACGGGCTTGTTGGACTTTGAAGCTGGCTGGTTGATAGTCTTCCTATCTCACCATCAGGGCCTTTCAGATAGGGCGGCACATCACAGAAGCGGGCTGACAGAACATCCATCCAGCCTGGGCGACCAGCTTCCACCACCCCTCCCCCCTTGCTGTAAGCTTCCAGAATGCCGCTTCTCTCTACTGCTCTTCAAACAAACGCTGGGCCTAAACTCCTGGGGAGCTTGGGTGCAGCCTCTGAGACGGAGAAGATACTGAGGGATGAAGAGAAAGATGGAGAGAGAGAAAAAAAGAAAGGGAGAGAGCGGGGAGATCTTATATTTAATAAGTAAACCGATGCTGGCACGGGGCAGACCGGTCTCTTGGGCCAAGCTCAGCCAGCCATTTCTCAAGCAAAGTGAAGGATTTGGGTTAGATACAGAAAGCCCACGAGATGCTCCCTGGCATTTTCCGCATGCGGAGGATATCAGAGCAGAAGGTGAGAGAGAGAGGGAGGGTGAGAGAAGGATATGCCCCTAGTATCCATTCATTTTCACTCTGTCTCTATGCCATTTGTGCAAATGATGATGGCAAATGCAGGTGTGAGAACTTCTTGTTCTTCTGTCAAAGGTGAGGGAGAGAACAGGAACTAGGGAGTGATTTAAAATGGAGATCTTAGTGGGGAAAAGGAAAAAAGTCCTTGGCGGAGCTTCAGTATCATATTGTGGGTATAACTCTTCATTTTAATCACCTAGACCTACATAGCAATGGAAACACCCTCCTCTTCGTATTCCCTCATGGTTGAAGAGAGGACCAGCCATGTTCGATAACCTCCTTCTATGAAATGGAGTTCCTGGTACCAGTAGCGTCTGGAAGATGAGTAAAAGAAACAGGACAAATCAGGCCTTTAGGCTCCACAGAATGAGTCTCAATTATCAATTTGTGACCTTTCCAAAATGATTTTAACTCTGATATATATTTATAGCTGTACCTTTTAACATGTCGGTTCCCGAACAATGAGTTTTGAGAAACAAAAAACATTGAAACTGTTGAGGCAACGCCAGCCAGGAAAGACAAGGACTGTTCAAGGCCTTCCATCACCATTCGTTTTTCCTCCCAGCTGGAAGAGGAAGCAGTTCGTTTGGAGGTTCGGAGCCTCAGGGGGGAAGCCGACTGACTAGCTGTCCTTGCTCTTGCCTAACACCGGGAATCCCAACGGGGTTTCAAGGTACGGCGACTGTGCTCCGTGGCAGCGAATGAAATCCTGTCATATAAATAATGGACGGAAATGAAGGAGAATAGCTCACAGTAGCCCTCTTAGATATTTGCCCAGAAACCGCAGATGCTCTGGAACAGGCATCATAACAGCCTAACTACAAAGGAGCCCACTTCTGCTGGCCATCACAGGGGACAGCCAGTCAGAGCTAGCTCACAAAACCCGCTCCAGAACATTTAATATGGAAATGCAGAGGCAACTGTTTTGTGATTGCTGTGTTTCAGATCTGTAGATTAAGATACTTCTTATTGGCTTAACACTTAACATATTTGATTTGCCATTTGGGCTAGATATTTCTTTAAATTAAAAAAAAAACACAAACAAAAAAAAACATTATCTAGAAAAGTTAATCAGAATAAAATATTTAACTATTTTTATCCTATTTAACCATTTAAAATAGTTAAATAGAATAAAAATAAAATAAATATTACAATTCTGTAAATCATTTACCTATACCTCATTATTCCAAATCTGTGCTTCTTTTTTTATGTGGGAAAGAAAAGGAAAAATCCTACCAATCATGTAAATTAAAAGAAAGAAAAAAAAAAAAAAAAAAAAAAAATATATATATATATATATATATATATATATTATATTATATTATATTATATATGCCACCTTAAAAAAATGGTGTTTTGCCATTGTTTTTCTATGCAAACATGCTCTATACAAACATGTTTGATGGTTACGTTTGCATCTCTCCTCTTCGCAGCACGACACGGCATTCAGTGCTCAACTTCAGTTTTTAAAAAATATGTCTAGACCTTTTTTCAACTCAATCCACTGCCCTGTGCCTTGTTTTAAACGCAAAAACACATTGAGTGAATATCACAAAATCCTACCATTTTTTATTTTAGTACAGCTGAAGAGAGAAGGGTTATTAGCAAGCAATTTTCACTATATAGCAAAAAGCATAATGTATGGTACATTAATAAAAATTTAGTGGTACGTAGAAAAAAGGAAAGTCATGTGTTTTGAATTACATGAGGGTGACAAAATGATGACAGAATTTTCATTTTTGGGTGAGCTATTGCTATAAAAGAGAAGAAATCAGTTCTCTGTCAGGTTAAATCCATCTTTCCTTTCACTTGAATCATGAGAACAGTGACCTTTGCTTTTAGTGATGGTGCTTACACTCAGGCACTGACCTATTAACCAAAGGTGCACAGCGATAGAACATTAGCGCTTCCTTTAAGAAAACCCTTTTCTTGCTTCAAAGTCCAGTTAATAGTTCAGTGGCTGAGCTTAAAGTGTGATATATTTAAACGTTCTGGGCAGTTCTCCAAATGTCATCTGCCATTTCCTGCTAGCCAATTCACTTACTGCTCTGTGCAAAGGCCTAATATAGAGGTGGATACTTTGCTTCTGTTTGATATGCAATCCCAAACATGAAAATCACAGGGGATCTGGTAATATTTACTTTAATGCCCTTCTGGAGATGGAAAATGAATTTCTTACAGCAACTATTTGAGATATAATCATAGCAAACAGTAAAGCAAGTGCTGCTAATCACATGTGATATAGTATATGTTATCTCTTAATCTGTAGTTCTCTTTTTCTCATCCTATTGTACATATTATATTCGAAGGGAGATGAATTGTGGCTGTGCATACCTAGCTATTAAGGCAATGGAAAGTACAATATGCTCCAGTCTTCTCCAATCACCAAATGTGCCAAGTGAGGCGATTCTCTCCAACACTGTTTCTGTTGTTTTGACCTGTGACTTTTGACAATAGGCTTTCTTGCCCTCTTGACCCCTTGCTAACCCTACAGGATTTCCAGGTGCAGCCCCAGGGTCACTCTTTTCTAGCTGGTGATGTCCCGAGAGACCCGGGACGGCAACTGCCATCGATCCAGGGTGAGATGTCATCCTAGCAGCAGCCAACAGGGATAAGAAGGCCATTTTTCAGGAAGCCAAGCCCAAGGATGAGAAGGAAAACTGTACAATCCATTGAGAAAAAACACAATAAACCAACAGAATGAAAGCTGGATGAGTTACTAAAAAATGCTTGGCATCACATTACTACAAAACAAAAAAAGAAAATGGTGAAAAAGTGATACAAAACAAAACAGTAATATCATTAAATGCATGGCTTTCATCTGGCAGCAAGTGTAAAACACATAAATATCCTTCAATGCTCCATTTAACGAATATATGCGAAAAAAGAGAACACTTCAACATAATGTGCTTGGAGAGGGGAAGGCAAGCTATTCATTAAGCATATTACAAGGCAAAGAAAATGCATTAACGCCTGCATTGAGCTCTTTGAGCATGTAATTCCTCTTTGTTCTGACTTCTTAAGCATGTTATTAAAAGCATGTTAGAGAGGAACCATTAAGCTTCTTCGCACCGACACATACGTTATATAAGATGAGAAGCCGTGGACACATTTGACAGGTCAGGACTGACCGTGGATCAGTGCTTTTACTAAATCAGGAATGTAGAACAGGCTACGGATGACCTGCCATCTGCGATCTCACTGAATCGGAAATATGGAATGGGATTAGAAAGTTGACCCTAGGTCTAAGGATTCCCAGGAGATGGAGGTAGAGTGGGAGAGATGATGATTGGCTGAGACAACAGAGAGCACCGACAAGGCCCCGAGCACAACACAGTAATGAAAGCACTTCCAGGCAATGTGAACACAGGGAACTGAGCATATAAACAAACTTATTCACTGTGCTGGAAGATGGATGGTCAGCAAAAGTTGCTTCTGAGAAGCACATGTGTGTGATATGACAGAAGGAGGAACAGATACAAGAGGACTGGCGTAGGTAGGAGTAGCAGATGGGGTGAAGGAATGGGGTTTGTTAAAGAACAATCACCTACAGCTCCGACTGGAGAGACTTTCTTTTTCCCCAGGTGATTCCTTAAACACAATAACAAGCCTTCTAAAGAGGAAAACACAGTCCACCATGAGGCGGGACAAAGGCATGAAAAATAGACTTGTCATACTAAAAGTAGTAAAAAAAATTAAATCCTTTTAAAACACTCTGTGTAGTGTGGGGGGTGAATTATTTTACTGTATCAAGGGAAGTCTCCAGGGTAGGGTAATAGCTGTCTTCGTTTTTATTTATTTATTTTAATCCTGTATTTATATCTCCGGTACTTTTAGTTCTTAAAAAAATGCAAAGACCGATTATTCAGAGTGAAATTATAAATGGGGCAAAGAGTTTTCAACAAACTGGGCAATTGAACAGGGAATTATTGTCACTTTAAAGTCAACATAAATGTACTATTTACTTTAAAGGGTCATCCAGCAGCCAAGTGCCACTGGGAATGCTAACGATAATTTTCGTCAGGTTATATAGTCCTTTTTTTCTTTGAATGTTCTGTTTTACTAAAGTACATCATATTATGGAAGCATAAGAAGATGTGTGTGTGTGTGTGTACTTACGCATTATGGAATTACTTCCATAATATGATGTATTTCCAAGTAAAACTGAATATTTCTAAACGTTTCTAATCTTTATTGTAAATATAAAATTAATTTATTAATTAATCATAATTTTTATGTGAAAACATTTGTACTCATCTTATATGCATACATACAGTATTTGTCTAGTGAAGCCCACTTGAATGCCAGCATTAAAGGTTTACTAGTAATGGCAGCTGTCATCCTCTATTTCTCTTTCTCTGTTTTACACGCCCACTGTTTTTGTACTACACAGATGCACAACCTATGCTAATTTTACCAGCAAGTGCCAAAAAGTCTGTCCATCAATCTGGCAACCTGAGAAAGACACACTCCATCCCGTTCTAGTGCAGATGACATTCGCCCAAACCATTTCTGACAGAAGCCGTTAATGAAAGTGTGGTCATGCATCAAAAAAACAGGTTCTCCATCAAGCTGTCGCTGTCTTCTCAAAGCTGGATAGAAGAACCAAAATACACACAACGACTGAAGCCGTATGCCTGCCAACTCATCCTATACATCTGGATGTGTTTGTGTAAAAAGTGTCTTTTTTTTCTCACTGTAGTTGCTAATGAAATATGTGATGGATATATATGAGGATACATAATCCACTTATAGACCATGTCAGACCACTTATAGTGGAGCAGGCGTTGCCTAAAGGATAGAGAGTCAGACTTGTAACCCAAAGGTCACAGGTTCGAGTCTCAGATCTGACAGGGATTGTTGGTGGGGGGAGTGAATAACTAGTGCTCTCTTCCACCCTCAATCCCACAACTGAGGTGAAACCCTTAAGCATTGGTTGCCCACTGCTCCGGGTGTGTTAAATGCAGAGCACAAATTCCGTGTATGGGACACCATACTTGGCCACATGTGACTTCACTTCATGTTTATTTTGGATGACCGGAAAGGCAGTTCACTTCATGTTTATTTTGTACACAAACCAATATATCTTTAACCTCATACTTAAAATATGAGTGCACAAGAACCACTTTGATGGTATTTTTGGAGTTCTTTTGCAACTTAACAGTTGCGGTCACTTATATTGAGTTGTTCTGTTGTTGTAATGAGTAAGTTCATTAAAGAAGGATAATTGTGCATTCTGTGAAAAAAAAAAAAAAAAAAAAAGAAGACAGGTTTGGAAAGAAATGAGGATAAGTAAATAATGACAACGAATTGTATTTTTAGTTTTTGGATAAACTATTTCTTTAACTGAACATAAATGGCAGATATTAAACCAAGCTACTAAAAATCGTAAAATAAGAAACTACATTAAAATAGAAATTCTATACATATTCACTTTTATGTCTAGTTCATTCTGAGCTGTTGAGCAGTTTCCAGTGATTTCAGAGCAATAAACATCACAGTCATTCAGCAGATTCCCCAATGAGCATGAGCAGATGAAAGATAGAGTGCTTGATAATAAAGGTTAAATACAGTTCATAAAATGGAGAAAGTACCATTTAACCATTTAAGACTTAATTAGGTGGTGTGGCTACTTAGTCAGTGGCCAGAGAAAGAAGCAGAGAGACAGCATTAACCTGTTTTCAGATCCAAATTAAAGTTGACACAACAACAAAGCACCGTGAAAGAGTTAGGCAAATGAAAGAATCTGTTTTTCTGCACAAATAGGCCAATCATTTAGGACACACATTTCCACTTTCCTCCTCAGGGACTGCAACGGCAAAGGATTTAACTCATCAAAGGATGAGTGTGTGTGCGTGAGTGTGACAGAGGGTGGGATGGAGACTGTGTGTTCACTTGTGCACATCTTTTGTCAGTATATCTGCATGTAATGGAATTGCATGTGTCCTCCAGTGCATGAGATGATTTGTTTTTGAACTTGTGTCCATGACTATGAATGTGCGCCACCCGGACTGTGAAATGTAGGAATTTACTAATAACGATTTGTGCCCACTGATATGCCCCGTTTATTTGCACTTGCTATTTGCAGTTTCAGCAACCGAGTCACCGAGGAATTATGCAAATCAGGCAATGGCGATAAAGCGTGATGCATTCATTTTGAGCAGTGCGACTTTTATCAAAAACTGAATTTTGATTGTTAATTTTGATGAAAGCTTTTAAATTATTTATGTACATTTTATTACAAAATTCAAACATAACTGTTGTTTTGATGCTTTTTAACCTAGTTTGAAACATTGCTGGAATTGACGGGTGATCTGACCTATCATAATACTAAATCCAACATTTTGTCCAACAAACAAACCAGACTGGAGAGTAGATTAACGACGGTAGACTTGAAACTTGTTGCATTGTGCATTGGCGTCTTTCTGTGATTGAAACAATATACCTTCGAATGTTCATTCATGTTTATTTAATACTTTAACTAGTAAAGAGAAAGAGATGATTCACATGCCGCTTAAACTGAGGTGCTACAGCAATCTCTCACGTCACATTAAAGAGCCACAAAACAGTATTTATTGTTTGAATTTCTTAAAAAACAAAAAACAAACAAAAAAAAAACCTTAATTTGAAAGATGAAACTTTGTTTCATACTAAAAGTTATCTGCTCTGTCTTGTCTTTCGGTACATTGTCATTGTTCTCTTTGCTCCATGATGTATTTTCACTGAATGAGAGTAATATGGTTTATCAAGGCAGGTCTTTGCGAAGGGTCAATTGGCAACATAAATTAACATCAGAAGATATGCTTTAACTTATGGAAATGTATTATCTCTCATGTAATTGCCCAATCAGCAATTCAATCGCGAAAAGACATTACATTTACTGTCTTTCTAGGTCCATATTTTGTTATTTAGAAAAAAAATAACTGTAGGCTACAAAAAAGCCTATATGTATCCACACACAAACTAGACATTGAAAGATTGAAGTAAATTAAATGTCTTTTCACAGTTGAATCACTGTTTATGATAAATAATGTAATTATAATGATTAATAATATTATATTTTGCCTACTTACATTGAATGAAATCCAGAATGAAATCCAACAGCCCTGCTTGTTGCTTACCAATTTTGGAGTGCTGATTCCAAAAACAGTGCCTATTATGCTCTATAGCAAATAATCATTTCCCACACAGCAGTTTTGCTTTCGACAGCCATTTGTAAGGTGAAGAAGTCTTGTATTATCCCTTAATCACCAGAAAAACTGCCACAAAGACATGATTCCTATCTTCCTCCGAGCTAGGTTATTTGTTCAGTTCTCAGCCGACATGACCCAGATGTTTTCTTCTACGTCTGTGGGTGTTTTACTACATCCAAACAGCAACAGAAAATTCCAGACTCATTAATAAATTAAATTCAATATCTAAACATATGTTTTTACACCAATTATCAGAACCTATTTTTCCACTCATTTGCAGAGAGTGAGTTAAATGATACATTTTGAATACCTATTGTCATTAAAACTGGTGACATTTGATTACTTTTATTTCAATAATATTTATTAAAGCTGATACAGTACATACAGTACAGTAGCGGCCAAAATGATTATAACACTAGTATTTTCACCAGCTAAAAATGGTTTTAAGTCACTTATTTCTATCTTTTGCTGTAGTGTGTCAGTAGGAAATATCAGTTTACATTTCCAAACATTCATTTTGCCATTAATTTTAATAATCCAGTGAGAGTTTTTTTGCACAATCGACAACAGCCAGTGCTCCATTCAGATATCTGATCTCATCATCATTCAGTCTGTCTTGGAAATGCAAACTTTCCTACTGACACACTACAGCAAACGATAGAAATAACTAACTTTAAATCATTTTTACCTAATACTAGTGTTCTTATATTTGTGGCCACCACTGTACAGGTGCTGGTCATATAATTTGAATATCATCAAAAAGTTGATTTATTTCACTAATTCCATTCAAAAATTGAAACTTGTATATTATATTCCTTCATTACACACAAACTGATATATTTCAAATATTTTTTTTTTTTTAATTTTGATGATTACAACTGACAACTAAGGAAAACCCCAAATTCAGTATCTCAGAAAATTAGAATATTACTTAAGACCAATACAAAGAAAGGATTTTTAGAAATCTTGGCCAACTGAAAAGTATGAATAAGAAAAAAGTATGAGCATGTACAGCACTCAATACTTAGTTGGGGCTCCTTTTGCCTGAATTACTGCAGCAATGCGGCGTGGCATGGGGTCGATGGCACTGCTCAGGTGTTATGAGAGCCCAGGTTGCTCTGATTGTGGCCTTCAGCTCTTCTGCATTCTTGGGTCTGGCATATCGCACCTTGCTCTTCACAATACCCCACAGATTTTCTATGGGGTTAAGGTCAGGCGAGTTTGCTGGCCAATTAAGAACAGGGAGACCATGGTCCTTAAACCAGGTACTGGTAGCTTTGGCACTGTGTGCAGGTGCCAAGTCATGTTGGAAAAACTTCCTGGTATACGGCTGCGTTGACCTTGGACCTCAGAAAACACAATGGACCAACACCAGCAGATGACATGGCACCCCAAACCATCAATGACTGTGGAAACTTTACACTGGACCTCAAGCAACGTGTGCCTCTCCTCTCTTCCTCCAGACTCTGGGACCCTGATTTCCAAAGGAAATGCAAAATTTACCTTCATCAGAGAACATAACTTTGGACCACTCAGCAGCAGTCCAGTCCATTTTGTCTTTAGCCCAGGTGAGATGCTTCTGACGCTGTCTGTTGTTCAAGAGTGGCTTGACACAAGGAATGTGACAGCTGAAACCCATGTCTTGTATACGTCTGTGCGTAGTGGTTCTTGAAGCACTGACTCCAGCTGCAGTCCACTCTTTGTGAATCTCCGCCACATTTTTGAATGGGTTTTGTTTCACAATCCTTTCCAGTGTGCGGTTATCCCTATTGCTTGTACACTTTTTTCTACCACATATTTTCTTTCCCTTCGCCTTTCTATTAATGTGCTTGGACACAGAGCTCTGTGAACAGCCAGCCTCTTTTGAAATGACCTTTTGTGTCTTGCCCTCCTTGTGCAAGGTGTCAATGGTCGTCTTTTGGACAACTATCAAGTCAGCAGTCTTCCCCATGATTGTGTAGCCTACATAACTGGACTGAGAGACCATTTAAAGGCCTTTGCAGGTGTTTTGAGTTAATTAGCTGATTAGAGTGTGGCACCAGGTGTCTTCAGTATTGAACCTTTTCACAATATTCTAATTTTCTGAGATACTGAATTTGGGATTTTCCTTAGTTGTCAGTTATAATCATCAAAATTAAAAGAAATAAACATTTGAAATGTATCAGTCTGTGTGTAATGAATGAATATACAAGTTTCACTTTTTGAATGGAATTAGTGAAATAAACTTTTTGATGATATTCTAATTATGACCAGCACCTGTATATGTGAAAAAAATCATACTTGCTTTTTCCCACAAAAGTATTTAATGTCTGTTTAAATTAATAAAATTCTGTCAGAAATATGTGAAAATTGCTTAAAAGCTTTAGAGGAAATCTTCTCAAAACAAGTTTTAGTAAAACATTAATTATATTATTAGAATGTAAGCCCATAACTTAAATAGAAAGTATCATTCAGTACATTTAGAGCCGGATTAACCTGTATTGTGGGTGGTTTGTGATTTAAATGCAGGTTTTGGAATTACTGTGTGATAAGGTGGTGCAACTGTTTAGTAAATTTACTTTTCTTGTTGTTGCAGGTGGATAAACTGCTGTACACAAGGAAAATGTGCACGGTCCAATTTACCTTTGAGAGTGAGTATGGTCACACGCACAGTTTCCCATCAGATCCTGCTGTGCCAACACAATGGGGTTGGCAGGTCTCCAGGACAGCACATCTGGCACATGAGAGAGCAGCTACAGAAGGTGATGGGCATGACTCAGGAACAATGCCAACAGCACAGACTCACTACACCGCTGAGAGAGAAGGAGGAGTAAAACTCCAAACAGACTCGAGGATCTTAAGGATACACAGGCTGTGATCTCTGCTATACAAGGAGGTAATCAGAGATGTAGTGCTGTAATTTTGAAATCACATACACACAATGGCCTGTTTCACATTCTTTCAGAATCTGCCATGCACTCTACTCCATGAATGTACATAAATATATGTGTACTTGTGGATATACTTTCAGTACACAGTAATTTGCTGTACTTATAGTGCTATACTTATACAAAAACATCTCTGGGTGCATTTGAGGGAGATCGGAAAGCTCCACAACTGCTCTGCCCATCTGAATTTCATCCCAAAATACAGGTACATGATATAAAAAACAAAACAAATAAATAAATAAAAACAAATAAACATATAAATAAATAAGATCCATATCAAGTCAATCAAAATCTGAATATTTATAGCTCATAATTAAAAACATAATATCCATATTTGACTGAATGAAGATGTGTTTTTGCTGATATCTGCTGCTGACTTCCAAAAAAAGCACTGTAAGGAGAGGGGAATACAAGGCCACTTCAATATTATTATCATGAACATGACCGTCATAAATACCATAATGCACACTGCTGTTCAAGGGTATGGATAGAAATGCAGTAAAACAGTAATATGAAATTTTATTACAATTTAAAATAACCATTTTCTATTTTAATGAATGAAGACTGAATTTTCAGCGATCTTGGAATAGTTTTGGTCGGCCGGCCTCTCCTGGGAAGGTTCTCCACTGTTCCAAGTTTTCTCCATTTGTGGATAATGGCTCTGACTGTGGTTCGCTGGAGTCCCAAAGCCTTAGAAATGGCTTTATAACCCCTTCCAGATTGATATATGTCAACTATTTTGTTTCTGAGCTGTTCTTGAATTTCTTTAGAATGTGACATGATGTGTTGCTCTTTAAGCATACTTCACATTGTCAGACAGGTGCTATTTAAGTGATTTTTTTTTTTATTCAACAGGTCTGGCAGTAATCAGGCCTGGGTGTGGCTAGTGAAATTTAACTCCGCTTTCTAAAATAATGTGGTTAATCACAGTTCTTTCATGATTTAAGAGGAGGGGGCAAATAATGTTTCACGTAGGGCCAGTTAGGTTTGGACAGCTTTTTTTATTTAATAAATGAAATCATCATTTAAAAACTGCATTTTGTATTTACTTGCATTATCTTTGTGTAATATTAAATTAGTTTGATGACCTGAATCTTTTAAGTGTCACAAAACTGCAAACAAATTAAAAGAACAGGACCTTTTCACAGCACTGTATACAGTGGTGTGAAAAAGTGTTGGCCCCCTTCCTGATTTCTTATTTTTTTTTGCATGTTTGTCAAACTTTAATGTTTCAGATCATCACACAAATTTAAATATTAGTCAAAGATAACACAAGTAAACACAACATGCAGTTTTTAAATGAAGGTTTTTGTTATTAACAAAGTCCAAAACTACATGGCCCACTGTACCACACTACACCACACCACTGTATATGCAGATACATAACACCAAAATAAAAGTAATCTAAAAAATAAGATCAGCAAGTCCAAAAGCATTTTTATTTATTTGATACAATTTGATTTGTCCAATATTATGGGTCCTGTAACTGGTCATCATTTCTCTTTCCATCATTTTAATCACCATTTTTTTTGCCTTCAAAAGAGCTTAACTAAAGCACAAATATTTCATGGAATCTTTCAATTAATATGAGGTTATTAAAGCTGCATGTATAATATCATGAAAGAATGATAAAAAAGGATCTACATGATCATGTCATCTACTCTTAATAAACTTCTAAAGCATAATACCAACACAGAGAGCAAAGCTCCTCAGACGACCTTAACAGTACATCATAAGATCTTGTCTTAAACACGATTAGGACACTTTCCCTGGTTTTTTCCAGACTTACCTAGGCTCATCAAAGAATTGGTGTGCAACTTTGCTCATGTTGACAAAGTTTTTTTTTTTTGCAATATAATCCTCTATCCCCTTGCATTTCAATTTCAAGGCTTCCCTTTTATATCAAAAGCTCTTCTGGTCTTTTGGGGTTTGGACTTTTCTGTGCCTTTAAACTGTAAAGCGGGTGTTGGTGAGCAGTAATGCAGTATAGTCACTGAGCTTTAGCTCACATGTGGTGGGTGTATTATTGAGGGCAGATGGCTTAAACCCACGAGTGTCTGTTGAGATATCACGGTGCTGAAGGGCTATGCCACCAAACCCATTTTGATTAGACTGAGTCTCTGGAGCCAGAACCGCACTGGCAGACTCCACTTTGCCTCTAGATCATAAAACCCTCAATCACAAAACGAAAGTACATTCAATTAGTTCGCCAAACCCACATAAATGCACTAGCGTAAGCCTGAGTTTATTTTCCTCTCTTTCAGCCTTCTCTGTCTCCATCCTCCCACCTTTGAGTTCTCAAACTCCCTTTCTGCAAAGAGAAAGAGAGCGTTTCTTCATCAAAGCAATGCTGTTAGTGTAAAATAACCCCCCCACCCTCTCGCAAAAAGGCATGAAACACAATTATGCAATGCGACGCAAATGAGGTATGGCCGCGTCGACAGAAAACGGCTAATAGTTCATTTCAGTCACTGTCTGCGTGTGAGCGCGTCAAGCTTTTTGCTCCATTACCTCCAAAACAGTATGTAAATTCGCTCTTTTGGAGACAAAATATTTAGCTGTGTTTTGCTCAGAGGAAATGAGTGCAGCGGCTGATGGGAAGAGAGAGAGAAACACTCGAGATGTTTATTTGAAGTTTCCTCTGCAATTGTAAAAAAAAAAAAAAAACTACTGCTAGCATAGCCTGAACCACGCTTAAAATATAAGCTTTAAAGACATGTAGGTCACAAGCAGATATTTACATAACAAACTGTCTGACGTGTTATAAAGCAACTCTCATTATTCTGACTGGTTCCTGTGCTTTTCTAGCATTTTGATGCCACTTTAGAAGAATGGTAACACAACGTATTTTCTGTGAACAATGCTGATAATTATCTTTCTATATTTAATCTATATAATTAAAACATGCAGATTTCTGTGAGTTGTGTAAAAATCCTTGTTAAACGATTGTTTTCAAAACACTGAATATAATGAGTACAGACAGGAGCAAAATATTCACACAAACAAGTCAATTTATGGAATTCATGATAGATCACCTTGGAAACCACTGGCAGAGGTGAATCATAAGTGTACAATGTAGCATAACAAAAGCAGCAATAATTTGACTGAATGAAGATGGAAGACATTAGACTATCTAGCAGATGGAAAAAACAGGGTACTTATACCTGATTTATCATCATAAATACCATAATATACACTCACTGGCTACTTCATTAAGTGCACCTTACCAGTACCAGGTTGGACCCGCTTTTACTTTCAGAACTGCCATTGCTTAGATTCAACACAGTGCTGGAAACATTCCTCAGAGATTTTGGTCTATTTGACACAATAGCATCATGCAGTTGCTACGGATTTGTCAACTGCACATCCATGTTCCAACACATCCCAAAGGTGCTCTACTTGATTGACATCTGGTGACTGTGGAGGCCATTTGAGTATAGTGAACTAATTGTCATATTCATGTTCAAGAAACCAGTTTGAGATGATCTGGGCTTAGTAACATGGCGTTATCTGGCTGAATGTAGCCACCACAAAATGGGTATACTGTGGTTAGCAACAATACCCAAATTCTGACCCTACCATCCGAATGTTCCAACAGAATTCAAGACTGAGAGCAGGCAACCTTTACCCAATCTTCTATTGTTCAATGTTGGTGAGTCTGGGCAAACTGTAGCCTCAGTTTCCTGTTCTTGGCTTACAGGAGTATAGCACCCAGTGTCGGCTCTTCTGTACACCTAGATTATAACGAGTGGTTATTTGAGTTACTGTTGCCTTCTATCAGCTTGAACCAGTCTGACCATTCTCTTCTGACCTCTGGCATCAACAAGGCATTTTCACCCACAGAAATGCCACTTACTGGATATTTTCTGTTTTTCAGACCATTCTCTGTAAACCCTAGAGATGGTTGTGTGTGAAAATCCCAGTAGATGAACAGTTTCTGAAATTCTCAGACCAGCCCATCTGGCACCGGCAAGCATGTTTAAAGTCATTTAAATTATCTTTCTTCTCCATTCTGCATTCTTCTCCAGTTGTGCTGCTTGAATTTTTGTGGAAACTGTGATGCATTTTCCCCCGCAAGGACTCTTTGATGAATAGAAAGTTCAAAATAATTCTAGTTTGTGAATATGATTACCGTATATTCTGTTCCTATCAGATGGTAATACCAGGCTATTTTGATATATACTGTGGTACTGAATGATCATCATATTCATATGTTGTCCTTACTTAAATGTTAATATGCTAATGCTACTTAATAATGAGATCATGTTTGACATCATGTTTGTGCTTTCTTCAAGTCATACGAGAGATGAAGCAAGGTTCAATAGCTTTGAAAGCCCTCTAAAAAGTTGACTGGCGCACACTGGCACTCTGGAAAACAGTGTCTTTCATTTGCAGTGAGTGAACAAATCCCCAGAGCAAATCTAAACACTAGTTCACAAATAATGAGACCTGCCTTACAGACAGAGTTTTCTGTGCTCAAGCATTCCCAGACATTTCGGATTTGAGACTGAGCTCTTCGCAACATCTTTCCTAAAAGCCGCCTAGTCATGATGGCCGAAAGCTCTGGCAGGAGATCAATGCGAAACTCTGCACCCCTTTCACAGCCTTTTCAGCCATGTGACAGAATGAAATGAAAGTGTGGAAGCATTTCAGCACAACTGATTTATTACTTTATGACAGAGGACTGGTCTAAGAGCTGTGGTCACCAGTGCTGCAGCGAGACTGGGTCATTGATCTGACTGTGTGCTGACCTTAGAACAGAGATCGCAATGATCCTGAGACATTCATGAAATGATGTGGATTCTGGAGCTGCGTGGTTATTAGACTAAGGGGAGAACAGAGAGTTTTTTTTCCTGTAAGCTATTTCTCAGATTTTCATATATTACTCCCAAATGTATCTGAAATGTACAGTTTATTCATAGTGGAAATAAGTTTAGAGTACAAAGAGTTTACCTCATTACTTGATAGGCTGTAACACATGGATGATTTTATGCTTTGAAATCAAATTTACTTGGTCAAAATTATGATTTTGATCAAATCATCAAATTATAGACCATTATATTATAGATCAGTTTATAAATCAGACATGAAGTTGTACTTTTATATTTCAAAATTGGCCGTCCTATAAATATTTTATATTTCATATTTTGTCCTCTATTGTCATATCTTTCTCTCCAATTTACAAGCATGCTAAAACATTGATAGTTTAGATATTGGTATTTTTCATTGCAGAGTGTAAAATCATTTTTATATCAGTGTATAATACTATAGTATTGTGAAATTGTATGTGTATACATCAAAATTAGTTTAGATGCTACTACAATCTCTGGTCTCCCTTATTCACTAGGATGCCAGAATATTAATAATTTAGATCAGGGGTCACTACAGGACCAGTGTCCTGCAGAGTTTAGCTTCAACTTGCCTCAGCACACCTGCCTGGATATTTCAAGTATAAAAGGTATACACTGTCAGCTGGAGTGAGCGCGGTTCCACCCACTGGGTAGCAAAAAGACTGAATGGCAGCATTGGTTTTCAGCTTGAATGCTGCGACAGAACACACAAAACACATCTAAAATGAGAAAGAGATTTGCAATTGACTGTACAAATAGATTTGACAAGAAATCTGAGCTATATTTTTCAGTGGCGGCTTGTTGGGGGAGGCACAGCTTTCTCAAAATTTTGAGGTGAAAATGGGAGGACAATTTAATTTTAATAAAATTCACAATTAATTTCAGTTCATGTCTCAGAATGTGTATTTTTTGTTTGTAATTTCTCAGCTGTAATTCCATAACGTTACTGAAGTTGGAAAGCGCCACTTTTCTATCGCGAATGTGCCGAATCTGCTGATGTAATTGACTTATCGGTAAGCCCCGCCCCCCCTTAGTTACTGTTGCTTTCTCGGACAAACAAACGGAGTTACTCACTGTCAAACAATGAGCTATCAGTGTGAAAACCTTGTCCCACAGTGTTTGTTGCACAATTTTGGACACAGAAGGGCACCATTCAAGTGGGAATTAAATATTCCTTGGAGGGATATATAAAAGATGTTAAAATATATACGGTGGGTAACTCAAAACTAGGGTTTACAGATCACAATGCAATTGGGAGAAGTCTCATTTTACGGTCGTCACGATCGCGGATGACATCATCCCGGATCAACACAGTTTATGTAGCGCAGGGTACGATTAAATTATTGTACATTTAACCAGTTTAATATGGTGAGACACTGAAATGTAGACCTTTATTTATGTGTTTTTGACTTACACTGTACATGATGTAAGAACAGTTCGGTATTTAGGTTTGTAATAGCATTTATTCACTAACTTTAACGTTTGCTAGTTTTAGCCAGAGATACCTTTCTGAAGCACAAGATGACATTAAAGTTCTGCTTGAGCAAATGAAAATTGTAACTTAATGGGAGTATGACAACCAGAAAATGAATGTCTTTGTCTTCATTGGGATTGAGGTTGAATGCTTAGGGACATTTTGCTCTGTTTTGTTTGGGTTTAGGAAATGTAATAAAATAAATTATATTGCCCATCCTCTCAGGATACCTGGAATCAGTGTAGCAAGTAACACAGGCACATAGTTTTTCCATTTTTGCAGCATAAACACCATCAAACCAATGAGCGCTTCGGTTCTTCCAGTGTTTCTCTATGGCCCTGAAACCAAAAGATGTCCGAGTTCCGTTCCCCGTGCAAATGGATCCCTGCAATTCAAAGAAACAAATGGACTCCAGGCAACGAAACACGGATTTGCAGTTACCATTTTATGTCAAATGTTGAATTTGCTGTAAAATCATACCTTATATATTGTATTGTTATATGTTATATTGACAACTCATCAATTAAATATTTACCATGTAATATTCTGAAACTAGAACACTGACAAAAACTATAAACATTTTTGGGCTGGATGATACAACGATTTATATGCAACATTGATATAAGTGATCACCTTGATTTAGACCAACTTGTATTTACAAAATGCATTCACAGGCAAATTTGCTTTATGTTTTTCTCCAGCTTTGAAATCAGGCACATATACATGTCAGGAAACACGATTCCTGGCTGCATGTCAATATCCATGGAACACTGGATATTTGGTAAGTTGTAAGGAACATTATATCAAGTCCAGCAACCTGATAATCATTTGTTTTACTCATGCTTTTGCAGCTTCCCTATTAAATCCAGTCATGCAGCAGGCTTTTTGCCACTCAGTCCAGCTGAGGGGGCATGTTCTGGGGGGAAAGTGATGTCAATGCATACCCTCTATTCCTAGCAAGACTTTGATTAACTAGTTCAGGTGGGTTTAATTAGGGTTGGAGCTAAACTCTGCAGGACACTGGCCTTCCAGGATCAAGTTGGGTGACTCCTGATTTAGATATGATATATTTTTAATTGGAGAGTGTAAAAGCATCTCTTGTATACTTTTCTATGACAATGCAATTCTATCAGTGTATACTTCTATATTTTAAGATATTACTATGAAGGTTTACTTTTAAACATCAAAAATAATTTTAATCCTATAAATATTTTATAGTTAATATTTTCTAATCTACTGTCACCCCTTTCCAATGGTGCTCCAGCACTCTCTAGTCTCCCCTGTTCACTATGATGCTAAAAATAGATAATTTTTTATATTCATATTTTGGATTGCAGAGTGTAAAAACATACAATTTTTATGTATTTTTTTTTTCATGTGACAATGCAATTATATCAGTGTATAATGCTATATATTTTTTTTGTCATATAATGATATATTATTGTGGTATAATGATTTAATTCCTCTGTGCATTATAGAAAATATACTAAAACACACTTTACACATAAAAGAGAGTCCAGCTAGGCCTCATGAAAGTAAACAGTGACTAATTGGTTGGGACTTAAGAGGCAAGGAGCCGTTTAAAGCGAATCCGTCAGTTGTAGCTCGGCCATGATGAATGTCCACTTGAGAAATGCATGTCCTCTTCTGAATGAACTGTCTTGCAAACACCCTTCTAATGAGAGCATGAAGACAACCATAAAACAAATGACACTTTTTCCAAATAAGCAAACTGACAGCGTAAAAACACTGGATGTCGATCACATGGCGCCGTGATAAATGATTCTCTTTTCGTTTAGAAATCTGAGCTGATGGCCTTGTTTTCAAGTGCTTTCCCTTGATAACATTATAATTCAAAGTGACTGAAAACAAACACACTCACACAAACTCCTACACACGCACACAAACATTTCCTAACACTGTCTCTGTTTCAACAAGACGCGCAATTAAATGCATTGACTCTTATACAGCTCTTTGTTCACCAAGAGAAAAAAAGGAAGTACAGAGCGAGTATAGGCTTGCTAAGGCCGATTATTTTTAAGAACACGCACACACACACTCCATGCTGGGTAGAGATAAAAGATGAGAAAATGTGGGATTGTTTAAAATGTGATTCCACACATTTTTCCAGCAATTGTCTGTGGTCCTTATGGTGTAATCTGTAAAGCTGGCTCTTGGATATGGCAATACACCACCATATACTGTACATAGACGCTTGGACAGATGTGGAGCCTAGAGGTTCACTAGAAGTGGGCAGCCATTTATGCCGCGGCACCCGGGGAGCAGTTGGGGGTTCGGTGCCTTGCTCAAGGGCACCTCAGTCGTGGTATTGCCGGCCCGAGACTCAAACCCAAAACCTTAGGGTTAGGAGTCAAACTATCTAACCACTAGGCCACGACTTCCCCTATTGCTATTGCTTTAAGTGTATTATATGTATACTGTGCACAGAATTTTCTGTATGCATGGAGTATCCGGTGATATACAGTGCTACTTCACAAAATGTGTTGGCAGAGCACACTGCATGCAATACTAATGCAATGCACTTGACTTAACTTCTTATTTCCAGGGTAGGATCTAAAGTAATATCATCCATGATCTACAGATCATTTTTTTGGCTCATTATTTTGATTGAACTGGCAAACAAATAAATACATTTTTGTTCCCAAGATGATAAATGGACACCATTTGAAAGTAGTGTACCACTTTCTTTTTTTTTCTTATTTTATATTTTATTTTGTTTAAATAGACCGTATTAAGTGTATGCTGTGTAGAATTCAGTACATTGCATAATAATAATAATACTGTAATAATACTAATACTTACAGTGACTAGAGAGCTCAATGCGCTGCAACCTAAGAACGCACATGCAAAAAGCACCAGCAAACTAAGAAAACATCTTCATCAGTTTGACAGCACATGTGCTGCAAATATACTCACAACACAACCAAAAACGTGGCTATAAAGGCTACAAGTAAAACAGGCTACAGATTAAGAAAATAGCATAGTCAAATACATCAAATAGGCAAGTTATTTGATAATGTCTGTACAGGCCAGAAAATTATTTAACCATTGTGCAGATATCTTCTTATATATGTTTTAATCGTAAAAATAAAGTAAATGCCGAGATGGAAAACTATTTTTTCCCCCCACCAAATATGGTTTCTTCACCATCGACTCATAACTGAGAAGTTCTATATGTAATTTAATCTCATGTATGTATATAATCATAGGAACAATTTCCATGGAGAGTTTAGTATGAGCTGAGTGCTTATGATGGGCTCTGAGGAGACTCCTCATAACAAGTGAGCTAATTATGAGAAGATGAGCGGTTAACCCATGCTGCGGGGGCCCATGCAAAGATGCTAATTGATGCTAAATGTATGCAACCTTATTGTACAGGATCACTGAAGCACTAATCAAATACTGATCTACGAGGGCAATCCGTAAAACACGGACAATTAATCCTTATTTATGCAGTGTTCCACATTATACAATCCATATAGAACAACAGCAGGTAGGACTAGGGTTTATATAAATGTTCATATCATATTTTGTAGTAGCATCTCAACTATATTCTTGCTAATTGTTCCAACATGTTGTAAAGCAACAAATTGCTGGTTTTATGTCACATGACTGAATAACCTAAGGCAGAGATCATGGGCCTCATTTATAAAATGTTGAGTAGAAATCATTGTACATTTGATCTATGATATTTATCAAACGTGTGTATGTGTGATTCAGAGTAATGACTGTAAATATATTTGTTAATATATGTAAATATATTTCTCTGACTTAAAGAATGATATAGTAGGCTACATATCTATCTATCTATCTATCTATCTATCTATCTATCTATCTATCTATATCTATATATATATACATATATATATATATATATATATATATATATATATATATATATATATATATATATATATATAAAAAAAAACTGGTATTGCCACAACAACAACATCCTGTGCTCACTTGTTCTTGTTCCTGATATAAAATCTGTTTATATAGTATTGATGTAGCACAGCACAACAATATTTGTAAAACATCCAGCAACCTCCTTAAACGATTTCATAGTAGAATATGAAACACGAAAGAAAATCAGAAAGCTTATAAAACTTGTGTATTCATCAGTATGAATAAGCTAGGCAGGGAGTTACAGGTTAATAAAAAGCGCCCTTTAAGAAGTTTCTGCTCATGGCTACTATTAGATATGCAGCAGCAATCTCACCATAAGGAGAAGTGGGTGGAGGAGAGAGAGGGAGATAGAGAGAGAGAGAGAGAGAGAGAGAGAGAGAGAGAGAGAGAGAGAGAGAGAGAGAGAGAGAGAGAGAGAGAGAGAGAGAGAGAGAGAGAGACAAACAGTGGCATCCTCCATTGCCATTTTATGGTCCCTGATGACATTGAACGTTCCTTCTTTACGACATCACCTGGAGAATTAGTAAACATAAACGGCGGACCTGCTTCGCTTATTGACTGAGGCCTGATTTATGGCACAAGCTGCCGCCTTTTTCTATAATCGTCCATCAAAACAGGAAAGATATAAAATCCCAACAACCTGAGAAAAACTTTCTCAGTCCGCCAACAATATATCTCACTGACATTACACACTCAACACTTATGAGGAAGAGCTCAGCTATAAATCACAAAGTGCAGAATCATAAAAATGAGCTCAAATAGCATCACTTTTACACTGCCTGCTCTGCTCCCCTCTGTCTCTTGGCTTTATATGCAAGCAATGTCGCTGAGAGCCATGTTTCGCCGCTTCTTGTCTTCGAAAACTTGACATATATTAAAGTTTAGCTGATCATTTTTTAAAAACCTCCAAACTTTAAGAGGAGCTATGCTAACTGTTGTAAAACTTGCTTTTATTGGAGGCATTTGTCTTAAGTGTGTTTAGACAGCAAAGAGATGACATGAAGTCTTCCAGTGGGAAGCTTAGAATATTGAGGCACATATCTGAGGTGTTTGTCATAGTGAATTTAAAGTGTCACTGCGAGAGAGTAAAAGCGCTAGAGCTAATTTACAGCTGTGCTTTGCCCAGATATACAGAAATGCTGTTAGCGTAATAAACTGTTCATCTCTTTGTTCGCTTGGCTATTAGATACGGCCAAGTCTCACTGTCAGACTCACTAACACAACTACACACACACCTATCAAACAAATCAAACAATCCATGACAAAACACAACCTCACCAAATTCACAAAAACTTGCAAAACAAAAATATCTTATCAAAGTGATAAAATGTTGTGTTGCAAAAATGAGTACACCCTCCTGAAAGTTGCTAAAAAAAAAAAAAAAAGTTTAAGGCTCGATCAACAGGTAAGTATGTTTAACTAACACCTTTAAAGAAAAGTAATTTCCTGACAATTAAAAGTGTTATTTAGCCTACTGAAACATACTCAGACTTAATGCTGGCAGCAGTGGGACCACTTCGGAGAGAAATGCCAGGTGGCATTTCTTAGCATAAAAGAGGACAATGGTACAAGAGCAATACCAAATTATTGTTTTAAGTGTGAAAATATAGCAAAAGTAACACCACCATTCAAAAACAATGGACTTGTGACAAAACCCCTTGATATAATCAGGCCTTCAAGTTTTCATTTAGTGGTGAGTGATTTTTTGCTGAAAAAAAAGAGCATGAGAAATAACATGCAAGTGTCTCAGGACTGGCAAAAGCTATAAAAATAGTGACACTTTATCTCACATGATGCAGCCTGCAGAAGTGACGCATGGTTGTTGTCACCACTAGAATTACCTACTGTAGCCAAAGCAAAATAAACTTATTTAACCTCTTCCAAGGCCCATATTTACCAAACAGAGACTTCTGGGAATCCATAC
Source organism: Cyprinus carpio (assembly GCF_018340385.1). Classification (NCBI taxonomy): domain Eukaryota; kingdom Metazoa; phylum Chordata; class Actinopteri; order Cypriniformes; family Cyprinidae; genus Cyprinus; species Cyprinus carpio. The sequence continues at coordinate 11,789,835 of NC_056607.1, read as the reverse complement.
TCTGGTCTCAAGAGACCAAGTCAATCATTTCGGATCCAAAATGTTCTTGTGTTGCTAGAGGAGGAGTACAGCGAGAAGTGCTTGGTACCCACACTGACATTCAGTGGTATTAAAGCTTTTATATAGGGAGGAATGAGTGCTGAAGGTGTGAGGGAGTTGTGCTTTATCAATGATGGCATGAATTCAAACACTAATGTGTAATGTAATACAAAAACTTGAAACAGAAAATGCAACCCTCCCCTCATTCCCTGTATTATTGGGCTTTTTTTTTTAACAAGACAATAATGATATGCATTCTTCCGAGGTGAAAATCTTTCAGTGGACATGTATCTTACTGCACCTGTGGGGGATTCTGTAGAGACAAGTTGAGCAAAACTCCCCATTAAAGACCAGAGCATTTAAGGAGGTCATCCTTTAGGATTTAAACAGGACAGATGTGAAAATTTGCCATGAACTTTGTACACTCAGTGCCAAGAAGGGTCAGAGCAGAATACTTAAAGTTCTGGAGGACATACTTAGTACTAGAATATTATACATTTGCTGAGTTAAATCTAGGGTGTACTCATTTCTGCAATCCTTCATTTAAACAAAATTGGCTAAATTAATTATTTTACAGAAAATATTGGCATATATTTCTTTGTTTTTATTAAGTATAAGTTTAATACATTTTAATTTTGCCATCTTTCCATGAATTATATTAGTGATCATTAAGAAAATACATCTTTTATGTTTATTCGCAGGGGGGTGTACTCATTTATGATGTGCACTATATACACATACAGGGCCTAAAACTAAATTTTTGCCACACCTGCCAATGGCCGGTGATGTGAGAAAATTTACCAGCCAAAACTTTTTGCAAAAACAGGCAGTTGTAACTACTAAACAATGGCTAAACAATGTTTTTAATTTGTCCTGTACTTTACTTTCAAGTAAAACATCAACAAACATATTTATTAATTTATTAATATATGTTCATTAACGTTTGAGTTTTATTTTATTTAGTCTTATTTTATTTTGTCCCTAAAAAAAAAAATTGTTGAGATTCTTGTCCTTTGCATGTTTTCAGCAAACGAAGCAGACCATCATATTAGTCACAGTATCAAATACAAGCCACTAAAAATCCTAGAACCGTCATGCCATTCTGATGTTTGCTTATGTGGGATAACAAATGTAAAAATCTGTTTAAGATATGCTGAACCTATGTTCTGACATGGCATCACATGAAAAAAACTAAGGTGAAGTACAATGTATTTAGCATTTAAGGTTAATATGTTGACATCAGACAAATTATTCTCTCAAGCAAAGTTTGTAGCAAGAGGTTCCTGCCAGTTCCTGTTCTCTTATTGTAAATCCAATAAGCCAGATTACTGAGAATCTCACCTTTTGTTTGTAATTGCTCTTGGTGCCCCTTCCCCAGTCTTTGAGTAGTTATGCTGATTGGATTAGGACTGGTTAAGGGGAAGTCGTGGCCTAGTGGTTAGAGAGTTTGACTCCTAACCCTAAGGCTGTGGGTTTGAGTCTCGGTCTGGCAATACCACGACTGAGGTGCCCTTGAGCAAGGCACCGAACCCCCAACTGCTCCCTGGGCACCGCAGCATAAATGGCTGCCCATTGCTCCGGGTCTGTGTGTGCACTTTGGATGGGTTAAATGCAGAGCACGAATTCTGAGTATGGGTCACCATACTTGGCTGTATGTTTTTTTTTTTTTTTTTAAAATGGGGCAGGTTGCTTTACCTGATTATTTCATTTGCATGGTTTGTTTAAGGTTGTCACCCAGGTGCTTTGTCTCCATTCCTAAGCACTTCCCCCTAAATGTATATAAACTACAATGTAACACTGCCTTAGTTAGACTTTTGATGACTGCAGCGCCACACAGCGCATTCTCAATAAAGAGTACTTCTGAAGATACCCAAGAGTCTCCTGGTCTTCGCTTCTGAGGTTCCAACAGTTTTGGTGCCATAGACCTTCTTGCTGGAGATCATTCCAGACTAAATTCAAGACCTTTTTTAACTCAACTACAATTTGGTGAGTGTTACTCTATCCAAAGAACCACTACAGACCAGTAAATTTGGTTATCCTCTGCGCCGTCAGAGAAGTGTTGACAAACAGCTGCAGGGTTTGGTTAACAGACTAGTTATCCTCTGCTTTGTCAGGGAAGAAAGTTCATCCTCTGTTCAGTCAGGGAAGTTAACAACTATTACAGTGTGTTAACAAGTTTATCATATGCTTGCCAGAGAGGTGTTGGAAGTGTCCTGTTGTGTCAGAAATTACAACAATAACACATTACAACATGTTTGGAAGAAATAATAGGCTGATTCCAACAACTGAGAAAGGTGAACTAGCTACCCCTTTATGGACAGACAATGAGTTCAAATCATTGTTAGGAGAGCATATGGACTTAACAGTGTCAAGAGTCAGTCAGATTGGATTTAACAAAGAAATTTGGTATTGATCCAGAAAGAGTATGGTCATTTGAAGAATCCAAAAAGGTACTTGGGGCATGTATCAGAAAGAAAAACATAAAAGGCATTATCTGCTGTCACAGAGAGTTTAGTTTAGTGATATTAAAGAACAGTTAAGAGAACAAAACAAACAGCTGCACACTCAACTGTCTTGTATAAAAAAGGTGGTCCATAACAAGGCCTCAACAAGAAGTGATTCAAACGACCAAAAGTCAGATGAAAGCTATCCTGACTTAAAGTCTTCATGTACACAAGAGGACAACTGCAATATTGGAAGGATGGAGAAATATGTAAATGCAGTTGAAGTATGTGGAGTGAGACAAAGGTCTCAGAGTAGGGTAGAAGGGGTTGAAACTGTTCCATCTGCAACCCCCCATACTCCAGTCAGAGTTTCAACAAGCTAGTAAAGATGATTTGAGAGAAGGAGTCCTGGGAGTGTTACAGAACATTGTTGGTTGAAGACTGGTCAAAAGTCACTAGTTGTATGCAGAAGAAAGATGAAACTATAAGTGAGTACACTGAAAACTTTAGTCAGTCAGCTGCAGTATACAGTGGAATAGCTGACACTCAAGAGAAGGTACTGGATAATAAAGGACCACTCCTTTATGAGTGGGTGAAAATTTGAAAAACTTGAAATTACCTTAGTTGTTTTTTATAGGCATTGGTTTCCAGATTTTTACAAATTTTAAGCTGTGTTTTTTTGTATTTGTGGCCATGTGTTGTACACAACAGTCTCCCATTTACCCTGTACTGAGGTGTCTCTGGCTGTGTTTGCCCGTATAAGGGATCGGGTGGCTGCTTAGGTTAATGCTTTACAGCTGAACTCATACACATTAGGACCAGGTGCTCCAGTCGGACCCGCTCTCTCGGATCCCCACAGCCCGTTCGTCCTGACACCCTGCACGTTCAGCCACTTACCCAGCCTCCCCTCATCCCGTTCATTCTCTCCCCCAATCCCTGCATCGTCTCACATCTGGACAGGAGCCACTGCCACTTCCTAGCCAAACACAGATGTCTCAGAGATTGCGCCAGCAGGTGCATTGTGGGTAATCACTTTGACCAGGCTAGAGGGCACTCACAGGGTCATTATATTTCATCTGCATCAGGTCTTATCAAGGGTGTACACAGGAATTAACCCTAAAAGAGTAAAGGGTAATTATAGTGTGCAACCCTATTCTGTAATTACCATTATTGACAAGAAGACAGTCTCATCATACATATTCAGATTAAACTGCCAGCTTTTCTCGCACTTTCCATGAAAAACTCTTACATTAATTGCACGTTGAGTCATGAGGATGATATTAGAACAAACAACTTTTGAGTTGAGAAGTTAAATTCACCAGAAATAGATCTTGCACAGCTGTCTTCTACTATAGTGTGATGCTTTACAGAGTATATTTTAATAAATTGATATTCAGAAGCGACCTCTGTTGACATTGTGTACAGCGTGTCGAGGACTGGTGGCAGATGCCTGCTGAAGTAGGCGAGATAGCACAGACGCCAAGATCGTTAGAGACGCAGAACTTATAAATCATTCCAGCAAGCGATGAGACCCAAGTCCCTATTGTTTAAGTTTTTAACGCACAAGAGAAAAAGAAACAGAATAAGAGTGTCTCATCATTGTTGTGCCATTACAAGAGTCTACAAGAACACAAACCAGCTTTGAGATGGGTCAGAGACGCTTGCGAACTTCACAGCACAGCTTTGATTTTGTGAAATCCGCTAATATGGCACTAGGGTCAGGCTGGCGCAAACACCACAAGAATCAAATGTATACAAATCTGATGAAGGAATGCTTGCCAAAACACAAACCACACATATTCATACATCATATCAAACCTACGCTTGCCTTTTTTTTTCTTCTGTTAGTGTTGTTGTTGGTGACCTGAGCACAACTTTGAACACTACTGGACTTTTCAATGTTCTTTTTTAAAATTATTCTTTCAGTCTTAATTATTATTATTATTATTATTTTATTTATTAGCACTCAAATAAAGTCTATAACATTTTATACACTAAATCAGATAAATGCATTCAAATCCAGTTCCTGAACAGAAAATGTAGAAGAATAACCCTGGAACATCCCAAAATATGACTTTTTAGTAGTATTCAGACTCAAATTAATCTTGGTGCATCTGATTTCCCTCTAGAAATATTTTTGGCACTGATTATTTTGCACACACTATGTATGCATGACTACTCAATACAATAAATTGATTTGATGAAATTGATTTGAGTTTAATTTGTTTTAAATATAATTATATTATCATAGAGCTTCCAAGAAATAAAAATAATCTCTTAGGGGTTGTTCACACAGAACGCATTCTTGCATTCCAATGTACTGCTTTTCCATTAATTTCTGTTAACATGCATTAAACAGACATGTTTGACCATCGCGCTTGCATCTTTTGCAGTGTCCACTGCCCAACGTTTTGCATGTTTAACCACATTCTGTGTGAAATGCCCCTTACAATATACAAAACAACCAACCTAGCAATAAAACAAACACTGCAACAATATACGTATCAATAACAGTAAAACTGAAGTCATCAGCTGACCAATATATATCATCCTACATTACAGAGCCGGTCTCCTTTTGTTCAAAGTCACAATGGTCAGAGGGGAACAGATCATTTGTCCAGTTTCTCGGATCACTCCTTCTGTGATTTGAACTCTAAAGCCTCTTGGTTTCCAGCCTGGGATCCACAATGCTGTAATGTGCTGTATATTGTGGTAAGTGATTGTCCACCAGGTCTGAATGCAGAGGTCAAGGCTCACAGGTGCGGGCCAGCTGCCATATGCTGCTCAACCAAGGACGAGCCAAAACGTTTCTCTCTCAAACATCTCCAGCTGTTCCACCTAACACTGCTGGCACTCACGCAAAAGCCTTTCACTCTCGCACTGTTCCGCCACACGCAGGAAGATGATGCAGGGTTAAAAAGGGGTCAAGAAATTAGTCTGTCATTAAACATAGCGAATCAGGAAAGTAATAAATTCTATGTAGTTCGAGACTGTGTTGTGAAATAGGAATCTTAAAAAAATAGATTATATTTTTTTGTTTCTTTTTTTTAGGGATGGTGCAGTCTTGGCATGTACTGGCCCTGAAGGTGTTTTCAGCATTCTGGGCATTAAAACAGGTGAAACAATCCCATTATTTTACTGTCACACATCAGAACGTAGAAACCATAGCAATTCACACACTTATAAATGCACATCGGTAAAGCAATTTGCGGTCTAAAGGTGGCTCACCACCTTCGTATCTACATTTGCCTGCACAGCTAAATTAGAGAATTAAATTTTGGAGAGCCTGAGTGTTTGTCTCGTTCAGGCTTTTGTGCAGAATGTTGCAGGGGATGTATGTTGTTTGTGGAAACCAAACCTGTTTATCATAACAAATAAGAATTTTTGGTGTGGTTATATTCCTTGAGTTCCAAAATGGAGTGGTACCACTACCTTTGTTTCAGGGTGCTTTCACAGGGTTTTTTTGTTCTTTTTCTTTTTCTTTCATAATTTACGTTTTTCAATGCATTTCCCATAGGTGCTTGTCAGTTGTATTTGCAGTTCTCATATAGTGAAACTGGACTAAGTTATCAAACCAGGTTAGTATTCACTATATTTGTGCTTTACTATCTGAGAAAAACAGATGTGATTGTTCTTATTTTTGATTATTCTTATTGTATTTTAATGTCAAATTTTGGGGAGCATCTTATATTTGCAGTCTTGTGTAGTAGAATCTTGAAAGATATAAAAAAAAATTAAAAATAAAACAATTGATTATTATACTGAATGCTTGACATATTGAGCAGATCCCACTTGGTTTGTAATCTAGCCAAATTAGTGTTCACTATATTTGATATATTTTTTTTATTCATTACTATCAATGAAAAATAGAAAAGATACACTGTAAAGACAATTTTATGAAGTTAAACAAAGTTATAAATAAAACAAAGTTTACTGGAATATGTTTTACAAGAGTATACTGTTTTAGTCCTTTCACTTCAAAATTTAAAAAAGTTCAATTTAATGTTTTTATAGTTGCTTCTTTATAATTATTTGAAGTTAGCAATGTTTGAGTGATGGTTTCAAAGTAAATCTTACACCAAATGTTTTTCAGTGTGTTACTGTTCTTATTGTTGGTTATATTTGTTGTATTTTAATGTAAAACTGTAGTATTAAGTTACTGTAAATTTAGTTCCCCACCTATACAACATATCCCAGTTTTTCTTTTTTCTACTTCTGTGTTTAGGAAACGTTATGGAAACATGGTGAAATTTTAAGCATCATTTAAACACCTGCAGACCAGTGTTGCCAAGTCTGCGGTTTTCCCGTGGAATTGGGCTACTTTAACACTGTTGCTGCGGGTTGTTTTTCATGTTGAAGTGACTTCAATATCATGATATTTATCCCCTAGAATGCGAATTTTAGCAGGGGAACCTCTCCAAAAAAACTTGTATTTTTAACCGGGCCCCCTTGAAATGTGATTGGGCTAGGGCTAGTTTTAAGTAGCGACTGGGCGGGTTTTCTTGTGAAATCCTGGCAACCCTGCTGCAGAAATCCAAAGATAACCGAGATGTCCCAGAATCATCAAAATATGAGTGACGGTGTGCAGATACATTTAGCTGTGAAAGCCTTATCTTAGCAGGAGGCCAGAGCTTGCTTGCCATTCTATACAGTGCTGTGGATTTCAGGTCTAAAAAAAAAAAAAAGACATTGCTTCTTAAATTGTGGGTCATTCTGTTCACAGGATCACAAAGACCCCGCTCCTGTCATGCCCTGTCCCTCCCCTGTGTTTAGCAGTGAGAGTATCAGACATAAAGTAACAAAAGCCTCATCCAACAAGTCCAGCTGAAATGAAGTTCATTCCACCGAGCCATGTCAATCTACCCCAGCACAGCAGTCTTATTCATTTGACCTTCATCCTCAGTGGAGAAAAGAGGGAAAATGCCAACCAGGTGTACAAAAAGTTTATTTTTTCCACCCACTGTGGGGCAGAGAGCAGAAGGGGGAGGTGAGTGAACTATCTGGCGCAAAGCTTTTTTTTTTTTTACAACACAAAGGACAAAAAGTAGGGGTTCTCTCTCCATTTGTGCACTCTATTCAATAAACAGCCTGCTGCAAATGACGAGCGCTGTCTTTGGAGTCTGTAATAAGGGCATTCTAGATTTGTCTGAACCTGGAACATTAAACACGTTTGTCTTCCATCCGTCAATGTCAGAGCAATCATCTGTTCAAACGTCTGCCGTTCTGCAGGACGCCAATGTTGTGTGTTTGTTCATTAATCATTTTAATCAGAACACACACACAAACACGCACACACTGACCACGCAACAGACGGAAAAATCATTTAGCAGTTTTTGGTTAAAGTTATATCGCATTTATTAGGAGGATTTACTAATCTGAAAGTGGTACATGTGCAGGTTTGCTCATATATGTAGGGGACAAAATTGCTCACATAATTTGCACATAATGCAATTAATGCTAATAATTACTTATTAATTAATGCTTTGAATTAGCTTTAATGTTAATACATTTCAATGTTAATATTATTCTTTTAAATGGATAGTTTACCCAAAAATCTAAATTCTGTCTTTAATTACTCACCCTCATGTCGTTCTAAACCTGTAAGAGTTTTGTTCATCTTTGGAACACAAATTAAGATATTTTTTTATGAAATACAAGAGCTTTCTGACCCTCCATAGACAACAATGCAACTACCATGTTCAAGACCAGAAAGGTAGTAAGAACATTGTTAAAATAGTATGTAAAATCAGTACTCTTGTGAATGTGCGTCGAAGACTGACATGGAAGAGAAGAATTGTTAAATAAAGTTGTTATTTTAGTTTTCTTTGTGCACAAAAGTATTCATTGCTAATGCACCCATATCATTGCTTTGAAACTCTACATTCAGATTCCCACTTTGTGACACGTTACTGTAAAGCTTGTTAACTTTAGCCCAGATTCTTTAACGGTGACTCACCTGTTTGTACGTAGCTTCATAAAACTATGGTTCAACCACTAATGTTACAGCACCCTCATTCATTTATGAAGCACCCTCTGTGATTTGTTTCTGGAGCCAGGCCTGGTCCTAAGGCTTTGGAATGACATAAGGGTGTGTAACTCATGACAGAATTTTCATTTTTGGGTGAACTATCCCTTTTACCATTATAGAAAAACAAGCGTTTAAATGTGATATTTGCTATATTTTATCCAACCCTTTCAGACCACAAAACAGGGAATGTGGTCAGTGTTTTTTCTTTTTGTTTTTTATTTACTGAGTTAATTCAGTTTTCCCTCCACATAGGGCTGCGTCAGGCTCCATTTAGATTTGTTTTTTCTCTTTAGCCACTATTAAGCACCCTCATTTATTAATTCCTGAAATCCCACCTAATACTGTTACTGTTGTCATTTAGTTGTTCAAGGCTCAAATGTATTCATTTGTTTGTTTTCGGTTTACGCATTTATTCTTTTATTTGTTTGCTCATGCTGCTACTGTATTGCATTCAAACACCATTCGTTCTCTGTCGCTTCTTTATTTCACCCTATACTCTCTCTTTCCTTCTGCTCAGTGACACAAACACACGTAATTCTTCTTAATGTGACAAATGAACTGCTCTAATCTCTAGCAAGCTCTTCGCTCGCCTCCCGCGTTCAGCTGTGCTAAATGAAAGCTTTTATGCAAATGAAATATTTTAAGGGGGCACAAGTTATTTTTTATTCAAATAAGCACGGTAGCTCCTCGTAAAGCGGATTTGAACTTGTCACGTAAACAAGTGTCACCGAATGCTGAATCTTGGCACCCATATCATCGCTTCGAAACTCTATATTCAGATTCCCACTTTGTGACACGTCGCGGTAAAGCTTGTTAGCTTTAGCCCAGGTTCTTTAACGGTGACTCACCTGTTTGTACAGTAAACAGGGAACTTCAAACGGCCACGGAAACTAGGAGCCCAGATAACGTCCATCTCCTGTGAGACGTGCTCGGTTGAAAGCTTACTCTATCAACAGAGCAAACAGGCTAAATTATGCACAGTAATACACAGGGCCCCGCGCACGCGCATCAATCACCTGTAAGCGGAATGCAATCGATCACATTCGCGAAAACGTCACCGCACGCTCACACCAGAACTATTTCCTCCCTATAGCTTGTAAGGAATTACATTACAGCACAATTCTGCCAGCTTAGACGCGAATGCATTTAAACATTTACAACAATACATCACAATATATGGCGCTGTCACCGTGGAGCCAAGAGGCATATTGCCAAGTCTCAGGCAATGTGACTCCAGCACTCTGGAATGACAAACCCTCCGTCTGCAGTATTTACGACGGTACCGTGTTTTGGAGCTCACAGCAGAGTGCTCTTCTTCATACTTGCAAGGAATAACCAACCCTACATATGACAAACATCCTTCTCTCCTCCTCTTAGATCTGTGGTGTTCATAATGCATTGGCCGTCCCGGAGCAGAAAGCAGACAGGCTTTCTAATCTAACATGGCGTGCTGCAGACCGGCGGAGAGAGAAAGAGAGAGAGAGAGCTGTCACAGAGACATGCAGCCTCACAGCCGTGGACACATCCATAATGTGGAACTCAGTGGGCCAAGCACATCCCAGCGTTCCCCTCTTCATCACAAATTCCAACACAAGCCCTTCTGCCACCAGCACGCAGAGTACACAGAGTTCTGACTAGCTTCTGAATTCAATATCAAACCCAGGTTGCAGAAAGGGACTGGTGAATCTCTTCACAAGTAAGTTCATATTTACTTAAAAAAAAAAAAGCTTTAAAAAAAAAAAAAAAAAGGTGAGTGGCTTACGTGACAGATAAACATTTGTTTGTTACCAAGTAAGCCTAAGCAAATCCAAGCGCAATATTAGCATTAACATATTACAAAAACTAATTCTGTAATTCAGGATATTTATTAAATATTCATGTGCAAGAGACTATGGCCACACCCCCAATACCTCCCCAACCCCCAAACCCCCCATATCTGAGAGTATGATTTTTTTCTCTCTCTCTTTCTTTCTTTTTTTTTGCTCACAGTTTGGGGAAGTCGTGGACTAATGGTTAGAGAGTCGGACTTGCAATCCAAGGGTTGTGAGTTCGAGTCTTGGGCCAGCAGGAATCGTAGGTGGGGGGAGTGCATGTACAGTACTCTCTCCACCCTCAATACCACGACTGAGGTGCCCTGGAGCAAGGCACCGAACCCCCAACTGCTCCCCGGGCGCCGCAGCATAAATGGCTGCCCACTGCTCTGGGTTGGGTTAAAAGCAGAGCACGAATTCCGAGTATGGGTTACCATACTTGGCTGTATGTCACGTCACTTTCACTTTAAAACTTCTAATTTTAGATTTTCTCACAATTGCCACTTCTTATTCTGGACTTTATCTCACAGTTATGTTTTATTATGTACTCTGAAATGAAAAACAATAATTTATATAAATAGATAAATAAAAGGGTAATTTGACAATATTGCTTGTAATTTTGACTTTATCAAAACTAACTTCGTATCTCACAATTTGACTTCATATCTTTATATAACTATAAGGCAAAAAGAAAGTCTTCAGCTGAATGAATGAATGAATAAAAAGGTAATTTAATTTAACATTATTACTTGTAACTGACTTTATCACAATTGCAAGTTCATATCACAATATGAATTTGTCTTCTTATGCATCTATCTTATCTATCTTATTCATTTTAATAATTTCATATTTCATATTTTACACTTTATCCCACAATTGTTTTTTTTTTTACAATAAATAAAAAATATTTAAAATTAACCAAATAACCAAATTAGATGACAAATTTTTTTTTTTTCCTTCGGTGGTATGTGTGTTTCATGGTAAATTCTTTGTGAATATGTTTTAAATAATAAAAACAAGATGGACAGATGGAGTCCTTTATCGTCAAATGTTAAATCTTTAATTAGGACTGTCTTTGGCATTGTTTTTTGTTTTTCAGAACAGAACAGACCTCCATTGTAGCAATGCGGCCCAACACATGAGATAATTTTCTGCTCCAGTATCTCTGCATAGGGCCATCAGGCTCTGATGTGGTCTAGAAATCCCCCCCACACGCACACACATCGACATTCCTCCTTTTCCTTTTGACACTCTCTGTCTGTTACACACACATATGAACTTCCTCTCTTCCTCACCCCACACCAGCTGCAGCCCACTTACCCATGACATGGGGAAAAAACCCTGCAAATTGAACGGTTCAAAAGCAGCATGGTCTACCATCTGGGTTTGGAGGTATTTATGTATTTCGACTCTGAATTAACGACACCCCGGGACTCCAAAATGGATGAAATCATTATCAAAAATCTGATCTTGATGATCAGACATAGGCCCATCTCCTGCACTCCAGGGGAGGGCGTTTGATAACCACATGGATGGTAATAAAGAAGAGAGCTCTTTTATGCTTGGAGGGTTGAAGTTCTGGAACTAATGAGGGGGTTCCAGATCATACAATTGCCACATCCACCTCCTCGAAGATCACTCAAGTTAATTTGCTCTCCTGAATGTCGTTCTTTTGGCCAGATGCATTATGCATTTCTCTGTAATGAATGAAAGAGCACTAAAATAGTTCCAGCAGCATGGAGGCGATCGCATGACTGCTGCTCCGAGTTATCAGATGCCGGATGATTGAGTTTCATATCAGATTTATTCGCAAAACAACAATGCTGCCTGTCTGAGGCGATAGAGCTTGTGGATTAAATGGCCCGAGTTTTCCGTTGACATGAAGCATCAACAGGAGAAGGGGGAAGAAGAGAGAAAGATGTACCACCTGTAACCTGATCAGCGCAAGCTGCTGAGACACATTGTGTTTTGCGGGCGATCACAGAGGTTCCACTGTTCAGCTGTCAGTCAAATCCTGATCAGTGTTGGCCACAAACATAGCTTAACACCAAGAGGAACATGATCCTGATTCTCAACCTTCATAGCCCTTTTCATCTTCCTATAAACTTCTGGCACTTGTCTGTTAGCACTAACCCAGGCTCACTGGGAAAACATGCCTCTACCTATATTCTTGAAAAACTCCAAAAACTTACCTATACATAAAATACAGTTGACTTACAGCTGAAATAAACATGAGGCAGTGGTTACACTTTATTTTAAGGTGTCCTTGTTACAGCATAATAATTATACATTTAGGTACTGAGTAATATTAAATAATTACATGTACTTAATATATGGTTAGGGTTAGGATTAGGGTTTGGTTTAGGGTTACTTGCATGCAATTACGCACACTTTATTGTTATTATTATAGTAAGTACATGTAGCATTTGTAACAAGGACACCTTAAAATAAAGTGTTACCGAGGCAGTAAAACACCTGATATTTCAACACATATTATGATTATAGGGGCAAATTATCAAATATATAAAGATGCATGGTTTTCACATGGTTTCTTGCACAATATGACCTCAAATAACTTTGATCATAGTGCATGATTTGTAAACGAAACATTTTGATGTTTACATCACATAACTCCATGAGTATGACTTTTCTGATGTAGTAAACTTGCTCAGTAGCTCACCTGGTACAATATTGCTCTTGCGATACAGAGGGCTCAACAACCAACCTAATAAAATGTTGCTAGAGTCATTTCATCTGTCTCTGAAACGAACCCAATTTCAGTGCCACTCACTGGACATTTCATTTTGAAAGTGTTGTGAAACATGCAAAAAGTAACAATATAATTTGCCAACACTGTTGAAATGGATTATGAGTGAATAATGAATTACATTTTGACAACATCATTGCTTTAGAATGACATGGGTAAGTAAATAATTACAGAATATCATTTTTGGTGAACTTGCCCTTTAATATTTTGATGTAGGAATGCATGTAGCATTTGCAGAGCCAATTACCATTCAATTTTTACTCACGTATTATAACTAGCGAGGGAAAGTCAGTTGTGGAGGGTTTTTAGGAGCTAATGGTTACACGGTTACCGTGAATTCATTTACACTAAAAACATCTGCTCCAAACTGCTGTTTTCAATGGCAGTTCTATCTGTGTTCCTGGACCGTTAGCTTAGCATCACTTTGTCTCTGTGTTTGTCTCCTGCTGATTTGCTTTGATAGTGGGTCTACAGGGGCTCAGGCTGGCCTGTCTCATCAATTCGTTTTGCCTTTCATTGTCATCACGGGAGCTTTCAAAGAGCGCCGGCCCACCAATCAGACCACAGACATTGTGCCGCGCTTAATCAGCTTTGTTAGCATTTCTGTGTTTCGGTCACAGGCCTCAGATACACAGAAACTTTGTTAGTAATATGTTATGAGGAGAGAGGAAAAAATCACAGATACAACCCATACACCAGGATGGTACTCAGACATTTTAATGCCACTATGAGTGTTGATTAACTTTCCATTGAAAAGTAGCTCTAAAGAACTATGTCAAACTAATAATTTGCACTTTAGGCAATGCATTAGTCTTAAAAGTCAATAAACGTAGCAATTTTTATTCTACCTGCATTTCATACTTCTCAGAGCTGATGCAATAAAATATACATTTCATAATATTTTAAGCCAAATACTAGGATTGTGCAATGTGTGTGTGTATATATATATATATATATGTGAACATTTTATATAATAAATCTAAATTAATTGACCTCACCCATTCCTATATTTCAGGCCACATGAACATAAAACTCACACTTACACATGGAAAACAGTTTTTCTTATTTATGTAATTATGGACCGATCTCTAAGTTAAAAGTGTGAAAGAAGGTCCTGGCACAACGAAAGCTGTCTATGTCAAGTACTATACCTTGAGTGGATCATTTCGGGCATTGCGTGTCCCGTACGTCTGACACAGCTCGGATGCTGCATGCTGATGCGTGCAATGCGTGGCCCTATCTTCCTAATTACCAGAGACATTGCACTGTCAGCAGTGTCGTGCCAGGCTAGAATCTCCTCCGAGGGGTGACAGCTATGTCAGCCCGTTTGCAGAGACGTGAACGCCGGCGTCCCGAGATAAAAAGAATTAAAATCCCGTCAAGGCCTCATAGCGGGTCACTTGGGCCAAAACAAAAGAGTGGTGATGGGGGGCTTTAATTACCATGTGTTGTCGTTTGCCTGAGCATTCCATAACAAAGCAAACTTAATTAGTTGTCTCAGGATGTGGTCTCATGGAGAGCAGCACAAGTGTCAACACAAAGTTTAAATGGGGAAAAAAAGGGGGGGGGGGGGGCAGGGGGGGGGGGGGGGCAGAATGCAGTAAGTATTCATTTAAATGTGATTATGTGTCTTTAATTTGCATTCCAGATATTGGTGCCTGGAGGGAAATTAGAAAGAGTGTGTATGTGTGTGTGCAAGTTGCGTGAATTACCAGAAGGTTACCTTACTCGTATCATTGATGGAGAAACAACTATGTTATTGGTTCATGTTTTACCATGACAGCTAGACTTATTTATTCAAACAAAGTCAGTCACATCACCTCTCAAATTTCATTCTCAAGTCTATATTTTCAAACAATTAGTTTACAGTATAGAGAGCCATTAGCATTTAGCATCAATGATGTAAAAGCTGGTGCCAAGTATGAACATGGACATGATATATTAAAAGTAAATAACCTAAATTTTGGTTTGTTTCTCACACAAAGTTATTGTTTTGCTTCAGAAGTGCATGGCCTGCTTCTATTGCACTTTTTTTTTGGGGGGGGGGGGGGGGTCGTCTCTTCCTTTAAAGCTGTCTCCTCATTTATCTCACCACCTTCTTCTTTTTCTTCCTTTTTTTGTTTTTGTTCAGTCTTCAGGATCTCAGACTATTAATTCCAGTGAGGAATGTCCTCATATTGGCTGGTGCTCAGAACAAAGCGCTTCAACACAGCATGAAAAATGACACCTCCACCTGTTCTACCCCCACTTCCACAACTGTGAATTATGGGTAAGTTTCTGTGCCAATGCATATGAGTAACCACCAAGAACAACATGTACCAGATGTAGTTTTAAAAGATATCAGTGTTCCTTCCATTAGCACAGATCCTCAGTGTTTTTTAATAATCCATCTTCAGCTGATCTGATGAGGAACTATTTGATGAGCATATGTTTGCAGCTGTTCTGTATCTTGCCTTGCGACTCATTGCTTGTTATATTTGTGAACAATGTAAGTGTGTAGGGCAAGGTGGAGGTTTTTTCTTAACTTTAGGCAACATTCTGTGGTTGATTTTGAAATGTCTGAATATAGATCTGAATGCCGCACTCAAGAGTGTAACAAACTGTTCTTCTATTTAGAATTATTTCTACAATCTCACAGGCTCTAATTTGCTTTGCTTTGACTAATGCATAGACTGTGTCCTACAAGAGCTACACTCAAAGTTACAGGTCGAGCTGCATTAGAGAGACCGTAATCTCGGCATATATTTAAGAATTGATTTGGCAGTGCCAGGCATTGCTGGTCTTTGCTAATGGCAATAATTCTTTGGATAGGATTCATATGTCTACTTCATATTAAGTTTCCTCACTGCTTACTGACCTTTTCATTTTCTCTGGCATATGCGATTCTTCACATCTATGGACTTGTCAGGACTCATTATCTTCTGACTGCTGCTTTGTTAGGAGAGAGAGCATCTTTTACTGAGCAGATGTGTGTGTACTGGCTGTCGTTTATAGTCTGTAAAACAAAGACATAAAAAATAGAAGCCTGGGGTGGCACGGGAGCACACCCTGTTTGTCACGGATCACTGCTGTGCGTGTTGAGTGACTGGGTGGAGACACTGTCATAATAGCCCTCAGGTTCAGCGATTTTGCCTCCCCATCATAGCAAGCGCAAAGCATTTAGCTGATAAATTGATTCATATAGATGGATAAAAAAGGCATCTGTTTGCCAAGACAGAATAAGCTTTATGTCCAAATTTGCATGCAAAACTGTCCCAAGTAGAATCGTAATGCATTGATTTTTGAAGACTGAAACTGTCTACCTTAAATTGCACAGCCTTTTTAAAATATTAGACTAAAATGAATTTTTGGTGCTGTTGAAACATTGGTTAAGCTGTTTGAGGATCCTGACTGGCTCGACACACAACCAATGGCATGAGTTTGAGGTGGGATTATCCATTTGTCCAACCAATGGACTGAACAAGAGGAAACCTCTTTGAAAACAGTCATCATTTTTTTATAATGCACTTTATAAAGACACAGACATGGGATGTGTTGTATAAACGTATTATCAAAAAAGTAAAAGAGGTTTGGCCTTGATTCTATGCATGATTATTGATTGGATTTTGCGATTTGGAAGATCCAGTAATTCTGATTAACCATTATGGTCCTGATTTACTTAACAGGGCATATTAGCATTAGAGCACAATTCCATAAAAGCGCCAATGGGAGGGGAAAATTCTGCATGTGCTTTACTAAAAATGTGCACATTAAAAAACACAGATGTAACCAGATCATTTCCATAATGACCAGCACAATCTACCAAGAGCAGCACAAATTACCGCCTGCTTTAAGACATGCTTTTTTTGGACGTTTAATAATGGCGCAAATACTAATTTGACAAGGGCAAACGTAAGTAAATCACGTTGCATGATTCATTTTAATACTCTTCTCCCATAAATTTTGTGTCTAAAAGGGAACCTTCTACAATTGCATATTCAATAATGTCAGGTGCAAAAATAAGTGCATCCATCCTGACAGTACTATTTTAAAGCCAAAAGACGGTTTGCACTGGTGCAAGTTGTTAGTAAATCTGGCCCTAAGAGTTCTAAACCGCTTTTTTTTTTTTTTTTTTTTGAAACATACATGGATGAATTGTTCACAATAAGATCTATAACCTGCATTTAGCAAATAGACGGTTCATTTTTCATTTCATGCTGACTTTAAGGTTATTAATTTAGCTAGTTGCTAATTCTAATGTGAAAACAGTACATGGCAAATGAGTCTGTGGAATCAATACAACATTGCAGTACTGATGTACTCTCTTGCTAAATGCATGTAATTTCTGATTAGCATTGAAGCATATGCTGTTCTTGCACAGCAGAATGAGCTGGAAGACATCAGGTATGTTTTTAATGGAAGTGGTTTTCTAAATAAAGACAGCGAGACAGGCAGACAGACTGATAATGCACTTTACACTCAGGCTACAATATTTTCGAAGGGTTTAGAGATTAACCTTTTGAATGTAATGTTGGGAATATGACGCCCCCCTCTACCCGGGCAGAGCGAGTTCGACTTCTCTAATTAGCTGCCTGACATTTCACTTAATCCAATAAAAAAACAACATGGCCGCTGTGAGATGATCTGATATTGGTAATTGGAACTTTTTTTGCTGCTGTTGTCCATCTCTGTTCTGCTGTTGGTTCATTTTGATGTCCGTAGAGATATCATTAAAAATTTCTACTGCAAAACAAGGCACGGTGCTTCTCAAAGGACACATGGAGGGAATTTTCCTCATCTTGTTTAATCAAGGTCTCACCCGAGCACGCACACAAAGGCCATGAATGCAGATTCTCATTCCTTCACACTGAGGCGTATCGGCTTTCAGCTGCTTCTGTTACGGCTGTTTGGCGACACTGGTTTTTCAGCACTCGAGTCAGAGCAAGACTACCATTACTTCCTGTGTTAGCATCTTTGTGGTGTGGTGTGTCACCTTGGTGCTCAGAACAAGGTCATTCTGTTTGCCTTTTATGAAGCTGACGACATAATTTCCCATTAGCCAGTGGAGTGGTTTCTTCATGATGGCATTTTTGACTGAAAACATTTAATATACTACACATTTGCAAATATTGCCAAACCCGCACTGTTATGGACTTCACAGTGGATTACTAATAAGACTTTATCTTATTTAAATAAATTTGGGAAATCTGCTAGGTTGTTAATGACTTGTAAAGTTAAGCAGTTCTTGCACACTTCAGATAGCGATGCTTGTTAGTTGCCCCAGTGTTTAAGCCTTAGCTAGAGGTCTGTCTACAGATCTTACGGCGGACAGGCACCCAGAGAAAAAGCTCCGAGCTAAATGAGCTTGGCACGGGAAAGCACTGTGCAAAAGATCAGACTTTATTTCTCCCAGAATCCTCCTTCTCATTAATTAATACCTGCCCCCAAGCTACTGATATATACAAACAAGAAGGAACACACATGAAATGCAGCTGCAAATTGAAGCAAATACAAGATAAGAGATGGAAATGAATTTCCATCCAACATTATTTTGAAAAATAAATATTGTACCACGCATTATGCATTTTCATGAAATTCTTAATTGGCTTAGAAGCCGGAAACTGAGTTACTTTTGTGTTTAATTTCAAGGGGCTACTGATATCAGTGTCCAATTGAATTAATTCAGCTGCAAATATTTGTACCCCAGGCAAATATTCCAAAACTAAAATCGTTTGCTGGGTCCAAAATAAACAGTATTAAAATTCTGAAATCTGACTGAATGAGCCACAAAGGCATTTTTATAAAGCTGATTTAGGCATACTATTAGTATATAACAACATCATCAATAATAATAATGTGTTAAATTTTGCTATTTTAATATAGTATTTATAAAATATATAATTTGTTAATATAAAGAAAAAAGTTCTATATGAAGAAACTTTAGTGCACTGGAAATGTTTTGTTGATGTTAAAGGTTTTTCATGGAACCATAGATGACAATAAATTAACCTTTATTTTTTATTTCATTTTTACTGTATAAAATAAACACATTTTTATTTTATTTATTGTGTTTTATCATGATTTTTCGTTTTGTTTTATTTAATATTAATAATCGTTTAATGAACACCAGTGTTGGCATACAATTAACATTTTATAAAAGCAGTAGGCTATCAAGAGTGTTTGTTACAATGATTTCATTAATTATTTAAATTAAAGTAGTAAAAAATTAAAATAGATTTATTTATATTTTTATTTTTATAATTTTATATATTGTCAATTGTTTTGAAAAATTTAAATCATTGTGGATTTTGTAAAGCATACAATTGTCTATAAAAGTTACACGGATTGGCTTGGGTTTGCTCTTTTCAACAATCAACCTCTTTTTGCTGGTCTTTATGTTTCAGGCCGCCACCTGGAACCAGAACTCTTTGTTCAGACAAGCAAAAACTACTATCGTTAATGGGCCAAAAAAACCCTGCATTATGCAAAGAGAGATGATGTTTATGTTATAAGCCGTGTCTGTCATTTTAGTAAAGCTGCTCTCGTGTATAAACCTGCCTGTAGGTTCTTCTGGCCTGGCGCCTGGAGCAGCTGAACTGTGCAGAAGTGCCATCGCTGTGATTCAGAGCATCCGTGCGCTTGCTGCCTGCCTCGTGCCTGACAGCTACCTCTGTGCTTTAATCTCTCTGAGTGGTGGGAATGTGAACTAATGAGATAAATTAAGAATCATTAGCCCAGAGCTAAACTTTAAAGATATCCTCCATGTTCAGCAAAAAAACAACAACAAAAAAACACATGCAGATCCCTCAACCCAAAACAGCAGTGTACAAGAGGCGGGTGGGAATGACAGGCGATAACCAATATTACTACGGAAGCATGCTGCAGATTTGCGATATGTTATATAAATATATTTCCTCGCCTCAGTGTTTGATGATTGTAATAAAAACACCATCTTTGTCAACGCAAAACCTCAACAGAGCAGCTGTTTGAACGTACCATGCATATTTACTCCCATGGCGTAGCGATGACAAAAAGCATAGAGATGTATCAATTAATAAGATAATTTTGTTTTTAATGTCATAGATCACATAGAATATAGCTTTAGGCAATAGCAGCTCATCCATACTGTGTATGCTTTGTTTCTTGTGTGTGTGTGTGTGTGTGTGTGTGTGTGTTGTGAACGTATGTAGAAAGTCTCATTCAATTACAAATTTATGCATTAGACATTGATGGCCAAAAATATCCCTGTTCACTAATACTGCAATCAGTCTCTCTTCATGCCTACTGAGTGTAATTAGACAATAATGAGGAAACTGCTTTATGCTGGTTCTCAAACTATGTGTTGACCTCAGCAACTTATAGTCCATTAGACAGCAAATAGCGCACAAGGCTGACATAATAAACCATGCCTTCCATTTCGGCTGAGGACTGAAGCATTGCACGCACAGGCATTGCTAGAAAACGTCCTGAATTTGGGACCTCATGTGACCCCGGCAAATAACCGTCGCTTATTTATTTATAGCAACAGAAAATAAATCAGCTTATTTTATTATTCAGCTTAATTATAGAAGATATTTTACTAGTGCCTATTTTTTTTTTTTTTAGAATACATATATTTTACATTTAAATATAATTTTGATAAAATATTACAGAAAGGGCCATCACAAAAGTATGCAAAATGTGAATCTTTAAAGGTTTCAGAAAATATGCTACATGACTCATATTGCAAGTTTAATGCAGTGAGTGACATTTAATTACCTTGAAAATAACATGCAAGTATTTTACGTTTTTGCATTTGAATCCAATTTTTGTGACATAATGTTAAGCATAATTTCAATTGCTTGTAGTTTTATATAAATATAGTCATATTTTTCAAAAACTGCATTATTTCATATAAATGTCCTTTATAATGTTAATGTCAGTTGCTTGTAGGGTATTTTTTCATCATATGGAAAAAAACATATTTTGGGAAAAAAAAAACATTGTGGAATACAATATAGTATTTATTATGCTCTGTTGTATTCAGTTTAGCATGAGCTCATTATATATATATATATATATATATATATATATATATATATATATATATATATATATATATATATATATATATATATATATATATATATATATATAACAAATTATTTATTATATAACAAATTATATAACAATTACATAACAAATAATTCATTTTATTTAATTCTAGCAGATATTTCACTAGTGCTTTATTTATTTATGCCATCAGCACTGGAGAGTTGCTAATGATTTTTTTCTTTTCTTTTCATGGTATCATTTTCCTGTGATTAGTCACATGGCATTTGCAGCTCAAGTGATTGGCTCACAACAACCTGCCATAATTAAAATTGGCATACATACTATATACTGCATAAATATAGTATGGTAGTATGCTATTCCAAACACTAAGTCAGTGTTGTTGACAGGCAGAGACTGTATTTTGTGCTAGTTTAAAGTCTATAAGCTTTAGTGAAACACACTATAGCTCTCTAATGCACACACATCGACTTGAAGGCATCCTCCGGTGCTTGGCTCTCACATTCAGAAGCAATACAAAATTAACTTTAACTAAAGGTATAAAGGAATAAAAAAAGAAACAAATTGAGACGAGCGACAAGCAGGGAAGTTATTTCTATCTGTGTGGCTTCGGGCTAAAGCGTTCTTAAGAACCTTGATGTCTCTTGAAGGCGTTGTTCGTGTAAATGAAACAGACTGAACCGTGGCAGTGCGCTGATCACGGAGAATCAGCTCAGTAGAAAATAAAAAGTGCTTGTGTCACACACCACAGCGAGATCTGAGATGCAACTGCCGCGCCGTGTATTGTTATTTGTTGCGGTTGTGTCAAGTGTGTCGGCATGTCAAACTCATCACTATGTTTGGGAGAAAAAAAACAAAAAACAAACCCTCATTTAGATATGAACATAGCGCTTCTCTTTCACTTTCTCACAACAAACTGCTTTTTTTGCTATCTCTTTTTCCCGGGTACTGATAAACCCACTGTGCGGAAAATAAAGAATGAAACGATGAGAGAAAATAAAAAAAAATAAAAAAATAAAAACAAAGGAGAAAGTCTAGGAGTGTATTCTTTGAAGCAGGAAAATAGATGCATGGGTAGAACAATGAATAAATAAATAAATAAACCAAGAAATTAATAAATAAATAATGGAACAGACGTGATTGTGACTTTACGTAAGATGAGAGAAGTTTTTTTTTTCCCACTCCCTGTTGTAGCTGTGCAGGGCGACCTGTGTTTAACGCACACCGCGGGCAATGCTTTCTGATGACATAAATAGCCGATCATGAAAATGCTTTTCTTCCCCTTGGGTTTTTTTCTGTTTCTTTTGTGATTGTGGCAGCTCATTTTAGTCACAATGCAGCAAAACTTTGGCAACATAACATAACTGGAGTTCGTTTACGAGGAGTGCTTTTTCATTATATTGCTGTGCCTGGGAATAGTTCAAATCCCAAAGTACACTGTGTGGGCAGGGTACCGTTCTAATAACATAAATATATAGACATATATATTCATATATTCATTGTTTATATTCTCATATTCCATAATATGAACAGAGTGCACAAGGTCATTATGAGTATTATAAGCTGAACTGGATGGATAGATTGCGATACCAATGCTGCTACAAATGAGCTCCATTTGACATAGAAAATACAAAAACGTTCCAAAAAACTGGTGAGCTCCCTCGATGGGAACCTTTGTGCTGCTGATGCAAAGGTTGTTTCAAAAGCTAGGTTTAATTATGCTAACTTTTAAGTTCCCTTCGTTTTGGTCGTATACAAAGGCAGCAAATATAAAACACTGAAGAATGCATTGAAACAAGTCAAACTCAGTGAAAAAAAAGGAAACAAACCAACAAACAAACAAAAAAATTCCTAGATGTCAGATGACATGCTAGAAATGTTGCTTCTTTAATTCTTTAACTTTTAATATTCAAAAGTATTGATATGCATATTAATATGCATGTAAAATATTGGTTTGTTCCTCCATGCATCAAACTTTGAGTATTAAACTCAAGACAGTGAGGCAACTCACTAGTTTTTGGAACAGGGCGAAAGTCATAGCGAAAGTTTTTAAATGTGGCAGGGTTTATGCATTCAGAGAAAGAATAGAGAATATGACAAAATAGATATATGACTTCACAAATTCCTCAGAGGGAGCCTCTTTTTGGACCTTTTTATGCAATGAACAGCATGTTCTTTTTCTGAATTCTTCCAACCCTCTGCAGTACAAATTACCTTAAACAGACTAGACAGCATCACTAAACGTTCACAAAGGATTTTCTGCCACTGCTCATAATATAAAAATAGAGCAAAAAGGCTGAAAAAAAAAAAAACACTTCAATAAACCCAAACAATGAGCATTTTTGTAAAATTAGCTGCCCATAAAAGTCTTTTGTATTGTAAAAAACTACACAAACTGTAGTCATGTGTGGCTATTTTTTAGTTTTGTTTCTTGTAGACAAAAACAAGTTGCTTAGCAAGTAGTGAACATGTCATGTAAGAAGTCTTTTCCAACACGTGTTTCAAACAACATAACCTGTCAAAACACACAGCAGCGAGGCGAAGCAGAAAGCGAGAGCAGAAGAGTGAACCAAGAATGAAACCGAATGGAAATTAAACTCATAGAGTTTGACGACTACTAAGGCATCAGTTGCCAAGTACAATATAAGCCCATGTATATTACAACACAACCATATATTAATTTAATAAAATACACAATATAGCTCTTGTACACGTAACAATTTGGCTCAAATGCACAGAAACGGCAGAAAAATCAATAAAAAATATGTTGTTTTGATGTAAACACATTAAATTGGATACATTTTGCACATTAAAATGATATTGTGTATAAGTGACAATGTGAAGGGACATTTCCTTTTTTTAAACCCTTTTTTTTTGTTGTTGTTAATGTATTGTTTATCTGGAATTGAAACAGTGTCCTTTGCAGTTCAATAAATATTTTTAACTGCATTTTCATCCTGTGCGCACCCTTTTTTTTCCGAGATTAATGTATTTTTTTTTTGTATTATTATTTTTTTTTTTACAAAATGTATAAATATTTTCATTGTTATCTGGACACTATACATAAGTTCATATATTTATATATATTTATCTATATGTATATATAGATATATCTTTTCACAGTTGAGGAAAAATGTCCCTTATATACAAGAGTGACTGTTATAACTTAACGTTAGACACGTGGAAAGTCACTTTAAAAGTAGTGAAAGCTGAAGACAGATGATCACAGAGGACCAATAAGTGAGAGTAACAGGTTCACCGTTCTGGAATGTTCCATGTGTACGTATACATAGGGGGAGGAGGACACAGTTTACACGTGACTAGAAATGACAGGTGAAGAATGGTTACATTTTATAATCAACCCTCCACACCCGCCCTAAAGATTCATGGCCCCACACCCCTCCCCCCCGCTCCGAGTTTGTTGATATAATTTGCACTTCTTATGCTGATATTACAAAGCCAATAAAAGTTAAAGATAGAGTCTCTGTCTTGGTGTTATCCAACCGTTCTGGGGGTGTCTGATGCACCCCGAACCCTTTTGACTTGCGATTGTCAGAACAAACCATTTCCGTCCACCCCTTCTCCTCCAAAAGTCCCTGTAGGAGAAGGGTGGGACGCTCCGTCTGCAGTTCAGTGACAGAAAGACGTCACAGTAAGAAAGAGTTTGAAGCTGGTGGGCACTTGAAGAAGAAGAAAAAGCTCACAAGAAGCCAGAAGCAGCAACTTCTGCAACTCTAAAGAAATTCCCTTGCCCCCAAAAACACAACACGGCATCCAAATGAATGTAAGCAAACTGTTCTTTTGCTTCCTATGTTTATTTGTCAAGATCTTCAAGTGCGCATGTTTTTTGTCCCCATCTGCGTCACACTCTCTTGGAGAGCATCTCGACTTGGTCCATGTTTCGTCTGCTGTAGTTTCTTATGCTTGCAAAGTCCGTTTTACTTTCTGATGGGGGTGTTTTCATTTCCCCGGCAATCCTGCAGCAGTTTGTCGATGTCTCTGACCACCTGGTCTGCATCCATGGTGCCGCGGCCCATCTCTCCTCCCCCCTGCTCCAAAACACTGTCCATTTCCACCGCCGTCTCCTGGCTGATCCGCGAACGTGCTTCAGCCAGGACTTTGGCTACGGGGTCGGAGGGAGGCAGCGTGGAGTAGCCCTGCTCTTTGTTCTGCTTATTCGGGGAGATATACTGTCCATCTGGGGGTCCGTAGTGGCTGGTGCTGGGCTTGCCCTCTGCTCCGTCGCCCATCCCTTTGGCCGAAGAGCACGGGGAACCTGTACTGCAGCCTTTGGTAGGGCTACATGAAGCAGACGGAACCTCCTGCAAGAGAGGGCTGAGGGCACGTTTGGTCTTTAAGTAGGGTTTAACATTCGCCACGAGGATGGTGTGGTCTCGACGCTCCTTCCCAAATGTGCAGAAAGTTTTTTTGCCATTGGGGTTGCACACCGTCTCATAAGTTTCGGTTTCCACTGCGACTGCCTCCATGCCGGCCGGTACAAAGAGGTTGGTGCGGTAGTCCGAGCCCTCGGCTTGGGGAGTTCCTGCTCCTCCAGCCCCCGCGGGAAACTGGGGCATCCAACAACGGTCAGAGTGACCCAGCACTCGACACTCCTCAGTGCAGTTCACACAATCCTCCTCTGGAAAGAGAGAGAAAGAGAGAAAAAAATGAATTTGGCTGGAAATTCAATTAAGAAATAACCATGTGAAATTTCTGGCTAATTTTAAATAATTAAGTTAAGTAAAAAGTCATCTCAAACGAACCCAAAGATTATTCATCTCAAATGAATAAAGCTGTCATAAATGCAAAAACAGATTGTCGTAACGTAACACATGAGTTTCCCACACCACAACTGCAGCTGTGAATGTAAGTTTGCAGTCTATATTTAATTTGGTGAGATAAGAAACAGTGTACCAGCAAAATGAACAATCATACAGAACAACTGGTGTAATCTGATTCATGAACAAATGACTCCGACAAAAGTGCGCCGTCATATAGTGCAAATGCGTTCGCAATGACCCGAGTTTGATTCTAGTCTTAAGGTCCTTTGCTGATCCCACTCCACTCTCTCCACCCAATGCTTTCCTGTCAGCTCTCTACTGTCTTATCCCAATAAAGGCATAAAAAGCCCATAAATATAACTTAAAAAATGCAAAGTAATGAAATATAATGAAAAGAAAAAAAAAAATTAAGAAAAAAAGAAGTGTGACCTTTTTTCCTAAATAAATCAAATAAACGCATCCTTGCAGAGCATAAGAGACCTCTTTTAAAACATTAAGAGATCTTACAAACCCAAAACTTCTAAATAGTGATAGATAAATATATACACACACCACAACCAAGCTAAACAAAGTCATAAATTCCATAAGAGAAGACTTTCAATGAGAAAGATGCGCATTATCTGGCTAAATAATTCCAGAAACATGATCAAAGAGATGGCAAAGAATTACCCCATTCTCCCCCTATCATGCTCACGCATTCTACAGTACGCCCTCCTTCTCTCCTCACCCCGCCTCTCCGTAGAACAACAACAGCTCAGTTTTGGCAAAAAGTGTGGCGCTGCTATCATAAATTTATGTCACTGGGCTTTGAAGCTATCCCAAGGCAACCCTGCCATATCACAGAGCCAAGTGTCTAGTGCGGCACTGCATGTGTATGTTTGTGTGCATCTTCCCTCTTTTCATCTCAGCTCAGAAGAAACCACATTTTGGATTATTGTGGGCTGTTCTGATGGTGTGTCAAATGGGTCCAGGATTGTGAAGAGGATAAAAAATAATGTATTTTAAAATGGGAAATGAAAGAAAGGGGGGAAAATAAGGGAACAAAAGGGAAAACATGAAAAATAAAAGTGAAAAAAAGTGAAAAGGAAAGTGCAGCTGCTGCCCTGTGAATATAAATGCTCAAATAGCTCAGGTAAAGCTGAGACCCTTGGTTGTGAACACACACAAACCTCACATGCCGGGACCCGTGCCATTGGTTCAATGTGCATTTGACAAGAGAAGTGCAGTGATTTTAGCAGAACAAACAAAAGTCTTCCATCCATATTTAATAGTTTGATGATGTCTGTCTTTTGGGAGACAAAAACATGGAAACACAAACAACTTCATGAATTTATGAGAAGAAACGTTTTCAATAATCTAGCAGTCATCATTCACCCATTTAAGACCCCAAAAAGTGTCTTGGAATAACAGATGATAGTGGAAAATGACTTTAGCACATATGCTGTTAGAATCTTCAGTTGTGTTATTGATTTCCCGAACTGTAATTCCCAACAATATTAATAAATCCTTCACCTCAAACAGTGCATGATCAGATTAGAAACTTTTTGCTTATGAAAATGTCATTTTGTATCTTACTTTCCACGATCATTACTTGCTGTATTTCATGTCACTTCTGTTTTCGTTTTTCTTGAAATGAACAATGGGACATGGTAATTCAAAAAGCTTGTTAAAGTTTGAGAGCAGCTTGATTTAGAAACCGAACCAGACAGATGTACTCATTTTCCCTCCATGGCATTTACCATGCATATGAAAATACAATCAGGATATTCAGCTTGAAGAAATGACTATTCCTTTTTCTTATTCAGTGAAAGTGCATCAATTCTTTGTGCTAAAGTGTTCATAGTGAAATTGATATCTGTGTTTACTTTCGCAGAAGTATAGCCAATTGGTTTTCTTTTCTTCTTGCAAAGGCTTGGTGTGTATAAATGATGACCACTTGACCTTATTATCATCATTAATTATATTTTAAATTGCTCTTTCAGATGTTTCTCTGCTAAAGGCCAAGCCATGTCATGAAAAATGATCCTCTGCAACTCGGCTCCTGAATCCCTGTTGTTCCAGATTTCACTGTGTGTGTCTGGCCAACAAAAACCTATCCCTGGGGTTCCCTTCAGTTTGTTTCTGGTCTGTGGGGTTTCTGCTAACCTTGAAAAAGTTTTCAAACTCCCTACCCTTCTCAATGGTAACGGTACACTGCACCTGCATCTCCTGAGGTCAAAATATGTCTTTTCAACACACATACATTCAGAAATCTGTGGTCCATCTGTGGAACGAGCAGAGGGAAAGCCAGTTCTGTATCGGGCCTAAGACTGAACCTTGGGGGACACCTAGGGTTTTGTGCCATGTATGAAGACTGTTTGCGTATTTAGAGGGTCAGCAGGCTGGTACGTCTTCAGGGACACTTTCTACAAGGATGTGAGAGGACAGGAGTAAGTACCATATAAGAGGGGAGAGAGAGAGCTTGACATTTAGCATGTGTTGTGTGAGAGAAAGGCAAGGGCTAGTCCTGAGTGGCACAAACTAGCATGTGTGACAAGGTGAGGAAGAACATGCTGTCCACTTTAAATAATGAGATCTCCCACGCACACGCACACACACACACACACACACACACACACACACACACACACACACACACACACACACACACACACACACACACACTCAAACACAGTGTCCTCTTCAGATCTGCATGGGATTTGAATCTGAGCTGCTTTGCTAGATTTTGCAGATGTTTATCTTCCATAAACATAAATTAGCGTGGGTATGCATGCTAAACAGTTTCTCTGTGTGAGTGGGAATATCTTTGTTTCACACTTTCATATCATATTTCACATATCATATTTTTTTAAGTAATTCTTTTACAATAAGAAATGTTTTGTTTTATATTAAAATTATTTTTGACAGTGTCATGTGACACTGAAGACTGAAGTAATGGCTGCTGAAAACTGAGCTTTGCCATCACAATTTTGATAAATAAATGAAGCCTTCGAGAGCATAAGAGATATCAAAAAAAAAAAAACCTTTTACCGACCCCAAACCTTCAAGTGAAAAAAAAAAAACAACAGAAATGCGTTGCTAAGCTAATAAAGCAAATCAGTCTTGCTTTCTCCAGTATGTTCAGTACTGACTGCTCGTTCAATGGAGACACAATAAAGCATAAATAATCCACACTGACACATCTCCATGCAGGCAGTGAGGAGGAACCAATCCTTCAATAGATTATTCATGCCTGGGTGGAACAGGTGACCTTGAGACTTGGCAGGGTCGCCATGACTAACAATAAGATATGTGACACTGGCTGAGGCCACTAATTCGTCGCCAGATCCAAAGCAGGAGGCATGGTGTGAATTATTGCCACCCCCAACCCTCCTCATGTAGAGTCAGTACACAAGGTTACAAGCTGTTTTGGGGACACTTCATTATAATTGTATTGTGTGACATCCCTGTGTTTTCTTGATGGTCCAGGCACAGATCTATAATATCGAATGGCTCATCGTGAGCTATGGGCCACTCATCGGCCACTCTGCTGGAATGTCAAAT
This sequence comes from Cyprinus carpio, assembly GCF_018340385.1. Classification (NCBI taxonomy): domain Eukaryota; kingdom Metazoa; phylum Chordata; class Actinopteri; order Cypriniformes; family Cyprinidae; genus Cyprinus; species Cyprinus carpio. Next base: position 11,760,391 of record NC_056607.1, on the reverse strand, counting down.
CAACTGCCCAATTATTATCAAAAGAAGCACACGCTCGTCTCTGTGCACCATTTACTGGGATTCGCAGACTTCAGTTTCAGAGTGCGAGGCTTCTGCTAGAACAGCGCTTGTCCCACACATCAAGCTAATGATGTGTGTATAACAAATCTCATTTTACTTTGCACACAAAAAGGCAGAGCAGCAACTCGAGATGACGCCATATTTATATGACAGTCCTAACAGAAGGTCACTTCATAATATATTCACTACTTCATGATTTGTTCTCTGCTGCATCTGGAAAAATAAGAGTTGAGATGTCTTATATTGTGAATATTGTCACATCTGAAAGGGTTGTAAATATTGCATGGGTTGCTTAATAATGGCTTTAAGATCTGACTATATTAGCACAATCTCTGACATCCTAATTATGCTTTAATTATAATCTTAGAATGAATGTCATGCTTTTAGCAACAGTGTTACTATGGATTTGTAAAATAAAAATAAAAAAAATATATATATTTTTTATAATGAGATCATGCAAAATATTGCAAAAATAAAATACAATCTGCAATCAATATACACTTATGCATCATCATTATTCATTTTTAATGTATTTCAATTAAAAATACAACTGAATTATGTCATGCAATTATAAAAAATTGTATAAATTATATAAACTATATATTTTATTTTATAATAGATGATATGATAAAAAATTCTTATTATTTCAAACAATGTTACAATATAAAATTAAACTATTTTACAGTCTACAATCAACAAATGATCACATATATGTATGACATATAATTCAGAACACATTAAAAACTGATCTGTCACAATTACTGTAAAAAATTAATCATATTTTATTTTAATGCAATAAAATAATAAAATAAATTTTACAATCTGCAATTAACAAATATACACATATGTATTACATCAAAATAATTCAGTTTGAAATATACTGTATTTTAATAAATACATTACAAACTGAATTTTGTCATACATATGAAAAATCTCAGTTTTTAAAATACAGAATAAATGATATAAAATTAATTAATAATTCATTTTTCTTTTTTAATTTTACTTATGAACCTTTTTTAAATATGGAATAAATGATTTTTGCCATTATTTTTTTAAAAATATATTTTATTTATTTTTGTAATATATTGAATGATGACATTTTAAACTACATTACAAACTGAATTTTTAGGATGACACCATGCATGTGTGTGCATAATTGCTGACTGCTGTCTTATTTGGATTAATTCATACATTTACAATTGATTAAATGCACAAAATCTTGCCATCAAAACTTTGTGACGAACTATATTAATTGGACCTGGAATCACACAATCTAACACTGAGCACTGTCTCAGCAGTCTAATAAGCCAACCACCAGAGCCAACATAATGAACATAGTCCTCATCTTCACCCTCATTTGATTTTTGCCCAGAGAAACTTCCCTCTGAGCCTGATGGGTGAGAGAAAGGGTGAAAAAGACAGGAAGGAGAATCCAGGCAACTTAAGAGTTTGAAGCCATTTAACAAACACCTCGCGCTTTCAGTTAAGAAGGAAGCTTTCAAATGCCAGGGTTTCTTTCTTTCCTCACTCCATCTCTCCGAAGAATTCGGGTGGCTGGGTGCTTTGTTTGATTCTCCAGCTGGGAAGCAGAATGAGGGAGACAGAAAGAGAGACAGATAGTATATTCTGACTCAGTGCATTAAGGCCTCCTGCCAAATCTTTTATTAGCATCTCGTTTTTCAGTCCCGTCATTATGTTTCTCTTTGCTCATTCGCCAGTGACCCCTCCCGATCTCAGCACCGCACTACTAGCTTCCTGCTTTCCTTGGTCCACGCTGTGTCTCTCAGCCAACATCAATTTCCTCTCCTCCCGCCTCCTCTCCCTCCCTCAATCTGCTGTACACCACCAGCGGGTACAAACAGGAGATGACAGTCCAAGACATCAGTTATAAATCTGCCCTTATGTCATAATTAAGAAACAAAATATCATGAGACCATAAAGGAGTAAATAAAAATAATAGAATATTATAGAATATATATATATACACACTGCATGCATAATTATTAGCTCATTAGCTCATTTTTATTCCATCTCCTATCCTGAAAAGTCTGTCTTGCAGGATTGACTAAAAATGAGCTCCTAAAACTTGCTGCCAGATTCTTGAAGAAAAAAATCCTTCAAATAGTGGTACAAGAGGATGAGGTTCTGGTGCTTCAAGAGTCACTCACAACTTATCTGTCCATAAAGCCTATAAAAACATAGTCTTAATATATTTCACAATACTATTTATTATTCTTGTTAAGTGAGGGTAAAAAAAACAAACAAAGTCTCTCAGAACCTGACACCTTGTAATTCTGGAGACTCCAGGAAGGTTGCAATTCTGGAAAAGGGTGGCACTGGAGACTAAATGGTTCCTGACGGTTTTACATCTAATTCTTCACATTAATTCTTAAATCTTTTACAGTTAACGTGTGGCTTTTGTTCTCCCCCGTTTTTTTTTTTTTTAGTCTAAGCCCGCTTTCCCACTGAGCATTTTGCTGTCCAGTGGTCATGTCTTAACTTTGCAATTTCTGTATCACTGTATGTATTGCATTAGTTTTGATTATTTCTCATGGGGATTTAATAATTTTTTAAGAGTTAACCCTATTTTGTGGCTCATTTTATCTGTAAAAGAAAAAATACCTAATAATTCTGCACACCTGAATATAAGGAGTTTTTCACTTCCAGCCTTCATGGACAACTATATATCACTTATACATTATTAAATGCAAAATTAATGTAGTTATTAAGATTGATGTAGTTTGGAATTGGTAAAATGTGCTTGGAAAAAAAAAAATATGATCAGAATATCAACGTGCCTAATAATTATGCAAGCGGTGTGTGTGTATATATATATCTATATATATATATATATATATATATATATATATATATATATATATGTATATATGTATATATGTATATATATATATATATATATATATATATATATATATGTATATATGTATATATATATATATATATATATGTATATATGTATATATATATATATATATATGTATATATGTATATATATATATATATATTGTATATATATATATATATATATGTATATATGTATATATATGTATATATATATATATATATATATGTATATATGTATATATATATATATATATGTATATATATATATACAGTCAAACTCAGGCACCTTCAACATTTCTCACATTATCACAGTTTATTCGCTACAGTTTAGAAAATAGTAATAAAATATGACAATAATTCAAGAATGAATAGAAAGTTATGTATTGGATTACAATCAACCAAAAATTTAGACAACTGCTTAATTTTGTTCAGTCTGTGTAAAAAGGTCACATTAGCAATTAAAGAAAAAATAAAAAATAAAACATGGTCAGCAAAACTTTTTTTTTATTTTTATTTTTTTTGACTTGTAGTCCACTGTATGAAGAATTTTTGGGTATAATATGTCACAGTTTCCTTTATTTTGCTATTCTCACTTACATAAATGAACTATATTGTCTTGCACCCACTAGTAAAAAATATAAAAAATATATATCTGGTGTCTGAATAATTTTTTGGTTTGACTGTATGTATATATAGTATTTATAATATATAATTAATAATATAAAAAAAAAAAAAAAACAGAAGAGCAAAAACAAGATCAATATTCTGTTGAATATTACATTAAATATCAAACATGATGTTAGCAGCTAGTTCTGCATGTTAGCATTCATGTGGACTGTGTGCATTGGCCTTACATTTGAAAAGGTGTGACATTGGGGGTGGTGTGGAGTGAGGGTACATGAGAGGGCACAATCGCAGTGGGGTGGGGACAGTGAACACAGGCTTTGTGTAGAAAGTGTGATACTGCTGCGCAGCGTGAGCAGAGGAGCATCAGAGCGCTCGCACTTGTGCCCTGGCAGACTGGGGTGCAGTTGGTAGGGGATGAACACATGTGTGAGTGAGTGTGTGTAGTCGGCCTCGTACCTTGAAGGCTCACAGGGCAGCTGGAACAGGCCTCAAGGCCTTTGTGACAGGCTGCTGCCGCACCTGTCTGCATGTTTGAGTGGTTAAACTATATCAATGAAGATCTCAGGTCACAGCTAAGTCACAGCTAAGTACTGTTAAAAATAAGGGTTCTTTATAGACCAATTTGGAGTAGACAATATAGTTATGTCACTTGTAGCTGCGTGCACATTGTGCTGGCAGAAAAACACTGGTAACAAGTGGAGGGAAATGGGTAAAATCCATGGAATAAGAGAAAAAAATGTATTGTTGAGGCTTTTTGATGTCAGAATCAGAATGAAAATCATTTTTATAGAATACTGTCATCAACTACGCCATCTGAAGCTAAACGGAGACGTTTAAAAGGACAGATTATGGATGAAACCTGCTATGATTACCCAATATTAAAAGCATAAATTTGATAGGTCTACATAATATTCACATAATAATATGCAGTTCATAATGTATTAGACCTACAGTTACAGCATGAAATACTATTTTAAAATATAACATTTTGCATAACATTTACCTATTTGATCTCCCAATTCTGACTTCTTTTTTTTTCTTTTTTTTTTTTTTTCGCAAATTCAAGTTTATATCTCCTAGATTGGATTTTATAACTTGATTTAAGTGAGTTTGTCTATTCTGAGGAAAAAAGGCAGACTCTGAGCCAAGGTGAAAAGCAAGAATGATAAGTTGATTTTTCTTATCATAGTTGTGAGATATAACTTCGGAATTGCGAGAATAAAGTCAGAATTTTGAAATATAAACTCAAATTTACCTTTTTTATTCTTTTATTCCATGGCTTTTATTCCATAGGTCACATTCACACTGTCAGTTTTTGGGATTGACAACCGCATTTTCTTTACAGGTGTGAGTCTCGAAATGTCCCGTTCACACAGCAGCTTACAGTTGTGTTTAAAATACTGTCTGTATGAACGTGCAATGGGAGTCAAGCCAGTATTCTTTACCACTAACCATAGCGACAGTAACCAAAGTAAAATCAAAGATGGTGACATCCATAAAACTGAAAGTCTTATCACTTTCTGACACGACAAGAGTTCAATCGAGATGCAAGTTCTTTCGTCAAATCTTCATTAACCAACAGCAGCTTTTAAATTTGGGTGGAGAGCAGAGCATTTGAATCGAGTGCATAACACAAAACTAATGGGAGCAGCTCCGTTTGAAAACAGACAGGCTCTAAAACGTTCAGATGACACACAGCTCATTTCTCCATCACTGTAAGTTACTGAAAACACACATTAAAACACGTAACACACAAGTTGTCCAGTCCTGTTCCGTTCACACAGTGCGTGTGTTCCGAGAATGCGGTTGTTAGTCCTGAAAATTTACGGTGTAAGTTTACATACAGTAGATGCTGTTTTACCGCTGTTCTTTATAGAGAACGCTTTGATCCGGGATAAGTTGTGAGGGGTGGTATGGTGGCAAATACCAATGGACTCTGGGGAGGCTCATCGACAAGCCTCCTGAAAACGGCAAGGGAACGTGAAGATGCTTTAACTAAGCCAAGGACAAATGTCTTTCGATCAAACGCTCCTTTTTCATTATGCATTCTCAGCCGAGCAGCAGGCAGCTAATGCCTGGTTAAGTTACTCTAAGCCGAGGCCCCAGGGTAGGTCGCCTCCGGAGTAGACGACGAAGGAGACGACTCCAAACAAAGACACAAAGCCGAATCAATGGCCATTCACACACAGGACCTCCTTGAAGACGGAAGTTGGCAGAACGAGACAAAAGTACAAGGCAGAGAATGGGTGCTGAGGGGAGGAGAGAGGTTAGCGAGAGATGTTTTTCTCCTGGCGCAGCAGGGGCTCAGCGCGGGGCTTACGGGCCTTAGCGCTCACCTGCGGGGGAAAGATCTGTTGGCCTTTCAAAGAGAATGCGCTAACCTTCACAACACACACATGAAAGGGACTTTGGGGGTGGAGGGCTATGGCTACTTTTATGGATCGCTGGATGTCGTGTTTCAACAAAGCAAGCTCTCTTGGGTGAGTACATACTCTCTTGTGTTGGATTCGAATTGGGTGAAATTAGCTCCATTATGTGCTGTTTAGTTCGGTGTGCTTTTGTGCCTCCCCCGAGTGTGTTTATATGTTTGTCTGACCGGCGAACAGTTTCTAGAAAAAAGCACCCCAGATGATTTACTTCAGCTGCATCATCAGGCTCTTCAGCAGCAAAAGAGGACTTCAGCATCTCAGCATCTTTGATCTCAGTGATCATACTCACGCTCAGATCTGTCCTCCACACTCTAGACGAGTTTTACACACACTTCAAAAGATTGAACTCACATTACAGAATCTGTTCAAGCATATTCTTCTGGCAATGTTTGCATTAATGCACCATTATGCACTTGTGCATGTATAAAATAGAGAAATAACTGTTAATATAATTTATAAAATATTAAACAATTTTTAGGTAGATAGACTGATTATATATATATATATATATATATATATAAATAATACCTCTTTATAGTAATGTTTCATTTAGTTTTTTATATTTTTTATTACGATGTTATAAAATTTATAATAAAAAAAAACACAAATAATTTCAATAGTATTTCAAATATAAAATTATTATTGGTATTATTTATTTCATTAATTTATTGTTTTAAGATTTGCATTAAATTCTTTCTAGATTTTGTAATATTATGTATATAAATAAAAATATGAAAAGTAAATTAAATAATATGTGAGTATGTGAGTGTTTATAAGCTGTTTTGTCAAGTTTTGCTGGTTAGCATGAGCAGGCTGGTCATGATATTATGATGTCAGTTCCAATTTTAATTCAATTGTAATATTTATTTTTAGATTTTATTTTAAATAATAACTTAATATTAACAATGAAATAGCAATATGGTGAATTCATCCAAATAAAAATACAGCCTGTCTGTCAAATAGACTGAAAAGTCTTGAAATGAAACCTTGTGTACTCTCAATATTTGTGTATAGGTGGCTGAATGGAAACTAGAGAGGAAGGAAGGTTCACACAAAGCAACAGTTGCACCACACAGGCGACACAAGGGCAGAAAATGATTTCTGATGACGTGTACCTGAAAAAGACTGTAGGAATAAAAAATGAAAGAGGAAAAAACAGGAAGAGATTTCTACCCATTGACATACACACTCTGTGGTATGTCTTTCATGTGCGCTGTAAATATTCAAGAGCTGCGGTGACTGGGGCGAGACACAGGTGCAGCTCCTCACCTGTTTGTGCATTCAGAAAAATTCAGCCCATTACAGGGCTGCGTGAAAGAAGAGAAAACGATGGAAAAGGCAAAATGAAGTTCGCTGTGCCGTTTACGCTTTTGTAATTACGAACGGAGGAAGTCACACTCATGCTGGGTGAAGTTTTTGTAATATCTTTCTAGTGAACGCGCCAGTTGGCATTCAAGTTCTCCTTTGGTCTTTGTGCCGTGATCGCCCACAGCGGCAGCCAAAGTTCAGTCTTGGAAAAGCTTGAAAATCCGCTGCGGGATTCCACAGGTGGGAAAGAACTGGATAGCAGGTGCACACACACACACCTACTGTGAATCAAGTCCCACTTGCTTCTATAATAACTGGCTAATTACGCTTACAAACACACAAAACGCCTTTTTCGTTAATTGTATTAATTTGTTTTAATTTCCCCAAATGTAATTTATACAGTATTGTTTTTCCCTTCTTTTCTCTATTTTTCCATCTCTGTGTAACTTTGTATTTATTTTTTTACAATAATAAACAAATGTTAAGCCTGGAAAGCAATGACTCATCTAATTACTAAAGCATCCCACCAGTTTTTCAGCGATGAAAAATACAACTGGTGATAAAAGGGGACTGTTCCTCACTCGACAATTAATACATTTTATGGAAACTTCATATTAGTATTGACTGAGCAAGTCTAAATATAAATCTAGCTGTTAACATTTCCCCTATTATTTCACAGAATTATATATATATCAACCAAACCTGACAAAACCAGTATTTCCATCATTCAAAAGCTGGAAATACTGCCATACTGCCATGCATGGGTCTAAATCAATGTGATCTGACCAGAATAGTGACTTGCAGTAAGCAACTCTCTTTCTAAATCACTTCCTGTAATGTAAATGTCACTCTTGGTCTACGCTCCTTCCTTCCCCTGCTGTTTTCCCACAATTGGATTTAATACTTTTCCACGTGTCATCACTTTGTCACCGCGATGGTTCCCCGGAGTCCCATACGGAGGAAGAGGATTATATGTCTGTCAATTATCTCCTTTTCTCCAAGATGCAGGAGGATTGCGGCGGCACGGCGAGCTAACTAAACACACGCGCTCGATGATGTCCAATCACTCATTACTAGACACAGCGGGTGTTATCTGTACTCGTGTGTACAACTTCACAGTAATGGAGATGGCTTTTACCCTATTAAGTGGCGGAATGGGAGGGAAGGATGTGGGCAAGACGAAAAAGAGAGAGGAGAAAAAACAAGAATAAACTCTGAGAGATAAAGTGTGACCTCTTAATGAAGACAAGCGAACGATAGACAGGATGATGGAGGAGGGAGATAAAGAAAGGCAATAAGTGAAAAGAAGAAATACGGACAAAGGGTCAACAACAGACCGAAAGTGTCTTTAATCCATCTCTTTTATCTGGATGAGTGTGCGCGTGAGGAAAAACATTTCATTCTATAGCGGGATTGGATTTTCAATCAAGTATTTGATGAACGTAATCATTGTGGTAATTGATCCATTGAAGCCGGCCCTCTCAGTGTGAACATTGAGGGTCATGGGGAGAAAGCTATTGAATCTCATGAGTGGCTTTCAGTGGGACAGGAAGAGAACACAGCCAGATCCCTCTCTATTCACACAGCTTGACACACAGCTGTTCCAGTCCTTTAATTTTGCGTTGGCTCCCTTGCACCCCTTCTAATCTGGCTGTCTATTGCGCCGTCCACTCGTTTCGTCCTCATTCTAATTCACAAATTGAGACATTGCAGTCGAGAGAGCGGCTGAGATGATGCATTTAAACTGGGGCTGTCAATTTAATTTAGTGTGATTAGTTCCAAAAAAAGAAATCTGCAATAAAATTTAATGCTATTAATTATGCCTCCTGACCCTGCAAATGCTGTAATAAGGGATTTCCTACCATCAAAGCAATTCATGCTGTAAGTGACACTTCATGTTTTACGAATCCGCAGTCAGTGCTTAGTTGAAGAGTTGAATTACTTAACATGGTGTCTTAAAATGTGAGAATACAGAAATAAACATAACTGCTAAAGCCACTAATTGTGATTTCAAATTAATGCTTTCGGAACACAACGTGGAAAATATTTATATATGTAAAACAAATTGCTTGACAGTCCTAATTTAAAAATTTCTCAAAAGAATAAATAAATATACTTCAATTTTAAAGGCATATTTTGTCATTCTTGGTATTTCAGTGATCAAAGCAACTGTGGCCAGTGTTGCAATGGCTTAGCAACAGCTGCAGGGCCCCCACCATAAGCAAGCCTGCCACTGACGGAAGGGCCAATCTCTGCAGCTGACACCAGGGGTCCACACACACACACACACACACACACACACACACACACACACACACACACACACACACACACTGTGCACAGACATGCAGCTCAAGGAAGACTTACAAAAAGTGACATATGAAGAAAGCACGTTTCCAGGGACCGAGTGTCTAGGAATCCTACAGAATGCACAACAGTTCAGGTTCAACAGAGGACCTGACCTCTTGGAATGCTTTCCAAGAATGTCATTTAGTTACCATGGTAACCAATAGGTTTTGCTAAAATTCCATAATTATTGTAATAATTATTGCAAATAAATTATATATTAATAATAATCTTTTGCTTAATTTCACTAGAAATTCGCTAGAAAAGTGTCTAGATTCTGGTGTGACTAAAATTGGAGCAACCATAGGATTTTGAAGAGTATGGTTAAAATGATTATATATATAACTATTTATATACACTACTATTGAAAAGTTAGTAGTGAGAAAAGAGTCAGTGAGAATGTTTTTGAAAGACCTCACAGGAAAAACATATTAATAAATGTAAAAATAATTATTTAAAAATGTAATTTATTGTTGTGATGATATATATATATATATATATATATATATATATTTTTTTTTTGTTTTGTTTTTTTTTACACAAAAGTGTAGTGTCAGTTTTTATACATATACTGGAGTTACAAGCAAATACTGTAATAAACATGCATTACTGAATGACAACAACCTTAAAACGGGACAAACAAGAAAAGCGTGACTAAAGTAAGAGATAAGAGGATGGTCTCTCTGTTTAAAGTATTAAACGTCGGAATCCTGGTGCTAACCTGGTTACAGAGCAAACGAACACACTCTGACCGCACATCTGTCCAGCTCTTATCCTGTATCTTCTGCTTCCATATCCTGCCGCGCTACCTAGCTTAGCATGCTAGCAGATTTCCGTTTCACTTTATTAAATTAGCATTGACCTTTCCTTCTCCGACAGGCACAGCATCGCGCCGTCTAGAGCCTCACCGCTTCTGTAGCCTTCATATAAATACATATTTACTCTCTGCTTCATAAATTTAATCAAATTACAAAGAGATGTTTGACTGAAATGCAATAACAGACGCTTAGCCTTCGTGTTGTTGAGGGACACCCATTTGGAGATCTCACTTTAATATCAGATTTCAGCTGTTTTTAGCTGCTAATTTATTTATTTTTCCACATTTGCAGGTTGGTAATTTATAATGCAGTTTATGAAGAATACAATTTTAAGCATTATGAACTCCAATGACAGTTTTATTGACTCCCTCAATGAGAGTAAAATTATATCAACAAATATTTCATTTTTTTCTTTCAGCGTTTAAATGGGTGGAAGAGACAAGAAAAAAAAAAAACATCTCTTATTCAATGTACCACTTTAAGATTAAGGTCAAAGATTAGTAGCTTTACATAGGATAAGAAGAGGATTATAAACGCTCAACAATGTTAAAACAGAGATCTGAGTTTGGTGTATTCATCAAAACACCTGGCTTGTAAACAGCCTCATAATACATGTACGTCACACCGACAACCAAACAACGCATTACTGAAGCCACTAAGCAACTATTAGTATTTAAAAGCACAGTTACTGTAGTGACAGAAGAGGAAGTGACATGTTCCTGAAAGAATATTCACAGCTGATGACAGACTGTGGTCATTGTAAAGCCGGTTCACTGGGATTAGATATGCTCCACGGGCTTCTCTGTTCTGAATTACAGATTAGATTTATGAGTGTCCTCATGAGTTTCCTTGGAAAAAAAACATGCATTCTCATCTGAAACTGCAAAAAGGTTGGGTGAAATCAGAACAGCTTTTGATTTGTATATTTTCAGAAGAAAATATAGTTTCAATGGAAAGGTCATATGAGGGTGTTTGCCACAGCATTGTTAGGTGGTTTATTCCAAATCCATGCACAATAATAGTCATGATATTCAGTACTAAAATGACTGTTCAAGCAAAAATTAAAATTCTGTCATCATTCACTCACATTCATGTAATTTTAAAGGTTTCCTCTTTGAAATACAAAAGAAGAAAAACAGTTTTTGTCCATATAATGAAAGTCATTGAGGCCCAAAATCACACTTTGACTATATGGAAAAAAAAATTATAATAAATAAATCTTTCTTTTTAGTTTCATAGAAGAAAGTCATACAGGTTTGGAACGACATTATGAGGGGTAAAAGACAAATATTAGACACTTAGATATCAATAGTGAGAAACTTGATGTTATTGAGGAGGAATACTGAAAATAATCAGCGTTTTAAGACTGAAGTAGATTACAACCAGGCTAAAAGCAGTGCGTAATTGTGCATGGACGTCTCACTTTCTGCTTTAAGCAATAAAATCTTGGTCACAGTCTGAGAGAGGTCATAAACGTATTTGCACTTGCCGAGCTGAAGCTAATTTAAACTAATGTATCCACCCTCTCCACCACTGGAGTGTGAGGTTTACAGTGAATTCAAATGAATGAGCAAACATCACTGATTTGGAGCAGGCCGTGAGTTCTTTCAGAGCAACAAAGCCTGAGGTGAAATCACAATGAGGCGGTCTGTTTGAGCATGACTATCTCTCTCACCTCAGTGCAGGTCCAGGTGCTCGCTCTTCAGAGCCCAACAGCAGAAAATATCCCCCGACGGCAGCCATTGCACTTCGATTACTGGTCAGTGAACAATGAAGAATGTTCTAGAAACACTTGTCATGTTGATGTAGCAGCTGCACGCCCAACGTGCTTGCGAGAGGCGATGGGGTGAGGCGATTACGAGCGGCTGGTGGGAAACTGAAGCTCGGAGGCAAATACTCAGATAGGCAGCTCACGATCTGTGCAAAACCGATTTTCGGAGGCAGGGCCATAATTGGCAGCAGTGATAACGAAGCACGAACAGAATGCTTGTTTCATTCTGCTTTAACTGGTGGAAACCGGTTTACAGAACATGCGATTTCACAAACTCAGTTGGTCAATAACTCAGCAGTACACCACGAGAGGGCAAAATTAGGCACAATGAGCCTAAAGTTAAACAAATCTCATTTTACACAATTTTGCTTCTATTTGTATATAATATTATCTATAATGACAAATCTGCACTCTTTATCAGGAGTATATAAAATGCTTCTCAAAGCATGTTTTATATATATATATATATATATATATATATATATATATATATATATATATATATATATATATATATATATATATATATATATATATTTAGCTAGCACTGCATTGTAGCCAGGACATAATAATGGCTAAAACTGGAACTGTCGAAATATAACACGTAATTTTGGTTTTACCTTTTGAGTTCTTATTCAAATGCCATTAGCAGTTGCTTAGCTACAACAACAGTGTTTTCATGTGTCTCGTGCCCTCCCTTCCTCTTTAACAACATCCTCATCTAAAGAAGCATCATCATAATCTCCAGACGAGATTACTGAGGGGGTCACTCCTGTATCCAGCCTGGGCTCGACATGTAAGTGTGAAGGAGAAGATCAGTGGGCCTGTGATCTCCAGATTTGCACTTTTTAATCAAGGCGGATTTTGAACACCTTCAGCCCAGATGGCCGGACAGATTTTTACAGACTACAGGCACAAGCCTTCATGTGACTGTGAATCTATAGATCCAAAATAACCGCCTTATGGAACAAATTCACACACACACAACCCAATATAGCCATGGACGTAATGAGCACCAGAGATAGAAAATCTCAATAATTGATCCTCCATGCAGGACTCTGATGCTAAATTGCTCTCTCTCTCCCTCTCTCTCTTTCTGATCACTGTTAATTGCTGATGGTATTTACAGTTGACGTCGTGGCCAGGGTGGTTCATCATTTAAAAGCACTGATCCTCTAGATACACTCCCTAGATAATAATAGAAAAGGGAATCTAGAGGCACATTTTCTAGAAAAAATAAAAAAGAGTGGCACTCTTCACCACCAAATGAGCCCACCTCAATTTCTTCAATGAAAAAAGAAAAAGAAAAAAAAAAGAGAAAAATAATATTTTTTTCCCCCAAGTTGTAAACAAATAAAGACTATTAGATTACATTTTACAATAATGCTTTCTACTTCAAAATTCCATGTTTAATTTAATGTTTTATTCATGTTTAATTCAATTTACTAGCAATTTACTGAGCGAAAATAGTTTCTACACCTTTTTTCTTAGTGTAGGTAATATTCAGTTGATAAGATATACACTACCGTTCAAAAGTTTGGGATCGGTAAGACTTGTAATGTTTTTTAAAGATGTCTCTTCTGCTCATCAAGGCTTCATTTATTTGATCAAAAATGCAAAAAAAAAAAAAAAAAAAAAAAACATTAAAAGTCTTACTGATCCCAACACCTTCCTGTTTATTGTGTTTTTATAGTAGTTTTGCTACTTATATATATATATATATATATATATATATATATATATATATATATACTGTATAAACAACCACATGTTGACAAGGTAACACATTTATACATCATACTATATATCAAGAACAACATCCCTTTACTCCCTGACTTCCTGTTGTCTTGGGTGATACTTCCTCTCTGCTCTGTGTTATGATAGTCACTGGATAAAGATGAGTGTGTGTAGTGAGACAATAGCTTCCCAATTAAAGCAGCTCTTCCACTGCGATTCCTCAAGGTGCTGCCATGTGACAGTTTAATTAACAAACTCCCTTATCTTAATTCAGCAGGAGAAAAAAAAGTCAGAAAAATGCAGGTTATCGAGGAAAAACACTCCCAACATGTACACATATAATCACAGACACATTCACACATTATATACTCTATATATCATGTAGTATCAGAAAGGCCTGTCTTGCTGTTTGAGTAACTGTTACCCTCTGCTAATGAAAAAAGCTTGTGTTAAAGAATTATTATAAAAATAATGGTGAAATGTCAAATAATGTAGTAATTATGAGCATCAGGGTGAGACAGGAAGTCAATAATGTTTCATTAAAGTCAATTGAATCAGCACAGACAACCCTTTTTATCAGTAATGCGACAGATTCTTAAGTGAAATTGATATTCAATGGGGGACAAAAAATATTATATAAATATCTTTATAAAACTATGATAAATTATTACAGTGTATAATTTTATAGATATTTAAAATGTATACATGTATTTGTTATTGTTATTATTACTTTTTAGTGTGCATTTAATTAACAAGGCATTATAATATTACAATATAAAATGTATAATAAAATACAAAGTATTCAGAAAGTCTAGGGGATTGTTTCTGATTTCATATAGACTTTAACATCACTGTGTAGGTGCCACAAAGCAGGACAATTAACATCACAGTAAGTACCATGGTAGGAGATACAGAAATGATCCGTCAAATTACCATAAAGCACACAGACTCATTCACTCAGCAGCTTGTCTTTTGATTATTATTTGAACTGTAGGTGGCTTATAGCCCTCAGGAAACAACAGATCTGTACTTAAGCTCGACTCCCCATCCTCTTTCAGTCCCTTTATCTCTGTCTATCCTCCATCTCGAAATAGCCTGAGAGTAGACAGGAAATAAAGAGACAGTAGGATGAAGTGGGCTGGGGACACGACCCGAGTTAGACTCGAACCCATGGCCGCCCACACATAAAAGTGCATCTCATATTCACAAATATTAGTATAATCTGGTTTTACTTCTTTTATTTATACAAGAAATAATAATGAGAAGTTGGGGAACTGGGTCAGTAAACTCCCAAGTCTGTTTCAAATAATATCAGTAGGATTATTTAGTATTATAGTATTTATTCATATTTTGAATTAGCTTCATTTTGATTTTAGCTTTGTACATTTTGTCATGTGCTTTTAGAATTTCTAGAATTTTAGTTTTAGTCTTTTTTGCATTTTCTATTTAGCTTTCTTTTTTTCAATTTTAGTCAATTCAGTAATGAAATTTATTTATTTTTTTCAAGTTTGAGATTTATCATAATCTTATATAATTATAAATATACTTCATTTCAATTCACAAATAATAATAATTTAAAAAAATAATAATAGTTTTAGTTTTAGTTAACAGTAACATCACTTGTTAGAGCACAATGGCACATTGTAAAGGAATTCCAACTACTATTCCACAGCATACATGAAAAAGAGCAAATAAAGGCAGAAAACACTGGTTTTGAGCATTTCAAACCCACCAAAGTGACACAAAATATTTCCCACCAGGGAGAAAAACCTATACATACAAGAACACCGCGATAAGCCCAACGGGTGCAAACAGCTTTCATGTGCGTCTCTCTCAAATCCCTTCGCAAATGTGAATGTAAGGAGGCCTCCCACAGAGAGGTCGCACTTGGCTCGCTTAAACACAGCTTGGAGATGAAGGGGAGAAGATGTCACTTAGAGAGCAGAACCTTGAGAATCTTCCATAGCTGTCAGAACAGGAAGTCATCATTTATAGAACAGGATAGGCAGACGAAAGTAAGAGCAAGGGTGTTGAGCACGGAACTTTATATAACAATAAATATGCGAGATGACAGTGTTGAATTATGCAAATCTCCTTGTTTTCCGAGTGTCTAGTTCATTGCCCAAAAATAAAAATCATTTACTCATCCTCATGCAGTTCCAAACCTGTTTCTGGACTATTTAATAATTATATTAACATTGCTAATATGTTGACTAAGAAAAGGAAAGGTTTTTTTTGGAACAAACCACATTATGTTTTCTTTTGTACTTCCTTTTAAAAATGCCATTACTACATGAGAACACTCAAAACGCTTGCTGAAGACAGAGCACAGATGGGAAGAAGTGGCAGAGAGCCAAGAAGTGTGGACGCATCATCATAATCTCCTCCTGGGGCATCATCGGTATGGAGATGCTGGACAACATGTTTCCCCCACAGAGTTTAAGAGGCGGAGACAGACACACGCAAGTTTAAATTTACACAGAGGTACAGATTTACTCAAGCACATACACATAGCATACAAGCTAAATTAGAGTAGTGTGCCAAAGATGGGTCAGAAGGCCTTCTGTAGGCTTGAAGGCTGCATAGCTCTTCTGCCCGGCTCTACCCACACAACACACTCCATCGCAGCACGATTCATTAAACTAAACACTCCTATATGAGACCAGGGTCACGTTAAACCTTCACTAATGACAAAACAGTGGCCAGCAAATGGTTTAATGCCAACACGTTCCCCTTAAAGTTGTCAAAGAGCAGGACATCTTAAATCAGACTTCATTTTTACGCATCGGCACTATGTGTAACTAAGCTGTTTTGGGAATCTACATTGGGAATGGTGTAAAATCCTATTAACCTCATAGTTCAGCCAAAATGGAGCTTTCTGTTATCATTTACTCACCCTTATGTAGTTTCAAACCTTTATGACTTTCTTTATTCTGTATGACACACAAAAAAGAAATCTTTTAAGCTCAAAAAATACAAAGTACCATAATCAATATGACCTCAAGTCAATTTTCCAAGTTTACATCTCTGTGTGAAGAACAGATGGAAATATAAGATGTTATTAAATAAAAATCTTGACATCAGCCCAAATCTCTTGTGGCATGTTCATGAGAGTCGCCTGATTCACGAACAAATCATTCTTTTGAGCTGGATCTTTCCACAATGTAAATCCAGATTTTTTGGCAAAACTCAAAATTTGAAGTAGTCAGTTCAGAAATTCACAGTTAAATTTTCAGTAAGCAGAACTGGGAGATTTGTACTCATATATGTTAATTGCTCCTCACGATTCAGATTACTTAAAATGTGTCCGTTTTGTGAACTCAAAAGAAAAATTCTAAACACTCATAAAAGTTCATTTATTTGAACTAATTTGTTTAAGTTTGCCCAACTCAAATCAATTATTTAGTAAGAGTTTACAGTGAATGATTCCCAAGCTGATCTGATTCCCAAAACCTGTCTGAATGATTTATTGATGAACCAGTTCTCGAGTTTACTTCATTGACTTAATGACTCTGTAAATCTTTTCTCACACAAAGCTACCATATGGCTTCATAAGATACTTTAATAATACTTTAATGGTGCTTTTGTACTGAAAGGTTCAATTCCCATTCACTCTAACTGAAAATAAAAGTGGCCATGTTGTTCTTAAGAAGAAAGTAACATACAGGTTTTGAAAGACATGGGATTGAATAAATGATGTAATTTTTATGTACAGTTGAGTTATTTCTTCAACTACTTAATATCTGGTGCTAGGCTTTACTCCTAACAGACCTTTAAGTGGTTGCCTTGAGGAAAGAGTTAAAATTAGTTCAAAGTCATTAGCATAAACATTTGTCAGTTCTTAATGATTCATAAAACATTCCCTGGGTCGCCAGTAAGACATCGCAATCTGAAACGGAGCCATCCCTGAGGAAAGTAGACATGACCATGAATTATTTCTAACCTGCTTCAAATCTGACACAGACATGGAATGTACAGTATATTAGAGCCCTGCATGGGCCTAAAATCTAGGCCCTAGCCTGGGCCTTTTCCGTAAACTTATCAGAATTCTCAGCCCGAGTCTGACCTGAGCCTGTATTTTTTCACCCGTCTCCTAAAACAGCTTACTTTTTCAGCTATTCAAATAGTTCAGTTTTGTATGAAATGGCATAGTGATTTTATTTTGTTTTGTTATTTTATTAAGTTAATTTAGAAAAAACATTTGGAGCATTTTTTATTTGTTAAATATAAGTTATTTTTTTTTTTTTAAGTAACGACCAAGCGGCCAGCTGCAGTGAATTGATCATAGCCTATGTTTGATCAATTTAGCCTTCTCAATTCATCACGACTAGTCTAAAATTAAATCTATAGTTATAAAACAGCTCCACAATGTTAGTCTAAACGCTTAACCTAGATAGATGTGCGCTGATGCATATCCAATCATTTGTGCAGAGAGTGGAAGCTGAAGCACGCTTTACAGGACTTGGAGGCAGCAGTGCGATCACTTGCATTGGAAACATTTCAAAATACTGTGGCATTTTTGCTCATAAAGGTAAGAGTAATACAGTGTTCGGAACTGGAAAGGGTCTATTTTTATTTGTGTGCACTCACAATATCAGAAAAACATGCTTTTATAAAATAAATTAGCGCAAGCTGTTTATAGCAGAAGAGGCCAGTGTGGATAAAAGGGAAATAATTGATAATTCATTATCACAGAGAGACTGATAGAAAGGAGGGGGGTACAGAAAAATCGAGATTTTGATGAACTTGACAAGGAAGGGTGGCTGTGTAGATGATTGGACACTTGAACCAAGGTCGCCAATTTGTGTTCTCGCAAAAGCCCTGCTTAAGAATAAAAACCTCAGAAAACAAACAATAAGAGTTGATTATTATTGGATAGATCCAATCAATTTCCCTCCATCAGAAATGGAGTTTGCACAAGCGTTGAGAGTATGCTTTAAGCTCTGCCTGCGAAAACAGATGACAAGCAACAGCTAGTTTTGTTGCTATTTAATACCATTCAAGAAGCAATTTCAATTTAATCAAGTTGTTTGTATGAAATGCATGGCAGTTCAACAACCTTTTCAACAACCTTTATAATCCTCCAGTCAGTTTTTTTTTTTTTTCTGAAGTCCATTAGATCCTGTCATATCTCATCACAGGTCTTAATAATTCACTAATTAAGCCAAGCATAATTATACATCTAACAATGCCTTAAAGTAAAAGGTTAGAACTAAAATGTGAGTTGAATCGCCTGGGGACTAGATTCAACGCATTAATTAATCCAACATATGTGTGCTTATCAAAGTTATTAATCAGTTTAAGTGACATCAACCATGAGAAGGAAAGAAAGAGGGAGGGGAGGAAGGGAAAAAAAGTGAAGAAAACGATCTACAGCTATTCTAAATGTCAAAAATAGATCAGGCTAAAAACTGCTTAGATATAACATTCACAACCCATTTTACCTTTTTTTTTTTTCTCCAAGTGACATACTTTAGACTGAAATGGATACTGCACATTGAGACTTGATTTTAACCATTAGGAATTGACTGGATTGTGAACAGGAATAATGCGTATTGAAAAGCTGTGCACAATAACACTAAAAATGTGCATTGATGGGATCACTCCCCTAAAAATGAAACTTTTGGTACTCACCCACATGTTGTTCCAAACCTGTATGACTTTCTTCTAAAAATCTTGTTCAAAATACCTTATTGCGTGATCCACAGAAGGAAAAAAAAAAAAAAAAAAAAAAAACATGTTTGGAACCACATGAGTGTAAGTGAACCATACAAATTTGAAAGTGCTGTTCTTGCCACTTGTTGTGGTTGGAGACACCATTATAAATCCAACCTATATTTCTAATCTTCCTTGTAATGCTGTTTTCAACAGGAAACTACATTTCTTTTGACCTACACATAAAGAGGCTGCATGAAAACACAATACTATAGACTCTACTTGACTGTTTGGTAAAAAAGTCCACAAAAATGGCTGAGACATACATCATCAGACACGGTTTGGGCATTTCCATCTGTCCGTAACTGTGTAAACTGCAAAAAAGTACCACGGGTCATGTATGACAGGAAACAAAGAGGCGAGCGGTTTTTGCATTAATACTGCAGCCTGCATCTGGAGCTGTCAGGTTTGTTTTATGAACTCATATGTGAAAATCTCTCAAGCACTGTTAAAGTATATTAATCTACTGCTGATGTTCTTGGGATATTGGATGTAATGGTTTACAGCCACTGTGCCCAGTTTAAATGCTGTCTCTACTCAAATCTGATTGCTTTCATAAAGCATTTTCTACTCTTAGACAGTATAAAAAAGGTTCTCAACTTAGAAAATAAAAGAAACTGCATTGTTGTCCAGGTGAGCCCTGAAAAATAAAACCAAACACTTTTCTAAAAGCTGCCTTTTTTTTGCCAAGAAAAACATTTTTTCCAACCTTTATGTCAAAGCGTTTGAACAAATGATAAGGTCAGATGCAAAAGATCATAAAGAACAAGCGTGTGAGTCGCACTTGAGCTGCTCCATGCTGCGACTAGCCTCCAATTACCATCTCTAAAGTTTTTCTCTGAAACGAATCATTGTCCACTTCGCTTGTGAGGTATAAATTAGCTCCTTATGGATTAATACCTCCTAATTTCTTCATTCCAGCACGGGCTAGTGGGAGAAACACCCCGAATAGCATTTAGCACACGTCAAATAATGAGTTTTCATTTAAGAGGAGAGGGAGAGATGAGCGAGCGGCCAATGAGAGCAAAGGAAAATGAGTCTACGGCTCCGGCGGGTCCCTTCTTAATCATGTTCACACTGTACTGTGTGAAGAAAAAGCCATTACTTATACAAACAGACCATAATTAGTCACTACAGCGACAGGGGCGGCAGGCTAATGTCACAGATTTATGGTTTGCTCCCTCAGAAGGCAGAGGACTCAGTTTCGTTATGACTCTCAAATATCATAACCACGATACTCAGGGGCTAACGAGGTTCCAGCTTAATTACATGAAAAAGAGGTATGTGGGTATATGCGCACACAAAGGCAGAAGGATTGGGAAATAGAACAAAAATAGAAAAATTGCAATATTTGTTTTAAAATATTCAATATTTAACAAACTTAACAAACATTTACCTATATATTTATACTAAAATATTTAAATATTGAGGAAAAAAAGAGAAATATAGATTTCCTGGAACATTTCTGAGCTGACACAAATAAATCTTTGAATTGAGAGTTTAGAGTTTAAACTGATTCATAAAAACATATCAAAGAACTTTTTTACTTTTAACGCTGTAAAAAAAAGATAATATATATATATATATATATACGTGCATCTCAATAAATTTGAATGTCCAGGAAAAGTTCATTTATTTCAGTAATTCAACTCAAATTGTGAAACTCGTGTATTAAATAAATTCAATGCACACAAACTGAAGTAGTTTAAGTCTTTGGTTCTTTTTAGTGTGATGATTTTGGCTCACATTTAACAAAAACTCACCAAATTAGAATATTTCATAAGACCAAAAAAAGAAAAAAAACATTTTTAGTGAATTGTTGGCCTTCTGGAAAGTATGTTCATTTTCTGTACATGTACTCAATACTTGCTAGGGGCTCCTTTTGCTTTAAATACTGCCTCAATTCGGCGTGGCATAGAGGTGATCAGTTTGTGGCACTGCTGAGGTGGTATGGAAGCCCAGATTTCTTTGACAGTGGCCTTCAGCTCATCTGCATTGTTTTGGTCTCTTGTTTCTCATTTTCCTCTTGACAATTCCCCCTTAGATTCTCTATGGGGTTCAGGTCTGGTGAGTTTGCTGGCCAGTCAAGCACACCAACACCATGCTCATTTAACCAACTTTTGGTGCTTTTGGCAGTGTGGGCAGGTGCCAAATCCTGCTGGAAAATTAAATCAGCATCTTCAAAAAGCTGGTAAACAGAAGGAAGCATTAAGTGCTCCAAAATTTCTTGGTAAATGGGTGCAGTGACTTTGGTTTTAAAAAAAACACAATGGACCGACACCAGCAGATGACATTGCACCCCAAATCATCACAGACTGTGGAAACTTGTGCTATGAGCTTCTCCACCCTTCCTCCAGACTCTAGGACCTTGGTTTCCAAATGAAATACAAAACTTGCTCTCATCTGAAAAGAGGACTTTGGACCACTGGGCAACAGTCCAGTTCTTTTTTCTCCTTAGCCCAAGTAAGACACCTATGATGTTGTCTGTGGTTCAGGAGTGGCTTAGCAAGAGGAATACGACAACTGTAGCCAAATTCCTTGACACATCTGTGTGTGGTGGCTCTTGATGCCTTGACCCCAGCCTCAGTCCATTCCTTGTAAAGTTCACTCAAATTCTTAAATCGATTTTGCTTGACAATCCTCATAAGGCTGCGGTTCTCTCAGGTGGTTATGCATCTTTTTCTTCAACACTTTTTCCTTCCACTCAACTTTCTGTTAACATGCTTGGATACAGCACTCTGTGAACAGCTTCTTTGGAAATGAATGTTTGTGGCTTACCCTCCTTGTGAAGGGTATCAATGATTGTCTTCGGGACAACATTCTGATTTATTGAGATGCACCTGTGTATATATATATATATATATATATATATATATATATATATATATATATATATATATATATATATATACACACACATATATTGATCCTTCAGTCAAAAAAGAAAATGTCTTGCATACCTTGCATATGTGTTTTTTATTGAGTATCATATTCATAAATCAGGCTTTCACAGCTCATATAGCACATCAGTTGTATTCAGAGGCATAAACTGAGCTAAAATATGAAATTTGTGGCAGTTGCTTATATTTGATAAGATGAATTTCTAATAGCTTGTAATATACAGTAAATTAACGAGATCTTATAGCAGTATAGCTGACTACTTGCATAAAATTCAAATTAAGAGAAATACAAAATATGGTATAAACAAACATTCCTCAAATGCCTGATGTATAATACTTCATACTTACATTGTAACATGATTTTTCTAAAAAAAAAAAAAAAAGCCTAACAATAAGTTTACTTTCTAAAAATCAAGATTTTATAGCAAAAAGTTGAATGACAATTTAGGCTTTACAAATTTGCATACCAAATATGATATAGTAGGCCAAATATGGTTAAAAAATCTTGACGCTCTCACAGTTGTAAGTCATGAGACAAAAGTAGTCATCAATCATTACAGGACAAGCAGACACAGGACATTTTTTCTTAACCTCAGGGAGGACTTAAGGTCCAGAATGCGTCCGGTACCACACAAATACACTCACACAATGGAACAAAATGAAACTTTGTGTACTAAGAGTGAAAGCTAATCCCTTAAATCTTCCATAATAAAGGAAACAAAATCCTAAGCTCCTGATATTGCCTTTAAAACGATTTGCAGCCTTTCCGTGGGATTGTGCTTGCTTAGTGGACTAAATTGCTTTAAGTGTGCGCGTCTGAGCCCGAGAGTGTGAACGAGTGAGGTGAGGACACAAAACAACAGCAACAGCGATACATGAATGATAAGACTCACGCTACTCCAGATTGCTCAGGCTTCTAATTTCCCTCTCCAAATGTTTCTTCTGACATTCGCATGCATCAATTGGGTCGTGCTTATTCACTTAGAGAACAAAGGCTGTTGCAGGAGAGGCACTATTAATGAGGGTGAAAAACATCGATTTCGGGGTGATGAAATAATTATCTGAGACATCAACAAAAGCCTGCCATCTGACAGGCAAAGTTGCACACTTCCCATGCAAAAGAGAAGCTTTCATGGAAATAAAGCATCTTTCATGAATCACTATAAGATCAGTTCACTTCCTTACTTGATTCGATTGACTCCACTAAATTGAGACATCTTTTTTGATCGGTAGAATTGAGATGCAAACCATTAAACATCAATTAATCACATTTACCAGACAGATGTCTGAAATATGAACCAGCAATCTCCCATATGGTAAGTGTTTAGGTCCTATGCGTACAAACACGTTAATTAAAGTTCTCGGCCGAGGCTAACAGTACCAGCTGTTGTCCTTAACAGAAATACAACATTAATGTGATTTTTACTAACAAACAGGGATGTCGCCTATATATATATATTGTAGCCCGGAAACTGCTAAACTACAACTAAAACTAAAACAACAAATCAAAAAACAAAACAAAACAACTAAAACTAAAATCGTAAAAAAAAAAAAACTTTTCATTGCATGAAAAAACAAAAACAAAAAACCCCTCAAACTAATTTTATTTTGCATTTTTGTTTAGTTTGTTGAAGTACTAAATAACCTTTCAAACCTAACAAAACCTTAAAAACTAGACAAAACAAACAGACAAACAAACATTTTTAAAACTTCAACTGAAATAAAAATATAATAATATCAAAATTAATTATATTTCAAAATATTAATAAAACTATAATAACAATGATTAAAAAAATAATTAGTAACACTTTAGTATAGGGACCAATTCTAGTATAGGGACCAATTAACTAAAGTTGCTTATTAGCATGCCTATTATTAACATATTGACTGTTTATTGGAAACAGAATAGGATCTTAAAATAACGTGCGACCAAAACACTACCCAGGGCAATATTTTGTCATATCTATTGTGTTTATAGCGACATTTTCCGTAATGGTTTTTCATATTTATATTTTATGTTATGAATTGCACTGTGTTGTGTTTTTAGAGATTAAGGAAATTTCCATAAACTCAACAGATAATGTAGTGTCAGAAAATTAACAGTAACTTTGCTGTTTTACGGGGTTTTTCACTGAAAGGCTCTTTGGGGAACCAAAAATGGCTCTTCGATGGCATTGCTGCGAAAACCCCTTTTTAGGAAGCTTTATTTTTTTACGAGTGTTCAGTGTAGACATCCCCAAATACCTATAAATCCAAGCAGACATATATCTCCATTAGATACTGGGAGCCTGAGGTAGTATTCAGTATGCTAAATGTTTAGATAGGTATCTTAATAGCGTAAATATTACTTCAATGGTCCCTGAAAACAGCCTTCAGTGCTCCCAGAAGCTTTGTAGAAGTGAATGGACGTGGTGTCTTATTGCGTTTGAGAGAGCAACAAATCTCCAGCTTTATTCTGCTTTTGAACAATGCTGTCCGAGACTGGCTACCATTGTTTAACTTGCGAGAGTCATTCCTTAGCCCCTGGTAATTGCATTGTTGGTGATTTGTAATCGTTATGAGGGAAAAGCCGCTCTTCCTCACGGGACTCGGCAGGTCAGCTGCTTTCATGCCCACAAAGTCTCAGGCTATATATCTGCTACGGCCAAGCCTGTGCTCGCACAACTGTGCCATATCTCTCACCCTCGTGTTTCTGGGAACATGACTCAGGAAAATAGACGATCAGTTTTGATGTATGTTCTGATCAAAATCTCATTTGCACAAAGTTCATTTACAAGTGAGAAAAATACAGAAAAGAATGTGATTAACTATTCTGCGATTTTGACTGATGAATCACCACACCAATGCCGAGAGGTATCAAAAAAATGAACAAAATAAATCAGAAGAGATTAGCTGACCCTTCAATTTGTCTACGTTGTTAGTTGCATTTTACTCCCGACTGCGAATCAATTACATTATTGCGACATGTCTGTTATTGTCGGAATTGATAGAGAACAAATTCAAGAGCTTATATGGCTAAATCTGATGCGTGATGACAGCTCCACCTCGAAATAAAAAAAAAGAGATATGAAACTTGTCAGACATGAAAAATACACTGCCGTCTAAAACTGTAAGATTTATGTGATATTAATGCATATTTAAGTCACTTTAAAGGAAGACAATGACAGTGATTACTCTTACTGACAGTCGGCTTACGAAAGCATTGATGACAGAGCCGAGTCTATTCCTGTTAAACTCAAAAAAGCCCTGCTTCCAGAGTTTCTGCAATATAAACTTCAGTAAGATAAATTTTGGAGATTAAGTGTTGCGCAAGAGTGAAATCCATACAGAACTGCTTTACAGAAATGAAAGGATCAATGCACGTTTACTTTGATTTAACCAACTGGGATATGGATTAAATTGTAAGTTTATGGTTTAAGCTTAAGCAACATTATAAATTTATTATCTGATATCAACATATTAGTTCCCTCTGATTTTAAGGGCATTTATGGTCTGTGTTTTGGTTAATTGAAATAAAGGTGAAGCTTGTGATGAATATCACAAGAAAACCTAAAACGTAAATAAATAAATAAATAAATTTAAAAAAATGACAAAAACACATAAAATTACTAAAACATCAATATTTTTAATTGCATATTTTTAATTGTATTGTATTGATAATTATTTAAATGTTTCATATTTATTTTGGTTAAAAAATATATATTTTGTTAATTTTGTTAATTAAACCTAAGTCAAAAAAAAAAAAAAAACCCTGCACATTTTCTCCAAAAGCCTATGCTTTTTCTGAGCAGACATTTGAGTCACCCAAAATGTGTGTGTGTGTGTCTCTGTGTTTATGTGTGTTTACTGCGGCTCTACCATCTTAGAAAACAGGCTGATGTCTTACATGGAAGTCATTTACACACATCTTTCTTTATCTGCATTACACAGACCCGCTTTTCTTTGTAGAAAAGAGAGAAGAAAACAGATGAGGAACTTAAGGAAAAGAGATGAATGAAGCATTGTGGAAAAAAATTGACAAGAAAGCCAGGAATGCTTATATATTCCATTGAGAGTGTGTATGAATAGCCTTGTAGAAGTGTTGAGCCATTTCAAGACACCGCACCGTCATCTAAACACGGCTGCATTATTTGCGCATAAACTATGAATGACAGGAAATGACCTTTTTTGAAGGGGAAAAAGAAGCAAAAAAAAAATAAAAATCCACATTCAGATCTGTCAATATGGATTCCGCTAATGCCTGAGCACTAGGAAGAAAAGGTTACCAAGGCAACAAGTGGGAAAAGGGCATCAGTTAGAATGCCATTAATTAACAGATTTTGCTCCTTTGAAGTGGATGTGTTTAAGGATCACAAAGTGGGATATGCACACAAAAATATATCAGCCCTTTTAGGTATATTTTCAGAATGCTTTACGTTTCTTGATTTATTTCCTACCTGAAAAAAAATATCATCTCAGCCCTTTTATCACACACCAGACAGCCTTACCAGTTCTTAAATGGCGGTGCGTGTATGCATATCTTTTAGTGCTTTCCGTTTGATGCCATGTACAAAACAGGTGTGAGAAAAGTAATGCACACTTCTTAGAGACAATGAAATAAACGTCCTTGATCTTAATGTGCATGAATCTTCAGAGCATGCTATTCTGAAGGAAAATTTAATAACTTTCTCTGCCTTCAAAAATGCCATTTCTGCTAATGCAACCACAACCTGCGTAGGTAGGGGAAATTAATGTAAATAAATTATATCATAGCTTTACAAGTCTGATTCAACCAAATCCCAATATGTCCACTGGATATTTTCTGTCTGAAATTAACTATTTCACAAAAAATAAAAAAATAAAAAATAAAAATGAAGCTAGAATATTTTTAATTATTCTATGTATGTTTTATGTATATTTATTTGTTTAAGCAGAGGCTTTGTTCTTTCTTTCTATTGACAACCAAATATTCTGGGGGCCATGAAAAGTAATGGCATTATTGGTCCTTGATATGAAGGCCTTTATTAAATTATTTTTAATTAAACTATTCCAAGTTTAATTAAAAAGGGGAAGTCGTGGCCTAGTGGTTAGAGAGTTAGAGAGTTTAACTTCTAACCCTAAGGTTGTGGGTTTGAGTCTCGGGCCGGCAATACCACGACTGAGGTGCCCTTGAGCAAGGCACCGAACCCCCAACTGCTCCCCGGGCGCCGCAGCATAAAAGGCTGCCCACTGCTCCGGGTGTGTGTTCACTGCTGTGTGTGTGCACTTTGGATGGGTTAAATGCAGAGCACAAATTCTGAGTATGGGTCACCATACT
This sequence comes from Cyprinus carpio, assembly GCF_018340385.1. NCBI lineage: Eukaryota > Metazoa > Chordata > Actinopteri > Cypriniformes > Cyprinidae > Cyprinus > Cyprinus carpio. The sequence goes on along the minus strand of NC_056607.1, from coordinate 11,732,519 downwards.
TGGCTGTATGTCAAGTTACTTTTGTCACAAGTAGCACGCATTATGAATGCTGTTTTTCATGCCGTCTTTAAACACTTGAGTGTTCCAGCACCTATTTAGTTTGTGAAGGTCCTACTGAATGAATCATTTATTGATGAATGAATCATGTTGCTAGAGGAGAAGTTAAACAAGGCTTGTAGAATAAGGATCATAATCGATATGTCTGATCAGACCTTTCGTCTGAGTGTGGTGTTCTGACGCATTTTGGAGTCTTGTTGTATCGTCTGTTGTTTCCCAGAGCTCTGCCTCCACCTGACTATTCAATTCAAAGCATTGCAGTGGCCACGGAGAATCAATCAGCCGTCACTCTCAGGTAGTCTCAAAACTAGAATGCGTGTGTGACCAAGCATCACAGTGCTTTGTTCCAATAGATAAAGTGGGTAATAGAGATCTTGATTACTCTGCCAAAAAAAAAAAAAAAGTGTGGGAAATGGGTGACTGGGTTCATGTCTGGAGAAAGATATCCGTTAGCATTCTCATTCATCTCCATGGCAGTTGCTTGGCTTGCCAATGTCTTTATTTGAGTAAATGTCATATAACTAATCACTCTGGAGCTGCACGAAAATGACATCATGATGATGCTGATTTGCTGATGGCACTGCTTCAAGTACTTCATTAGTGATTATCCTGTGACATCAAATGCAGGAAAAAAAAAAAAGTAACATAAACCCATTTCACACTTTTACAGATTTTTTTCAACTGCTTGCACACTTTTTCAAATTGTTTCTCTTTTTTCGAAAATTAACACACAAATCCAATCTCTTGCTAAATGAAGCACCGCATTCAAAATATCACAAACACATCTCAAAAGAGAACATTTGCAAACACTTTTGTCATTATATTAATTCCTGTTAGATTTTTGTGTTACATAAAGAATTGTGTGCTGTGTTGTGTTTTGCAAAAAGTGTTTTATGAAATTGAAAACTGAGTCAAAGGCCGAGAATTAGTGCATGGTTTTGCAGATTTGGTGTGTGGTTCTGCTGTTTAAGTGTCAGGTTTCAGAAATAGTGTGACAAAAAAAGATTTTGTGTATAAGCAGCTGGAAAAAAAGAGTCCTTTCAAAAAATTGAAATTTTGAAATATAATGAAATATTGCTATATTTTTCTTTGCCAACATAATGGTGTAGTTAGAGTTAACTGGACATTAACTAAAACAAAATAGTCAAAACAAAAATATAATAGTATATCAATAATACTAAATAATGTCTAAAACAATATAATATTAAATAGTATATCAGTGATACTAAAATAGCACTGAACTGGACCAAGCAAAACCTGGGAAGACAATGGTTCAGTTATTACAATAATTCCTTTTTCTATTTAAATTTCTTCCATTTTGCTCCTTCACATGAATAATCTGAAGCATTACAGTGGAAAAGAGGTGAGACAATTTGATTATCGCGCTCCAATCAAACACAATTAAGGGAGGTCATCTAGAACACTTACACAGCAATCTAATGGGACCTTTTCACGCATGCACATGCACACATTATAGCAGGTATACACATCTCGGCACTTGAGAATAATGGGTCGGCGTTCCTAACTTGCATACGTGTGTATCGGACCATTTGATGGCCGCTGATGAACACATTCCAGGTTTAGCCCTTGCTGCAGGCAAAACGATACATCAATTAATCAACAATTAATACAAAACTTTTCTGCGTAATTAATACACAGCTCCCAATTTAGAGAGTCTAATTAATCAGTTTCACACTAGCACACGTGTTGGCGTAAAAAAGAATGGAGGGAGAAAAAGAGGGGAGTGAAATAAAATAGACAGAAAAAAAGAGTGTGTATTAAATAATATAAATACATAGCACACACAAATATTGAGTGAGATAGTTCATAAAAGAAAAAAAATGACATTTTGGGATTGCTGTGTCTGAAAAGGATACTTAAATTTTGGCCATAACAACATTTTAAATTGCTGCCCTCATTTCGGAACAGCATTCCCACTGGGAAAGTGCCTATGATGCTTTAAAACAATGTCTAGGTAGACAGCTTGCAAGGTTTTGAAACAAAGCTCATGTTTGTTCTAAGAACAACTTGGTTCTGATCCAATTAAGAGCAGAGAGAACAAAAGAGCAAAAGGAACATGGCAGATAAAACTAACTCTCTACAGGGATAAAAACATGACACTAGATCCATGAGAGACTGCTGTTCTATTCACAATGCGTATGTCTTTTCAGTTTTGATTCCTATAAATGTTTTTGCGCTAGAGGGTGAGCATAATTAAAGTAGATAGTGAGAGAGAAAGAGAGGAAGATGAGTGTTGTCTTCTGCTACCCTCTGTTGTTTATGTCTGTGTGAACAGGGTCTGGTCTCTCTCTACCGACTGAATTATGACTTAATACACAGTCCAAAGAAACACACACACAAACACACACTTACACAGGCATAAAAAATTCACAACATTGAAAACTAGCCAGAGTGCATGTCTAAAAGGAAGTGAAAACATGCATGCGTATATGTATGATTATCATACAGGAAACTAAATGACCAAAACGTCAACATAACTTTCTGTTTCTCTTTGCATTCTCATGTATTTAATTCTGCCCTTATGAATACACAATTTGCCATCAGCAATAATAGTTGTTGGTAGAGCAGATAGTTAATATTCCAAGCATACATGTATATCTAGAAATACATCTAGCGAGTGGATTTACAACCAGGGGTACGCATACCTGAGGAGGACTTAAAGTCAACATGAAATGTTGCTGTTAATAGTGTTAATCGTCTGTTTGTTTAAGTCTTTTTATTGATTTTTCTGAACATTTCTGCCATATGCACATGAACTGACAGTCACCACTGATAAGCTACTACTAAATATTGTAGAAACTTAATTTTCTGTAAAGTTGCTTTGTAATGATTTGTATCGTAAAAAGCGCTATACAAATAAACTTGAATTGAAAACTTGAATTGAATAGCATTTTAGTTTTGTAATTTGACATATTTCGCAGGGAAACATAATATTTAACAATAAAATTATATGTAGGATGGGACTTTTATCAATTGGGAATTAACTGGAAAGTTCTACACTAGAATAAAAAGCAATCTTTAACATTATTTACAATATTTTCCCCTCCTGTTGACATAATCTGAGATTTCATTGATCATCAATTATAGTGCTGATTGCCTATGTGTGTGTGTATATATATATATATATATATATATATATATATATGTATATATACAGAGAGAGAGAGAGAGAGAGAGAGACATTAGGCAGAGGTAGATTTGTGAAGCAGATTGTTTGTTACTCGTCGATTCCTCACAATGTCAGATACAATTGCCTGGGAACTGTCAAAACTTGTGAAAGACAAACAAGCTTAGGTGTCTCATTAAATGGAGAGGAAGCTACTTGGTCAGTCTTTTTTTTTCCACCCACAGTATCGAAGTTTAAAAACAAATAATTTTAATAATGCATACTTTAATAACTTTAAAGTTATTTACACTAAACGATGTCTAGTGTTATATGAGTCAAACTCGAGGAATGAAAGATTAGGGAGGATGATACAGTAGGGAAAAGCAGGCAGAAAAAGAGAAGTTCCTATTTCCTAAATAATGCATCAAACCCAAGCGGCTCCTCACACACACACACACACACAGACTCATATCCACTGACCATAACTTGCTGCCATAAACAGCTATAACACTGCACTGTTAAAGACACTGCTATATCAAGCTGCATATGCAGTGAAACACAACGTTCACTCCACTGCAATGTTGTTATAGCCATCCAGCAACAGTAAAATATCCATTTCAAAAGCTGTTAACGCAGATTTAGAAGCTGGCTGTAGTGGAGACGGTCTAATGTTGGAGGTGATAATGCTTACAAGAGGACACAGGGGATCTTTAGGCTAGCCTGTGCTTTCTCTAGACTGTCATGTGTCATCTCTGTGTGTAAGAGAGATTCAAGCATCCCTGTCTGTGAGAAGATACGCCCAGCCCTCTGGAGTGATACTGGCAAAACAGACAGCCGTTCCCAGTTAACTTGTCTTGTAGAATGAATATTGATTTCTATACTCAATAGAAGAAAACATAGAGAGGAAAGCGAGTAAAAGTGAGTGAGTTTGGCCATCAAAATTGAACGGTTTGAGAGAATACAATTACACACTGTAGAACTAGCCAGAAGGCAGCCTATTTTATTTAATGCAAATGAATATAAGATTAAATAAGTTACAGTTTGTTTATTATGCCACGCTGCTCAGTGTCCATTTATTTATTTATTGAGAATAGCTTTTGTCTTTCCATGCAGAAAAACTGTGACTTAAATATAATGTTTCAGTAAACACAAATACCGAGTGACTTTCTAGTTAATTTGTGTATTTTTGCTTAGAAAAAAAAATTAAAAATCAATCAAAGTCAAAACAGAGACAGTTTTGTTCCTAAATGAATCAACATTTTTGAATGAAACAGTTTGGTTGAGTAAATGATTCAATTATTCACTTATAAAGACAGCTGTTTAGTTCCTGAATGAATCAGTGCTTTGAGCTAATGTGAGTAATGGATTTACTATACAGTCAGCCATTTCAAACCTGAATGAATCAATGTTCTGGAATGAATCGATTGGGTTTGGGTAAATGATTCACTGGATAGTCAACCATTTTGTTCCTGAATTAATTACTGTTTTTTAGCAAATCTATTTGGTTGAGTAAATAATTCAATGATTTAACAATTAATACAGCTGCTTAGTGTGTGAATTAATCAGTGTTTCTGAATAAATCAGTTCAGTGAATGATTCACTCAGACAGTTGTTTGCCACCTATTGAGACCTACTGGCATAACATGCAGAAATAATCATTAACAACTACAAATAAGGATAAAACCCATGCAGATCACTGTCAGGTCTTCATTGTTCATGGCTAAGGTTATTATAAAGCTTGTTGGACATGCAGCTATTGCAACTGTAGCTCTTGTCTTTGTGAGTGTACCGTTAAACTTGCTAATTTCAGCCATTCTCCAACCATTCCCATGCACCATTAAATGACTACATTCTCAAAATATGAAACATATGGGTCTCTTTAATTGGCCAATTTCTCTTGCCAGTGCATTCAGACTATTCCTGAATCCAAATGAAAGCACTCACACATACACACACAAGCCAAATCAAGGCAGACAGGCTTGGTGTACTCGTCCGCTGCCTCGGCTCAGATAGCGGTAGATTCCCCTCTGTTCTATTGATTAATTGTGCCATTATATTTGATGTATTGCTTTCTGTGGCCCATTTATTCTCTTTCTTTCATGTTTTTTTTTTTTTTTATTATTTTCTTCTTGGATTGCCATTTGAGGGATACGGCAACCAGTGTAATAGTCTTCAAGATGACCCAACAGACCTGGGTTTAGATGAATAAAACCATCTTTACATGCTTCCTTCCTGAATGAGTTCAGTGGAAAGGGAGCATGGGACTACTTGCTTATCAGAAGTTATTGTTCTACCCATGTCACGACTAATTTGTCCTACCAAGAGAGACCCAGAATAATTATTCATATTTAATCAGGTGGAGAATGTGACATGGCCTGCTGGATGGTAAGTCATTTTCCATGTTCCATTATCAAAATTTTAAGGAAGCGCCTCCCAGCGCCTAGCCAGCACTCACTAAATGGAACGGCTAGAGTGGTTTGGCTTATAAAATCATAATGGGCCTGCCTGCTTTAATAAACTGAGAACGTGGCTAGAATACAAGAGAGGGAGAGAGAGAGGGAGTAAGAGGGAGAGGGAGAAAATGAAAGATGGAGGAAAGAGGACAAGTAAAATAAGGAGTCTAAATGATGAAAGATAGTTTGAAAAGCAAAAGAGCGGGAGAAAGAGATGAGCTGTTTCGAAAATGAGAGTGAGACAGCAAGAAGATTCAACTGTGGTGAGATCAGCAAATGAAAAACTGATTGAAGACTCTAAAGGACTGAAAGCTTCATTGAAAAAAAAGGAAATGCATTAAAAAACGGCAAAGAGAGAGAAGGCATAGGGTACAAAATGTATGGTCATAAAATTACACATTGGCACATTTGTAAGGAAAGTTAAATGTTAGATATATTTTTACATTATTGAAAAACTAGATATTTGAAATTTATTTTAAATGCAATATTGATTTATAATAATAATTATTATTTTTTTTTAAAAATATGTTTTATAATAATTGCATCCAAAATAAAAGTTTGTGTTAACATAGTATATGTGTGTGCACTGTGTATATTTTTTAATGCATATATAAATACACTCAGATGCATGTATATATTTAAGAAAAATATGTTAATTTATATGTTAAATATATTTATATATGATATAAATTATAAGAATATAAATACATGTAAATATTTTCAAAATATATGCTGTATGTGTGTGTATTTATATATACATAATAAATATACACGATACACATATTAAGTAAACATTTTTTTTTTTTTGTGGATGTGATTATTGATATACAGCACTAACATATTATATATATATATATATATATATATATATATATATATATATATATATATATATATATATATATATATATATATATATATATATATATATAAATGTAATATATATGTATTGTAATAGAATATTTAAAAGTTCAGAATGAAAAACTTGACTAATATCAATGCAACAGTTTGTTAAAATGATGTACTATGTTCTATATGATATGTCAAGGAGGCCTCCAAGGTGGAACATGACAAAAGCTAACACCTAGTAGTATAATACCATGGGACTGAGAGTACTGCATTTGTGGAATGCGCCAGAAGGAGACGGCTGAAAACCAGAGTAAAATAAACAAACACGCAAGGAACAAATGAAATGTCCAACAACGATGAGCGAATAGCAAAAAGAGAGACTACGAGAAAGCACAGAAAAAGAGAGAGCAACTCAGTCTTTGGTTTATAATGAATTTCCTGATGTTGAAGGACTCACCCTGCTCAAGTGGTTGAGGCTTCAGGCCAGTGGCCTTCATCTTGAGCGCTTCCTTAGCAGACATGTCACAGCAGGAGCCTTTATTAGTGTCCTGATCACTATCTGCTTGGTCGCTGTCCCCGTGGCCGCTGTCTCTGAGACTGGCTCGCTCTGGATCTTTAAACGTGGAGCTGCTACAAGTCAGAAAAACAAGACGAAAACAATCAAACGGATTAACCCGGGTAAGGATGCATAGGTTTTTAGTTCTTATCCGAAGAACATTTGTGTGCAGGGGCGTTTAAGACAAATAAAGCTGAGAAAACTGTTAAATAGGCCTTACCTTTGAACAAACTGCTGCCTGTTACCCATGTAATTGGGCTCAGCAGGAAAATTGTCTGTCTGTGAAGGAAAAAGGAAAAGAGTTTACATCTTGCACAACACTGAAATGTGTCCTGGTGTGCAACAGAATCTCCTGGTGAAAGAGATTGATTAATTATTCATAAAAAAGGGGGTGGGAGAGAAGGAAAAATGGAGGGGGCTTTAATCCTTAGATTTGTGCATTTTAATTAGTCAAGGAAACATGCTAATTAAACATCCAAAACACTCAATTGCACATTTGTGAATTTAATGACCTGTTAGATACAAATAAGAGTGGAGGAGCACGGCAGAAAATGGAAAGACGAGGAGGGAGTGTGTTGGTGTAAGAAAAAGAGAGGATGAGTTGTAAAAAGCTTTGCACACTCACCCACACATGCACAACCTTCTTAATCCATCAGGGAACTTCCCATTCACAACTCTTGTTCGTAATAGAAGCTAATTGTATTTACTTTAGACTGACACTAACTGTAAAATAAATACACAGCAATACAGCGAGCAATCTGATCTTTATATTCACTATTTACTGCCTGCACTACAGTGTAGTCTTAATACACATTAATGTCTCATCGAGAGCTTATTTTATAGCAATATATATTATTTAATACCTTTTTTGCAGATTTATATTATTTATATTGCATGTATACATAAGAGAGAGAAATTGATATATCTATTTTCCTCTCTGTTTTTATGTCTGGTTTGATTTTGTGTGTGTATGAACACTTTGCCTATATTGTATGTATGAAAAAAAAAAAAAAAAAAAAAATCAATATAAAAACTTTTATCTTTTTTTTTTCTTGGTGGGAATCCATTACATTTATGATGAGCGATTCTCACAAAAAAACAAAACAAGCCTGTGTCATATATTTATTCAAAATGATCTAAAAATAAGAAATAATTTTTATGTAATATGTAGTAATTCTGTGACATATTATTTGACAATGAATCCCTTTTTTCCCCCAAAATTCCCATTTCCCACCCACCACTGGTGATTCTTACTATTCTCATAATATTAGGGATGTAACGATATCAAAATCTCACGATACAATAATATTGCGATATAAAGTCCACGGTACGATATTTATTGTGGTATTTACAAAAAAAAAAGACAAATGAAGAATTAAAAAAAAAAGAAAATAATACTGTCTCAGTCTAAATTACATTCACACTGGTGTTTTAGGAAACCAAACAAATTAGAATATAATAATAATAACAACAACAATGACAGTAGTAGCCATAATTTTAAACAATTGCACTGTAAAATAAATGAAAATTAATATTTCATAGGTATATTATTTTTGCTTTACACTACAGTAGGGAAATTACAATAATTATTTCCTAATTTCTACACTTCAAAGAGATATTTTGAATTTGGACTGCATTTAAACTGCTAACTGTCAGCAATTCATACCACACTTTTAAGCTTTTATTTTGAAGGAAAACTCCAGCTTCAGAGAAATCAGGCTTACAAAAACAAAAACGTGTCTCACTACAAATCTAGTGAAATGCTGTAATCATCTGCCATGGGAATAAAGCATAACTAGTAGCATTACTGTAATACAATAATTTTACAAAAATGGTAATTAGTACCAGTTAAAAGTTTTGTAAAAGTATTGTATTACATTACATTATTATTATATTAAATTATTCTATTATGATAAAAATTATATTTAAATATTGATTATTTTTATTTAAATCATATTAAATCAGAATTTGTTTTTAAAAATTCACATACAGTTATCTTGAGATTTTTGCCTACTCTTACACAGTAAGCATATTTACTTCATCTTGGATGACTTTGCATATCTGATCATTATATGAAAAAAAGAATATGTCTCAACTTCTACTAATCAGTTCTGCCAAACAACAACAAAGCTGAGTAATAAGAAACACTTTATTGAGTAGCCTAAACTTCACCGGTTTGTCATTCTTTCCAGATTTATATAAACTGGATTTCTCTCAGTGTTTCTCTCTCTTCAATGGCTGACAATGACCGAAGAACCGATAACCCCTCTCTCATCTCTCTCCTATAGGTTTCAATTACTCAACTCAATGTACCATCAATGTTGCCACAATGTGTTTGCGCACCAACTCAGAGTCAATACGGAGTGGAACAGAAGAGAATCTGGACTCAGCTGTGGTCCAGACAATATTGACACGGCTAAATGCGAGACCGAGGGAGACTAATGCATTGGCTCATTTCTCTTCTCCCTCCCTTCCACATCCACTCTCTCTCTCTACACCATCATAAACCCTCTCAGACATCTTGATGGTACAGTAATGCAGTGCAGAAATGTTCTTTATTACTAACATACGCTTTTATGCCTGACATTACCACACGTACTCGGTGTATCAAAGTGTTATCACACCTGTTGTTTCAAAGACATTTGAAAGATACAACCAGGAAAATCTAGGTCTTTTAGATAAAAAGAAAACTGTTATATAATCAAATTACGAGAGCAATGTTTATCTTTTCAATTTTCTTTTTTTGCTTCTGAAACCTTGCACCATAAAACAATATATGGAGATTTGCTAGAAAGAGATATAATATTTTTCTTCAATGCACCGGTGGACTTCAAAAGGAGATATCTGAATGGTACGTGATGGATGAAATGATGAAACGAGACGGTAAAGTCACAGCAGGAGGGGATTGTGGGATTGTGTGAAAGGTCACGTAGGCCTCCCTTTACCCTCGTGACCTTTATAAAGCTTTGTTGAGACTCTCTAGCGCGGTACGGAGCATGTCTTTTAAGCGCAGCCACAGATAAAAAGCACAGATGCAGAAGCCGAATCAAAGGCTAAATCAGCGATTGGAACAGCTAAAGTTGTAATTGTCATGACTCTTTTGAAAATTCAAGGTGAACTCTGGTTCTGTAACTTTAGTTTCTGAGGAAAAAAAGTGTAGAATGGTTTCTTTAGCACAAGGGTCAGGGGACGAATCAACTATTTTCACAGTGTTGATGCATGTAGCTGCAGCATTTAGAGGTAAAAAAAGGAGCAAATTTAGTATCACACAGTAAATTCAACTAGCTCTACATCCAATTTCCCAGAATGCAAAAATCATGCATTTTGCAGGGGTTCCAGAATTGAGGAAGATGGTTCCTTTTGACAGTAGCGTCTGTGTGCCCTTGGAAGTGACAGGAATCACATGAATACGACCTCTAAGCGTCTACATTTTAAAAGGTTGATAAGAGCACTTTCCCGGGAAGTGTTTTACAACATCCTGCCTGTATGCAAACTGCCCCTGGAGAGAACGTCTGAGCGAGAGAGTGAGAAGGATAGTGCCGGTCTGAATCAAGATTTATGAGGCTTTTCTGAGATTACGCAAGCTGTGTCCGCTGAAACACTGGGTCATGCACGAGTCAATGCGGCCTGCTTATTTATCTTTTCTTCTTCTACCATGTGTCTTTAGCGAAAACTTCAGAAGCATCCAACCTGCAAATATCCACAATCAGGAAAAACACAACACAATCTTGCAGGCTGGCGTCCAAAGTCGAATTCTCGTTCCAATGGTGTTGCTGTGAGGCGTTATAAATAAAGGCTTTGTATCAACAACTAAAAGCTAATAAAAAGTACATTACAGCAGTACGGATCACATATTCTCTTGCCAATTAGCACACAGTCATTTTTTACAAGTCTGGCTCCTGGTTTTAATGAGACGTGGACGGCATCAGGTAGCCATCGGGTGACTTTAATAAATAATGCTGCACTGCGTTTTTGCTGTTTTCACATCTAGTCCAGCTGTTACATGCTACAGGCTAGCAGACAGCTAATGACCTACACTACTTATTGCCGTTACTAAACTTGCGCTTGTTTTAATTGAGTGTTTAAATCCTAATTGAGGGCACTGGACCATCATTTGTGCTACTGCATCAATCGAGTATTAACAACATGCTTAGCTTCCATCTGCATGTTTTCATCTGGTGCCATTAGCAAAAACGCTTAGTACTTCAGACTTTCCATGACTGATTTCTAGATTTGGCTGATTTCTAACTTCTTTTATGCTCTAAACTTTAACATAGACTTTTCAAAAATGCCAGATGCTTCTTTATTGACAGAGACAAAGGCTAACTGCTAACTCTTACTTCTACATTTATACCTTTCAAAGAAAACATCACAGCTTGTAATTCTGAAAAAATAAAAAAAATAAAAAATAAAATAAAAAAATAAATAAATAAACACTTTTGTACAGATAAACCAAGTATAATACTGCTCAAGTTTTCATTTCCTTCTTTCATTGCATTTTCTTTTAATTTCTTTCCAGTTTTCAGGCCCCGTCACAACAAAATATTATGTGATTAGAAATTATAATAATGAAAAAGATGAAAACCCCTGACATAACTCCCTAAAATTAAATAATAATACAAATAATATTAAAATGTAAAAGCATTCTTAAAATAGCATAATTTAATTAAACACATGCACATAGAAAATGTATATAATTATAATTAAATATAAATAAATATAAATAGATAATTAAATATAATTTATTCTATGCCATGCATTTCATCATTATATTAAATAATAATAATAATAATAATAATAATAATAATAATAATAATAATAATAACACATTTACTTAATTTATAAATACTAATAAAATGTATATGAATCGAACTGTAATCCCCAAGTCTCCCCAAAAAGTTTTATAAGATGTACAGTAGCTAACTTCTGAACATAAACTTTAAATTCCCTTAACAAACCCCCGCTCACAAACACACAGTTGTCATCACAAGCCGCTTCCTTAAAAAGTTTCCTTAAGCTCGCAGTCCAAAGAGAAGCAACAAAACAAGAGGGAATCTGTATGTGTAAGGGAGTGTGTGGGTGAAAAACAGACTCTCTCAAGAGATGGGCAGAAAATGGCTCATCTATTTCAGTGAATCCTCAGTACCCTCTCTGGAGTGTTTTCACGGTGACCAGCCAGATGCCTCCTTTCAATAGAGACAAATGAACAAAAGACAAGCAAACCTGTGTGTGTGCATTAGAAATGTAGAGAGAAATGTAGAGGCACATTCAGTGAAAGGTACAGAAGTGGAGGGAAGATGCCATGAGGGAAAGGAAGGGATGCTTCTGCAGCATAGATGCCCATCTGCCTTTCTAACGTCATTGGAGCTCTCCGGCTTGTGAAATGCATCTGGGTATTCCGGCGTGCCAGATATGTGCCCTCTGCTGTCTGACAACACAAACACGACTCAGAGAAGAGTGTGCAATATGTAGAAAAATTGTCCAGTTTCACCTTGTAAGTCTGCCAAGTGGACAAATATACACAGCTTTTTGACAAACTGTCCACTCTTTGGGATCGTGGCTATATAGTTTTATCATTCAAACTCAGTAGTGTGCAATTACTATTTAATGTACAAGTTAAAAGGTTACACTGAACCCATGCAATGTAAAAGTAAGGGTGTCTGCACTTTGAAACCTTTCAAAATATTATTTTTTTATTCATATTTTGTTGCGCTGTATTTACCACAAAACTTTTATTCTGAGAAAAACAGCTATGAGAAATGCATTAAACTTTGGTAAATGTTACCAAAAGCATGCAAAGATGCAAATGAACCTCAAATATGGCTCACTTCCATCATTTAGATTTATTCATACAAAGTGGAGTCCACATTAACTGTACCTCAGAAGAAAACTTTCTCAGCAACTAAACAAACTAAACTCTGACTGCAAACAGACTCGGGTCCAACAGCTCCCTAATTGAGTGTAAAACAGCCATCTGACATGACGGGCTATTGAGAATCAAAGGTTTCAAGGGCAAACAGGGTTTTTTGCATCTGTTCGTTTGGCTGTTTGAACACCAGGCCCCTGGGTAGAATAGCATTTGTGAAATGTACACAATAAAGCTTCATAAACAAAGAGCGATCAATGTTTACAACTACATAACAAACAAGACCAGGACAAGTTACCCCTGTGCGTGCCGAGCCGAATCAAATGAATAAGAGAACAATCGGACTCTCAAGCGATGTAATCATTATAGGGGGAGAGACAAAAATAGCCTACTCGATGGCACAAGCATTGATTAGGTCATTTCTGTAGTGCATTACCAAGTGATCAAATTCAATTAGCCAGTCATGTGTTTTCCTGTGGTTACTGAGCCTATCAATCGTCTAGCCCTAACGAACCAAATGCCATCGCCGCTCAATTCCTGCTCCCAGCCCCAGACCCCCAGTTAAAAGTTTTGAAAAATTAATTGCTGCCTTTGAAATTAACACCACATGACTCTAGATGTTTGTGGTCAGAGTTATATTCATCGAGATTAATTACAGGGAGCCCAACAGACACCACAGGTCATCCGTTTTTATCTAAGCCTGGATTTGACAGGAAGCTTTTAAATATAATAGCCACGACACACCGCTTTCTGTTGTTTAAGGGTTTAAGCAGCGCTGATGTGCAAGCACACACTAGATAAATCGCCATTAAGGCTGAAGTCTAATCTGTGTATGTTCCAAATGTCCATGCAAGATGCTAGTTCTGAGTGATATCATTGTCCTAAAATGATCCCAGACAGGAACACAACAGCCATCGTCACCTTTAAAAATCTCTTTATGTTTTGTTTTGTTTGGCCACAATACAATAATAAAAATAAAAATAATTTGTCATTCTGTCGCTTTTAAAATCGATTTAATGGCCACCTGCATTTCAGTTGGAACTATTGTATAAATGTTATGTCACTGAATTAATATTAATAAGCAAAGCTAATAAAAAATATATTATGTCTCCCCTTAGACACTTTTGTGATCATAGCCTCTCCAAAAAAAAAAAAAGCTATTTTAATGCTTGAATAAGAATAATTAATGCTAAAATCTAAACACAGATCTGCATTACATTTTTACATGTCTGTTCTTTTGTGTCTTGAATGCATGAAATCCTTTCTGAGAGCAATTACTGCGATTTCCAATTCCAGTGCTCGTCGCAACTACAGATCAAGCGATTTGAGCCACAAAAGAATCCCTTATGCATATTTAAGCCTTAGTGTATCTCAGTGGCAATACCCGCATCTAGTCACTATTTCTTTTCACAAATCCCGATTTCAAAAATGAGAGGGAGATTACAGTAATACCGGGTGGGATTATAAGAGCTTCAGGGCAGTCCTGCTTCTATCTCCCAACTCTCTGTGTCCGGCCGACACGGCTGCAGTCTGTGGCAACTGTCATACAGACCAGATAAGACCCAATTCTCTCTTTGGAAAAAGAAAAACACAAAACCAAAAATAATAACGATAAAAGAAAAAAAAAAAAATACTGTCCCTTTCCTTTTCTAGTACAATTAGAGAAAAAAAAAAAAAAGAAGAAGAAATGCACATTGCAACTTGTGTTTTGCATTATTAAAACCTCTCAGGTTTGTTGAATATGAAAAGCAAAAGGCTTTCTGACATTCAACCCGTCCTTACAGCTCTGGTCACAGTTCTTAAAACAAGTGAAGTGGAAAATACATTTCTTAAGCTCATTATGTAAAAAAAAAAAAAATATATTATATATATATATATATATAAATATTATATATTATATATATTAAAATATATATATATATTATATATATATATATAGATATATATATCGATATAACACCAGGGTGAGACCTGGAGAGAGAGAGAGAGAGAGAGAGAGACAGACAGCGAAGTGGCTTGACTTTCCAGTTAAGCACATTAGAGGTGTGATACAAGGGATAACTTCTCTGAGTTGAAACATGGTGGATGGTTTAACCATTCTGAAGCTCTAGGGAGCAAGACTTGTGAAAGAGAGAGCAAAAGGTTTGGGGGTCTTTCTAGGAAATCGGTGGCTTTTGCAATTGCAAGAATATCTACTGTATATGAAACTATAATATTCTTTCCAAAATATGATGTGCTTAAGTGTTAAGAAATTGCTTTGTGCCACTTCATACTAAACTATATATACTGTATAGTTTCACCAGTTGTTAAGGTAAGCAGTCAGACAGACAGACATACAGACAGACAGATAGATATATAGACAGATAGAGAATAAAGACAAAATAAAGACCATGTTATAATATATATATATACGAATGCCACACATATTGTAGACTGACCCTTGGAAGGGCAAAAAGAACAAAGGGAAAGAGAGGAACAGATGGAGATAAAGAATCAGATTGCTTCTTATCAAAGATGGGAAAATGTGTGAGGAGAAAAAAAAAAAAAAAATCTTGTTCAAAACTAATTTGTTCAAATATGTGCACCTCTTATCCCTGTATTATTCCCTTTCAAGTAGTGAGCCCTGCGGTTCGGCCAAAATGTGCCCTGCGATTTCACCGACAGCTTAACAACCTCACTTCCCACGTTGCACTGCATGTTTTACTTGTGCAGAAATCTCCTACATAATTTGATTTCGTTTGGATGAAGTGTGTGGGACTAATTAGAATTTCAAAAAGGTGTTACATGGAAGAGAACCCCGGATGAGCATCAAACAGCATGACAGTTAATCCTTATCTGAACCCTGTAGTTTGGAAAAAGGCTAAGTGGTTTCAAAAAAAGCAAACATGATACTGAAAGAGATAATGTAAGTATATTAGAAATAGAACCATCCGCAAATGGACTGCGCACTAATTAAGAGCGGTTCTGGGTGTATGATGCCAACTCTTGAATGTGTTTCTTGAGTGGAAGGGTGTTAAAAGTTTCCGCTGGCGGCTCTGAGGTACCGCTTTGGAAATGTCAAGCACACTTCTGCTTCAGTGAATGTGAAAACAAACAAACACATGTGCAATCTGCTCACTCTCATTGGATAAGGTCACCCGTTGGGTTCACGGCTGGAGCAGTGCTGTCAGGGGTCGGTCAGAGTGCAGGGTGTTTCGACTCAGCACAGCTCCATGCTGAGGATACAGAGCTACGGCACATGTTTCTCTGTTACCAAATGCAGCGGCGTGTAATTGATTTGTTAATCATCCGAGGTCGCTCCTGAAAGCCCAGAGCCTCACACAAAAGACTCCTGCATTCCTCCTGATTCTCCTCCACTGGTGGTCCAGACCTCCCCGAGGACACCTCGCAGAAGAGCGCAAAGCTTTTAAAGCACTTTAAAAACAAACAAATGCCAAAGATCTGGTCCACTGCGGCCTCTTACATTCATAAACATCGACACACTTAAAATCCAACAAAATGCTGTGCTTAGCAGTCTTTCCATGGCTATTCAAATGATCAATTGTTCTTACTTGTTTTGAAGATTATTTCTTTATTTTTATTTAGGAAATGTATGAGAAGCCAAATAATCCAACTGAATCATGCACTAAAGTTTTTTTTTTTTTCCATCTTAAAATAAATTCCTGCAAACATAATGTATGACTTAATGCATTCTCAGCAAAAAATCGAACTCATACCTGTTTGAGCTACTAGCTAGAGGGAGGAGATGGACTAGATGTGACATTTAAAAGAAAGAGAACAACAAATATGACAACCCTAGTACAAAAATTGCAAAGAAATGAAACATATATCAAGAAGGCAATAAAGATAAATATAGCAAAGAAGAATTTGAACATTAAGAAGCACAAGGTGGAGACTGCAGTGTTAGAACAGGAAAATCAATACACTCAGATCTTCCCAAGCTTCTTAGCAGCTAGCTATATCAACCTGCTTCATCCCAAACATATCTCCTCATTAAAGACAATGAGGAATGACAAGAAAACGAGATTGAGAGACAAACTGTAACCTAAGCCCTACAAGCGCTCAACTTGTACATCAAACTTTTACAGCTCATGTTGGTGAGAAGTGCACAAAGCAATTCTCCATGTTGCTGGAGCCTCCGTTATTAGTTTTTCCACTTTACGCAACGGAGGCCTTTTGAAAATTTCAAGCCAAACCACAAAACACATCCAACTAGACGTCGGCCCTCGATATCGGTCCTATCTGCTCGCTGTTAAAAGGCTGGAGCTGGGAACTTAAATGGAGCTGTGGTCGGGATTCTCCGGCCTTGACGCAAGAGATTCAATTATCGCTGGATAAGTATCTGAGAGGTTGCATGTGGGAGCACGCTGGAAGTTGGATCCTGAGTTGACCTGAGGTAACGACACTTGGTCGTCTTTCAAGCACAAAACAGATAACGGGCACGCCAAGTAAAACCTATTTAAGCATGATAACCCCTCGGCCAATAGCCTTACAGCTCTCACCAATAGGGTTAACTCTGCTAAAGAAGGTGTTAAAACTAGTGTGCAGCAGGTCAAAGACCTCTTAATCTTTCCTTAGAAAACACCCCATGCAGTTTGCAGACAGTGAGTGCAGCCAAGTCTTGGACCACCTGTTAGTGATTTGGGAGCTGAGGCTATCATCAGCTTTGCCTAAGCCACCTCCAGGTGTCATGTGAGTCATGCTGCTATGTATATATATATATTTTTTGTTGTTGTTGTTGTTGTTGTTGTTGTTTTGTTATTAAATTATTAATATTTATATTAAATTATGTATTTTATAATTTTATATCGTCATAATTTTTATTTATCCATTTACTACTAGAACACAAGATTTTGCTATCCTAAATATACAGTACATAATTATCAGAACATATCAATGAATAAATATTATAACAACGACAACAACAATAGTAATAATAATAATAATAAAAATGCATTGTATTTTACATATAAACTAGAGGTCGACCGATATATCGATCGGCCGATATATCGGGCCGATATTTGTCATTTTTTAATATATCGGCATCGGCCGATATCAGTGTTTAGTAGCGCCGATTTAAATTCAGGCACGTCCGCGGGCAGCCCCGTGTTATTGGTGGAAAGTGCTGCTGTCGCATGTGAAGGACCCCAAGCCAAAACTTTTGGAAATATTCAAACAACAGTCCCGTGAGATAAAGGTAGTCAGAGAATTTCACTCTGTAAATGAGGTGGAGTAGGTGGCAGCTCGCACAAACACTGCAGCTTGATTGAGGGCTACGTTACTTTGCCCCGCTCACAGACAGCACCGTGCTCGGAGAGACAGCTGTCCTGGAGCAGCCAAGAATGGTGAATGACATTTGTTCGGAAGCATGGTTTGATGCAGACAATAGCGAGGTTTCCATCCAACTCATTTGCATTTAGGGATGTCAATATTTGATCATTTCCTTGTTTTCTGATCGATCGTCGTTTAAATAATTAATAACCTTAATGCTGCAAAAAAAATGCGTCTGCAGCGGTATTATTATTATGTGCAAAAGCCACTCGGAAAAACAAGCTTTCTCACCCAAATTAAAGGGGTTTTAGTCTGAATAAAATGCTAGTAGCAGGACTGTAAAATGAATAGATGTGATTATGATGATTTGATAAAATGAAGGGAGCGCGCTGTACGTTTCAGATCATTTTACTTTGTTGACTGTTTTCCGTCAAGGAGACCGCTGAATGCGCCTCTTTAAATGGTTTCGTGGTGCTCGTTGTTGTATTTTAAAACGCAATTGCAATGTTTTCAAATGACACTATATAGTATTAAAAATAAAATTATCCCAAATGCAACTGTGGCGCGTGTGGCTGTGCTGCGCAGTCAGTGAACCGTTTTTTTTGACATTAAACCTTTTATGCGAGTATGACCAGTACTTTATTTGATCCTGTACTGCAAAAAATTTCGATTTTGAATTTTTGCGTTCCGGTAATGTTAGGCCTATTTGTTTTAAAATAAAAACCTGCATTTACAGTGCATTAGATCGTGACAGTGCATGCGTGCGTGCAGACGAGGACGAGCGAGCGAACGCGGGTTTGCCTAGATGTATTTGGAGGTTGTTGCTCACGTCTCGTTCTGTACATATCCAAATGTTTCCATATTCGCAATGTATCTGAATGTTAAACTATAATATATATATTTTTTTAATGTAAACTAGACAGAAAATATCATCCTCTTCACATGAGAAAAAATGTCCTTGGCATAACAGCAGAGTGGACCGGTATACTACGGTCTATTTTAAACTGACCAGTGTAACCTTTTATATGTTTAGTTGAGTACACTATATTAAAAAAAAAAACACACCGATATAAAAATTAAATTAGAATGCACTTTAGATGTTCTGTGTCATTTATACCTAACACAAATGTGGCTGGTTGCTATTATTTATTTTTTATATCTTTTATTTTTTTAATATTTCCAGTTTAATTGATTTTTTTTTTTTTTTATAAAATTGTATTTATTTTTATTTAAATGTATATTTAAGTTTACATTTATGTTCCAACAAAATTGAAAAATTCTGCTTGATAGATGCTCTAAAACTTTTATGTAAATTATTGACTTTATTTATATATATATATATATATATATATATATATATATATATATAATATATATATATATATATATATATATATATATATATAAACCTGTGTTATATTTAATACTTGGTCAGTTTATTGATTTGTTTGGTTAACTTTGGATATATTTTTTATTTTTAATACCGTGCTTTTAATACCGCATTTTTAAAATTAAGATTCGAGAGATGGTTCAAGTCAGTGCTCAATAAATGATGATAAGTTTAGAAATGTTGTGCATCCACTTATTAGTGTGACATTTTAGCATGTAAATAAAGGGGAAAACTTCAAGATATCGTCCCTAAAAATCGGCAGCAAATATCGGCCGTCGGCTGACCCTGACCTCTAAACATCGGCATCGGCTATAGAAAAACCCATATCGGTCGATCTCTAATATAAACACATTTAATTAATAACACAAAATTTTATATGTAATACTAAATTCTATAATATTATATACTGTTTTATGATAACAAAAGATTTGTACTAGATTTCTGTCAACAAAGGTCAATAAACATTTATTTTGCTCTCCTAAAAATGCATGTTTATCAAAAAATTTTCAGAATGCAAAGTATCTGTTTAGAACTAGTGATCTTAAACGTGTGTGTGTATTAAGAAACCTTATGCACTTATCGGGAAGTCCGATGTGAATGAACGAACGAACCTGATCTCTGCAGAACAAATGATGGATTATTTATGTGCAACCCTCTCAGAGGTCTGAATGCTGAAAATACTAATGCATCAAGGAGCAGTGATGAGTATATGAGCTGCCTCTCATCTCTCATATGAGCATGCTTTTATGATGAGCAAAGATATTGTTAATGGAAGCTTTATTTTTTTCTTCAAAGAAGATAAGAAATTTAAAACGGGATGTCTATGGACTGTTTGTGTTGGTATCACCGAACCGCATCTGTGACATGTACAGCCTCGGGGGAATGAAATATCGCTTTTCTCCTCCCCTTCTCCCTAAAATTCCTAACACAGCAGTTCACACACTTTCTCAAAATAGAGGCTGTTTCACGCCAAACCGCTTCCTGCCATCACGCTGGAACAATCTCCACAGACCGTCAGGCCGGCATGTGAAAATGCTTTTAAAATGTATTAAATAACAAGGTTTGAAAACAAAGTACACTCAATTCAGAGTATGTTATGTCCAACACAGAGCTTAAAAGCAGAGCAGCAGAAGCAGTTTCATCTCTGATCATCTCCTGAAGGCTCCCAGTGAACAGCGAAAGATTTATTAGTAGAAGTTTAGATAGAAATGAGAAACAAGAGACTGTGTGTTGCTGTTGACCTCAAAAACATTAATGATTTTTTTTTGTTTTTTACACACTTAAACTTGCAAATTACATTCTGCCACAAAGACTATTGATAGAACAAAGACTATTTTTTTTTTTAATGTGAGTGCAACTTATGCTTGCAAAAGTTGCTGACACATTTCAAACTGGTTGCTAGTGTTTTTTTGGTACAGTAATATTCAGATGGTTGCTAGGGTGGTCTGGGTGATTGTTAGGGTTTTACTGTAGGTGGTCACATTCATGCCGAGATGCAGTTCTCAGGGTAAGGTGTCTGTTCAATCCCTAAGCATGAATGATAGCATGAGCCCTAGAGCAAGCAGCACTAATTACAAAACACCAAACTAGGTAGAGCATTTTGCGATGCATAATGAAAGGAGGGCGGTTAACCATATCCACTCCTGGAGCATTTTGGAAACAAGCTAAGCAAATGAGTTTCAGATCTCTTCCCAAATTAGTTTACAGCATACCACTTCAAAACAAACGCTTTTTCTTACAAACACATGATATAATCTATACCAGACCAAAGATCAGGTAAAGTGGTTCCCACGAGCCAGGCGTAGAATCCAGAAACCGTGGGACCAGACTCCATTAGACTCCATTCATTAGCGCCGCAGCCTTCCTCTGCAATCCGAAATGCTTTGATAAAGATTAAAATGTTGCCAACTGACTCAACAGAGAAACAGAGCCTTGAATTTAGGTCACGGGGAGATGATAAACAATTCATAAGCGAAGCCCAAAATTAAATATATAATATGATTCAATATAGTAATGAAAGAAAGCATTGTTAAGCTGCTAGACTGCTCTCCAAACAACTCCAGAAAGAGATGCCACACACACAAAAACATAAAAGCCTGAGCACAGCGCTCAGAACAATTGTCTTTCACTCCAAGGTGACTCGTTCTCTCTCCATTTCCATTTCTCTCAGGGTCAGCTATGTGCATCTCTCTTTATGCGTGCGTATAAATTGAGAAAAGCGAGGTTTGCTTAATGCAATGCTGTCAGAACGTCCCGTAGCAGCCCTGTCCGCTGTGCATTAAGAACCTGTCAGCCAGAGTATGGAATTAATCAGCAAACCCCTGAAGAAACAATTGCATAATTTAAAGCTATAAACTCGGCCGACCTTGCCTTCAAACGCGCTTAAATTTCCACCTTCAAACGGGAGATTGAGGGAGTCAATAGAATTCTCTCTCCTTTCAGCCCTCCAATCTTTTCTTCCTATGAAGAGGAATGATTTACTGCTCCTCCTGCCTTCCCAACAATTCTGAATAAAATTCCATACGAGTTCTTTTTTTTTGTTTTGGTTTGAAAGTGACCTCTGCTTTGGCTTCGCTATACCTTTTTGTTTGTTATGAAAATACTGACTCCTGCCTCGGATTCCTCGGAATGGTGGCGTTAAGGGTGGGATTCTGTCTCGAATACATCTTTTTTCACAACTTGTCGTTTAGTCATTCTCATGTCTGATCAATTTTGTCAGAATTAAATCCATTTAGGGCTGCAATTATGCTCAGTAATTAAGACAAGGCAGACTTTTGACTATCAGCATAAATTTCAATACCATTATAGGAGCTTGTATAAATTATCGTGCAGTGTTATGTTCTGCAGACAGCACTAAAGGAATTAAACCTGTTGGCTTTTCTTATGCTCCAATTTTCTATCCATCCAGAAATAAAACTACTGTATATAGATATGCTCGAGGAACGAGATGGAAAACTTTAGTGCAAGCCAGGACATTTGTGGATCTTGCAAAACATTTGTATTAAGATATGAACAACAACATTTTAACCTATAAAATGATATTTTAGAATTGTTTTAAATTTTTTCCATTTCAAGTCAATTATGTTTTTCACAATATCCTCTTTTGTGTTTCACAGAAGAAGGAATGTCATAAGCGTGACTAAATTCCGAGAGAATTTCCTTTTTTTTTTTGGGTGAACTATCCCTTTAAAAACACCGAGCCGGAAAGGCATTCACATCGCTGAGCCCTGCATATTCACTGACCTTAGATCCGGCTCAGAATGGAGGCAACGGATTTCGAGAGCATCACTTCATTTATTAACAAATCAATTGACGGAAAGGTGTGAAGATTGCTATGGTGACAAGATAATCTAATCATCAGAAATTTGGATTTGGTCGTCAGCAACATGAGCCTTTGCACCTCTGATGTGAAATGACAAGAGCATAGAGAGAGCATGTACGAGAAAGCGAGGCTGCAATTATAAGCTCTGAGTGTGTTAGTGGTCTTTTAGAAAACAACTCTCTGACTGGCCCGGGCAGTTATGAACCTCTCACTCTTTGTAACAATCAATCGTGCAGAGACTGTGGATTGATTTAACTTTAAAAGGGCGCCAAGAATGATGGAGAGATGGTGCATCCTTCAAGGCGCATTCATTTTGTTATTTGCTTGTAACGTGAGCATGTTCTGATATACTGTTTTTGCAAATATAAGTGGATAGCTATACAGTAATCTTCAGTCCGGTGTTTAAGTGCTGTGATACAATACAGAAACTTGTGTGAGGCATTGATTTACAATCTACTCTCAGAAACCTTGCAACCTCTACTGTATGAAAACTGACGAACAATCAACATTATCTGCATGATTTCTGACTTCTCTATAAAAGTAAATGCTTCATAATATGCCAGCATCTTATACTATTTCTGTGCTGATTAAATAAAACAATGAAAAAATCAATCCAAGCATCTATTCAAGAGGTTTTGGTTCAAGTTGGACACCTTCATATTTTCTCAACAAAGTAAGGAAAAAAATAAAAAGCAAGGAAAATGCTGGCAATTATAACGGATGCTTTATCAATATATATTTTATCATTACTCTGCTGCTACCAAGAATGATAGGAAACTGGTCACAACAAAACCTAGTAAAATATATATATATATATATATATAAATCAATCTTATATATATAATATATATATATATAATATATATAATGATGTTCTTCTTGTTAAAAGCGCACTGGTGTTCTAGAATAAATTGAAAAAAAAAAAAAAATCCTGCTATTGGATATATTTTTATGGAAAGGCAGAACTTTCCTATATTTACAGCCACCATAATGAGCATTACAGTTTCTCCCATTCATTTTCCTATGAGTAGTGTCACCTGTCACCTTATACATAGGTCTTACCGTATGTCTCTGTATGAATGCTGCATTATTGAACTCAAGCATACAGAAAAGGACATCGCCCTCACAGACAGAGAGGAAAACAAAACAAATAGACAGAAGAAAGGAACCATAAACAGATAGAAGGTTTTTGCCAGTCAAGCATTTTCCCACTCTATTTACTAGGATTAAGAAAAACAAACAGAAATAAAAACCCCATAAAAACCGCCAGCCATTTTCTTTGGGTGCTGACAGCCCTCAGCCCATCAGTGCAGGTGAAAAGATGTAACTGTAGACAGATAAGACTGTGTACAAAACATGAGTGCTGACAAGCTCACTCATTAAACTTGACCGGGCCACATATGCGGGGTTTATGTTACCAGCTGGCCCTGTCACATGGCAATCCGATATCTCGAAAGAGAGCCTTCTTCCTTCGCACAACACCTCACTGGAAAGACAGGCCTAGAGCTATCTTTAGGTATTTCACTAAAGCGTGAGGAATAAGAGGTGTGAGGAGTATGAAGAACTTGTTCGAACATCACCCTGAGGCGGACAAGAACTGTGCAAATTTACTGTTTATGCTAGCGGGAATTCTTTAATTACTATTTTCTTTGACAACATTAATGGCATCAGGATGTTGCAACCGACAACATGTCTGTTGGATATTTACAAAGAGTTCCGCAAATCGTAAAATGACATGATGCAAGAAAAAGGAGACCGTTAAGAAGTGGAAAGTGGATCTCTCTTTACTTTCCAGAGAAAAAAACAAAAAAAGACCACAAATCCCATTGTGAAAAAGTACCTAAGAACACATCTGTCGAACGAAAAGAAAAAAGATCTGTCGATTGGACAACTGCCAACACTTAATAAAACATGTTCCACATCGTTTGACACTGAAACAAGATGCCGTTTTTATCGTTACCTATTCCCAGATGTGTGCTTTGTGAATTTTAATGCTAATGTATGAACTTTGTCTTTTGACGAAAAATAAAAATAAAATAAATAAAGGAAAGCAAACAAACACAGCCTTAAGTGGATACTGCCATTTAAACAGTTTAGCAGAAGCAGCCCCATGGGAGGTATACCAAGAACCCTTCAGGGTCTAGAGTGGCCCTGTAGGGGAACTGACGCAATCTGCAAATAATACTAGGAGAGATGGTGCTTGAAAGCACAGCTTGTGATTGAACAATGCTCCACGATTTCTGCCACATAGAGTAAGAACGCAGCAGCGAGCTGTGAGCACTGGCTTCCCTATGGCCAAACACACCGCAACAAACAGCTGTGTGTGTTTTTTCCATGAAGACGCAGAGAAAACGATCTGTTTGCATTGATTAAGAGCAGAATTTGCAGAAGTTGCTGCTGTTTTCTTTGGCTACAAAGTTTAAAATCGACAACCGCAATTACTAACAGGTGCAACTTTCGGTTTGCCTGTTCATACAAAAGCTTACAGTAGTTGTGAGAAATTGGCTCTTAATCACTAACCATGCACAAATTTGTACGTGATATCTGAATGCAAATGCTTTCAAGAACAAACATTTTATCAGTAACGTTTGTATTAAAATTTTATTTTAAATTGTAGGACAACTGAAACCACACATATGCAAAATCATGCATCTTTAGAGAGCATCATATATTTGCTGAGAGTGGTGAAAGACTAAAGGAAAGACCTTATATGGAGATGGTTTGGGTTTGGTGTTTTATGCAAATTAATAACATTGTGCACACAGTCGCTCATTTAGAATATTATTCGCTTGTTAATATTAGAACTTGTTTAAGAACAAATGAATGTGTGTATGAAAGAACTTTTAATGTGACTATATTTACGAGTAATCAACACAATTATTAGTAATTGAAAAAAAAAAAAAAAACAACAACGAATAGCCAAAGTCAAATTCTTTTTCTATTTGTGCTATAAATATGAACATCAACTGTAATAAGTATCAAAGATGGCAACTCTTAAAAACTCAATGTCTTTTCACAATTAACACATTAATGAGTCCAATCAAGAAACTTATTTTAACTTTACCTGGCATCTTTAAAATATGGGATTCATCCGCAAGATGCAAAAAAGCAGTGCTAGGTAGTACAAAAGAAAAAACAGCACAGCATAAAGCAAAAACACTCTAAAACAGGTCTAACAAACCTATTCTGTTACTGTGTGAATGTAATCTTTCACTATCTGTGGATGTGTGAGATTTCATTCAATTCATTAAATCCAGCACAAATTTAGTCCTCGTATTCAATTATTAGTTTTCCTGTCTTGGATTCTTTCATTCTGGCCTTGTAATTTGATTTTGGCTTTGTGTTTAGCAGCCACACTGTTCACACAGCTAGCATTAACTATTTACAAGTTGCTACAGCTTTCAGAGGGAAGGAACAAGGGCAGAGGTCAACCATTTGACACGTGTAACCTAGCAGATTTCTAGCTTAGCGTCTGCATCATTTAAACATGCAGATGATGTCTTCGTTTCTAATTAAAGAGCAGTTGTCTTATTGAGTGTCTCGTCTCAAAAACTAAGCGCCACATGGCTAAAAAGGCTAGCTGGCAATCAGTGCCAGAGAAAAAGAGAGAGAGGAGTGTACACACAACCATAAGCCATCTGAAATGTGGGCGTCACTCTGCCCGACACCACTGACACAGTCTAAACCATGTTCATCAGGGTTAGCTTATCCCACTATCCAAAACAAACAAGCACATAAGCAACCAAACCTTTGACAGCAACTCCAACGCCAATGCCCTCAAGCATTAGCAAGGCTAGCTTTAGCCACTACTGTTCGCATGGAGGAGCCAGAACAAATATTGACAGGGAGTAACTGGGACTTGTTTCCCAAACACCCCGCCGTGCAATGTCCTTGTGGACAAGGAACGAGAAACATTGGTGTTTACTGTGAAATCAATAGAAAAAAAGAACATTTTGTTGTAGGTATAATTTAAACAAGCACCAAAAGTTTTGATGCTCAATTCCTTAAATTTTTTTACTCCACTATATCCTTCTCTGAGTTGACCAAGCAAATTAGTTTAAGTGCCTCAATGTTTTCTGCCTCAAGGGTCAAATCTTGTGGTCTTATACTGTAACTCTTGCCGGAATATTTCTCCTTTTCACATTCAGAACGAATAGGTTTTAGGGCTTGCTTAAGTAATTAAATAACCCCCGCTCTGTAAACGCATTACTTGCCTGCTGCGCTTCGCAAAAATGACACATTAACTAACATAAACATCTAAAATTATCTGTGCTATACTCTCCTAGATCAGCACTGCTCTTGTCCCAGACACACTTTCAGTTTTCAAATATGGAAATCCATCATACCAATATGAATTATTAAATGTTTAAAATGATGATTAACTAAACCAAGACTGAAATAAACATAAACCATTTCAATATTTATGAGAAGATCATTTCTAAATGTGTTTAAAACTGTCCCACAGCTGTGGCATCATTTTCACCGCAACAAATAAATCCTAAAAATGTTCTCCAAAGATGACGTACTTGTTTAGGAGAAAATATGGTCATTTCCGATCAAGCTGTAATTTTGTCAATTTATGCAAAAAAGTGTGATAATACAGTTTAATTGTCATTTCCACCACAAAAAGCTGTTAAATTATTTGAGACGTGACAGAAATAACTATGGGATATCATTAGTACATTGTTAATAGCTATATTAGAAGTTAAAGAAAATATGAAACATCAGCACTGTAAACTATAGCAGTCTCTCTGGCTCCAAATTCACTGAGATAAGATGTATTTGGTCACATAGAAGGATAGGAAGAAACCCGACAGCCTCTCATATCCGTTCGTTTCTCCAGACCATATGTATCATTCACTCATCCATCCATTCATTCGTCTGCGCATTCAGAGGCACGTCATCAATCTAGCCCAACGACTCCGGCACAATGACTTTCTCAAGATTAATTCCATCGTTCAAGCGGAACTATACAAGGGCGGGGTAAAATTACGAATGCATTTATGAGTTATTAATGGCCTCGGCCCGCTGGTTTCCAAACGGGTCTGGGGTTCCAAACCACGCAGGGCGGACAGAGCTGGGTTATAGAGCTATACAACTCAATAAATAATTCAACGACATTACTTGGATTTCCAGAATTGCCATACATTATACATGCAGTTCAACAAATGTCTCTACTATTATACACATATCTGTACACTTCAACTGTGCAGTAATTAATCACCTAAATGTGTGCCAAAAAACTACAGAGATCTTTTCACCCTCCCTGCTACATTTTTCATGCCAAGGTTTTAACACACTCCAGTGCACCCAAAGAAAATCAGCGACCACGTGAAGGAGGAAGGGAGGGGAGGACAGACAGATGGATTTTTATTTGTTGTTTCTGGCTTCGCGGGATTGATTTTCATCTCCCGAAGAACTGGGCTAATCTCAATCCTTCTTCTAATCTGGATTCAAAGCACTTGAGACCCAAGGCTTCTCCGCAGATGAATAAAAACAAGTGTCTGTTTGTGCAGCATAAATGATTATGCATAGATGAAGGATGAAGAAAATATCCAAAATATGAACACATCCTCTGATAGACCATTTAATAAAGGTGAGGTTTTGTGGTCACATTCTTCCGCTGTTAACATGAAGTGGTATGAGAAATTAAAGACGTTTATTGCGACATTCTGGTCTTGTCTTGTTCTGTTAAATTTGATGATTTATTAATGAGCGAGTAAATATAGCAGAGGATCGTATGAGCTCAGAATACACACACACACACACACACACACACACACACACACACACACACACACACACACACACACACACACACACACACAATAAACAGCCACACAAACAGTGATCACGAGGTAAAGAAAATAAAACCCATGCAACTCTGGAAGGCCTAAAGCTTGAAGAAATCAAACAAACAAAGGCAAGATTTACTGTAGGGTCTCATGTGCACCGTTTAGCCCTGGCAGACAAGTGCTGTTTAGATTTCCCTCGTACACTGCAGAACACATCAATCACGTGTGTATATCAAAACCACCTATCAATAATTCAGCGCAAACACACCATCTGAAAATATGAACAAGACACCAAGGGCAGAAAAAAGAACACATTTAATACGCAAACGCTAAAGGAGGATGAGCTGGGACTGAAAGAAGAGGAAGAACTCCTCTCCGAACTTTTATGATTATCTCTCCTTGATCCCTATTTCTCTCTTTCAGTCTTTTGTCTTTAACTACAAGCCATAAACAAACGCTCTATTTCTCAGGCAGGGAGCTTAAAGGGGGAAATGCATTTCAAAATGTCTAAGCCTCAGTACACAAAACTACACTGAGAGAAGAGAAGAGAAGAGGAGAGAAGAGAAGAGAAGAGAAGAGAAGAGAAGAGGAGAAGAGAAGAGAAGAGAAGAGAAGAGAAGAGAAGAGAAGAGAAGAGAAGAGAAGAGAAGAGAAGGACAAACAATGGGCTGTTACAGCTATCAAGGGGAAATGTTATGACTCAATTTGCAAGCACACACATACGCACACACACATACACACACACTAATACCCCCTCCCACACTGCACACACACACACACACACACACAATGTACCGTATAATGCAGCATGCAAGGACAGGACCATTAGCATGCATGACTGTGCTCTCACTCCTGCTGTCCCACTGCAAAACACACACACACACACACACACACACAGTGCGCGCGAGAGAAAAAGGGCACTAAACAGATTGTCAGACATTGACTCTCTCATGCCTTGCCATTTGACAGTATTTCGCTTCAATTCCCAAAGCAATACATCTAGAACTCATGCAGCAATTTGATTACCTGACAGCCGCTTTTATCGCTCAATTTTGCAAAAACAAGGAGTCAGAAACCCAATCTCTATGAAACACTGGGACTTCACCGCACCACACAACAGCATTATGCCACAAGCACAACTACAGTCCTCATATCAAAGCAGTTACTCTCAACACCATGATTTGTTGTCATCTACTTTCGAGTCCTCTCTTTCTGTTTTTAGGCGCATTTAATGGAAAGAAATAGCTCAGATTGACAATCCCTGGAGAGGCATCACTATTTTCCAGCGGTAAACTCCCTCCAACCGCTGACCTTTATAACTGCAGTGTGTTGCCCCCACTGCCCTCCCACAATTGCTACTCAGGCCTTAATTGTTTTACCTTAAGCGCATCACTTGAGCTCTCTATTTAGGATAAAAACATAAAAAGAAGGATGGAAGCATCAAAAGATGTTAAACAACATGCAGCTTTCACTTCACAAACATCATTCTATAGTCACGCTTACAGAAAGACATAAATTTGATAGCAAACACTGCATGTGCATTCAAATCAAGCCTCATTCACTTTGCTATGTGCTTGCCAGACACTGAAGGCAGACTGTCGCCACCTAGGGGACACTTTTATAGCCAGGAACCCCAACCCTGATGCTCACGGCAGCCATATGAGCCTCTGGCTCGTCCTCACACACATTTCCTCTCTCTAAAACTGAGGTAACAAACAGTTAAAATGTTATTTTCACCTTAAGCTATGATTTTCCCCCCTTGCAAATAAATCCACAACTATATATTAGCTTTTTCTGGCCTCAAATATGCTGTTAAGTATGTTGCAGACATTAGGGTGGATATTAAATGCTCTCTAGACAAAAGAATTAAGAAAATCCCCTGCTACCAGGTTGGAAGGATACCACTGAAGATTTTCTTAAACCTCAATTCACCATTAAGTAATAGATCCGGATGCCTGTGGTGCAATTAAGCATTATTACATCCCTTTATCGAGGAAACTTTTCTCGGCCAATCGAATTACACCCCTCATTCTGTTGTGTTCTCCGAGAGCAGACCGCTCTGGTGCTGTAATTGACCCTGAACCACTTTTCATTTCAGACGTAGGCTATTACTTCAATGGCCAGCTGTTCGCAACCTCTGGATCAGCTACTATAAAACAGCATTAAGGAGCTCCTGGCTGCTGCTGCTGTTGCCACCGGGCCTGATGGGATGCATTTCGAATGCTCTTGTGCAGCTGTGTAGCAAGCACTGGGGACTCTGTGGGTTATATATGTATATATATATATAATTTGTTTATATATACATTTATTTTCAGCTTTCAGGCTACCTCTAGCTTCGATGACAGCACCAGAAC
Organism: Cyprinus carpio; assembly: GCF_018340385.1. Lineage (NCBI taxonomy): Eukaryota > Metazoa > Chordata > Actinopteri > Cypriniformes > Cyprinidae > Cyprinus > Cyprinus carpio. The sequence continues at coordinate 11,701,479 of NC_056607.1, read as the reverse complement.
ACATCGATCGACAGGGACTGGCAAGGGAGGAATTTCTAACATTTTTTATAACCTTTCAACTGGGATTCGCATTTCTATGGCTCTTTTTTAATCTCGCTCTCTCTCTGTGTTTCAGGCCAGGGGAGAGGAGAGCCAGATTGTTTTACGGGCTCAGTAACAGGATAGCAGATCTGCCACTTGCCACACTTCTGCTATAAATTATGGAGAGTATATCCTGTATTGTATGGATCTGTGTAAACACAGAACGCATGTATGTGTCTTGGAGCTTGCTTGTTGAAGGTAGTGAGAGAAAAGGGCATGTATCTATGTAGTAGCTCCTGTGTCTGTGGTTTGATGAGACCTTTGCAGTTATTCTGCTCATTATTAAAGGGCCCAGAATAATGGGCCTCACTCTGACCTATGACCTGCAGCTGGGATGCGATGAATAGTAACGCACATGCTCACACAATCATGGGCAGACACATGCAGCAGCAAACAGACCGATCTAGAGAACGTTATTGACAAGACACTCATGAAAACATGCAAATACAAGTTTAAGCTTATCCACAAAAACACCGGCTCCACACCTCTGAAATCACTCAGATATATATATTTTTTTTAAATTAGCCACAATGCTAATGTGCTCTGGATGGCTGACAGGGTTGTGGGATGAGTTAGTCACCAGTTTAATACTTAAAGTTAGAGGTTTGTTCAAATCTTTAACACTAAATGTGAGAAAAGGCAAAATTAGCATGTGAAAATAAATACATGTATACACTTAAATCATGTTCTTAAGTAGAGATATTACAAAAAATTGATTAAAGGCATTAAGCAAAAAAGAGGTAAATTAATTTTTGCCAGCTATAATCTCAGTCGCTGCACATACACGTGTACCTGATGTACAGAGTTTAAAGAGGTGACTTTAGCCTCATCTAACACGACAGATTTCAAATGACTTTAAACTGGCTTAGCAGCACAGACACACATAAGTTGTCACTGGCTTAACCAAATCGCTCCACACAAAGACGTATTAGCAAGGAATGAGGAAATCTGGGAAAGCTCTTTCTTTCTTTCGTTGAAATGCAGTATGAGTGTTTTTAATAGAGAAAGGATTGTCACAGTGTTTTTGAGTACGAAGGTGAGACAAACCTGCTAAGTAATACGTTTAGGGTGTTACAGTGCCAAGACTGAAAATTGAAATGTTTGAAGTCAAGACAAATTGCATTACATTGGATGTAAATACATTTTCATGTATTTATTTGACCTAGCATTTGATCAATAGCAGAAAAAAAGAACATTAATTCTGTCACTCTAAGAGGCAAACCGTAGGAACCTTACATTCAAAGCGCCACAGGAAACTACATATTGATCGAAGCTCTATTCATTTGCAATATAGTAGCTGGAAATATATTCTAGGCAAGAGCAGCAAATCATCATGGTACGGCCGTTATGAAATAACAAGCCTTTAGGGCTGAACCTGTCAGTGCATCAAATCTCTCCACACCAGAGGTAACATCAAAACAATATCTCCAGAACAGAATTGTATTCCATACTCAATTTCCTCTTAACGCATTACTTGAAACAAAATGAGCAAAGCTAGATTTCAAAAAACGATAGCATGGTGCTTTTCAGCATCTGGCGAAGAGTGGAGAACGACTCGTGTTTCATATTATCACCACTTGTGATCCCCTTCTTCCCCCCGCATGCTATGATTCACTGGCTGCTTTGTATGCACACACATCTACTCATCCATTCTTGTATTGACCTAGTGAGACAGAGCAGGATGAGAGGGGGATGGAGGGTAATAAGGAAGGAGAATATAAGTTGTCGTTCCTACCTGTATTATTGACATCCTGTTCACTGGCGTCTCGGTGGTGTTCGTAACAGGTCCCGTGAAGCTGGTGTGACAGCCAACGTGACCTTGAGGAACACTGAGGTTGTTGGCAGTGGGTTTGAGGTACATGACCTCTGACCTAGGAGAGCTGAGGGGCAGACGAGTTTGGTAGTCGAAGTACATGGGAGAGGTGGCAAGGGAGGGACTGCTGACAACGTTCATCACGTTCATGGTGTCCCGCTCCTCCACTTCGCTCTGCACCAGCATGATGTCATTCTTGTTGATTTTCTTCTTCTTGCCCTTGCCAAGTTGCGGGTGAGTGTACTCTGCGATCCGACAGTTGTATGTGCGGATCTCCTTGTTTTCCCGTTTACACTTGACTGCTATGGTGATCATGGCAGCAAGGAGCATAATTGAGATGATACTCAGGGTAACTATTAGCGGGAGCGACATGTCCCAGTTATGGTGTTCTGCGTTGATGCGCGGTTCACCCTCTGGTAAGGGCCCGGAGTAGGCTTTGACGATAAGTTTTGCCATGGCGGACAGTGGTGGCTTGCCATGGTCAGTCACCTTGATGATGAGTTCCACAACAGGTGCCACCTCCTCCCACAGTGGCTGGGCCGTCCGTACCTCACCCGTCACCGAATCAATCTCGAACAAGTGTTCCTCATTGCCATCTGAGATCTCGTAGGTGAGGCGACCACTCTCACCAAAATCATTGTCCACCGCTCTCACGGTGGTGATAATATGTCCGACTCCCACGTTCCGAGGCACATGGATCTCAGCAGTGTCATTCTGAAGTAACGGAAGGACAATGACAGGAATGTTATCATTAACATCCAGCACGCTGACACGGACAGTGGTGTTGCTCTCCAGGTGAGGGTTACCTGAATCCTTTGCCTGGACCTTGAAGTCAAAATACTTGGTTTGTTCATAGTTGAAACTCCTCAGGGCATAAATTGCACCATCAGTGGGTTTGATGTTAACATATGTAGTGATAGACTCCTCGCTTACATTCGAAGGAAGGAGGGAATAGGATACAGTACCATTTTGGCCCAAATCTGGGTCATGAGCAAGAACAGAACCCAGGTATTCCCCTGGGATGTTGTTTTCTGGCACCTGGAGAAGATAGACCATTTTTGTGAAGCGGGGTGCATTGTCATTTTCATCTAAGATCTTAACAGTGAAAGACTTTGTTGAGTTCAGGGGTGGGTTGCCATTGTCTTTGGCCACAATAGTGATGTTATACTCATCCTTTACCTCTCTGTCCAGGGGTCTGTCGGTCACTACAGTGTAGAAGTTATCATAGTTCTCCTCCAGCTTGAAGGGAACATTCCCCAAAATCCTACACTGGAGCTGCCCATTGCGGCCCGAGTCTTTGTCTGTGACTCTGACGAGTGCGATCACTGTCCCTGGGGTTGCTGCTTCACTAACTGCCCCCTGACGCACAGCTACAAAACCTATGGACGGCCAGTTGTCATTCCTGTCAAGCACTTTAACTGTGATTTTACAATGGCCAGGAATTGGGTTGGGGCCTTGATCCTTTGCCTGAACATCAATCTCTATAATTGGGTTCTCCTCAAAGTCAATTTTACCCTGAATCTTTATGACACCTGTTCGGGGGTCTATTGAGAACAACTCTTTGATCCTGTCTGGAACATAACAGCTAAAGGAATAAGTAACCTGCCCATTAATCCCTTCATCAGGATCGGTAGCATTTAAATCTATCAGTACCATGCCTGGGGGTGAATTCTCAGGGATCTCCACTACATATGAGGGCTGTTCAAACACAGGGCTGTTGTCATTGGAATCAGTGACTTTCACATTAATTTGCATTGTGCCTGATTTGGGATATTCCCCTCCATCTGTGGCAGTTATAATTAAAGTGTGATGGCTACGTTCCTCTCGATCTAAGGACCTCTGAACGACCAATTCAGGGAATTTGGTTCCATCCCCTCTGGATTTAACATCCAAAGAGAATATGCTATAATCATCCCGCGTGATCTGATATGTTTTCAGGCCGTTCTCCTTAGTGTCAGGGTCATAGGCAGCACCCAAGGGGAAACGTGTGCCTGGGGCTGCGTTCTCAGATATGTCGATATCGATCTGTTCAGAAGGAAAGCTTGGTGCGTTGTCATTTATGTCCTGTATCTCAACTTTAATCATGCAGATCTCCTTGTCGTTGGCAAACACTTCCATGGAAAGCTGGCACTTGGCGTTTTGTTTGCACAGTGTTTCCCTGTCAATCCGCTGTTTAGTGTATAATAGCCCGCTTTCGGGATCCACATCAATAAGGTGTGGGGCGGAGTTCTCCAACACCCTGAAGTTGGATTTTTTCCCCTGCTCTCCCAGTTCCAGCTCCGCATCCTTGGCAATGTTTCCAATGACGCCCTGAATTTTCTCCTCAGGTATTGAGTAGTTCAAGTTTTTCAATGTCAGGGCTTGCGCCCATAAAAGTAGGAAAAGGAAAACAGAAAGATGCATCCCTTTCAGTGAGAGTGTCTTAGGTTTCTGATGCGTTTTACACCTCCAACCTGTTGATCTTCCCGGCAATATCACAATTTCTACCTTCAATTACTGAGCACACATGCCAATTCATGATAAAACATGTAGAAAGTCATTATGTGGGCTTTTCCTTTGAATGCTCTTTTCTTTCCTCCGTTGCAGGGCTCTCTTTATCCTGAGTTTTTACAACAAACGGTGGGGCTGTACAGCTAATTTATATTCTGCTGAACGCCCAGGCGCATTGGAGGCATAATCACAATCCAGTTTCCACAAAGAAATAGCCTTTCCCAGCCTCTTTTCCTGTAATAAAAATAAAAGAAAAAAATCTCTATCAGATTATTGCATGTAATATTACACTTGATGATTTTAATTCTGACATACAGATTTTAACAAACACCTCGCGTCTCAACATATTCGCTTTTTTTTCTCTTTCTCTGTAGTGTGACCGCGTAATTCTAATGCGCAATTCCTCATTCCCTGGCGAACGACGTGGATGGCATGTCAATCCAACCTTGAGATGCGTCGGAGCGCTTTGGCGCTGAACACAGGTGGATGTTTGTGTTATTCTGCTTTCAACATGTAGGCTAAGCTATGCGTCGAGGATGCGCCATGTGGAACGAAGAGCGTTACGCGCATCAAACGCGCAATTATGCATTAAGGTGGTGAGCAAATAAAAACAAATAAATCTCTTTCTATGTCCCTGCGTCCTGAAACAGCTGCTTAACTGATGCCATATCTATACCTTGCTGTCTTAAGGCAACCCCCTGAATGCAAATGCGTTGAAATAAGCCTCTTAACCGGCATAATCCGGCTGTTAAATACAATTCTAACATAGTCGCATAAAGCAGAGCAAACGAAACACAATCCTGGGTGGTTATGTATACTGCGCTTCTTGATTAAATACAAGAAGAAGCTGTTGCATCCTCTCTGGCACTGTGCGCATCCAGCATCTCCAGGATCATATATGACATGTCACCTCATCTTTTTTTTTCCAGGGTGACACTTTGGAACAGAATGAGGATGATGATAAGAAACATCACACAGACTTACCTGTAGCCTTATACCCAGTCTAAACACAACCATCACCAAAGACGAGTTACATCCTTCATGCACCTTCCCAATGAGTGGAAAAAAAAATAAATAAATAAAACTCCAGCTAGACTGTATGGAAAAATAAAGTGCTTCCTAAAAGTGCGCTTGTAATATCAATGAGGCTGATTAGGATGCAGTGACTGTCCTCCGCTCATCGACGCTTCAGGACAGATATCTTGACCCAAGCGTAAAACATACATCCACAACCGTTGATATCACCAGCGCGAACAGCTTCTTGTACTGCATTGATGCGGGGTGAGACATCCCCGTGATAAATATACGTCCAGTCCCTAATACAAAAACCGAAATGGAGAAAACAAGAGTGTCCAAAGTTTAAATGTGCATATCAACCGAAAGTGTTCAGTCCATTCCTACTGTCACTAAGACCAGCTGTCAATAACGGTACGGGAATAAATGCACTGTGGTGTGCCGGTGTCCCTTCTGTCTCCTCTGCGCGTTTCTCTCTCTGACTGTCTGACTCTGTCTCATAGTGCATTAAACATTGTTACTGATCCGCCGCCAACCAATGGATGAAGGAGGAGGGGGGTAACGCAGCCAATCGGGTTCTCGGAATTCAAATTGTGGGCGGGGCTTCCAAAGCGGTCCTTTACGTGAGTGATGTGGACACGTTTCTAAGCGCAGACGGGAGTTTATAAAATACTCTTGAACTTTGAGAGCACGAGCGGGGTTGGAATTTTTTACGTTGAAGAAACTGCCTTTATTTAAATCGGTCTTCAGTAGCCAGAATGTCCACACACACACACACACACACACACACACACACACACACACACACACACACACACACACACACACACACACACACACACACACACACACTAGGCCTATTAAACATACACATTTAAGACCTTCACAGTGCGCTCATAGATTGAAGATCCTGATGGTAAATATTGAATACTGAATGTGATTTAAATAATGTCATTGGTACACGTTTGTGTGGCTGTCACTCAGAATATTTTCAACTTGGTGAGTGTTTTCGCACCCATAGAATGTTCTGTTTTGTTAGACTTTAATAATATTACTGACTAGCATTATTAATAATAATGCGAAATGATATCCGGTATGAATTCAAAAGAAACATATTTCCGTGTTGGAATTGATGAAGCTGTGGAAGGTGCATACGTCTAAAAATGTTCAAAAAACAACACCATACTAGATAACTGAACGATTAGAAACCTGCAGGCTATACACGTTCATCGTTTGGTTTTATTCATTGAGATTTCTAGAACACACTTGCCAGTTTCACAGATTCAAGTCTTGTTTCTCCCTTTTTTTCCCTCAACATTTTGGTGCTGGTATTGTATTTGGCCTTTAGCTCTAAAGAAAGACATAAAAACACCAGGAAAATATATTTTTACAAATGGTTTTAAATTCGGAATTCTAAGGAGTCACTATTAGGCTATATACAGTAAGTGTGTAATTCTCAAGAAATATAACTGTAATGATTAGATAAGGAAAATTTAAGTTTCAAGACTAATGGCTTGAATGGTGTTTAGTAAAGAGAGAATTAAAAAAAAAAAAAAAAAAAAAAAAAACCTTTCTAGAATATCTTTTAAGACCGGCAGCCACATTTTAAAGTAGACTATTTAGAATACTCTGCATAGGTTTGCATACTTCAAAACAGTGAAAATGTGCAAGGTTTTCAGACTGTTCTGCGCTTAAGAACACAAAATATAATAAGCAAAGTAAATGTTTTTAAATGCTATATAAATGCTTTATGAGATGTGCCAAGCAGTTGAAGGATGAAAAGGGAAGAGAAAACACCAGATGCTTCTATCAGCTCATTAGGCCCTCTAGTGGACACCTTTGAACCTTCAACTAGAGTTTCCCTCGTTTTTCAGTCTCAGTGAAGTTTATGACTGAACATTACAAAGATTGTGTGTATATATTTTTTAAATGTACTTTATATAGCATATTTATAGTACATTTATTATTATTATTATTATTACATTTGATTGAATATTAAATATTGTTTCAGAGAGAAATACAAATGTAATATTGTATATTTATTAAACATTAAATGTCTTTGCTTATTTGTGTTTGATTAATTGTAAAATATATATATATATATATATATATATATATATATATATATATATATATATAATATATATAAATTATTTATAATATGTTTTACAAATACAAGTTTATAATGTTTGATACAAATTATTTGTATATGTTTCTAAAAATGTATAAACAATATTCAACCATATTTTATTTAATTATAAAAAAATAAAAATTCAATTAAAAAAAATGGTATAATTATAATTGAATAATATTTAATTAACATCATGTAGAACAATGCTTTGAAACAAATATAAAGATATTTAGGTAGAACTCACCCCATCCACTTATCTGGTGTCAGTCATGCTCTGTAATCCTTTTTTGATATGGCAAATAATAAATCTGAGTCCAGATCTGTCGCCTTTGTCTGATGCAAGTCTTCACTGGCTCATATTGGAGGCTGCTCGCATGGGCCTGACTCATCATCGGCCAACATGGGGATTGGAGCCGGTGTCTGAATTCATTGTGAATTCCGGCACATGGCACCTTAATATTCTAGAGATGCTTCTCCATTGTCATACCATTATAGGGCTGCCTCTGTAATGCAGGCCGTTTGAAGCTTCTCTGTCTCTAATGCCCTTTGATTATGCGCAGATAGAGGAGCATTGGATAGTGCTTCAGTTGTAAATCTTCCCGTTCAGACTCAATATGGGCTGCCGTATCCTTGACCTTGGACATGACCTTTCCTTTTGACGTTGATGATGAGGTTTTTCTATTCTCTGAGAAGTGCTGCACATACTGTATGTCCTAGTCATGATGAGCTGTTACAGGATGGGGATATAAGAGAGAGGGGATATAAGAGAGAGTGCATATCCGTCTTTTTGTATCTTTTCCTCTCATGCTCTTCTTAACTACATGGAAGATGCATATGGTGCTACTGGCAAGCTAAAACTGGCATGTGAATTACTTCAGCAGATTTTGAGGGACTTTATGAGAGAAGCCATACGGCACATGTGCTTGTGTGTGTGTTGTGTCAATTCTCTCTCCTTGTTGCTTGCAGAAGCTGAAACCTCTCTTCTGGATTCCAACTGAATCTACTTTAGACTCTATCAGTGTGTCCTTAGGGTCCAGCCTTGATGAAAAACCACCAAAGCCACACAACAGAAGCCCTACTATTAACAGCTGTCTCTATTAGTCCAATTAAATTGCCTTAAGAAATGCTGGCGACAGAAGCCACATTTGGACGGATGGAAGCGAATAGCTACATTAAAACACAATTTTGCAAATTAAATTTCAATTTAATGGCACAGTTTTTCTTCAGGTAATGAGACCTTGCGAGGGCCTGGTCTTTATGGACAGGCTGGGCTGCCTCAAAAGCAGCGTCTCTCTCTCCTTCTCTCTTCCTTCTATGGAGATGAGGCTTTTATGTGATACAAAATGCATTTTTTTTTTCACGTCTGCCGAGGACAATTCTCAGAGGAGACGGTTTTTCAATGTAGCTGCCCTTTCCAGTAACATTTTCATCTTCGTTTGTTCTCTTCTCCTCTTGTTCTGTTTTGCAATGGTAAGGGAATGAAGGGGTGTGTTAGAATCAGAGCTTTTTTGTCCCTGCACTTACAAAATGTCAGAACTTCAAATGTATCTTCCTATCTATCTATACATCTGTCTGTATGTCTATCTATCTGAATGTCTATTCGTGCTTGCCTGATCTACAGTATCTATCTATCTATCTATCTATATATCTTTCTATCTATCTGTCTGTCTGTCTGTCTGTCTGTCTATCCATCCATCCCCACAGGCCACCCACTCACTGAAAGGTCAATAAATTTGTGAAACGAGTACATAGCAGCAGGTATCACCCATCCATCCCTGCTGTACATTCAGTGTTGAGAACAGTTAAGTAGGCTTTCAGAGTCGACACCACAACAACTCAAGAAAAAAGGCCCAGTGTGTGGCTCCATCTCACCACGAGCCAAGCAAGAATGTCTGGGTCAGACCTGGGGTGGTTTGAGAGAAGAAGGTTTCCACTCTACCCTGCTAGACACCCTCAATCCACCTTACAGGGGGTCTTGGCTGAGCTGAGGAGGAGGAGAGAGCGACAGGTCTGCTGGCTTCATTCGCTCTGTCTGTGTGGAGTCCCTGCCATGCTGCCTTCAGAGGACTGGTAATGGTGCTGAGGTGATGTCTGTGTGTGAGAAAGAGAAAGACCTTGCCAACTGAATTCAGAGACATGGCACTGAGGTGTTTGTGTGCCATTTTGGTTTGTAAGAAAAAGTGCAAGAGTCTGAGCAGATGTATGTTGTTTTGTACCAGATCACGAAGCTTTTTTATACAGTTTCTGAGGTGCTGAATGTACAGAGAGACTTCACTCATTTACTCTAAAAAATCAACAGAAAATATTTCTGAATGGACTTTTTGTTCAAACCAGGCATACAATTTTGAATGTGTTAAAATAAGAGTGTGTCTACACTCTTGCTGTGATGACAAGGACAAACGTGGTTTAGACTAAATTTTAGAGCCCAGAATCAAATACTGTCAATATGCTTTACATTCGTACATGCTTATATGTGACCCTGCCTGTGAAAACCCAGCTAAAGTCATTTTTGTTTTGTGATTTACTGTTTTCTACATAAAATCATCCTTCATAAAGATGTAGAACATTCTGTGAAAATATAACCTTTATATCTTTAATATTGACTGAGTAAGGCCATGTCAAAGATTGAAATCTTAGTGAAATTAATGGTTGAAATCAAACTGCTTGTTATCTCATAATTCGATTTTGAGACTTTAGCATGGATTTCACAGACAGGGTCACATATGTTCATGCTTAAGGAACAGCATTTCTAGCAACTAATTATATTTTAGGGTTGAGCTTATTTATTAATTTAGCATATACTGTAATACCAGGACACATTATCTGTCTGAACATTAGTGGTGGGGATTTTTCTGAAACTTTTTCTGTAGGTTACATTGTTACGCCAGTAGGTAGTGACAAATGACTCATTCCGAGCAAGATGCTGCGTCATTCAATCAATCGATTTGTTCAATAAACTGATTCATTCAGGTATAGAACAAGTGTCTGTATGAATAAGTTACTGAATCATTTACTCAACTGATTCTTTCGAAACACCTCATCAGTGTTTTATGAGTGTTTCATGAGCGAGTCAAATCATTGACTCAACCAAATGAAATTTGTGTTTGGCATAGCATATCTGCTCACAGAATGAGTTTTTGCGTTATTTTTCAATCTAAACATTGGATTGGACTGGATTTGTGATACTCATGAAACTGCATTCTAAAAATTAAATGCTCAGATTAAAATAAGTTCAATGGAACTTGTGTTTTATTCCACTGCCCGTGTTTTGAAATGCAAAACCGTATTCTGTTTGAATGGCACCTTACTTTAAAAAAATCAAAATCTTCCTCTATTTAAATTTTTTCTTTCATTGATCGATCTTAAACTTGCTCAGCCAGTAGAGATTGGCAGCACATTGATGAAATCTAGGGTTCGCTCTCTCTCTCTCTTCTTCTCCCGCCTGCTCCCAGTGGAGCTAAACTTCTTTCTCTCTCTCACTTTTGCTTCTGTCCTGCAGGTGTGAGATAAGCTGACAAAGGCGAAATTCTAATTAATGTTTTGTCAGTCTAAAACACAGTGAGATCAGTGGACGACAGTGATTTGGACTACACGCACATACAAATATATCATTTTAATTAATGTTTAGAAGATTAAATTAAGAAATAAACAGCTGAAAGTTTCTCGAGCTAATGGTACAAGCAGCCACTGTAGCCACATAAAAACACATTCAATTCCTTGCTTTCTTCCACCATAGATAATTGACTCATTTTTTCTTCTGCCTTATAAACATCACACAGACAAACCACTTAACTGTAATTGCCACTGTATTATGAGAGTAACAACTCTCATAATGCAGATGACAGGAAGTTTCATATCACATCAATCATTAGTGAAATAATTTTGCTAACCTTAAACCCAGCTAGTCCCAAGCTCACAAAATAATTAATACAACCTGCATAAGTTATTTTACAGTGAGCTGCAAATTTCCACCAGGCGTCGTTTCTAATGATTATTTATAAATGATCAAGAATAAATCAGAACATCCTAAATAAATAAATAAGCGCAGTAGGAGGAAACTAATTTTCCCTAAACATTTGCATAAATCAAGCATTTACAGTGTGGTAGTATCCATCAAAGATCTGCCTATAAACAGGCCCTAATAAAATATTGATTAATGTTATCAACTATCGACAGCATCTGTTGCAGTAATGCACTTAAAATTTAAGTCAGTGGGACATTTCAGAGGTTTTAAAAACCAACGGGGAAGCTTTCTATTTTTTTTTTTGTTAAAGCACTTATTAATAATTTGATGCCTAATATCTGCTGTAAAGTTTTCTAGTTCGTCCTAAATCATGCTCCAAAAAGTGTATACAGAAATAACTTGACCCTTAGACTTTCCTTACTGTACGTGAGTTTTTGATTATTTCTACGAACTCAGACACAAGTTTTATGCCTTAGACGCTGCATTTAACCCGGAACATTCTTTCAAAAGCTCTTTTCAGCCTAACATTTCCCACACTCAGATTGTACATCCACCCATCAGAATATTGTTTTTGTTCCCTTCAATCCAACACCTACTTGAACATAAACACCCACGTTTTCAGTTCGCTCTAATTGGTGTGTAATGCTGTTGCTCTGTATTTATCATATTGAGTTGCCCGTTGTTTTAGGCTTCTACAGGGTTGGTGTATATATCTGAACAGGACATGGACTTGGCAGGAGAAACTAATGCTCTACATGTGATTATTGATCAGCCCTGAAGCACAGCCAACTTTGAAGTGTCAACACTGCAAGCGAGCCACACCACGTGACAAAGCGAGAAACACTCCAAACACGCTTAATGGTTTTGTTGTGTCTTGCACTCATGGTGCAGACAGGCTGTTGCGGTGCAAACCCATTGAGTGCATTCATTGTAGATGTGGGATAGTTAACCAGCCTCCACAGCCCAACATCTCAGCAATTTTACATCCCTTTTCTCTGCCTCCCTCTCTGTATTTCTCTCGTTTTCTAGCCCTACGGGCATGATCATTGTCTATATGAAAACAGCGCACAATCACTATACTCAAATCTATTTCTGTCCTAGTGGGAATTGCAATAAATTGGTTTGTGTGAGACAATGCTCTTTATAGACAGCGGGGACGGCCTCCGCGCTCTCATTTGTTCATCTCAGCCGTAAGGACGGAATAGAAACTTGCACTACTTCGCACTAAAATGGGTCAGAGGGATTTTTTTCTTTGTTCTGGGGAGTTGGGTCAGCACATGATTTCAGGCAAGGCACATGAGCCCTAAAGAAGTAAAGAAATTATTTTAAATAGTTTGAAGTTGGTAATGAAGGCGCCCTAATAGTTCACTGGAAAAAGTCTGAGATTGTATTGTATACAAAAAGCCACAATGGCGCCATCCTCGAAAACTATGAACGCATCTACGCAAAGTAAAAGAAAATATTTTAGTAAAATAATAAATACATGTTCACTAGCCAGGAGGATAATCGTGATCTGTGCCACAGTGTTGGCTGTTGAGAATATTTATAGAAATGTAAAAACTCAAAATAAAGGCAAGTAAATTTTATTTTTTAGCCAATGTCGTGTGATTTATTTATTTTGCATATCGTAAAATGTAGTGGACCTATGCAATTCATTGTAATTGTTTAATACATTACAACATTTAAATGTCTAATATATCTGTATACCGAGAGAAAGCAAAAGAGAGATTCCACATCAGAAGAGCATAAGGAAAGATCAGAAGGAAAAAGATATCCAGACCCATATTCACCTGGAATTAACATTTATTTCACAGATGGAGTTTCTGAGATTTGTTCACTAAAAACACATTTAGAGGTAGTGAAAAACCCACAGTTTGTGATCACATCACATGTGTAACTGCAATATATCCTGATGCATCGCCAACAGCAAAGGATCTGTCTGTCAATTAAACACTGTGCTAAAACAAGAGTTTTAAACATTGCCGGTTACAAGTGGCTTTACAGACATAATGAAATCTCTTGATAAGCACAGTTTAGTGTACAGTATGTTAGATTGCTATTTTATTTTCCTGCCCAATATTATATCAGAGAAGATCTGCTAAAAGGGAACTTTGTCAACATTTGTGACAAGTTTTGTTTTACATCAGTTCTAACACTCATTGACGTCAAGTCACAAAATTGTAATATTGAGTTTATGATATTTAAAATAGCATCCTTAATGTTGATTACATTTTTTTTATAAAGAAAACAAAAAGCCCCCAAAATATACAGACTTCACAGAACATCTGTACGATGACCATTTCAGGTATATTCATTTAAAATGAATAATTATAAATGATCAGTTGTAAATTACTTGACTGATATACTTTAGACATTTAGCTGGAAACATTAAGCAACAACGCAGCGTGTTTTATCAACAGAATAATGATATATGAAGTGATGTACGCCGTCATGAATCATGAAGTAAACAGAGTTTACCTGCATGTATAGATCTGATTAGTTTTTTTTTTTTTTTCAGCAGGGAATCAAACCTTGGTGTTGCTAGTTGCATATCTACCAGTTGAGCTACAAAAGAAAACCGGGGAGAGAGGGATTTTTCTTCCCTTTAATGCTCTAGGTTACATATTTGTAGATGAAGCATCCTATCTACAGTAAATAAATCCTCTGCTCTCACATCTACTGTATGACAAGTGTGCGTGTGTCAGAGACTGCTGAGAGCTCACAGCAGTGAATTCACATGACTGACAGCCTGGCTCATGAATTAATAATGTGAATCACAGTTAACACGAAATCTATAATAAATCCATCGTCACTTTAATCAGAAAAATCTCTCATTCTTGATTTATTCCGCTCTCAGAGAATGCCATGTTTTCTCAGTGTAACCCTGCAATTAGCTGTGTCAAAAATCGAACTGAATGAGGTTGAGTAAAATTATGTTGTTCCATATTCTGTCAGGTTGCTGCACAGAACCAAACATTCAAATTCATTTCTTTCTTCATTCCGACCAACAAAGTAATTATAACAAGGTCAAAGACTCTATCAAGGATGAAATGCTTTTCTTAGCTCTTAATTTGGTTTGTCCTTGACTAATTCTCACACTTTTTTTTGTCCCCACACATACTCTTTAATAGAATTTGTTGCTTGGAGTCCTTACAGTACATCTATAAAATGAGAGAACCAGCTGAGGGTAAGTCAACATTTTCAAAGTATCGGTAAAATAGAACGAAGAAAGGTATAAATGTTTACATGTTTTAGAAGCTGACAGAGACCATGTGTGAGTGTCACAGGGCCAGGATGAAGCCGAAATTGTGCCTGAGGAAGCTACTGTCAGGCGACTCTGTTCTCAAGCTGTAATTTAGCCCCCAATTATTGTTATTATTCACCCAAAGAAAGAGATGTGGACAAGGGGTCATTTTGGAGGAAAGAGGCCAAGCAGGAAGTGAGGAGGCGAACAATTCATTAAGCTTCTCCCCTTATTCATATTTGGTTAATTTGGAAGATTGGAAATAATATAACCGCAAACCATCTCTGTTCAGCTGGCTTTTTTGTTTAAAGCCCATTAGAGATATTTTTTATATTAAAGCTTTATAAATGTGTTTTTTTAGGATACATTTGGGAGAATCTCATGAAAATGTCACATTTTACCCCCAAAACAACAGATAGAAAAATAAATTATATTTTATTATTTTCATGGGTATCATTACTTTCCCCAAAAGTGTCATTACCATAATGTGCATGGATATATTTTTTTTTTTATTTTAATTCCTATTAAAATCATGCTGTTTTACAATTCAAATTCTTTTTTTATTTATTTAAATATAAGACTTAATGTATACATCTTAATTAAACATTAACACTTTATTTTAAGCTGTCCTTGTTACGTTACATATACTTCCTATTATAATAACAATAAATTATGCATAATTACATGCAAGTAACCCTAAGACAAACCCTAATCCTAACCCTAACCATATAGTAAATACATATAGTTAATTGATATCACTCAGTACGTAAATGTATCAATACACTGTAACAAGGACACTTTAAAATAAAGTGTAGCCCATTACACTAATGAGAATTTGAAAAATCAATCAATCTGAAAAGTGAATCTGAATGCTCCTGAAATTGGCTTAATTTTCATTCAGCAAAAGAAAACTGATTATTTATTGCTTTGTTTTTGGGATGAAATACAACCTTTGTTTTTGTCTTTAAAAAATAACATCGAAAAACTTGGATTCATAAAAAAAAAAAAAAAAGACAAATTGAGTATCAGCCAAGTGAACCTTGCTTTTCTGACTGAGGTGGCAGAAGCCCATGAAAACCAGGCAGTAATTCCATTGAGGCACTGCTGGATCACGTTATAAACCTGTCCAAAATACTTCTGAGGAAAGAGAGCTTTGAGAATGAGACACTCGACAGCGACATCTAACTCCTCTTGACTCGTATTTTTGCCACTGCGCTTCCGTTAAGAGCAGCCTCTTATGATCTCACAATGCCTTCTCGCACACTTTGATGTGGAAATCAGGGGTGACAATGTTAGTTAACGTGGTGGGGTTTGCATACCACTCAGTCCTGCATACTCAATGGCTAGGAAGATTCTCTGCAGGAATTTCTCATCAGAGGTCATTAAAGTGCATGTTTGATAAATAAAACATTCTATTCCATATAAAGGGATAGCTCACATTGAAAATGAAAATTCTGTCATCATCTACTTTCCCTCATGTTGTTCCAATCTCTTTCTTTTTGGTCTTCTGTAGAAAACAAAAGAAGGTATCAGTTTAATTGTGTTTTGAAAGTTAATAGGGTCCAGTGTTGCTTTGGAACTCATTGGCTTTAACTGTATTGGCAAAGACAGATGTTATATGTGTTATAAGGTACACACTTAACACAGTGTTTACTCAAACTTCACCATATATTCATTATCCTTTTTCCAGTGCTATCAGCAAATTTTGGAACTGATGGAAGAGAGATTTAGACGATATCCAGAGTCTTGAAGTTTGGCTGAATAATCAGCCAGAATTATTGCACATTAGTCACTGACTAGTTCTAGTTCTGGATGGTGATTGGTCAATATAGTATACCACACATGATATAGATGATAACATTTGGTTGAATCCAGCTCCGGGGAGGATTTCAAAGGCAGATTTGCCAGCACAACATATTGATCAATCTTTCTTGATGTATTTCCGCCCCTTAAAATAGCACCTATTTAAATAGCTGTCAGACGGATCTATGTCCTACTGATGCACCTGCGAAGAGACAATGATTAGAGATTGATGCTTCTCACCACTGAGATAAAACAAATCACTCTCTCTTTCTCTGACTTTCTCTGCCCTCTCCTTCCTCTTTCCTCTCCCTAAATAGCTGTTAAGTGTTTGTTCTTTCTCGCTCTCCTCCTGCCTCTCTCTCCCTCATTCTGTGCGCTGGCTTGTGTTTCTGCGGTGTATAAATGGAAGCGTGCTTGTGCAGGTATCGAACCAGCAATTCACAGCTGGTTCCTGCTATTATCTTCAGCTACAAAGCCAAGTCAGGCATGTAACCCATTTCAAGTGTCGTGTCCCCTCATGCATGAGCTGCGTTCACTCTTTCTGCCTGCTCACATGTGCTTTCTCGCTCTCCCTATCGCTCCGCACTCTTTCATACCAGGAGGAATCAAGGTGGGGTAAAATAATAGGATTCCTTACTGACTTCCAGGTGACGCACCAATCCTTGTACCCAATGTGCTGTCTATAAAGAGCAAAACACTACCATCTCTATTATTTATGACTGCTGAGTGCCAGCTGTGTTATGCGGTTAAGGATGTTTAGCTGTGTTGAATTCCCTTGGGAAATACAGACACGACTAAAATTTACTCATTACCTGATTGTATCTGGCTACGGTAGCAACATGTCAGATTGCTTATGTTAAGTACGTGCATAATTACGAGATATTTTGAAGGAATAGTTCACCTAAAAAAAACCAACAACAAAAAAAAAAGTACTCCCCCTCGGGCCATCCCAGATGTGTAGTTGAGTGTGGTTTCTACATAAGAATAATTTGGAGAAATTTAGCTATAGTACTTGCTCACCAGTGGATCCTCTGCAGTGAATGGGTGCCGTCAGAATGAGAATCCAAACAGCTGATAATAACATATAACAACTAATCCACATGACTACCCATCAGTTCATGTCTATCAATTAATGATTTGTGAAGTAAAGTGCTGCATGTTTGTAAGAAACAAATCCATCAAGTCATTTTCATTTTAAATTGTTGCTTCTGGCCAAAATATGAGTCCATAATCCATCATAATGTTCCCTTTAATGAAAATGTCCATTTCTTTTTGTCCACCAACATATTTGTTTAGAACTGTTTTTGCTTGTAAATGGTGTTTGTGCATTTTACTCTTACACACTCGTGAGAGATGTTGATTACTTGTGTATTAGTGTGATGTTTTAATAAGCTATTTTGACTCTCATTCTGACGGCACCCATTCATTGCAGAGGATCCATTGGTGAGCAAGTGATGTAATGCTAAATTTCTCAGCAAAATTTAATACAGAGACAATTAGGTACATGTTTAGAACTGACTTGATCTTAACAAATTTATGACAGTGGAACATCTATGTCACCACATTTTGATTAAATATTACAAGGAGTCTTTGGAGAACCATGCACTGATCAATCACAATTGGACTAGGAAAACCTGTTTTAGAGAGCAAAAAAGGTCAGTTTTGCCCATCTTGCCTACTTTACATACTGGACCTTGTAGTTGCACTGCATGCAAATGAACAGACGTCTGAGCAAGCTATTCTTTTGCCCTACATCCTATCCTCACTTAGGCTTAACTGTTTCTATTATACCTCATTTTTAAAATCAATTTCAAGCTAATAGTTCTGGGACAGTGCATGTAATGATTTATGTTCAACACTTCTATTGGCTCTTTTGCCCCACCTAGTGGTACCTCCAAAAGTGCCTAAAACACTGATTGTTACTTAACTTAAGAGTTTCTGTATTTTAGTTTATCATATGTGCGAACTAATGAAATATTCAAAGCTTGCTCACTCATTTCAAATAGTCTGAGAGGTGGTGAAAAACACAGAACAGAACAGTTTCGAGGCAGCTCATTTGTTGTGCATAATTTAACACTCATATTCACTTAGATTGATTTATCTTTATGTTTAAGGTCTCAGAGACTAGTGTATAAAAATAAGTAATAACAGTAATTTAAAAATCAACATAATATATGCTTCAAAACTTTAAACTTTAACCCTCTGTATATCCCAAAGACTTGGTCTTTTCAGATATCTGGCTGTTATCCAATATTGTAAGCAAAAGGCATTGTAGAAAAGCAGAATATAATGAATCTGTGAAATGCTACAGTTCAATCAACATGTAAAACAATCATTGCATTTATACATATTTAATCATCTCTGCTACCAGTGTTCATTCCAAACCTGTGACTTTCTTCTGTAAAACAAAAACAAAAAAAGATTAGAGAAACTGACATGTATACATTAGAGAAAGTATCAATCTTAAACTATAATGTTTGTTTTCAAGATTAAAATGAAGGCACTGAGGACAAAGACCTCCTTCCATTGAGAAAGCATCTTCATTAGTAATCATTAGGCAAATGAAGCCAGTAACACAATATTGTTGTTTACATAGCATTGCACTGACTTTTTCTTTCACAAGCCTGTATAAAATGCAAACAAAACATCAAGGCAAATGCATTTGGTAGTAAAAAGTTTTTTTATTTATTTTGTTGACTTCAAATGACAAGGCCTTAATTTTATTCATCTTCAATGAATGATGATTTAGAACCTTTTGTCATTCCTTTTGGCCTCAACCTTGACTTTACGCGCTTTCATGTTCTTTTTATTTATCGCTTTAACCCATGACCTCTATCGTTTGTCCCCAACCTTGTGTCTTTTCAAACACACACACACACACAAACAGAGTGTGTGTATGTGAGGCCCAGAGGGAGCAGGTGTAAACACAGTTATTTTGCGTGAATGTGGTTATTGTAATTGCTGTTATTTGCTTTGGCCTCTCGTGGAATGAGGTGTAAAATCATGTAGATAAAAAAGCAGGAATTACATAATAACTTGATTTGTATTCCACATGTTCATGTACATTACGTAGCACACAAATGAATGAACTCTCTACAATGAATGTGGACAACAGTACCAAGAAATGATTAACTCTTATCGGTGACATGAAAAATTGAGAATAATAATAATAATGGAAACAAAAGTTTTGTAGAACCATGTATATCTAATCCTGCCAATCATATTTCTGCATACATGGCTGCTCAACTCCTGAGAAAATACTTCTGGCATCCCTCCACCATGCCTACTCCATAATTACATCCATATAGCTCACTGCCCTCAAGCCTGCACTGCATATAGTTAGCCGAGTCCGTTTATATGTATTTCTGTCACTCTCACCAACTTGTGATTCTACAGGTTTCCAGCAACAAGTAATTTTTCTGTCCAGTCTGAAAATGAAAGCAAGACATAACAATTATAGCGAGATTTCACTGTGGGTGGTGCAACCCAGCATGACGTAACAAAAATTACATGCTGCAGGAATGAGTCCTAAAACCCAGAAATGAATTTACATTTTTGTAGCTTTTCCATTTCCGTCATTGACGTCAATGGGTTTTCTGAATAGGTTTTCAGTTAAATGCTTGAAACAAGCTCTGCAGTTACCACAAGCTCAAGATATTTTCCTATTTTAATCTGTGACTTAAAATACATCACTTATACCCCACTTTTTTTAAAGGGGTTCTATTATGCTTTTTCACTTTTTCAACTTTATTTAGTCTGTAATGTTGCTGTTTGAGCATTAAAAGATCTGCAAAGTTACAAAGCTCAAAGTCCACTTCAAAAGTAGATATTTAATTTAACAGAAATCACTTTTCAAAAACTACAACGCATATTTTCCGGGATTTGTGATATCACAAATATCGATGAATGGGACGAGACCTGGTTGAGCAGCACTAGAGGACACAATAAGTGTTATCACCATGTTGGAGACACGCTAGCTTTCCAACGGCAGGTGAACTTAGAGTGGTTACAATCATCCGGATTTAAATCGTGCTCAAATTGATTTGATTTTGACGCAATATTTACACTGAAGCTCACAGTCGGCTATGGTAAGGGGCATGACATTTCCCGAACAGGCGCCGAGTGCTGTCAATCACAACACACACTGTCCCAGCTAACCAATCACAGCACATTTCGTATTTCAGAAGGCGGGCATTCATTTGATACAGGAACTGTTCGAGCTGTTCATTCCAGACTGGGGAGAGAGGTGTTGTAATAATGTAAAATATGTGAAAAATTATGTGTCTTCCGAACAACCAAGTATGAGAGCCTGTTCTAGTACACCCCAAAAAAAGAGCCTAATAGGACCTCTTTAAGTTTTTATTGTGCTCGTCTTGAAAAAAGCAGCAATTACAAGTGGGAAAATGGGTCTAGAGAGATTATCAGGGACATTAAACGTCAACAACGAAGATAAACTTTTTCATAGCCTTAATAGCATTGTTGTGTTTATGCTTACACTCTTGCAAACTATTGTAACTTAAACTTTCCAGCCTCTAGATTTTAGATAAAGGTTAGCTTTTTACTTTTGGCAATTGCATTTAGGCCTCAAAATTCATAAAAGTTTTGTTTATCTGTGAACAAAACATATACAAAACAACCTTTTGTTTGACACAGAGCTTATTTTCTGCAACAATTCCAAAGCCAAATGGAAAAATCCTGTTGAAATTTTTGTTGAAGATATTTGGGTGACGCCAAATTTTAGGTTGACCCTGCAACACTCCATAGAAACTAAGAATGTCCTATTGTGGCTGGTTACAAAATGTTAGATTTACATGGATGTTATAGCTTTAAACGCTTCTTGCTTTGTCAGATAAAACTGATTTAGTTCCATTTAAAGCAAGCCAGTTCACTTGTTGGCTATCTTGACAACGTCCCTGGATGGCTATTTCTAAAAAGCATGCAGGCTCCTATCTACTTGAATAAGACTGAAATCTCCACAACTGTTGGCTAAGCTTATGCTCCAATTACATATTTCAAATCAACAATAAAATCTGGACTGTATGTTATCATAATATTTTACTTCTTCAGACTAGGCTAAAAGAAAAATCGTATTTTTCAAGTAGCCCAGTCTAATGCACATATACACTCTACCAGTAAACTTATTGGTACTTTTTACTGAAAGACGAGACTTTCTTTCCTTCTTTTCATTTTCCTGCAAGATTCTATATCTTCTGCTTCTCATAGGTTCTCCGTTTATGACTTTTATTCACTTTGAAACATGTGCTACACAGACGAAGAATAAAGCTTGCCGAGGTTGAGATGAGAGGTTAACGGTAAAGTTCGATGCAAGGTTAACAATAGTGCGCTGAGGCACAGATGAGAGGTTAACCATAAAGTTTGATGAGGTAGAGCTGAGAGGTAAAGCAGCCCAGCTACAATCTAACCCTTTAAAGAGAGGTCTCGGACCCGATGCGTGCGGTCTGATAGGAGGTTATCTCTCTGTTCAAGAGATGAAAATAAGGAGAGAAAGTGGTTTCATGTTACTCCTGGTTCCACGCCATCACTTTGACACACACCAGACAGTATAATCTGAGCTCGACCAAGCAGTTCCTTAGCAACCAAACACACTCATCTCTCTGCTTCGCTCTTCTCCTTTGCTCTCTCTGTTGTATCTTAGTATTTCCCCAGGTTGAAATTGATAGAATTATCAGTCCGCTTTGATGTGGGGATGTACAGACAGTAATAATTTGAAAGAAAGAGGGAGGCAGGGAGGAAGAGAGGAGGGAAAACTGCACATAACAGTCTAACCTTTGACCCCTAGTCCATCAGCTGGGGCTGTGGCAGCACTTCATCATCTTTAGGTGTCTCTCGGTCGCTCCCTCTCTTTTTTGCAGCTAAAGGTCATTTTAGAGGACCTGCAGTATGCTGTGATCATGACACTGCTGTTTTGTGGCTGAATGATATCATCCGTCTGCTGAAAGGACAGTCTGACACCTTCAGACAATCAGATCGACAGTTCCTAAACATGAAGACTCGAATGTCTGCAGCACATATAGAATCACAAAATAATTACTAAGGTGGCCGTTTATATGACATGGAAAATTTTTATACATTTTGGCTATTCATTTACACAACAGCAAGTTTTAAAGGATTGAAGAACATGCTTTTGAAAACGTTATTCAAAGTTTTTGAAAACAATACCATTCTCGTTTCCATGTAAACAACAAAAAACACAAATCACAACCAACGGGATTGTCTGGGCAATGTTGTCGTATGTATGAAAAAAAAATGCAAAGAAAACACTTTTTCAATTTTAGTACATTGCTGTGATGTAAACCTACCCTAAGATTACTAGGATTTTTTCTCCTAGACACCTCCAGTTTCTTCCAGATTACTCAGGAAGTCTTTGCACTTTAAAGACAATTTAAAATAGCTTTTAGTCCATGTCTGTTAAGTGCAAAGTTGCGCTTAAACAGCTAAAATGTATTCATTTTATTCATTTTTCAGGTTTAATTTTTTTGGTCACACATGCTAATAAGCAACTAGTTAATAGTGAGAATAGTATAGACTATACTAAAGTGTTACCATTACTAAAGTGTGATTTATTTTTTTTCGATAACTCACTGTTAAGGAAAACCATCACCACTGGAAAGAAAAATGCGCAAACTGTATAGTGTACACTGTGTAGTGCCTACTACTTTTAAACAACAGCATATCACACAGTAGGCATTATTTCAAGATCAGTTCTTCAAATAGTAGCATGCTACATTGTCACTTGAAGTCATTTAACTTGTAAATGGCTTCCAGAATGGCTTCAAGGAAATAAAAACTGTTATTTCAAATAAAAAGACAGAGAGAGAGGTTAAACATACTGTAGCAGTTGTAATTATGTCTGATTCCTTCATCACACTAAATGGAAGGTCAATGTTCAAAGTATATGTAGCCCTTTTCTATTTATACTACAGACATTGTAAGAACAGTATTCTGTTCCAAAATATTGGTATTAGTGGAGAAAGACTGTTGAAGGTTGCTTTTGTGCCTGGGTGTGTGTAAGAGAATGAATGTGTGTCATGTCCCCACCTTGACAAGACAAATGATGGAATCCCAACAGAATTAGTGACATTTATAGTAAAACAGAGCATGGAAACAGAGTGAAAGAAGAAAGAAAAAAAAAAACAGCCTGTTGATCTTCTTCTTTCGTGATAATGGCTTCTTCCATATAAATTAGTACAAAAGGAGGACACATTGCACTGGACAGTTATCTCATTTTAACCTGTGTCAATCAAGGTGGCAGAGGGCAGCACAGTTTGTGGAGACACTGGATTACATCCCAGGCCATAATTAAAGTGAGATGAGACACCTCAATCTCACACACACACTCCCCCACAATCTCTCCCGTCACACCGCAGGGCTTTTAGCACTGGCTTCTGTCTGGGGCTACAACTCACAAACAGGTCAGTGAACAGCTGCCAAAATGTGATGTGTGGGTTTCACATAATTTCAGTGAAGCGGGCAACAAACCAAGCGGAATATTTTCTGCAGTTCCTTGTTTAGAACAGAGGTGAGACACAAAGCTTATTAGTATTAGCTGAGACAAATAAGAGAAGAGAGTGTTGTGACAAGCAGAAGTGTTTTGGAAAGTTTGTGCTTGTTTTGTGAGCTGTGCTGATGCTAGATAACATGTAAACACTCGGCATACATCCATGTCTGGCACCAATTAACAGTATTGTTAAAATACATAAATTAAGCCTCGTCTTCTCATGACATTTCTCAATTTAAGCATAAACAAACTGATTTGATGCACATCAGCGTTGAAGTTGCTGCAAACGCAGTGCAAAAATGGCTTCTGTAATTTTAAAGAAGTTTATTATATTATTATTTATTATAATAATTCCGTTATTATATTCAATATATTGCATGAAGCACTTTACATACAAAAAAAAAAAAAAAAAAATCTACATAAAATAGAATGTTTGCAACCTCATTTTTGTAGATTATATTTTAACAGATTAAAAAAGCAATTAAAAATGATGATGAACTGGGACTTTTTTTTTTAATTTAAACAACAACAACGATGAATTTTATGTTTTTTTTTTTTTTTTTTTTTTTTTGCATTACATGCTAAACAGTTGACTAAGTGACTACAGTAAGTTCAGTAACTGTTTTTTTTTCCTTTTCCCTTCCTCTGATAATTAAACAAGCAATAAATCATGTGCACACAAATAGAGAAGCGGCTCCTAAGAATAAGCCATCTACACTATAATAGTGCTGAAGTTTTCAGAAGGGCTAGTCTTTCTCACAGTTTTTGATTGACAGGTACCCTGCTGATGCCACTCTACCCGCCAGAGACTGACTCAACCCATTTCACACACTCTTATTTTCTCCCTTGTTCCTTCTCTTTTACATTTTCCCTCTATCGCCATTGAGAAGACCAGCCTATTCTCCCCTCTGAAAACAACACTAAGGAGCTAAACACTGCTGAATGAAAAAAAAGAAAGAGAGGGAGAGAGATGAGAGAGTAGGAATCCCTCTGCAAATGGGCTTTCCTGGATGAAATTAAATATCCAGATCAATGGACCAAGCCCTTGACCTGAAAGGAATTTCAGAATGAACAAAGACACACGGACACGCAGACACACACACACACACACACACACACACACACACACACACACACACACACACACACACACACACACACACACACACACACACACAAAATATACAAACTTTAACGCACATATTGATGGCAAAAGGAAATGAAATGCTTAATGTCTGTCTGAAATTTCAACCTTCATTGCTGACAATACCAATAAACAAGCAAAATACTCTGAAAAACAACAGAAAGTGCAGATTAGTAATTGACTATTTTTTAGCCATTTCTTTCTGCACAATTTAATATAGCCAGACTTTTGACTGTCAGTGTGATAATAATAATAACAAATGTTTATTAATCAACAAATCAGATTATTAAAAAGGATTCTGAAGGATCATGTGCCACTGAAGACTGGAGTAATGATGCTGAAAATTCAGCTTTGCCATAACAGGAATAAATTACATTTTAATATATCTTAATATATACAGAAAACAGTTATTTTAAATTGTAATCATATATATATATATATATATATATATATATATATATATATATATATATATATATATATATATATATATATATATAAAAATACAGCTTTTATTGTATTTTTGATCAAAGTGACCGACCCTAAATATGTGCACAAAGCCAGGCAATCAGATTAGAGATTGCCCTATTGAGATAAATTTTTACATTTCTGTATGCAACAGACATCAGATGGGTTATATGCAGTGAAGTTCATCATAAATTCAGGTATTAAATAAGATTTTTAAAGACAGAAAAACTGAATGGAACTATTTAAAGGGATAGTTCACCCAAAAATGAAAATTCTGTCATTAATTACTCACCCCCACGTTGATCCAAACCTGTAAGACTAATCTTTGGAACACAAATTAAGATATTTTTGATGAATTCCAAGATTTTCTGATCCTGCATAGACAGCAATGCAACTGAAACGTTCAAGGTCCAGAAAGGTAGTAAGGACATCGTTAAAATAGTCCATGTGACATCAGTGGTTCAGCCTTAATTTTATGAAGCAACAAGAATACTTTTATATGCAAAAAAACAAAAAAAAAAAAAAAAACAAAAAAACAAAAAAAAAAACAGAAATAACGACTTTATTCAACAATTTCTTCTCTCCTAGGACAGTTCTTCATCATTATTGAGAGTACCATTAATATAGAACATGCATGAACATGTTTACGAGTAGAGGAATGCACAGTGTGTCATGGAACTCTCGATAATGGCAGAGGACTACCCCGGGGAGAGAATAAATCAGTGAATGAAGTCGTTATTTCTGTTTATTACATATATATATATATATATATATATATATATATATATATATATATATATATTTTTTTTTTTATTTTTTATTTTTTTTTTTGGACACAACAAAAATTATTCTTGTAGCTTTATAAAATTATTGTTGAACCACTCATGTCACGTGGACTTTTTAAATGATGTTCTTACTACGTTTTTGAGCCTTGACTGTAGTAGTACCCTTGCTGTCTATAAAGGGTCCGAGAGATCTCGGATTTTATCAAAAAATATCTTAATTTGGTCAAGTTTACAAGTTACAAGTTTAGCGCAACATGAGGGTGAGTAATTAAAGGGATAGTTCACCCAAAAATGAAAATTCTGTCATTGATTACTCACCCTCATGTTGTTCCAAACGCGTAAGACCTTTGTTCCTCTTCAGAGCACAAATTAAGATATTTTTGATGAAATCTGAGAACTCTCCTACACTACACAGAAACAAAAACAAAATTAACCCACCCAGGTACATAAACAAACAAAGGCAATCACAACAGTAAAATAAATATAATAAAATAGTCCATGTGACATCAGGGGTTCAACCGTAATTTTATGAAGCTACGAGAATAGTTTTTGCAAAAAAAAAAAAAAAAAAATACAACCAAAAACATAAATAACGACTTTATTCAACAAGTCTTCTCCTCTTAATTCCATCTGTAGCGTAGGCCACCATTGTGGAGAGTATCACAATGCATGTGCTTGCTTCTGCATCGTGGAAACAACGCATGTGCATGGTGCTTACGTAACACGCACATGCATCGTTTACATGATGCAGAAGCAAGTGCTTTTGTCGTGATACATTTTTGCTTTGCACACAAAAAGTAATCTCGTAGCTTTGTAAAATTATGGCTGAACCCCTGATGTCACATGAACTATTTTACAGATGTCTATGCTATGTTTCTGGACCTGGGAACATTACAGTTGTGTTGCTGTCTATGGAAGGGTCAGACAGCTCTCGGATTTCATCAAAAATATCTTAATTTGTGTTCTGAAAATGAACAAAGGTTTACGGGTTTGGAATGACATGAGGGTGAGTAATTAATGCCAGGAATGTCATTTTTGGGTGAACTATTCCTTTAAATTGCGCAAACTATGCATTTCTCTATTGTTATCAAAGGGACTGGCATGTTGGCTTTGGGTGGTCTCTCTCAATAAAATTCAGTTGCATCCTATTTGTATGGTAGATGGCAACCCGCACCATGTTCCAGTTTTCACACCAGGGGTTGGTTTCCAGAACACAGGCATTAACATACCACTCATTTTCATTTCCATCTCTCTACCTCTTCCATCTCTCTAGAGCTTGCTGAAGAGTGACTCATTTACCAAGACCCAATGCCACTGCTGACGAGTCCATTGCACCATCCGTCTGGCCCGAGCCAGCCAGGTGTGACGACTAGGAGGTGTAAGCAGAGGCTGACAATTCGCCTGTCCTTCACCGGGCATTGTGTCTGTTGGCGGTTTCAGCAGCAGTACAGGTGGGAGATCTGAAATGATCTCTCAGATGGACCAGTCTGATGTGTCTGTTCTGCTCTGCTGTGGTCACTCGGGGGCAGCTGGTTCGGATGGCAGTTTGTTGAAACTCCCTCTGCGGTTAACAGGGCCTGGCCAAATTCAGAACTGAAGAACTGGCTCCCTTCCTTCCTTCCTTCCTTCCTTCCTTCCGTCCGTCCATCCATCCATCCATCCATCCGTCCATCATCTATCTATCTATCCATCTGTCTGTCTGTCTGTTCGTTCATCCATCCATCCAATCACCTATCTACACACCTGTCTGTTTGTAATATCTATAAACTTTGAAAGTTCAGGACTTCAAATGTTTCAAAACAAAGCTTTGGAAAGCTAAAAGTCTTGTTTTCTTGTTAAAAATTGTGGCTGTATTTACTTATTTAAATTTCAATTCATTTAAATTTAACGTCCTTATGTTTGGAAAAACTAATTGCAATTCTTCATGGACTGAATTGAAATTTAAAAAGCATTCTTAATTCGATTCTGAACGGTGCACAATCCTGGTTATTAGGGCTCGGAGGAGCCGCTTAAGAGCTTACATGGTGTCTGGCAACACTAGCACATGATATACCTGCCTGAAGCATGCCACTGGTGCTCTTACTTGCTTATTCTAGGCATTTAGAATGCACATAAGATGGCTAAGAATGGCCACTGGTCTTTGAACTATGCTTTGGAAAAAAGCCTTCTTAATTATGCATTGTTCCATATGGACCTCACAGGTTAAAGAGCATGGCTTGTGACTGCTTCACTGCAGAAACTACATTGCTGGTAGGAGAGCTTAAAATAAATCACTCATGTACTGTACTTCTTGTAAAAACACATATACAATAAAACTGAAATACTGTCTTTCAAGACAATGTACATGCAGACTGACACACAAGGTAGGTTTGTTCAAAATTCATTTGTGTTTGGGTACATGGCTCTGGGGAGGCGCTGTGTGTGTTGGCATGTGTGTGTGGAGTGAATGAGCAAACACAAGCGAGAACAACGCAATTAATTCAAGCTAACGGTAAACAGAACTCTCCCAAAGCCATGCTGTTTGGAAATATCTGGACACTCCAAACATTTTCTTTGGAAATGAAGTGTTCTGGATCAAACCGAGAAAAAAGAAGAGCAAACCAGGACTAGGAGACATTTTTCCAACAAATAAAACTTCACATTTGCAATTAGACATGATTTTTGTTGATTTCATACATTCACTTGATTCATTCATCTATTAAGAGTCATATACTTTTCATACACACACACACACACACACACACACACACATACAGTTCAAGAAAGGGTTTTGTTTTCCAACAAATTATTCATAATGAGACTTGCTGTATTTCATTTATTCATTCATTAATTCATTAGTAAATTAACCCTCTTATACAGTAGGCATAGTTGTATTTATTTGTATTGCATACTATATCATATACAGTAAAAACAATCTCTCTCTCTCTCTCTCTCTCTCTCTCTCTCTCTCTCTATATATATATATATATGTGTGTGTGTGTGTGTGTGTGTGTGTGTGGTGATAATCACTACCTGTGTCTTTCTATCTTTAGACTTCATTACTCTCTGCTGTTTCAGGAATTTCAAAGCACCATCCCAGCGACTGGAGCATCTGCTAACATCAATGTATCCGTGTATCTGTGTATGCTGCTTTGAGCAAAGTCTGAAGCTGAACTGCTTTTATTATGTGCGCCAACAGAATGGGATCTGATTGGTTAGGTTGTTCTAAACAATGTGCAACATCAGCGTAACAGACAAGGAATTTCCAGCTCATGATTTTGGTGATGGGGTAATGTTTGTTTTTCATGCTGGTTTAAGCGCACCCTCACGCTCAGCACCCTTAAGTCAGGATTATAAGCTTAGACACAATCATCTCCTAATTGGATCATGGCAGCTCTGTTGAACATCTTAAAATGGGCCACTCTTTCTCCTGTCTCATCCCTCCTCCTAACTCCGCAGATAAAATAAATAAATAAATAAATAAATAAATAATATTTTTACTTGGAGAGAAGCCTGTTTTAGGATAACTTCTATGACCTCTACAGTTATTTATTTATTACTCATTACTATTTTTTTTTATGTTAAGCATTATCTAACAAATGTAATAAATAACAATAAATTCAAAAAGAGTTTTATTTCAAGTCATTGGTTTTATTAACATTAAAAAGGAATATTGTGATATGACATTATTTTATGACAAGTAAATAATTTGGCAAATAAAAGCAAAATTCTCCTTAAATTAAATTAACATTAAATTATTTAATGTTCTTATGCAAAATATCCTTTAAACAGAAAAGAAAAAGAAGGTCCTTTGGATTTGGGGGCAGATTCACCCAATAATGGATGTATTAACCAGTGGCGGCTCTGGGTTTTAAAACAGGGAGGAGGCACACTAATTGTATTGGTCTGGGGATCCCTTCCGATGATGATGATGATTATTATTATTTGCTTAACCACCTTAAAATGGCTGTTTTGGTTGCTTTTAGTTAGAACAGGTAAAGAAAACGACACACATACAGCAAGACAATATATTTTCACTTACCTGGTCTGTCACTTGAAGCAAAAATCCATCCCTTCTTAAAAGTCTGTGTTAAAAGAGAGCTTCCCGTTGTGCTATTTAATTAAGGCGACTGCTGTAGCTTCCATCGTGGTCTCTCTTTAGGGAATTTTTTTTTTTTTACATATACTGTTTGAATGACAGCTTGGTAAATCTGTTGTTGATCAAATATTTAATATCGCCACTCATAGTACTTGGTACAATATCAGCGCAGCGCGAGACGTTCAAACTTATATCACGTAATTTACGTCTCTATGATGATTGGTTAATATGAGGCTAGCCCCTACAAGGTTTCTTTTCTCAACACTCCTCAGCGCTGAAAGTGAACACTCGATGCTGATTGGCTAATTTGTTTTTTACCATCGGAGGCACGAGACCTGAGCTCTGCTTCGGCCTCCCCCTCCCCTTTATGGAAGCAGATTAGTCTCAAATATAATTCACGCAAAAAACACGATTCACACATGCGTAGACAATTTCACATGCATGAAACCTAATTCACGTAAACACAAAAAAAAATTCACGTGCGTGAAAAAAAATATACTAGCTACTCTCAGTGGCTTTTGATATGATTGGTTGAATGGTAAGCTCGCATCTGATTGGCTAAAGAGTACGACAGACCCACGTGGGAAGAGAGCTCTGCCAGGAAAGTCTCAAAAACACACACACACAAATCCGAGTGGATTCGTAGTAAATGACGATTTGTACATTCAGACACTCGTACATTTTAAACATTCAAAGGTTTTTGTGCACAGTTGTATATCTACGAATTGTGTTTTGCATTTGTGAAATGTATTTTATGAATATATAATTTTATTTTGCGCATGTGAATTGCTTTTTGTGAATTGCTTTTTGTGAATATATATTTTTTTTCACGCACGTGAATTTTTTTTGTGTGTACGTGAATTAGGTTTCATGCATGTGAAATTGTCTACGCATGTGTGAATCGTGTTTTTTGCGTGAATTATATTTGAGACAAATCTGCTTCCATACCCCTTCTCTATCACTTAGCGGTTGTAATTACATCAGCAGATTCGCTATAGAAATGCAGCGCTTTCCAACTTCAGTAACATGTTATGGTATTACAGCTGTGAAATTACAAACAAAAACATTATTAGGTAAGCAGCCCTTCAGATCATAAGCATAGTCATAAGTGTGAGAAATTACAGCAGATATACAACAGCCCCGGCGCACGTGCTAACATATGGCTTTTCCTCAGAGAAACCTCGCGCAGTTTGTTTTTCAGCAACTTCCTCTCGTTCTTCTGATTAAAAGGTCCATCAGTCATCATAACAGACGACTCCGAAAGCAGGGAGATAATGAGTAACGATAATAACGCTACTCCTCGGGGAGATTTCAAGCGCCGTTTGACAAGGTCGCGAGGACACAGGAACGCTGATTCGCCTGGTGTTTGATTGACAGGTCTCACCCTAGCGTACATCCCAAAAGACACTCGCGTTAAAATGCGCCAGTGTCAGTGTCTATGCATTATGCAGTATTATGTCCATCCGATTAGGCCAGGTGTATTTGCATATTGAAACATGGAAATGCTGTCAACAGCATAAGAAGCAATACAAAACGTTTTAAACTCAATAGCTATGGACCTGGATCCATTAAAGAGCTTGGTTAGAATGATAGATGAGCAGGAACATAACAGTAACACGCAGAATAAATAGAAAACTACTGAAAAAAAAAAAAAACTGGTCTTGGGCTTAGGTTTGTGGCTTCTTTTTTTCTTTCTTTCTTTTTTGGCAGCTTACACTGGCAAACGCAATTAGCCTTTAAAATGTCAAAGCGATCAATTTACAATTAAAGCCAAGAACAACAACGAGCCACATGGGCCGTTTTCAGATCCTCGGGTAGCTCAAGAAAAACGCTATTTTCACTTTATCTTTTTGGTGGTTTGGTAAGCATTTCACACAAGATGTCCCAGCATGTGTGTTCCTTTCATTCTGTCATCCTTTAACCCAGCGGGGGAACTGTCACCTCGCTTCCGCGCGCCGCCATACGCGCTCTCTGGCCGGTTTTGCGCGCACCAGGGGATCCGTCACTCGGTTAGGAGTGCGAGACGCGCTTCCTTCGCGTTTCCTTACCGTTTCAGCGGACTTCACTGCAGGACTTCCTGCGCGCTTCGGTTTGCTATGGTAACGGACGTGTTCTGTCATATGTGTTTTCTCTGTCTGACGGAAGCTAAATTTGCCGCTTTGTCACTAACTTTAAACCCTTTCGCTCTCACATGCACTGTAAACGTATTAGAATTTAACTTCCATTTTACCCTCAGCATAAGGAAGTGTTCTTGCAACCGCTACAGAATAGACATTTGACGAATTGTGTTCTTTCATTAAAAAAAAAGAAAAAAAAAAAAAGTCTTGAGTGTCAAAACATTGTCAACAAGTGTAATATTAAATGCTGTAATAATGTTTTTCTGACATTCTGCAGTGACCTAGTTGCTTGAAAGCCTTCACAGGCTCTCTAACTTTTCTTCATGTAGACACTGTTAATTTAGAAATAAAATAAATAAATCCTGTTGTTGACCATATTTCCATAAGTAGGCCTACATTCTAAGAAACAACAGCCTCGTCCTCAGAGGTTGAACTGTTAAATAGCTTGAAGCTTGTTGAAGCATGTTCTCTCCTTTCTGTCTGTTAACAATGCTCATTTATAAATAAAGCATCATATTGTTCAAACGTGTTCACGCTTAGTAAACATATATTCAATACAGCACTACAACCCCGTCCTTAGAGGCCAAATAAAGTAATGGAGTGAATCATTTGTGCATTGCAAATGGTCTTAAATCTATAATAACACAATAAAGTTATTGCTATTGCAGTATCCATGCCCAAGATGGCTTTAGGATCATTATTTTTTAACAATGCCCTTACAGCGTTTCTGTGCCTTGACCATGGTAGTTCTCGTGTCTATATGGAGGGGTAGAAAGCTCTCAGATTTTATCCTAAAAATGTCTTATTTTGTGTTCCGAAGATGAATGAAGGTCTTACGGGTTTGGAACAACACGAGGGTGAGTAATTAATGACAGAATTTTCATTTTTGGGTGAACTATATAAAATAAATAAATAAATAAAACAATGGTTCTTTAACATTTCAATCGTTTTCATAACTGAAAACTGATTTTAAGAATGACCTATTAAAGACTTGGTGCAGTGAATACATGCACGGAATTGTGGGTAAATCAGGACTTATGTAGAATCAGATGGAGTAACTGGTATGTTGACTGTAGAATCATACAGTACACCAAAACTATGGAGGAGGAGGAGGAATAATCTAATTCATTTGTGAACTATATTGATTCCGTTGTCAAGAATTGTATTCGTTGTAATTCCCGCCGCTTCTGCATTACCCTTGTCAACTCATGTAAAATCAAATGTAATGAGATTCAAGCCGACGTTTGCTCTCAGAACACACATACATATGGTACACGCAGCTCCAGGACACGCATTCTCTCCACAGCTCATTCGAAAGCACAGCAACAACATTTCTGGAAAACAAAATTTCATCTCCATAAACAATGAGATTATTACAGTGAGATCAAAGCCATGGCAGACAGTGTTGGTGGATCAAAAGCAAAGCATTTTCTCACACTGCCCTGATACAGGCCCAATTCCGGCCAGGTGGGGAATAAAAACGCCTCTGGAAATCTCATTGCTCCAAGGTCAATTTGGAATTCTGCTCAGGCCGGTTGCATGTAAGTTGCATGGAGGCTGTTGCTGCGGCAGATTTAGAACAATCCGTAGCAACACCATCCATCAAGACCGCACCGGAGTAAGCCGCAGATTCCAGATTGAATCTCGGATTTATGATTAGCAGACAATCTTGGCCAGAACATTGAAAAAGTGACTTTTAAACTTTATCCAGGATTATACTCTTTCTCACACATTCTATCTCTCCCTCTCTCCTGGGAAAAGTTGTGATCGACAGCATCTTGAAAAAGTCAGAGATCTGAGATGGCATTCAGAATGATAAATAACAAAAATAAATGTTCAGGGTTTAAAAACAAACAAACAATTGCTTGTTTAGGACCTGCTTCACACTGATGAGTCATAATCAGTGCAAATCTGATTCACTGACCTTCTGACCGGATTTACAGTATATGCCAATGAAGGGATCATCAAATCATTACTCCTGTTCTTTTAATGAGATTTTTAATTAGTTAAAAACATCAATACGAACATGATGGGATGTTTGTGTATGTACACAAAGCATAAGCATGATAATCACAAAACAGACACCATCTGCCTACATCATGTGTCTTTGTGAAATGAAAGAGAAACATCATCATATGAGTCTTTTTTTGGCTTCAAATGAATGCAGAAAGGATTGTCAATACGCTTCTGGAACTACTGGATTACTAAAGCCCTTTATTCTCATTTTTAAAGCCTTTGCGGAGATGAATAGAGTACTTCTTGTGCTTTAATGGGAGCAAAACATTTGCTTTTTTTGCAGCCTGTGGCACCTGAATACTTATTATGATGCTGATTGTGCCTTATTGCCAGCAGTAACCTCATATTTTACAGAATAGGAAGGTTACGACCTCATGGCAACTAAGTACACTTACTATGTTTCCATTTTGAGCAGCTTAGCACCTCACTAGTGCAACTCTTGACCTTAATGCTTGACCTTGAGTTAAACAAAACACATTTGTACACAACTGCTCTATGTGTACAGACACTTGTAAACACTCACAGACACACACACATACACAAAAAAGCATGAAAAAAAGAAGCATATTCTGGTTAGTGAATCAACCATTTAATATCTTGCCAAATCTGAGCATGTTTTGGTGACATTATTGAGATTTATTCTGAAACTCTAGTGAGACAAGTGAGATAACTTTTTTTTTTGTATGATGATCAAACACATAAGTCATAAGGCATATTAAAAAGATGGCTTTTAAATATAATATTAATGACTATAATTACTCACATTATCCTTAGAAGTAATAATAAAAAAAGCATGCTAGTGATAGTGGCGATACTTGTCTTGATAACATCGATATCTGATTGAAAATCAAACAACGGGAGACGATTGTTGAAACTGAGCTCGACTCAAAATTTGGTTGGAATGTTTTTAATTTATGCAGTGACCTAAATTGTCACAGGCACCGACATTTTACCCTGTCAGCATGACACAATATTAATCAAAACAGTAGAAGATGAGAGCTTTTCCTTGTAAAAAATAAGTTATAACATAATTAGAAAAAGCTGGTTGGGGGGCGGCTTGGAGAGAGGTTACAGACAATTTTATGGAAATGCACATATACACACACACAGAGAGAAAAAGAGAGACCTTTAAATACCCTGTTTATCCTCCATCAGTAATTTGGAGGGGAGCTCTCTGCTCCTAATTGAATTGTTCTGTTTCAGAGAAAAATGGCCACGCCTGGGCAAGCTTACACAGTGCTTTTCAGATTGTGTTTGTATATGCACGCCTGTGGGACCCAATAGTGGAGCTGACCATCTGGAAAAAGAAAAGCTCTTTCAGTGGCGATATGGCTGGAGTTTATGGACTGGCAGGCTGCAAATGAACATTATCTGCGAGCACGTCCCCGTCCAGAGGAGGACTTCTAATAGACAATGTGTTTACCAACATCGTTCGCTTCGAGCACTCATCTGAAACAAGGACGCACACACTCATACACTCCCACTGACCTTTTTTCCACCGTTACGTCGATGGAGGTTGGTGGGATTTACAGCCCTTCGCACTCATTAAGCTGTTGCGCTAAACAAATTAAGATTTAAATTTAAGGTAATATGCAGTCACATGTAAAATACACACTCAAACGCTTGCCGACCTTCCTGTGCTTTTGTTTTAATGAGGTGATATGATTAATGGATCCTGATATAGACTCTCTCTGTGTTTGTAACACACACACACACACACTGCGGGCATTAGAGCATGGCTACCTCTGCATTCTTCCATGAGCTGAATCCCAATCTCCCTTCAAGTCCATTCTGGATAGACCTCTCGTTATTTATTCAAAATAATTATGACTGTGCATTTCAAGAAGCTGTAACCTGGCAACTGTTACTTCAAGAGGAAAAACCACCAGCGCTGAGAACAAAAGAGAGAGAAAGATGAAGATTATTAGCGGTGCTGGCAAAGGCGAGCATCACCAACACTACTGCTCATAGTTAAGGTTAGGGATTTGAATAAATTCTCTAACCCTAAGTATTAAACTTGCAACTCCACACTGTTTGTGTTACAGACTTGATTAACACCTTAAATCGTGTGACTAGTTGAGGAAAGGTGTGCTGCTATTTTACAGAGTGATAAGCTTTACGATTTTCATGTCACACATGAGAAAATGGGTGTAAAATATGAGATCACATATCAATCTATGGTTCGGGGTAGGTAAGACTTTTTAATGTTTTTGAAAAAATCCTGTTAAGTTCAACAAGACTGCATTTAGTTAATAATATTACATTTAAAATAGCTGTTTTCTATTTTAAAATGGAATTTATTTCTTTGAGGACAAAACGTCTCAGGTTACGAATGTAACCATGGTTCCCTGAGTAGGGAACGAGACACTGCGTCCTCTAGGGGTCGCTATGGGGAACACCTCGTCGTGACCCGTGTCTGAAGCATACAAATGAAAAAACACCAACGAGTTGGCCGGCGACAGCCTCTGACGTCACTACCGGTGCGACTATAAAAACAGGCATCGGGGAAAACACGTCATTCACTTCTTCGTCTGAAGCTTGCGTCCGAAGCATGGCAGGGAGCTAGAGGACGCAGTGTCTCGTTTCCCTACTCAGGGAACCATGGTTACATTCGTAACCTGAGACGTTCCCTTTCAAGGGAACTTCGAACTGCGTCCTCTAGGGGTCGCTATGGGGAACAGTATACCCACGCCGCCATGCTGAGGGGAGTGCAGGCCAGAATCATGGCGAACACTAAGTACCAAACTCTACCATTTCAATGGGAGTTGCCCCCGGGACGTTTAGGACGGCTGTCTGTGACAATACCCCTTACGGCCAAAGGCCTAAGCTACATACCCAACTTAATTGTTAGGGCCTCGGCCCGGTGGGAGAGCTAAAGGCTTGGAATCAGTAAAGATTCCTTTAAAGGGATACAGCTAGGAACCTAGCATTTTATACTAAGTCTAGCCTGTCACACAGGGGCTACAGCTTGCTTCCGCAAAAGCTTGCTGAAGGAGCTGTCTCAACAGATCTCCAGTAGCAACACCCTGTTTAGATAGGTATCAGAGGATACATGGGTGGAGTGGCGCCCAAGATGAACGGGGCTTTTACCAGCTCAAGAAAGGGCACGAAGCAACCGCGCGAAGCCCTCACCATATAGGATTTTATAAAGAACGCAGAGTACTAGCGTGCGAACTTACCACAGTGTGGATTTCAGAAAGTGTGCAAAGACTTCACGTGCACACTTACCATATCATGGATTTTCAAATACTGTTCTAAGGAAGGGCTCTCGTGGCACTCTGATAGAGCAGCTCATAGATGGAATGGTGCATCTCAAAAAAGTATGTTTGAGAGTCATCAACTCGATCTGTGGAAATAATGCTGGAGCGCTCTGGGAAAAACAGTGAACTCAGTCTCATATGAGAGGAGAACTCCTGAATACAGAGAAGCACGCTCATAGGCGGACCCTTCTTGGAAAAGGGGAGCGCTGCTCTAAACTACCACGAGAATCGCCCGAATAGCCCCTCATGTTGAGGGAAGTGATGCTTGAGGTGTAATAAACAAATACACACTGGCT
Source organism: Cyprinus carpio (assembly GCF_018340385.1). Lineage (NCBI taxonomy): Eukaryota > Metazoa > Chordata > Actinopteri > Cypriniformes > Cyprinidae > Cyprinus > Cyprinus carpio. The sequence continues at coordinate 11,663,256 of NC_056607.1, read as the reverse complement.
GAATGGAGCCCAAGGAACCAAGGTCTAATCATCTCAAGAAAGGGAACGAGGCGGAGCGCGTAACCCTTACCATACAGGATTTCAGAAAGTGCGCAGAGTCTTGCGTGCACACTTACCAATACGTGGATTTTTAGAAAGTGCGCAAAGTGTTCACGTGCACACTGACCACCATGTGGCTTTCAGAAAGTACAGAGAGCTTAGCGTGTGTACCTAAAGGTTCCTAAGCATCGCAGAGGCGCTGAACCGCACAGGAGAGGCAAGCTCGAATTTTATAAACCTCTAGCGAGGGGAGCATCACCTGAGGCAGCATATACAAGAAGACTTCTGTAACTGCCACCTTCACTTCCCGCTGGATGCGACAGCACCTAAGCGGCCAGGAGACCCCTCAGGGTGACCTGGCCGGACATCCATGAAATTCCCTGCAGTGCTGTGCCAAGCCTGATGATCAAGGAGGCTCCCGCAGAAACCTGTGATCTCAGCCGCCTAATACCGGAACATGAAGCCGGATGGCTGGTGCTGACGAGTGTTTAGTAAACACTGTAACTGAGCACTGCAAAGGAAACTCACAGAGTTTATTAGTAGACACATAACCACAAGCAATTTACACATAAGTATATACAGAAAGGGTTATTTTTATACTCCCACCCTCCTGCGCTGGAGCCCCGCTCAAGGGGCGCCTCCTTTTAGTCCGGACCATCAGTAAGGTGGTTGCTATGAACATAGAACCAGCCAAAAACATTATAGGTCCAGCATAGGAGACTGTTATGCGTTAGAGGTTTCCACCTAACCTCGATCAGGTGGAGAGCTGGTGGTTACAGGGGAAGATAAAAGCAGAAGTTAAAAATCCCTAAAGGGAACGAGTAGATACCTCAGTATCACTCTGACTCAGACGAGGACGCTGCCTCGTCTGGATCACATCCCTTAGGTTCTGCTTACCCCCTTGTGACCCACAATTCCTCTTAACCCTGCCCGCAGGTGGGGGAGGAGCGTGAGTCGCGACACTAGCCTTCTGTGCCCGTCTTTGATCCTCAGATCGAGACAGGCCAGGACCCCTATGTTGTTCGGGCTCAGACCTGGACCTTCGTGGAACGAAGGATCTGAAAGCAGCGGAGTGCGCCTTCGTCTCCCCGAACCTCTCGATCACCGTCTCAACGGAAATACCGAAAAGTTCAGAAGGCGAAACCTGAGCATCGAGAAGAAAGCCTTTTCTTTCTTCCCGATGTCTGCAGGTTCATCCACAGAAGTCTCTCCGCCACCACCATGGCCGCCATAGTCCTGCGCTTGGCAGAGGCGGCCTGCTTGGTAGCCCGGAGAGAGGGCTGTGGTGCGGCGCAGCTCGGCTACCTGATCAGGAAAAAGGCCTTCGCCTCTATCCAGGTCTCTCAGAAGATCAGTCCTGATATGCTTGAAGCATTTATTTTGTAATAAAGCCACAGCCTGACCTGCTGCTGCGTATGCCTTGCCATTTAAGCAAGATGCATTGCTTGAAGGGGCTTAGATGGCAAGGAGGGAGATTAAGAGAGGATGTCACCCCCGCAGAATGAAAACTCTTTCTGCAGGGGGCATCCTCTCATAGCCGTTTTCGCCACATCGCCATCGATGTCGGCAAAACTCTTATGCTGAAACGAGATGGATGCGAGAAGAAAACGGCCTCTTTCATTTTCCTTTCGATCTCTGTATGGAGATCAGGCAGAAATGGAAGGCTCACCTGAGCTGGAGGGCTATGGTCGGAAAGATAACGCTCATCGAGGTGCGATCCATAAACTCCAACAGCTCTACATACGCAGGGCAGGAGAATTGAGAAGGCTCAGCCTCAGCTTCTTCACCATCCTCAAATATCTCCTGCTTTTCCTGAGTAAAAACCCAGCAGAGCACTAACCTCAGTATCAGAAAGTGTTAAAGATATAACATCATCCTCCCGAGGCTCTCTCTCGTCCGCCGCCATTTTGAGCGCGAAAGGGAAAGTCCCTCTTTAAACCATTCAGACAGATCCACCTGAAATTCTCACAAGCTCATTCTCCTCCGTGCCTCAGCAACGGCGGGTCCTGAACCGCGGGAAGCAGATGGCTGCCTTTTTTTTTTTTTTTTTCGGAAAGAGAGACGAACGAGAGCGGAGCTTTTTTCTTGAAAAAATGCTCGCAATGCACGCAGATTGCCTCCTCAAAGACATCGCGTGCGTGCTCTTTACCCAAACAAATCACGTAAAGATCGTGTGTGTCATCAGGTGTCAAATAACGCCGACACGGATGCATACATTGTCTAAACGCTTGCTATTATTCTCCATTATAGACAGAGAAAGAGCGCTCTTACCGGTTCTTTCAGATGCACGCTTCAAACAAAACAGTCAGTGAAGACGAAGAAGAGAATGACGTGTTTTCCCGATGCCTGTTTTATAGTCGCACCGGTAGTGACGTCAGAGGCTGTCGCCGGCCAACTCGTTGGTGTTTTTTCATTTGTATGCCTCAGAAACGTTTCACAACGACTCAATCAACAAAACAAACACAAAAAGACACATATATAAATACACTTGAAAATCAATTTAATTTTCAGCATCATTACTCCAGTCTTCAGTGTCACATGATCTTTCAGAAATCATTGTAATGTGCTGATTTGCTGCTCAGGAAACATTTCTTTTTATTATCAATGTTGAAAACAGCTATGCTGTTTAATATTTTGTGGAAACTGTGATACTAAGTTTCCAGGATTCCCTGGCATTACCCACAACACCCAAGCATCATTTCAGCAGGTTTTGGATGGACAAACACGGCTCATGTTTTTCAGAAAATGGGTATGATAATTTGATTTCATCTGGAGTTCTCCCAACAGACGCCACTACAACCTCATTGACACACTAAACCAGTAGACATTAAAGGAAAAGGCAAAGGGACACGTCAGTCACTGTCCTCCCATCCTACGCCTCTCGTCCACTATAGTCCGGATGGACAGACTAAACCAGGACGACAGAGGCCTTAGGCCTTCTTGCTATTTTTCTCTGTCTATTCCTTAACTGTCCTTATAGTCACAGTTTCTTGTCACACAGACATAGACACACAGACATATCCTTCAAATCACTCATGTCTCCACATATACTTTAGCTTTTACTCTTTGTCCTTCTTTTGTTGCTCGGATATAAACCTCCCACTCCTCAATTTCAAAATGCAATTTTACGTTTACAGCATATCCCAGCAAACCTCTTTTTCTCTTATTTCTCTATAAATGTACACAGGTTGGTATAAACAAAATGCCATACAATGCAAAAGTGTGTCCGTAACTGCAAAACTGAATGGTGATATATTTCATGGTCTAAACTCACATGATCTTTAAACTTGCATGTATGTAAGATTTAATAAGTGGCTGAGAAAATATCTAAGACCAACATGGATCCAAAGAAATACATTTCTAAAATGTATTAGAATGTATACATAGAAATGTATATATCTGTGTAAATGTTTTACATTACTTTTTTTTTTTTGCCACATTCTGCTATTTCTATTATACCATTACCATTTCTGGTCTACTATGTCTATCAGAGACAAACTATATAAATGGTAGAGTGGGTATTAACATGATGACAACATTAACGAAGACGATAACCAAATGGTTTTTTTCACAGCATTTTGATATTTGCTCATCATAATTATGGCCATTCAGTGCAAAGGGCTCCAGCATCTGGCTGCACTGTGAAAAGGGCAATGAGCTATTCCTTTACACTCGCTGCTGCATTATTACACATTAAAAACTCATGAACCCAGGCCAATATGGCCAAGCACACAAACACATATTGCAGAGATGCATTGCAAGCATTCATACACACACACACACACACACACACACACACACACACACACACACACACACACACACACACACACACACACACACACACACACACACACAGAGCGCTCAATCGCCACCTGACGTAAACGGCTCCAGCCTCAACCGGAAAGCAATGGGAACGTTTAAAAGAGATTCAGGGGCCCACTTGGGCAGTAATGTCAGTGACATTATCGAGAAGTCATTTTAAGAGTCCAGCAAGACTGCAGGAACACAGTAAAATATGAGCAATAAGCCTCTTAGGATCATCTAGAGCTGATGTACACATACATCACACACTTATATATAGATATTTTTGTAATATGTGTATGTGTGTGTACATATTGTTATGTATGTGTGAATAGCGCTGGAAAGAGTAATTTGTTGCCCAGTTCTAGTAACTGTCAAGGGAGTGACGAAAGACGGTGGTACAAGGTTAAATTATAGTAGAAAATTTAGCTTCAAGCCTTAGAGAGAACATTTCACACGCACACACACACACACACACACACACACACACACACACACACACACACACACACACACACACACACACACACACACTATAATGGTAGTTCCATTGACTTCTATTGTTTTAATACTGAGCTAATGGGATTTTCTAAGCCTAACCCTCATACAGACCTATATTCACTTTTATATTACCGTTTAGACATAATTTAATGTTTGTTAAGCCCCTTGGAGTCAGTAGTTTAATGAAACAATTTTATGTATCTATGCATTCAAATACATTCAACCATTAACATTACTCAGTGTGGCATTTCATAAGAATTAATGTGGTTGACAGTGAGTCATTCACATCTTAATTTTCTCTCTCCTTGTATTGCCAGATGACCAAATGTGATTGGTTGACCTTTTATATGGTCCATTTACAAAGCTTAAATCCTATTCAGGGACCCTTTTTTTCATTTTCACATTATTCTTGTCTGTTGTGCATCATCTGTTGTAATGTCAAGTCTTTTAGCGGTTCTTTCCACTCTATCATTCATTTGACAAACAAGACTTAAGGTCACACTGGCTGGTTTGTTCGATGTGTCATAATTATCATGAATTTGAGATTATTTTGTATGCCCTTTCCTAAATTGAAACCATTAGGCTTTAAGTAAGCTGTATTGCAGCACAGCTTTTGATAACAAATGCTTGTGCATTTTGACAATGTACAATTCTGACTTTTAGTACATTTCATTCCTGTCCTAACTTTTATTCCAAACATCAACTGCTTAATGAATGACTGGGACGGGATTTGCACACCCAGTCAGTCAATCCATCTATCCATCCATCCATCCATCAAAATTTCATCCATCCAATTGTCCCTCCATCCATCTTATTGTCCATCCATCCATCCATCCATCCATCCATCCATCAAATTGTCCATCCATATACAGTCCATCCATCTATCTAAATATCCATCCATCCATTCAATTGACCATCCATCCATCCATCCATCCATCCATCCATCCACTGAACCGTCCATCCATCTATCATCCATCTGTCTATCTAATTGTCCTTACATCTATCTAATTGTCCATCCATCCATCCATCAAAATATCCAACTATTGCTCTTTCTGTTCATCAAACTGTCCATCCATCCATCCATCCATGTACTGAAATGTCCATCTATCCCTCTGTCTATAAAATTATCCATCTATTCATTGAACTGTCCATTTATCCATCCATCCACCTATCATCATCCATCCATCCATCCATCCATCCATCCATCCATCAAAATATCCAACTATTGCTCTTTCTGTTCATCAAACTGTCCATCCATCCATCCATGTACTGAAATGTCCATCTATCCCTCTGTCTATAAAATTATCCATCTATTCATTGAACTGTCCATTTATCCATCCATCCACCTATCATCATCCATCCATCCATCCATCCATCCATCCATCCATCCATCCATCCATCCATCCATCCATCCACCTATCATCCATCCATCGAATTATCCATCTATTTAAAGTCCGTCAGTCTATCTAATTATCCATCTATGATATTACAGTATATGCACTAGCTTTGTTTTCGAGACTGGAATGGTACATTTTTGAGTTCAGTTAAAAACTTGTTTATTGAACAGACTAAAATAGATACTTATGTCAAACAAATGTCAGTTAAAATCAGTCCAATAAAAGGCATTCAATGTTATGGCAACACACTTCCCATCACAGTGTCAATTAGCAAGTACTTAGGAGTACTGTAATTGTTTTATAAAACAGCTTGAAATGACCGTTTTTGATTGCTATTGCTGTAATTAAGTAGATAAACATGTAATACATGTACCACAGACCCTGGGATGCAAAGTGTTTCTATTTTCACTGACCATACCGATGTAACAGCTGATAGGCAGTCTCATTGATACTGAAGCGATAGGCAGTGTAGACTACAGTGCTTTGTCCAGGAATCAGCCATAAACTTTACATAAGCTGCTTTCTCTTTTGCTTTGGAAGTGATTATAGTGTGGTCGTGCAACTCCTGTGGTGTAAACAAAGACAGACGATTACAGCGCTAATGCCTTTATGAAGAAGCCAGGCTGGTGTTCTGTTGTTTGATTTCCCACTCCACTCTGTTTAAATATATGAAAACTGAAGAGATTAAGGAAGTAAAGACATATTAATACTTTGATCATCTACAATATTTAATCAAATTCAAAGCAATGAGAGAAAGGAATTATTTTTGTGAGGTTTCCATTGTCAGAGACCACAGATGCACAAGCCAGGTTATGACTTCCTCACCACTTTCCTCTGCTTTTGGAGCACACAGTCATATGAAAGCGATAATAAATGTCAATGTTTACATGCGATTGAATGTGTGATCAGGTGCACAGCCGGCTTTAAGCTTGGGTTTGGGCTAATCACACCCCTGTTGCTTTTGTCATTACTCCCTCAGATAAGATGCTATTTAGACCAAAACTCCTCTCTCAGCTCCGCAAATTGTTTTTATTTATTGATTGCCCTCAAAACCTTCTTTTGTCTTTTTGACAGTTCTATTGTCTTTGAATTCAACAAGAACCTTCTTCTATCCCTAGACCCCATGATCAAATCTGCACTGATCCTCCTTATTGCTCACTGACGGTGCCAAAATACCAGAAAGTTGCATTTAAATCCTAAAATGATTTAAATCCTGAGGCGATTTTCTTTTCAAAGATAATCCTGCCAGTTGTTTGAAACAGTTTGCAGAAATGGTGTTATATTTCTGATATTCATAGAGAGATATTTACAGATATTTCATATATTCGAGAGAGAGAGAGAGAGAGAGAAGAAAACACACACACACACACACACACACACACACACACACACAAACACACACACCAAAAAATATAAATATGATAAATATTAGTGCTGTCAAATGATTAATCGCGATTAATCGCATCCAAAATAAAAGTTTTTGTTTACATACTGTATGTATGTGTACTGTGTATATTTATTATGTATATATAAATACACACACATACAGTATATATTTTGAAAATATTTACATGTATATACATTCATATATTTACATTCTTATATTTTATATTATATATAAATATATTTAATATATAAACATAACATATTTTTCTTAAATGTATACATGCATGTGTTTGTAATTATATATACATAATAAATATACACAGCATACACGCATATATTATGTAACCAAAAACTTTTATTTTGGATGTGATTAATCGTGATTAATCATTTGAATTTATTTTTATTTTTTTTTATTTTTTTTTTACACTGCTTATATATATATATATATATAATAATAATACACTTCAAAGAATTCTATGTATGAAATTGCGCTGTTAAATGTATTATTTAATTTCTTTATGCACTTTAAGGATTTATTTTATTTAATTTCTTGGTGCATTTTAAGTTATTGATTACCAAACCACACACTATAAGGTATAAAGACAAGTGTCTGTATTTTGAAATGGTTATTCTCTGTTATTTAATCTCAAAACAGAATTCTTGAAAATGCTGTTTTGAAATCTAAAAACCTTTTACAGCTTCATTTGCGGAATTTAGTCATACAGCCCTGCTGAAAAATCCAGCATAAACCAGCATGAATTCCGTCAGCTAATAAGTTTATTATCTCATTAAAATAAGTTATATTAGCTCACTTTAGCTCCCTCTGTTGACAGTAGAACTGAAAATTGTAATTGTTTTAGTAATGATAATTATATTATTAATCAATGTTATCTTTAGTTTTGAACAAAAAAGTAAAAACACAAACTAGTCAAATGTTTCAAAAGATTTGTGTTCCGTTTCTAAGGATCTGTGCACAAATCAGTTAAAAGCTCTTGTGTACAACTAAAACTAAAATCTTCAGAGGTATGAAAACACAAAAAATTCAAATAACAGCATGCTCAGAAACTGTTAGTTCAATAACAGGGGGTTATGAGAAGTGCTATTGCTAATAAAGAGTTTTCATAATGAAAGTTCAAAATTGAAAATCGCTGTTTTTAAAGACTGTAATGCTAGTTTGAGAACTCATGTGTAAAAAATCCAACTCTCGGTCACTGATTCTAAAAGGACTACATAGTAGAAGGTATGGTGGTCCACCAGAACACCTGCTTCCCATGCTGGGGACCAGCAAACCAGCATCCAGCATCCCATACTGGTCCTAGTGTGCAAAACAAATATTATGCTGTGACCAGCAATGCAGGATCGTTCAGCAGGGAGATCTCCATTAAGAGTCAAATGACTGTCCACAGGGGTCAGCGGATAATCATCTGTCCTCTTCTAAACCGCCATCTGCATGAAAAAAAAAAACAAAAAAACCCCCACAGTGCTTAACGACAGGTTTTAGAAGAAAGCGATTTAAACATGATTGCTATAATTTAAGACACAAGACAAATCTGGCTCCGGAGCACATGCTTCATTTTAGAGGAAACACAAATGGCTTTGTTTCATAGCTCATTTGAAAAAGCAGCGAATGAGGCTCGATTGAAACATATTGCCTCAGGAGCTAATTAAAAGAGACGGGCGATGCTGTGTCTTGGTTATTGATGCCTGTTGACAGATGTGGTGGTTTTTCCATATCACTCACTGCTCTTTCCAGCTTTCTCTTTCCCGGTTTTATAAAGCACACAAATAGCACCTAAGGCAGCTGTTTCCACTTTGCTTACCAAACGAATCTCATTTGCGATAGGTGGAGTGTTGCCTAACGTATCTAGAAGTGCCAACGAGCTGAAGATGTTATATTAGCATAACAAATAGCCGACATCCCTCCAGATACGACGGCCACCGATCAGAGCCGAGCGATGTGAACAAGAGCGACGGTTTGTTCCTTAAACACGTTCATTTGGCACCAAGCAATCCCTGAACGCAGGCAAAAGACTGGCGTGTCTGTTTTTAGATCCCTGACCTGCTTCTGAGGAAATAGAGCTGTAATCTGTCAGACAGGAGCTCGGTCTACGCACAGATTAATTGAATTCTCTTAAATACATGGTAACCCAGTCAGGTCAATTAAATCATTCAGTGTAATCACAAAACTGTTGTTCACTAATAGGAAAAAGTGGGTGTATGTGTGTGTGAGAAAGGCATGCTAAGAGAGAGAACGTCCCAATGTGGTTTTTCGCTTTCACGTGTTGATCATTTCACATCTGTGGTCACAATGAGTCGTCCAAACCAGATGAGGCTGTTGATTATAAGTCACTAAGTGCATTTACTTAATGAAGAGGATCTGGAAAGGCACATATCAGTCCATTAGCATCAGCATATGAATTAGTTATTGTCCTTCACCGGGCCTTGATGGAGTTCACCTGCAGAAGGAGCATCCAGAGGAGACAAGACACGTGACATTCGATGTCATGGACTTCCAACCCGATGTAACATGTCTAAAGGGGCCTGCCTCATTTTTATTAAAAAGCAACAGTGAAAGAGAGGTTTGGGCTTTTTAGAGCTTGACAGCTGTGGTCGCTGTAAACAGATGTTGTCCATGAAGATTATTTTGTATTTCACTGACAAAAATAACAGCATTTTAATGATTAAAAAAAAAAAATATTTGAAATGAAGGTATTTATAATTTATAAACAAATTAGAGCTGAATATCAATAATACTAATAATAAAAACATAACTACTAAAACTGTAACTGAAATTAAAATGAAAACTGAAAATATAAATATTAAAGATAGCTCAAAATATGAATAAATATGAAATTATTATATAAATAATGCTAAAATAACACTGGTCTGGAGGAAGACTATAATCTGATTGCCAGTGTTAAAATATCTGAATACTAAAATAATTGATTAATTAAGCTGGTACTTAAAAATGAGACAACAACAGGAATCTACATTAACATTTATATTAAAAGTTTTTTAAAACGGTTGTGAAAAATTAATTTTCTGCCGTTTTAACTTCTGATGAATAATGAAAAACAAACTGGACTTTTTGACTTTTTATAAGAAGGCCTACATTATTCTGTTATTTTCTACAAAAAAATAAAATAAAAAAACAACAAAAAACAAAAAGACAGAACATTATTAATTATACAAAAATAGCCTTAAAATATCCCAAAAGAAATGAATAAGTGATACTGCTTCAAAAGTCTAATACAACAGGAAAAGTTTGCCCAAAATAAAAATGGTCATTTACGCATCCTCAAACTGAAGCTGATCTGTATTTGTGAGACACCAGGATGAGAGGATGGTGATCATAAGAGATCTCAGTTTCAAACATCGCAAAATCTGGTCCTGGAAGTATTGGATGAGACTCACTGGAACATTGTATCACTGAACATTATATATTTCTCTTGAAAAAGTCACAGTGAAAAGAACAAACCTGACTTTAGTTTATGAGACTAAGCTCATATAGTATTCCATGCATGTGTTGTCCTTTCCCTCTTCATAAATCCCCCTCAAAACTTTCCTCGTTCTCTACCTCCCACTTCCCTCTTTCTCCATCTTTGCTGTCCATTCCTGCAACGGTTTAATCCCTATTGCTCAGTCTTGTCGCACAGACAGTGCAGCATCTTGATATGGAGTGTCCTTCACTGTCACCTATTGTCTCCATACAAGAGGGACTTCTCATTTCACCTGGACCCTTTGGCTGCCAGATTTATTGCCTTGGAGTGGGTTTAGGTGCCCGTGTCTTTCCCTGATGATGTATTCACACTGATACACTGACAATCCAGGCACCTGAGAGCAGAGATGAGCTCCGGCCATCAATAAAGACCATGAGGATTGGCAGACAGTGGCGTTTGGAAGGCTTTTTTTTTTTGTGGTGAGGAGGAGCCTGGGGGGTAAATTATTATGGTGGGCCAAGCTGGGAAAAATGAGCATTATTTAAGAGTGACCTTGAGCTTTTTTGGAGATGTTAGCCTGGGGAAAGCTCACCGAGGATGTGTGTTATAAATTACAGGGTGCGGCAGGAGGTTGTTGGCAACGTTGCAGCAGGTTTCCCGTAACGTACAGCCCATACAGGCATGCAAATGAACACAATATGATGTAAAACCAATAGTGTAGGAAATAAATAATGATGATGGGCCAGAATATTTATCGACAGATCAGAATCAAACAGCAGGTCTATGGGAGTAAAACAGTATGTGAGCATACATGCATGTCAATGGGTATGCAAGCTACGAGGTGTGCGTATGTGTGTGTAATTATGAGCCAGCTGGTTGAGGGTATGGGGTCTGAATGATGACTGTGACTGTCTATGACAGAAACTCCTTGAGGGACTGGGACTGATGCACTTTCTACTCAAGTTATTTTACTCATGGAGAATAAAAGCTTCAGTTCCATATTAGCGAAACTGTGATTTTCAATATATTATGTTTAGAGTTGACAGAAAAATTGGACTTTGTTTGCCACCACACTGTTCAACTTAACTTACAGTGTGGTGGCAAACAAAGTCCAATTTTAAACCAGCCTAAAATGGTTTGCTACTTTAAGCTTGCCATAAAACTGTTCAAGCTTGTCTGGCTTGATTGTTTTAGAGGGGGTTTTTGCTTAACAGTTTTTCTCACTAAACTGGCCAAGCAGGTGTTGAGCTAGTTTTTAGGATTTAAAAATGGTCTTAAACCAGTCTAAACTAGTTTGCTGGTCTAGGCTTCCCACCAAACTGTTTTAAAATTATTTTAAATTGGCTTTTGGGAAAAATGCCTTAAAATAGCCTAAACGGCTTTGGTGGTCCAGGCTGGCCACCAAACTGTTCAAGTTGATCTAGCTAGATGGTTTTAGGAGATAAAAATAACTTAAACCAACCTAAATAGGTGTGCCGGTCTGTTAACGTTGGTGTGATATGATGGTTTTCGTACGGTTTTTGGAAGAAAAAAGATTTGACCTAAACTGGTTTGCTGGTCTAAGCTTGAGATAAAACGATTCAAGCTGGTCTAGTTTGATGGGTTTAGAGGGGTTTGGGGAAAAAAATATGTTTTAAACCAGCATAAAATGGTTTGCTGGTTTAGGCTTTTGGTTTAGGTTTTGTCTACATTTCCAATTAAAACATATCTAAAATGCCTCAAAACAAAGTCAGGTATACTTGCTGGTGTAAGATGGTAATTCATGGTCCTTAGCTGGTCCTAGCTGGATCAGATAGTCCAAAGATGCGGTTTTAACTTGGTAGACCTTGGTTAAGATGGTTAGACTCAGTAGATTACATATATCAAATAGGTATCATGTTCTAAAAACAAGCTCAACCACCTTATGATCAGGGTTTCCCGCAGGGCTGCATTCACATAAAAGTGCTGCATAAATCATTTGTTATCTATAAAACAAGCTCATTTGTCTGTGTTATAGATACATAGCCTTGAATTAGGGGAATGACTGCACATCTTGTGTACACTGCCATATTCTTAGGGTGATGGGCTGTTTACTGCCGAAGAGCCTGAGAGACAAACAACAGTGTGTCAGGCTTCACCAGCCTCTGTGCCTTTGCGATAACATCCCTCCGTTGTTGTGTTTGAGATGTTTGTCTTGGCACGGTTCATCAGTGTGCCCACATACTGTCTTGGTATGCTAAATGCGAACACATACACATAACATTGTGTCTAATGAAGATTACATTTGATAGATACCAGGCATGTCAAAATCGCTGAAATGTGATGCAAGATAGAGAGAGATAAAAACAAACAAACAAAAAAATTCTGGGAAGGGCTTCATACAGCTACTGCTCTTTCTTATCTTGCTAAATAAGGAAAACAAAATTGGCAAGCTTTTAAGAATAGGCCTTTAGGGTGCTCAAGCACCTGCCCTTTTCCTAAATTAACCAAAAGTGCCCCTCTCTCAACAATTATCAACAATGAATTGTGGTCAGTAAAACAAAATGCATTTGAATTAGAAGTCACATTAATTGCAAGTAGTGTTTAATCTACTCCTATACACAGTGTGTCTTGATATACAGTATATCACGTTAACCTTCGTGTTAGCTGAAAATTTTCCATCATCGACGTAATTTTTTTTTTAGCAGTGATGGAAAAATTTGAAGGCCATCCGTCACTTTTTTTATTTGAAACTGTAATTCCGACCCCGTCTTGTTGGTGGCAAGTGTGCTCCAGTGTGGCAGCAGAGTGTGGGATCATCAGCCTCCAGAACAAAAATAAAACTGTCACGAGTCTTATGCCTTTGATTAGACACAGGCGAGTACACACTAGTAGAGCGAAAGAGATGATCAGTTCATGTGCATTGCCGCTTCACTTGATCTGAGGTGTCTACAGCGATCTATCACGCCACATTAAAGAGCGCCAAAATGATATCTGTTGCTTGAATTTATGGAATAAAATAAAATGGACAGAATTTGAAATCTGAGACTTCGTTTCATATCAAAAGTAACAAAGCACAAAGCTTAGCCCATTGCCATTTACTGGATGGGAAGTGCCCTATATGTACTGTTCATTCATCAACTGAAAACAGCATCGATTGGGATTTAAGAATCAATACCGGTTCATAAAAATGTGAATCTATTAAAATAGAGAGAAAAAAAAAAACAAATATATATATATATATATATATATATATAAATACATATAAATATAAAAATATACAAAAATTCAACACACACACACACACACATGCTGAATTAAAATCAGAATTTATTAAATCCTTTTGATTTTCACATTTCATTTTAAACACAATGTCTGTTACATATAAACGATCATCAACTAAGTAAGTGTCATCGTCATTAAATTCCATTTCATCTCGATGTTGGTTACTTCTAAGCCTGCTTCTGATATTTTTTGAAGGACCTCCTCGGTTGAAAGCCCTGTAAGGACCATGAGTAAACGTGCTATGACTTCGTCTCCGCCAAAAGAAAGACCGCAAAAAGGACATTCTTTTAAATTGAGATTCAAGCAGCCAATCAGGGCTGGCTCTACATATTTGACACTTGGCTTAGCAGAGGCTGTCTCTTAATATTTTACCTTAACCTTTAAAAGAAATGGTACATATATGTACCTTTTAATGCTTGGGAACATATATGTACCTTTTATGTACCTTGAGGTCCAATAATAAGCCCTATGGGGTACGTTAGTGTAGATTGTACCTTGGGGGACAGAAATGGACTCCTACTGTACCCCTATTTCTGACAGTGTACCCTCCCCAAGGAATCCTCTGCATGTCCCTGATTCGCTCCATGCTTACTGGTAAGAGAAACCCCAGTCCAAGCAATCATTGAGTGAGAAAGAAGACTCCCAAATCTAATCCTGACCAATCAGTTGGTCAAATGCTATAAAAAGTGCCTATTCTTTTATAAAACGGGATCTTGAAACATTTGACTTGTAAAAGGTTTTTCTGGGAAAAAGTCTGGGAAACACTTCTTTTCAGACACGGCTGAAATAATAGTTTCAAAGACTTCTGTATAATCTTCTCGTCAATCGTCTCTGAATCCATTCTGAGTTTCTTGTTCCTGAGATTCCCGTAAAAGCAGGAAGCAACACTGAGAAGGGCGGACACAAATTGATCGATCAGTGCTGAGGAGAAGGAAACAATAATTGGCCCTGACACTTATATTACGGTGTCTTTGTTCCCTTCCAAACCTCATTCTTCCTCTTGGTCATCTCCATCTCTGTCACTACATACTTCCTCCCTCCCATGTTGTCTTTTCTTGTCCATTCCTCTATGATAACTATATGTCCTTCCCATCTCTTGCTCTGGCTGTTGTGATCAATAGAGGTCATTGTGAGCAAGTGTGCAAGACTGATTGAAATGCCTGCGCGTATCAATGTGTGGGTGGAACAGAAGTGTTGACCCACAACCTGCCCTCGCTCCCGTTTTCATAAAACTTTTTGTTAAAATGAGCCAATTTGTTCATACAGAGTCATGATGAAAAAGGAATTGGTTCTGCCCCAGGGCCAAACTCTGAATGGCAAACAAAGGCCACACAGTTCAGTCATAAACCGTCTGACGTTTGTGATCATTGCTTCTGGATTATTCATTTAACTGCCCTCACTTCTGATCACAGAAGGACAGTGTTATATATTCGGCCTCATTCATCGCATGTAATAAAGTAACATAAAGAGTGGTTGTAGTCGTAATGCTTGTATGAAAAGTGTGGGGATCCCAGGGGAAACTTTTATTGCTCTGAGGTTGGGATTTCATAGCTCGGGGGACTTAATGGAGTTTTCAGTCGGGGGGGATTGGGGAAGGGGGGGGTTCAAAACGATTGTTAAAATGCAATAAGAATATACATTAATGTAAAGGCTTGGTTCAGATAATTTCATTGTGGAAGAATTTGATAGGAACTGTTTGAATTCATATTAAAAATTGTTGACCTTTGTTTCCAGACCTTGGATCTCGGCAAATTGTAGAATTTGTTAATAGATTTCTGGAACTCTATAGGAGACACATGCAAGTTTACTACAGAAAAAGAAAGAAAGAAAGAAAGAAAGAAAGAAAGAAAGAAAGAAAGAAAGAAAGAAAACTTTACTTTGCAGTTGTTTCTGGAAATAAAGAATAAACAAAAATATAAATATTAAATGAAAAACTTAAATTTAAAATGCTGACTTGCTTATGCTAACTGAAATAAGTTGAAGTAATGATGACTTCACCTTTATTTTTTTTTTTTTCCATACAGTTACTGCAAAAAATAATATGGTCCACCTTTGGACCGCTTTTTTGTCATTTAACTTAAATGAAAATGAACAACTGAGATATTATAGAGATCTTATTTGCAGTTTGTCTTTCCTATGGGATATTGTGTCCTCTGTTAATGAACATTTGACTAAAGTCATTTTCACGCTCGCTGTTGATGCAGCTGTGTTGTGCCACTCTCTATAATAATTATGACACGATAAGCTTTAAGAAGATTAGCATAAACTCCTTAATGTAATTATCTTTAGTAATGCTATTTACCGAGTTCACGCGCAGTTTGATTTGACGTATCCTAGAGAGGAGTGTGTTTTGAGCGCATTAAGACTTCTGTCCACCATTTGGCTATTTGAAATGAGTTTTCATTTCTCCTCATGAATACTCGGAGGCACAACCGGATTGACGGCCGTTCTGTAGTTCCATTTTGAGTGGTTTGTGATATTTGATGGAGTGGATGTGACAGGTGGTAGGGAGCTCTGGATGACAGCTGCCTCTCTGAAGGGAGTCTCTTACACAGATCAGAGAGTGTGCGAGCATGTCCGAGAATCTGTGTGTTAGCCAGCAGGACACAATCAAAGGGTCTGGTCACCATCCATGTGTTGCTTAACACACACACATACACACCTGCCAACCTGCCAAATAAATTAAACATTTTAGGAATGTGTGCTGATTGCACTTTCACTCGTAGCCACTAATCGATCAATCTGCTACATGTTTTCAAAGGACTCAATACGTGTGATTGTTTATTTTTCAATATAAAATCTAATTTTACTTTCTAAATTTACTTTATCCTGTTTTACTGTGCAAAAACATTCATCAGATTGTAACAGCTTGCTCCATGTTTGAAAACCTTTTTAGCTGACATTACATCGGTTAATGTTAACCAGTAGCCAAATAGCTATTTATGCAGTTTTTTAGGCTGCTGTTATAGGTAATGCAGCCCTAGTGAAATCTTGGCAGTAATTATCGAAGCAATTTAAGGCTGGCTAATGTTTCTGTAATAAAGTTTAAAGCAATAAACATTACCATTGGGACATGTTGAGACACTCTCAAGGGTGAACGTGACCTTCGGCTTTCTTAAAAGTAGGTGCTGGTATTGTTTCTCAAGGGGTTCAGTTCTGGTTTGAAAAGCCCAGTTTTCACAAGCTAATTAATTCAAGATGAATACAGTTGAGTCAATATATAATAATCTTGTATATATTATAATGCCCAGAATGCACTGTGTTCTGCAGTGTTTTACTGTTTTAATGGAAAACAGTATGTAACTGTCAGAATTTGGCCGCACACACTAGCTAGTTCTAACACACATGGAGGCAATAAAACATTGGTATGTTTCTGCATATTTATTTAAATTTTAATCACTCTTAAATTTGCTGACACATTCTCAGAGCTGAAGAACTAAAAAAAAATTATAAATTTGTCCTGAAGACTCTTGAATGAAGAAACTCTTCTCCTCCAATCGGTTCTCAGATCCTGGTGTTCTAATTGAAAATAAATTGATCTCTGGGGAGCGACGTGCAAATTTGATGGGCTGGAAAGTCCAGCTACCAACATCACGGATGTTTAATCTTGTCAAGTCCTAGATCGGCAACAAGATTAATTAACCTAATTATGGCTGAGTAAAAGCATACGGAGGCACCCACTGCTCATCGCTTTGTCCTGAATATCAAACATGATTGTTCCCACTGATTTTAGATATAACGGTCTGGGATGCTGTTCCAGGCTTTTTACACCTACTCTTTGTTGTTATGCCCATGAAAACTGTGACAAGTGTTGGACTACTGTGAACAGCACAAGTTAAGGTGTTAGATGCCATTAATTAATAAAAAAACACATATGTGACGAATATATCACTCTCTCTCCATGCATCCATCAAAACCCATTTCTTTCCCAGATATTTCCCAAGATTTTAAGAGTTGTCACTAAATGCAAATTCACATTTCATACATAATATTTTAAGGCAACACAAACAATTACTTAAAGCTGAAACAACATTTTGTTTTCTTCAGTGTAGGAAAGCAACTCATGTAGAGCAAGTTACAGTATTACATTTGATTACCATCCTTAAAAGTTTGCAATTGAAAAAAAAAAAAAAAAAAAAAAATTTTTCTTTATGGCCATTCAGTTCAACAGCCAGATATTTGAGACAATCAGCCAAGACATCATTTTGATCGTTTATTTATTTATTTATTTTTTCTGAGAAAGAATTCAGTTCAAGTGCTTGTTTGCCAAAAGGCACATCTGTAATTGAGGTCAGGATCCTTTCATTTGTGCCTGTTGATTGAATCTAGACTGTGTAAAAATAAAGGACGAATGAATGAGGAATTACTCACAGTGTGAAAGAATGAGAGATGGAGAGATCCACCTATGTCTTTGCATGCAAGCTCAGTGCCCTGTGCTATAACACAACTTTAATCAAAAAGCTTCCAGAGATTTTCCCACAGTGAATAATGTTCAGCCAAAACTTCTTTTATCCTGTCACTGCTACATTACAATAGTAAATCATTCCACAACTTGTTTAGCTCCCACTTAATTTCTAACCTCTTTCACATCTTTCTTTTTTCCTCTTTCCAAAAAGACACATATATGCGTACACATTGGGTCTGTTTATAGGTTTCATCATACGACCAGTATAATTTTCTCATTGACAATAAGCATTAGAGCACAGAAGAACTCCATCTGCTTAACCTATACTACATGGGCCTTTCTGCTTCAATAACAGTCCATTAAGTGAGTTTAACATTATGAGAGTGGATTCCACAGCGATATTGCACTTGAGGAGCAAAATAGCTATTAAACAGCTAAATAGTGCTGAGCACAAAAGAGCATCAAGGTTGTTTGACAGCATATGCCACTTGTGTTTCGCAGCGACTGGAATTTACACATACAAGCATCAATACTGCATCTACCTTTTATCAAGCCTTAACAACCATACAGAAAAGTAGCATAAAGTTCTGCAAACACAAATTTCCTTCAGGAAATGTAAAAATGCAGTCCTTCCTTTTATGAGGTGATTATTCTCTAGATGTGAGCTATTACCTATGTGTTGTGCAGATGTTTTTGTTGTTATCGAAAAGTTTTTTTTTTTTTTTAGGTTTTATCTGAAATTATAAATATAACAGATGAGGCCAACATTGCATCATCTCGGACGTCCTTACAGACACACTGACTGGAATAAATAATTCAATATTTGTCTTGAGGTTCATCCCGTTTTTGCATTTCAAGATTAATCAGTGTGTGTTTGTGGTGTCAAGTGGTTGCAAAACTATAATGCACACAGAAATAAGGATATTCTATGCTTTACTACAGCTGCAGTATACTGGGGAAATGCAAACATATAAAGAAATGTGGAAGTGGTAAAGTGAAAGGCGCAAAACAGTATATTTCACCAGAGCAAAACCTAGAGCCAAACTGGTTATCATCACTTACTTCATCTTCTCATTCTCCCACATGATCCCCATTGTGGCTCTAATAGCTGTACCGCAGTCGCATGAATGTGCTTTGACAAACTGTGTGACTGGGGTGTAGATAGGTTAAATGACTTGCCATGGGGGTTGAGGGGGAAACCATCACTTCACTGCGGTAATGAAGGTAAAAGATGGTATGTCCTGCCACCTTAAGGGCCAAGACATTAGTTCCCACTCGCTCCAGCTTTACAGACACACACTAAGTAATTGATAGCCCCGAGAACCTTGGCCGCATTACCATAAAGGTTTCATAAAAAGGCAGAATATTAGTGTTTGGTTATGAAATTCAAATGAGCCAATGCAATATACAGTAGATGGCAGATATTGATAATATGAGATAATTGACCAGCGCTGGATATCAGAGGAATAAGCTTAGATTTATATTGAAGCTCAGTAAATTATGCATCCGTGCTCAAAATGAGAGGACATGATGGATGAGTTTGGAGAGGAAGGCCTGTGCTGGAGTTCAGCTAAAGGTGTGCTGCATAATTTTTCTTTCATAAAAAAAAGAAAAAAAGTTTTATACATTAAGAAATAAACAGTACTTTTGAAGAATATGTATATAAAATGATTGACGTACACTGATGTTCGATAAAGTTTCTAGTTATATTTGTGACCTTAAAAAGCTGCATTTGGCATACGATGCATTTGGGAAAGGAAGCCCGGGAGCAGGTCGCCTTACAGGAGCCGCCATGCTGAGATCACATGATCTGATCGCATGATTATGTTCCATTTAGTCATTTAGCAGACGCTTTTATCCAAAGCGATTTACAAATGAGGATATGTTAATGATAATGTTCCATGACACTTTTGCTTGTGTACTAAACGAATTATGACTAACTGTGAATAGGACTTTTTCAAACGTCGCTACAAGTCACAACGTACCTTTAAAAATCTGATTTCATGCTTTCAATTTTTTTTTTCATAGAATAAAGTCTTTGAGCATTACTTTTTTTTTTTTAAGACAAAAGCCTCAAACAATGCATTTAACTATGTGTTGAGAGATTGAGAGTTCATACAAAAATGGATTGTGAAAATTTACTCACATTCTAAAACCATGTGAATTTAAATACAAATGGAGCATTTTATACAATGCACATGTTGTTGTTTTTCCCCATGCAATTGGAAACAGTATTTCACATATAATCAACACCTATTAACTAATAAAACACAAATTAATAAAATAAACCTTTGTAAATAATTATATAACAGCAATTTACCATATGAAAACAGTAAAGTACAACACTGTTTATCATTTTTCTAAATCAGCTCTTTTAAATGCCAAAAGTGCACTTGACTACAGCACGTCTAAATATATTCCCAATTATAATGTTATTCTCAATCATTTGATTAATTATTGCTGCCATAGATCAGTACAAATATAAATAAAAAGCCTCTTTAAAAAAAAAACAAATAAATAAATAAATAAATAAACATCTGTTTACTGGCTGCTTTTCATATGAGGTAATAACGCAACTTAAAATGTGACAACCTAAAACAGGTCTAATTTACTTAAAAACAGTCATAAACAGTTATTATGTTATACGTAACAGTTTAATTATTGTACTGTGCATTTAGCGCCAGATTAAACTGGATTGCGAGAGATTAGTGAATAAGGTGCTGGTTTTTGCCCTGAAATTAAGTGTTTTGAATATTCACTTCTCAAGGTTCATAAATCAAATGTGTTTCATTCTTAATGTTCTATGCATCCTTGTGCTATAATTGCCAAAGCTAATAATGAATTGATCCAGAAAGGGAGACTTAGCATAATGGCTAAATTAATAATTCATATGCACAGACTGTTGGAATTAGAGATCATAGCCTGCTGAGAGAGTTTGTCCAGATTCAAAGTTTTAGCAAAACTCCACTCAAATAGATTTCAGCAGGCCCATTGATTTAATATCAGTTCTGCCGGCAGGAAATTTACATTCCACTGGCAAAAATATAAGTTCCATAGTCCAGTCATGGGGTGAATAAAACCAAATTAAATTCACTGTTGGAGCCTGGAAGTTATGTGCTGTAGTACAAAGCCCATGTAGTGTTATCTCTATGCTGATTGGCCAACGGGTCTTGAGCAAACATTTCATTATAGGTGCTGCTTTCATTCACTCATCTGATAAAAACAAAGAAAAAATAAATATCACAAATGAGATCAGTTGTTTATTCTACATAGCAATGAGATCAAATGGAGACTTTTCCTCAAGACTCTGGTCCAATTATGTCTCCTGAAAGAGAAAAAGACCTAGTAATCTCACATATCTCTAACCCAAGATATAAGATTTGTCAATACATCCAAGATTCCAGTATGACTTTAAACAGTTCTCATCAAAATCTTACAAGGCCGAATTATCTGAGCTGCTTTGAATATTAATATCCACTTTATAGCTCTATATTCTTAAAGTTTAAAAACAATTGTTTCATTTAGATCTATTGTATTGTTGTCTATCCTAAGAAATTTTGAGATAAACATTTGATCAATGAAAGAACTCAAGAATTTAACAATTCTGGAAATCCCTCATGTCGTTCCAAACCTGTCGTTCACTTTCTTCTGTGGAACATAAAACATGATACTTTGGGAAAATAAAATCTAAATATTTCACAGTGTCAGTCAGTGTAAGTCAGTGGGGTCCAATGTTAATTGGACTTTCAAAATATCCACTTTTTTATTCCACAGATGAAAGTCATACAGGTTTAGAATGACATGACGGTGAGTAAAACAATGGCATAGGTTTCATTATGGGGTCAACTATCCCTTTACATACCAATAAGATCCCTAACTATGAAGTGCAACATGTTAGCAATAACATTTCCCTGGATCTCTAGTGGTTGTTAGTCTTCACAGACAATGGCAATTTCAACTTCCTCTATCACTCCCCGGTCATGTCAATTCTGGGTGTCAAACTATAACTGTGTTTCTCTTATTCCGAACTCCCAGGAAGCTCACACAATCCTACGTGGCCTTCAGGGCAAGCAGAACGAGGAGAGAAAAAGACGACAGAAAGAGGAAAGAACATAAATGAGGAAGAAAGAGATGAATAGAAGTCCAGACAATGGGCTGCCCTGCAGTGCTCCTCTTTCTTACATCCAGTCAGGAGGGGCACTGCAATATCAAACAGGTCGATATTAAGATAAATAAAGGAATCTTAATTATTTACACAGGAAAACAATCGGAGAGCCATTTAAACACAGAGAGTCGTCCCATATTCACCATTATTTGAAAATGTTCAATCGTCTTCTGTGACAATTTTCTAAGAAGCCGAAATTGAAGGTGACTCACTCAATTGATGCTTAAATAAGATATTTTGTGGTAATAAACACAGAGAAGAATTGGGTGTCCTTTCTCGTTTTAACATTTTTCTTTTGCCATCTTTGTCAAAGAGAGCACCTGCTGTTGACTTAATGGGTGCTGATTTTATTCTTTTACGACTTTAATAACAAGGCAGAATAGCAATTAACTGGATTGCAGTTTCAGTACTAAAGGGCTTATATTAAACTTCAATACGGACAGTGCAGAAGTGGAGGCAGGCCTTGAATTTAATTGCTCATGTATGTGTGATCAGGTTACCTTCGGGGAAGATATAGACGCGGATCTATCTGGAAGATTCTGCAGCACAGGAAGAGCTGCCATTGAACACTGACACAGAGATATTCAACAGTAAAATTTCTTTTTTCATCCCTTTTGATCACAGGAGGTGCATAGATAGATTCAGCTTTGAAGGATTTTTCTACATATGTGAAAAAAATATTTGTGCAAATTTACACTCAAGCTTAACTTTTGTTTGCTGTCGTTCACCTATATGTGTGACTCTGTATTAATGATGTAGGATTTCTTTTCCCATTGATATTTTCATTATTTATAGTGTCTTCTTAAACATACTGAAAATTAAAAGCAAAATAAATCTTAAAACATACACTGCAATAAAAGTATCTCTTAAAGTCAACATAACACTTGATTTTTGATAAGAAAACTTTAATTTAAACTGCTGTACTGTGCATGATTCATTCAGTCATGATTCAAAATAACTTTACTTTTTCACGAGTCAAATATCTTAGGGTACGTTTATATTGTTTTCTGGCCATTTTCTGAAATCTTGCCAATAGCAGACAGTGAAATAGTAATGTACAGTGCCCTCCACTAATATTGGCACCCCAGGTAAATATGCGAAAAGAGGGCTGTGAAAACAAATTTGCATTGTTGATCTTTTTGATCTTTCATTCAAAAAATTCACAAAATTCTAACCTTTCATTGAAGTAAAACAATTGAAAATCTCATTATGAAATTATTGTTTTTCTCCAAAGCATGTTGGCCACAATTATTGGCACCCCTAGAAATTCTGTAAAATATCTCTGAAGTATATTTCCATTCATATTTAAATTTTGTAGCACACCAGGGTGACTAGGAGCATGAAATTGTCCACCCATGACTTTCTGTTCCACAGCATTATAAATATGAGGAACACAAAGGCCAGATTCCTTTAATAGTCCATCATAAGGAGTTAAATCAAAGAATAGAGCTCTGATGTGCAGAACACGATTGTTGAGCTTCACAAAATACAAAATGACTTTAAGGAAAGAGATAAAGCATAAAAAAAAAAATCCCCATTTCCACCATCAGGGCAAATCAGTTTCCACCATCAGTTTCAAATCTGCCTGGAAGTGGACGTGTGTCTATATCATTGTTTCCCAACCGGGATGCCGAGAGCAGGGGTGCCATGTAAAAAAAAAATAAAAAATAAAAAATCATTTTTAATATTTTTAAATTGCTAAAATGTTAAAAACAAAAAATCTATTATATAAAATCCATTTCTGATGTCGCCAATAATTAGAGATGCACCGAAATTCCGGCTGCTGAAAATAAGTTCACTGCACAGGTTTCACTTTCACATGGTGTGATGCTCTGCCTACTATGCACTCTGCTCACTCCACTCATATACTGTTCATGCTCATCGGAACAGCAAAAAAAAAAAAAATTAAAAAAAATTTAAAAATCGAGCCTACAGGAAACATCTATGTAGGACAGTATTGTTTCTGTTTACAATAGCCCCACTGTACTGTAACATGGTGTGGTATGGGCAACTCTGGTAATGCTGCACTCTCATTCATTTATCTGCTAACCGCTATGTTATGCTCACGTGTTCTGATAATAATAGATGTATAGGACTGAACATTATTTAGATAATTGGTAAAAAAAAAAATAATAATAAAAAATAAAATAAATTAATATCTCTTAATAGCCCTACTGTTAGACCTACTTGAAAAAAAAAAATAAAAAAAAAAAATAAAATAAATAATATATATATATATATATATATATATATATATATATATATATATATATATATATATATATATATATATATATATATATATATTTATTATTTTTTTTATTATTATTATTTTTAATATCTGTATGACAGTATTCTGCAATTCTCCCCTGCTGTACTGAATATCTATTCTTTTCAAAGTATCATATCGAAGTTAGAATTTCAAGTATTGTGACAAAATCAATTTTGTAGCCTGCCACAAATTTGTTAAAATTCCAAACGGTGCCACGACTAAAAAAAGGTTGGGAAACACTGGTCTATATCATCCTAATGCACAGTGAGGAGGAGAGTTTAAGTGGCCAAAGACTCTGAAAGGATCATAGCTGGAGAATTGCAGAGATTGTTCAAGAGGGGTTCAAGAAAAATTCTCCTCGCTCATCCAAAAAGAAACTCCAGCATATTCAGTTGTCAGACACGACTGGATAAAAAATACCCCATGCCCACGGTTAAATATACACAGATCTTTAATGCTGTGGGCCTGTTTTTCTGCCGTAGGTCCTGGAAGTCTTATTCAGATGCATGGCATTATGGGTTCTAAAAAATCTAAACCTGACTGCCCCTGTTAGAAATTTTACAATGGGCCATGGTTGGATCTTCCATCAGGACAATAATCCAAAACAAAAATCTAAATCAACACAAAGATGGGTCACTGAGCACGAATTGAAGCTACTGACATGGAGTCCTCTGACCTGAACCCTGAACCCTATAGTAAATGAGTGAAGAAGCAGCACCAACATGGAGCTGTGAATCTGAAGGATCTGGAGAGATTCTGTATGAAGGAATGGTCTCTGATCTCTTATCAGGTGTTCTCCAAACTCATCAGGCATTATAGGAGAAAAATCCTAAGCTGTTATCTTGGGAAAAGGACGTTGCAATAATTGGGTGCCAATACTGTGGCCAACATGAACTAGAGAAAGCATTTATTCCACAATGGGATCCCTCCCCCACTTTCAATTGTTTTACTTCAATGATAGGTTAGAAATTTGTGAAGGATAAAGATCTAAAGCAGGGCTCCTCAAATCTTGCCCTGGAGGGTCAATGCGCTGCAGAGTTTAGCTCCAACCCTGATCAAACTCACCTACCTGTGATTTTCTAATGATCCTGAAGACATTGATTAGCATGTTCAGGTGTGTTTGATTAGGGTTACAGCTAAGCTCTGCAGGAAAGTGGATGTCGTGGACCAGATTTGAGGATCCCTGATCTAAAAGATAAACAATGCGGATTTATTTTTCACTGCCACCTTTGCTCATTGCCACCTGTGCCAATAATAGTGGAGGGCACTATATTATATTAAATAGATCTCATATTTCCCTTTAAATTATTTTTATACTGTATATATTCTTAATTATAAAATATATATTAATTTACAGATTGCATACCACATAAGAACACCAAAGCTAAAAATGCTGAAATAAATTATTTCAATTATTTAAAAATGTATGTGATTATGTACAACGGGAATTTATTTATTTAGGATCAGGGATTTAGGAAGAAAGATAGTATCTTTGGCCTCTTGGTGTTTCAGGAGTACAACAGTCCTCCACTGAAATCTCATATTTAGATTCAGCTTCATTCCACTTTTCATAATCCAACCAATTCCCAATGCAAATCAAAGCTCTGTCTCACATTTTATCTCGTTGAACATCCTGTTGCACTCAGAAATACGTCTCATGTTGACTTGAAGCTCTCACTTAAAGTAGATGCCAAAATCCACAGCTGTAGCATCATCATTTCAATTTAATTAGATACTCCCCAAGTTGATTCTCGTCATTTTACCCCCAGATGATAGTAGATGCATGTTTTGCACAGCTTGATGGCTCCTACTAGACCATCCAAGACATACAACACTACTTAATATTATAGCTTTTTACAGCTTAATTAAAGTTGCAATAAAAAAATAATAATTGTCTTTTTTTCTGTATTTTAATAGCATCATAATTACCAAGACTCTTTTTTACTTTAAAGAGATGCTACAGCAGTACTTACACTGAAGGCTGAGGGAAATTCTTCTCTTTTATACCACATAATAGTTGTAATAAATCTGGGTGTTTGTGTGTGAGAGAGGCTAGTGGCAGCAATTACTGTATAGCCATGGATGTAACTGTACTAACTGTAGGTACAGAGAGCTGGCCGCTGGGTTTGCTATAGGCCCATGGTCTGTAGTCACGTCTGCACATAATGATGAGGGCATAAATGGCAAAATATACTCTATACCAGTCAAAAAGAGCCCCTTGAAAATGGTGTAATAATGGTTATAATAGGATGACCAGACATACCATATTTGACACCTTTTCCCAAATGTCTTGACTTGCTTGACATGTTGTCATGTTTTTACAAAATATCTAGAAAAGGTTGGAAGAAAATTTAGATTTTAAACAAATATGACAGAAAACATAGACTATGCATGTCATTACTGAAGCATTTAATGCATTTATTAAGCAGATCGCTTTTAACAAAATTGGCAAACACAGGAGGAAATAATATTAGCAATGCCACAAAATTAATCATTAACCACAAATGCAGTAATAGCCACATTTTATTTTACTATTGCATGAATACATGTCTTTTTCTCAAATGCACATGGAGCCCAATACGAAAATACATCCCAGCATATTTGCTTACACACGAAATAGCACATCAGATAATCAATTAATCAAATTTATTCATTAAAAAGGAAATTGATCATTTTCCACCCCATTTTTCCAGCGATCTACTGGAACAAACCTCCGAGTAATTATGAGATGGCACAGTTGGGTCTTTTGTGAAGATGCATTACAGATGCATAGAATATCAACTGCACCATTGAAACTCACTAAACATTGATTACAGCTTTAATTCGCATGCCTCTCCAATGATTCATGAAATTGTCACGCCCAAAGTGGAATTGATTACAAACAGAACACTGCTGCTAGGAAAAATACCCTTGACCATAGCTGACCGACAACAGGCTCTCATTGAAAATGATGTACCTGTAATGTATCTCAATGAGCATGTGAATCATTGAATCAGAAAGGTAAATTATTACACAGGCATCACATAATGGCCCAAACGCAGTTGGCCCCTGGAGCACCATGCCGGTCCAATTCAGTATTCAATGCATTACTTCATATTAATACATGCTCTGTTGTTCAGTGCTCAGGCCTCCCAGGTGAGACTCGCTTGTAGTAAACAAATGAACAGGATATTGTGAAAAAGCAATAGCGTTTGAATTAAAGTAATAATGTTTACTGGCACTGGCTGCATGTCAGTGAGTGGATTTTACTTTTAAAAGCTTATCTACTCTAAGTTCAAGTGGACCACAAAAAAGGTGAGCTTCTATATAAAAATATACTCAACATGCACTGTATGTAATCTCTTCAGCGTCAAATAAATGCATCTATGATATAAGTTCAGAAAATTGTATTGATTGGCGATTAAATGGCACACTTTGACATGAAGTACAGCAGTCAATCTAGTCTGTGCAGCAGTCAATCCATAATGCTTTATCTTGTGCAGTACATTTTCTCTGATTATATTAGTTGGGGATTCACTGTGACCTTGAGTCTTTGTGAAAAGCTTCATGTTGTGTGTGTGTCCTTGTAAAAATATTATACTCCAGGAAAACACCTATAGAAAACTTATGGCGAACATCACTCCTAATTGTTACAAATTAAACATGTTTGCTGCAAGTGAAGTATTTAGAGTGTATGTGTAATACAGCTATTATCAGATAAAGTGATAATTATTTGCTGTTAAAGTGTCTGAGTAACCATGGAAGTCCTGGAGGAAGAACAGAACGAAGTGTGGAAGGAAGGGCGTAGAAGTGTAGAAGGAAATGCAAAAGGAATGAAGAAGGAAATGTAACTGTGGAAGGAAAAAAAGAACGATGGAAAGAAGTGATGAAGAGCAGAAGGACAGAAATCCCATTAGAAAGAGCAGAAAGAAGGGTGGAAGGAAGGAGCACAGAAGGAACAAAATGTTAATACAAACTCAATACCAAATACTGACTGTGAGCACACACCACTGTTCAAATTTCGGAGTCAGAAAGATTTAAGCAATACTGTTATATATAACCTGTGAATAAGATATTTTAAGAGTTTAAGTAGGACTATTAAACACCTAATGGCAGATGGAAACCTGTCTGAAAACAGACATTAGTTGAGCACATTTGTTTAGTGACAGATCTTGTCTTGATCCACTGCTTACAGACATTTAAGTTGCACTGCTTGTGACTGTAAACTAATAAATTTTAAAGCTACATTCTGATTTAATAATATCTTTGTTTTTTCACTGCATCAGAGAAAGTACATACTGTACCTTCAGCTTTGAGATTTATTTGATTCAGTTTCTTATCGATAAAGCTCATCTAGTCAGGCAGACATACTGTCAAATTTATGACAGATCCAGTTAGCATTAAGCAGAGATAATATTAAATCAAATTTTTTCTTTGGCCCACATATGCAAGGTTTATGTAGGCAGTTCGTCATAGTGAGGGTGTCACTGTGATTGACATTACTCTTCAAATTATAAACTTACTACTGATAAGATAGTCACACATATAACTTTCCACCAGCTAATGTGCTGAAAGAGATTTTCTTCCCTTCACTTCTCAAAGATTTCAGGCTTTTTGCTCAGATTCATATTTTATAATTTGCTAAAGAAGCCACATTTTAATTAGCATCCTCGGTATGTGGTTTGAAATCCCTGTAAACAATTGCTGTCAAAAGTCCATGCAACTTTAATTATAACTTTTTTTAAAAACAAATGTGACATTTGAATTATTTTATAATAGGAACATAAAAATGCACTAATCATCAACAGTGAGCTTTTTTTTTTTTTTGCATTTCTGCATGATATTTCTTTGAGTAAAGCTTTTTACTTTTTAGTTTGTAAGATTTTTACTGTTTTAGAGAAAAGTCTTTTACGCTCAATAAGGCTGCATTTATTTGATCAAAAATAGAGTAATATTGTGAAATATTATTCCACTTAAAATAACTATTTTTTTTTATTTTAATACATTAAAATGGAATTTATTCCAATGATGCAAAGCTGAACTTTCAGCAGCTATTACTCCAGTCTTCAGTGTAACGCACAGTCCTCCAGAAATCATTCTAATATGCTCAAAAACATTTATTTTTATTATCAATGTTGAAAACAGTTGTGCTGCTTAATATTTTAATAAAACATAATATTTTTCCAGACTATATCATGAATAGAAAGTTTGAAAAACACACAAACATTAAATAAAAATCTTTTTCAGCCTTATGCATATCTTTACTGTCACATTTGATTTATTCTTTATGGTTGAAAGTATTAATTTACAAAATAATTACAAAAAGTGTAACAGTGTGGTCAGGTTGATCGTCATATTAAATAATAAAACTTTTTGACAATATAAATGCATTTTAGGAGATAAAATTATGTAGTCACATAGAAAGCCATAATTGTAACACCTAATTTAGATGTTATAAGATAAAGCAATATTAGTTGACTTTACATTAAGTATATATTAAAGTACCATGTCGATATCATCTGATTCCATCATAACAGTACTGGGGATAGAACAAAAATGCACTGTAATAGAAGAAAGAGAAATAGAAAGAGAAAGCAGTGGATGAAGTGTAGTCTGTGATATCATTAGGGTTCAATATTTTCTCCCACTTTTGTTTGTCAACAAAGCAAACCAGGAGAAAGACAGAAATGAAAGTCAATAATGAACAGAGGAAACGCAGGAGTGAAGGCTGAAGAGGTATCAGGACAGCTGTGGCACGAAATCAGGCAGGGGTTCGCCGCCGCTGAACAACGGACAAAAGCATCAAGCTTTGAAGTCAGGCCAGTCACGCTTTGAAGTTCTCTGAGCAACACTGATTCATCATGAAAAAAATAAATAAATAACCAAACATAAATACTGAGGGAATAACCCAGCAGATCCAGAAGCTTCTAAAGGATAAAAACAAACTAAAAAATGCACTAAACTTTAGACTGTCTTCTCAATTATATGTCCTCCACTGGAAGCATTGTAACATCTCATATGTTTTTTCATGTCTTTCAAATATTGTACGCCCTTGGATTTCACATGTGTGGGTTTATTATAACTACACAGGATGCAGACCTTGAATTAGAGCATGTAAGTCCTTCTCTTTTTCTTTCTCTCTCTCTCTCTCTCTCTGTCTCTCTCTGTCTCTCTCTCTCTCACACACACACACACACAAACACACACACACACACTCAAACAGATGGATGGGCAGTGATCAATCTAGCGTGCACAGCAGTCAGCTGTCCACCTGCATTGTGCAGACAGTGGAGAGCAGACCGGCTTCAGATTTGCAAATGGCACAGAAACAATAATGGATCAGCTGGAAGCGAATCCGAAGGAGAAAAGAACACCTTTAGCCTTTATTAATCTGTGCACTGAAAAAAATAAAAATAATAAT
Source organism: Cyprinus carpio (assembly GCF_018340385.1). NCBI lineage: Eukaryota > Metazoa > Chordata > Actinopteri > Cypriniformes > Cyprinidae > Cyprinus > Cyprinus carpio. Next base: position 11,632,204 of record NC_056607.1, on the reverse strand, counting down.
AAAAAAGAAATAAATAAAAATTATATATATAGTGTGCTTGTAGTGGTGGTAACTCAGCCACAAACAGCATTTTCTCTCCATTCGTTTATGAAAAATAAATCAGACTTCAAGAACTGTGTAAATATAACAAGAAAAGCTTCAGGATAAATATGATTGCAAGGTTTTCAATAGTAAATTACAGTACTAAGAGTAGGGAAAATATATTCCTGAAAGAAATACCATATCATATTCAGTCACTAAAAATGCACATACTAATTTTATCCTTTGAAACTCATCTTTAAACTTCAAAATGACATTTAACCTGAAAATAATTTATTTGTGCCTTAAAATGGCTTGAATAAGCACCTTTACCCCATCTAGTGTACATAGATCCATAAGTGTGCAAATTAGTCCCTGCCTCCACTCAATCACTCCCATTTGCACTAGCTGTCTCCACTTTCACTCGGTTAACTGAAGTTGTAAACACTACACAATGGTAAGTGGCAATATTGGATCAATTCAGTCATATATGTTTGAACCAGAAACTGATTCTGAAGATGAAGAGGAAGAGCTAATTATACACGATCGTCTATAATTTGACATATCAGAATGGTAATGCATTTTTTGTATTGCTCTCTCAGACATGTAATGGTAATGGATATCATTAGTCTTTATCTTGACTACATTACAGCTAATAATGTGTTCCACAAACCACATTCTTGTTTGCCATCTCAGACAGCTAACCAAAATTTGAAAATTTGAATCACTATATTTACAGTATGATGTACATTTCTCTCACTTCATCCACCATCAGCTCATCACAATTTAATTCACCCAAATTAGGTACATTATGATGAAGTATAAGTTGCCTTTTTTGAATGGAGCGTGTCTGTGATGCCTGTAATCTTAAGGCAACTCACTAAGTTTTTGCAACAGAGCAATTATTAACTTATTATCCCTCTAACAGTGTTATTTCCTTATTGGATCTCCGTATAAAGCATTTACCCAGAGATTGCATTGTGCTGCACTGGTTTCATGGACGCAGCCAGCAGGAGACTAGGATTTAATTAATGGCTATTTTTCCTTTTTTGCCACATATGCCACTGATTTATATGCAGATTAGAAGAGATTAATAGAAAATTAATGTTGTGAGCATAGTGGTTATATTATGTTCCTCTTTTAATCTTTCTTACATGGCCTTTGCCACTGCTTTTACTATAAAGTAAGCCAATATACCAGAAGGAAAGAGAGAGAGAGTTACATCGGTAGGAAACCACAGTCTGTTTCAGCGCTGAGCATGATGATTTACTCATCTAAGGCTTGTTTACCACTGCAGCTGATGGAAGCTAAAATAAAACAAATAAAGTACAAGCCTACACTCCACACAGGGGATAGAGAGATAGAAATAGAGAAAGACCTGCTGCGAGTTTGTTCTGTTTACCTGCTCAAGCCATTTTAAATCAAACACTTCAAATCACTTTAACGCCATCCCTACTGAAACAAGGCTGTGAAGAAATGACCTAAAACCAAATATTAAATTGAAAACTAGGATATGATTTAAAAAGGAATAAAACAAGCATCATCTAAGCGTGGAGTTTTGTTAGTAACCCACCAACAAAATCCAGTTCTTTCACCATCTGATGGACTAGTGATTTATTTTATCGTTTTCAACATGGGGATGCAATTTTGGCCCAGGGACAGTAAAGTAATAACTGTTCAAATGATGCGGTTGAATGTCTCTGTTGCAGACAGCGAATTACATCAGCGGTTTTAAGTGATGGAGATTAAAGATAAGCAAGTCAACATATTTATGTATTTATTTGTTTTGATAGACAGGATGGGTAATTTAGTTGGTTGGAATTTGAAACGCTACAAACACAAATCATGATTACATGTAAAAATGTTGATATGAAAACTGTGGTAATGGTATCCTGAGGGGATTGAATGATACATTGGGTGTAAGCAGGTAAAAACAGTTATTAGGTGTTTTTTTTTTTTTTTTTTAAATCCAAGATGGACTGAGAAGGGATGCACACAAACAGAAAATTTGATTTGGAGGCTTAAATGTTAATTCAGTTGGAATGTATTATTTTGAATAAAATGCATTTCATTTTACTGAAAGGCAAAACTGAGAAAATTGAAAGGAGGAATGTCAACAGCAGCTCAGGTAACGTGACATGAAATAGCATTAACAACCTATTTTATTTCAGTAATGTGACGTCTTTACTCAATGTAAAGTGAAATAATATTTCCTCATTTTATCTCTCTTAATTAATTGGACTGCCAAAAAAACAGAGCTAAAAAGTATTTTATAACAGCAGGTGGAGCTATTTTTTGAAAGACTATAAAAAACAAAAAATCTTTGGAATAACATCCACTTGTGCACAATATGACAAGGAACATTGAACAAGATTAAAATGGGTCCAATTTAATTTCATGTTGACTATAAAACATTTACAAACATTTATTCCACAGTTTGCACGTTTTTATTGGCATGTGGGTCAAATCAGTTGACAGATTTCACGCTCAGGAAAGTTCGGAGAATGAAAAAAAAAAAAAACAAGTTCAGAGTTCAGTTCAGTTCCAGAAGCAGATTAGAAGCTCTGGGAAATTGTTTCAGAGCGATAAGCATTTCGAGATTCATTTTTGGATATGCAGAAGGGTAAATATTGATAGTGTGATGGCAAGAAAGCACAGATGACTTGACATTTAGACATGTATACAGTATCGATTCAGAGTTCAATATTACAGCTCAGGACCACTCTCCAACACAACAGCCCACCTGTCAGATCAATACTTATTTCAGAGGAAGAAACAACTGTGAACAAAAAGAGATTTATCACACTTTCGAGACGGAACGCACAAACAGTAAATTTTTAATATCCCGCAATATGCTGAAAGCAGATTGTCTTGACTAGCGGTATGAGCTGCAGTAAATTGCTCTCAAATGCAGTCTTAAGTATTGCTAGTGAAATACTAAAATGGTAAATAAAGACAGGCTGTCATGGCGTCTGTAAATCTAGAAAAGCACAAACGTCAATATTTTATTTCTATGGATCCCCTTTTGTATAGGAATCGACTGAGGCAGTCAGGCAGAATGAAATGAGAAGACTCAAATAAACAACTCTGTAATGGGGAAAGTGACAGAAATAACCCACTGCAACCCCCAGTGTACACAAATATACTTTAAATAGGCTTTAAAAAAAGTTCTAAGCACATTAAACTACATCGCATGAACTTCAACTTAACATATTAAGAGATTGTCTCTGATAAAGATTGTCTGTTACATTGTGTCACATCTGTTATTTAGCAGCTGCTTACAGTTAACTGAGAAAGTCTTCCAGGAACCCTGGAAGTGCAAAGGAGCAGGACTGTGATTTCGGTTACTTCCTGAATAGACTGAACCTCAAATCTTTTAGACGGGATTGTTAAAGGGATAGGTCTCACGAAAATGAAATCTGTCATTATGTACCCACGTCCATCCAAACCATGATTTTCTTGAAATGGTGTAGCAGAATGGGAAACTGAATGGTATAAAGTGTCTTTTAGCCCATACGAAGCGGCCATATACACTACTGTTCGAAAGTTTTTGGAAGGAAATTAATACTTACGTAGATTAAGCAAGGACACATTTAATTGATCAAAAGTAACAGCAAAGACACTTATGTTACACAAATATTCTATTTCTTGTTTTTTAATTTTTTTTAATTTTTTTTTTATTTAAGCGTTATATTCATCTAATAATCCTGAAATGTATAACTTTCCACAAGAATATTAACACTGACAACTAGGGTAAAGACTGCTGAAAATTCAGCTTTGCCATCAAGAAAAAAAAAATTAATTATTAAGATTTCACAATATTAATATTGCAGTTTTTACTTTACTTCCAATTAAATACATGCACCCTTCTTTTAAAAATGTGAAATACACACACACACACACACACACACACACACACACACACACACACACACACACACACACACACATATATATATATATATATATATATATATATATATATATATATATATATATATATATATATATATAACAACACGATTAATCATGATTAATCACATCCAAAATAAAAGTTTTTGTCTACATAATGTGTGTGTACTGTGTATATTTATTATGTATATATAAATACACATACACACACAACCATGTATATATTTAAGTATGTTTATATATTAAATATTTATATATATAATAATTTATATAATAATATAAATTATATGAATATAAATATATACATGTAAATATTTTCAAAATACATACTGTATGTGTGTGTCTTTATATATACATAATATATATACAAAGTACACACACATATATTATATAAACAGAAACTTTTGTATTTGGATGTGATTAATTGTTGCCCAGCACAATTATGAACCTGTAAACCTGTATATAATTGAAAAGAATAGACTTGATCATTATAGGCTTTTCTTTAAATGACCCTCCAGCAGGAAAAAAAAAAAAAAAACATACAGATGACAATTAGCAAACTGCAAAAAATTCATTTTTAATGAACTATCCTTTTAACCACTAAGCTGCCATGAACACATTTGGTATTTGTTTTGTTCTACATATTTTTTTACACATTATGCTGCTGACTGGCAGGTTGTTTGCATGCTGTTTGGATTATCGGCCATTGTTTTATTAAAAATTAGCGTCACGCACCCACACCATCCTTTGCCCGCACCAACCCTTTTGGAGTTGCTTATGTTGTCATTAAATGTGGGCTGTGTGAGAGTCATTTCCAGAGATGCTCTCCACCATGTGTTGATGGCTTGGCTGGTAATTCTCCCACGTTAATGTGTGTTTTCACATACTGCACAATGCCAGCTTATCAAGACATTGTGTTTGAAGAAGGAGTGAAATTTCTCACAGGCTTTTTGCCAGGTATACTTCCTGCTAAGCGTTTGAATAAAACCACTTTAGGCAGCAAACCAGCTGGAGAGTATTCTTATCAGAGAGAAGAAGACTGCAAATCTCCAGCAGATGAAGTTTCACAATCTAATTCATATTCCATGGCCTGCAGTCATAATAAAACGCCTCAGATGTGGAGCTGGAAAGTGGTGATGAGAACTTAGAGGAACTTTGCGTGTGATCGATCAAGGCTAATCTTGTTGTACAAAACCTGCAATATATTTCTTATTATTCCATGTGCTGAACAGATTGAACGTTATTAGAAAAACACTTTAGTTTTGATTCAGTAAAGCAGTTTTAAAGTAGGCGTGTGAATTTAGATGGAGCTTCAGAAGTTCAGAAATTTGTAGCTGCTATCAAAAATGGAGCAACTGATCGCCGAATCATTAGGCTACAAAAAAATGGAGAAAAATTTTAAAAGTATGGTTTGTTTTTGTTTATGCAATTACAATGAATGGGCACTGAAGATTAAATTTCAAAAAGATGCTTGACATTGCACCTTAAGAAACAGAAAGAACATTAAGTTGTGAGACACTGATATGTGAGCTGTTAACCACTGCAACTTGATTTACCAACAAATCATCCGGCCAGGTTTTGAACTGATTCACTAAAAAGATCCAGCTAATTAATTCATTTGTGAATCACGTATCACTACTTCTCTCATTGAACTCTCAAAAAAGCAGTAAATAACTGTAATATTGTGAAATATTATTATTTAATTTTATTTCTATTTTAATATATTTTAAAAGTTAGGCTAATTTATTTCTGTGGTGATTTTCAGCAGCCACTTCTCCAGTCTTCAATGTCACATGATCCTTTAGAAATCATTTTTATATCGTCGCTGCCCGATGAAACTCACGTATGTCCAAAACGGTTACTTTTCAGGAAGTGAAAAAAACACAGTATTTCAAAAGTAGTTGAATGTAGCGTTGTCATACTTGGTACGGCATCTTTACATGTAACCATATTCTTGCCAGTGTAATGATATAATCCACATTTGACCAAAATTGAGTTTAAATGGACATACGTGCATATTTTACAGTAACGGTGGTCGATACGCGTTCTTCCGATCATTAATTAGAATGGCCAAGTCGCGTTTCATATTGACAGATGAATACGCTCAGTTTATTGAGTCGCCTACGTCTTAGTTTATTAAATACGCTTAGTTTATTTAATATTAATTATAAATTTATTAAATGTCTCTTGCAAACTATGAAGGGACAATGAATCAATACACTGACATGGTAATGCTAGACAGATACTTTGTTTGCACAGTCCTACCGTAATTTTGTCACTCCTAGACGGTATGTCTGGCGTCAGGGGGGGAAACGTTTACCTCGATGAAGGAAAGTCATTGTCTCACCAGGCTATGTTTATTTGGCAATGTATTGCCGAAAAGAAAAGTGAAAATGAAGATGAAGATGCAGTTCCAGTAAACTCGATGAAACTTCACGAGACCGGCGAGCTGCTTCCACAGGGCGGGAGATACGCGGCGTGATTGACAGCTTTGACACCAAATGGATATACGTGAAAATCAGATGACATGATTTCACAACTTTTCATTGGCCATTTAGATATGTTAAGCATACTGTATACGGAAATGAACCTGGACATTCAATCCGTCGAAAAATCTCAAAATCGGCAAAATGGATATACGTGGTTTTCATCGGACAGCGACGATATGCTGATTTGCTGCTCAAGAAACCTTTTTTTTCTTTAAGGTGTTTTTATCAAAATTAAACCTAATTCTACCCAGCTGTATTTTAGAATTTTTTATACTGTTATAGTTTTATCTAAAATTATATATATCATCTATGTATCTATACATATCTCTCTCTCTTTATATATGACATTTTTATTTATTTTTTTAATTTTTTTAATAGTACTATTTAGGATTGTTTGTATTCCATGTTCAGTTTTAGTTTTAATTTATTTCAAGCTAGTAATTTTAGTAATTCTAACTTTTTTTATTTCAATCCAAGATTATTTGCTGAATATTTTTTTCTTTTAAGAAAGAATGTAAAAGTCTGTACTGCCACTTTTTATTTTATTTTATTTTATTTTATTTTATTTTATTTTATTTTATTTTATTTTTGTTACTTGCTAAATAGAAGTGTGAATAATAAACAAAACAAAACTGTATATTTAAACACATGGACATATATGAACTACTTTATAAAACATTCTAGTACTTTTCTGGCCTTTTTCAAAGCTTGAAAGCATCACTTGATATTAGCTCTAATTGCAAGGAGAAAAAAAAATACATCCTTCAAACACACTCATTTTGTGCTCCACAAAATAAAATAAGCCCAACAGGTTTGAAGCAGCTCAAAGCTGCTTAAATGACAACAGAATTTTGGAGTGAACTATTCTTCTACGTTAAACAACTGCAAGGCAAAAATCAATATTCAACAAGGAAACTGTTTGTTATAGTCACCTCCACTTCAATTCACAAGCAGTAAGACTTTTAGTGAACACTAATTGTGTGACTTTAGGCATTACAAATTGTGATGGCTTGCTGTATAATGTATTTGCTAAAACTAAGCTTGGGGAAAGGGTTGTTAATACCTCTTGTCGACGTTCTCAGGCCAGCCTGTTCAAAACACCCTTCCACAGCCCATATCTCTTATTCCTCACCTCATTTTTTATGTTTCCGAGAGTGTATTTATTTTAGCTGAGATTCCTCATAAGCTGAGGTTTGCTCAGGGGACAGGGACGGTGAAAGAGGCAGAGTGAGCTCATAACTCATTTTAATGCCTGTCTTCACAAGCCTCCAGCATCTTCCAAAGAACTGATAAAACCTGAAGCAGGAGGAGGAGGAGAGAGAAAGAGAAAGCGCATGTAAGTGCGAGAGAATGAAAGAGATAAAGGGAGTGAGACACTTCCTGTCAGGTAAGACAAAAAGTTAGCAGCAGGCAGTGTAGAATGTGCCAACAGTGGTTGAGAAAACACAGTAATACATGCAGTGAGGCTCTTCAGATGTTGTGAAGGTGAGGTCTCTGTACGGCAATCGAGGTTGCTCGGGGTTGTGTGCAGGTGAGCGTTTAGCGCCAAGGACAGCAGCCAAAAACAAGCACATCGCTTAGAGGCGGAGACCAGGAACTAAACAGGAACTTACGGCTGCAGATCACATGGCATGAATGCAAACGCTCAGAACTCTTCAGACAGGACAAGGCTTTGCTCAGAACAGAATACCATTTAGAATAGTAGTTGCTCAATACTGTGCAGTTGTATATACTGCATTCTATGCACAGGCACTTTTGACCATGTGCACTAATATATTTATACATATAACACTGTTTCACACTTTGCCTGCATTCAAGATGCGTGTGTCTGTATGTGTATTTTATATATTGTAAAATGACACTCTAATTGTTAAATTATGCTAAATTTTTGCGAGAAATGATTACAATTTTCTAACACCCAATACCCCTAGAAAATGAGTCATATAAAAAAAAAAAAAAAAAAAAACTTTTTCATACTAAGTATAGTTCAAATCTATTGATATATTTATTGACATACTGCTCGAGACTAATTATAATTCAGCTTTATTTGGAGTACTACTTGTGCACAATGCACATTTCTTAATATTAAGTCTAAAATTTGTTTTAATGTCAAAATTTATGAGGATTGTATAATCTTTGAGTAATATAGGGTTTCAAATGGAGTATAATTAAAGTGTACCTGAAGTATACTTGCAATAGTTCCACTTAAGTTGGACATCAGCACTACTTCCACACAATTAAAGTGCATTAAGCACACAATTAGTTGTTCCAAGTACATAAGTTTAGTATAGTATAGTAGTATAGTAAGTATTTGCAGGGTATTTTTATTAACTACATAAATGTGTAAATGTATTTGTATACTTTGCATGAAAAATAGATTTCAAATGATTTTGTCTCTGTGTGTGTGTGTGTGTGTGTGTGTGCGCGTGCGCATTTCACTAGGGACAGCAGTTTAGATAGAAGCATCTGCTAAATGCATAAATGTAAAGATGATTTTGTAGATGATTTTGTAAGGCCAATACTATTTTTCAAATAGCATTTTATGTATGTTTTATGTATCCAAAATGCACACAATGATACGATTTTCACATTTTGCAAATTCAGAGCTTGGATTAGAGGTTTCTCTCCAGTGCCAACTAAATCACAGTGGATTCACATAAAAATGTATATATCTTCTTTTTAAACATGTATAGACGTATAAATTATTTAAAAAAAATATATTTACAAAAATATTCAAAGAGTCATTTTAACAAAATTAATATTCTTATGATGCATTTTCAATGACTGAAAATCCATCTAGGACTAGGACAAGGATAACATAATATCATCTAATAAAAATCATTTAAACATAAAAAAGATTTCAAAAACATTTGAAAACCACACAAGTAAATTAAGGCAATGTAAATGACAGTTATAGTATAACATGACCTGTTGAAACCTGCTGTTAGTTAATAATATAAGCAAATACATAAAATTGCCCAAAAACTGAATAAACACCCACATACTACAGTATACTGCAGACATAGTAAGACAGCTAAGTTAGTCTATTTTTAAAGACAAAAAATCACCAAGGAAGCGTGGAAAGGTGAGTTGGCACTATTCCGAAAGACAGACTGTCATTTCCTGTTCTGACCTGGACCACTCAACCACATGGAAAATGCCACTCCACCCACAGCACACCTCCCACAATGCACTGCACCAGCAGACTTCACTCCAAGCTATTGACGGCACCCACACTATGTTCTACGTTGCCCCCGATCTTTTTCTAACCCTTATGTTTTTCAATTCAATAAATCCTTTTCAGGAGAACTGAGCTTGCCGTACTAGCCTTCATTCTGTTGTACAAAGGCAAAGGTTGAGTATAGACTAAAAAAAAAAAAAATAAAATACAGACACCTTTTTAATCAAAATTAAACCTAATTCTACCCTGTTATTTTAGTATTTCTTATGTACTATCATAGTTTTAATTAAAACAATTATTAATCTTCTATTTCTATTTCTAGTGTTCATTTTACTTTTAGTTTAATTTTTAATCATTTTGTTATGCGCTGTCATTTATTTTATTTCATTTCATTTTATTTTATTACTATTTAGAATAATTTTGATCCTGTGCTTAGTTTTAGTTATATATATATATATATATATATATATATATATATATATATATATATATATATATATATATATATATATATATATATATATATATTTTCAAGATTTTTTGATATTTACATTTTATTTCAGCTTTATTTCAATAAACAGGTGTTTAGTTTTAGTTATCAGCAGTAATCCTAATTTTATCTTATTTATATCAAATGATTTACACCATCACCAGCTTTAAAAAACTGTAAAAAGTCTGTTTGTTGGGCTATAATTTGTTTACATTTTTGATAAAGACTAATAACACTTCATTATATGATATTTGTGTCTGTTGATCTTACATATTTTTATGCGTCTTTCCAAATGCATGCCAATTAAATAAGAATGAAGCCCTTAAATGAAGAATGAGAGAAATAAAGAGGAAGAAAAAAAACATCTCATCAAAGGCATCCACTTTAAACGATCTTTGAAAAGATGCGTTTAGTAAAACGAACACCAAAACGTCTCTTTTCAGGATGATTGCCTACTTCCCTTTCATCTCGCCTCAACGCCTTTCATGTTTTCCGCCTTGATGCCTGGTGTTTTCTCTCCACTAAACCTCCTGACACTTTAAAGAATTTAAATGTGTAAACCGGGTTGAAAACCATGATACCTTTTGTGCTCATGAACGTAACTTTTTGCATTATCCTCATGTTCTCATGCCCCATCGTTAGCATTTGGCTAGAGCACAAGTCACAATCATTATGCGGATGTGTATAGAACTTCAAAGTTAAACAAGCAAACAAAAGCGCCGGCCACATTTCCCATTAACATCTGTTTAAAATGGAGATGTGACGTTGGCACTGGGGAAGGGGCGAGGACTCCTCGAGCATTATGCAGATACTGGAAGGCAAATTACCATACAGAGCTTCAGAAACCGCCATGATAGATTGAAGTGTACAAGCCGTGGAATTGCTCCCACTCAAAGTCCCTGAGAACGGGCAACTGAGACTCACAAGCAGAAAATGCAAGCATAAAAACATCTCATTTGTCTCCCGCCAAACATGCACAGTTATTGCGTGCTTGTTCTCCTTAAATGCCCACTGAGCTCCACAAACCTTCTGTCACAAACCTGCAAGGCCTCCTGCAAACCATAACATAGGCTCCGCCCAAGAGCAGTGACATCATGCGTGAAAATCGTCATGCCAGATAAGCATATCTAACCAGAACTGCCTCAGAAGTCCAACCAGAATTCAGAGGGCACATCAACAGGCCGCCCATGAGGTGAGCAATAATGTAATATATGTAAAACAGCAAATATTTAAAACACAGAAATGTATGCTATTTAAATTCAAGTGGAACTACGTGTAGAGGTTTGGGGCGAGTAAAATTTTTTAAATTATTTTTTGTAAGAAGTATCTTGTGTTCATTTTTTTTTTTTTAATCAAAAATACAGTAAATATAGTAAATCAATACAGAAAAAAATATAGTAAACCAGTAATTTTGTGTACCATTATTACAATTTAAAATCAGTTTTAATATACTGTATCTTAAAATGTAAATTACTGTTTATTTATTTGTGATGAATGTAAAACAGTTCTTAACATTTTTGCTTAATATTTTTGTGAAAACCCTTGATTCTTTTTATAAAAAAAATAATAAAAATAAAAAAATTCAAAAGAGCAAGATTTTTTTGAAATAGAAATATTTTGAAACTACATATTACCATAATTTTTGATCAATTTAATGCATCCTTGAAACATTCTTACTGACCCCAAACATTTGAATAAAAATGTAGTCTAATTAAGTCAAATTTTTTAATTAATCTAATATATATATATAAAAAAAATAAATGTACTATAAATGAACAAACCTTTTTCACTTTGCTAGTTAATTTGACAATTAATTATAAAGAAAAGGCAAGTAACACATTGAATCAAACATGTAATTTTGAAGTAGTAGAATCAATATTAGAAATAATATTTTCTTATTATTTATACACCAATAATCGTTGTTTTATTTACAACTAACATATATATATTTATTTATTTTTTCCTCATGTAGGATATTTCCCATATGCTCTCTTGCATACATTGTTTTATCGATGAGCAACCTGCTCGCTCCCAAGTCACACATGGAGAATGATACCGAAAGCCACGGGCACAATACATTTTCTCCTGGAAATCCAGAGAACATTTTACTTACAAATTCATCAAAGGTCGCAACATACCAGTACAATGCGAGATGTGTTTGCCAGCAACCAAACTTCTATCCGCTTCAAAAGATTCAACCTCTAACCTGAAGAAGCATCTTGAGGTAAGTCTCTCTCAGTATTTCTAGGGATAGTTCACCCAAAAATGTAAAATTATATCATCATTTACTCACCCTCATGTTTTGCTGAAACTGTCCGGCTATTTATTTCTTCCAAAGGAACAAACCAGAAGAAAAGTCATTATTAAGAGGCACTTGGTAGAAAGTACACTAGATATACACAAACCACATATTCATCTTTTTTTTTTTTTAATTACATCTGTGAAACAATCAATACTTGTTACTTTTGGATGGACATTAAACAACCTACACGTTTTGGTGTTTTTGTACAACTAAACATTGACGCCATTATTTAAATGAGTTTTTCCACAACTTCACCAACTATTTCAGATAAGCAAACTATGCTTGGTCTTTCAACATATCAGTCAGGCCTTTGTTTTTTTTATTCAGATTAAGCTGCAAACTCAAATGTGCGACTACATGAAACCATGCTCTACGAACTGTGCAAACAGTTGAATTTGTCCCTCGCTGGATCACAAAGCCATCATCCATCCCTCTTCAAATCTCACTTGAATTATCTGATTCCTACAGCTAATTCTGCTAATCACAAAGCTTTGGCAATCAGATGAAAAACCTGTTAGACATAAAATGGCAAGATTCCCTTATGTGTGCAAGCGAGTGATTTTTGACCAGATTTTGCACTAGGCCCTCACTTTCAGAGCTGGAGAGAGGAAGGCAAGCGCCTCCTGCCAAGCTGCCGTCAGACAGGCCAGAACAGCCCGAGGAGACAGTACGCCATGCATGATCAAATGCGTCTCTAATACCTCTGACCGGGTCCAGGGCTTCTCTCTCTGATACGTGCCCATGTTTTCTCAGGCCATTCTGAATTTGGTACAAATGCTGGATGAAGCGAACTAAAGGCGGGTATGTAAATGGAAGCAGGGAAAAATCTTCTATGACAACAATTGGGCGTAAAACCCAGCAAGCTGTCTATAAGAAATGAAAATATGCACATGGGTCATGCCTACTATACACTGTCAATTCCACTACATGAATATACAATATACTGGATAAAATAACAAACCCACAAGTTTTATAACGAAATAATTCATAGTTAGGAATGTAACAATAAATAGAACATGTAGTCTTTTTTTTTTTTGTTACTGCTAACATTAAACTGTTGCCACAAAACTGGCAAATTATTAAGAAATATTCCAGATGGTTATTTATTAGATTTTTTTTCTCTAATCAAATTATTAAAAACAAAACATGTTTCTTTGGGAATATTGTTTTGATTGGGAATCCTGTAAAACTTATTTTTTCCTATATCACTTTCAGTTATGAAAAGTCTTGATTTATACATTTTTAACTGAGAGATTTTCAAACTGATGCCAAAAAACCTCCCTTCATGAAATACGTAGCATTGGTTCAAAAGTTTGGGGTCAGTAAACCTTTTTTTTAATGTTTTAAAAATTCTCCCCAAACTCTCGTTCTCACTCGTGCTGCATTCAGTTGCTCAAAAATACAGTAAAAACAGTAATACTGTGAAATATTTTTACAATTTAAATTACTATTTTAAAAAAATATATATAATTTAAAAGTTTTATTTATTCCTTCGATGGCAACATTGAATTTTCAGCAGCTATTCCAGTCTTTCACAGAATACGCTGATGATAATGATGATGATGGTGATTATTATTATTATATTTCTAATGTAAAAAGTACAAAATAGATATACTGTATATTAAATGTATTAGTTACTTTATTGTCTTATTTAAATTATATAATAATAACATTTATTTATATAAATGTATAAATGAAATTATTACATAAATATTTATATTTACTACTTATTAAATGTATTATATATATATATACACACACACACATATATATAGACACACTCATGTAAGTAATAGTCTATATATAATCACACTCATGTAAGTAATAGTCAATAAAACACACTAAATATATATATATACACACACACACATATATATAGACACACTCATGTAAGTAATAGTCAATAAACTGCATGAGACATAGCATATTCCTCAAATTTTATTATACTCTTTTATAGAAATACTTGGATATAAAGTACCACATAAAAGGCATGAGCCACATCATATCTTATTTTAAAAGCAGATATACAAAGGCCTTGCAGACAAAATGCACATATTTTTGGCTGGCTTGCTGTCTAAAAAGATACATGTCTCTCCTTCCTTTGTCAGCTATCGTGAACTCAAGTGGATGAGAGATAAGAGCAGACATCAAAGAAACAGAAAGAGGCGGTAAATGGCATGTTTCCTTGGGACCGCTGCTCTCTCTCTCTGCACAGGTCATTGTTTCGGCTTCTGCAGTAATTATGTTGACATTTACATCAAGGCCCAGACGGACCCGGCCAAGTGCTCTCTTCACGGTAGCGCATACACTTCACAAAAATGCCCATTCAAACTGTACTGGTCTTGTCTCTGAGACTTATGCTTTATTGACTGAGTCATCGCCTCGATCTCGCTTGCCTGTTTGCTTTCACAAACAACCACTAAAACAACACATTCTCCTCATTACGGGGACAGTTCACCCAACATTAAAATTCGGTCTTTCTTTACTTTCCCTCTTGTCTTTCCAAACCCGTACACTGTTGTTTTCTGAGGAACACAAAAGGAAAATTGACAAATTGTAGCAGCAAAAATGACTTTAAAGCACCATATGAGCCGTGCTCTGATTCAAGACTTCAGAAGACATACAATAGCTTTGTGTGAGGAACAGCCTAAAATTTAAGCCATTATTTACTCCTGCTTTTATGGTATTTTTGTGTTCTTCTTGAAGAATGAAAGCTCTATTCATTGTAACAGCATGGGGGGAAAATAGCTGTTTATTCCTAAAAATATTCTTTTAAATTATGCTCTGTTCTATCCACAATGCTTTCATATGGCTTTAGAGAAGCAAGGATATAGCGCACATGGATATTTATGCTGTTTTTTTTTTTTCTTCTTTTCCCCAGACCTAGATTTTCATTCTTAAATTAAGAAAATATGTTTTTCAGTATTTTTATTCAGATAAAACATTAAAATAAACTATTATTTCAAATTAATATTTTAAAATAAAAACAAGTGTAAAAAATCTGTGTTGAATGATGTGTGTAATTGATAACAAAAAAACTTTTCTTTGTTTTATTTTACGGTATGTTTAAAACAAGATAAAAAGGTTATCTAAAAAAGTAGTCAGAATACATTACAGATTGTGTTATTAAACAGTTTTCATCATTTAATCTGTAATGAACTACAATTTGTAAGTAATCTACCCAGATCTGATTACCACATGAGTCTGAAAGAAATCAAAAAAGGTAGAAGAGAACAATGACAATGAAGGAAGTTAATGACACCCAACCTGTTCACACGTGTGCAAGATTTTGGAACCAATTTTTTGCAGATATCACTTTCCGAGTGTCTGAAGACTCGGTGTGTGTCACAGTAGCCTTGAGTGAGCTGAAACAGACAGGCCTTAATAAATTCTGACGTGGATTAGCCACACTCACACACTATTTCCCGGCTCCTCTTAAATAATGGAGACGAACAAGCGTAGGAAAGGAAATATAAACAGACAAATTGACTTTTAAATTATATTTCTGCCCCACTGCCTTGAGAAACTCTTCGCTTTGGTGTAACCAGTTTTCACTGCCTGAGAACAAATTTCATAACCATGACTAACGCCGTACAGCAGTCGTCTCGTTCGCCCGCTGATCGGAGTCTCTGCGTGAGGTGCCATGAAGGATTTATGAAACGATTATGAAAAGAGTGTGTTTCTGAGGAAAACTGTTTAACATTTCTGGTGAATATGTTTTGGAGAGGCAGGTATACTGGGAAAAGCAGACAGCATACTTATTTATGCATGTAATGACACTGTTGCACACAATGCATGTAAACAGAATTACCCTCGCAGATCTCTTCATCTTTACGGAAAAGATGACGTACGAAATTTAATGGCTGTGAGACTAATAATCCTTACAACGCAATGATGACTGTACTGACAGAACGCACAAACCATTACATTTTTTTTTACACTCATATTGGTGTGTTTCTTAAAACGCTCACTTTTTATTCTTTTCTTACAGGAAAGTCACATTACTGTTTTGAAACCTTTTCAGCGTGCTTTAATTTTCATGCAATATGTATGATATGATTGAAATTGTGTTTTAGAAATGAATTATTATTACACTAAATTTTACATTTTAATTACAAAACTATACAAGTAGTAAAATATGACCATGAAGACATTTAATTTTGTCAAAAATTTTAATATATTTAATTGTGTGTATTAATACATAAAATGATGCAAATTACCCTTATAGCCAGGGCTCGAACTGAGGAGGGATGCTGGGGGATGGCATCCCCTTGGTGTAAAAAAAACAAAACAAAAAAAAGACACAAAGCATCCCCTTGGTAAAACCACCATCCCCCCTTACCCTCCCATTTGGATTAATGTGTATCATGCAAATGAAATGTTAAAATTCTGTACTTATAATAATTCACAAACTAAATAGTGGCGATTGGCCAATCAGAATGTGGTACTGTAATAAGCTGCTCACAACCGGAAACCAGATTTCGTCATTTTTTAGCGCAAAATGGTTCAAGTGCAACTAATTAATTTAAAAAAAAAAAAAAAAAAAAAAAACCAATTATCCTTCATTAAAAACAAAATAAATACACCAACATAAATTTAGTTATTGTGCTGTATGTGTGACTGTGAGGGATTGAGAGACAATAGACATTATCAAAGTCACCGACTTTACAAAAACCAACCAAAAACACATCTTGAGAGTCCAGAAGCAGTCACTGCGTGATAAAGCCTGTTAGAATACAATGAAAGAAAAAAATTCCCATGAGTTTTTACGTTTATGCATCGGGAAGTTGTGGGCTAGTGGTTAGAGAGTTCGACTCCTAACCCTAAGGTTGTGGGTTCAAGTCTCGGGCTGGCAATACCACGACTTGAGCAAGGCACCGAACCCCCAACTGCTCCCCGTGCGCCGCAGCATAAATGGCTGCCCACTGCTCGGGGTGTGTGTTCACTGCTGTGTGTGTGCACTTTGGATGGGTTAAATGCAGAGCACGAATTCTGAGTATGGGTCACCATACTTGGCTGTATGTCACGTCACTTTTTTTTTTTTTTTCACTTTCATAGCAACATGGTGTTACGCTCTTTGAATCAATCAGATTTTGAATGAATCGAGTGAGCCAGTGATTCAACAGTCCATTCAGATGGACTCACTTGTTTAGTTTCTAATTTAATCAGCTGTTTTGAATGAATCGTTTGAGTTGAATGATTCAGTAAATCATTTATAAAAACATGGACTTGCTGCCACCTACTGGCGGTTTTATTGTCACAATTATAAATTGTCCAATTATCCATTTCAGGCACCAAGAAAGAAAAAGGCTTATAAATAATAGTTCATTTAATAAGGCAAATTAAAAAAAAAAAATTGTAATTATATAAAATTCGCTCCAGGAACCCAATCCCCCCCCCCCCCCCATCGCCAAAAAAGAAAATGACCACTGCTTATAGCTAAACAGTTAGACATTTTAATCCGACAAACCATCAAACAGACAAACAAATAAATAAAATACAATTTCCATTACAGAATATTTAAATTGTGGCAGAAACTGCACTGTTTTTAATTGCATGAAAAAAAAATGGCCTAAACTGTCAATAAAGACATTTTATTTAATACATGTTATTTTAAAATATTATTTTATTTTAAATATTTGTCTGTTGACATTTCACAAATATTTTAGTATAAGATACTTTCCACACAAATTACACCTGTTTCTCCACTTAACTTACATGAAAACCATGTTTGCCCCTAATTATTATTATTGTTTTTTTATTTTATTATTATTATTATTATTATTTAGAAATTTAGGTTTACCGAGTAGATAAATAAGCAACATGACCTTTACTCTGTGTATATATTTTTTTACTATCCTTTTTAGTCTTTAAGGCTTAAAGTGTCCATGGATAATGGAATGTTCTTTGTGAGTCCAAAAAAAAAAAAAAAAGTTGCATAAATTGTGTGGAGCTGTGTGTATGCTTAGCGATGATTACCTCATCAGTCTTTTGTTGTTGTTGTTGTTCTTTCTTTCCATTTTCACATTCACCATTTGTCACATTTAATGTTTACCTCAGCGTTCAGGCTAACATTCATTAGCCGCAGTGTTAAAAATGACTTTTAAAGCGAGTAATGTGCAGTCTATATTAGTTAATGCCAAGGGGACAGATGCTTCATAGTAATAATTCAGGCATTCTTTCAAACAGTCCCATTGGTATTGTGTTGCTTAATATGAACTGAAAGGTGTAGAATGAAGATTAATGACGTCCTTCTCCCTCAGGTCTCACCGAACTACTGTGCTACACGAACAGGATCGAAAGGCGACTGACCTCGACTTCATGCTTTGCGTGTTTGTTATGAGGAGGAAGTTAGAATCAGAAGTCAGAATAATGTAACCACCTCAACCTCTGCGAATCCAGCATGTGATCCAGATGCGTCTTTGATTCAAGGCTACAGGGACTGATTACTAAAACCGAATTATGCTAATGCTAATGGGTACTGTACATTAGCTCGAGGCGATCGGTTTCACATAAGTAGTATAGTAGCAACAAACTAAGCGAGAGACCATGTGAGAGAGCTGCTAATTTTATAATCTGTCAAGGTGACGTCAGTCAGTTTATTTTCCATAACAATTTGCTTCAAGAATAAGTATTGCACAAGATGTAGAGCAATTACATGTCACCATGCTATCACACCATAAAGGTGTGAAGAAACATTTGGCTCACTTTGCTGACGTCTCAGTGTTAACGTATTGACACATAATGCATCAGTCTCTAGATAAGATGAGACACCCATGAGATGAAGCATGTGACTACATTTTGAGGAGAAAAAATCATATCATTCTGTCTGTTGAAAGGGTGCACATAGAAAATGTGACCATTTATGTTCCCTTTTAGAGGCATGATGATTATTGTTGACTAAAGTTAATACTATTAAAGCATTTTATGAATCATGAAATAAAGCTGAAGTAAAATATAAAAATTAGATTTACAAAATGTAAACAAAATATTTTGAAGCACTAAAATTACTAAATGGATATAAATTGTTTATTGATGTTGGTTATAATTGTTGACTAAAGCTATAATACCATTAAAGCATTTTATGAATCATAAAATAACGCTGACATAAAATATAAATATAAACATTAGATTTAGATTACAAAAACATAAACAGAGTATTTTGAAGCACTAAAATTACTAAATGGATATAAATCTTGGTTATAGATGTTGATTATTATTGTTGAGTAAAGCTAATACTATTAAAGCGTTAATGAATCATGAAATAAAGCTGAAATAAAATATAAATATTAGATTTAGAATGCAAAAATGTAAACATAACATTTTGAAGCACTAAAATAACTAAATAGATAAAAATAAAGTTAAATTTAACAAAAAATCTAACTGAAATAAAATAAAAAAAATCTAAATAAAACAAAGAAAAAAAGAAAAAACAAAAACGAAAAGTACAAAAATAAAAGCTAATTCAAAATAAAACGTCAATAGTACATAAATAATACTAAAACAGCATCGTTGATTATTTGTAGAAAATTCAAACAGGAAGATTTTCAGATATATTACAGTTTAGTTGGCTATCGCAAGATGTGACAGCAGGGCTGGTCTAAGCCATTAAGTGACATAGGCGATGCCTAGGGTGCCAAATGAGGCAGGACCGGCACTGTGTGATGGCTATAAAAAGCATGAAAGTTAGCTTTATATGTTGTGTGAAGCATACTGAACTACACTGAATTGGGACAGAAGCTTTCAAGCATCAAAAAAGCGCACCAAAGCACCATGAAAGCATATGACTCATGCACTGTATTCCAAGTCTTCTAGAACCATACGATAGCTTTGTGTGAGGAACAAATTATATGTAAGCCTTTATTCCCTGATAATTCTTCACTTCAGAGGACTGATAAATCACTGAAACCAGAGTCAGTGAGCAGGACACAAGAATCGATATGTGAACAAATCATTTAAACCAGTTTGGTGAATTGGATCAACCGATTTGTTGAAAAAACAATAAACATCCAAGACCTGGATATTATCTCAAAAGCGTGCAGAGAAGAGCTATGGCTGATTAAATGACAAAAATAAAAACACCATAAGCATATACCATCTCATTTATCGAAAACATCTCAATGCCTCATCCTACCCTGACCTCTTAAATCTTTAGAGATCTTGATATGAATCAAAGAGGTGCTATTCATAAGTCAATAAAAACATCTTTAGCAACACTAATGAATTAGAAACTGACCTTTGGGTAATTAATTTTGTTGTGAATCATGGCTTTATTATAGAGAAAATGTACTTCATGACTCAGCGGATCTGGAGTCTGGTGATGTAACGACCTCTAATCACTGCATCTCATTCTGTTACCTTTCTATACAACCCTTATCCCCACCCTTTTTTGTCCTACACTTTCCTTTCCGTTGCTCTGCCGTGTCATGGCTGACTCATCTCATTATCCATCTCAGCGAGTCCCCTCACCACCTCGAGTCAGGTGCTGGAGCGTTGGACACATCAGTAACTGTGGCAATATGACACCCAGTGAGAGGCTGTGATATATATAGCAGGCCTCTAGTGAGAGTCACATGGGCCTCCCCAGTGTCAATCCGGCCCACTCCGCCCCCGAGATCTGTTCTATTGATCTACGTAAATGAGGCATCTGTCTCATACTCAAAATAGCCCTTAGAAATTACACTAATCCCAACTGGCCTCTCCGTCAATGTCAGGTCACACCGGTGTTTGTCGCCAAGCTGTCAAAAAGATGTGCTTACTTCATGCGAGGTGTGTGCGAGATGCAAAGATGTAATTTTCTTGACTCGGGAACATATCAATATCAAAAACAGAATGACTCTGCATTTTCCATTCAGTTTAACTGTCAACATACTGCACTTTGAGCTCCTTTACCATACAGTACCTTCACCCGTACAATCTGTACCCTTACAATGCATTGACATTAGAGACAACAACAGCGAACATAAAAAAATGCAGAACCAAGTCAGACAGACTTATACAAAAGACAAATAGATATAAACAGAGTGATATACGTGCACAGACAGACAGACAGACAGACAGATAGACAGATAGATAGATAGATAGATAGATAGATAGATAGATAGATAGATAGATAGATAGATAGATAGATAGATAGATAGATCAGTGCTTAAAGGGGTTATCGGATGCCCATTTTCCAAGTTGATATGATTCTTTAGGGTCTTAATGAAAAGTCAAACATTGTTTGTTAAAATTTCTCAATGGAAGTGTAAAACAACACTGTTTTTACCCGGCCAAAAAACAGCTCTATCTACTGCAAGGTGTTTTATTGCATGTTCCTTTAAATGCAAATTAGCTCTGCTGAACCCGCCCCTCTCTTCTGTGCCGCTCTCCGACAGACTGTTTACTTTGTGAAACTTGCTAATTAGCACATTATTAGGAAAGGCGATTTGCAAAAATTCATTAAAAAACCTTATACTCACTTCTTCTGGAGGTGAAGCTGGGTCACAAATGATTCACATGAACAGACGCATTTATGTAGATCAGGGGTGCATTCCCTTCAAAAACAAACATAATCCACTGTGTCTTCAGCGGCTCAGATGTCAGGAGTAAATGACGACTTCTATATTCATCATTACATCCAACAACAAAACACTTCAGTCGCTATGGAGACATTCTTGTCTACATCTGCTCCGGCAGTGAAACAATGGCGGACGGATGACAGATCACTCAGGGCAGGTCTAAGGTAAGACACCAGTCCAGTCTTTGCTGAAACGCTACTGTCAATCAAACTATCGTGGGAGGGCCTGGGTCTGTGTGACATCACACAGACAGGCATCTGAGAACAGAACGATTTGAGAAAGTAAAATTGAGAAATGATTTAACAAGATTATATTATATAAACACTGGTGGTTTGATGATTTTTATCATTATAGGGTAGCTGTGTACACACACTGCCAACACACATTTCAGTTCAAATCATTTTTTTTAAATAGTGCACGTGGCATCTGACAACCACTTTAACACAGAGTCAGTCTTTGAGAATGCATATTATGTGTGTAAGAATGAGAGATATGCTAATCAAACATGATTGTGAAGTGTTGTGTAAGTCCCCAACAGCTTCAGAAGGGACCCAGGGACATCATTAGCCTCACTGATGATCTCTCTCTCTCTTTCTCTCTCACACACACACAGCTCCTTTAATGCAGCTATCATTGACCCATGCTATCTGGGGAAGAGCTACAGGTCAATGTATTGTTCCTGTTGTTGTTATTATTATAATGATTGCATTTATTATTATTATTACTATAGTCCTGAGTGGACTTGTTGCATTCTTTGTCTCGCTTTCGCTCGGTGACAACTTAATTAGTACTAGGCCTCAGGATAATGAGAGAGAGAGAGAGAGAGAGAGAGAGAGAGAGCGTGAGAGTGATGTGAGCCAATGAAATTGACTGCCTGTCCATATGGTGTCCAGTGAGAAGTGCTGACCAGCAGCATGTCCACTATAAACGTGACTGCTCCTTGAATGGTTCGGTTTAAGTTTCTGGGCTGAGTGCTCATGTCTGGCTGGCGAATTCCTTCATGTAGAGGGTTGCCAGTGACTGTGGGCCTATTGCAACCAAGACTGTACTGAAATATGTGACGCCATGTTGAGCTTCTTCCAACACACCGCCATTAATCAAAAATAGACATCCGTTACAGTGTCATTCACAGCAAGTTATCAGCCATATGCATTGTTATTCACCGGCATGAGTTAGAGCCATGGTATCTTCTGTACAAATAGAAGTACATGAGGGAATTATGATAAACAAAGCTAACAGACTTTTCTCAGTTACGGCCAAACTAGAACAGTCATTTTTAGATGCCAATTTAGCGAAATTATAATAGGGGTGGGGGATGCACTCATTATAACATTAATCATGCCCCCTAATGTGTACATGAATTCCATAAGAATTTTTCACACTATTTGAACAATTATACTACCATTATGAACAAATATTACATATGACTAATATTTTGTAATAATATAATATAATATAATATAATATAATATAATATAATATAATATAATATAATATAATATAATATAATATAATATAATATAATATTCATCAATATAATTTAATTAACTTAAAATTAAAAATATATTGCCAACTTTAATCCATTAAAGTAATATGATCTAATATAATAATTGGGGTAAATAATTATTTTCCATACCAAATAATAAACAAATATATAAAAATAATAATAAAAAATGTCAGTCATATTCCATGCACATAAAAATGGAAATTACTAATAATTATTTTTCATACCAAATAAATAAATAAATAAATAAATTCAGTCCTATTCCATACATACACACAAAATTAAATAAACTAATACATATTATATTATATTATATTATATTATATTATATTATATTATATTATATTATATTTGGCATGTCATTTAGTCAACCTGAAAAAAAAAAAAAACAATATCAATAATTAAAAATAATTAATTCATTACAATTTAAAATACACTGGCAGCTTCAATTCATTAATCTAATATAATCTTATACAATAATTGAGGTAAATAATTATTTTCTATACCAAATAATAAATACATAAACAATTAAATAAATAAAAAGTCAGTGCTATTCCATACATACACATAAAAAATGAAACTAATACAGGTATAATATAATATAACATAATACAATATAATGTAATTTTATATAAAATTATATAATATAATGTGATGCATTACTTGCAATATCATTTAATTAACAAAATATATTGCCATCACTATTCTACACACACACACACACACACACACACAAAAAAAAAAAAAAAACTAATATAATAACTTAAAATAATAATTATTTGGAATATTATGCAATTAACTTGATTACAATTTTAAATACATTTCCAGTCCTACACCAAACACACTGAAACCAAATAACCACAGCTGACACCAAGCCATTTTTAGCAAACACCCTTGTTAGAAATGACAACAGCCTGAGTTGAATAGGAAGCAGTTTGCTCCAGTCAGTCCATCAGAGTTCAGCCTAACAGCATGCAGCACAAGAAGGGGAGAAGGACAGTAGCTGTCATTTAACACAACTTGCCCTCCGAGCCTGTAGTCAAACAGCTTCGTAACACTAGACTCCGTCACACAAACTCTCACTCTCTCTATCTTCTGTCAGCTTAAGTGACAAGTGACCTAAAATCTCACCTTGCATGAACCTACCCTGCTTCTTCCTGTGGAGACGACTGTCAAGTGGGGTGCCCTACAACCATGCACCAAAACGAATACAAAACAATGTTGACAAACAACAGAGAGAAAAAAAAAGAAAAGAAAAAAAAAAACAACTAAACACAAAAAATCTAGGAAAAATGAAGATGCCAACATGACAGACCTCAAGGACACTAGAATAGGCCTGCTCCCACAGACCCAGAGAGAGAGAGATTTGCAAGAGAAGGCCAGGAGGACTGTGAACTGTTTTTGTTCACAGAATTCCCCTGACAGTTGGACGGACAAGGTTACCTATTAAAGGCCCTTCTGTAAATCGCATGCTCATCAGCACTTCATTTGATATGCTGATATCAAAAACAATCAGCAACAACATTCTCTCGTCCGTGAATGAATATGGAGGTCAAACCAGTAGCTATTCACTTTTCAACATAGCAAGTCTTCATTATGGCACTTTATCATCATTTAAGCTACAGAATCCAAGTCCAAAGATTTTACCACACCTGACAAAAAGAGGTGAATTCAGAAGATAACTTTATTAAAATAAACTGAAGTTAATAACCTATATAATAATATAGCTAAAATGAGTCAGAAAACTGAAATAAAAGGTTAAAATCAGATCAGGCCCAGAAGGATTAAGCTCTGATTAAGCATTCCTGTTTATTTTTGTTAAATTTTTTATAGAATTTTAATGTTTTGTTTAACAAAATGCTTTCTGTATTCAGGTTTGACTCTAGTAATAATGATTCAAAAACTGACGCTTCAAATCAACATTTAAAACAACAACATAAATATATAAACCTTGACAAAAAAAATCCACAAAGAAAACAATAATATACATTTAAATCCACAACCTAATAAAAGTAAACTATTATTTTTAAAAACAACTAGGGAATTAAAAAGCATCTCTATAGATTCCTATACAGGCATCTAGTGGTTACACCATGAAATTACATCTACTAATCTGACTTATATATATATATATATATATATTATTTTTTTTTTTTTAAAGGCCTAGCCTCTATTTTTATCAGAGACGCTGCATTGATTGAAAAAAAATATTTTAAAAAATTAGAGATTTTTTTTAATTATTATTTTTTTTTTTTACTATTTTCAATGGGGAAAAATGATAATTATTGCATAAATATTAATTATTACCATAAAATTCTCTCAAAATACAAAAGAAAAAAATATTATTGAACAAAAATATATTAGATTGATTTTACTGAAGAAAAAAAAAGTTAAATTTCAGGTGTCTGGTCGTTTTTGACCACGAAGACCATGAGTGTGACTCCCAAATGAGAAGCGCACTAGGGTTAATTTACTACTTTATTTTACCCCAACTTTAATAACTCCAGAATATATATCCAGAACTATAATTTGTACTGCTTTTTTCTCTTTTTAACTCTCATAACTCCATAATATATATATGTTCAGTGGGCAGAATTCAGTAAGGAGACAGCTGTAGGGAAAAGGCTGTTCCTGAGTCTGCTGGTCCTTGTCCGGAGGCTCCTGAAGCACCTCCTAGAGGGCAGGAGGTTAAACAGTCTATGGTCAGGGTGAGAGGAGTCCTTAAGAATGCTGCGAGCTCGACGTAGACAGCGTTTTCTCTGGATGTCCTCAATAGCAGGAAGTGTTGTCCCTGTGATGCATTGGGCGGTTTTCACCACCCTCTGCTATGCCTTGCGGTCAGTAACTGACCAGTTTCCATACTAGACTGTGATACCAGTCATAAAGGGATGGACATGGTCAGCAACAATACTCAGGAAGGCCGAGGTGTTTTTAAAACGATGCTCAATTGGTACTAAGGGGTCCAAAGTGTGCCAAGAAAATATCCCCCACACCATTACACCACCACCACCTGAACCGTTGAGACAAGGCAGGATGGATCCCTGCTTTCATGTCTACCATCTGAATGTTGCAGCAGAAATCGAGACTCATCAGAACAGGTAACGTTTTTCCAATCTTCTATTGTCCAATTTTGGTGAGCCTGTGCAAATTGTAGCCTCCGTTTCCTGTTTTTAGCTGACAGGAGCGGCACCTGGTGTGGTCTTCTGCTCCTGTAGCCCATCTGCTTCAGGGTTCGACGTGTTGTGCGTTCAGAGATGGTATTCTGCATACCTTGGTTGTAATGGAATTTTCATCCACACAACAGCCACTCTCTGGATATTTTCTTTGTTTTCGGACCATTCTCTGTAAATCCTAGAGATGGTTGTGCGTGAAAATCCCAGTAGTTTTTGAAATACACAGACCAGCCTGTCTGGCACCAACAACCATTCCACGTTCAGTCACTTAAATCTCCTTTCTTCCCCATTCTGATGCGTGGTTTGAACTTCAGCAAGTTGTCTTCAGGACATCTAGATTCCTAAATGCATTAAGTTGCTGCCATGTGACTGGATGATTAGCAAAGTGTGTTCCCAAGCAATTGAACAGGTGCACCTAATAAAGTGGCTGGTGAGTGTGTGTGTATGTATGTGTGTCTATATATATATATATATATATATATATATATATATATATATATATTAAAGGGGGAATAACTATAAACATTGCAATCAGAGTTGGGGTACTTAGACTCGGGACTTGGACTGCAATTGTGAATGAACTTGGTTGGACTCGGACTTGGATATTTGGGTGCAGAATTTTTTCCAGGGTAAAGACGTAATCCATGTCATGTGTTATATATATATATATATATATATATATATATATATATATATATATATATATATATATATATATATATATATATATATAAAAAGTAACAACATAAAATTTATATAAAAAGACTAATAAAGGTCTCCCACTTAAATGCAATTGATTAAAAACTAGGACTCGACAAGGTGGACTCGGACCCAACACTGGTTAAAGTATAATAATAGTCTTTAGAAGTCATAGCCTAGTTGTAGCAAACTGCAACTTTTAGCTTAAAAAGGCTTACAGGTATGTCTCCATTGATAGCCATTCAAAAGTCTTTTGCAACTAGCATCTAAAACCGCACATCATTCAAAATATTATGAAAGCCATTTAAATGACTGCCATTGAGATGAATGAGAATGCTAACATTTCGATTTCTCCAGGTATTAAAGACCTCTTTGATTTAGACTCTGAATTATGCTGTAACTCCGGTCAAGTGGCCACTAACAGTTTTATTTACTCACTAAAGCCAATTTTTACCTGCAGCTGGCTCTTTGCAAGTGTTATTTTTAAACCCTGTAACCCTAAAAGCTTTGAAGTTTTTATTACAATAAGCAGTCACCCAAACTACCCCGTGCATGAGTGTACTCACTGCCTCCAGCGCTTGGACTAAAGGTAAGTTTTTCTTCCTTGTTCAAACTTTAAGGAGGCTGAATGGGAGAGGAGATATCATCGTATATGATAAGGACGTCTTCTTTATTTTTTATGTGCGTGACATTGAAAGAGACACAGGCCTGGCGCCACATAAATCAAGTTGACAGTGCAATGGATTTGTAATGGATTAAAAAAAAAGACAAAAAAAGCTTGGGAATAGTTCTCTCTTCTCCTCCTCCCTGCAAATATCCCAAGAGGCTCAGCTCCATTTAAGATGTATGTAATTACTTAATTTCATCCATCAATGATGGGTGAGGTAAACGCAATTTGTCAATCATCTATGGCTATATTTCAGTGACATTCAGTAATGAACATATGTGATTTGTGCGTGTGGGAAATGTGGGGAGTCATTCTTGTGGAAATTGTAAACATTCAACACATACTGTCTTCATTGACAGACACACAAAAGCATATGTTATGAGTACAAAGTTCAAGGATGAGTCATCACTCTAATGCGCTTGTGCTGTCAACTGAGCAATGCATGGCAAAAACAAGAAAAAAAAAATATATTTCATATTCACTTAGTCATAGCAAACTCACTGCTGAAAAACTACGAAAAATAAATAAATACGTAAATGAAATAATTCAATCCAATTTTGTGTAGCATGACTACAACAAGACTACAAATTGTGCAGGAGGATCTGTCCTGGGGCAATAACATCACCTTAGCTGTAGGGAAGACCCAGCAACGTCTCTTTTTCCTGAGGAAGCTAAAAAAAGAGCCAAACTGCCCCAGAAGTTCATGATAAACTTCTACAATTGTGCAATCCATAGTGTGCTGACTTATGGGCTGCGAGTGTGGTTCTCCAGCTGCACTGTAGCTGAACAGCAGATGATTCAGAGGGTGGTGAAAACTGCTGGTAAAATCACTGGGGCTGTTCTCCCGGAGGTTTCTACTGTGTACACCTCTTGTTGCCTGCGTAGGACACGCAACATCATAAAAGATCGGTTTCACCCAGCACACAGTTTGTTCCACCTGTTGCCCTCTGGTAGGAGGTACAGGTCCCTTCAGGCCAGGACCACCAGAATGGCCAACAGCCTCTATCCCCAGGCAGTCAGACTGCTGAATAAACAAACAATGCTTCCCTCGCCCCTCCCCATTTACTTAATTTGTATCCATTATGCACCATTCTTCAACAATTTGAATTAACTGTGAACTGGACTTTGCATTGCTGCAGCAAACACAACAATACACATCTTTCTGGTTACTACAGTCTCTCTACTCTATACACTGTATTCCTTACCAATGTCGTATTGTCCTGTTGACATACTGTGCTATGGTTGATAATGTTGGTCCTTATTATATCACTGTTGTCAATGTCATTCCTACGTATTTGCACTTATGAAATTGCACTGTCGACTGATGCTCTAATGTAATCTCGTTGTTCTACAGCAATGACAATAAATTATTATTATTAACTGAAGTACTCATAATTTTAAACAGTTAAACTACACTAAAGTACACTACAAAATAAGTTGTTATCTACACTTAAAGTCCGCGTGAACCAGAAGTTGCTGCCAACTGGATTTCAGTATGTTGACGTATTTCCAACGAAATATAGTGTAGAGGGCGGGGTGTTTATTTTTGCACTCCTCCTATCATTTCTCAATAAAAGTATTTACTCACCCTCGAGGCATCCTAGGTGTATATGACTTTCTTCTTTCAGATGAATCCAATCAGTTATATTAAAAATTGTCCTGGCTCTTCCAAGCATTATCATTGCAGTGGGCGGGTGTTTCTGTTCAACAGTCCAAAAGATGTCAAATAAAGTGTGCACATCCATAAAACGTGCCTTATATGGCTCCGGGGGTTGAATAAAGGCCTTCTGTAGCAAATCCATATGTTTTTGTAAGAAAAATATCCATATTTCAAACGTAACAAACACTTCTCTCTCACTTCATCTAAATGTCATATGCGAAAGCCATTCCGGCAGATGAAGTATGATGTCGCCATGGCATGATTAGTGACGAACACGGAGAGAGAACAAAATAAAATGCCGGTCATGAATTAGATGTACAAAACAAGGATTTGTAAAGAAAATGATGTTGGATTTCGATATAAGCCAAGAGGAGACTGGTTTTCCTTTGCTTAATCACTACAGGAGGCCTTAGAATTTCAAAATCAACTGCAGGTGGCAGATCCTTTTGCTATTTAGCGCCAAACCTCTGGAATAACTTATCTAACATTGTTTGGGGGGCAGATACACTCTGTCAGTTTAAATCTAGATTAAAGACCCATCTCTTTAACCTGGCTTACACATAACACACTAAGGCTGCATTTACACTGCAGGTCTTGATGCCCAAATCCGATTTTCTGACTATATCCGATTTTTTTGACGACCCGCTTTCTCATCATCTTTTAAAAGTGACCCGTATCCGATTTTTGCATTTACACTATACACTGCTGAAACTACCAAACGTAGACGTTCTGATCCGGAAAAGGAAGTAAAACAGCACGAAATACAATGGATGCAGATGCAAATAAAATTATACAGTGTTTTGCTTTCCACAATATTTTGAAAAGTCACCAAAAAAAAATCAGCAAAACATTGGTCTCGTACGGCGGAGAAAAAAAGAGGACTTAAAAGACATCAAACCTCCGCATTGCTCTATTGTGTGTATCCTTCATCCTCCATCGCGCCTATAATAAGTCATGTGATCTTAGTTGGTGGGGTCCACCTGAGTTGACGGCATTTACAGGGGAATATCCGATTTGTCTGCTTACATGGCACACGCAAATGCACGTATCTGATTCATATCCGATTTATTACCACATATGAATGAGGCCTGAATCCGATCTGAGAAAATCGGAATCTTTGCGGTTTTTTCCTGCTGACACGTTCACCGGTCATATCCGATCTGTGCCACATGAGAGGAAAAAAATGGGAATTGGGTCACTTGAACCATGCAGTGTAAATGGGGCCTAACACATTTCTAATATTCAAATCCGTTAAATGATTTTTGGGCTGCATTAATTAGGACAACCAAAACTGAGAACACTTCCAATAACACACAATGTACTTGCTACATCGTAAAAAGAATGGCATATACACTAATATTAGTCTGTTTCTTTCTTATTCCGAGGTCACCGTAGCCACCAGATCCAGTCTGTATCCAGATCAGATGGTCACTGCACTCCAGCACAGACTGTTTTTGTATTTAAATATATTTTATATTCCTGAGATGGCAAAGCTGAATTGTCAGCATTATTACTCCAGTATTCACTGATTTGCTGCTCAAAAAAAAAAAAAAAAAAAAAAAAACAAACAAACAAAAAAAAAACTTATTGACCCCAAACTTTTGAACAGCTTCAATCACTATCTTGTTAGAAACCATCTACAATTTTCTAAGCCCGTCACTTGTCAGTTCACTCTAAATGCTTTGAATTTTAATGACAACATGGAAATTGTAATCCTGTGAAATTTCAAAGATTGCTTATTTGTCCTTCCCTCTGTTAATTTCTGCCCTACATTAAAAAGATTCTTTCTCTCTTTTTTGAAGCAGTACTTGTGTTTTCACTGTGGTTCTTTTGGATCTTCAAAAGGCAATGACACTGTCAGTGTATTCAGTGTGGATTCAATAAGAATCAATCATGCCTACTCCTAGCAATGCTTATTTGCACACATTGTCTGCGTTGTTCTAGTATGCAGTTCAATAGGAACAATGATGCAAATATGCCAAAAACAGCACATATAAACTGGTTAAAATGGACTGTGGAACAAAATGGAGACTCAAGTTTTAATGCTTCAGTGCTGCGAACAAAACATGGAGCAACTGTTTAATCAACATTTTTAAGTGTTCAATATGCTTTGATTTGAAAGCAAAATGCACTTAACTTAACTAAATATATTTTCTCAGAGTAAAAAACTGTGAGGGCTTTTGTAAACAGACACTATATGAGCCAAGTGAGTGAGGCAGAAAGACAGAGAAAGTTACTCAGTCTCAGGCTTTAATTTTCCTCACTGTTAATGGAATACATTAAATGTTGATTTTACAGCCCTGTAGAAAATCAAGGAAGGAGTTGAGAACCAGAAGCTAAACCTGGAAGAAAAGGATCACTATAGTATAAGACACTGTAAATGTCAGAGACAGGGGTGGGAGCAGTAAATTGCTTCATTTAAGGCCATGGGGGCCAATGGGAACGTACCAGTCGTTATGATGTCATGTCTGGCCAATGCAAATATGGGGTCTATCCCAAATGCCTCTCTACGTCCAGTAGTCCTCCTTTGAGTCCCCATTTTAGTGATGTAATGTCGCATAGACTGCTCACTGTCAGGGAACCTGAATAAAATCCAAATTATTGCAGGCTTGTCAAAAGGCCACATCCAAGGTTCATATGAGAAGTAAGGGAGGCACTTTTGAAACCTGCAGTACAATAATACATGGGACTACTTTATGGTCTAGTGGACTTCAGAAATGCATGCAAACATTGCATATCAGTAATCAAAACCACATGTATACACACGTGTGGCAATTATGGACAGGTAGGAATGCATTAAAATTGTGGAAAACAAGTTGAGTCTAAATATGAGACTGAATTATCCATTTGACATCCTGTTGTAGCTGTGAGCACAAGCATTATTTGATGATGTTTATAAATATAAGTTTATACATATACAGTACATATCATGTGTAATATACAAATGATGCAGCTACAAAATTCATGCTTGAGGTATAACTGTGTAAGATTACAATGCAGAACCAAAAGTAAAGTAAAAAAGTATAATATATCCATATTAACCACAAACACTTGTACCATATTTAAACCACTGTTTCTAAAAATCCATGTGATAATTCCCACGAAAACCCATGGATGATAAACTTTCCAGGTTGGCCTACAAATTGATATCCTTACTGAAAATCTCTTTAGCAACATCATTTTTACTAACAAGATCAAACAGGTGCATAAATTAATGAAAGGAAGAATTTAGAAAACTCACTTCACTGGTTGATTGTTCCCAAAGGATGATACAATTGTGTACATCTTATATATTTGAAAAAGGGACACTATTTAGGACATAACTTAGCCTACTTAAAAACTTAACCACTTCTACTTCTTCTGTCATTTAATGCTTGTGGCGAGCCAACTGAAAAGGGATTTTGCCACCTGCTGGGATGGAGTGTGGAGCATCTAGATGAATGGATTATATTAAACACAACAAAATCCTAATCACATACATAATCTTAATCACATAAATCAATAGTAATATTATTATTTTATTCAGTAGTTAAAGGGGTCAGCAGCCTTTTTTATTATTTTGTACTGTTCTCTGATGTCCACTTATAATGCTATCAAGATTTTTACATAAATAAAGCATAATTTAGAATTAACCGGCTATTTTTGGTCCTGTTTTGACCCCCCTCATCCGAACGCTCTGTTTGCATATGCGTGGAGGATTGTTAACTCTGAAGTAAATGCCCACTGCTATGATTGGCTAACAGTTGTGGTTTTTTTTGACAGCCTACATCCTTCACAGATGGACGCTGCTGTGTTTTGGGTTAAAATGCATAAATACTCAGTACATGAGTAGCTGACAAATAGGCAGTAAAAAAATGCTTATTTTGTAAAAGTCTATTTTTGAAGAAGAAATGCATATGTTTACGTACGTAGTGTGAAGTCTGATCTTTGAGAAAATATAAAGGGTCACTTACTTCGTCAATTCTTTCATTGCTTTAAATAAAAAAAATAAAAAAAAACAAACAAAAAAAACTTTTTTACCGACCTGTACCAAGTTGGTGTGACATAGCAAAAATTAAGAAAACCACATAATATATAGTAATATATAAATAGCATGAGAGATATTTATCTTCATTGTTAGACACTTATTTTTATATAGTGTTATTTATTTAATATGAAATAATAATTAACATAATTTGTCCCCTTGTTTGACAATTTCAAGACTTTGCTGTCATCCATTCAAAACTGCAGAAAATTCTACCTTTTTAAGATGTGATATTATATATCCTCTACTGCAATACTCAACTGTTTTAAGATATTTTGAGATAAAAACAAATCTATGGTTCTGTGTCACACCATAGGACATTACGTTACACAAAAGGACAGAAACGTCTTGGTTACATGCCCTGAAGGAGGGAATAGAGATGTTATGTTTGTGACTGATGAATTAGGGATCTCACAAGAAAGACCAATCCACGTCGAGTGTAACTAAAGGAGACAATGGACATTGGCATGCGGAATTCGCAACTGGCTGCCACACCCCGCAGCGCGGATATATGAGGCAGCAGGTGCACCACATTCATTCATGTTTTTGCTGAGGAGCTGAGCCAGTGACCTGGCAGCTCAGCGGTGGTACAGCAACTGTGGCGATGGGACGTGACGTCTCCATTCCTTCCTTTTGGGAACGAGGGTTACACATGGAACCGAGATGTTCCCTTTCAGTCAGTCACTCTCGATGTCATGTCAGTGACCAACCAATTATGAATCCCTACCAACGCGCCACAGGTGCTGCCCCCTCCATTGCCCTGTGTAGGGCTCCTGAACCTTCCTAAAAGGCTGACTTCCTATAGGATCAGGCTCTACACAGAGAAGGTTGACTACTGCTGTTTCTCAAGCAACCTAAACAGTAGGACTTGGATAACACTGGGAAAGTGTTATCTGCGAAACTGTGGAGTCATGGAAGTCTCTTAGATGGCTCAGGCTGCATCATCTAGAGATGGCAGATCGTAGCCTGCCAGGAGAAATACGGCTAAGTGGAACCAACAGAGCCACCGACATACCCACGGAGGGGCAGCACAGTGGAACACAGGGACTCGGCCTGGGGCCTGTGACGGCAAAGAGTGGAGTCTGGGTGTGAAGTGAAACATTCACCTGATCCTTCCTTGTGAGAGGGGGAACGGAGGGCCCTGGCTCGAGGCTCGTAACAACCTAGCATGTGACGACATGAAATGGGGTCTTGAGTGTCACAGCAGTTACCTGGTTCCACGAATGGACAGAGGGAGCACTCCTATGCACCACACTGCTGCCCGCTGGCAAAAGAGGAGGAGGGAAGTGATCCTGTGATGCACAGTCCACCACTCTCCTCCTCTTGGGACCTAGAGACTAAGGAAACTGCTCTTTTTCTGAGTTTTGGGTACTGCTGGCTGGCACAAACAAAACCAAAGAAAAGATTCTCCACCCGGCCCTCCTTTGGTGGAGGGAGTGGTGCGGTCACCATCTCCCAATGAGCAGTCCTCTCCATCTCCGGGTCACCAGTCTCAGGACCTCTTGCACTTGCACTTGCCACCATGTTTGGCGGGGGCCTGGACAGGCTCTGCGTCCTGCCTACAACTGGATCACGAAACTGCCTGATGAAAGGCTGCTGCTGTGTGGGACTGGGGACAGGTGCACGGGAGCGCCCTCAGCAACAAGCAGGCTGAGGGGCTGCGGCCGGAGTGGAAGACGCAGGTTTCCTCCAGCACATGGTGTATTTGATGACCTCAGTCTGCTTCTGCACTGCCGAGAACTGCTCGGCAAAACTTTCCAAAAAGGCTGATCTGTGATACGGAAGCATTCAGGAATTGCACATTATCATGCTCCTTCATATCCGCCAGACACAGCCAGAGATGGTGCTCCTGGACAAACAAGGTGGACATCGTACGACCCAGAGACTGTGTGGTTACCTTCGTCGTTTGGAGCATGAGGTCCGTCGCAGTACACAGTTCATGTAGAACTGCCAGGTTATGACCACCCTCGTACAGGTCCCTCAGGCCTTTGACCTGATTAACCTGCAATAACACCATGGCGTGAAGGGCAGAGGCTGCCTCCCAAAAGCTCTGTAAGCAATGCCAGTTAGACCTAACAGATACTTATAGGCCTGAGAGGGGAGACACAGATCACCCCGCATAGTGGTAGCAGCCATAGGACACAGTCGCATGGCCACCAACCGCTCCACTGAGGGAATGCCCGTGTACCCCTAAGCAGCCCCGCCATCAAGGGTGGTGAGGGAAGAGGAGCTGCACAATTTGTTTCTGGCAATAAAAGTTGCCTTCCACGACCTCGTGAGCTCCTCATGCACTTCCGGGAAGAATGGCTCTGGAGGGGGATGCTGAGAACCAGCGAGACCCCCACCGACGAACCACTCATCCAGCCTCCAAGGACCGAAGGATTTCACACAAGCCCAAAGATGCAGTGATCAACATCTGGTTGTCAGTGGGAGCACCGAAGGATACGGGCGGTACTCTCTGTCCTGCAAAGGGCCCAGCGTGCACCTCCGGCAACAGCCATCGGCTGTGGAGTGCTTGAGGGATGAGGAACTTCCTCTGGAGAAGCCCTCACTATGATCCTCAAATCATCTCTGACTCTTTGACCGGTTGCTGGGACGAACGCTGGATCTAGAGGGACTCTGCCACATTTGACGTAGCAGAGTCTTTTATGCAGCTTTGAGATGTCCCCACACAGAGAACATGCACCATCCATGAAAGCTTCCTCAGCTTAATGCCCAGACACATGAAGCAGCGACCGTCCTGAGGTGCCAGGTAATGACCACATCCAGAAATGCACAGGTGATAAGACATCTTTAAAAAGATGCGATCACCCGTCTTTCAGAGATTGCTCTTTTAGTTCTGAAGCATGCAGGGGAGCTGGCCACCACACACTCCTGGTGTGGCTGTCTGCACAAAGGATGATCTTTTTTCCCGTGAAACAGTGACCACTGCTGCTGACTGCCATAACGCCAGCACTCGCTTGCAATCACTTGAAGGAAGGGAGAGCAGTAGTGATGCACCACTGCTTGGCTCCGAAGTGAAAAGATGAATGAATGCGATGCTGGGTGTGGCAGCCAGATGCAAATTCCGCATGCCAGTGTCTATTGGCTCATTTAGTTACACTCTAAGTGGACTGGTTTCTCTGGCGAGATCCCCAATTTGTCTGTCACCAACGTGATGTTGAGAGTGACCGACTGAAAGAGAATGGTAGTTATTAAAGTATTTCTTTTTAATTTTAAATGTTATAGGAGAAAGAAAGTTTAATTTTGATGCAAACAATATCAACATGTTTTTTTAAACAAAACAAAATAATTTTCATCAACAAAATTCAGTCTCTTATGCAGTGTTAGTGAAACTCTTCTAGCCCCCTGCTGCATGTGTGGAACAGCTAAATATGATTGATATTCCAACTAAATTCATTAAGATGTAAATGAATTATTTAAACTATATGGCTACTCTTTTTAAGGGATCATGTTGATTCTATTTACTTTCTGCATCGATCTCTGAGGATCTCCTCTATTTTGGTGTCAATATTTCCATGTCCTCTCTTTTCCACTAATTTCTCTCCCTCAGTTATTTCTTTTTCAGAAACACAGTATCACATTTTATACTTATTTTCATGTTTTATGCAAAAACATCAGAAAATAGTTTAATTAATGTAATTATTGCATTTAAGAACACCGAAAATGATCACAAAAGAATAAAAAGGAGTTAAACAAATCTTATTTAATTATTTAAAATGCTTTTTAAAGAGACGTTGTCCTCTTGTGTGACATCTTTGTCCTGTGGTGTGACAGTACTGTACAGGCGTCACACCGGTGGACATTTTCTGGCACACCATAGGATGTTTCAGCCTTTTACCTTGCTATTCCGAACTAACCTATCATTAGCGGTTAGCAAGACACATTTGCATAATTTTATTTGCATAACTGTATGTAGTTAAACATACAATTTTTAATAAAAAAATAAAATAATAAAAAAAATACAAGGCTGTATTTATTTGATCAAAAATACAGAAAATGATCCTTCAGAAATCATTCTAATATGCTGATTTATTATCAATGCTGGAAACAGTTGTGCTGCTTAATGATTTATTGGAACCTGTGATACTTTTTTTCAGGATTCTTTGATGAATAAAAAGTTAAAAAGAACAGCATTAATTTAAAATAGAAATCTTATCTTGTATAAGTATTTACTATCACTTTTTATCATTTTAACCCATCCTTGGTGAATAAAAGCATTAATTACTTTATTTTAATTAATTTAAAAAAAGGAAAAACATTGACTGACCTCAAACTTTTGAACAG
Organism: Cyprinus carpio; assembly: GCF_018340385.1. Taxonomy (NCBI): domain Eukaryota; kingdom Metazoa; phylum Chordata; class Actinopteri; order Cypriniformes; family Cyprinidae; genus Cyprinus; species Cyprinus carpio. The sequence continues at coordinate 11,594,238 of NC_056607.1, read as the reverse complement.
TAGTGTATATTGTAGCACACTATTTCTTGATTCAATATTGTTGAATAAATGATGTTCTTTTTAACTTTTTATTCATAAGAGAATCCTGAAAAAGGTATCAAAGGTTCCAAAAAATATGAAGCAGCACAACTGTTTCCACCATTGATAATAAATCAGCATATTAGAATGATTTCTAAAGGATCATGTGACACTGAAGACTGGAGTAATGATGCTGGAAATTCAGCTTTGCTTTACATGAATAAATTATATTTTAAAGTATATTAAAATAGAAAATGTTATTTTAAATTGCAATAATATTCAACAATAACATTATTTTTAAAATTTTTAAAAAAATAAATAAAACATATATAAACATAAAAACATTAATTAAAAAAAAAAAAAACATTAAAAACCTTACTGATCCCTGATCCCTTACTGATATATATATATATACATATATATATATATATATATATATATATATATATATATATATATATATATATATATATATACACATACATATATATATATATACACATATACATATATATATATATATATACATATACATATATACAAATACATACATACATATATATATATACATACATATATATATATATATATATATATATATATATACATATACATATATATGTATACGTACCCAAAATTCCTATCTCAAAAAATTAGCATATCATGAAAAGGTTCTCTAAACGAGCTATTAACCTAATCATCTGAATCAACTAATTAACTCTAAACACCTGCAAAAGATTCCTGAGGCTTTTAAAAACTCCCAGCCTGGTTCATTACTCAAAACCGCAATCATGGGTAAGACTGCCGACCTGACTGCTGTCCAGAAGGCCATCATTGACACCCTCAAGCGAGAGGATAAGACACAGAAAGAAATTTCTGAACGAACAGGCTGGTCCCAGAGTGCTGTATCAAGGTACCTCAGTGGGAAGTCTGTGGGAAGGAAAAAGTGTGGCAAAAATGCTACACAACGAGAAGAGGTGACCGGACCCCGAGGAAGATTGTGGAGAAGGACCGATTCCAGACCTTGGGGGACCTGCGGAAGCAGTGGGCTGAGTCTGGAGTAGAAACATCCAGAGCCACCGTGCACAGGCGTGTGCTTTTGAACCAGAAAACAGTGGCAGAAGCGCCTGACCTGGGCTACAGAGAAGCAGCACTGGACTGTTGCTCAGTGGTCCAAAGTACTTTTTTCGGATGAAAGCAAATTTTGCATGTCATTCGAAAATCAAGGTGCCAGAGTCTGGAGGAAGACTGGGGAGAAGGAAATGCCAAAATGCCTGAAGTCCAGTGTCAAGTACCCACAGTCAGTGATGGTCTGGGGTGCCATGTCAGCTGCTGGTGTTGGTCCACTTTGTTTTTATCAAGGGCAGGGTCAATGCAGCTAGCTATCAGGAGATTTTGGAGCACTTCATGCTTCCATCTGCTGAAAAGCTTTATGGAGATGAAGATTTCGTTTTTCAGCATGACATGGCACCTGCTCAAAGTGCCAAAACCACTGGTAAATGGTTTACTGACCATGGTATTACTGTGCTCAATTGGCCTGCCAACTCTCCTGACCTGAACCCCATAGAGAATCTGTGGGATATTGTGAAGAGAAAGTTGAGAGACGCAAGACCCAACACTCTGGATGAGCTTAAGGCTGCTATCGAAGCATCCTAGGCCTCCATAACACCTCAGCAGTGCCACAGGCTGATTGCCTCCATGCCACGCCGCATTGAAGCAGTCATTTCTGCAAAAGGATTCCCGACCAAGTATTTGAGTGCATAACTGAACATAATTATTTGAAGGTTGACTTTTTTTGTATTAAAAACACTTTTCTTTTATTGGTCGGATGAAATATGCTAATTTTTTGAGATAGGAATTTTGGGTTTTCATGAGCTGTATGCCAAAATCATCAGTATTAAAACAATAAAAGACCTGAAATATTTCAGTTGGTGTGCAATGAATCTAAAATATATGAAAGTTTAATTTTTATCATTACATTATGGAAAATAATGAACTTTTGTCACAATATGCTAATTTTTTGAGAAGGACCTGTGTATATATATATATATATATATATATATATATATATATATATATATATATATATATATATATATATATATAAAGCCTCTCTATAGAGGTTTACCTAACTATGATGACCTCTGTTTCTGAGAAATTGTCAATTAAGACACATGATGTGTACACTGTTTAAAGTGTAGTTGAGCTTAAAATAGGATATAGGGCAGTATACAGTATGACATACTGTAAAGCAAATATCATCTGCTTCTTGTATGTTGTTGTATATCTGTGACGGGAACCTTCAAACATTTGCTTTTCTTTACAAAATGCACCCACACTGTACATGTCACCCAAAATGGATGTGTTTTCATTCATGTCTTGTTGATAAATAGGTTCAGAAGTCAGAGAAAGATGATTGTATTTTGTCCGGATGTGGATAATTTGGAGCACTTTCATATGGGCTTTTACCGCATATAAGGAACCAGTGAAACATGTATTACTTTGTCCGCAGCACTACTATTCAGTCACTATGATGGATCGTCCATTTTACGGGCTCTTTCCTCTGATCCGCTATTCTAAACTGTATTTTCTGTCCACTTTAACTTGAAACATCCATTTTTACCTGACACACTTATTCATCAGAAAAGCAGAATGTTGCTTGGGATGAGCTGATTTTCTGTGTCCCACAGACGTCCTCCAGCGCTGAGAGGGACACGACTCAAAGATCCTCATCTCGCTTACTTGTTTCATTCCCTACCTCCATCTTTCCTCTCTTGAGGAGGCAGGTTGATTGTTTGACTTTTCAAGTCTGCCATGGTGAAAACACAACAGATACATCTTCCTGGTTCAATTAGGGTAGTTGGGGCCACATCAACTCCCTCTTTTATAAAGCAGTCCATCTTTCCTGCCAACAGTGGTGGGGGGGGAGGGGGGTTAGAGGGTGGACACTAATGAGGGAGCTAGAGGGGACTGTGAGATTGACAGAATGAGCCAGGGTCACAACACAGTACGGTAAGGACATTAAAAATGGGCCAGAGCATTCTTGAGGCACTTTATTTATTTTGGAGGTGAGAAGGTTCATCTGTGTCTGGGTGAAAATTACGATTGTAATTTTTATTCCTCTGATTATCTGTCATTCAACATCCTCTGCTTAAACAGACACTCACAGAGCCATTTGCAAAGCTTAATCTCTATGAAAAGTTCAAAAATCGGTGTGGATACTACACGAATTTGGTATTCAGTATGAGGAAGCGTCACAATAGAGCAGGAGGGTTTAAAATTGAACGGTACATTACATTATTCTTCATTTTGCAGACAATTTCTTATCTAAAGTGACTTACAGTACATTTTTAATGCAATCCCCCAAGAGAAACCTTGAATTAAAGTCAATGTGAATCAAAATGGGCCATATTTACTTTCGTAATGTACATTCCTGGATTCGTTCTGCATTATTCATTGATTCACGTTGTTTCAAAGAAGAGTCTTTGCAATCTTTCATCAAAATGTAATAACTTGCTCCATCTCTAAAATGACTTTCCTATTTAAAAAAAAAAGCCAACATAAACCAACAAGTAATGCAGCTTTTCTAAAATCCTGCCAATAATTAACAAAGAAATGTAATGTTGGTTAATGTTAATAACCTGCTTGTGAGAGCGCAGTTTGTGAAGGTCTACAGTTATAGTGCCATAGAGAGTTCAAGAGCAGCAAATTCAAGAAGGCATGGAAATCACCGTCGTAGACGTTGAATAAAAGTTTAATAAAGGTTAAGGCAAAAGACAACAATGTCAAGATCATTGGAATATGTTGAGGTGAGGGTGAACTTGACCTTTGACCTTGATGTCCTGGTCAAAATGTCCACCAAAATTCACTGCAAACTCACATTCAAGTCCATTCTGTTACTAAACGCCCGCTTTTTATATTCTAAATAGACTAAATAAAGTCACACCCCACATATTTCCTCTTTAAATATCCTGTTTTTCATAAAATAATAATAAATGATTTTTGTAAAATAATACAGAAGTAAAATCAATTGCAAATGCTATTTCATGTTATGATTTTAAGTGTTTTTCTTATTGACTACCTTCAACCTTGGAATTACCAGCCCATCCCTCTATTTTGTTTTTAGTTTCATTTTACATATCAAATGCTTGGATATACATGTGTTGGTTTGGCTAGGCAATAATAAAAAAAAAACAACAACAAAAAAAAAGAAAAACGGCACTAGTGGAAAGGTTGAGTACTTTCTCATCTCCTCCTGTGATTAGAACCTTCATCCATCACAGACTTTCATGAAGAAACAAACAAAACAGAGAGAAAAAAAACAACAAAGAGCAGCAAGTTTGCTGTGAGCCATTCTTAGTAATGACTTGGATAGAGTAATGCTAATTTAGTGACGACCTTTAAATGAATCACTGCCACATAAAACTCATTTGATGAACACCAGGGCGTGCTCGCTCAAGCTAGCTGACATTAATTACCACAGAAACGGGTTGAGACTGAAAAAAATTACTCAAAAGATCTATTCCTGCAATGATCATTACTGCCAGTTTATCTGAAACAAGACGTTTATGAACTATTTGACACATTTGATTATGATCAAAGTGAGAAGAAGGTAAAGGTGAGGAAAGCATTGTGTGCGTAGAGGGAGAACACGTCGGCGAAATGATCTTTATGTTGACGCCATTACAAACAGGCATTAATGAGTCACATAATTAACAACCGCTCCCTGCTTTCCACTGTTATCATGCACTGCTTGAACTGTAATTGAGCAACACATACACATACGCAGTTGCCGTGCCCCTCATACTCCCGTATTGTGGAGTCGACTGGTGTCTGGCCCAGGAGCAAGGTCGTGTCACAGTCACCCAGTGTGACACATTGGACACAGGGCATCACACATCTGCTCCCGTCCTTTCCACTGGTTCCCTGTTCTGGCTCCTGGGCCAACTTGCCCCGTGGACCCAACTGTGACAGCAGCAGCTGAAACGCCCCAGCAGACTCTGGTGAGGACCCTCTGGGAGACCCCTGGTTTAAACAGAGGTCATAGTCATGATCCTCCAAGGCACAGATTTGCTAAATTCCCCTCAACAAACAAACACCAAAAACATCCATGACAAGCACACTGTTTTATAAAGAAAACATGAAATCAAATTATTATTATTATTATTATTATTATTATTATTATTATTACAACCAGGTTAAAAAGCAAAGTGGCAGCATTTATATGATTCTAAAAAATAATAGTAATAATAATAATAATGTTGTTTATGATCAACATAATAATGTTATTATATATTAAAAAGTATTAGTATTATTATTAAAAATAATAATTTATGAATGTGTATGTTTTATTTTTTTTAATATGTTAGGACCAAAATATTCAATTAAACTGGAAAGCACAGTGATTACATTTATACAATGAATATATTAATATATAAATAAATACATAAATACATAAATAAATCAAATAATTTTAGTAAACAAATAAAAATATATTTATATTATTTATTTGATGCATTTAAATTTAATAAATGTAATAAATGTTTAAATACAGTACATTATTATTATTATTAATGTATGCATTTATATATATTAAAAATGTGCTTTTTGTTTTATGCACCTACAAATATAGACATATAAAATCTAAAAACATAAATAAATGAAATCATCCATGCTAAATTAATATTCCTCATTATGGTGCACCAAATGTTGTAAATTACCTGCCAAATTTGGTTCTGAAAATAACAGCCCATTCTTACTCATCTCTACCTTTTTTTTTTTTTTTTGTGATGGTGATTCTTGTTTGTTTGTGCTAAATATGAAAAGGGACAACATGTGTTCATGCTTGTCACAGCTAAATGTGATAAGTCTGGCAGTCATTTTCAGAAAACATTATTTGATGCCCCGTATTTATTTCAGTACACAATGGGATTTTTTTTTTATGGAAAAATCTGCAATTACAGAGTATTCATAAACTCTGCCTTATGGGGTGGCAAAGCAGGGCGACCCTTGTGGGGCCACACACAGACATCTGATAGAGCTCTAAGCCTCTTTACAAGACCCGTCCCTGGAGGTGCCCAGAAAGTAATATAGCAGATAAGTATGCTGGGGAGGGCCTCCTGAAAGCTTCTCGCTACCTGGATCATTCCACGACTGCAGCAAAGGTCACTTTACCTGTCAGACAAACAGAGCAGCCTTGGCCAGATGAGTGACATATTCAATTTTCAATTCGGTCCAATTTTTTTTTGTGCGTGCAGTGTGGTCTGAAGAGCCCTTCACAAATGCCTTTAACAGAATTTGTCAGTTCGAACCTTTTAAAAAACATGCATAGTGACAACGGACGGAACAAACCCACCATGGCAACAATGAGGATGAGCCGTGACACTGTCCAAATACGATCTCCGCATCCCTTCAGCCTCTGATTCAGAATGACTGGATAGGTCAAAGCAATATGGCTCGATAACCGAAATGCATCTGATAGAAAACACGATTTTCTTTTCAGGAGGGCTTACTCTTAGAATAATAGGTTGCAATTTCAAATTCTGAATTTGTTACAACCAAAAATATGAAAGACTTTTAGACTTTGAGGCTAAATTCACATTGCGAGCCTTTGTGCTCATATCTGATCTTTTTGAATAGCTGTTTTACATTTTTCTTTCAAATCAGATTTCCAGTGCATGCGCAAAAGAACAATACAAACCGGGTTGCCAGGTTTTCACAACAAAATCTGCCCAATTACTTCTTAAAACTATTCCAAAACTTGCCCAGTCGTGTTCCAGGGGCTAAATATCACGTTAGGTCGGGCATACACTGTGCGATTTCCATGCGATTTCATCAAGGTACCAACTTACACTGTATGAGCAGATTGCATGCGATGTAAAGCTAAAGTTCATGATTTACTCACACTACTGTATATGGTCTGATTGTCCAGCACGATTCATGTGCTCAAACTATATGAATAAAATTCTCGAGTTGCGCAGAAGATAACACTGTGTATGGACAATAACCAAAGACATTATCTTAAAAGGGTAACAGCCTGTATACTTTCTTACTTACAGATTTTATTTAATTCAATGCTTAAGTTTTACATAAAATAAATGTGTGCAAAATTTGCAAAAGAAAGAAAAATTAAGTAAATCTTACATATTGTTTTTTTTTTCAGTGCAGTAAATTATTGATATTTAACAGTACACTTTTTTTTACAGTGATAAGCATTACGTAATGTAAAATTTACAAACAAAGAGTAAATAAAATTTACTTGGAATTCCCATCCTAATGTGTGACCCATTAAATATAACTATAAGTGTATTCAGCCTTTCTCTGTACTGTAGTGCTAATTCTGCTGTTCGCGTTGGAACTGCAAACTTTAGACAGTGGCCTCGTGTTTCACTTCTAGCTGAAAGTTGGCGTGACTGACTCCAAAACGTGCCCAAAAACAAACAGTACTGAGATTAGAGAACATATTTTAACATCAAATTAAATTACACTCAGTATTATAACAAATAAGATCAATTTATGTAATGCAAGGCAAAGAAGTTTCCAGCGTGAAATGACCACTGCTGATGCAGCTGACTGACATCTCGTCCTTATGTTGCGTTGCGTAAAATAATATAATTTACACCACATTAAAGACTTTATAAATGAAATAAAATGTATACAAACAATTATTTCAATGGAAGAGTGCACTAAATCAGCGTCGGCGCTGAAAACCGCTCTCTCCTGTGGATTTAAAAAGCCCGTGCTCTCAGCAGCTGCGTTGTTGAGAAGTTTCACCAGAGACAAGCTCAACCCAGCGGGTAGGTAGAAAAAAAATAAAATAAAAAAATAACCCAGCATTAAAATAACCCAATAAAATGACTCAACAGGCTGAACCCAGCATTTGCATTAAAAAAATAACCCAGCATTTTTTAGAGTGTATGGTTCCGTGAACAACCGTTAACATCCATGGAATATTTCCATTCCACAAAAGGATCTTAATAGTGAAAAAAGTTTCTTTCAATCTTTTAAATGTTCTTTTCTCTAAAAAAAAAATTGTTCTTTCAAGAACTGTTCCCTGAAAGGTTCTTTGAGGAACCCAATGCGGTTCTTCTATGTCAAAGCTGTGAAAACCCCCTTTGAAACCTTTATTTTTAAGAGTGACACATTCATCCCATCATGATGACTACAAACTAGTTTCAGTAAAGTTTATTCTTTGAAAAATACCTGTTAACTTTTGTAACGATATCAAAACCCCAATGACAGAAATGCTTTCTAGGGATGCAGGGCTTCCAGTCTGAATCCAGCTGGATCCGGCTCTGGTTTGCGTAAATCATAACGGGCCAGTGAAGTATTTATGCATCGCAGCACAGGTCGGTCAAAATCCCCGCTCAAGTGACCCGACGTCATCACGGTTCAGGCTATATCTCAGTCACAGCGACTCGGCCTTATGCATAGAGATTCGATTATGTCCATCTCATTTTACACTCATAAATCATCAGAGTCCGGCAATGAGGATTTGATTTAATTTCACTTCACGGGAACATCAGTGAGCGGAGGATTGAAACGGACAGTCAAGTGGACAGCACTTAATGCCTACGAAAGACTTAATGAAAAGAGAACCTAAAGGCCGCATGCAGCAGAACATGTGTCTCCGCGGTCCAGGGCTGTAATGATGGATGGTGTGTGTGGGTGAACCATTTCAGCTGAACCCGCCTGTACTGAAGTACATTTCCTCAATGTTTATACTCCAAACATCCATTTTGAGAAGCTGACACTGTTATTTATCACACAGTGGCTTGGTGGAGGGAATGCTTTGTATTTCTGAGGATTTCAGCGGGGTCATTATTTTGGAGGCCTGGCTTCTACCACACCAGTTTAGAGAAAATACTGTTTGCTCCCCCCCCCCACTCCCCTTTCAGCCACAGACTAGAATTCGTACCTCTCAGTGTGATAAAGCACAAAAACATTAAATAAAAAAAATAAGGCAAAGCACAGAAACAAACATGGCAACCATTCGGTTCAACCTTGTGCAATCGCACAGGAATATCACACATTTCTCCATCGTTAAAGAAAATGCAAGGTGGATTTGTAAAAGCTGGATAACCTTAAAGAACGTTACAGCAATTGAGCAGCTTTTATTTAATGTCAGTCATGTCTGAATGAAACAACCACCATTTTATGTTTTCCAGGAACATTTGTCAGTGAGCACACCAGCTAAATACATTTTTAGTATTTAATAATATTGTAAATTACCTTTTATTTTTGTAGCATTTCAGTATCCATTTTAATTTTAAGTTAAATTTTGGGCATTTTATTATGTGCTTTTGTCATGTTTATTCATTTTTGTATTTTTATATTTCTATACATCTTAAGATTTAGTTTTTGTTTGGCAAGTATGGTTTGGTTAAGTTTTTATGTATGTATGTATGCATTTCTTTATTTACTTATTTATTTTTTTACTTTAATTGTTTTTTTTTCTGGCTTCATTTTAGTTAAGGTTTTAGTAATTTTGCTGTGTGTGTGTTTTTAAATATATATATATATATATATATATATATATATATATATATATATATATATATATATATATATATATATATATATATATATATTATTATGTTTTAATCATTATCTACAACTGTACAATCTGTAACTCCAATAACTTTTAATGAAAATCAGATATGTTGAACAAGCTCAAATAAAATATATTAATATGTCATTTTAATACTGATTACTTAATACTTAATACTGATTTTATTTCTAGTGATAAAATTAATATTATTATTTATTTTATTTTTTTTTGGGGGGGGGGGTTTGTTTTATCTAAAAAGAACCTTCTGATATCATTACTGAAAACCATTTTAATACTTTAGTTTTAGTTAACCATAACAACACTGTTATAATGTGTGTTTAAAAATTACACAGCTATATTATGCTGTGAACCCAAGGGAAATCTTGCATGCCTTTGCCAATATGAAAATATTTTGTGCTTAAATGGTTCGACTGGGGAAGATATCCATTATTCCAAAAAGACAATAGCTATATCTACCTTGGAGGGTCCGTCCTTCATGATCCCCTGCTCTTGGTCTCAGTGGAGGGTATTTAAATGCCAAAATACTTCTGGGTTACTCCAGCAGCCCTCCTCTGAATAACAGGAGTGATATCAATGACAAAGTTTCCTTGGTAGCTGTGCTGATATGAATAAGGACATTAGGTGGTGGAATAATTTGCCGATAGCTCGCTGGAGGGAAAGAAAGGAATGGTGTCACTCAACAGGAACAAAAGAAAATTAATTAAATTTGTCACAGCAACAATTCGGTGACTTTGATTAGACGACTCCTTGGCAACAAAACAGAGGCTCATTTGAATTCTTTGAGTGTAAACCTTGAACAAAGATAAAGCTTGTCAACACTTGGAGCAAATATTATTTGTGCGTTTAGCGTGGAAGGATAAGGAGAGGACATTTGAAAAACTCTCTCACTCCTATAAACACACACACACAGCTGGATAAGTGCTCCTCGCGTCATCCTTTGGTCAACTTTTAAATGACCTTTATTCACATGCTATATGTATTTTGACTGGAGCTGCCAAATTAACGCATTTAGTACAATAGCACTTAAAAAAATTAATGTTAATAACCTTCCTACTTATAAATTGGATTACTGAGAACTGCAGGCCACTGGCAGGCTTATATTAAAACACAAACATTAAAAACCACTTTTTGTCTGCCAAAGTAATGCATTGTCTTTAAATTATCACAATTTGGGGGCTTTTCCCAACTATAATATCTTTAGATATCCAGCCAGTTTGTGATTAGCGGTGATGCTAAATTAATTTTATGACTGACTGACAGTATAGGTTACATTGTTACACCAGTAGGTGGCGTCAAAGCAGGAGAACTGTCTTTTTGAGTGAGTCGATGAATCATTCATTCAACCGATTTGTTCAGAGTTGTTCTTCATGTAGCAAAAAAGGAAGTGACTAACCTTATAAGTAAGTCAATGAATCATTAATTTAACTGATTTTGATTTTAAACACTCAATCATTGAGCAACGAAACACCACTACTATGTTGAAATGGTTCTGTTGTGGATTGGTTCTCTCTCTCTCTCTCTCTCTATGTGTATATATATAGCTAATTTTTAACGTTTAAATTTAATAAACTGCAAATTAAACAACATGATTATTGTCTTTGACGCATGCTTGTGATACTGCTGATGCAGGAGTCAGCGTTCTGACGCTCTTCACTTTGAAATGACAGTATTCTCTTATGAATTGGCTCTGCTCTCGCTCAGATATTGTATGTGTGCACTCAAACTTTGTACTTGCATCATTGAAGACAAAGAGCTTTTTTAATTCAGGTGAAGAGTAGGCTTATCCCACTAAATGGAAGCAAGCTGATTATAGTCAGCCTTCTGTAGTTATTTATTTTATTATGTAATACTTATTTAAGTGCGTATTGTAAATATGCATTTATTAAATTATTTTATTTAGTGCATTTGTATTTTGTTCTTTTTGTAAATAGTTCTACAATAAAAGCATATCAACCAGGCCCGGTTCCACAAATAAATCACTGAGGTGCTTCTGAAATTAGTGAAGATGCTCTAGTCTTAATGAACATTTTCACATATTTTGTACCATCCATTGCTATGATTATCACTATGTCAGTCAAAGCTATTTCCAGAGTGAATCCCGCATAACTATGCGGATGCCATTCCCGGATCTTTGCAAAGTGTGTGCAGCCGAAAAAAAACAAAAGTTTTACATTTTGAATGGATTATAGCATAGAAAGCTGTTGTAGCCTTTTGGTGTGAATGTACTTTCATGGGGATTATGAAAATGTTTTTGTTTGAGTAAACCCTTTAAGGTTTTTTTTTTTTTTTTTTTTATGTGGTAACATCTAATTTATTTGATTTTATTAAACCCAAAAATATTAACCTAATAATCTATACATTAGATTGCTGTAATAAAATGAAATTTAAGGATTAGATCAGGTAGAAATAGTTCCCTAAGATAACATTTGCCGGTTAGCACTTCTTAATAGTGTACCATAGATTCTACAAGGTTTTTTTTTTTTTTTTTTTTTTTTTTTTTTTTTTTTTTGCTCATTTTGGTCATTTTGTGGCCACCCTTTTTTGAGGCATTGCCTTGGAATGACATGAGGGTGAGTAGTTAATCACAGAACCTTCATTTTTGGGTGAACTATCTCTTTAATGTTAACTTTTAAATAAACAGTCGTCACAGAAATCCATTATTATAAAGTCCTATTTAGCGTCACCTTTTTTGTTTTTAGTGTTTATTCCTCTGTTTGACATGAATCTCAATGGGAGCTATCTGTTTTTAATTATGCATATTTTATATGTTAATGATAAAAGTCATCAAAATTCCTATAATGTTTATGATCAACATTTTTATGTGGGAATAGATTTAGTATTGAATTAGTACAGAATTAAATTAGTATTGACACACTTGTACCTCTGTGTCTTACTTTTTGAGCTAGTCTGCGTGTTTAGTCTGACATCAAACGTTACTGTTTCTGCATCCAAATGCTCCCTCAGATCCCAAAAGCAAACAACAAATGGAGCTAATATACACTCGCATTGTGCTGTAGTACTACCGAAAAATCATGATCCTACACTTTATCTCTATACCGAAATGTCATTTGGCCAGACAGTCATTTATCTTTTCTGAATTGTTAAAACACATGAGCTGCAGACTGTAGTGTACAATGAGAGTTTTTAAAAGCCAAGCTGTATTTCTCACTTGAAACAGAGTAGAGGATTGGACCTGGAAACAGTTTTACTGGAACGTCAATGTGTCAGCTTAACAAGCTAGTCATGGCTAATTAGGACAAACTCTGCCTAGTTAGGATACAATGTAATATTTTAACGTCACACTAAAAGGAGTAAACCTGCTGTTTGTGGCTTGTACTGAAGGACGTTTTTTATTTTCTTGCTCTGCAATGGTTTAGTTCAAGAAACTGTCAATAGTTGGACTGTGATATTACTCTCCCCTGTTCCCAATGCTCGTCCTGCAGGCCCTTCTAAAACAATGACTCACAATCATTTAAAGTAATCTCTCCTCTGAGATCAGCTCGATATGATGATGCAGTGCTTTCTAAAAGAAGCAGAGATAAAATAAAAGCACATATAGTAAAGTGCAAAAACAAAAACGGGTCCCTGGACGCCGGGTAGATCTGCCATGCATCACTGTATGGTGCCTGGCTGAAAACGCTGACGTTGGCCCTCCACGACTCATTCGTACCCTCTGATGGTACTTCATAAAACACACAGCGCTGTAAATCTGCAGGACGTAGCCATAAACAACGTACAAGAGGGGAAACTTTAGAGAGTCTTACACTGGCCAATAATAGCTTTGTTAGACCTGCTTTTGATGAATCTCTTTGTTTTGTCACAGCATGGGAATACACACGTACACACACGGATATCATACACTGCCAATATTAGATTTCACACAGGATGGCTGGTGATGACACCCCAAGTGTGTCATAGCAGACAATAACAAATTCTTACAGCTTCTTGTTTGGTGTTATTTTTGACTGTACAGGTGTTTTCTCTGAAGGGGTAATGGAGGAAGTGGCACCTCAAAATGTCTGAATTAGAAAATAATTGACAAATAATATTAAGACTGAATAATGTAGGCTTTAACGTACATGGCTGTAACCACCACAGACATTGAGGGGGACCAGTCCTGAATTTCTTGCACTTTTTTAACATTTATTATTTGGAAACTATTTTACAATGGTAAATGACAGACAGTAATATCCAGTGATGCACACCACTCTACCTTTTTTTCTCAAATATAGTCATTTTGGTATCTTTTTCATGATTTATGTATTTAATTTTATGTAGTTTAAAATATTATTTGCAAATAGTATAAATAATTGCTTCCCAAACAGAATTATCATAAAAGGTGCACTTCTTGCTACCATCAATGCACTTTTACAAAGTGTTTACAAAGGAGTTTACAAGGGATTTTTTCTTCAATAATAATAGGCAAAAAATAGCAATGTGAATAGCATGAAATAATATTATTACATTCTATTCATTTTGTTATACAGGTACATATACAAAAAAAAAAAAAGTTAAATGTATGTACAGTATTTAGGTATGTATACGTAATGTGTTTTACATAGAAACAAAATAAATGAATGTTAAATTTATAACATTATTCTTTTTTTAATACTACAGTATATGTAAATAAAACTATCAGATTCTGTATTCCTCAATCCGAATAAAATACAGTGAAATGCAAACTCATATATGATATTTTTCTCTTCAAGGTCACATCACTTTAGAAATAATCACTTCACATGGAATCAATCAATAATCATATTTATATAAAATTGATGTATATGGTGATATTTGAATTTATTGCAGTTCCATCATCAACTTCAGTGAATTATTTTTGCATTGACAAGTACAACACTGGCACCTCATACCCAGATAATGATTAATCTGTGGCAGTGACCTAAAGTGAATGACCAGTCTGGTGGATGCATGGTCTACTTGGCTAATGGTCTTGGCACGAAAAAGGAGAGGGTGGTGGTGCGGTGCGACGTGGCCCAGTCAGGGTGAATGCGTGCTCACTGGGTGTGGTGTTGTTTACACCGTGGAGCATATCTCATAGTGAAGGACAGACAAATCAACCTGACTGCTGAGCAAATAAACATGCACACACACAGGCACTGACAAATATTTATTCCCACACATACTCATATCGTCTCATTTAGCTCAAATCTTAATGCCTGAAGCAAGGGAACATGGGTTGCAGTGGGTTGGCAGTCGGAGGTGGCATTTCGGATCCTGCTGGCATTACGCTGAAACTGAGAGGGCCTGGCAGGGCCCTGTGTCTACAAACTACACCAGCCACCCCTGCTGAATGTAAAACAGCTCATCCCCATTCGCAGTCAAACCCCGCACAGGTCTGCCAGCCCCTCTATACACTGACTTGGAGCGCTGCAAGTATGCCTCACTAATGGCACAGACCTGGAGCAGGGAGTCAAGGGAGAACAACGGCGAGATTTCACGCTCTTAATGCAGCCTCAGACAAAAATCTGAGATTGACGACATAATGGACGAGACACAGTGTCAAATATTGCAACAAAAGGTTCGTTAAATAAGCACAAGCACAGAATTCCTAAAATAACTCCAAGAAAACAAGCTTGTTTATGTGTGAATCTTAACATTTAAGGGATGAGGTGGCTTTTAATACTCCTGTTCTGTTAGAATTTAAATGCTGTTAATTTCAGATCTCATGAGATTTATATTAAAAGTAATGGAGTTTATTGATTGATTGATAAATTGATTTAAATGTTTAATAATAATAATAATAATAATAATATGCGTGGGCGTATGTTCATTTCAACGCAAAATTTGGAATTTATCAATATGGACGTGAGCGGTGGCTGCGATCAAATCTCACGTCTGGTCTCAGCTTGTGTACGCAAGTTTTTGAATTACCTGAACTTGCGCGCAGCATAGTAGGCCTAAATACGGTGTAGAATTGTAGAATGACAGCGTTTTGTTCATTTTTATTTTCCTGACCGCCAAACGATGCTCATTAGTCGATTGTTAACCAGTATAGATTAGAATGTCTTTTATTTATTTATTTATTTATTTATTTATTTTATTTTATTTTATACGGGGCTTTAGCTTTATATGCGTGAATAGCAGCGTAAACAAGACCATGAGGATTCAATTGTTGCATCATGCACCTGCAGCGCTTCTATGAAAGGAGAAAAACAGAAATTAAGTCTATAAAAGGAATAAAATAAATAGGATCACACAAAATATATAACAGGCTATACATTTTAACAGATTAATAAAAGGGGAATTGATTAGCCTTGTTTGCAATTACAAGGTTAACAGGTGTTTTTGGAGTAAGATCAATTTCACGAGATTACCTCCTCTCTTTGGCCGGATTTCGTTTCTCCGTGTCGTAAACTCTAGGGGCGAGGCTTCTAAACCATAATGTTTTTAGGGGCGTGATTTTCAATTGACGATTTTTTTCTGCCGCTACATTTATCAATGTGCGATCCTTCATACGATGAGATTGGCGGCATACGAATGTTTCATCTTAATTTGATTTGTGCGTACAGATCTGCGCTCGTTTCTACGTTAGATTGATAAATGAGGCCCAGTAAAACTGTAATATTCTTAAATATTATTACATTTTAAAACAACCTTTGGTGTAAATGATTGTGAATATGAAAATTACAAAAGTGGTAAAAATGTGATGCCCTCAGAGGAATGTTTTCAAAATGCAAAGTCAAAGATATGGACACACTTCAGACAAGGGACTGTAATATAATCACACTTCATTTTCACATGATAAAAAAAAAAAAAAAAAGGAAAGAAGATTCAGGAAAACCCATTTTGGATGGATCATGCTTCATATTTCCACTGTCTGAGAACAGTCGCTCTCCAGGGACACGAGTTGAGCGGTGGCAATACAAGACCTGACTGCAATCTCAAACACTTTGCTGTGCATTTATCTGAGTGACAGCGCAACAAAAGGAACCACTGTTGTGTGTTTATTTATTTATTTACATAAGTGTATATGTATTGCTTGCTTTTACGGACAAAGATCTTTTACTTAATTTCCTTGGAAAAAAAGATTTTCCTCTACGACAAAGGTATATTATATGTTTTTATCCTTTGACAAGGAAAACACATCAATCCTTTCTTGCTTGATTGCATATTGTTGGTAACTCCAACCTTGATAACAAGCTCTGTTGAATTGAACCGTTTGTTGAAATATTGGCATGTCACATAGACAGGATTTTTGAAGAGATAATAGCACATTTTAATGAAATGAAAAAGAAAAATATTGCCTGATGTACACATACGGTTTTCCCTATCACCTGCACAGACACCCCAACTGTCATAGTTGGAAATGGAAAATGCCTCCTGTTTGCCAGCAATGGGCTTGATTTGAATATTATAGAGAGTGAATTCAATTAAAATGTCCCTGAACTGGCTTCAGTGTTTTTCCAATAAAGAAGAATGTGATTGTGTGCAGTTCAGATTGAGGAGTCGCTTGCGGCAATCTCTCTCAAAGTGGAAAGCAGTCACTCATTTTCCTGTCTGGAATCGATAACTTCTTACCAAGATTTTCCAAAGGTGTCACTAAGAATCAGCACTGAACAGGTGATTGATCGCACCGCCGCTCGCTACTGTGAATAAAAGTCAGATATTGTAAATGAAGTCATTTGGAACTTATATCATTACTGGCGAAACCTAATTAGGATCTGATCTGTATTGAAAAACTGGCTGTAGCTCAAATATTTCAGATATCATAGTATAATATCAACATAATGTGTGGCTGAAAATGTTCACCGTAATAGTTTTTTGATGTTATGTTCTGGCGATTGAATCCACTTTGGACACAGAATTCCCCTGAGCATTTTACAAAAGTACATTTATAGCTAAACTGGATGGAGACAGTTTTTTTTTTTTTTTTTTTTTTTTTTTTTGTGATTGGAAGGCAAACAAAAACTTGTTCAGCAGATCCAGCAGAACTTTTTTTCTCCTATTAGAGCACAAATAACACACGATCTGAATCAAATCTAAGTGTATGTATATATATATATATATATATATATATATATATATATATATATATATATATATATATATATATATATATATATATAGCATTTCATACAGTTGGCAAATATGATGCAGGGCAACTACTCCATAAATGCAGTTATTACCCTAAAATTCATGATATTGGGGCAAAAAAAGCACCTGTATTTGTTTTTGCTGCAAATTAAATCATATGGTTTACCGAAAACACACGGGCAGCGAGACCAATATTACATGAGTGCTGTTTTTGTCCCGGTCCAACACGAGTTTAAATGTGATTTTATACAACAGTTCAGTAAATAATAAGTTAATATTGTGTAATATTTTATTTTAAATACAATATTGTCTGTTTTTGCTCAATTTTGCCGAGAAAATATTTAAAGCCATAGCAGTGATTCATTTCTGAATGAATCCACATTTCTTTTTAACGAATCGTGTGAACAAATTACTCATAAAGACATTTACCGCCACCTGCTGGTAGTTTTAGTTTCGTAGAGTATCATTTCATAAAAAAAAAAAAAAAAAAAATACAAGGTATAGTTCACCCAAATTTTTTTATTGTGTCATAAATTACCCTCATGTTGTCTGAATGACTTTCTACTTTTGATTTTAGGGTTCAGTATGGCTTGGGTTTGTTTTCCAGACACTGTACAATCTTTATCAAATCAGTGTCATTCCCTGCATCAGCTCTGTTTGTACAGAACAGGTGTTTGTGGTCCATGGAGGCTATTCCTACACCTCTCCATGAACTGACCTCCTGTCTGCTGGCTGGCTGATAGATGGCCATTCTAGCTGGGAAAAGATACTCTGGCAACTCTTTCCCCTGGTCAAAAACCTGAAAGCTGTTTAGGAAGTGATTCTATTTTAAAAAGCCCCTGTGAGAGATGACGTGTCCTTGGGGACGTTCAGTAGACTGGAGTCTGTGCATCAGTCTGTGAGCACTTGTCATACCCTGTTATAAAAACGGCTAACGTGTTTCTATTTATTCATATACTGCGCTTTAAACAAAGCGCTGTAGGTAAGAAAAAAATTGTATATCCTAAATACCCGGAAGGTCACCTGGATTTAAAACAAGCCACATTTTGTTGCCTATCACACACACACACACAAAGTCATACCTATGGTCAAGGCTTGAGGGGACGTAGAAGACTTCAGTATAATGAAATGGAACAAAAAACATTAAAGACCTCTCAGGCCTCCAACCTCCCAAACACACAAATGTGACCTCAGCTACACATATACATTTGAAAGCAGTAAATCATGCACATTTTATGTTACAGCACATGCAATTTTCTTAGAATCTTTCACATATGTACATCAGCAAGCCATGGCAGGGCAGCTCTGTCAAACTAATGAAACCAGTGAGCTGCAAAGGTCAAAAGAGCGAATGTGAGAAGAATGGATCAATTCTGCTGAGAATATTCTTTGACTGCACTATAAGAAGAGGTGCAGGGAGACGGTGAGAGGGTTTAAGTTTAAGGATGGATGACAGGGGATAGGAAGAAACTGAGAATTACAGAGCTCACTGGAGTTTATTTGATGATATAGGAAGAAGCAATTCAAATAAGGAAAAAAAAAAGTATGAATTTTTGTAGTTAATTGTCTGTTTTTGCTCTGTCAATGGAAATATTTAACAGAGCAAAAACAAAGTAACTTATACTCAATATTAATGTCTTGGTTACTGAACCATCAATTTAAAGAGAACTGTATGTGTGTGTGTGTGTGTGCGTGTGTGTGTGTGTGTGTGTGTGTGTGTGTGTGTGTGTGTGTGTGTGCCATGTATTCCCTACATTATGGGGACTAAATGTCCACACAATGATAGTAATACTACGGATTTTTGACCTTGTGGGGACATTGTTTTTATTGGTCCCCTTGAGAAAAACATCTTATAAATCATGGAATTATCTTTTTTTTTTTTTTTGAAAATATAAAAAAGCATAAAATTCATATGAGGGGTAGGGTTAGGGTAAGGGAATAGAAAATACAGTTTTTACAGTATTAAAACAATTATGCCTATATGGAAGCCCAATGTGTGTGTGTGTGTGTGTGTGTGTGTGTGTGTGTAATTGTGTAATTGTGATTTGCAGGGCATAAGTTACGACTGAATACAAATCTATTATAAAAAGTTATCTTCTGATTTATATTTGGCTTTATGATTAATTGTACTGTCAATCTAACTAAAAACAGGAATTATAAAATGTTAACATATTAAATATAATTAAGAGAATAATTGTACAGCAGCCAGTAACAGAATTCTGTTTTAATTGACTTTATCAAATGTTGACAACCAATGTTGTAGTCGAGCAAACATCTAAGACAGCTTTATCGTTGTTGTCTGGATAACTCCCCTCTTGTAAAGCTAGTTTCTTCAGTAACAACTGCTCAGTTATGATGTTCCAAGCCAAGTAAGAGAACCGCAAAACTGGAGAATCTCCACACAAGGCATTTGCCACCCAAATACACTCAGGAGAAAGTTGGATCAACTTTGTGATTCCGGAAATCCTAGCACACTCAGTACTAAAGTCTACAAAAATCCAAGTACGCCTGGTCTAGCCCAGTGAGTGGCGGCACGACATCTGACTGTGTCCTTTCCAGTTTGTCAAACTAATATTAGACAGAAGCTCTGAGGACACTGCGGCTGAAGGAAAGGGAACAATTTACTGCCTTCAAATCCAGGAGAGATTACTTGCTCTTCCCCCACCAAATCTGTAACTACACCAGACTAGACTGACCTTTCAGCAAAGTCTCAAAACATGGTGTATTGCGACCCTGTGATGGATTGAGAGTTAGACGTCGTGGAGGGAAAAAGCCAGCGAAGGAATAAACGAAGCAAGGAAGGGTGGGTGGAGTGGAGATGTCCTATATCACTTATCGCTGAAGGCTGAGGAAAAGGTGAGAGAGAACATGTCTGATTCATCTCGTGGGCCCTTGTACAGACAAGCTATTCGTCAAAGTTTGTCATTGGCTTGGAGGTAACCTTCCGCACTGAGATGGAACCAGACAGAGTGTGGGGTGTGAGTGGAGGAGGAGGGGGGATTGTCATTTAGACTCCATTTATGAAGCATCTATCATTGATCTGACATTATGTGCCATCAGCTCTGGTCAAACATCACAATATGATCTAGGAGTGGCCCAAGATTGCCGGCATCAACGCTAAAAAGTTGAGTGAGCAAAACTTTGTCCATGGCGCCTAAAATGCATCATGAGTTTGTCTGGACGGTCAGCATGGTTTGTAGAAATATTCGTAGCATTTACATAATTTGAAACTACATGCTGACAGCATTTAAAGGTTGAAGCCTTATACATGTAAACAACTTTAAAAACTTAAACGCAAAACTCTAAAAATGGTCTGTGTATAAAGTCACCAGGAATGAGCACCATTCAGTTTAATTCAAAACTGAATTTAATCTGGATTAAGATAGCAAACAGTATGCACAATTCTATTTAATTAATTAAGACAAGAACTTTGAATGAGACGACAAAAAAATAATTTTAATTTGAGAAAGTACAATTAGAAAGAGGTGAAATTCCTACTAGAAAATGAATTAAGACAAGAACTTTGAATGAGACGACAAAAAAATATAAACAGCCTCCTAAACCCATTATACACACATTTACAGTGCTAGCAAGAAATCCCATCATATATTCCCAATCGCAAAGTATGCTGGGAAACCAGTTTATTTTTAAGTTGGAAGTGAAGTAGTTAATTCCCCTATACAATTTTCAATTTCTAAAATGGACTAGCAAGACCACACTCTGAATTATCTTCCCTTCGATGCTCTTCTACCCCGGATTAGTCCCTTCGATGCTCTTCTACCCCGTCTGGGAGCACTTCCCTGCCCTGTGTTGTCCCAGCCAGGGGCTCTTGATGTGCTTGGTATGAGAGATTCCCTGGGGATGGTTAGCATGGCCGCAGCTGTCTGAATAGATTTGTAAGTGTCACGCAGACGGTCAGTGATGGCATAACTGCGAGGTCCCTAAACACTGTTGACACCACTCAGCGGCTGCGTGCTACTGACGACACTCAACCTGCATTCGCCTTATTTGCATCAAACGGCTGTCAGCTGCAGAAGGGAGAACAGGCATAAGCAGCTTATTGTGACCCATGAACACCCATTTACGGCTCCCTCCCTCCAGGCGTCGTGCATTGTACTTGACCTCATCAGACTGCTCTTTTGATATGCCGACTTGTACTGCAGACGCACATTTCTCCATCATCATTCAATCACCCTTGCTTTCTCTGTTCGTGTCAGGGTTGTGCACCATTCAGAAATGAATTTAGAAAGCCTTTACATTCCAATTCAGTTTGTCTATTTGAGTTGACATAAAAAAACAGGAAACGCAATTGCTATTTTGAAATTGATAGATAGATAGATAGATAGATAGATAGATAGATAGATAGATAGATAGATAGATAGCTGGCACTTATGGATGTCTAAAGGTCGTTGCCAACCTGTCGTAGCTTTTAGTAGCCCTCCACTAACTCACCTCCGGATATAACAAACACATTCCCAGTTATTTACATGCCACCTTCGGTTTTAAATAATGGACGTCCATTTTCTGTTCGGGCTGTTTGTTACTGTAATTTGTCTTCTTGACACTTATGGTATTCTGCATGGCTGTGTCTCTGGTGTCCATGGGGAAATTGAAAACATCACATAAACTCTAGGCAGCTTGTAAAGCTTGAGGAGATAAGTGACAGTCTACTATTATTACTGCCATTTAGTATATTTACTCTTAAGCCCGCTGGCCAGATCAAAGAATCTGCCGCTGCGATATTAATCTCCATTCTTATGTTTTCTGAACATCCTGAGACCTGAATAATGCCAATTGAGTTCCGAGACATTTATAGCGTAAGCCACTTCATAAACATTACAGACAAGCTGTGAGGCAGACTGGCAAAAATGTTCCCAGCTGCATAAACCAGCAGCAGACGGGAGGAAAAGTACACGGCATTGACACCAGTTCATCAGGCCTTTAAGCTCTCTCTCTGAGCCAAAATCAGTTCTAATTGCGTGCAGAATGCCACCTAGTGCTTCTGGCCAATTTATTATGCTGCTTGTTTTGAGGGTGAGCCTCAACATATTGCAGATCATGTGCCGTTAGTCTGTGTGTCTCCTTGGAAGTGTCCTTACATGTGCCACTGGGTGACACAGCCCCGTGGAGCCGTCAGCCTGGTGCTCGGCTGATGCGTTTTAATGTGCCTCCGTTGTGACAGCTGGCCTGATAAAAGAATTTTCATCATAGAATACAAAGTACATGGTTTATTGCTTTCCACGACGCAAATAGAATTGTCAGCTACGCAAACAGTCTGGAGATGTCAGGGGTGGCACGGGCTGAGTCCACGGCTTTGTGCTTTGCTGTTTACACATTTGTGGCAAATTGTGCGTGTGTGTGTATGTGAGAGAGAGAGAGAGAGAGAGAGAGAGAGAGAGAGAGAGTGAAAGCAGGAGGGAGAGCGGAATCAAAGATGAGCTGTACAAAGTATTGCTCGCTTGTCAGCGTCGACATCTTGTTTTGCATATGCCTCAAAAGGGCTCTTGAAAGTGGAATGCCGTGTCATTCAGTGAAATGACATCTCGTCACAATCTGAGAACAGTATGAGGTGTGAGGACGCTTTCAAAGGAAGTATTTGTGGGTCAATCACAGCGAGCTTTTGTAGTGTGATGTTTCTAGCGCGACAACATGAGTGACATACTGTAATTTCTTTCAATGTTAAAAATGTTGTCTTTTACCAGCTTAATATACAGAGACAACTATATAAATTCCCCATAAAAGCACAGCAGCACTATCAAAGCATTGCGGTTACAAAACATTCTAACCAGGCCAACATTTACTCAGTCAAACCGTGTGTTTTTTGATGTAATGATCTGTTTGAAACCATTTTAAAAGGGGAACTTACCCACCTTACTTTTTCAATAAGAGCAGGCACAGCCATTTGTAAATTGAATGTGTCTGACTTCTGGTCGCTTCCATACACTTCCAGCTATTTTTAGCTGTACAAAACAGCTCATTTTGCTCCTTGAGATTTCAAAATGGTGTTTCTTACCATATTATTTTAATGCATTGTCTTAATTATAAACACACTGCTTTATAGCGCAAACAGTTTTAATGTTTACTGCACTCTCTTATTCTTCTCGTTATTTCCCTACAGTGACTGAAAGGGAAGTCTCACACATTTACAGAAAATAGCTTGCTTCTGCATTGAACAATAAGGTGGATTAGATAGGGTGACCATATGTCCTCTTTTTCCAGATATGTTATGGCTAGAATGTCTAAATAGCCTAAAATGTCCAGGTTTTGGCTTTGTTTATATAGTCATGCATTCTACAGTCCTCATACATTATTTGTACATGTATTTGCATTGCTATAACCATTCTCTGTAGATACCACCTTCTCGCAGACCATGATTGGTCAATTATGTGATATGTCAGCCCAGGATATGTCTGAAAAAAAAGGAGGATGTATGGTCACCCTATGTTAGAAAATAGTCAAATGCATGTACAGTATGGACTGTATGTATGTATGTATGTATTTCTAGTTTGCACAGAAATTACACACCTCACCTTTAAAGTCAGCATGAAAAGAAACCAATGATATTTTCTTTCTTAGTGTCATATATTCAAATTTAAATGGCTTCTTGAATTAAAAAAAAAAAAAAAAAAACTGAGGGCAGGTTGTGATTTGGCCCATCAGGAATTGATTTGATAATTGTTTGGTAATTGCTGACAGTGAAAGTTTGCTGGCAGGCACATTATTTTACAAAAATAAAAGATACATGCAGATAAATCATTTATAATAAATGCTGCAGAATTCTATACAAATCTAAGAGTTGTCCAGTTTGATTTCATGGTGGCTAAAAATGAGCAGTTGCTAAAGTCCAGGCTTAATTATTTCAATTTTTATTTGTATTTTTTTTATATAAAGAAGTTTAAATGTCTAAAAACAGACCTGATTTTGGATGAACAGAAAAAAAAAATCAATTCCATCTCTGTTATTTCTAGGTAGAAATAAATCATATTATTATTTTTCCAGATCAGACTGTATTTGTCTAAATTACAGAAGAAGTGCCAAAAAAAAACAAAACAACTCATTGTAGGAAAAAGTCTGTTCAGATTAGATATCATCTGAGAAAATTGAGTGGAATCTTAATCTTAAACTTTTGAAGTCAATCAGAGTTAATATGATATGAGTCAATTCGGTCCCTCATCTAGCATTGGCTTGTAATGTCAATATTTTAAATAACTCTGAAGCTATGAAGTTTCGTGATTCATTAAAGTGAAATAACATGCATGCATTTGAAATATACTCTCTTTGTTTCACAAAAGACAAAGCTGGTGGCACTTTGGACAGATTGTTCATTCTAGTCCAAACTTGCATTACCACAGCAGGTAATGCAAGACGTCTTTCAGGTGGCTAATTATACACTAAGGAAAATAGAGATTTATTGATTAGAAACGAGCTCAACTGCTGAGCAAGTCCAGCTCAAACTTTCCGCAGAGCAATTAGGTGTCACTGCTGTCAGTTCTCTTTTCCAGCTTCAAGGAGCACCAGGGACCTGCCATCAACAAATAATACGATATATATATATATATATATATATATTATAAGAACACCTAAATGTTTAAAACGTAACAGAAGCATTAATCATTTTGCAATTGAATCTAAAACAGCTCGAGGTTAAAGGAGAGATATGTCAAAAATCCTCCAAGGTGATATATTTATGACATGTTGGCTGTCTCAGACGAGTCCCATAGTCCCTAGCTGGGAAATTCTAGCGAAGATTTGCCTAGTGCAGCCGGAGAATGAAATAATGTGAAAATGACCTTGAATTAGCTGTGCTGGCTCTCTGAAATCGATTCAGCCTACATGTAAGAGTAGAATTACTGCTGAGAGGTCAGGGCGGCTGGAAACCAGGGGAGTGGAGAGCCACGGATGGTACAGTATAGCTGAGCAAAGAGCAGGAAAGAGCCTGTTCAGATGAGCTGCAGGATTCACTCTGTGTAAAACTCTGGATAATTGTATCACATTAAAGTAGGGAAACTGAGTTCTGCTTGAAAAGTTACTGTCAAGTAACCTAAAATCAATCATATAGTATGTGTCATATATCATATATACAGTACATATACATTCGGCAGATATTGTAGTCAAAAACGACTACAATTTTAACCCTATGATCCAAGAATTATTAAAGGAACAAAAAAAAAAAAAAAAAAAAGAAAAGTTGATGTTTCCTTTTCCTTTGGTCTTATTTTATAGTACTTTTCAAAACCGCAATATAATCATTCTCAAACTTTTTTTATTGAGTGACGCATCCAATTTCATCAACCTTTTTGAATCTGTGGTGCTATAAATAAAGCGATGAAAACTTCTCACACTGACATCCAGGGTGCTTCTCACCTGGAAGGCTACATAACTCAGCTGCCCTGTCGAAGGGCATCTCAATTTAAAGGACACCTTTGTTCAAAAGAAAAAAAAAAGTATTATAAAGTATTTTTTAAATTAAAATTTCAATAGTTTTTTTGCACTGTTACCACAGGGGAGGAAATGTTTATGACACAGCACATATTACACCATCCCATTGTGGCATTTAATCCAGGACTCTTGAAGCCTCAGAAGGACTGGTCTAGGAAGTACACATCCTCTATAGAATGCAGTTTTTTGCTTGAGAAGCAACTATAAAGAGCAACCACAGTCATACAGAATTATGGGTAAAGCTCAGAGGTCACATACAGAGCACACTTGGTGTTCTGAATGTAACATCACTCACCCCGAATGAATAAAAATGGCTGCATCCGAAATTGCATAGTTTGTACTTCTTTTGACGGAGTAATTGGAGACAATTAACCAAGTATGTTTTATGTACAAAGAATGTGTTATGTACTATATATGTATGTATGTATGTACGTGTGTGTGTGTGTGTGTGTGTGTGTGTGTGTGTGTGTGTGTGTGTGTGTGTGTGTGTGTGTGTTGGGTATGTTATCTGGATGTACTACATTAGTCATGTTGTCACTGTAATGCAACCTACCAATATCAGTTGTGTCGTTTCATCTCCATTCACAAAACCTCTAGTAGATTATATTAAAGTATATTAAAATAGTAAAGTGTTCATCAAATGCACACTTCTGAATCTCACCAGAAGTAGTACTGTAGGTAATCTGGAGATATTGTGCTTGACGTTTTATGAATTTTTTGCTTACTGTATAGTAGGGAAGTATGTTATTTCAGATGCAGCCAGACATATAGAGAACAGTCTTACAGAATTATAAGTAAAGGCCAAAGGTTACATTGAATGTAACAACACACCCTGAATGGGTAAATATGTCTTTTTGATATCTACAGTAGTTAATGCAGTGGAAACCTTGTTCTAACTATATTATAGCAAACATTTTTTGTCTAAATTAAACCATTTGACGTCATAACAAATTAACCATTCTTTTATATTCATTGTGTATATATATATATATATATATATATATATATATATATATATATATATATATATATATATATATATATATATATATATATATATGATTTAAAAATAGCATTAGGATTAAACATCACATTTATGCAATTTTGTAGAGCAGATCAAATAAAATATTACATCTGGCATGTTATAATGAGAAAGATATGTATGGTTTGTGGATCCACAATAATTAGCAACAAAGCTTTCTTCAAATAATTATAATTATAAAAGCTTGCTTGAATTTGTATTTAAGTAATGAACTCAATAGACTGATACTTTAAATAAACAAGAAGCTGTTCATACACAGCTTTATATTCATACTTCATCTGTAAGAAAGAAATAAAACTGAGAAACAAGTGCATGTACATTTATATTAATTTAGGAATTTGGATTTTAATTGTGTTTTTGTGCTTAAATACATCCAAATTATTTGCAGAGCAGCTACGCAGCTTAAAAGCTTTAACCAGCATAACATGGGATTAGATTTGTGAATCCCTATTAATGAAAATTAGACACTCGGATTGTCAAAAAGAATGTTTTTCACAAAAATAACCATTTTAGGCTATGCTCCATATTAGGATCTCTACATTCTGACATAACTTGCTAATACTGACTAATGATTTCAGTGGGTGGTCGTCACATTCTTTTAGCATTGAGCTTTTGATCTTAAATCAATAGTTCATCCAAGAATCACCCTCGAGCCATCCAAGAAAGAGTTTTTTTCTTCATCAGAAAACAGATTTGGAGAAATTTAGCATTACATCTCTTGCTCACCAATGGATCCTCTGCAGTGAATGGGTTCCGTCAGAATGAGAGTCCAAACAGCTAATAAAAACATCACAATAATCCACAAGTATCCCACACAACTACAGTCCACCAATTAATATCTTGTGAAGTGAAATGCTGCATGTTTGTAAGAAACAAATGCTTCAAGGCATTTTGAATTAAAACTGTTGCTTCTAGGCATAATACCTGTCTATAATTCCATAATAATCCTTCCTAAAAAATTTTCATCCCCTGTTGTCCTCCCACATCAAAATCAACCAACATATTTGATTCAAACAGTTCTGGGCTGTTTTCACTTGTAAATGGTGCTTAATCTGTGCATATCTCTCTCCTGATTCTGATGAGATTATTTTTTCACTGGAGAAAGCAATATTATGGATAAATGACTTGTATTTTAGCCAGAAGCAAAAACGTATGTGATGGATTTGACTATTAAAGACAAGCAGCTTTTCACTTCACGAGACATTCATTGATGAACTGCAGTCGATTATTGTGTTTATATTTTGTGGATTATTGTATTTGTAAGTTTTTATCAGCAGTTTAGACTCTCATACTGACGGCACCCATTCACTGCAGAGGGTCCACTGGTGAGCAAGTGATGTAATGCTACATTTCTCCAAATTTATACAGATGAAGAAACAAATGCATCTCAGATGGCCTGAGGGTGAGTTTCTGTAAATTTAAATTTTTGGGTGAGCTATACCTTTAACAGTTCCAGTATGCATTTGAAATTACACATTTAGACACAGCTCACACTAACTGCATTCAATGATCAAGTGCTACTGGAATTAATCAACATTGTGTTTATGCCGTCCATAATCAAGCAACCTTTTAAACCTGTCAATCCACTTGACAAATGACATCATCAATGAGTGTGTGGGGTGAACCGCAGACAGGCTGGATGACTAACCTTCAGAAATGTCATTCTGTCACTCAGTGTGAAGGAAAACACTGTCAGACCAATGACAATGGCATCGATAAACGGGTCGCACCTCTCGCCTCTGCTTCCCCCTCGACTGTACCCCATCAGCTCCTTTCCAATTCATAATCTGCCAACCGATCAATGTGCGTGCGTCACAGCTCTTATGTGATTGTTTTAGTCATCAATAACAATAACAATGTTAGCATCAGTAATTGCCATATTTTAACACAGGCCATTAGATACAGGACAAGACACTTGACCTTGTGGCCATTTGCATATTTGCATAATTCATGCCTTGCTTTTGAGCAAAAAAAAAAAAAGCCCTGCCATTTTAGTGTGGGGCGTGCTGACTTTTGACCTCAGGTCTGACTCCACTGATACATTCACCTCGATTCAGCAAAAGGGCATGATGGGACCCTGTACGCATCGCAATCTACCTGCCGCTTGTCTATGGCAAATTAACAAGCCTGGCGCAATGCCCAGCATTAATTAATGAGGCCGGGCATAAACACATTGCCAAGGGCCGACAGGGATTTTCACTCAGAACAACGCAATGAAGCTTCCTGGAAGGGCTAGAAGAGTCACTGAAACTGGAGACAGCTAAAAAAAACACCTCATGGTAAAGTCAAAGGCTGAAACGGGTATAAAGGCAGCAATATGCTTCAGGCCAGAAGTGGAATTCATACTGAGTGCCACAGTGTTATAGCAATAGTTAACCAAATTTTATTACCTGTCATCCTTTATTCATCTCGGTGGTTTTTTTTAACTAGGAAAAAGCTACTGTATGAAAAACATTTAATTAGAATAAAGCTGAAATAAAATTAAATAAAACATAAATATTAGATGAAAAATGTTACAATGGCAACTGAAATAAAAAAAGTATCTAAAATAACTAAAACTTTAGTTTAAACAAAATTAAAGTTAAATAGTAACATTTAATAAACTCATAAAAGTAACTAAATCACAAACCTTAAAAAAACTTATACATAATAAATGGATACTTAAAATATGAATATATATGCTAAACGTATGGAGAGTTCCAAACTGCACTAAAATAACACTAATTCACTTATAAATGTTCCAAACTCTGTATGACTTGCTTTTATTTCTGTGGAACACAAATAGAGTTATTTTGCAGCATGTTCTGACTGCTCTTTTCTTTTCAGTGAAAGTGTTTGTGGACTGAATCAAACTATTCTTCTACAAAAGCCACAAAGTATCACTGAATGTTTTGTGCAATGTATAACTTTTCTGTAATCAGAAATTGATTACAATTTGATATT
Organism: Cyprinus carpio; assembly: GCF_018340385.1. NCBI lineage: Eukaryota > Metazoa > Chordata > Actinopteri > Cypriniformes > Cyprinidae > Cyprinus > Cyprinus carpio. Next base: position 11,564,173 of record NC_056607.1, on the reverse strand, counting down.
GATGTCTAACCTGTTGCGTAATTATTGAAACATCAGTAATTATTATTTTTATGAAACCTTTTATGTGCTTTTTCCTAACTTTTTTTCTCAATTTACCTTCATTGCATGCAAATGAGCAGCATGAACCTTCTTCAAAACATCTACTTCTGTACAAAGCAGAAGAAAGTCACACGAGTTTAAAAGGCCTTCCTGTAGCTCAAACAGTGGTGCATGATGCTAGCAAAACCTAGTCCATGGATTTGATTCCCAGAGAAAGCAAGACACTATGAAATGTATACTGAAAGTTGCTTTGGATAAACGCTGCCAAATGAAAAGCAAGAAACATTATGGATAATATACGTTATTCTAAGAAAAGTTTGTGTACCTTTTACATATACTCTTAGCATGTAGCTATATAACTGATCTTACTGAATGACACTACAGCTGATGCAAAGCATTCTTATTTTCATTCCACCATTGTTAGTTATCAAACCAAACACCTGTGATTTTTCTTATGTTAATGGAAGAAGCAAGTAATACTCCAAAGGACCTGAACCACAGCCAAGAGATGAAACACTGCATATGTTACAAAGCAGTGTAGTGTGACAAAAAGGAGAGCTCTTAAAATGCAAAGTCTAGAATTTAATCCCCTATCTTTAGAGAGAACATCTTCTCATTTGATTGTGGATCCTGAACTCAGAGGAGGGTGAACAAGAACAGGGCATTTCATCTGTGCCACACATAAAAGCCGCTTTGGAGGCCACGTAAAGCATATTTCATAATATTTCCTCAGCTCGGCACAAAAGAGAGACTTGGAGTGTGGAGTGTGTTCAAGATGGAAGACATAACAAATTACAAGCCATCTTGACCATAGATGATTTGTGTTTTGTATTGCTGCTACTGACTGAAGTAATATTAGTATAGACTACTTTTATGGTTTTTCTTAGTTCTTTTTGGAGACAAAATTGCCATCCTCTCATCCATATTCTTTTAGACATCTCCTTTTCCGTTCCAGAGTTAAAAAAAAAAAAAAAAAAAAAAAAAAAAAAAGGCTTACAGGACTGGAAAGACATAAAGAATAGTACAGTAAATTACCAAAATGTAGTTTAAGGTGAATTAAGCCTTTAATATTATTCCTGCAAAGCACTGTATTTTATTTATTTACATATTTTATATGTATTTATACTATAAAAAGCATGAAATAACAGAACAATATGAGCCAAATGTTCTTCAATAAATAGTGTTGTCTTGTTCATGATTCAAAACAAATTGCCATAAACCTGAAATAAAATTTACTTAATGTATTTAAATAAAAACAAAGTTTTGGGTTGGTAAGACTTTTTAAAGATGTTTTGGACAGAGGTTCCTTTTTTTCATCAAGGCTGCATTTGATACTGCAAATATAATAATACTGTCAAATACAGAGTTCTGGCATGAAACTCTAGATAGCGCAGTCTGATAGGTCTAACTCAATATGACCTAATGACATCATTATCACATGGCACAGCTAATTGGTTCTCTACTGTATCAGTAGCCAATGAGCTCGCTGCTCAGCATTCAAATATATGACTAGTGCTTACCATAACAGTTGGTTCAGAAACCCTCCACCTTCCCCAGCTCCACCTTTATAGATCTGTTCCGAGGTGATACATGTATGCTATAAGGGGGTTATTTCATGTGTGTTCGAATATTTCCTACGTGCTCACAGCAGCATGTTGTTGATGTATTGGCAGTAGCGAGTCTCGATACTTGCTCTGCCGCAGCAGCGTAGCAGATCTATTCCGCCAAGACCAAATACATTAACATTGTCATGTACATTACCATGCCAATCCCTCCAAGAGTTGTCATAACAGAAATACTACTACAATTGACAATAACTTATTTCTATTTTAATGCATTTTAAAATGTAATATATTTCTGTGAATAGATTGTTTGTAATAGTTTTTTTTTCTCTCTCTCTCTCTAACAAAGTAAAAGTCTTTACCAATACTTTTGATCAATTTAATCCATCCTTGCAACAGTGGTGTCACTTTATCTATCATTCTACAATAGTATGTGGAAATTGATAACCACTTTGTTTACATCATGTAATTCTGATACAAATAAATTGCAGGATATGAATACGGTAATTCCTCACATGGATGTAGATTTTAAAATAAATAAAAAAGCACATATATTTGATATCATTAACACAGCACACTATTTATGAAACACAGATGTATGTATTCAAAAATGACACAAATTTGTAATCTGGAAAAAAAATGATAGTATGGAGGTATGCAGCTTCTAAATGCTCATTAAAATGGTAAAAAAGAACAATCATCAGAGTTCTGTCTTTTCTCAGGGGTAACTTTAACCTCTTCAGACAGAGGTTCCTCCGGCATTGCTCTTTTTTCATAAAGTGCTCTTATAAGAGTCGAGGTGACTGTGACCTGCTGCCATTCTTCCAATAACGGCCCCAGATCCCTGAAGCGGTCAAAAGTCTGTCTCTATTACACTCAAAACACCCACCCTGACCCACCATCACTCTTCTTTCATCCCAGATCTGCGATATGAAAGAAATTCATCATCATCATTCTCATTCTTTATTCACACTTAGCACAGTGCCAAATCCAGACTATTTTAAGAATTTCTTTTATCACAGTTGTAAGACTTTTTGAGACGGTAGTATTAAGGAGATGTCATCTTCAATTTGTTCTTTTCTTTGCATGGAACAAAAAAAGTACATAGGAAAACCAGAAAGACTCATATTGCCATGACAATCTGCTAGAGCTGCCATAACACTCCTCTGTCAATAAATCACCACTTGGAATTATCAGGTTCTATCTGCATTCTGAGCAGTTTTGAGATATTGAGCTTCAAAGTTTTTGCAGTCCATAGACTTCTGTAAATAGAACCCCTTTTGTTTTTTCTAAAAAAAAAAATGCCCAAAATGTACACAGCTTACAAAAGAAGCATCACATCATGTAAATAAGTTGTCACAGAATAAGAATATGCGAATAACCCAATTTTGACAAAAAATGTCAGATAGAACCCTATAATTCAAAGGCAGCGAAATGCATGATTTTTGGCACTGATTTTAGTTCTACAGGGACAAAAAAAAAAAAAAAAAAAGAATATGAACTTTCTGGATTTATTTTAGAGAAGATAAATTATAAATAAAGATGCACATTTTCAGCAAACATTTTATTAAAAGAAAATGAATCAAATTATATTTAATGAAACTGATCTGGAGAGCAGGATGCTCTCATGTGAACAGAGCTGGAGAGCTACAGAACATCATATAGATTGCATTCTGTGAAATTCTGTGAAAATGAAATGAGTCAGATTTGAGTCAGATCTTTTAAACAAACTAGCTAATTAAGTTCACAAAATAAATTTGAATGATTCATTCAAGAATCATTCTAATATGGTTCTTGAGTTCAACTTACTCAATGAACTCCCTGACCTTTCATTTATTTGCTAATATGCTGGTAAATTTAAGAATTTTAGAAATTCCCAAAAAAGACTCCTGAATTGATGTTTTTGTGCAGTTTGACAAAATAACAACAGTCCAAGGTGCCTTTCCTATCTGAGACACAATGAAATTCCACTCTATTACTGAAAACGAATTCACAGTCATCCTAAATGATTCATTACTTTCATAATTTGCTCTCGGTACTTAGAACGTGTTTTCTTACAGTGCGCTCCTAACGGCACGTTACGTTTCAAATTCATTCACACCTCACGCTGCCTTTCTCTCCTTTGTCTCTCACTTCCATTTATTTTTCACACCTAGAGGTAAATAGATTTAAAAAGCTATTTCTTCTCTTCCCTCACACAGCCAATACTCTCATCGCTCTAGCCTGGACAGATAGATGTCTGAAGTTCACTCAGCGCTGGCACAACTCCTTGTACCTGCAGAAAAACACCACCAGACCTCTCTGCCCCACCAGCCCCCGCTAAAATCTGCCATTTTAGCTTCACGCCGCCCAATTTTTACAGAGAAGCGGCAGCACAATGATAACTTGATTTAGCCCTCAAATATCCTCCCAGCAGATTGTTTCAGCCACTTGTGAGAGATGAGAGTTGTGTCAACTGAGCCATTCAGTGTCTGCCCTGAGAGACGAGCTGAGAGCCATGCCATTAACCCCCTCTCTCGCTGCGAAATGGTTTTGAACCTGCATTTCTGAGGTGAGACGGAAAGCGGGAATGCTGGGTAGAAGCGTCACATATCCCTCTCAGCGGCAAAGAGAGACTTGAATGTGAGCACGGGCTGTTTAAAGAGCGGCCAAGAGGGGCTGTCTCCAAAGATCCAAAAATCAATGTGCTTTGAAAAGGGTTGCTTTTTTCCTCCCTCCACTACTGTATATCTCCAGCTGAAAGACAGAAGAACGTGTGTAAACACAATAAAGGCACGGGGGACGTAAAATTAGCTCTTCAGTTTGAAGGGAATCATCTTGTGGCTGGTATTTAAATGGTGAACTAACTGACTGTACAGCTAGAAAATGGAAATCATGTATGAAGACTGTATGAAGAAAGTCAAAGAAAAAAAAACTTTATTGAGCAGATCAAATTACAGTGGGTTACTATAAAAACATTTAAAAATAAATAAAATGTAAAAATAAATTAAGTCATTTTTTGTAATTGTTTATGTATTTGCTCAATAATACTACATTTTTCCTTTCACTTGAATAAAGGCATTCATTTAGATGTTACTATTGTTGAAGAAAAAAAAAAAAAACACATTTAGGATAAAATGACGAAGCATTTTTACATTGTGTGTGCTAAAACTCTTATAAACTTATTAGGACATTTCTAACCTGGCAAGAGATGCACAGAACACGTGGTGACCTCTTGCTAAATGCTCTTTTGAATAATTAACCAAATAAAAAGTTTTGGCAGTGACATTTGTTCACAGCAAAGCTCCAAAAGTGTAAACAGTTTGTGACAGCGTGTCACATTCTCTGCATGTTTAACAACCACTGCATCTGCATTGTGGAGTAAATTGCCATTGGCAGGCTAATATAAAATCCCAGTGCTGAATCACTGGTACATCAGTCAGATGGCAGGGAAATACATTTACAGCAAGTGATATCAGGGCTTGTCATTCTTGTTTAATATTGTAAATTATTCAGTGATTGGTCACTGGTGCAATGTATTAAGATCGCTGCAGATCGGAGTCCAAATTTAATGAGCCAATAGGATGTTTTGCAAGTTAATCAGATACAATTTCAGACCACTAATTAAGGAGAAAAATTATTAAAGCCCCTCTCCCATAGGACAGCGGGGTTCAGGAGTACACTTTTTTTTACAGCATTATTAATTACGCAGATTGAATGAATCTTCTGGAGCTTTTTTTATGTCAAGCGTAGCCTGACCAAGGAAATAATTGTTTTGATCTGCACCACTGCATTCATATATCACCCAAGGAGACACAAAACACACAAATACACACTTATTATGTGTGTGTCAATTTATCCCACAGAGTAACAAAAGTGTGTGTGTGCGTGTGTGTGAAAGAGAGAGAGCCTATAAAACAGATACATCCACTCTGACTAGATGAGCCACACTCAACTGTTCAAAATTAGTCCCTACTGGCAGATGTTGGAATTACACCTTCCCATATCTATTTTCGCTGGAGGAAACAGCTGTGATGTAATGAGGGGTGAACACAGTGAAAACTTTACAGTAGATGGGAAAACTGATTGCTCCCCCATGACATTTTGTAAACTGTATTTATGACAAAGAACTGCACAGATACAGATTATAACAATCTATTGATTAACACACACTTTGTCCTCTGTTTCTCACTCTGCGCCGCAACAGTCAGCGGACTGAAGAACGCGCTGAAAGATGGGGAAGAGCTGAAGTCTGCTGCCATTTTCAAATGAAATTCAAAGGAGACTAAGGCGATCATGAATTTGTATCAGTTTATGGAGCTAATCACAAAATTATTAAGGGGGCTGGGTAGAAATGGGGGTGTGGGGGGGTGGGGTTGGGGTCTGAAGCCCCCCTAAAAATGACCAGGTGACACCCATGTCCCCTGCTAATTTTGTACCCACTGACAAAGAAATGATAATCTATTTATCATTTTAATTTCAATGGTATGTTTATTTTAACAGTGAGAGACAGAATAACAAAAACAACAAAAAAATCCAGAAAAGTGCATTTAAAAAAATGAAATGAATATAAAGGGTTTTTTTTTTTAACCTTTTTAAAAGACACCTGTCCACAGAAGCAGTCAAACAATCAATCAGATTCCAAACTCTCCACCATGGCCAAGACCAAAGAGCTGTCCAAGGATGCCAGGGACAAGATTGTCGACTTCCACAAGGCTGGAATGGGCAACAAAACCATCGCCAAGCAGCTTGGTGAGAAGGTGACAACAGTTGGTGCGCAAATGGAAGAAACAAAAAATAACTGTCACTCTCCCTCGGTCTGGGGCTCCATGCAAGATCTCACCTTGTGGAGTTTCAATGAGCATGAGAACGGTGAGGAATCAGCCCAGAACTACACAGGAGGATCTCGTCGATGATCTCAAGGCAGCTGGGACCATAGTCACCAAGAAAACAATTAGTAACACACTAAGCCGTGAAGAACTGAAATCCTGCAGCGCCTGCAAGGTGCTCGCACTCAAGAAAGCACATGTACAGGCCCGTCTGAAGTTTGCCAAATAACATCTGAATGATTCAGAGGATAACTGGGTGAAAATGATGTGGTCAGGTGAGACCAAAATTGAGTTCTTTGGCATCAACTCAACTCGCCATGTTTGGAGGAGGAGGAATGCTGCCTAAGACCCCAAGAACACCATCCCAACAGTCAAGCACGGAGGTGGAAACATGCTTTGGGGGGGTTTTTCTGATAACGTGACAGGACAACTGCTAGTCTCCAGACCTTAATCCCATAGAAAATATGTGGAGGGAGCTGAAGGTTCGAGTTGCCAAACGTCAGCCTGGAAACCTTAATGACTTGGGACAAAATCGCTCCTGAGATGTGAGCAAACCTGGTGGCCAACTGCAAGAAACGTCTGACCTCTGTGCTTGCCAACAAGGGTTTTGCCACCAAGTACTAAGTCATGTTTTGCAAAGGAGTCAAATACTTATTTCACTCATTAAAATGCAAATCAATTTATAACTTTTTTTGAAAATGTGGTTTTCTGGATTTTTTGTTGTTGTTGTTGTTGTTGTTGTTGTTGTTCTTTCTCTCAATATGATGAATGCACTGAAAATGCACTGAAAATGATAGACTGATCATTTATTTGTCAGTGGGCAATATTAATATTATATTATGTTCACATAATATATGCGTGTGTACTGTGTATATTTATTATGTATATAAAAACACACACACATACATTATATATTTTGAAAATATTTACATGTATACATTTATATTCATATAATATATATTACATATAAATATCTTATAATATATAAACAACACTTTTTTTTTTCTTAAATATTTACATGCATATTATATTATTCCTCCGTCATCAGCCAGTCAGTGCCATTATGATGCCATTTCTTTATTCCACTTATTATGGTTAAAATACTTTTAATTATTAATTTAACATTTTTTTTTTTTTTTTTAACATTTTCTTATTTGTAAGTTGTTATAAAGTTCACCCAAAAACTATGTTTTACTGACCCTCAAGGCATCCTAGGTGCATATGACGTTCTTCTTTCAGACTAATCTAATCGGAGTTATATACACATACGTCCTATGTCATCCGCTTGGTACGGCTTGCACGTATAACAGTTAGTGGAAGTGAGAGAAAATGTTTATCACATTTTAAATATGGACTTTATTTCACTACTTTTAAACTGAAAAAAAAAAAAAAAAAAAAAAAAAAAAAAACCTGCCCTCTGTCATCATAGAGCTTAGATTCGTCTGAAAGAAGAAAGTCATATACACCTATGCCTTGAGGGTCAGTAAAACATGGGCTAATTTTAATTTTTGGGTGAACTAACCCTTTAAAGTGCATACCTGTAGTTCAGTGGAACTGTTCCATGAAGCTAGCTGGGCAAACTCTCAGTTACAGATTAGGTTGATAAAACCAAACAAATCCAACCTGGTTTAGATCAGTTTAGTGGGCCCACAAATCGTGATATAAACATTCTCTGTCAACCCAGAGTTTGATCCAGAGTATGTGACTGACTTTGAACATTGCAGGAGTCTGCATAATTCACTTCTCTCCTGAAGATTAAGAGATGTTGTTATTAAAAATATGCTGAATTAAAATGCATTTACAAGGCAGGAATAAACACGGTTGCTATAGCAAAAGTTTGAGAAGACAGCAGAAAGAAAATATCTGACTATGCAAATTAATCAACTTAACTGAATAATTTATATACAAAGAGCTCAAAAGAAAACAAAGTTCAGTCATTTTTTAAAGCGATATACACTAAAATGTATTTATATGTACATATTTAAATTAATTTACATTTATTTATGCAGTAATTATTTGAATATATTATATAAATTATAAATAATTACAGTTCATACAATATTAATATAATAAATAAGAAGCAGCAAAAGATGGACAATTTTGTCTCTAAAATTATTTCAGTGTAAACTGCTTTACTTTGAAGCAAGAAATACGGAGGAATGGCTTTATTGCATCAGATATATCTCACTTTGCTCACAGCTGATTGGTCCAGTTTGGGTTTGCCTCTAATCTAGAATAAAATCTGCTCCGGAGCAGGGTAGCTGTGTAGCGTAAGTTATCATGGTGACAAAACCCACTCAAAACCAACCCACCTTCTTGAGCCCCAAAACGCAGAGTTCACTCAAAATAAACACAAACTTAAAACTTAAAGTAAAAAAGTCTTGTATCACTACAGTTGCTGCAGTTTTATAAAACAGCAAGGGCATTTGTGCTAGTGGCTTTGCTACGGTTAAAAGGGGTTCTACAAATGGATAAAAGGTTAGAGAAATTGTGGGTAGAACATTTGGTGAAAAAAAAAGAAAAGAAGGGGAAAAATAGCTAAAAGAGAGTGGAGACAGAGGAGTAAATTAAAGCAAAAAAGAAAAGAAAAAGTGAAGAACTACAGTGTACCAATACAGTGAGTTCTTCTTATTCTATCCTTCTAAATTTATTACATTTCTTTCTGTGTTTCTCTTCATCTCTTGCTTTAATCTCAGCTCGCCCCATCCTCTCAGCTTCCTCTGGAAATCTGCAACTTTTGCCTTCAAGTTCATGGCATTTGTTCAAAGCAAAAGTGTTTTAAATGCATATGTTTTCAAAGTTTTTTTTTTGGAACACTCCCCCCTTCCACCACTGGTCAGCCAAACAGACAGCCCCGCCCCCAAACTCTTGTCATTGGATGAGCCATTGTTGCTGGTCGGGATACTCAAATAAACAGATAAATGTTTTGATAACACCACAGAGACACTGTGTTTATACTTTTTTTAGGGAAATCAACCTATGTTTTCTCTACACATTACGCTTGGATAAAATAAATTATTATTTTTTTTAAAAAGTGCTGTATTTCTTCAAAGAAATGAGTGAAGAGGAGGGTCCAGGTGAGAGGGGCTTCAAAAACTGCATTAAATGAGGAAAAAACCCATTAAAGCTGATTCACCCTCACCTCGCCTGTCATGTGCCACCGCCTCGTTGCTTTGACACTCGCTAATTGTCTTTGAACCTTCTCCGCCACTGGTTTCTCGTTTCCTTGCGATTTATTTGGCATTAGGACGCTCGGCATTAGTCACTGACACTATTAATGAATTTTTGCAATCCGAGGATTACAATGTCAGCGATAGGTCACGAATGGGTCACAAATGAGTGATTTGTCTCGAAAACAGGATTCGTGGGTAATGCATTAGGTGGAGATGGAGGACATCTCAAAACATCATGTTTATTAAGTGTGGGCGAAGACTGTGTATTAATATGGCTCTTGTGTCTGCTGGAAAAATCATCTCCGTCCGCGCAAATAGCTCAACAATAGTCTAATAACAAATAATGCTGACCAATTGAGATGTAAGAAGATCAGGCTTATCTGGTCATGTACGCACCTGATCAGGTTAATCTCAACAACAAGACCCTTTACTTGTGCATGAATATGGTGATTGTTGTGCATGCATGAGTCTACATGAATATTTACATGAGTTGCGATCTTCAGATGCTGAATGTCAGCAGGTGGCAAGTTGTAGGCCGTTAAGACAGAGATCGCTCAAGGCTCAAGTAAACAACTGTTAAAAATACAGTATGAGTCTAAACGCTGAAGCACAGGTGAGGCTCTCAAACTCCTGGATGTTGTTTTGCCCTTTGGAGGTCTAGGCGTCAGTACGGGTTTTCACTTTCTCTCTCCATTTCGAAAGGCCTTGGGGTTCATCTGTTGTTGGAGAGATAAAAATCAGTGCGGGCCAGACAGGCGCTATGGGTGCTGGAGAAACAAGCACCTTTTCCTGCTCCGGAGTAGTTCACCATTGGCTGCCTGTTTGTTCCTGCTCAGTGCAATCAATACAGCCGAAGAGATTAGGGGAGAACTTAATTTGATAAGGCTCAAAAAGCAATTATATTCCTGCTCACTGTTGACTAATTGGACTGTCACGAGCATTAAACATCTTCAGGTAACACAGCTGACAGCCCCAAACACCTTTGTCGTGCACTGTAAATATCGAATGCGGGCGTATTCTCATATGGATTGTCAAGATTTGGCTTCGGGCTACAGATGGTTATGAACGCATCTCTCTTTAAACCAATCATACTTGAAATTAGGTGTGTGTGGGAGCACAAGAAACCTTTGCACGCATGTTTGACGTATTGTTTATCATACGCCCCCTCTCCCATGTGAATATTAAACATATTATGCGTACCCAGGGCTGATATGGCAGTCTTAATTGAATCAATACATCTAAAAGGCTGTGCATCAGGATGACGTTGTGGCATATGTCACAACGGGGTCTTTGAATTGGTATCAGCTTCATCTATGGATTAAAGATGATTTTATTTTATTAGATCTATAAATACACCTGCGGAAAACCAGTTTTTACTTCAGAGTGAAAATATAAAACGATTATGTATATTGTACAATTAGGTGTTATGCAACATTTTTTAACATTTACCATTTTTAAGTTTCAAAGGTTGACAAAACTAACAATTTTAGTGTATTCATGCTTATTATATGAAAGTTACATTTCTTTGTTTACTTGCTTTCTTTATGACAGATTTCATTGTTTTACCCTTTTAAAACCCGTTTAATGAACTATGAAAATGTACCATACAAATATAAATCATTGTTATATTTCTCTAAATGAAGAGTGAGACAGACCAATGTGTGTTTGTGTGTGTGTGAAAATATATTCTGTAAATTTCGTAAAAAATAAAAATACATCTAATGATAGCTATGAAATTAGCCATTGCAAGGTAAATGTAATTTTATTCTAAACTTTTCTACAACGTAGTCTTTTCTACATCCATTGTTTAATGCTTAATTAAACACATTAAAAAATTGGATATGCAATAAAAATGACTATCGTTACTTTCACAAATATATGTGAATAAATAAATAAATAAATAAAATCCAGGAATGCTCCTTTCATGCTGAAGCATATATATTGTTATATAAAACAACACTCTGTTGTGACTTTATATTTCACAATGTGACTCTCTTTCTTTCAAACTCTCTCACAAGTCTTTTATTTTTTACTCTGAGGTCTTCTATAATAAAGAACAATGAGCATTTAAGAAAAAGGTCAAAGAAGAAAAGGCACATCTCAGTTCAACAACTACAACTGGGTGCAAAATAATTTCCCTCACTTAATGCACCTAATAATTAAAAGTCATACATTTATTTTTAAACTTTGATCATCTGATGTCGTTTGAAGCCATTGTGCACTAGAACCCTGGTATTCATCAGTGAACTTGTTTGAAGCAGTTTAACACCTAATAATTACAGCGGCTGCATGGATTAAATCAGGTGTGGAACAAATGCCTTTATGTATCCCTGAGACAGCGATAATTTCTCACACAACAAGGACATCTCTGAGGTTGAATACATTAGAATGAATCACCACGATCCTCTACCGCATTACTAAATGACTCATTTAATACATTAGAGGCCTTTTCAGGCAAACCGTAGACCTCGTAGAGACAGATAAAACTGTCAGGGAGAAGTCAGAACGAGAAAACATATGTAACCTTTGCCTGGTGAAACAAAAAGAAAAGAATTAAGAAAAAAACAAAAAAAAAACAGTCACCGCCCTTGTCCCAGTTCTCTTCCGCGGCCTAATGAAGTAATCTTTTGTTTCTACCCAGAGGGCAAACAAGTTTGAATATATGGATGTAGCGAGATAATTGTCATTCCCATAATTGTGCGATTGTGAACCATTTAATTCTGCAAACCCTTCATTCTGCCACGGGGCGCAACCAATACAGCCCATTTAATTCCTTTTCATAAAAATCAATACAGTCCTTTAGGGGGACAGAGGTAAATTAGTCTATTAAACAGGAGGCTGTAATCAATGCATAATGAATATGGGATGTCTTGAGTGGGGTTAGAGAGGGTCATGTGCACAGACGTGTCCTGCATTAGCTACTGCAGGTCTAGATTCAATTCAGTAGAAACTGATTCAAAATGGCAGGTCTAATCGCTTTTAAAAACCTCTCGTTATCACTGACTTCTCAAGAAAACCAAACCTGGCTATTTATTTGTTATTCGATTTTAAACAGATGGATCCTGGATTAGGAAATGTATTGTTAGCATTGGGCAATATTCAGAATTGAATGCATGAATTGAATTTTGAATTGAACACGCCACATCTCACAGAAAGTCAAATTAGTATGCCAAACAAAATATTTGAAATGCAAATAAATAAATAAATAAATAAATAAATGCAACTTGTAATGCATTCTGGGAAATGAAGTGTTCTTATGCCCAGTTTGAAACAAAAAGAAAATGAAAGAAATATCTTACACTCAACAAGGCTCTATTCATTTGATTAAAAAATACATTTAAACACTATTATTGCAAGATATTATCATATTTTACAATAACTGTTTTGTATTTTAATATATTTTAAAATGTATTTCATTCCTGTGATGGCAAAGCCTAATTTTCAGCATCATTACTCCAGTCTTCAGTGTCCAAAACAACATTTTTTTTATTTTATTTTTTAATATATATATATATATATATATATATATATATATATGTATATATATATATATATATATATTTATATATATATAAATCTTTTGTAACAGTACAAATGTCTTTACTGTATGTTTTGATCAATTTTATACATCTTTGCTGAATACAATTTTATTAAAAACATCTTACTGAGCCCAACCGTATTCTTTTTGTCGATAATTATAAAATGAATAGTGACCTGATATTGTCTGCATTGTCCGAAAGGAAGACCCTTCATCTCAGTCCATGAGTTATCATCGCACTGTGCCAATTAGTTTGTGGGTCGATTCTAGAGATTGTGCCACAGTGTAGTTGACATGTGGAGTGAGACGAGAAAGTGAAACATACGAAAAAGAGAGAAAGAAGGTGACAGAGGGATGAGAGAGAGGAAAGTGAGAGCAGAAGGTGTTTTTATGAGCAATGGTTTTACTGTCCAGCTGCTGAGGTCTCACAGATGGCAGAACGAGTATGACAGTCATGGGCAAGATATGAGGGGAGGAGAGCACTGTGAATTTCCCCTCGACCAATGAGAATGCAGTATTCAATAACCCACTGGCCACGCACGTTCACCTTGACCGGTCACGGACCTCTCTTAATAATGAAAATCCAATATGTGTGTATCACTGGATGTGCTTATGATAGTTTTGAATTAGCTTTAATAATAATTCTGTGTGGATAATGCAGTGCGGGTATTGTGCATCTGTATGTGTATGTGAGAGAGAGAGTTTAATGAACTGTGTACAGCATAATGAGAAACTGGTTGTCATGTGACGGAGACCTTGGAAACGAGACACCTCTCAGAATTCACAGCCTAACAGATGCTAATAAGAAAACTTTGTGCATTGTTTTAATAAGCAGCAGACATGAACGGAAATCTTTATGCCCCATAAAGCATAACCCGAGCAAAGAACAATATATATATATTTAATAATTACTAACCTGTCTAATAGCTTCTTTCTTTCTTTCTTTCTTTCTTTCTTTCTTTCTTTCTTTCTCTCTCTCTTTCTATCTTTCTTTCTTTTTATTTTCTTTCTGTCTTTTTCTCAGTTGCCAAATAATCTGGCAGTCCCATCTGTCTCTGTGTCTGTTTCCAAATGGCCACTTCAAGGAATCCAACAACAACAACAGCACTTTTAACAAGAAAAAAAAAAAAAAAAAAAAAAAAATTAATAAAGGTGGGGGTGGGGGGGTTACTGTTTATAAACAGAGAATCACAAATCTGTATTCTGATTGGATGAGCCATGTTTGATTTATTTGATTTGATTTATTTGATTTATTTCTGATCTATTTTTCAAACTTAAATACTATACAATAAAGAAATAAATAAATCAAAAAAAAAATTAAATAAAATAAAAATTTTACAAAATATAACTTTCTAAAATAAAATTTGAGCTTTTGAACTTTTTATTTATCAAATAAATCAACACCACCAAATCAGCATATAATCAGAATGATTTTTGAAGGATCATGTGACACTGAAGAGTAATGGCTGCTTTGCTTGCCATCAACAGGAAGCAGTTATTTGACAGGAATCCTCCTCAGAGATTTATTCAGATCAACACCAAAACTTTGTCAGTGTAATCTAAAAGGCCTTTAACATTAAATTAAAAGAGAAAACCTTAGTTAGTTTTCAATTTCACTATTTAGGGCCCGAGCACCGATGGTGTGAGGACCAAAAAAAATCTTAGTTTGTATTTTTAATCAAATAAATGCAGCTTTGGTGAAAACAAAACACCACACACAAAAAAAAATAATACAAACACAAAAAAAAAATACTGCATACACAAAAAACAAGAAAAAAAAAAAAAAAACCTTCATATAATATTAAGTGAGACCACAGTGAATACAAAAAAAAAAAAAAAAAATAAAAATAAAAAAATAACAAAATCTTGTCTACAAGTAGTCAGTTGCTTGTTTTTTCCTTTCATTTGTTTTCAGTTGACCCAAATGAACATCCAATTTTTAATACAAAACATGAAAATTAAACTATCCAGTTTGTTGTTTGACTTTATTATGATGCTTTGTGTCTCGCTCCTTGAAAAGGACAGGAGGACATTCATCACTTCACACAGAGATTCACTACCAGACTTCAGATCAGCTCTGTATCACAATGAATTTTTACGCCCACTCATAAAAGGAATCCATTTCCATCTTAATTCACTGAAAGGATCTCTTCAAACCTGGCCCGGGCTCAAATTAATCTAATTTCGACCCCACGGGGAGATGTGTAATACATCCCCTCTCAAACGCTCACTGTTCATCTCTTGTCATAGAGTAATGACTGAGCGCGTCCCAGTATCCCTGCTACATGTTTAAGTGGGGTCTGTGAGGGGATGCCATGACAGCTTCAGTCATTACAGTAACCAGGTTAACCAACCAGCAGCTACATAAAAGACCAGGTCATTTTAATCTTCATCTTGAAATCCTCCACTTTCACTGTATCTCAGATATTGGGGCAAGTTGTCACAAATAGACACAGGGCGATTTGCAGTTTCATAGTTGTTTCTTATTGGGACAGTTTTTCTACATATTATAAATTCTGGGGTCAGTAAATAATAATAAATACAAATTGCTACTTTTTTTTTCAATTCCAATTCTAAATTTATACAACACAACTTAACTTTCATATCACAATCAATAGAAAGAAAATAAAATGTCATAACTACAAGACATAAACTCATAATTATGACTTTCATTCTTATAAATCCAAGTTTAAATCTAGCAATTTGTGTTTTTTTTTTTTTTTTTAGTTTTTTTCTCATTGTGTCCCTCCTCCAGTCTTGTGTGTTTCTTTGTCCAGTTTTAAAACGTCGTATTACCCGACACGTGTGTGTTTTCCTGGTTCCTTGTAAGAGAAGGAAAAGGCTGTTGACTAAAGCTCCTAGGTCCACTCCAGTGTTGGCTCTAGCCCCAGAGCTCACTCCAGTGTCAGCTCTAGCCCCAGAGCTCGCTTCAGTTTCGGCTCCAGCCCCCGAATCCAGCCCAAAGAGGGACCCTGTCCTCGAGTCTAGCCCAGAGAGGGCTCCATTCCACGAGTTTAGCACAGAAAGGGCTCCAGTTCCCATGCCCAGCCCAAGGAGTGCTCCAGTCCCCAAGTCAAGCACAAGGAGGGTCACAGTTATTGAGTTAGGCCTACGGAGGGCCTCTGAATATGACATGTAGTAGGGGTCTGTCCGTGGAGTTGTCTGCTCCACCGTGGCCTCCTGAACTGTCTGCTCCACCATGGCTCCCTGAGCTCCATGTTCCGCCATGCCCTCCTGAACTTTCTGCTCCGCCATGGCGCCACAAACTGACTAATCCGCCATGGCCTCCTGAACTGCCTGCTCCACCATGGTTCCCCGAGCTGCCTGATTCACCATGGATCCCGGAAAGGGTACCGCCCTGGAGGCCCATCCCTGAAGTTTACTCCTCTTCTTCTCGTTTCTCGCTCGGCACTCCCTCACAGTAGTGAACGTGACAGGTGTGATGCTTAATGTTTTTGTGGCAACCGAAATGTTTTTTGTTTTTTTTCAAGAAGGTTCAAAAGAACAGCATATGTTTATAGTTTTTAGTAACAATGTAAAAGCATTTATTTTTGATTAATTGAATACATCCTTATTGAATAAAATTTTACTACTATTTTTTTAGGGATCTGTCTAATTTTACTGAATAAAATTTTATTACTATTATTATTGTTTTTAAATGTTATGGATCTCTAGTGACCTCTATGAATTTCTACTTTCTTACATTCAAATTAAAATTGCAATTCTTCATCCTGTTTGCTAATGTGAATTCAAATTTAAAAAGCATTTTCAGTTCATTTCTGATCAATGCAACAACCCTGGTGACAACATGCCCTATATAGTATACCATATAGAGTTCAGATCATAAAAGGATTGGATGATACCACACCACAAGATGCACTAAAACCTTGATATCTTGAAAGCACAGGAGCCATAACGCCTTCATCTGAGACAGTATGGCTCTTCCAGATAATGGAAGTCCTACGAGTGTGTGCAATACATCTTAGACATCAGTCCTTCCCCTTTCATTGTAAACTATCCATTTGGGTAGAATTGCGTTGTGGCAGCCGTTTCTCTCTCAAAGTTATATGTGCCCTGTCGTTATCCTTTCATACGTTGCCTTCAAACTGAGCCATGCGCTCCTGCGTGACACGTTCATGATTGCGCCTGATTAATCTCATATCTGCCACGTGACCACAATTTTCACAATCCTTTCCCGTTCCATGAATAATGTAACTAGAGAATCGAGAGGCATACTGCACAGAAAACATGGCGGTCATTTGTAATTACAATGATCTAAACAGTATATGCTCCCATGCAGCCATTCTCACGAATTTACTGCGGCCTAGGCGCATCTCGCCCGGCATCTTAAACTATAAATTAAAAATCTGTTTTTGGAGACACTTCTGCACAAAACCAATTACGACTTAGCGAATAAATATTTAATCTGTGTATTCAGAGGTAATTTGTCATCCCCCTCAATGCCTGACCCAAAGCAACGTTACGGGGGGGAGGTTTAATTTGCTTTAGTGGCTGTGGAAAATGGTATGGATTCAGGCATTCCTTTTTTTTAATTCTATTTTTGCCCACCTCTTCTGCTATTCTGCTCTTCTAGGAATCTCAAACCATAAGCTTTGACAGGGTCTATCAAAACACACCACAGGAGGCCTTTAAACCAGAGACATGAAGACATGCCATTGCAGCTTATATAAGACCCAGATAACTAAAATGCACTGATATACTTTTTATCCTCAGATAGTTCTTTGAAATATTTAATTATTTACAGTAAATACACAAATACACATTAACAATTTGCTTATTTTTCCAAACAGTAGGTACATTTTATACCTATACACACACACACACACACACACACACACACACACACACACACACACACACATATATGCATTAACAAAACATAAAATAAAAAAAATAAATAAATAAATAAAATGATAGATGCCTAATAATATCAGACAACCTTTAGGTTAATTAAACAAACCAGCAACATGATTATACTTAAACTACAGAAACATTAAATGTAAATTCAATATTCCCTAGCTTTCTGCAAAACACTGCTTTATATATGGCTCACCTTTCTATATGATCTTGCAAGTATAAACAATAGTCAGTGCTCACACTGTCATATGTCCATTATGTGCGTTTTGACACAAATCACATGTTTGGTCTCTATGACTTTGAAACAGAAATGTCAAATATTGTCATTTGACATTTCGACATTTTCACTTATGAATTTTTCATAAATGACAGTCTGAAGAAGGGGAGCAATTCTTTCTGCAGGACAAAAGCAGCTAAGATAACATTTACTGTGAAAAAAAAAGAAAAAAAAAAGAAAGAAGAAAAAAAAACCTTGTCAAAGTGGAAGCCTGGTTTAAAAGTGGTTTTAAACCTTAAGCACAGGCCCCATTGCACACATATCCCCTTTTCCCTCCGTCTCTGATGTTGCTTGGCTGGTAAATCTCCAGCTATTCCCTCCTGACCTCCACCAGCACCTGTGAGAGTGTATTTAGAGACCACATGATGATCCAATATGTTCAACACACTCAGCATGTCATGTTCTATCTTCACTCTACTCCTTTACAACAGCCTCCACTTCACCCTTTACAGCAGCAAGGGAGGATAATAGGCTGTAACTTCAGACACTTTATGCCCGTGGAGTTTTAACTTTTTTTATATTATTCACATAGAGGTCAAATTAAAACTGTGTTAAACACATATGGTGTATTCACTTATTTAACAATATATATACATATACATTTACATATTTATATGATTTTTTTTTTCTTTTTTTTCAAAAAGCCTGTTGTGTAAAGATTTTATTGTTTTACCATTGTACCAGACCTAGACTTGCAATCTAAAAATATGGAAATTTATTCTGATAATATAAATTATACACACTCAAATATAATCAAAAAGGGAAACTGAAATAAATCACTTCAATATTAACTATGAAAAAAAAGAAAATCTATACATTTTTTTTTTTAAATTACGCATCCATTAGTTGTCATTGCCATCACAACAAACATTAAAGTTGAAATCCGAGGTCTAAAAACATAACATGTATTCTTAATGCATTTTTTTTGCTAGCCCTTAAAATTATATTGTGTAGACTTTATTGTTTTACCCTTGTCCTAGAACTAGACTTTCAAAAATATGAAAATCCGTCATAAAATAAATCAGTTCAATTAACAGTTATCTGTATAGTGCTTTAATATTATGCATGCTCAAGTCTAAGTCTAATTTCAATTATTTCAATATTAATCGTGAACATATATATATATATTCTTGAGATTTTAATTACAAATATATAAATAAAAAAACATAAACAAAATTTATATTGAGATTTTAATTACTATTATTTTATGAATAAATCATAAATGATTGTTTTGCTATTTGCACACATTAGGTGTCATTTTCATCACAACAAACAATAATTTGTTGATGAAAACAAAGAAAAATTAAGATAAATATTACATTATGAAAATATTGCATATCACTTCCAAATCAATCTGTAAGTTTGTCAATTTGCAAAATAAATAAATAAATAAATAAATAAATAAAATCTGTAATAATATTATTTATTTTGTTTATTTAGAATCCATAAAATGGAAATTAGTCTTAGCAAGACAAAGTCGTCAGCCATTTTTATAGTAATAAAGCCTCAATAATATAATAATAAATAATATATATATATATATATTATATATATATATATATATATATTATATATATCTATATATATATATATATATGTTATTAAAAACAGACCATAATGCAAGATGTGATGGAAATGACACTGTTGTGAAAATGTATTTATTTTTTTTTTAAGTTTGCAGGGCCAAAAGTGCACATAGTTGAAGAAACACACAACAGAATAAAATAAATAAATAAATGAATACATAACATTTCACAAACACTGAAATTTGAATAATATTGGTAAAAGAAGAAGAAGAAGAAAGAAAAAAAATAAGAGCTACAAAGAGGGAGGTGGAGTGAAATGCATTTTACAGTATATAACAAGAAAGAAGAAAATATAGAAATAAAAATGGGACAGGATAAAGGGCAAGGACATTTTATTCATCTAAATATGTCTGGTAGACACATTTGCTTTGTTTGCATCTCAGGACAGACAAAGCGTGGAGTGTCGTGGATACACGCTCTTCACAAGGTCTACCTCTGTCACATTTGCATTGCATGGCCTTTAAAGACGCTCGTCTGTACGTGTGTTGTTATTCTGTGCGCTTTGTTTTGCTCTGCTCTCAGATTGAGTATATCTCATTTAGTCTGATCTTCCCAATACCTTATTCCCAAACAAAATCTCTGGCTGCACTCCACCCCGCTTTCAGGAGAGGGTAATTTATGCGCAAGAATTCTGAAAAAAAAGTTGACTTATTTCTTGTTTAATGCATAAGCCTAAGGACTTCCTCCATCTCTAAACAAATAGCAACTGGAAGTTTGGATTTATGACCGATCAGTGACCATTGTGTTTTGAAGTTGATCTATATGATAATGAGATTTATATAGTGAAATATTGCAATTAAATAATGTACAGTAGGTCAGTTCATGAGAAACAACTATTTCTCTTGTTTAATGTGTTTCATACTTCTAAATTTGATTCCAGTAACCTCGTCCCAGAAGGCTAATTGCTATTCATCTACAATCCTAAACATGACAAATGTTTGCATATCTGAATCACAGCTGCACACATTACATAGCAACTGCAGCAGGCATCAGACAATTTGCTGTGAGATTGGCAAGATATCTTCAGATGAGAAATATTAGCTTTATCTCTATGGGCCTCAACTGGTTGTGTAAAATGTATGCAATTTTTGTAAATTGTTGAATTTTTAAGTAAATTTAGTGTGTTGGTTGCATAAGAATAGATTCATGAAGGATTTTCACATTTGTTTTGTTTTTTTTCATGAATATGTCTATACATTTTCTTTTTCAAAATAAGAGCCAGTGCATGACTGCTAATCAGGGATAGGGATAATTCAGCCCCCAAAAAGACAATTCAGTCATTATGCATAATTAGCTGTCAATCAAAATAAATAAAGAAATAAACAAACAAACATACAGTACTGTTCAAACATTACAGTAAGATTTATCTTATGCTCATCAAGCTGTTTATTTGATTAAAATTACAGTAATATATATATATATATATATATATATATATATATATATATATATATATATATATATATATATATATATATATATATATATATATATATGTCCAATATTAATAATAAAAAAAAAACATTCTATAAATTTTTTCAAAATTATGTATCCATCAGGAATCACATCGAAAAATAGTCTAAATATGAGATGTGAACAATATTATGCAATCATCTTTTATTTTTGCTACTTTGAAAAAGCCTTTTATGTATAAATTATATAGTTTTACCCTATTATTATTGTTGTTTTTAGTATGCACACTCAAATATAATCAAAGAGTGAAATAGAAATACATAATTTCAATATTAATTATTAAAACAATTTATATAATTTAAAAAAAGAAGAATCCATCAGGGATCATTTCCACCAAAGCTAACAATGAAATTTAAACACAAGATGTGATGTTGATGAAAACAGAGAGAACTCAAGATAAACATCAGTTAGACAAAGAGAATTTTGCATATCATTTCCAAACTTAAAATTAAACTCAAAACTATGAAAACATTATTTAACATTTTGTGTATTTATTACTCTTAGTAAGAATTACAGCTCCCAGCGTTCAGATGTGTTGCATTAAATCAAGAGAATCAGTGCATCCTAAACCTGCAGGATTGAATATACACATGCACCACACAATATAGTGGAATAACATGGTTTTGATTAAATTATTACATACTTTTTAGGTGAACTATTCCTTTAAAGAGAGCAAAACAACCATAAAAATGAGAGAAAAGAGTGAAAACTCCCCAAAAAGAGACATTTCAGGTCCCTCATTCTTTATAGGTCTGTTATCAGTTTGAGTAACACAGCAATAACACTGTGTTAATAAAACCACATGAATTATTAAAGTACCTGTCTGCTGTGAGAAATACTACTTAAACTTATAACAGAGGGATTCTTATTAACTTATGCACTTTAGAGAAGGTAAAATATAGAAGGGCACAGTTTAAGCTTCACTTTAACACAATCCTTCACTCACAAGAGGGCAACCATGCAGCACAACAGCAGACACTGATGCTATGCATTCGACGCTAAGTGACAAAATAAGAACACAGAAAAAGGTAAAACAGGAGGAAATTAAGCCTCAGTGTATTTTACCGTTGGACGAGCAAAGCCGGTACAACATCTTGAGGTTAAAAAAAGGAGTTGTTTTTCCTCCTCATTCTTCACTTGCTCCTTTTCTTATTCACTCTCTCTCTTTTTTTAACATTGAGTGACTCAATTTCATGCTCCATTGCCATATCTACGCCAACACTGCATGAAACCATTTCAATGCGGGATTTCAAAGTAACTGAGTATTTCAAAAAGTCCCCTGATATGGGTTTGTATTAGTCAGGGCCGATGTGGCGTAGCACGTATTCACACACACAATCGGCACAGATAACTCTTCAGCGGAGGATTGGAGCCGTACACCTTGCATCATCCTAAAGGATGAAATCCATAAATATTGTCCCCATGACTGAGTTTGTATTACTGGAAAATTCAGCTGACTCTCTGCGATTTGATGGTGATTCACAACACCGCCGTGTTCATTGAATAATTGGATAAAAAACCTTAAACCATCCGAGTGTTCGCCGATTAACGTGAAACTCTATTCATCGGAGCCATCCACTTTCAGATTTAAAGAAGCAAAGTTAATGTAAAGTGTGTGTGTGTGTTAGGGGGGTCTCAAAATAGCCAGATTCATATGCATGTAGATCCCACTTCTTTGTCTCCAACCAGAGACTGTTGAAATTTACATAGGGCCAATTCCTAAGTCTGCTGGCAATATACTTTCCCCGTGACAACCATTTAATATTTTGAAGGGTGGTTTCTACTGTGCCCTTGAACTCTTTCTTTCTGCAGATTTAATGCAGTCATAATGGAAGAAAGTCTATAAATGAGCTTCAGATGGACACAGACATTTTAATCTTCAGCTGCAAAGCTGTAATATTCACATTTAGCTACTAGGCTGGACAATACAGTATTTCTATAAAACACAGACAGGCATTAATTGTTCAGTGAGCAGCTTTAAGATTTAATGAAACCCTTTAATTTTGCAGTGCCATTAGTGATCAGATGACATTATATACAGCATATCAGATATATAGTGATCATATAGTTGACTTTAAAAAAGGAGTGGGGGGGGGGGGTGATTGCATAAGTCCAGGTTCTTGTTGTATACTCCATTTCCATATTGTGTTGAAGTCTCAGTGACCTGCAGTAACTCCCAAGGTGCACTGCAACGCTCAACCAGGCAAGGATATTCCACTTTCTCAGAGGAGAATTGTAAAACAACATGAAAAAATAAATAAAAAAAATAATAACATGATGGGAAAATACATTAATAAACAAACAAATTAATAAATAATCAAACTGTCTGAGCATGACTTGCGCTCGGACTTGACCGCACTGTCTGTCTGAGATGCAGGTGAGCAAGGGGATTTTATTGCTAGAAAGCAATTCTTGAATGTGTTTCGCATATTTGAATGTTTGCAAGTCAAGGGCTCACACGGCATTAGTCTGCCCTTATTACCCTGCAAGACCTTGTTGCCATTCCCTTGTTGCTTTGTGAACATACGAAAATGAAGAAAAGGACATCGAGAATGGAAGGCTCACTATGTCTTGGTATTCTATTCACAGATCTTGGCCTCCCTGGAATGTGTGGGATTTCACTCGGATTGCATGAGTTCAGTCAAACATAACATAAAACAGATATTCTAACCATAAGCCCACAGTGTTTCCGATGTTCATTATTTCTTTCCATTCCTCTCCAGGTGGATCAAAGAGAAGAGAAGGATGAACCAAGGTTCCTCTCCACAACATGACCTCAAACATGTAAAAATAAAAATAAAATAAAATAAATTATAGTGTCAAGTAGCCATTACTCATATACTGTAAATATATATAATACAAATATTATATAATATAAACGTCATATTTTATATACATTTAAATGTTTTAATATAATTAACTATATATATATATATATATATATATATATATATATATATATATATATATATATATATATATATATATATATATATATATATATATATATAGTGGAATTTGATGGTATTTTTAATTAATGTAACATTTATATACCAATTATATACTTTACAATTGCTCAGAATCAGGTAATAAAATAACCAGCTTCAGTTTATCAGAATCGCGCCATATGAAACACGATGTCAAATTAGGTTTGAATGCCATTTCATCCATAAATTAACCAGAAAAGAATTCTTATAGAAGAGTAAAACTAAAGGTCAAAAAAGCAATATTATGGTCATATTTACACACCAGCAGACCAGGCCAGCAGTCCGGCTTTGATCTCTCACATTATCTGAAACAGGCCGAGCATCAACTCAAATCTGATCTGACATGCAAAAGCAAATATGATCTGCTTGAGTGGCTATAGCAGACAAGCGATTATGGTGATGTTGACAGAAATGTATGCCAGGTCTTCTTTTAAGCTCACAGAAATTTTACACACACTCATGTGCACATTTGAGGAGTCTTGAGAGTAAATGGTAGCGCATGAACAAAATGACCTTGCAAAAAAACAAGAACAAACTAGTGAAAACATCACAGAAAGAACATTCAAGCAATTACCTGTGAAGCTAATCTAATTGCAGAGCAATTATACAACAGTGCAAAACAGAAAACCCAGCGTGGGAATAACAGAACAAAAGCACATTAAAGAGAATACGCATATATGCTACAACAAACAAGAAGAGAAGACAAGCAAGATCACAGAACAGCAAAACATGAACAAAACAGGCTGCACTCTGTCAAGTTTTCTCATTGAATGCAATGATAACATCACAAGCCGTTTCCACATGGAGGTGAATTCAATGGTAGCTCTCAAAACAGTGCTTCCAGCAGCTAGCAATCTTGTTCTTAAACTCCCCTGCAATATTTCAGCTCTCCATCAACCCCTAGCACTTTAGAGGACATGCTAACGCTCACTCCCTTGTTATTAATTTCACAAATGGACTTAAGCTAATTGGAGATCATTATTCTGTTGTATGACACATTAGTCCAGTGGTCACCTTCAAGAGCATGTACTGACAAGTCTACACAACTTGGCTATTAACATTCTCATTAAGTGCATGATAAAGTGGCTTCACTACTGAACACACCCCTTCTTAAACGCAGGCCGCGATTGACCTCCCAGTGGGACAGATAATGACGTCGTACATGGATAAATTTCATTTTGTTTAAATATTAACATACAGTATATTATGACTTTACAAGACGCCTTCTTACCAAAGTGGCTGGCGGTAATATGCACACAACATGCTGTCTCATTCATTATTGCTCGAGCTTTTTGGTTCAAAGGGCTGCAAAATGAAGGGTAGGCATTATATATGAGTGTGGCGCACTTAATGTCGACTGGATGTAGCTATCATTAGGAAATTATTACAGAAATTACTTAATCAAAACCAGGGGTGTAGGACCATCTTAAAAGGGAGGAAACATTTTCAGCCTGGTTAATGAATAATAATTATGTGAAATGACATCTACCCAGTAAAATCATGGCTTCACATGGCCAGCTCAAATGAACCCATGAGCAAATGCTTTCAGTGAAGATGTATGATTTATTAAGTTTTGCACATTTTGCTGAATTTAACATCAAATATAATAATATTAATAATAATGGATTAAAAACATTAAGTGCAACATATGGAATATAATAATAATAGTAATAATAATAATAATAGATGTGTAAAACCCATGTGCAACTGTTTTCATAAAGAATTCACAAATAAATGTGTAATAAATGTATAAAAAATTGAATTCTTGATTAAATCACTTACATTTTCCTAAATGTAGGAAGATGATGATGATGATGATACTACTAATAATAATAATTTATAACCCTAAATGTACTAGAATTAGTGTTGTGCTTGGTAAAGTCACAGTGTAGGTGCTTTAATATTTCTAGTGAGGAACACATTTTTATTTTTATTTTTTATTATTATTATTATATTGTACTTGATATTTTGCAGCTTCAAGCCAGGGCTCCCATTCTGCTTTAATAACAACAAAAATTAGAAAGCACAAAAGGGCTTTTGAGATGGACCATTTTATCTGTTCTCTGAGGGCCTAGTGTTAAAAGCATGTTTTTATCATTCTAAACCTTGAGTGAGGGTCTAAGCAAACATTCACCACTATTAGGAGATGCACAAGAGGCACTTACTGAATACTGGCAGCTATTTGTAAAGGGTTTGGAGAAGTGGTGGGTCAGTGAGACCCACAGCCAAACTATTTAATGAAAATTCAGATAACAGCTAAACAAAACAGTGGTGAAACCACCAAAGGCATCGACAGACAACCAAATGAATCTTTTGGTGTGTAAAACCAAAGGGTCTGTCTGTGAGTGCACGTCCCAGGAGGAAGGAGCTCTTTAATTCGGCTGCAAGAAGGTGAATGGCATAGGTCAGCACCAAGACTCAACCTCTCCGCTTTAAATAAACCATCTTTGACATCTGCTGCCTGCCATCCATTTTCACAACCTTCACTGACAACACAGAGGGCCAACCATAAATATCACTGACAAGAAAGCCAGCGACATATCCTGGACCAAACGGATTAAATATACAAATGTGTTTTATGGAGGTCAGCGTGCAAGAGCTTACAGTACATCTCAACTTAGACGGCACATCATTTTCCACTCAAGGTCACCCCTCCATCTCTTCTGCTCCAGAGTTACTTAAATCTGAGCCAAGTTTTTTTTTCTTTATTTCTTTCTTTCTTTCTTTTTACAAAATTCACCTATCCACCTCCATAAACCAATATGCTAAAATAAATGATCTCTTTCATAGTGTGTGACAAGCAGAGGAACAGAAAAAAAATATTAAAGCATCTAGCTGCAGTAATAGTGTGTTTAGTAAGTGTCCTTTGTCTGTGTTTGAAGAATTTAGCCTGACACTCTGAGGTTTTCATTAAGCCCCGGTCTGGAGTCGAGGGACTGACATCATTGATTGTGACGAACATGTATTATTCAACCAAGACGTCATTTTCATCTCCTGTTTATCACGTGAATTGACGTTGGACAGGATGCGGGGCCCTCGTCTCTGTCGTTTGCATTTGAAAGAGATGTCGCTTTTTCATTTACGCCTGTTCAAAACAAGTGAACCGTGACCATTATCTCCGCCTTGTCATGACAAGAGTGAGATGGAAGATTTCATTGATGCAGTCAATCTCTGAGAGATATGGGAAACATGTACAGTGGTGTTTTCTGAGCTGATCAGAGAAGAGGTTGTAGCTTCCTTTGAAACTGCAGATTCAAAGAATATGGTTTCAAAGAAATACTCGTCTTTGAATATCTTTTTGATTGTTACTGATATTATCTAGCATATATATGATTTTTTTTAAACCATTTCATTCAATATATATGTCATTAAGAGAATACCATATTTAAATAAATTATGTATATATTATGTGACTGTCACATGTGATACTTGAAGACTAGCTGCTTAAAATTCAGCTTTACCATTACAAGAAAATAAATGAATATATTAAAATAGAAAACAGTTAATATTAATTAATATTAATATTTCACAATATTACAATTTTCACTGCATATCTGATAGATAGATAGATAGATAGATAGATAGATAGATAGATAGATAGATAGATAGATAGATAGATAGATAGATAGATAGATAGATAGATAGATAGATAGATAGATAGATAGATAGATAGGCATGCTTCAAAACATACCTAACCAGCATATGCTGGATTTTTTAACAGGGAATGAACTTCTGATTCATACAAGTCTGATGAAACTTGATTTTAAGGTCTACTGGTTCACCTTTGATGAACAGCAAACATCCACCACGCCTACAGTAACTCCAGCTCCATCAGTGCACCGAAATAACTCTTTAATTTACCAATTAGTAATTAACAGAGGACAGACATTAAAGACCCTAGAAGCTAATAATCGCCTACTTGGCCTCTCCATTTGATGATTGTCTGCCATTATGCTCATGTTGCCCATGGCAACACATTGAGAGGACAGGCTTGTTGTACCAGCATTGACAATAGGATGGCAAAATAAAAGTGGACACACCACCCAATTAGAGCGCACCGATTATCCATTTCTCCATGATGAAGATCCATACTTCCATCTGGGTCTAAAAAAGTTGTGATATGGCACAAGAACAGACATTAAAAAAAAAAAAAAAAAAAAGACGAAACTGATAAAGCTGATAAATTCATACCAATCATGCAAACATGATGCAATCGCACTGAGAAACAGTGTTTGTATACATGAACAGTAAAAATATATTCTAATGCATGCCTATATATGTTTTTTTTCACATGCAATTCCATTTTTTCCTGTCAAATAGGAGTTAATTTACTCTCCAAGTGCCAAGAGTGTGTACCAGAGACTTCCAGTTCCTCCAGCTGTGACCTGTGCTTTACTCTAACCTGACGCGTACAATAAATCTACGGTAATTCTATTCAAAAATAGCTTTCAATCTTCTCAGCAGAGACAACATATTCTGCTCTGGTGGGGAATGTGTTTTTTATGATAGCTTTTCCTCTTATGTGAAGAAAAGAGCCCACTGTGTACCTCTAAGTAGGGTCAAAGAGCTCTGCCATTAAGCCTCAGGGTCATATCAATTTATACATATTATTTGCCCCAAAGGGTATAATATATCAAATATTCTGTCTAGAATTGTTATATATTTTCTCAGAAGTGGATGGCATAACCATTATTATTTTTATTATTTTTATTTTTTTCATTTCATATAAGTTTCTATCAGATTTGGCAGTATATATATATATATATATATATATATATATATATATATATATATATATATATATATATATATATATATATTTACAGTTGTTGCCAGTACATGATTTAATAAAGGCAGGGTCCTCATGATTTCCTTGTCTTATTTTTTTTTCTTTTTTGGTAAATACCCACTCTTGTTGCCCCCTAAAGCTTTATTGATTTGAAGATGATTGACTTGTGGCCATCATTGAGGCCTGATTGCATTAGGAGAAGAAATGACACCTGCATTCACTGCCAAATCTGAAGGCGAGAGTTTTGTTGTTGAAAAAGACGCGGCACAATCCAGCGGTGAAATATGAATAATTTTTGCAGGCCCTGCTATGTGCCCTGGAGGCAGGCTAGCTCACAAATGGCAGAAATCACCACGATCCTCTCTCTGTGTTCCTTTCTCCCTTTCTTCTCTTTCCTTCACTTGCTTGCACTCTCTTTTTTGTCAATCGTGGGTCAATAAAAATTGCGGCCCACTCATTTCCAGCAGCTCCCCGACAGGCGCTGGGCATTAATCTGAATGCAGGTGTGTTATTCAGCCTTGGCTCTTCTTTACCCCCTCTGTCTGGAACAGACTCCTTAGAAGTGAGTCATCCTTAATACTGATCTAGGATCACTCGTTGTCTTCCAAAACATTATCTTCATATTTGTAACATGCTGAAAAACCAATCACAGATCAGTTTGTTCAAGAGACTGTGAGTTTTATCAGCTAGAGACTGAAATCTTGCTGTTTGTGCAACCTGTTAATTTGCAAGAAGTTAATTTGAAAGAAGTCTCTTCTGCTCATCAAGCCTGCATTTATTTGATCAAAAATACAGAAAAAACAGTAATATTGTGAAATATTTTTCTATGAATATACTTAAAAAAATAATTTATTCCTGTGATGCAAAGCTGAATTTTCAGCATCATTACTCCGTCCTTCAGTGTCACATGTAACATCCAGTCTATCACATGATCATTTAGAAATCATTCTAATATTCTGAGTGTTGGAAACAGTTCTGCTGTCTAATATATTTGATGAATAAAAGGTTAAAAAGAACTGCGTTTATTCAGAAAAAAAAAAAAAAATTTCTAATAATATATATTCCAATAATATATTTTCTTGCTGAATAAAAGTATTGGTCCCACCACATACTAGCCCAACAAAATAATATATTTTATTAAAAAAAAGAAAAAAAATTACTGACCCCAAATTACTGACCAGTAGTGTATATTGTTATTACAAAATATTTATATTTTAAAAACATAGCTTCTTTTTATTTTTTTATCTTTTTTTTTTTTTTTTTTTACTTTTTATTCATCAAAGTATCCTAAAAAAGTATCACATGTTCTGAAAAAATATTAAGCAGCAGAACTGTTTCCAACTTTGATAATGAATCATCATATTAGAATGATTTCTAAAGGATCATGTGATAATGATCCTAAAAATTCAGCTTTGCATCACAGAAATAAATGATAATTTTAAGTATAATACATTTAAAAACAATTATTTTAAATTGTAATAATATATCACAATATGACATTTTTTTCTGTATTTTTGATCAAATATATGCAGGCTTGATAAGCAGAAGAAACTTCTTTCAAAAACATTAAAAATAGTAATGTTTCGAAACTTTTGACCTGTACTGTATATATAAAACTGAGTTCGACTAAATCAGTATCGTATCTGGTTGGTATTGAAAAGTCAATTTTTTATTTTACAAAAACTGCGATATCCACTGTGTTATTCTGTACTGTTTTCTTCCTATCTTTCCAAACCGCGACAAATGCGAATCTCCTTTTTCTGCAGAATGCGATACATCCAATCAACCAATCCCAGCGCACCACTCCATGCATTGTAAACAGTAACTGACAAGCTACGCAATATCGCATTCATAATCGCAGATGTATCGCCTTCGATCATATAAGCGATATTGCATAGCTTGTCAGCGATCTACAGCTCTGTGTATTAAATGCCGCTGTATCTGAAAGCACGTGATGGAGATTTACTACTAATCAAAGAACCAGCTTTACTGATGAGATGCGATTTATCGTTCAGCCCTGAAAAAATTAATAATTTTGACAGCATTGATGAACCTTATAGTGTTTCGGAACCAAACTCTTCATATATATGATAGTTCTGTCAAACGATTAATCACTTCCAAAATAAAAGTTTTTGTTTACATAATATACACTCACCGGCCACTTTATTAGGTACACCTATTCAATTCAACTGGTAACACAAATTGCTAATCAGCCAACCACCTGGCAGAAACTCAATGCATTTAGGCACCTAGATGTGGTGAAGACACCTTGCTGAAGTTCAAACCGAGCATCAGAATGGGGAAGAACGGGTATGTGACTTTGAACGTGGAATGGTTGTTGGTGCCAGACGGGCTGGTCTGAGAATTTGAAAAACTGCTGATCTACTGGGATTTTAACACACAACCATCTCTAGGGTTTAAAGAGAATGGTCCGAAAAAGAGAAAATATCAAGTGAGCGGCAGTTGTGTGGACGAAAATGCCTTGTTGATGTCAGAGGTCAGAGGAGAATGGGCAGACTGGTTAGAGATGATCGAAAGGCAACAGTAACTCAAATAACCACTCGTTACAACCAAGGTATGCAGAATACCATCTCTGAACGCACAACACGTCGAACCCTGAAGCAGATGGGCTACAGCAGCAGAAGACCACACCGGGTGCTGCTCCTGTCAGCTAAGAACAGGAAGTGGAGGCTATAATTCACACAGGCTCATCAAAATTGGACAACAGAAGATTGGAAAATTTGCCTGGTCTGATGAGTCTCGATTTCTGCTGCAACATTCAGATGGTAGGGTCAGAATTTGGTGTAAAGAATATGAAAGCATGGATCAATCCTGCCTTGTCTCAATGGTTCAGACTGCTGGTGATGGTGTAATGGTGTTGGGGATATTTTCTTGGCACACTTTGGGCCCCTTAGTACCAGCTGAGCATCTCAGTCTCCTACACACAATAAAACATAAGTTTGAATGTCCACTGAGGAAAGCATTGTCTTTGTCGTATCGTCAATATCCTTTTATCTGTTAAGAGTGATTTCAGATGACAGCGCTGCTCAGTGCATTTGTTAGCTGCGTAGTTGTTGAAAGTAAAAATAACTTCCGTTTACAAAAGCGCATTTTTCAATGTAAAAGTCTTTACTGCAGTACTGACTCATTAAAACAGTCTCTTGTCACCATTTAATGGCGGAACAATGTAACTAAAATCACAATCACAAACACACGCACCATGTCTCGGTAATAAACACTATTATTAAATACTATTATTATTTTACATAAAATATTATTTATTGAATAATCATATTTAATAAACAACAACAGCCATCATAAAAGTTGCTAGGCCATCCAGTCAATCATACTAAGGCAGCACAATATACTGTATACAGTATTTAATTTACATAAACATGATAAAATTTTGCTAAAAAATTTGCTCTGGAACAAACAATGTTGGAGCTCACATCTCCGAAAACGTTGAAGCAAATTTTCAAACAGACGCTATCTTTATTAACAAACTGCATATTTGATGTCCAAGCAAGCACATTCTCATCTAAAACACTCTTAAAACTGCATTTCGTGACACAAAACAGTATTATTTTTAAAACTATTGTGGATTTGGGCATCTGCCATGACACTCGCTGTGAGAAATAGAACAACTTTGGCAAGTGGAGTGACACTGAAGAGGTCGAGGAGCTCTGTTGGACTCTAATATCGCACTCCTATCAGCCAATCAGATTGGAGTACCAGAAAGAACTGTTGTATATTATATATATATATATATATATATATATATATATATATATATAACACACACACACACACACACAAAACATACACACACACACACACACACACAAAACAGTTCTTTCTGGTCCTTAAACATTAACATCTAAAATTACAGTGATATTTACATTTACATTTATATTTACATGTCATTTAGCAGACGCTTTTATCCAAAGCGACTTACAAATGAGGACAATGGAAGCAATCAAAAACAATAAAAGAGCAATGATATATGAGTGCTATAACAAGTCTCAGTTAGCTTAAATGCAGTACAAGTAGCAAGGGCTTTTAAATAATATAATAAATAAAAAGAAAACAGATAGAATAAAAAAAGAATAGAGCAAGCTAGTGTTAAAGGTCTTTTTTATAATTGTATAATAAATGAAAAGAAAATAGATAGAATACAAAAAGATTAGAAAGGTAGTTAGATTTTTTTTTTTTTTAAATAAAATTAGAATAGTGAGTGCAAAAGTTAGAGATATCTAGTGATAACAAAACTCCAGCCATTTCACTGTTTGTATTACTCCATTTGCAATATTTCTTACAGCGAGTATCATGGCAGATACCCAATTTTTTTTTTAGGCAAGAATGTAGTTGTTTAGACTTCAAGTATGCTGTTTGTTAATGAATATAAATAGATAGTCTATTTGAAAATTAGTTTTGACGTTTTCAGAGATGTGAGCTAATAGTAGTGACTTCAGCCATGACTTATTCACAATACAACATGACCACTTGTACCTTATGTTAAAATATAGAATTTAAAGTTACTATTTAAATATTTGTATTTTTTTTTCTTTAAATTATTATATATTTAGTTAACTATAAAAACCCTGCTGTTGACTCAGTACTAAATTAAGTTAAGTTAAAATAAAGTAACCACATTTTTCTTTTAGTATATTGTTTCCCTGAAAAATATATCATATTTCTGAAATACAAAAGGTTGAATTCAGAGTAAACATCTAAAAGCAAATCAATTCACCACTAATACTTTTTCATATTCGGTTTATGTCTTTGATTCTGACCTTTTCTACCCTTTACAAATGCTCCAATTCTGTAGCAGCCAGTTAAGTCAATCAATCTCACCCCTTCTGGGTGATTTCATTGACAAAGTTTGATCAAAGCATAATCAATAAGTGACGTTAGTTTTATGGTTGTCTGACTGGTCACACACACCACGCTCTTAAACACCTTAATCAACATGATCTAAAAGCCCCACAGCGGTCTGATCAGCCCGTATGAGGCTCCTACGCTTTTAATAGATTAGAACCTGTGGGACAGACATGCTCTCTCTCCACACAATGTCTTGAGTGCTTCTGGGAAGTAAATCACAGTTCCGCTTTGTATGGGTGACCGATTAGTCACACTCATATATTTATATGAGCAAGGAGAACATACTGGAGCTCTGAGTTTTGCCTGTAAATTATCCCTGGTTGTGTATTGACAGCCGTGATGGAAGAGATCAGAGGTTATGGTTTGTGCATTGATAGCCTGAATATATTGTGTCTCTGGAAGACATACAGGAGTGAAATTCAATGCTTCTGAAATAATCATCGCTTTTAAGAATATTTTGACTCCTTACCATAGATCACAGAGAATTTTATCAATATGATAATATTCTTTTTAGATAATAAAGCTAAAAGAAACGATGTCTGTGGATAACAATAAAAACTAGATTTTACACTTGTTCTAAAAAAATTGAAATTAAATTCTGGGTGGGTATATATACATAAACTAAATACTTTTAAATATAAATGTAATATAATCTCTGGTATATTGCCAGTGATTTGCTATATAGTTGCTATATAATAATAATAATAATAATAATAATAATAATAATAATAATAATAATAATAATAATAATAATAATGATAATAATCATAATATTAATAGTTATTATTATTATTTAAACTGCATTTATAATAGCACTCACCATAACATATAAAAACACTATAGCGATACAAACTACTGTTCAAAAGTTTTTTTTTTTTTTTAAGAAATTATAAGCAAGAGTGGACAAAACTGATAAGAAAAGTGACAGTGAAGACATTTATAATATTACAAATTAGTTACATTTCAAATATATACTTTTGACCTTTCTGTTAATTGAAAAATCCTAAAAAAAAAAATAGCACCATGGGTTCCATAAAAATATTAAGCAGCAAATTCGAATCAAAAAATGAATCAAAACACCCACCATTAAGTATATTATAGGGAGAAGACAAAGCGCCAATGCTACAAAGTAATTAAACATAAATTGAAGGGGTAAAAAGTCAAAGGGCACAATCTCACAATGCATTACATGTTCCTTCCAAATTCATTTGAAGCTAGAGAATGACACTAAAAACATTTTCCCCTCTCTCTCACTTTCTCTCTGTTCCCAGAATGCACTCTGGCCAGAATGGCATCAGAAGTCCTAGCACGAGTCGAGGGAGCACTTCAGTCAGAGCTGCCGGGGTGCGCAGCATGAATAGATAAGATCCTCAACCTTGAGCAAAGCTCCCTCCTGAGGATCACTGGGGAATGAAAGGTCCTGCCTGGGAAACATTACTAAAAATCTCTAACTCTGTATATCAACAACTCTGCTTCTGTCAACGGCACAAAATCAATGGGTAGACTGACCTTGTTTGCTGCCCATGCAAACGTGTCACAAAAGAGCCCATGTATGCGTGTAATTTTTCCAAGAATTGCCCATTTCATTTGTCACAGTTGGATTCGCGCTTATGAGAAATAGATGGAGTGTCAATTAAAGCCAGTTGCAAATACATCCACATCATCCGAATACAGAACTGTCAAAATCAGCTCACGTCATCATCTGGTAATGCAGCAAAAGACTTTGCGGTGGTTATTTTTTAAATTACTCTGGAGAGAAACAAACCCTGCTCCAAAAGCTATTTTGCGGTGCTGCATTTTAACATCCAAATAAACTGTACACAACAACTGTCCTCCATCAGTTGGCTTAATTAGAGGCAGGATTAGCCTGGCTGAATTGGCCTCTGGGGGAGAACTTGGCTGCCCGGGGAACAGTATGTTGCCCTAGGCTCGCTTTTAAAACTCAGGGAGTATTTTACTGCCACATGCTAATTGCTTTGGTGATTGGCCTATTACTGTAGACTAACAAATCCACAGCCTATGTCCTCGCACAGACCCCAGAGACGGGTTGAAAAGAGAATGGCAAGACGGCTTTGAAAGAAAGCATCCGACAGAGTGGCTTCCTCTACAGGGGACTGTTTTTTATTGCGAGGCATCTTTCCAAAGATGGGATGTGAACCACTTGTGCTCTCTCTCACTTCCAAGTGTTCCTTTTTAGCTTTGTCGCACATTCATACAGAGTCGCGCATGCATACGCAAGTGCTTGAAACAAGCAGGGCACGAACCGACCTCGGTTCTGGCTTGTTATTGCCACTTCCCGCGTTTGCCTTCCAAGTCCTGTGTTTGCAGGAAAAAAAAAAAAAAACATGTTTCTTTGACTGACAATGGGAAACCAATGTTGGGTAGCTTTTAACCAGGCTCTTGAGATACCTGTAAAAAAAAATTCCTACTAAATTATCGAAGTGACAGCTAACCCTGGAACTTGCAAATAGTTTGAAAGTGTTAACAGGTATCTAGTAGTACTCAGGAATGGTACTCAGGAATGCTCTCCAGGGGCCGATTAAGGGTGATGTACACAATGCAAAGCGGAGCCACTCCAGTGCAAGCCAGGGATCCATGTCAACAGTCCTGTCCCGTGGAAAAAGAGAAGAAAACTATCGAACAAGGATCTCCACAAACAGCATAATGATTTTACAGCACATTAGACCAGGTAGCTCTTCTGCGCAGGTAAGTTCTGCTGTCTTAACTGCAGCAATTAGTGTAAGACCATCCACCGTGTCGCTCACTCTAGCAGAACGAAGCACTGGCAGACGGAGTGAACTGTGTGTGTGTAATAGTGACAGGTGTAGGTATTCCCAATGGGAAGGTGGATTTTCTGAGTTCTATTCTTGTGTGTCACTCATATCTTTCAGATCTTTCATTGCTACGCGCACACAATTTATATTTTTTGAAAACCGTCCCAGTCCTCTAGACTGCATCCTGTTCAAAAACGTTGTCATCCAACAGTACTTAGTATGTAGTGTTGGGAAGTCTGTTTTTTTTTTTCTCACTTCAATAAATTGGACCAAAAAATAATTTGACAGTTATTTTAAAGTATGTCATTGAATTCAAATGGCAAAACATTCAACATGCTCTGACTAAGCAAATGCAAGATTGGTCATGTTATAAAAAAAGTTACGTAACATTATTTTATTTCGAACAACTGTTAATACGGAGTAATTTGCACATTAGAAACAACTTTTCACATACTAAATAACTGATTAGTTAATTGAACAATAAAAAGAAAATAACTAATTAATGAATACATAATACATAATACACAATACATACCTGTACATACATACATTATTTTAATTGTTTCATTCTTTATTGAATTAGTGTTTTGTAGATTAAAATGAACAACTAATTTAATTTATTCAGTCATAAGGACACTTGTTTAGCTGCTGAATTAATCAATATTTTTTAGCAAACCAGATTAACGAACTATTCAAATGACTTGTAAGGACAATCACTTATTTTGTTCCTAAATGTGTTTTTTTTTTTTTCTTTTTTTTTTATAAATTAGATGAATGAATGATTCAAATGACTCACTCATAAGGACAGTCACTTGTTTTATTCCTAAATAAATTAATATTTGGAATAAATCAGATGAACCAAAAAATGTAATTACTTATTTTCCTTACTGTACATTACTATAATTTTGATCACTTCATGTAATCATTTTCTCTTAATAATGTTTGCGGTTTCTGTTTGAATAGGTCATTTACTAACATGATTTTAATTATCCTGCAACTGCACATTTCTGCCATATGGACATCACATTGATATGAAAACCATTGATGGATAACTCTTAATTGTAATGTAGAAACATTAATTTTCTGTGAAGCTGCTTTGCAACGATGTGTATTGTGACAAGCGCTATACAAAGAAACATAAGATGAATAAGGACAGTCAACTGTTTCGTTCCCAAAACAGTAAGTGTTTAAATAAAACATATGAACAAATGATTCAATGATTCACAAAAAAACAAAATGATAGTCATTGGTTTCCTTCCCAAATGAATCCATGTTTTGAACAAAACAGTTGAATCAATGATTCAAATGACTCACTCATAAGAACAGTAGCTTTATTCATTCCTAAATTAATAAACAAATTGCCCCTGTATTTTAACAAACCAGCTGAGTGAATGATTCATATAATTTATTCATAAAGACTTGTTACTTGTTGCCACCAACTAACCTGCCGAAAGAGTCATTGAAAATCCCACTTATAGACAGACTGTCTGTCTGGAACAAACACAGACAAGTGTTAAAAGTCCAAGTGTCTTTGGACATAATATATACATGTTAGCTTTAATATTCAACTATATTCTACACACATACTGACAAAGCCATAAAGTGTTGTGTAAATGACATCACGTCCTTTGATCATATTTAAAAGTTATCATATGAACAAAGTGGAGCCTTACCAATGACCTATTCAGATACAGAATATACACAACATTACATCACCTTTATAAATGATTTTAACAGAGCTAGTAAATCTTCACATAAAACCAAGTCCTTCTTCATTCGAGCGCGGCACTCAGAGCAATGACCTTCACAATCTGCTGCTGCTGTCTCTCCTTCCTGTTCCCGCCTCCATTAGTCAGTGTTTTATTCTCTCCCTCGGAGGCCTGGCACCAAAACACACACCACAAACAAGCCCTTGCCTGCCTGTAACAGCACCCATAAATCACACCACGAGACATTCTTTATATAATCCCCACATATCAACCGAAGAATCACACTGTGAGACGGTGTTGGTAATGCTAGCCCACGAGCTAGCATGGCTAATCCCTATGGTTTATGTTGTGCTCTGTTTTTGGCAGGGCAAAAAAAAAAAAAAAAAATACAAGAGGAGAGGTGAAAGTGTACAATATTTTCATACATTTACACTTACAAATATAAAGCCATTAGGATGCACACATTCAGGATGGGTCAGAAAGAGACTGTGTATATGCATTAATGCTACAAAGAATGTGTAGAAGTCATCCTGCTCCTTTCCTTTTTCTCTCTCTCTCTTAATTCTCTTGCATTCTCATCTTTAATTCAGAGTCACACCCACTATGTAGACTTGAAGAATGAGCTGTAGTTTATAAGGTGTGGAAGGTTAGCCAAAGAACCAGAAAGACAAATGGTCAAACAAAATGTTCTTTTCTCTCCCTCTTTTGGTCAATCAAAATCTTTTTCGCCTTTTGTCATGGCAAACATTATGTAGTTAAAACAAACAAACAAAAAAAAAAAAAGATTATGCACACTTGGACACATACAGGTATATGCACATATGTAGCATTTAAAAAAAAAAGTCATACCACTTCTAATACCTTTATAAATTTATGTAACAGTCATTATGTCATTTTTAACAATATTATATATTGAATTTTCATTTATGGGTGAACTGATCTTTTCACCTAATCCTACACTGAACCCTGAACAGAACAATATTTGCATTTGGAGTAAGTTAGTAAGTAACTAAGTAAAAAGTTTGTGTGTGTGTGTGTGTATATTATATATATATATATATATATATATATATATATATATATATAATATATATATATATATATATATATATATATATATATATATATAAAAAAAACACACACACACAAACTTTTTACTTAGTTACTTACTAACTTACTCCAACAGGGTACATTGTAGCATTACATGAAAAAATCAATTAACACATAAAAAAAAAATCAAAACCATAAAATAGTTAAAAATGATCAATATATATATATATATATATATATATATATATATATATATATATATACACGCTGAACCACTGATGTCCCATGGATTATTCAACAATGTCCTGACTGCCTTTCCGAGCCTTGAATGTGTCATTTGCTGTCTATGCAGGGTCAGAAAGCTCTCAGATTTCATCAAAAATATCTTAATTTGTGTTCTGATGATGAACAAGGTTTGGACCGACATGAGGGTAAGTAATTAATGACAAAATTTTAAAGACTATTCATTGCCATGTTAAAAACAACAAAAGACAAACACATGATTAGGGGGAGACTCCTTCTAACTCCTCTTAAATCTACACCTAAGAATACACGGATACACAAACAGGCTCATAAATCTCTCCAGCCACTTGAGACAACACAATCTTTCGCTATCAGGCAGCAGCGCCACTGCCTCTCTCCTCACACACTGCTGTTAGTTATTCAATGTGTTTGGTGCAGAGTGAGTGTCTGTAGCAGTGCTAGGGGCCAGACCTATCGAACTGGGCCATAATGGATGCAATACATCAATGCATTTGAGATCAGCAACTTTAATTAGGCTTTCCTGGTCATTTCATCAATGCAACACCCCACCCACCCCACAACTGTCCTAAGCCCACCCCTCCCTCACCACTGGGATTTGCCTAATACCCAGAGTCCTCCCCTGCATGTGAATTGTGTACCAAGAGCATAACGTTAACTGGCTGACTGGTGCCACTAGTCGACCAAAACAGTAGCAAGGTTAAACAGAGAGAGAAAAAAATGCTTATGAGGGGTTAAATGTTCGATATTAAACACACATAAGCATTGCTTTTAAGACCTCTGAGAACAGACAATTTTAGGTTAAAGAAGGAAGGGAAACAAATATGTGAAGGGAAAGAAAATGTGGATGTACATTTTTGATGTCCTGGGAAAGGATTTTTTACCGCATCGTTAGAATATGAATGCAAGATTCAAGTGTTTATACTCAAGTAAGAAAAAAGGCATTGTCGACATATCATATTCAAGGGAACCACCATGTGGTTTCTTTTAAGCACTAAGAGCAATCTTTCCCTCAGTCAGCGTGGAGTTGAAAGAAAGTTTACTGGGAGGAAAAATATGGTTGTATGCACACAAAATCAATAATCACTTTAATGACAGCAAGGACACACAGAGTCTGTGGCAAGCTATTCAGACCATCACAGACTACAAGCCCCTGCCACAGGCCTGTGATGAAGACACATCCCTCCCAGATGCACTCCATGAGTTTTATGCACGGTTTGAAATGCAGAATGACAAAGCTGCACAAAAACTGACCAGGCACTTTGTCTATCTCCAGTCGATGTAAGGAAGACTCTATCTAGGGTTAACCCACGCAAGGCTGCAGGTCCTGACAACATACCAGGCCAGGTACTAAGAGACTGTGCTAAACAGCTGACATGTCTTAACAGACATCTTTAACATCTCACTAAGTCAAGCATTTGTCCCCACATGTCTCAAGTCCACCACAAACATACCAGTACCAAAGAAGTTACTTGTGTCCTGGCTGGATGACTATCGTCCCATAGCACTTACCCCAATCATGATGAAGTACCTTGAGAGGTTAGTCATACACTATATCAAATGCAATCTACCAAACACACTTGACCTGCTCCAGTTTGCATACTGTCCAAACCGCTCCACGGACGATGTCATTTCCTCCACCCGGCTCTTACCCACTTAGAAAACAAGACTCCTATGTTAGAATGCTGTTCATCGATTTCAGCTCAGCATTCAACACAATAATCCCACAATAGCTCATCAACAAACTAAGCCTGCTGGGCCTAAATACCTCCCTCTGTAATTGGATCCTGGACTTTCTAACTGGAATACCTCAG
This sequence comes from Cyprinus carpio, assembly GCF_018340385.1. NCBI lineage: Eukaryota > Metazoa > Chordata > Actinopteri > Cypriniformes > Cyprinidae > Cyprinus > Cyprinus carpio. The sequence goes on along the minus strand of NC_056607.1, from coordinate 11,522,574 downwards.
TCGGTCCATGACGGCCGCAACACCTCCAGCACTACCACACTGAACACAGGTGCTCCACAAGACTGTGTGCTCAGCCCACTGCTCTTCATGCTGCTGACTGACGACTACACTGCCAAGTTCAGCTCCAACCATATCCTCAAGTTTGCTGATGACACAACTGTAGTAGGTCTCATCAGCAACTATGATGAAACACCCTACAGAAAGGAAGTGGCACTGATTGAATGGTGTCATGCAAACAACCTGTCCATCAATGTGTGTAAGACAAAAGAGGTTGTGATGGACTTCAGGAGAAACTCTGTTGACCCCCCCCCCCCCCACTGACCATCGACAGCTCAACTGTGGAGTCAGCAGCACTAAATTCCTGGGGGTGCACATACTGTAACAGAAGACCACACCTGGACCACCAACACTACATCACTCTCCAAGAAGTTGCAAAAGTGCCTCCACTTCCTGCGCTGACTTAAATGAGCAAGTCTTTCTCCACCCATCCTCACCACATTCTATAAGTGAACCATTGAGAGCATACTGAGCAGCTGCATCACTATCTGGTATGGGAACTGTAGTGCTGCTGACCACAAGACCCTACAGCGGACAGTGAACACAGCTGCAAAGATCATCGGTGCCCCTCTCCCCTCCATTCTGGACATTTTCCTTGCACGATGCTCCAGTAAAGCTACCACGAAAGACCCCACCCATCCTTCCAACAGTCTCTTCCAGCTCTTGCCATCAGGAAGATGGTACCAGAACATCAGGTTTTTCCTCCAGGCTGTGAGAGCCGTCAATTCCAATCATCTCACCCCCCACTGAAACCTCATCCACAACCCTAGCTCCTGAAACCAGGACCCTTTCTCCCCCCATCCCACCCCACCACACCACATGAAAACCTCAAGAACATTGTGCAATTCTGAGTGTGCTACACACAGGTGAGTGGGCTGGACAAACCACCTGTAGAAAAATACAGTATGTATTTCAGGAACATAAAGCAAAAATGTGTTATTGTTAGTCAGATAAAATAAAATAAAATAAAATAAAATAAAATAAAATAAAATAAAATAAAATAAAATAAAACAGTAATGCAAATTTCTGGGGAAAAACTTGATATATTGTTATGGAAAAAAAAAAGTTTTAAAGTAGGCTTAATTTTTGGTTACTTTTCATTTTAAATTTTAAGTAAACATGACCAGGACAGGTGAAGAGTGACCCTTAACTAGCTGGTAAGCTGATTACCAGTTCTTGAAAGGTTGGTTAGATTCACACAATTAGCCTTGTGTTCAAAATTCAAACATGTCTTTTCTATCCATATCCATTTGTTATTGTCCTCAAGCTATTGGTAGGCTACCAACTATAGTATTTTGTATTATTCTATATTTTTCTTTCAGCTGGAAGAATTGCTTGATGTGTTTAGTAGCCATCTGACTTTTATAACATTTATGTAATGTTACAATCCCTGGTTTACCTGGCTGCTGTGCAGAGTTTGTGCTGTAATCAAATCTGATTATACCTTCAATTTTTCCATGTTTTTTTATCTTTTATTTATTTTTTAATTTTTTTCCTTGGATTGAACAAGTGCAAACTTGATGGATAAAATTGCATTTGCCAATTCTACCACAAGGCAGCATCTTAGATATGACTTTAGATGTGACACTTACACTCCAGTACATAAAATTATTTACATACATGCACTCACACTCATTACAAATTCAATAGCCAGTGACATACCAGCATAAAGCTTTACGTGACTTTTCCCCAGTGATGGACTGCTCCCAGTTCACTAAATGTGCAGCCACTAATCCATTGAGTCTTTAGCTAATATATCCATTACATGAGTTGGGCTGCAGATGGCTAGCTGCGCTCAGTAAATAATTCTTGTTAATTAAACAGAGAGCATCAATCTTGGCCGAGGCTTTGTGAGCTGCAAGAAAGACATATTCCATTAGCGGAACTGGATATAACCAGAGCAAAGCTTATTCTCGATCTTGTTCATCAGTCTGTACATTTCCTACCAGACTGACAGAAGAATGTAAATCATACAGTGGGGGAAATAGCATTGTTCTAAATTCATTTCAGTTTTGAGTTGATTTTCCAATATCACAGTAAGATGATGTAAATGACTATAAGTTTAAAGTTTACAATTATAATAGCACAGGGCTGTTTATACTTTAGATAATTTGTGCCACCACATTTTAAATGAAGAGTAACAATGCTGAAAATTACATGCCAAAGCAGTTTTTGAAGTAGGGTGAGACAGTCTGAATGCAGTGAGGGGTTTAGTCTTCTCGGGACCAGTTAGAGGACGTTTTCAGATGAAGAGTGACCTATAACAAGGCGGTGAGCTGATTTACAGTGGAATTATGGGTGGCCAATGACGTCATTATGTCCATTATGGCATAAAATGTTTGCAGGAGCATGAGCTAAAAACGGTATAAAAAAAACAAAACAAACAAACAAAAAAAAAAAAAAAAAAAAAAACCGTAAAGTTTAAGAAGACTGTGTAATAAAACAAAAAAAAAATACAATAAAATAAAAATACAATAAAATGTCTTCACATTTGATAATATTATGAGAGAAAACCGCAAGTTATCACATCCAACTGATCCAAAACCATAAAATTAGTCCATATGGATTTCATTTTTGGGTAAACTATCCCTTCAAGAATCATATAAACCTTATAATGATTTATTTTTATTTATTTATTATTTTTATTTTTTTATTCAATGAACTGCAAGCTCAAAACTCAGGCTTTTCATCCCCTGGTTTGTTCCTCCAAAACACTAGCTTAACTGACTATGTCAGAGGACATTTGTAAGTCTGTTTAGGCAGTAAATGGGGTAAATAAATATTGCAAAATACTATTTTGTAAATATTTCAGTAAGTTTAGTCTCCAGCATGCTTCCAATCTCTTATGCCAAAAATAGTGTGCACAATAGTTTTTTTGATGCACTGCAATTGAAAGCCACTGCAGAGATGGAGGGGGAATGCTTTTACAGGTTACGAGTGCTAATTAATGGCTCCATAGTTATAAAATTACCAGAATGCACTGCCTTGAAAATGCACTAGTGTGCTTTGGCCTTTAGGCTCTAAATTAAAACAAAAACTCTTAAATATAACAGAAATTTAGCTGTAGATGTAAATGTGCCTTGAGAATTAATAGTTACATAGTTATAAAATTACCAGAGTGCACTGCCTTGAAAATGTACCAGTGTGCTTTGGTCTTTAGACTCTTAATTGTATAAAAAAAAATATATAATAATATTTTAAATATAAAATAAATTTAGCTGTAAATGTGCCTTGAGAAGAGTTCTCTTTTCCACGGCTTTCCGGAAGTCTCCAGTCAGACAGTAAGACGTTTTTACTAGGGCTGGGATGATAAATCGATGCATCGCGATTCGTGGATCGATTCTGAGATTTTCGGAATGCATCGTGATTCTCTTTCAAATCAGTTCTGAGATTAGTTTTTAACAGCAGATCATGCTCTAGGCTAGTTTTTACCCGCACACTCAAATGCTAACTAAGAAGAGTGGTTGTGCCTTTGGCTGAGTAATGTAAGTGTTTAAATGTACTTGCACATCGGTTTTTATACTTTTATGATGCAAGATTAATGTAAACACAGCCCACTGTGAACATCCTTGTAATTCGCTTCAACCTTTTCGAACTTGAATGATTATTTTAAGTTCAAGTGGTGCTTGTGTAATGAACTAAAAGCAAACACATTACAGCTATTTCTAAAGCACACAGTGCCATCTGCTGTTAAAAACTATGCTCAGAATCGATTCAAGAGAGAATCGTGATGCCTTCGGAAAATATCAGAATCAATGCAGAATCATTTCTTGATTTGCGATGCATCGATTTATTGTCCCAGCCCAAGTTTTTACCATCCGTAAATTAGAGGCATAGTCGCTGTGAGATAAAGTCTAGAAACTGGAGTCTCTCTTTGATATGAAACAATGAGGTCAGGTTAGACGCGTCAGCATGTGTCTAAAAACAAAGTATGGCACATCTGAAACAGATGTCGTAAATCTTAAAGAAACACATGAGCACATTTAGGAGAAAATTGCATTTCTTTTATTCAAGTGGATTTCTACCTCACTACGTTGCTCTCATTTGTTGCCTACTGTTGTCACTCTATTGGGGGTTTCCGCATCGTCTGCCAGTAAATATCCTTTCCATTGTGATTCCATTGTGTTATTCAGAACAATTCAATAGTAATTCATTCAGACTGATTCACAAGTCTGGCTCAACTCGCAGCTGATTTTGATACAAGCACAATTTCAGTATATAATTTATACACTATTGTTCAAAGTTTGGAGTTGGTAAGATTTTAACAATTACTGTAAAAATAGCAATTTTGTTAAATTTGTCTTAATAACTTACTTCTATTTAAATATATTTCAAAGTGTAATGTATTCCTGTGATGGCAAATCTTCAGCAGTCTTCAGTATCACATGATCCTTCAGAAATCTTCTAACATGCTGATTTGCTTGTCAAGAAACATTTTATATTATGTTCAAAGCTGCTGCTTAATATTTCTTTTTTTAATTTTTTCTTTCTTTTTTTAAATTATGAAGTATTTGTGAATCAGTCAATCAATCAATCAGTCATACTGGCACCAAACTGTATATTTTAATTGATATGTTTCAGAATTTAATGAATAAGTATACTCTTAATCCACATTTCTTCATCAGCCATCTTGCATTTTCTTTTTATAATCACAATGCATTCCATGGAGGATTCATGCGATGCTGGTTTTGAATTTCGTCAGTATAAGTATATAAGGAGACAGTAAAATTAGATGCCTAGCTGTAGAAAGAGACTTTACAGCACACTCCTATGAAGCATTAAAATGTTGCCTCTGTAGGTATATCTCAGTAGGTTTTGAAACAAAGCATATGTGTGTTCATTTGTGATTCTTCAGTAGTTTCAGTCATTGACCTTGCTGATGTATCTTTACTGCAAGACACTCTAAGAAGACATGAGTGCAGCGGAGATAAATCAGAGAAGAACCCTTACTCTTGAACTGCATACTGAATAATGCAATCTAAAGAATCACCTTACTATACATACATTTACAAAGCCTACACAGTGCATCAAGGATGAATGGGATTAAATGACAGGAGGTTAAATATATCACTCTCATTGTCTTTTACATGTCAGTGAACAATAAACCTTTGTTAAACAAACAGCAAATCTGAAGTCTGATTTTGCATCTATTTTTTTTTCTTTGCTCTTGGATTTATTCCAAAAGTAGAGTTTGATAGTTGTAATGTTGGTGCTTAAGATACACAACATCTCAAAGAGGGTTTTAGCACACTAAAGCACACTGATTAGCACACTAAGGCATGCTAAAATCCTCAAAAAGAAGATGCATCTCTTAATTCATCCACTTTGAAGTGGATAAATTAGTACCGCTGAAGATAAAATTCTAGACAAACTAGTCAACTTCAAAAACAGCACCAAACTCTGAGCTGAAAAGTGTAGGGGCATCCAAAATATCGTTGATTAAAACTATATTATCCACTTCAGACCTGTTAGAGAAACACTTGAACTATCTCCTTCAGCAAGCTTTTGACATAACTTCATAGCAAGCGCATGATAATGCTATGGGCCTCTAGTTTTTAACCTCCTTTAGATGGGCTTTCTTTAGACGGCCCTTCTGCAGCTCACCTCTGGCCAAACTATCATTCAGAACTGCCAGAAAGCTCTCCCCCAGACTCTCCCGAAAGACCTCATAGAAATCAATGGAAAGCCCATCAATTCCTGGTGCCCTGCCATTTCTCTAGCTTTGTTGTATTGCGAGTGGCTCTTTTGAAGACAAAGAGCTTCAACAGGCTCTTCAAGCACCTGGGTTAGCCCATTATAAACTTGTTGTGTCAATAATGAGACCTCAATATACTCACAAGCATATAGTTCCTCACTGAAACTAACAATTCATACAAGAGAACCTGAACCAGACCTCAATCTCCTGTAGTTTCCACTCAAAACCTGAATTGCTGCAATATTAGTCTCTAAACCTCTGACAAGTTTCGGTGACAAAGAAAAAACATGTATTATAAAACTGTTGCTATTGCAGTTTATCTAAACCCCACTGCTGCTGCGCCAAATATATTCTTTTGAAACAACTTGGGCATGTCTGGATAACTCTAGAGTCTCATTCCTCAAGCATTTAGAAAGTTTTTATTGACTACTAAAACAAACTACTGTTTAACAATGTTCTTTTCTGTACACTTACTCAACGTTATCTCTGATCCAGAACTTATAAATTATTATGCTAAATCTTATGAATACTCTTGACACTTTGATACCTCATTTCTCTAAACCATCCTTGACAACTAGTTTAAAACTGGCTTACATCAAAAATCTCTCTCCTAACATTTACTATAGCATTTTGTGACTATTACATACATGACACAGGAAATATGACAAGCCACTATACGATACGAAAAACAACAGCTTAGCATTTACTTGGTGACATTCGCATACGCACGCAAAAAAGAGACGGTGTTTAATAAGCATTTTGAAAACGAGACTGAATAAGCTGTTATTTGTTTATATATTTATTCAAATTTTTTACAAATTCTTTTTAGGATGTTTTCTGTCTCTACAGGGGTGAGAAAACAGGTGTTGTCTACTTGTTACTGTTTAATATCACCTGGGGAGGAGAGAGGAGATGTCTCATCTCCCACAAGAACACACTTGCATGTGTATGAACGCGTGTGCGGGCATCAATCTAATAGCCTGCTGAGACAAATACACTTTTCTAAATATAAAGCCATGCTATCATAGCAACATTAGTGACAGAGAGGGGGAACCTGCTGTGTGCTTCATTTAATGGCTCAGAGAACCAGCTCTTAATTAGCTTTGTGCAACTGATAGAAATAGACCGGTCAGAGCGGGAAAGCGTTATACTTGATGATAGTAATACTTGTCTGAATACCAAAATAACTCGAGCTTAGGTTTTGATGGCATGTGATGAAACGTCTTGTCTTGCTTCTTCAAATCCACGGCTGAACAAAAGCCTTTACGAGGAATAAAGTTCTGAGACATATTTGCAACATTCCTTTCTTGAAAAATTGAACAAGACATCTGTGAGTGTTCTATTAATATTCTGGCCAATTGTACCTGCCAACTAAAGCATATCGAATAATCAAACAGAAATGGGCCCTTATCGCACCTGTGGCATTGTGGGTAATGAAACAGTGCAAGCCAACTGTGCATGCATGTTTATGAGCATGCATGTCTCACCAGATGTTGTCTCAATTATCGCATCCATATAGAGAACTAAGCTAATTGAGCAAAGAAGAAATGAAAAACAGACAAAGATACAAAGTGTAAGAGTCTTATGACTAATTGCTTCTGACGAGAAGATAGTTTAATATCACCAAAAAGTAATAACTTGCTTAATTTGCATCTAAATTAGGGGGTAATTGTTGGCGAGATTCCATTTTCAAACACACGTACATGAACGGTGTCATCCTCCACACACACGCATTGATAAAGCACATACTCACACGAGGTTAGGCTGTACATCTACAATGTAACAGGAAAGTGTACTGAATAATGTGAAACGGGAATTATTTTATTTTCACCCCACGTGCTTTCATGTAATTACCTTAAAGAGATTAATTAATACCATCCAAGTCACTCACACATGTAATCTTGATCAAAACACAATCATTGTAATCTACTACAACCATCAAGGGACTATCCAAACAAATTGCCAGAGGAAGCATGTTTGAGAGAATATATCTGATGGATATAATTCGATTCAAATAATTACACTGCGCACTAACTAGATTTGCATTGCGAATCAAATACAAATGAAAAAAATTTTAATGTACTGGTCTTATTTTATCATCAACACTTTATTTTACGGACCAATTCTCACTATTAACTAGTTGCTTTTTAGCATGCATGTTACGAGCATATTGGCTGTTTATTAGTAGTTATAATCCACATATTAATGTCTTACTGTGCATGGCCATATTTTAGATCCCTAAATCCTACCCCATACCTAAACTGAACAACTACCTTACTAACTATTAATAAGCAGCAAATTAGAAGTTTATTGAGGGAAAACTCTTAGTTAATAGTGAATGTGTGTTTCCTATTCTAAAGTGTTACCATTTAATATTGTGACTATTTATACTAGTACATTCTTCATTAAAGGTGAAGTGTGTCATTTCTGTACTATCAAATGAAACTGCAATCTGTTTGTCTGTGCAACCTGACTAGCCAATTATTCATCAAGTTTGGTGTGTAACTGTCTGTTTGACCAACCATTGGATGGGAGGAACATCTGAAACTTGTATTCATACAATTGTATTTTTTATTTAGCTAGGATGCATTAAATTGATCAAGATACAGTAAATACATGTATAATATATATATATATATATATATATATATATATATATATATATATATATATATATATATATATATATATATATATATATATATTTAAATTAATGCCATAACACTCCATTGATAAAAAAAAAAATAAAAAAAAATAAGGGTAAATAAGGAATGGAATAATTTACAAATCTCATAAACTTATATTTTGTTCACAATAGAATATAGATAACATATCAAATGTTGAAAGTGAGACATTTTGAAATGTCATGCCAAATATTGGCTAATTTTGGATTTCATGAGAGCTACACATTCCAAAAAAGTTGAGACAGGTAGCAATAAGAGGCCGGAAAAGTTACCCAAAGATTCAGAGAATCTGGAACAATCTCTGTGCGAAAGGGTCAAGGCCGGAAAACCATACTGGACGCCCGTGATCTTCGGGCCCTTAAACAGCACTGCATCACATACAGGAATGCTACTGTAATGGAAATCACAACATGGGCTCAGGAATACTTCCAGAAAACATTGTCGGTGAACACAATACACCATACCGTTCGCCGTTGCCAGCTAAAACTCTATAGGTCAAAAAAGAAGCCATATCTAAATATGATCCAGAAGCACAGGTGTTTTCTCTGGGCCAAGGCTCAATTAAAAATGGACTGTGGCAAAGTGGAAAACTGTTCTGTGGTCGGACGAATAAAAATTTGAAGTTCCTTTTGGAAAACTGGGACGCCATGTCATCCGGACTAAAGAGGACGAGGACAACCCAAGTTGTTATCAGCGCTCAGTTCAGAAGCCTGCATCTCTGATGGTAAGGGTTGCATGAGTGCGTGTGGCATGGGCAGCTTACACATCCTGGAAAGGCACCATCAATACTGAAAGGTATATCCAAGTTCTAGAACAACATATGCTCCCATCCAGACGTCGTCTCTTTCAGGGAAGACCTTGCATTTTCCAAAATGACAATGCCAGACCACATACTGCATCAATTTCAACATCATGACTGCATAGAAGAAAGATCCGGGTACTGAAATGGCCAGCCTGCAGTCCAGATCTTTCACCCATAGAAAACATTTGGCGCATCATAAAGAGGAAGATACGACAAAGAAGACCTAAGACAGTTGAGCAACTAGAAGCCTGTATTAGACAAAAGTGGGACAACATTCCTATTCCTAAACTTGAGCAACTTTTCTCCTCAGTCCCCAGACGTTTGCAGACTGTTATAAAAAGAAGAGGGGATGCCACACAGTGGTAAACATGGCCTTGTCCCAACTTTTTTGAGATGTGTTGATGCCATGAAATTTACAATCAACTTATTTTTCCCTTAAAATGATACATTTTCTCAGTTTAAACATTTGATATGTCATCTATGTTGTATTCTGAATAAAATATTGAAATCTGAAACTTTCACATCATTGCATTCTATTTTTATTCAGAATTTGTACAGTGTCAAAATTTTTTTGGAATCGGGTTTGTATTAAGCAGAACAACCATTTTCAGTGTTGATAATAAGAAAAGCTTCTTGAGCAGCAAATCTGAAGGATTTCTGAAGGATCATGTGACACCGAAGACTAAAAATTTATCTTTGCATCACATGAATGTATTACATTTTAAAATATATTCAAATAGAAGACACTTATTTTAAATTATAATGATATTGCATAATATTGCTGTTTTTACTATATTTGTAATCAAACAGTTGCAGGATTGGTGAGGATAGAAGACGTCTGTCAAAATATATTTTAAACAGTCTTACCAACACCACACTTTCATCTTTCATCTTATTCTTTTTGAAGAAAAAAAATATATATGGAGTTAAAAAAAGTAATGTAAAACAATTCCTTAATTGATGGTAATATTAATAAAGAAAAGCAATACATATCTAACTGTGGTGTATTGTTGTACAGAAGCAGCAGGGCTTTGGTCCAGGTGAGTCCATTAGGAAGTCAACAAGCTTGTTACTGCCACCTGACTGCCAACAGCAACATTAGCCTACATATGGTCCCGTCAGTAGCTCCACACTATCACCTCTTACAAAAACAACACCATCACAACTAAAAAATAAAAAATAAAATCACAATAAATGCAAAAATGATATCCTCTGACGAGCAGCACGACGGGGCTCATGGGTTTGTTTAAGGGGGACAAGAACAGAGGATGCTGTGTCAGTTCCCCAGTGGAACGAGAGATCAGCGACAGCAGCAGATGGTGTGATTGTATGGGAGGTGGAGGATATTTTCCACTTGTCTTCTTTTCCGAAGAAGCAGTCTGGGATGTGAGCCAAGTTTAGGCAAAATGCGCCCTGCCGCCAAGGTTAGGGGTGTCAGTGTACGTTTGACGTGTTACACATCCAGCGCTAGTTAACAAAGTTTTAAATCAATGAACTGACAGATGTCAGTCACAAATATTTTAAAGCCACAGTGTTTTCTGGCCAGAAATGACCCTTGTCCTCAAAATGTAGAAAATCCAAAAGAAAAGTTAGCTAACCTTTCAATTATCATCTCACAAAAATGATCTGTCCATAGTCTAGGTGTTTTGCTGTTTTTTTTTTTTTTTTTTTTAAGAAATTATTACTTCTATTCAGCAAGAATGCTGATTTATGTTACAAAAGATTTTATTTTTATATTTAAAAAAATGTTTCATATGACTGAATATATACATATATTAGGGCTGTCAATAGATTAAAATATTTAGTTGTGATTAACTCGTGATTAATCGCAATTTAATCGAACATTTTTATCTGTTCTAAATGTACCTTTAATACTTTAATAAGTTTTTAATACTCTAATCAACATGGGCATGGACAAAAATGGATGCTTTATGCAAATGCATGTTTATTATTAGTGAAACCATACTCAACATAGAGCATGAAGACTAGACATGTTTCAAAAGTCATTGATGCTTTTCAAAGAACTTGTTCATGTCTATTAGACAAATTAAAAAAAAAGAACAATACTGTAGAAATACCAGGTTCCCATTATTTCTCTTTATTTGCACTGCAATTTACTTACACAAGCCTGTCTACATTATTTGCAGGACAGGGCAGCTCAGTTCTTCTGAACTTGCAAAATGTACATTTATTATTTATTACAACATTTGTTTGCCACTCTGTGCCCACATACTGTTGCGGTAGTCACATTTTGATGCAGCTTAATTCTCAATAAAACTGTCATTGATATATTTTACTGTTTCTGTTGTCAGACAACAGAATGAATAAGAAATAGTGACTGAAACATGACCCATTAAGACTTCATAAGCAGCTTTGCCTTCCAATAAATTAATCTGCATAAAAATCCTGATAATCGAGCCGTCGTCTGATGAAATCATATACACATAAGATAAAGACAATAGCTGTGCTGTGATTTCGGCTATACTTACATGTAAAATTAGAGAAGCAACATATCTGTTTTAACAGAAAGCGCGCTACTTCTCTCAGCTGCTCGTTTAACAATACAGACACACACAGAGAGAAAGAGGTGTGTGCGCACGCTGGGAAAGCAAGACTTTGCGCTCGGGGGCAGTACCAAGTCTCTGAAACTAAATAGGCCTAAGGTATGGGCAAACCCTAAAAATGTTAAACAATGCTAGGCGCGTTTTTTTTTTTTTTTTTTTTTTTTTGAAGAAGAAGAAAAAAATAAAAAATCGCTAAAGTTGGCAACACTGTGCATCTCAATTTCTCCAACTACGGGCTAGGCCACGGGTCAAACAGAAAATGAGTGCAGTGCTGCATTAATTGCGCGTTAATATAATTAGTGCTGTTAAAATGAACTTCTGTTAATTTTGACAGCCCTTTTATATATGTATATATATATATATATATATATATATATATATATATATATATATATATATATATATATATATATATATATATATATATATATATATATATATATATATATAGGAGGGTATTCGCATAGTCCTCTTCCCAGAATCCCTCAGGGCTTGCCAGGTTCCTGACTCAGCCAATGTCAGCGGCAAGCCTGCAACAAAACAGTCCCAACTTGCCAGTAGCAGCTGGACTGGGTTCGCATATAGCAACATCGTGACAACATTTTAGCCTATCCTGACAATGTTACCCCACCACAGCAAGGCTGGTTGTCATTGCAGTCGTCTACTGTCTCCTGGCAGCTGGATCCTGCTGGTCTAAAAATGTGAAATGTGATAGACAGCTGCTGTGTATGATTTCACTCTGCTAAACCTGCTTCAACAGATCGTCAAATCATATTTACTCCGTTTTCGAGACAACAAGTCAGCAGTGCAGCAGTCGCTATTGATTCTTTATACAATGGGTTATCGAAAGCTGATGAAAAAACCGGAAAAAAACACAGCAATATTAGAGATGCACCCATCGACCAGGACTGGAATCAGACGTTTTTTCACATGATCGGCCCGGACCAGTGACCAGCTGGCAGTGCTGCCAGATTGGATTGAAGATCTCCAGCACAACTACAGCGTAAAACCCACCGATTAAAAAAAAAAAAAACAGCCCAAAATGTGGAGTAATATATGTATACTGATATATATATATATATATATCTAAATATATATATATATATATATATGTGCATCTCAATAAATTAGAATGTTGTGGAAAAGCCTTCAAAATGGTCTCTCAGTTTGGTCAACTAGGCTACACAATCATGGGGATTACTGCTGACCTGACAGCTGTCCAGAAGACAATCATTGACACCCTTCACAAGGAGGGTAAGCCACAAACATTCATTGCCAAAGAAGCTGGCTGTTCACAGAGTGCTGTATCCAAGCATGTTAACAGAAAGTTGAGTGGGAGGATTGTCAAGCAAAATTGATTCAATAATTTGAGTTGAACTTCACAAGGAATGGACTGAGGCTGGGGTCAAGGCATCAAGAGCCACCACACACAGACGTGTCAAGGAATTTGGCTACAGTTGTCGTATTCCTCTTGTTAAGCCACTCCTAAACCACAGACAACGTCAGATGCGTCTTACCTGGGCTAAGGAGAAGAAGAACTGGACTGTTGCCCAATGGTCCAAAGACCTCTTTTCAGATGAGAGCAAGTTTTGTGTTTCATTTGGAAACCAAAGTCCAAGAGTCTGGAGGAAGGGTGGAGAAAGCTCATAGCCCAAGTTGCTTGTAGTCCAGTGTTGATGATTTGGGGTGCAATGTCATCTGCTGGTGTCGGTCCATTGTGTTTTTTGAAAACCAAAGTCATTGCACACGTTTACCAAGAAATGTTGGCACACTTCATGATTCCTTCTGCTGACCAGCTTTTTGAAGATGCTGATTTCATTTTCCAGCAGGATTTGGCACCTGCCCACACTGCCAAAAGCACCAAAAGTTGGTTAAATGACCATGGTATGCTTGGTATGCTTGACTGGCCAGCAAACTCACCACACCTGAACCAAATAGAGAATCTATGTCTATCTAATTGTCAAGAGGAAAATGAGAAACAAGAGACCAAAAAAAAAATGCAGATGAGCTGAAGGCCACTGTCAAAGAAACCTGGGCTTCCATACAACCTCAGCAGTGCCACAAACTGATCACCTCCATGCCATTCCGAATTGAGGCAGTAATTAAAGCAAAAGGAGCCCCTACCAAGTATTGAGTACATGTACAGTAAATGAACATACTTTCCAGAAGGCCAACAAATCACTTAAAATGTTTTTTTTTTTTTTTTTTTTTTTTTTTTTTATGGGGGGGGGGGTCTTATGAAGTATTCTAATTTGTTGAGATTTGGTGTTTTTTTGTTAAATGTGAGCCAGAATCATCACAATTAAAAGAACCAAAGACTTAAACTGCTTCAGTCTGTGTGCATTGCATTTATTTAATACACAAGTTTCACAATTTGAGTTGAATTACTGAAATTAACTTTTCCATCACATTGTAATTTATTGAGATGGACCTATATATATATATATATAGGGCCTTATTTTTATTTTTATTTTATTATTTTTTTTGGGGGGGGGGTCCCCCTTTAGATGGCTGTTATGGGGGGAGTTAGGGTATTTTTTTAGACATATTTTTTAACTATTATCATCCAACCTAAATGTTTAGTCACCCAGTGTACTTGTATTTTTCAATTTATAATGTTGTTGATTCATATTTATATTGTGAGGAACATACTTAAAAAGAACTTTGATTTCAAACTCTGAATTGAATTAATTTTAACTAAAAAAGACAAGTAAACAGTCATTAATAAAATAATAAAAAATTTACAACAAGCAGCAAAAAAAAACAAAATAAAAAGAAACAAACAACTAAAATGAACTGTTCTTTAAGTTTTTCAGGTAGGTATAACAGTAATATTCAGGTACAGAAATACCACAGAAACTCAATAATCTATTAAATTTCAAAATGACACTGGTTAGTCTTAAATGTATAAATAAACATTAGTGACAGACAGCAGCAGGTTTATTTATGTTCCTGTCTCTTTAAGACCTAATGCACAGATCTAACTGTTACACATAAGTTTTGTTTCTCAACTGTTTACATTCACTTAATAGCCTATAACCGACAATGTTTAGTACGTATGTTTACTTAAATACATAATTTAGTATGTATTTGGCCATTTACGCGCAATAAGGCGCAACACAACTTAATTATTTAGTCACGCACTCAAAGATGCGGCACTTTGGGTGTGAGTTCTCAGAAAGCAGCCTCACAGTTTAAAATTATAAGACTCAAAAGCATGTGCAAATGATACATTTCTTCATCTGTCCCGAGCAATTTCCAATATCCCGTGCTACAAGTGTGCTGAAAAAACCGCCAGTTGTATTAAAAAGCAGCCCAAATTTTATCAACCCACCCAATGCGTTTTTTCCGGTCTGATTTTACCAAAAGAAACCCAATTGGGTGGGAATCTGCCCAATCTGGCAACACTGCCAGCCAGTCAGTCTGCCGAATACAAGCCAGTCTGTTTTGACATCACACTTATGGTGACTGATATTGTATTTAAAAAAAAAATATCAGTAAAAAAAAAAAATAATAAAAAAACGAATAAATTACAAAATATTATAATATATTATTTAGGTACGCAACATTGCATGACCAAAATGTTTCAACATTATACAACAGTAGTTCAATAGACGAGAAGTTAAAATTAATTGATGTAGCCTACATTTTAGACGCAATATTGACTGTTTTTGCTCAATTTTGCTATTAAAAAAAATTCCAATCAAATCCACAGGAACTGTTTTGTGTCTCCGAGCAACACAGCAGTTTCATTACTGAATGAATCTACGTTTTTGAACAAATTAAGAGTCAATGATTCAGTAAACCATTCATAAAAACAGTAGTCTGAAATAGAAATCTCTGTTTTTAGAAAATATAAATTTTGCAGTGTAAATGCATTCATGGCACCTCAGCTTCATCAAATAGTCTGTGTAAATACATCTAATTCCTCTTCAGATGCAGCTTCTGTGTTTCCTGCAGTGAAAAGATGGAGTTTGTTTTTACTGATTTCATTTGAATGGTAACAGCTCTACAGTTTCTTATTATTCTAATTATTAGAATTAATTGAAACAATGTACGAATTTGATGTGAAAGATGACACATTTAATAAGGTTAGTGAAAAAATTTAAATTTAAGAAACAGTGGGAAATGACATCTGTTTTGTTAAATAGTACAGTAACTCCTTTTCAGTTCATTATTTCTACCTCTTTTCTAGTCACAAAGCACTTTATTTCGAGAGTTGTTTAAATGAGAGAACATCTGTAACTTTGTCCAGATTGGGGGAATTGTAATGTTTAATAATTCATTTATTTATTTATTTTTATTTTTATTCTTAAAAAATATAGATTTTTTGTTTGTATATGCTGTCAATTAGAGTTTTTAGAAAGCAAATCGGAATCTGCAAAATTTGGCATCGGCAGGTCACAAAAAAAAAAAAAATCTGAAATCTGAATCGGCCAAGAAAATTGCAATCGGTGCATCTTTAAGAAGTATTATATTATGTCAATGTCAGTGGGTATGGGTGAAAATATTCAGATGTAACCCCTTTGTAATCGTTAACAATTTCATAAGTAACTGTAATTTAATTACACATTTTTCTCAGTAACTGTAACTGATAACAGTTACATTTATTTTGTAATTAAATTACGTAATTCCGTTACATGAAACTAGTTATTCCCCAACACTGCATCTACAACATATATGCTAACTGTTGAAGTTAACTAGGCAGACTATGACTCCTTGTTACTCTACGCTAAAATTAAACATTATTTATTACGAGTTGTTTTGGATGCATACTGACACCCAGCATTGTAAATGCAGCTTAATGCAAAAGCAACAGTGTTTAGTTACTAATATCACTCAAAAAATGTGCTGCTCATACTATTCATGTTGATGGAAGTATCCATAATAGGTCTGTTATGAAGAAAGTGAGTCATGTGATCTCAACATGTCAGCCACCACGTGAAGACCAGCTCTGTGTAAAATTAAAAATCTCATGAAAGTATACCTAACTTCAAACATAATTCTCAAAAGTGTTATTCATTTATTAAGGGATAAAGCTTTTTTAATAAGGGAAAAATTACCGAGTGCACCTCGTAGACCTGAAACATGACATTACAATCTAGACAGATGTAAAGTACCCAGAATGCTTGAAATTCTCCACTAGTCTGGTCGTCGAAGCAGTTAAGCTTCGCTTCTTGCCTGGTCATGACTGACAGCACCAATAACACAGAAAGTCAAGGCTCTGCCACAGACCATTACGCCAAGGTTAGCCATCCCTCGGTCTTGTATCTTAGCCATCATTCATCACGTTTTCCCTTCAAATGGAAAAATCATTTGAATTTTGCCTCAGAAAGTTCATTTTTTCCATCTTTTCTGTTGCGATGTAATGAGACATAACACATTTCTTTGGTTCCACTTCTTTAATTCATTAGCCTGACCATTATTTGACGATTATCACAAAGTTAACATCAGAAACCAACCCTTCTTGATGACTTTTTAATGTTTTCCCTCTTATTTCGTCTTATCAGTGATCAGTAGGTTTTAAGCGATGAATTAAGGCGTCACGCGGCGCGGGCCATCAGCAATTAGGGACGACGTTGCACTCAAAGCTATTTCTGACATCTTTTCCTTTCTCCTTTTATTTTCCGAGGAACACAGCAGAGCAGTGACAGATATGACCTGTGTTTACTGCGTTAAAATTTTTAATGAATTACCAGGCTCAAGGAAACTGTGGAAAGTCTCAACTTCAAATGAATCTGATCCAATTAAGGTGCTTAGCCATCTGTCAAAACAGTCACTTCCCTGAGTGACACTCATATTTTAATGAGTCGCATTATCCGTTAGGTATCATTACCGTGGATCGGGTACACACCGACAACAACCACCCCTCCCTGTTTTTCCTCCAATGCTAATTCGTGTACATAGTGATTCTCTGATGCAACACCCTGGTAACTTGCATCTATCAGAGGCGAACGGAGTTATGCAGGCATTGTCATTGCCATTACTTTATGTATGCTTCCTGTAAGGGCAGTGAAGGCGGTGGAGACAGTTACATGGCCGTAAATCCATACGAAGGACAGACGCAAATCAATCCCTCACGGGCGGACAGACTGGGTGGTCCATCTGGCAAAAACATCAAGCTCAAGTACAATCAGAGGGGACACTGGCTCATCAGTTCCTTCAGGCTCTGGAACACTGATTGTGTGTTTCATGGATTGATGAGGAGGTTTAATTAAAGTGATGGACGCCTGGCATGATGACACATGTGGAAAACACTTGTGTTTTCTCTCCACTAAACAAATGCCTTCTACAAAATGTGCAATCTTTGCATCGAAATGTATGCCTTTTTGCCCTTAATGGTTGATGCTTAGGCCAAAAGATATTCACCAGTCTCATACACTTTATGCTTTAAACCGACGTCTCAATGCATGATGATAAAACCGTAAATGTGTTCAAATACACTAGAAGGGGTCTTATTTAGTCTATCATGGTGGGCATAGATCCCATCATTTCCTCCTGACAGGAACATACATATCATTTGATGGGTGGAAGTCATTAGGAACACTTAAAGCACTCTTACAAATACTGAAGATATAATGCAGCACATTTATAAACATAAGGACCTATAAGGGCTTTCAAGAACTTAAATCTAATGTTCCATGTTTTCACTTTAAACAATGTGAGACAAATTATCAAAAGCATTTGGAGTATTTGCATTACCTAAAATATTACTAGAAAATATGAAAAGAAAGTGTTAGCTAAATGTTTCATCTCTTTATCAGTTCCTTCAGATTTTGCCCAATTACCGCAAGCCAAATATATCTGCTGTTAATTATGCTGGGAGATTTTTTAATTTTTATTTTGTGCAATATAAGTAATAGCATGTATAATTTCTTTGACAGTCCCGTTTAAAAATACTTTGACCATACATCTAATACAATTTTAGACATTATGACTTTAAAAACAATAGTTAAAAAAATCTAAGCAAACCAAAAATATGCTTCAAATTAAAGGATTTAAAGGGTTTAAATTAAATAAGTTTTTCCTTTAAATTAAAGGATTCCATCAAAATGATATATATATATATATATATATATATATATATATATATATACATACACACACACACACACACACCACACACACACACACACATCTGGATATTTATATACAACTTGAAATAATATAGCGCAGCTGCTAGAAAATATTTACATCATATGAAATTTTTCTTTAAATTATTTTTCATCAAAAGTGTATTAAAATTTGTATGAAAATGTGCAAATAATAATAATAATAATAATAATAATAAATGACAAATATATTTCTTTGAGGAAAAAAAAACGGTGCTAGAAATATATATTTTTTTGTGGTGGATCAACTGAAAGAAATATAAAATGTAGGGTATCGTCGGATGCTTGTTGGGTTGAACGAGAAATATATTCTCTGTCTTTTTGTACATCTGTGTCTGAGTACCGCTGATTAATTAGGTGAGTCTTTGGGTGTATTTGAGAATATAAATCTCTCTCTCGCTCTACCTGTGTACCTTTCTTTTTCTCCCACCATTTCTCCCCCTTCTCCCGCTCTCCTCTCCAGGGCTGGTGATGAACCTTCTCTACAGCGGTGCTTTATTCACAATGACACACCTGGATTTTCAGACACATCTGAAAATCAAACAACACAGTCTGCACTCAGTATCCAGGGCATTCAATTACCAGCGTTGCTGTTGTTAAAAAACAACAGCTCTCATATCGCTACTCTATAAACAACACTACAACACAAAAACACAAACAAATCCCAAAATGCAAGCATGTGCACCTGCCCTTTGTGACACACCACTCCAAAATGCAATACACCGCTCTCTCTCCTTATATCTACCACTCTCCTAGCCGTGAGACTCGGGCAGAGGGGTGTTATTGCATTAATATTGGTAAGGTAAAGACATGGGTGATGTGACGCACCACGTGTGACAGGCTCGAGCGAGCGGGGAACGCAGGAACGTGTGCAGAGTGCAAAGCTTGTTTACCGGTACGCAATCCAACCAGTTTGCGCAACAAACAACACTGGGGCTGTATGAGAAACAAGACTGACCTGTCAGGGTCTAATGTGCAAGGGGAATATATCTTTAGTGTAAAGACAGAGAAAGAGAGCAAGAGAGAGAAAGCAGGAGAAAAGTGGTTTGAAATGTATGCTCAGACAAAATGGAAGAAAAAGCACTGAACTGTGAGGTGATTATCTGACAGAACAATAGACCTGTATCATAAAGGGTGGTTGATTGCGATTTCACTTTTTTAACTTTAGTTAGTGTGTATTGTTGCTGTTTGAGCATAAACAATATCTGCAAAGTTACGACGCTTGAAAGTTCAATGCAAATCGTCTTTTATAATTCTGGCAGCTTAATGCCTACAAAAATGGCTCATAGGGACTACAACAAGTTACTTCCCGGGTTTGTGACATCACAAACCCTGAAATATAAACCTCGCCCCCAGGAACATGTAACAAAGTGGGCGAGGCCATGCTGTGCTGCTTTATTGCAACAATAAATTAATAACTTCACGATAAATGTAAAATATATAAATACACACTAATGTTGTGTCTTAAAATGCCTCTACCATGGGTTATGAAACATTCACATTTCGGTTTTGGGAGTCCCCAACAACAGGCTGACATGCATGCAAGGTCAAAAAACACTTTCATTTTCTTATAATATGCTCCCAAACCCCTCCTTTGCGTGTTGCTAATCTGCGGTGATTGGTCCGATTGGTTGATTTCATTTTCATTTCATCATGCCTGTAATGCCTGATAAACCAGCATTTGTGAGCGCAGTGCTGCTTTGTGTACATTATTACCAGGGAAACAGCTGTTTTACCGCTCCAAATGCGGCACCTAGTGCCAAAGAATGAATTTGAATTTTCATTCAGATCAGCACGAAAATCAAGTTTTCCCAGGTCTGCGTGGGCAATATGCTAATGTTTCATGTTGACGTTGACTTGGGATTTGTTTTAAAAATGACTTGTTTAAATGATTCGACTTTGAGTTGACTTTCTTTTGAGAGGCAATAACTTTATACACTGTCTACTTTCAGATTTAAAGCATTGCATGATGTTTTCATTCACTTAAAGCTGTGTTACATGAAAGGTCATTTTTAAAAAACCCATAATATGGGCACTTTAAAATTTAGACAGCATTTTTGGAATCATATTTGACATGTATAGGAGATATTGTTACACAATATATATGTATATTGTGTAACATGTGTATATATAGAATACTATTTATATATAATAGTATTCTATATATACACATTACACAATATGGTCCCAAAAATGCTGTGTGTGTACAGTATACAGAGCATCCAGAAAGTATTCACAGCGCTACACTTTTTCCACATTTTTTTGTTTCTCGTGATCTTGATCTGAATGCTGAAACAATTGAGATTAGGTTTGCAGACAATACTAATTGAATTCTGAAATTCTTAATTAATTTACTGTAGATTTTTTTATTTTTTTTTAATGGATAAGTTGGACCAGATGGGAAATAAAAACCAGACAACAAGTGTTTAGTGTGAACTCCTTCAATACTTTTATAAGATGTACATTTTTGGTCCATTCCACTAGTGCCTTTAGACAGTTTTGATGCCTTTATCAATATAACAAAATTTGGAAAATAATGGATAATGACTGGGTGCGTCAAAGTTTTGACTGGTACTATATGCATGCAGATCTTAAAGTGAAAGAAAACATCAATAAAATGCATCAGAACACAATAAAATTGACTAAACAACTCAACTCACCCTACATTTGAAACGAACACAAACAAATTTAGAAGTGCAGGGCAAAGCAGAAAAAGGAGAGCATTTGGAGAGCAGCTGTCAGCAGACCAATGATGCAAACATCATGCCCCAGAAAACCATCTGAGAACAACTCAGTAGCTACCGTTTTCCTTTTAAAGTCAACATGTGCTCAAAACTGACACTATTTATTGTTTTATTGTGCACCGCCTGGCACCATAATGGACACTTTTCACGATCCAATCCATTTTCAATGGATTAAACCAAGCCCCACCTACATATTTAGCCGTTTCGCTCATAAATGTGTGACATTAAGGGAGTAAAATGCATTGTAAATGGTGTGTTGTGCTGACTTTCATAATTTTGTCCTTGTCCTCCTGCCTTAGGAAGCCTTCTTGTACGCATTACACCATCAGCCAGCATGCAGGGCGAGAAAAAGGATGAACACTTGTTTTTTATACATGACCACATCCCTCTCCTTATTAGGCATTAGTGTCTGTTTCTTCTGCCATGTATAGAACCTTGATGAGCTATGTTTATTCATAGACTAACCTTTTTAAATGATTCTGAGAGCTCTCCGACAAAGACCTCCACAGCATACTTAATACCTCATCTAGGTTTCATTATTCAGTGCTTATACTCTCTCCGCCGCCCCACTTGAGATGCAGAGCATGAATTATGCGGGGCCTCTCTCCTCCTCTCAGCTTCCTCCCCTCCTTCACTTCCCACTACAAGCGTCTCATCTCGCTCTCCTTTCCTCTCATTCCCTCTCTCAGCAGTCTTATCCCACAGGACAGAGAGGCTTACTGATTACTGCAGTAATATCACTACTCGCTACACTTCACCCCCCCCCCCCCCCCCCCCAGTTTCACTCTGCTTTATTGGAATGACAAATAACACTACATTTGTATACCCAAAGCAGCCGCAGGTAGGCTAAGATGCTCACAGCAATATTAAAGAACACTGGAAAATAAACACGGAAACTAGCATGAAATATACATGTAATAATAAAATATTTAAAAAAACAACTTTTTTACACTGTCAAAAAACCTATTAGATTTTAACGTGTCACAAAATTATACTTTATCCACCATACAGGATTTTTTTTATGACAAACACAAAATGTGAGTTTATCGACATAAAGCACCCTACACATACACACACACACACAAAGTGTATTTTAAGACAATTTAGAGTCACAAATCCCATGTTTTCCTGATTTGATCTTTTAAACTACAATGCAACACAAAATTAGTCTAGCATAAATAAGAAGCTAAGAGTTGCAAAGAGGTGGAACAATTCTGGTAACCCACCCCAAAAAATCCAGACGTTTTGGAAACTTTCCAGAATTGTTTGGTGAAAATTTCAGAAGATTTTTGGAAATTTTCCAGAATTTTTTCACCTGTTTGCAACCCTAGTTTTAAATGCAATAACATTTCTGCAGGTCTTGAACTTCTTGAATATAGAAGAATTATAATTAAATTAACACATTTTTATTAGAATGACTTACTCATTTATCACTAATTTATTCTCATCTTTGCATGCAATATTTTTGTGTTGACTCAGCTCATCTAACTGAAACATTTAACCCAAAGTTATTCTACAAAAGGACATGATCAAACAAATATATCTATATATATATATATATATATATATATATATATATATATATATATATATATATATATATATATATATATATATATATGTTTAATAAACCTTTATCAGTGGCTACAAACCAACATGTTGTCCTAAACTAGTAAGCACTTGCTGAGGAATAAATTTGCAATTCTATTTAATCCACCCAGAACACCACTGAAATCTCCAAGTAATACTCTAGCATCCACATAACATGGCTAAAAACCATTTGGGAAACCTTTAACAAACCTCCAACAACAGCATGATGTAAGAAAATGTATGATGTAACAGAAAATGCTAAAATATAGTTTACTTTTGTTACTGAAGGACTGTAGAAACTATAAGACTTTGTTTGAATACCCTTCAATTAAAGTACTATTTTTAGGTTCATTACTGCATTAATATAATGCACAACTGTAAAATGAACTGCATCAAAACCAGACAAATGCCTGGGTTAGAAATGATTGACAAACAAGCTTGAAATTAATTATTCCCATGGACATTAATATTGATGCCAGGCTCCCAGAGAAAAACACAAATATGTGCAATATTATGTTCAGCTTATTTATCCATTAGAGGATTTTCAGGTATTAGAAAATGTGATAATTGACCATTTACGGGTCCTTGAAATGTCTCTCATTAGCATATTAAATGACGCCTGATTTCTCTGAATGGCAATGACAATCCCTTCAAGAATAAAAGATGATTGTGATAAACACTTTTTTTTGCCATGCAGCACAATATTTGAAATGCACGATTTGATGTTTCAGTTGGTATTGGAGTGAATTAATAAATTAGAAAAATAATTTGCTTCTGTGTTTGGATGCACTTATCTTAAAACACATTCAACAAATTTGAGAGATATCACGAGGCTGGCAACAGATGAAAAATAAGTAAATAAATGCATAAAAAATGGACAACCTGTGTTAGAATGACTCACTAATTAAAAACCCCCTTAACCGTTTTGCTGCTGTCAGTATGCATGAAAATCTTCCCATAAAAAAAAATAAAAAAAATAAATAAATAAAAATAAAACAGAGGTCACTTGCAGTTTCTCGCTGTCCGTGTACATGACTCTGGTTATTCGTTTCTTTTCCCTCTCATTCTTCCCAAAGATGAGACTGTCACTTCCTTTCTGCTCAATATCAATCCCCTCCTTATACAATTTCTTTTGTAACTCCAGGGGGTTGATGTTGCAACGCCTCTGCTCCATGCACATTTTCCAGCCAAAAGCGCTTGAAAACACTTACGTCAAATCGCGTTTGAATGTGTGTACACCCACACTATTTTTGCTCATTTGTCATCAGCTGTGGCACTGGCCCTCCTTCTCCCAATAACTGGGCTAACAAAAAAGCTAATTTCTAATGAAAAGAGATATTCACATTTCAACTCAGGCTAATGGCTAATAGGCTAAGTAAAGGATTGCTAAATGAGGCGATTAAAGCATCTTAAAGCATAAATCTTCACTAGTGCTGGCTACTTTCAAATTTGCCTGCTAAGCAACAAGCTATTCATAAATTAGGGTTAGGTTAGCAGTTGAAGTCAGCATGAAATGGAAATGCATGTAACTGATTTTATTGTGAACAATTCATCCTTGTGTGTGGTTTTATTATTTTTATTAATAATAAAAAAAAATACAAAAATCTCTCTGGTGATGTATATGGGATGTCTCTAATCATTTAGTCTTTTTCTTACAATTGATTGCACTCACATTCTGAATGAGTGAATTAATCCAAATCTGGAAACTAGTATATAAAACGACAGTCAAAAACAGTGATTAAAGTATTAGTTCACTTCCAGAATAAAAATTCTTGATAATTTACTCACCCCCATGTCATCCAAGATGTTCATCTCTTCTTTCAGTCGAAAATAAAAAAATTAAAAATAAAAATAAATTATATATATATATATATATATATATATATATATATATATATATATATATATATATATATATATATATAGTTTTTAACCACATTGCTCATCTTGCATTAGCTCAACCTCTTGCATTATGTAATCACACCTGCATAAAACATACAGTAAATTCCTTTTTTTTTTTTTTCTTTTTGAAAATGACCAGTATTTTCACAAGATAAGACCCTTATCCCTTGGCTGGGATTGTGTAGAGCCCTTTGAAACTGCATTGCAACTACTATTTTGACCTTTAACCTGTTGACTCCCATTGAAGTCCACAGTATGGAGAATAATCCTGGAATGTTTTCCTCAAAACCTTGTTTTCTTTTCAACTGGAGAAAGACATGAACATCTTGGATGTCGTGGGGGTGAGTAAATTATCAGGAAATTTTGTTTCTGGAAATTAACAAACCTTTAACCGTGATTTTTAAATGAGATATTTTGTTTAATAAAATAAATAAATTAATTAATAGCAAAATGCCCAGAGAGACTTAAATCAATGAATGGTTTGTTTTTCAATTGGTTCATTTACTGAATACAATCCTTCTGAACCTTCTTTTCAATAAACAAGTCATACTTTTTAGCGCCACATATGAAATTCTAGAAAGGTGTGTTTGATTAATGGCCTCAGTTCAGGTAGCTTTAGAACTGCAAAGCACAACATAACAAAAAAATTGTATTATAGCATTTAGTCACAATACTTCTGCCAGTTAGTAGAAAACTACACAGTTTTAAAGTTAAAAGGACTACCTTTGTTCATCTTCAGAACACTAATTAATATATTTTTGATTAAATCCGAGAGCTTTCTGACCATGCAATGCAACTGACACATTCAAGGCCCAGTAAGGTAGTAAGGACATTGTTAAAATAGTCCATGTGACATTAGTGGTTCAACCTTAATTTTATGAAGCTACGAGAATACTTTTTATGTGCAATGTAAACAAAAATAATGACTTTATTCAACAATTTATTCTGTGTCAGTCTTCGATGCATGTTCACGAGAGAACCATAGCACATGCTAACTAACAGTAGTTAGTAACGTTGCTACTTTATTTAGATCCGTCACAATGCTGCTCTTTCCAATTCAAACAGATCCGGCAGCTAAACAATATTATCCAGGTTTCTAGATATTGACCACGGGTCTTTGCAAAGTCAGAAAACAGCAGAGGCACATCTCCGTTGATGCCGTAATTTGTCAGAATAATTTATTGAGTTTCTGCAGCTCTGCAAGGCATTTTGATAAATGTTACAAGTCAAACAGAACTGTTATCAAAAGAGAGGGAGAGCGAGCAATGGGTAGGACGAGTGGGAGAGAGACAGATAAGAGAGAAAGAGAGACAGGGAGTGGTACGGCAAAGGGAAATTGCGGCAAACATTTCCATGCCATCATCCAATCTGTTCTGGGAGATGGGGAGATGACAGCTCTGAATCCGAGCAGGTGTCTCTTCTACCTTCCATTACCTCCACTATGTATGAATTAGATTTATACAAAATCTCATAAAAAACCAGCCTCCGCGATTTTACCGTCAAAATCTCTCCCCATATCCTATTTTTTCCACATTATTTGCTATGCTGCAGAGATTGGACGGCTACTGAACAGGACGGTAAATAGCAGAAGCGCTCTGGAGGGGCCTAGCGCGGGCAGCTGGAGAAATAAAGGATGATTTACAGAGCCAGGGCTTGAAGCACCGCAGACTATTGAGTGAATAAACCACCATTGGTGAATAAACCCAATACATTCCTAATCATATGACAGGAGCAGAAGCTCACATTCCTGTCGCCCAACACAAGCTCTGTCGTTCTTGCTCTTGGAGATGTTTAGTTCATAAATCCCCTAACTCTCCTGTTCTCAAAGCACACATGGACAGGTTTTAATTCCATCATATTTTCTGCTGAGTTCGAAAGAGATTACACTGTCTGCTCTCAATGGAATGACACGTTCTTTCTGCTTGGATAAATACACCTCTCTGGCCACGTCTTTTCATCTCTAATTTTAGCTTAGTTCCAGAACCTAGTGAGCTGCCTCACTGCTAAATAGGCACGTGACTACTAATAACAGTATTAGTTTCTTTAAATCATTTAATCAATCAATCTTACTGCCCCTAAACAGCAGTGCACAGTAAAGCAGGGTACTACCAAGTTTGCCAAATGCATAAAATATGCAAAAAATATATATTTATAATTGAAACTCATTGCTCACCATGTCCATCATCTTGCATTTATTTATTTTTCCCCACTGCATGTTTCCATGCATTCTGTTTTCTACAATGAAACAAGCATTACTGTCTTAGTATTTGGATGAAACAAGGTATCTAAGGAGGCATAATTAGATTGCCTACCTGTTGGAACCTACCTTGCCTACAGGCAGCTCACTAGTTTTTGAAAGAGAGCGTTTTTCTGTTTTGTTCACTTTATCCTGCCATTCAGTGTGATCAACCTTTGTTTGTGAATTGGGTCTGGGGAATGTGATTGTTTACAGGACTGAGGACTGAGTGAGGGAAACATTAGAAACAATCCAGAGCTGCTTCAGGGTTGCAGACAGGCTAACTTTACCCTGCCTCAAGGCTTCAAATCTGGACTTTCAAAAAGTTGTCCTGCTTAAATTGATTTCATGCTCCCTGTAGACAAGGGCTATCTACAAAACACCTGTTGCAATGCTCCTAAATCACATTCCTATGAGGGATTAAATAAATAGACTTATTTTTCAATAGGCTATCTGAGATACATTCTCCACAAATAATCCTCTCCAAAATAACAACAACATGGCATTTAACATTTGAATTTGAATTCAATGAACATTTGAATTAAATTAATAGATTGAATAAGCAAAATTAAACATTTACTAAAGTGAAACAGTTCTCTACAACAACAGTCCTTAAATCAGAAAGTGTTTACATCTTACCTCAACAGTTTGCTCAAATAGCTGGGGAGTCATTGAACGGTGATAAGTGGAGCAGATTTGATTCATATAGTGATTTGAATCAAAAAGAAAGATTCATTTGTTGATTAATTCAATGAAAGAATCACTCGTCCAACTCTTGGTTACGTGTTACGCCAGTAGTTAGCTACAAGTGAATGTCGTGGTGGAATTGTAAACTTCATTGAATGGTTCACCACTGAAATGAATATTACTGAATCCTTAATGAAAATTTGCGGCGTGCATATTATATGCTGTTTAAGTGTCCCATTTTTTTCTGAAGAAATTACAGCAAAGTAGATCAATACTTTTCCTATATTTTGGCAAGCTATTGGACATAACTTTTATCAAGCAATAAAAACAACAGTAACAGTGAGTAAAATATTGAGCATAAAATGTCCTTTCACTCCACATTGTGAATGGCTGGCTCCCAATGCAAAATGAATGGCGGTGTTTACATTCTCTAGGCCTAGTTCATGTCAGAGGACATTCCATGATAGCCTAAATGATAAATGAGTAGCTATGCCACATCAAAGTCCTACACTGTAAAATGTAACTGATGATCTTACTAATAAAATTAAGTGAATCTAACTTATTTTGAATAAGTTTATTGACCTTACTAAGTTTAATAAAGTAAGGTCAACTTTTTAGCACGGAAAGTTAATAAACTCAAAATATTCAATTACCCTCTACTTAAAATAATCAGTATTTTGAAAATATTCGAGTTGTCATGCGCGGTGCTTCCAGTAGGTGGAGCCGATTTGAAACGGAAACGGAATAACATTATTTCTGGTGAAGAGCACATGGAAAGGTGAGTCAGTGCTTGATTGACTTATTTTTAATGTCTGAATTGCTTTGTATACATAATTAATCGTGTAATAATCATATTAAATTAACTAGTGTTACACATGAACATTGGATGTGTTTTTATTTTAATCAAATTATTGGATTGTGTTGGATTGTGTTAATCGAAATGAGGAGTCTAGCATTGCAAGTCTCTAATTGTTAGGTCCATGCTTTCAATCAAGGAACATTTTTTTTTTTTTTTTTTTTTTTTTGTGAGTAGGTTCTCAGTGAAGAACTTATAATAGAGTAACTTTAATAAGAATAAAGTTATAATGCATACACTCAAGCCTATGTAGTATTTTATTGAATTAGCATATTATGTAATGTGTATCTTTGTTCCTATTTATTTATTAACAATGATAAAATAATGGTTACGTTTTTTTTTTTTTTTTTAATATTCATCCATTTTGGTCTAAAATGTCTGCTATTCTATTATAATTGCTTATATAGTATAGATGATATTTCTATTTTATATGCTGTTACTTTGTTAGTATTTTTTATTTTCTTTTTTAAATGGGGAAATTTGTTTGGCTATAATGCATAATAATAAAACCAACATGAAGTAGAATTGTGATTTCATATTTTGCCATATCGCCCTACCGTATTTCATATGTTTGAACACTACATATTGATTCGTAAATGTAAATGCAAAACTTTACATTTAGAAGTGTGTATGTTAATATTATTTTCTTCATTTGCAGTGCTTGTTTTGTGAGATGACTTGAGACATGCAATGGAAATGTAAGTACTGTTTTTTTTTTCCTGTGAAAAGAGAGCTCTCCTATTGAAGCATTATCACATTAAACATGGAAGCTACGCCAGAACTACACCATTTCCATGCCTTCATGCAGACTGTTTGTGTTCTTTCAAGTCATTTAATGCAGTTGAAGGTGCACTTAACAAGAAGTCATTCCCAACACGATGGAGAACAAACAAGTGTATCAAAAGAATCTCAATTAATATTTCACTGTCCACTCTGCGAATTTAAGGAACCTTGTACAGAATCTGAGTTTTTCACCCACTTGCGTCAGCATTTAAAAAGGAATGAAAAGGTTCAGTGCCCATTCAATGACTGCAATTTTGAGAGCAGGATTTATTCTACATTTAATGCTCACAAATGTAAGGAACACCAATTAAGCAGTCAGAGGAACCCAGCATTGCAGTTGAAATTCAAAATTTAGCTGCAGAATTACCACAAGATGTTGCTCAAAATACGTCTTACCATGAGTCAATGGATTCTACTGAATTTGGCGAAAATGAAAAAAGACGACCAGACTCAAAATCTGGATCATTTGCAGAATCAACTAGAACGTAATTTAGGCTTGCTCTTTCTTAAGATGCAAACCATTCTGCATATCTCCGATTCAGCAGTACAGGAAGTAATTCAACAAATCAACCAGATCTTTCTTCTGTCAAAGCCCCTTTTGTGTAATGCCATACAGCAGATTCTAGAGTCAACATGGAGTCAGTGATAATTCTTCTGTTTTGAGAGACATTGTGAAAGCTGTCACAGAAAATAATTTGATCTTGAAAATGACTGATTCTGGTGAGCCTCTCTCTACAGTCGGTAAAAGAGCATCATATTTTCAGAAAGAGTTTCCAATTGTTGTACCAACAGAATATAAACTTGGGAAAGACTCCCAATCATTTGCTTATGTGCCAATTCTAAATATGCTACAGGTGCTTTTAAACAGAACTGATGTTTTTGAGAAAGTTCTTGCTCCTTTTGAAAATGCAAATGGGATCAACTCTTACAAAGACAGCACTAACTATCGTGAGAATGATTTTTTGGTGGCAGGGACATTTAGGATTTTGCTTACCATGTACACTGATGAATTTGAGATTGCTAAACCTCTTGGCACTTCAAAAAAGAAACACAAGATGTTCGGCGTCTATTGGGTTCTTGCTAATCTTCCATCTAAACACCGGTCATCTCTTCAGGCAATTCAGCTGGCACTTTTATGCAAGGCTAGTGAAGTAAAACAATATGGATATGAGAAAGTCCTTCACCCTCTTGTACAAGACCTCAAAACTCTGGAGACACATGGTGTCTTTTTTGGAGCAATTAGGGGAATGTGTTAAGGGAACTGTTCTCAATGTATCTGCTGACAATCTTGGTGCTCATTCCTTGGCAGGATTTCAAGAGAGCTTCATCGTGGAACACCCTTGCCGCTTTTGCATGGTGAAAAAGAGTGAAATTCAACAGAAAGACGTACTGTCAGGAAGATTTGAACCCAGGACAAAGGTGAATCATGACAGGCAAGTTGAGGAAGTTTTAAAAGACCAAAATTTGGTAAAACAGTATGGTGTAAACAGGCAGGTGTGTTTTAAATGAGCTTGATCATTTTCACTCTGTCAGTGGCTTTCCACCTGACATCATGCATGATCTCTTGGAGGGTGTAATACCAGTTGAAATGGCACTGTGCCTCAATGATTTAATCAACAAAAAGTACATCACCCTTGAGTATGTGAACAGAACAATCAAACAATTTCCATACAAATTCATAGACAAGACCGATCAACCTCAGGTCATTCCAACTACATTTGCCTCAAGAGGCACGATTGGGGGCAACGGCCATGAAAATTGGGCACTTTTAAGACTTCTCCCACTAATGATTGGCTTCGATATCCCAGAAAATGATGCAACATGGGAGATTTTAATGCTTTTGAAAGACATTCTAGAACTGGCGACATCCTTCAGATTTACTGATGATACTATTGATTTTCTTGGGGCTAAAATTTCAGAGCACAGAGGTTTGCTTTTAAAAGTATTTCCTCATTTTGTGTTGCGTCCCAAACACCACTACATCGAACATTATCCACAACTAATAAGGACATATGGGCCACTTAGAGATGTCTGGACCATGCGTTTTGAAGGCAAGCATAAGTTCTTCAAACAAATTATTTGTGAGACAAAAAATTTCAAAAATGTCACACAAACTCTGGCACTCAGACATCAGAGAATGATAGCATACCACATGGACTCGTCATACTTTTTTAAACCTTCTGTCCAGATGGACAAAGTCACATGTACACTGACTTCATCTTTTCCTGAGAGTGTACAGAATGTGCTTCAGCAGAATTTTGTTACCCAAAGCACTGTCCTTGGTCACATCTAAAGTGTGCATTGATGGGATCAACTACAGTCCTGATATGGTTCTGTCTGCTGGTGCAACTTCATGTCTGCCTGATTTTAGGCAAATTGTAAAAATTGTCATCATCAACACTGAAATTTTGTTTGTATGCAAACAACAGACAGCGTGGTACATTGAGCATCTACGTTCCTATGAACTGTGCAGCCATGTATCAGAAATTACAGTCACAAAGCTGTTTGAATTGAATGACCCTTTTCCACTATCACCCTACAAAATTCAGGGCAGAACATTTGTTACAGCAAAACATTATATATTTTGCTAAATTGAACATTTAAAGGGACAGTCCACCTAAAAAAGTAAATTCCGTTATTTACTCACCCTCATATTATTTCAAACCTACATGACTTTCTTTTGGTGTATAAAATATATTTTAAATAGTGTTTATTAACAAACAGTTTCAGTTCCCCAATGACTTCCATGGCAACCTGAACGTGTTTGGTTTCCAAATTCCTTAAGTGTACAGCAAAAGAAAGTCATACAGGGTTAAAACAACATGAGGGTGAGTAAATAAAATAATTTCCAGTTTTTATCCCTTTATTATTGTGAACTCGAGTGTAAATTTAATTGATTTTTCTCATTGTTAGGTTCACAGAACGCAATGGAGACAAGAACTATACTTAGAGTGATAGTGAATGAAAATGACATACGGAAAATCACACTGCATAGTAAACCACAAACTTTGGAGACATTGATGGAGCATCTTGAAGAGAAGTTGGGTCTTCCATACAAGTTTTCTCTTCAGTACGAAGATGCTGATTTTAACAATGCACTAATTAACCTCACAGACATTGCAGATTTACCTGAGAGGCCCACCTTAAAGGTGATCTCTCTTGTTCCATCTCCTACAGCAAGTACAGCTGACACAGACATTGTATCTTTGTCTTCTGAAGAAGGGTCATCTCATGTACGCCAGGCTCAGTGGCCAGAGACATTTGAAGTCCCCAATTTTCCTGTAGATATTGAGTTCCGATTGCGCCAAGGAAACCTTCTGTATATGAGAGACCAGACATATATGCAAGTTCCCAGGGACATGAAGCACGAAATTCTTGAAAAACTTGCTGAGTGTATGTACAGCTTCAAAGCATATCCCTCTGACGACGATTTCAATGATGTTGCATCTTCACTAGTCAAAAAACATCCATGCCTCACTGAACCAGGTTCCTCCACTGGATGGAATGGCTGGAAGAACAGCCTCAAGTTTAAAATGGGAAATTACAGAACGAAGCTACGACGAGCTGGATGCACAGATGTTCTTATAAATGTAGGGAAAAGGGGAGGCCAAGATCCTTTGAGAAGTGTTAAAAGGCCTAAACATTTTGAAATCAATTTTCTTCCCAATTATCCTGCTGGTGAGGATGAGTGCAGCATGGAATCTAAACGCTTACAACTTGTGGAGGAAATGAAAAAATGTCATCCAAGTTCCACCCTGATATCACAGAACATGGATTCCACTTTTTCCTTGAGGAGAAAGGAGATTGTTGAGATTGAGTCTCCAGTAAAAGAGACTCTTCAAAGATGGCCATCACTCTTCACAGAACGACAAGTAAGTAACAAATAAATCACACAACCTATAACAACATTTACTTACCCTCATGCCATTCCAGATTTATATGAATTTCTTCAGATACAAATTCTTAAAGTCGTCCATCTCTGAGTGTGAAGAATGTGAAAGCTCTTAAAAGCATATATACATTGATCGTGACATCATTCCATATGACCTTATATTAACTCTCTTTTTCTAAAATATACACATTTGCGTTTATCTGAAGAATATCTGTTACATTTGGGACACCATGAGAGTAATTGTGGCAATTTTCAAATATCCCTTTAACACAGTAACCAAAAGCCTAATAGATAAAGCATTGTTCTTTTTCCTTTTACAGATCAATGCAGAGTTTGTTCGCATAACAAGCAAAAACCTCAAGCAAGATTTTTTCACAGCACTTGATCAACATACAGCTCGATTTCTGAAAATTTTTGAAACCAAAAAAGGGGGCAGTTGGAAAAAGGCTTTCAGAGTTTCTTGATCAAATTAAGTTGAAGGTAAGCTTGTCATTGCTTCTTTCTTAAACTAAATTCTGTAAAACTTCATTCTATGTAAGTTTTTTTTTCAGGGCAATGTCATCACTTAATTTTAAAATGGGTTTCTTGCTGACTAATTTTAACTTCTTTTTCCAGGGCACTGACATCACTGCTAATCGCACAGCAGTTCTTCGTGGACTTCCTCTCCTTCTTGGAGAAGAAACCTCTGACTTTTTCAAAGCAACATTGGCAAGTACCATTCTTTATATATTTTATTCTAAACTCTAATCCCCCACACATACATCACAAATAGGCATTCAGTCCCAGAAACAGACCAGACACAAAACAATTACAAAATATTTTTAAATGTAATTGTACATTTTCTTGTGTATGTTCTGCCGTCATCGTACTGTTCATTGTGTTTTACAATGTCTAATTTTCACACAACATTTTAAGCATTGTTTATCTCTGTTAGTTGTATGTTGAACAGAAAGTGATGGTCCTGATTCTTTAAGATACATGTACATTTGTGAGATTTAATTTTTCTAATGTAACCAGAATTTTAATAGTGCTGTTCTTTTTTTTCTTTTTTTTTATTAGGACTGTGATTGTGACATACCCCAAGATTTCCATCGGGATTCTGACTGTGATAACAGAAGGCAGCCAGGATTCTTCACAAGCACTGCATTTAGAGAATTCACACACCGCAATTATCCTTGAAGGAGCCATTGTGATGGACAATATTGAAAACCTCCCGGATGCCATGTGGCTACTTTTTGGGCTGATATATGCGCTCAATTTGGAGTACCCTCCACAGCTCAAGAACACCTTTGATTTTATTCAAAGAGTGTTTCTTTCTCTGGGACACAAATCCCTGAAACCAAAACTACAGTCCCTTAAAAACATGCTGCTCATGTAAGTGAAGGCTTTTTCAGACTGTTTTAAAGTGATAGTCCGCCCAAAACTGAACGTTCTGTCATTATTTACACTCCCTCATCTCTTTCCAAAACTGTAAGTGAAAGGGTCTAGTCTTAAAACAAGTCACAAAGACATCTTGATAATCTTTTTGGATCTTTTTTAGTTTTGGTTACCTGGACTTTTAATAGAGGGACATAAACCGCTCAGGGTTAATTTAAAATATTTGTGTTTCAAAGACTATCCAAACTTACAGGTTTGGTATGAGATGTGGGAGAGTAAATTATGACAAAATTGTCAGTTTTGGGCTATCCCTTTACTGTATCTTTAAGCTTGTTGCACAGATTTTCTAAAATACACAAAAAGGTTTTGAATCGTATAATGGTTTTATTGTTGAATATTTTTGTTTAACATATTTTTTTACACTGCAAAGTTTAAAAAATTGCATTAAGCTAACGTTGATGCTTTTAAAAGGTCAACTGTTCCTCAGTTCATTTCAGGTCAAAGATTGTCAAATTCGAAATTCATTCATCAGTCATATATATATATATATATATATATATATATATTTATATATTTTTTTTTTTTTTGTTGCACTTGCGCTGCTCATTTGTTAACAGGAGATGTGCTTTTTGTGATTAAAGTAAAAATTGTTTTTATATTTAGGAGTGTCTAAAGATTGCTTGGTACACTGTATTTTACAATTGATAATAAAATAATGTTTTACCTGAGGTCAGGTGTTGCTTTTTGTCATAACTTAATTTTTTTAGTTCAGCTTACTTCAATTTTTTAAGGCAATCAGTTTCCACATTTTTTCCTAGTAATGTGAACTCTAATAAGAAGTTAACACAACTAATGATTTTGAGTCAGCTTTACTCAAGTATACTTGATTAAAAAGTTTGCCATACAAATGTTATTAAGTTGTGCCAAAAAAAAAAAAAAAAAAAAAAATAAATGAAAACTATAAATCATTTGATCTGTTAAATTCATAAATAAAAAGTCAATGTCTACTGTAAACTGGTTGATTTCTAACATTCTTCTTTTGTGTTCAGCAGAAGAAAGAAACTTTAACTTCAGAACAACTAAAACAAATATTCAACAGAAATATATTCAAAGAAGTCATGTTACTTTTTCAAGCCGTCTGATCACTTGTTTGCACATGACAATGTTCAACACAGAAAGCTCAAAATGCCTATGTTTTGCGTAGTTTATGGTTGCTTAAATCAATCAAACCAAGAAACCACAAAGAGCTTTTATAATGTACCAAAAGTTGTTGCTCATAAGGGGTAAAAATGAAAGAAATTGACTGCAAAAAAACAGGGAAAAGTTTCTGCGGTTGGGAGGAGCCAAGTTGGATAATGCTTGTATGTGCAGTTATCACTTCGTCAAAGGTAAGTTAATAAAACTTACATAGTGTACCGGTTCGCTACTGATGAGGCATTTTCAGTCACTCCATAACAGAAACACACAAATGATATAATGCTCGCTGCCCTGTGCACTCAATCCCAACTAACTCTGATCTCTCTCACTAGCCCTATCATACACCCGCCACAATGCGGCACCATGCAAGACGGAGTTGTTTTTTGCTAGTTTCAGGCAGACGCAGTTATCATTTTCACGTACTGCGCCACATTGTTTAAATAGCAAATGCATTTGCGCTTATGGGCGTGCTGGTATGAAAACGAGGTGGGTACAGGCTAGGGTTCTAACAATATACCTGTATGACAGTTAATGTACCGTAAACATTTGCATATCTATGTTAAAAAAAAAATCTCACCCATGTATATGCAATTTATTTCCACTCGGCTGCTTCACTCTGCATTCACTTGGCTGCTTACACGCATGTACAGCAGAGAAATTGACAGGGACAGAGATTATATCTAATCTCCATTCTGGCAAAAAAAATAAAATAAAAAAAATAATCTGCAGTAACCTATGGGAATACTTTGGATATTGAGAAAAAAAAAAAAAAAAAAAAAAACGCGGGGTTGTCCTTGAGGACGGATCCAATTTGCTAAAAATGTGGATGCAAAGTGGCTGCAAAAGCAGGCAATTCATCCAACATGTTTGATCGTAAGTTATTAATATAACTATGGATCTGTGAGACTTAAGGATAATCATCACTATGGTCTTAATAAAATGACCTTTGTTCCGCCTTCTTTCAAGACCTTCGAGTCATGCCCATGACCATGGAGGCAGAGCTTCCCGCACTATGCTTCCAGCTCATTTTCTTACCTTGAACACCTGAAGAATGGTGTTCTGAGCGACAAGGATAGTGACGGTCATCCTTCGATCTCAGAGATCCATAGTTATATTCATAACTTACGATCTGTTTTGACCTCACTCTGACCATCACTATGGTCTTAATAGGATGACCTATACAGAAAGGAACAGAAGAATTAGATTTTCCTAAATCTCGCTGGGCAACAGACATCAGAACTGCAGTGCTCACAGGTGCTGCATGGTTACATCAATTCTATAAATCTCAGTAGTGTACATGATGTAGTAGACCATGATGTTGCCACACAAATATCTCCAACAGAACTCCTTTTAGTGCAGTGGGATTGTGGCTCATCGTGGGAGTGGGCTTGTATTCCCATAGGAACCAAAACCCCCTTTCAGCAAAGGTGTAAGTAGAAACATTGACTACCCAATGTGACAAATGCTGTTTAGACAGCGTCAACCCCTGCCTGGCCTTACTGTAGTAGAAAACATGCTGAAGATTAGCTTTCCTCAAAGACTGAGTAAAATTACATAGTATGCAATGCACTCACTGAACACAGGTTAAGTAACTGCACGTGTTCTGCATGTGAGGAAATGGTTAACACTGAACCACCTCCAGTACCTAAATTGTAACTGGGATTTAAATACTTTGGCAAAAATGCAGGGTTAGGCTAAGTGACACTCCCGTGCCATCTACCTTCCACCGCTAACAAGAGGCAAGAGGCAAGTCCGAACTCTGTGCCCGCAGAGTACGGTCTGGACACAGGTCAACTCCCTTTGGAAATTTACTTAAAGGAAGTCGGCCTAATAGCTGGTCATTGGCCCTTCATGAAATGCTGAAATAACCAAGGCATAACCCTTGTTTGTACTGGCAGCCTTGCCTTAATCCAGTTGAAACTGTAAAAAAGAAGGACTAGTGGCAGAGAACTGGGTCCACCTTAGTGTTCACACACCAGTTTGAAAACTTTTGTCCATCTTAGAGAGTTATTGGCCTGAATAGATGGGACTCTAACATTTCTCAGTGTCTCATGTGTCATCTAACTGTTTAGAGACAGACTCCACAGAGACCATACCCACAAGTGCAGAGCAGTCAGGTTTTGATGCCAAATCTGTCCATCTGTCTGTAACAGAAGACCTGGTCAAGTTGGCAGTTGCCATCGGCAGCCCTGTATCAGTCAAATCAGGTCTGGAGCCATGGCCTTCCTGTCCAGAATGGAGCCACCATCAGCAAAGAGTAATGACCCTCCTTGATCCCCCTTGGCCATTCTAGAGATTTTGAGAACACAGAGGCCAGAGCAGTCCTCCTGTATCTATAAGGGAGTATCATTCCTGACAATGAGTTGTTTCCCTGGATGCATAAAAATTGATCTGGGATTCCCCATATCGGGTTTAAAATTTGACCCACTACTTTGGATGTAAGCACCACTCTCCTGGGAGAGGCTCTGTCTTGTACAGGATATCGGCTGCCACAACTGGGATGTGAATTGTTCTCAGAGATGCTAGACAGGGCCATGCCCAAGTCAGTAGCTACTTAGTCACCTGGAGACTGCACAGCGTAGCGATTTCATCCCACCTTGGTGAATTATATGATACACCACAGAGGTGCTGCCTGTTCTCACTAACACATGCTTGTGATGAATGAACTATAGCAACCCCTTGAGGCAAGAAACTGCCTTTAATTTGAGCATATTTGTGTGTTCCGAAGACAAAGGGAGCTTCAACGTGCCACTAAATGACCAGCCTTGCCAGACAGCTCTTCAGCCTGTCAGTGATGCATCTGTTGTGATCACTGCTCTTCTGTGAGGAAGAACTCCTAATGGAACTCCTCTGAGAAGAAAGTCTCTTTTCCTCCAGGGGAGCAGAGCCTTCATGCAAAACTGTGTTACCAACAGCTTTACTCCTTTGTCTTTATGGGATGGAGATGAAATTAATTAAACCAACACTCTATGCCACGCGCTCTCAACAAGCCCATAAGGATCACCACTAATGTTGTTGCTATCAGCCAAAACAACTTCTGTAATTTGTGCACATTCACCAGTTTTCAAATGAGTAACCCCATTTTGCTGTGCGCTGGGAGGCACCTCTGAAATTACTTTTTTTTTTTTCTTAACACACTTTGAACTTCCTCCACCAATCCAACAGTCATTTGGACTTCTGAAAAGGGAGGTAAAATTGCAGATGATACACATGAATTACCATGGACAACCCTTGGGTGGGAGGTGGGAATCTGACTGTTGACATGAAAGCTATGTTCTTGGACACCAGCAGGGCCATCACATCATATTGCAGCCTTTGAGGTGTTTTAAACCTTTGTTTAAAGGCAGGGGAATTGCTGCAAGCCCTTTGAACAGTCTCCTTCAATGTATGAATGCTCAGGTCTGTCCAACATTTCTTGAGAATCTGGATGAAAGACATGAGCAGACATTACTGGTAAGTTCATCAGTTTGCTCCTTATGGCAAAGAAGTCTGAGCCAGCCATATTTGCTTGTGGCACAAGACAGCTGATGACATAACCTCACTTACATCACGTGTTTGTTGTGAATGAGCTACCAAAGCCAAATCAATTAACATTTTGGAATCTTGATCTTCCACACACACTGTTTTCTATAAGGCCGCCAGAAGAATAGGCAAAGCATAACCCATATGAGCCACAAAATACCCATTTATGAATTTGTATGTTTTTATATTCATTGCACAAGCAATGTACTTTTCGGAATATCAGCACATAAATATTCTAATAACTTTATACAACAGTGTAGAGCAACGCAGTGTTTCATTCCTTGAATTAATCTGTTTTTGAACGAATCATGTGATTCAACAGTCCATTCATTTCATTACCTTTAATTTCTAATTGAATCAGCCATTTTGAATCATTTGATTTGAATGATTCAATAAATTGTTGGTACATCGCTATTTTGAGGCAAGTGAAATAGACTGCATCATTGACCAACTAAAACCTGGTCTAAAGTCAATGGAGCAGTATTTTTTTGTTTTTCAAGAGCGCGATAGTAATATGCGTCTATAGGCAAATCCATAACACACATACTCTGCTTATTATACACATAGGGATGCACAGCAGCACACAAATATGCCAAATATTACAAATTAAAGGATTACAATGTAAAAAATTATTATTCCGTAGACTACATAAATATAAAAATGCCTACATGTCATAATGGATAGTCATTTCATGTATCAGAATTAGGCTACCTATTTGCTTGTGCATGAGCATCTCCGTTTCCTCTCTGGAGATGCGTGCAGTCTTTGCTCTTGCAAATTCCGCCATTTCCCCTATGGCACTAGCACAGCTTGCTCTTAAAGGGAATGGGAGATGAGACACTGATTGGTTTATCATTAAGAGAATAGGGACAACCCTTTTAGACCATGCGCCGCGGGTGCGCTGACCATTTTTCCAGTCGTTTAACTAGCAAAAGTGGATTCGGACTTGCCCTAAGTGCACATGTGCCTTGCGCTTTAGACCATGCACTTAAATCATTAAAATAGGGCCCATTGAGTTATCAGATATGTAAATATAGTTGCTCAGGAAAAATATACTTACACATTTACATACCTCGTGTCTCTTATCAGAAAAAAGGCATTCTTTTATTTTTTCTTCTTGTTATATTGTTTATAATGAATAGACTGAAGAATACTAAGAAAGTTGTCTAACTTTAAAAAATGAAGGAGGGAGAGGGTAGTAAATGATGTCCCGGGTCGCTAAGACTAGAACCGTCAGAGTTCGCTGTATACTAAAATGTCTTGTCATCAACTAAAAGAGCCAGCGGGGAAATTTTACCCACGCACATGACAACTGTATTTATATGGCTAATGAACATAATTTTTCACTGTATTATGCCACTGTCTTCACAAAGAAGTGTCTAGAGTCATGGAATGATTATAGTCATCGGCTATTTTTATCCTGTTGTTTTATGTTCAAGACTTTTTTAATGCAGGCTACACTAATCCATATCAATCAGTAGCCTAAGCTAAAAGAAAAAGTAGTAGCCTAAATATTTTAGCGATGTAATATTATAATACAATGTCATTAATCAATAAATTAAGATAACCCATGCTTTTTAAATTACTAAAATAGCCTATAGACAATAATGAGCAATAATAATTCACCACACTGCATATGATGATGCAATGACAAATTCAACCGAACAGCTTCAACTAAATATTTATTAATTTGTAAGAAATATGAAAGAATAAGAAACACACACCATTAAACTTTGGTGTTAATATATAACATCATATATATATATATATATATATATATATATATATATATATATATATATATATATATATATAGATAGATAGATAGATAGATATAGTAGATAGATAGATCGATAGATAGATCATATATATATTTTTTTTTTCAGGGGAACAGTGTAGCATCTGCTTAAAATCATGGATGATCATTGTGTCTTAGAGACCCCTTTTAGCCTTTTGACATTTGCATATAAACTTATATTCTACAGTTATGTGAGTGCTAAATTGCCATTAGGGTTTTCCTCCATTATCAAGAAGATCCTAAACAGATCAACAGGTCTCCCCATCGACTTCAAACACATTCCAGTGTCCTAGGAGACAGTCATGGTGGTACCTGGCACCAGATGTCCGATGGCTAGCGAACTACCCCCCATGCTCACCATACACATAACACACACACATAAAGACATTTTCTTTATTTAGACTATAATTAATCAGTTACAATTGTATCTGGTATATGCATGTGTTGTTTGTATGTTTCCCTATTATAGTAGCCTAGTTAAATAACCACTCGTTATTTGTATTTGTTAAGCTCTAAATGCTGATATTCAGGTGTATGAATATATCTCTGGTTTAATATCTTCTAGATGTTTCTTCTTGGTATCAAAATTGTCTGTTCTTTATTCCTCAAACAATGATGTACCACAATGTGTTTGTGAAATGCATAATACTATTTGTACATTATTTTTAGGTAAAACTGCACCAATCCTCCAGAACCGGCCATAAACATGCAATGGATCATAAAGGGAGACAAGAAAACTTCAAACCACTCAAAAATGCACGCCTGGTATTGGCTATTCCACCCAAGAGGTGGGTGTGGAGCTTATACTATCAAAAGTCATTAACTCAGACTAATCTTGGCTCAATTTTTTTTTTCTTCTTGAGATGAGATGTTAAACAGTTACACCACTCTCATCTACCCATCGTAACCAGCAAACTACAGGGTGCTAAATTGCCAATGGTTTCCCCCACTATCAAGGAGATGTTAAACAGTTTCACCACTCTCATCTACCCATCGTAACCAGCAAACTACACCATCCTCACAATACACGTAACACACACCTAAGGACATTTCTTTATTTAGACTATAATCAATCAGTTACAAATGTATCTGGTATATGCATGTGTTGTCTGTATGTTATATTAGTCTAGTTACCATTGTTTATTTGTCTTAGGTAAGCTCTAAATGCTAATATTCAGGTGTATGAATGTATCTCTGGTTTAATATCTTCTAAATATTTCTTTCTTGGTATCAAAATTATCTGCTCTTTATCCCTCAAACAATGATGTATGGTATGTGATTGTGAAATGCATCATACTATTTGTACTATATTTTGGGTAAAAATCCTCCAGACCGGCCATAAAAATGCAAATGGGCCAAAAAAGGGAGACAAAGAAAACTTCTCCCACTCAAAAATTCATGCCTGGTATTGGCTATTCCACCCAAAAGGTGGGTGTGGATAGGAACTTTCAAAACAAGCTCCAAGACTCTTCAAAACTCTGCTCGAGTTTGATTTTCTGGCCGTTTTTATCTTCATAACTTTGTCGATTTGCTGTGGACTTTCCTATCTTCAGAAGAACCAGAGGAAAACCTCCAGCTCTCTCCTAAAGAACTCATCAAGAACCTCTGTGTCTACCGCATCAGGACTCTTGTTCAGCAACAAAGCCAATGCAAGTAACTGTTTACAACTGTTTAGATGCGTGTTTTAGTTTGAGCCCCCTTTTTAAGGTGTTTTTTTTATTCTTTGATGATTCTCATTAGGTTGTAGTTAATTGATGTGAAATACTGCCATTCTTTTGCTCTTCTCTCTCTCTTCCTTACTTTCGTTCATTCTGTATATATGTGTGCTGCTTAATTTAGTTGTATGTTAGCTATAATTTCATTTATTAAATCCCTTATATACACAACTGATTGTCTCTGTGTGCTCTTTACAATTCAGAGTCACTGAATTTTGATCTTTGCTACATGCTAAACTACTGCTAGTACTGCATAAAGTAGGAAAGCTATTGTTCCTTGGCCAGGAAAATAATCTTTCCTTGAAGTGATAAATGATTATATTGTCTGCTCTGTGGATGGACAGATCAAATAATTGTAATATTGATTCTGCTACAGTTAATTCTAAGATCTAATCTAAATAATAACCAGTATAGATGATTTAGAATGTGTTGAAAGTGTATTCCATGCAAAAAAAAAAAAAAAAAAAAACCTCTCATATTATTACCAGCGTGTTGTGCAGCTATAGTATAACAATCATGCAATGAGGCTGATTGTAATGGTTCCCTGTTCAATGAAAATAGCTTTAAGAATGTGAATCTCTGGGATACAAATGGATTATATAAAGTCTGTCTGAAGGGAAATGCACGCATCCACTAAGAGCATACACAACACATAATGAATTATATAAGCAAAAAACCCAA
The DNA here is from genome assembly GCF_018340385.1 of Cyprinus carpio. Classification (NCBI taxonomy): domain Eukaryota; kingdom Metazoa; phylum Chordata; class Actinopteri; order Cypriniformes; family Cyprinidae; genus Cyprinus; species Cyprinus carpio. The sequence goes on along the minus strand of NC_056607.1, from coordinate 11,478,680 downwards.
CTAATGGATATTAATGGGCAATTAAACCATGCACAAATGGCCACCAACGAATATAATTTGCATAGAACTGCCTCATTTGAGATTATTAAGCATTAGGAGATGTCATCCATTATTAGTGTGGAGTATTGTGGCTCAGTCTTGTAAGAAATGTTCCTGCATTTAAAGTAGTAAGAGTGGTTAAAGACTTAAACTCAGACAGTAAAGCCAGCAAAAATGTGCACGAGGGTCGGTCAGTAAAGAAGCTGCATTAGCCTCAGCTAGCCTTTTAAAATCGATGTAAACTTTCTGAAATGACCAGCAATTCATATACCTTCGTTTTAAAACATGGAGCACAAAATTAAACCTATACTTCATAGTATAAAATTCAGCTCTTCAAGGGTATTACTGCTGCAGTATCTAGCTTGTTTATATTGTTAACACCAGTGATCTTGTTTTATTTATGACATCTGGGTAGCTTTCATTCACTGTGGTATTCCAATAATGGATATCTTTAATAACAGACAATAAAGTTAATATCAAACATTGACAAACAAAAATTTTAATCTATCAGTCCATCTCTTTCTGCCTGTCTCTATGACCTCCAAACTGTTGTAATTCCAGGCAAGTCTTGTCAAGCCAGCATTCAAAGTTTCAGTGGATGAATTTTATTTAATTGTAGTGAAAATAAATAAATAAATGCAGTAATCTACAATCAAATGGATACACACATATAATTGTCACAGTTGTGTGTTTTATTGTCTTCATGTTTAATCAGTTTCAAGCGTTTCTATATGCTTCTTTTTTTCAGTCATAGCAATAGCTGGATGCCTTTGGGTTGTAGCTAGAAGGGAGACAACTACGGCCCGAGTGATGCAAAAGCTTGCCATAAATAACAATCAATAAAATTTGCTACTTATTCAGATTATGTTTTATTAACATCTACACCTACCCCACCCCTAAAGCTACTCTTACAATAATGCAATACAGTATTTTAATTGTTGTTTATCGTAACAAAAATGACCCCAATATTGATGTGCACGTGCCCAGTAAGCCATACAATTGGGCCATAGTTTTTATCCCCTTCTTTGCCCCAACCATAGCCTTTTGTATTATATTAGGGATTTCCTAGAATGTAGTGAGTTACAATGTAGTATTACAATCTAGTTATTACAATGCAGCGTTTTAACAACATACAACAATTGCAGAGAAATCTAGACCTATCCAAAATAAAGTCCGATGAAAGGTGCTGTTTTTGTTGACTCCAGATTCCAGACAATCCCATAAACCAGACATAAGTTTTTTTTTTTTTTTTTTTTTTACACGAGACTGAACCAAACTCAGCAAATTCTGGTTTGTGCATACAAGTAAAAAAAACTCATCAAATTCTTTTTTTTTAATACAAGTATAGATTACATAATATAAACTGCTTAATCGGCCATTTTCAGTAAGAGTTACTAAATAGCCTATGAAGTGTTTGTATGAATGCTGTTGATGCATTGAACTTGAATCATATCCAACAGATATCTGTTTTAAAGCAGGTGGTGAGAATTCACGCCTTGATTTTGTTTAATAAAGGCTTGCCTTGATATTCTGTTGACAAAACATGTTTATAGTTGTTTATAGTGTAAACATGTTTATTTGCTAGCGCAGCATGAATAGACTGACTAAATAAATAATAAAAAATAACGACGGAGTGTAAATTTGTAAGTTTACTATGGTTTGGGTGCTCAGCTTCCTCTGTGCCTCTTGTGTGCTGTGGCATTGTGTGGGTCCGTTGTGCTCTCCCGTGTGTGTCGGTGGGGCTTGGCGGTCACACACTGCTCTCTGTAAGCAAGACAGACCTTGTTCCCCATTAGCTGGCTCTGCTGGAGACATGCTCACCTCTGTGTTCGTTTGCTGTGCTTAAGTAGAGGCAGTTCTTGATGATCCACAGGTGTGGCCGCTCAGCCCGTGACGAGCAGGAGCAGGTGTGACTGCTCGGTTTCAAGGGCGACGCTGATGAGAGCTCGGGACACGTGTCACACCCCCCTCCCCCCCCCCCAAGCATCGTCCTAGTCCTGTGGAGAAGCGGGGAGACTGGGGGAGGGCGGGGAGTGGACCCTGACAGACCTGCGAAAGCTGCCCAAACCCGAGAGAGTCCGTCGGCGTTGGCGTTGGCTGTCCTCGCTCGATGTTGCACGGTTAAGTTGAAGTCCTGGAGCGCCAGGAACCACCACGTCACTCTCGCGTTCGTCTCTTTGGCCCGGGCCATCCACTGCAAGGGGGCGTGATCTGTAATGAGAGTGAAGGGGCGGCCGAGGAGGTAATACCTGAGCTCCAGGACTGCCCACTTGACAGCCAGCACCTCCCTCTCCACCGTAGCGTACCGTCGTTCCGTGGGGGTCAGCTTTCGGCTTATGTAGATCACCGGGTGTTCCTCGCCGTCGTGGACCTGGGAGAGGACGGCTCCCAACCCAGTGTCGGATGCGTCCGTCTGCACCAGGAAGGGACAGTTAAAGTCGGGCGCTCGGAGTACCGGCTCCGTCGTGAGGGCTGCCTTTATCCGGTTGAACGCCTCCTCCGACTCGGGAGTCCATTGGACCTTCTCCGGTTGCCCCTTCCTGGTCAGATCTGTCAGGGGATAGGCTAAGGAGGAGAAGTTAGGGATAAAGCAGCGGTAATACCCTGCCAACCCCAGAAAGGCCCGCACCTGCGTCTTGGAGGTGGGGCCGTGGCGCGGAGAGGATTGCTGCCACCTTCTTCTCCTGAGGTCGGATCAGGCCACGACCCACCTGGTACCCTAGATACTTGGCTTCCGAGAGGGCCAGGTGACATTTTTGGGGGTTGGCAGTCAGTCCAGCCCGGCGTAGTTCCAATAGCACCCTCCGCAGCTGCTCTAGGTGGTCCTCCCAAGTCCGAGTGTATTACCACGTCGTCGATGTAGGCCGCCGCGTAGGCCTGATGCGGCCGGAGGAGGACGTCCATCAGCCTCTGGAAGGTGGCCGGTGCTCCATGGAGGCCGAAGGGAAGGACCCGGTATTGCCAGTGTCCATTTGGAGTCGAGAAGGCCGTCTTCGGCTTGGCCTGTTCCGAGAGGAGAACTTGCAAGTATCCCTTCGTGAGGTCGAGGGTTGATATAAACCAGGCCCTTCCCAGACGATCCAACAGCTCATCGACGCGGGGCATCGGGTAGCAGTCAAACTCTGAGACTTCGTTGAGGCGGCGGAAGTCATTACAGAAGCGGAGGGTGCCGTCGGGCTTAGGAACCATGACGATGGGGCTGGACCATGGGCTGTGAGATGGTTCAATTACCCCTAACCTCAACATCTCCTGTACTTCCTCTTCGATGACGTGTCTCCGAGCCTCCGGGACACGGTAGGGCCGCTGCTGGACAATGGTTCCGGGTGGCGTGCGGATGTCGTGTTCCAAGTGGTGGGTCCGCCCAGGTTGGGGGGAGAACACATCCAGAAACTGACTGACCAGGTGCTGCAGCTCGGTCTTCTGGGCGGCGGAGAGTTGAGGGTCCATGTCCACAACCACGGGAGCCGCTTTGGTGTAGGCCGAGAGCTGAGGCCCAGTTCCAACCCAGCGCTTAAGGAGGTTAATGTGATAAAGCTGGTCCCTCCTCTGTCTTCCGGGCTGCCGCACTTGGTATGTGACAGGGCCGACCCTTTCGGTGACGGTGTAAACGGCCCCTGCCAGGTGGCCAAGAATTTTCAGGCGTCCGTCGGGACCAGAACCAGGACATGGTCTCCTCGCTGGAACTCCCGTGGTTGGGCCGCCCGATTATAATGTCGCTGCTGGGCCTGTTGCGCCTTGACGAGGTGCTCCCGGACGATGGGCATCACTCGGTCGATCCGCTCCCGCATCTCCCGCACGTGTCCACGGTGGAACGGTGTACGGCCGGTTGTTGTTCCCAGGCCTCTCAGGCAACGTCGAGCAGACCACGGGGCTGGCGGCCGAAGAGCAACTCAAACGGTGTGAAGCCAGTGGAGGCCTGAGGGACTTCCCGAACCCCGAAGAGGACGTATGGCAGCATCTTGTCCCAGTCCCTTTTATCTTCGGCCGTCACCCGGCGCAGCATCTGTTTCAGGGTCTGGTTAAACCGCTCGACGAGCCCGTCGGTCTGGGGGTGGTACACCGTAGTGCGGAGCTGCTGGACCTTCAGGGGTTTGCAGAGGTCCGCCATCATCCGGGACATGAATGGGGTGCCCTGGTCAGTCAGTATTTGGGATGGGATGCCGACCCGACTACACAGCAGGAAGATCTCCTGGGCGATGGCTTTGGTAGTGGCCTTGCGGAGGGGAATGGCCTCAGGGTAGCGGGTGGCATAATCCACGATGACCAGGATGTGTTCGTGCCCCCGTGCGGACTTCGGCAGCGGCCCCACTAAGTCCATCACGATCCGCTCGAAGGGCACCTCAATGATGGGCAGTGGTATCAGCGGGCTGGGGGGAGGGGTCCGTGGTGAGGTCCGCTGGCAGGTTGGGCAGGCTTGGCAGAACCGCCGGACTTCGGTCTCTAGGCCCGGCCAGTGGAACCGGTCACGGAGGCGCTGGACGGTGTTCTGTACTCCTAGGTGTCCTGCCATGGGATGTGCGTGGGCTATCTCCATCACCGTTCCGCTCTTGCTGCGCGGGACAACCAGCAGCAGCGTCTTTTCCTCCCCCCTCCGCTGTGCGACACAGTACAGCAGGCCATTTTTCACTATAAAGTGAGGGGTGGGGTGAGGTGCCGGTTGGATTTCTTTTCCGTCCACCACTCTCACTTGACCCCAGCAGTGTTTTAACCGGTCGTCCGTGTGCTGCTCTTTGGAGAATCCTCCAGCCCCCGTCACCTGTTGGTACAGGTCATAATAAAGGTTAGGAGTTGGAGGGGGTGACTCACCATCTCCGGGGCTGTCGAGGCCAGCAGCTGGGACGTCGATCCTCTTGCTGGGCTTCCGGGACGGGCGGTTCCCGCCGGGCCGGCAGGCTGAGTGACGGAGGCAAGTAACTGGTCGAACCCTGGCCAGTCTCGCCCGAGGAGGACTGGTACCGGCAGATCCTTGACCAGTCCGACATCTATGGGCCAGGCGCCGGGCGGCGCAGCGATGGTAACCCGTCATGCCGGCACGTCCCTGGTGTCGCCGTGCACACAGGTGATGGAGAGCTTCGTTTTCGCTTTAGGCCGCGGGGGCAACACCGCCGTCTTCACGAGGCTGACCGCGCTGCTGGAGTCTAGAAGAGCGTGGAAGGGGCGGCCGTTTAGGTGAACCTCCGCCTGCGGCGCATTCTCCGTGTGCACGGCGCAGCCTGCCAGTCAAGGTCGTGGCGGAGAACGGGGTGCCTCGGTGGGCATGGGCTCATCTCGAGGGCCGGGAACCGCCGGCCTGCTCACCGGTCGCTGGGTGCCCTCCGGCGTGCGACGCTCCTGGACCACCCTTCGGGGAAACGGCAGCGCTCTCTCCCCAACCTCCCGGTGTTGGGTGGCCTCCGCCAGCTCGATGGCCTCCACCAGTTCGTCCACGTTCGCTGGGTTCCGCATGCCAGCTGCCTGACGTAGCAGGCGAGGAAGGGCCCGCAGGAGGCGATCCACGACGACACGCTCCGCTACCTGGTGTGCGTTGGGACCCCCGGCCAGTAACCAGTGCTGCACGAGACGGGAGAGATTGGCCACCTGAGCTCGGGCCGGCTGTCGGGGGTCGAAAACCCATTCAGTAAAGAGCTGAGCGGCGCTGATCGGTGAGAGTCCCATCCGGCCCAGGATTTCCTTTTTCAACTCCTCGTAAGACTCGTTAAGCTCTGGGGGAAGCGTGAAATAAGCCCGCTGGGCCTCTCCCGTCAGCAACGGGGCGATGATCCGGGCCCAAACATCTGAAGGTACGTGGTAACGTCATTGTGGGATGTCATCCTCGGCAGCAGCTGGGTGGCCTGGACACAGGGGTCAGGCAGCGGAGTGCTTGCGCCGGCAGTCATGCGGAGAGCGTTGAGCTCCCGTTCAGTTTCCCCTTGCCGAGAGGCCATATGCTCCATAATTTGTTGCTGGCGGATGCTCACCTCGGTGAGGTGCTTCAAGAGTTCTTCCATTGCCGAGGGAGGAGCGCCACCTGAGGAAACCAGAGAAGACACGTGAGCCAACAGGGCGTGTGGGGAAGGAAAAACCAAAAAAAAAAAAAAACAATCAAACCAGTCCGGCTGGGGAAACACCGCGTGGGTAGGGGTCGTCGGTGTCTTCTTCACTGTCCTGCCCGCATTCTCCACCACTGTGGCGGGATGAAGAAGGACACGACGAGTAGGTACAGGTGAGTTCCCCGAAGGGTGGATTTTATTAATAAATAAGGTGGTAGAAGGCGGTGAGATGAGGTGGTCCGGTGCGGGGTGCTCAACTTCCTCTGTGCTCTTGTGTGCTGTGGCAGTGTGGGTCCGTTGTGCTCTCCCGTGTGCGGTGGGGCTGGCGGTCACACACTGCTCTCTGTAAGCAAGACAGACGGTTAGGGTTAGCTGGCTCTGCTGGAGACATCGCTCACCTCCGTGTTCCTTTGCTATGCTTAAGTAGGCAGTTCTTGATGATCCGCAGGTGTGGCCGCTCAGCCCGTGACGAGCAGGAGCAGGTGTGACTGCTCGGTTTCCAGGGCGTTCTAACCATGTGGGATATTTTAATGACGTGGCACTCAAAGACATTTTCATCATGGATTAAACCAACCCATTTGTTCCCGGCTACCTGGAGGAAAAATAAACTGGTCCCTGGAACAATACATTGATCTGGCTGTTGTGCGGCTCAATGTACACGGTGGGTTTTGTGGATAATGAGCCCCGCAATCCTACAGTGCCCACCACACCAGAGCCTCTTCGCACCCCGACCGTCATGTCTGGAGTTGTTCACGTCATGCCTGGTACTCAACCTGGGTCTGCTCACTCATGCCTGCTCATGCCACGTCTGCTACACCAAAGCTTGTTAACGTCTTGTCTGCCAAGCCAAAGCCTGCTAACGTCGAGCCTGCTACTCCAGGACCTGCTCACATGCAGGGTTTGCTCACTTCATGCCTGCCAAGCCAGCGCCTGTTCCACGTCAAGCCTGATATGCAAAGTCCTCTTCAAGTCACGTCTGCCAAGCCAGAGCCTGCACACATCATGCCAGTCACTCAAGAGATTCTTCTAAACATGGCCGCTATTGAGGAGCTTTGTTGCAAGATGGCCGCCACACAAAAGTCTCTTCACAAAATGGTTGCCCTTCTAGAGTCTCGTCAGGACATGGCCACCATTCCGTGTCCCTGGGCCAAGATGGCCGCCATGCCTGAGGTCGCGCCATGTCATGGCTGTCACAGAGACTGTTTCCCGTGACCTCAGTGCTTCCAGTAATGGCAGTCGCCATTTTGAGTGTGTGTGCTGCACACTGCGCTCCAGAGATGTCTGCTCCTGAGGCCTCTCCCTGACCGTGAATCCAGAGGTGGTGGCTTCCACTGCAGAATCTCCCGAGGTGGTGGCACATACATTTGAAATCTCCTTAGCCTGTCCTGTCACGGCCAAGGAGGCCATCCACGAACTCTCTGCCTGTCCTGCCATGGCCAAGGAGGCCACTCATGAACTCCCTGTCTGTCCTGTCACAACCAAGTGGTCTGTCCATGGCTCTGCTCCACCATGGCAGCCTGCTCCGCCATGGCTCCACACTGCTCTGGATCTTGCCTGCTCCGCCATGGCTCCCCACTCAGCCTGCTCCGCCATGGCTCCACACTGCTCTGGATCTGCTCCACAGCCCGGGTCCCCCTCTGCTCCACTGTCTGTCTCTGCTCCACAATCTTGAGTTCATCTAAGCTTGCCTTCTGTGGACTGATCATACACTTTACCTTGAAACTGACCTTTCAATTTACTTTAATAAAAAGACCATAACAGAAGATTGATTTTGGTGCATCTTAATTATACGCGTCTAACTTATGATTCAGAACTGTGGACCTCTTTATATTTCCAAAGCTCTAAACCACTCACTTTTCATATGTTGCAATTTCACAAAATGTCCTTCTTCTGAAAGTAGGTTTTCAGGTTAGGGATGATATGGATGATAAACATGAAGACGTGAATTTTAATTTTATGGGAGCTGTTCCTTCAAAAGGTAGTTCTCAGTAACTAATCAATATGTAAAAGCAGGATAATAATCTAATTTAATATACACAAATAAGCAAATAACCGATAGCAAATTGTCGATACTGGACATGTTTATTTTTAAGATCCTCAGGAACTCGTTGGAAGTAGCATTGCGGTGTTGTGCCAATATAATTTAGAGCGCGCGATCTCAGAAAGTAATTGTTAGCTTTGTAAACAGTTTTGGATGAGCGGGTAGCTGAGGAACAGAACGGCTGATTGTGTATTGATCAGGAGAAGGTGTGTGCTGCAGTTGCAGTTGGGATGGAGGTAACGGGGTGGAGGGGGCTCCCTCTCACAAGGTGAAGGAGGTCAGAGACTCGGTCTGCATCCCAGTGTGAGTTCAAGCGAGGGTGGCGAACAAAAAGCATACCTGAGATGATGAAGAGACTGTGTGTTTGCAGAGGGTTTTACTCCATCCCTGTGAGTGTGAATCAATGAAGGGTCTCTGTAAATAAACAAACGCTTTTGCCTTCCTGACCTGCCCATGAGGAATAGTTAATAGTTATGTGATATTTTATGCTTGGTAACAAGTACGGTATCGAATACAGGAAAAAGCAAAAAAAAAAAAAAAAAATGTGACAATGTCAATACTAATTTGACCTTTTGAGAGCAGGAGTTAATGTTTTAATTGAACGGAGAATAAGAGTGCCACACCACCTGTGAGAAACACAAAAACAAAATTAATATTGTAATGCAATGCTGTTCTGACCTACGCATCGATTAGTGTTGTGTTTGAATACTTTATTCAAAAATCATGACATATAATGACAAATAACAAATACTTCCAAATGGTACAAAAATATTTGTTGGACTGATGATCTAACAATGTCAAGGTTTTCCTTAATGCAAAATGCATGTCGTGTGCTATTTGTTGTATTTGCTATATACTGTTATACATTATAATACATTATAATTCCAGCAGGAATCTGAAATCCTCCAACAGATCCTACTATGGTAGTTGTTCCTTGCTCCAGATTAAAGACAAAGGGTGACTGTGCCTTTGAGGTAATTGCTCCCCAAGTTGTTGAATGCTCTTCCCTTGAATCTTAGATCTGAGGACCATGTAGACATTTTTAAAAAAAGCAGTTAAAATATTATTGTTTAAACTTACCTTCTAAGTTGTTCACTAATGTAGTGTTTTTTTTTTTTTTTTTTTTTTTTTGTGTGTGTGTGTGTGTGTGTGTTTTCTCTATATTGTTCTGTTAATTGTTGGCATGTTTTTTGTACTGTTTCTCCATCATGGATATAAAGCACTTTGTGACACTTGCTCTAGAAAGGTGCTATAGAAATATAGTACTTACTTACACAGAACTTATCAAAAGTTTAGAAACATTGTTTATTAAACGTTTTTAATGAAGTCTCTTATGCTCACCAAGGCTGCATTTGTTTGATCAAAAATACAGCCAAAAAATAAATATTGTGAAATATTATAACAATTTGAAATAACTATTTTCTTTTGGAGTGCATTTAATTATTATTATTATCCTTTTTTTTTTCTTGACGGCAAAGCTGAATTTTGAGCATCATAACACATGTCATTATGTCACATGATCTTTCAGAAATCATTCTAATATGCTGAATTGCTGCTCAATTATTAGTGTTGCTTATTTATTAATAATGGTTATTATTATGATCATAGTCAAAAACAATAAATGCTTTATATTATGTGGAAACAACTTTTTAGGATTATTTGATGAATATAAAGTTTGAAAGAATAGAATCTATTTGAAATAGAATCTATTGTAACATTATAAATGTTTTTTTTCGCTGTCGCTTTTGGTCAATTTAATGCATATTTTGCTGAATCAAAGCATTCATTTTCTATTAAAACACACAATACACAAATACTAAGCAGCACAACAGTTTTCAACATTGATAATCTGAAATGTTTCTTGCAAATCAGCATAGCAGTAGTAAATTTTACGTTTTTATGTTAGAAAATGTGCAAAATGTACCATCAAAATGCTATGCTGTTGCTGTGTGTGGTTGCTAAAGATGTTTTAGAGTGTATTTAACACAATGCTATTGGTTGCTAGAGTGTTCTTAAACAACAGTTTCTGGTACCATGCATTGCTTAGACTATACACTTTAAACTATACACAAAAAATGCTGGGTAATTTTTTTTTATCCCAAATACTGGGTTCAGCTTGTTAGGTACTTTTATTGGGTTATTTTAATATTTTTTATCCAAGTGTTGGATAGTGTTTCTGTAACTAAGTTGCTGGGTCATTTTTAATGCTGGGTTATCTTTTTTTTCCTTCCCAGGTGCTGGGTTGAGCCAGTCTCCGATGAAACAACCCAACTGCTGAGTTACAGTCAGAGCATGGGCTTTTTGAGTCCACAGGAGAGAGCAGTTCTCAGCGCCGCCGATTAGGTGCACTTTTTCAGTGCAATTAAGGTTTGTATACATTTTATTTAATTTATAAAATATTTAATGTGATGTAAATTATATTATTTTACACAATGTAACATAAGGACGAGATGTCAGCAGCAGTAGTTTCGCACGATGGAAACATCTTTTTTCTTGCATAACATAAATGGATTTTATTCATTATAATTCTGAGTTTAATTTAAATTTAACGTTAAAATGTGTTCTCTAATCTCAGTACCGTTTGTTTTTTGGGCAGGTTTTGGAGTCAGCCACAGTCTGAAGTTTGGCAGTTCCCCCAGCGAACAGCAGCACATCACTGGCTCAGATTTCGGCGACACACACCGGCACGAGAATTAGCACTGTTTCGGTAAAAAGTGATTACAGAGAACTGTTGAATACACTTCAGTGCTACTTTTAAAATGTGCCTTTTTTATTTCTAAAATGCTCATTAAACGAGTTTAAATGTGTGCAATATTGTAATGCTGTATTCACCCAAATTAATTCAGTTTGTTTCGTATTTTGTCCATGGGTGTTCTTGCTTAATAATAAATGTTAATCTTTTGATTATTGCTGTTGCCTTTAGTAATTCTGTGTGTGGTTTTTAAATTTCCAGCCCATTTAAAGCCAGCAAATATAATATTTTTTAAACAATAGATAACTTAAATAAAACAACCCAGCATGGTGCATTTAAGCTTAACCAGCTGGGTCAAAATAACCCAGCATGAGTTCTGTCCAATATTTACCCAGCGCTGGGTTGCCAAATAACCCAAGTTTTTTTAGAGTGTAGTCTTGTAAGATATTCATCTGTGTCTCTTCTTCTTCTTCTTTAAGACTGCTGATAACTTTTTCTGAGTTACGTAAAAACACAGATTGGTCAAATTTTAATCTGGAAAAAAAAAAAAAAACTGATATTTTTTCTTGGTTAACTACTAGTTAGTCAGACTAGTTTTTAATAGTCTTAACATAGAGGCTATGAAACTGGCCCTATAGGTCTTACTTGGCCAACCTGCTTCATCAGAAAGGTCTTGCTGCTTGAGTGCAGTGTTTTGTTCATGAACACCACAGATAAACTGGTGTTTTCAACATATCAAGTATACAACAATACCAACAATGCAGACTTAAGCTTAAATAATAACTCTACAGTAACAACCAGATTTACAGACATCATCATGATGATTTTGCCCTGCAGTTTGGTGGTTTTATATGTACAAACACAGTCGAAACACAATGCCGTGGACCTTGTGATATGAGTCTGGATTTTATAGAGGCATAACCAAACTCATACCTTTAATTTAATTATCAGGTTTTACGAATGCATGCTGGCCCACCAACCAGAGACTAATAAAACACTCCGACTCCGACTGAATGCGTTAACTATTACCCTGATTACCCTGGGAGCTTGTTATTGATAGAGGAAAAGGAGGGGTGAAAGATGAAGCGAGGGCCTGTGCGTGAGAGAGAAAAAGAGAGATGGAGAGAATGAGCAGCCTTGGCGGGTTTCGCCACTCACTGCTGAGCTGACAGTGGAAGAGCAGGGTGTAATGACAAATGAGTGAAGAGGCCACAGCATGAGGTCCAAACGAGCAAACGGAGAGAGAGAAAGAGACAGAGAGGCAGAGAGAGAGAGGTTCTTCCTCATGCTCTGTAAATAGATAAGATTTGGCTGCTGTCAGTGTTCCTGTGTATTCATCACTATAATGTTCTACCTTGGGGTTGGTTAAATGTTCCAAGGAAACATCAAGGTCAGTCTCTCGGCTAAATAATGTAATAAACTTTAGCAAATGCCTGATTTGTGTGTTTCTTAATGTGCTGGAAATGACAGAGACACCAAGCTGAGCTCATTGTGGTGAGCGATCTAATAAGCTTCTCTATCTAGTAAATAAGGTTAATGTATTTTGTTGGATCATTTACTTCCTGTGCTTAAAATGCCCTCTGATAAATCTCCCGGTGCAACACAGGATGCTATGTTCTTGTTCTGTTTCCTCGTTTCTGCACACGGCTCATTAGTCATAGAGGAATGTATGAGGTTAGATGAAGTATCTGAGGAAAAAACAGCCCTAGTTTGGACTGTGAATGAATTGAATTACCAGGTCCGACAGCAAACTCTGCAAATCTAAGCGCTTCATTTAAGATGCGTCACATGGACTTAATAACTGAACTCCCTGACCTTCGCAATCCGAATGAAGCGAGCCATCATAATGGAATGTAGAAGCGGCACCTTCCTGCGAGAATGACAGGTGCAGGAAATTACATCATCAAACGCTGCCACCTGTCAGTTGATTGCCTGTCCTGTTCTGATGACTCAGAAACTCAATTGACCTGATTGTGTAGGTCTGCCCCGATAATCTAGCAGAATTTTTGCATCACATTCTGTTAGCCACATCAATTAGCAGGAACGGTGATGAGAATGACATTTAAAAAAGGTAAAAGTCAAACTAACTAATTACAAAACACATGAAAGTATAATAATTAAACTGAAAATGTAGTTAAACAACACATACCACTAAAAAATATATAAATAAATAAAATTATGTATAAAAATAATTGCATTATACATATCGGATTGAAAAACAAACTTGCAACTTTTTTTTTTTTTTTTTTTCTTAATGAAACTGATTCGCAATGCAGATACTGAAATCTAAAAAGTGGTTGCATTATTATCTGGATGGTTAATTGGAATGGGAGAACCCAAAAGAGCCCTATCACTCTCCTCTACATTGAATTTCACAAGATACAAGTCTAATTGTGACCATGAGACTGCTCTCAAAACACAGTGCTGAGATTTTCTCCAATTAAACCATTTTGTGTTCATTTTTTAATTTCTCCTCTACTTGCGTCAGCCCGACAGGGTCTCAAAATGGATTCGGAGATATTTGCTGAAGATTTATCACTGTATCTCCACCCTTTAGACTGCATAAAACGGATGCTTGGAAAATAAATGTTAAACAGTCAAGGCCTGAATGTTGCAGGGGAATCACATTAACATCCTGCAAGGCCCTGAAAGCATCAGTTCAACCTTGACTATCACACCTGCACTTCCTTAATGGTGGAACATTAAGATTCACATGATTTTGCCCATCAGCACTCTTATTTATAACATAAATATGTAGTCAAGACCAAGGCAACGTTTCAAATGAATGATACACTTGTTTATAGGGAAGACCGGGGCTAGCTGTTACACTTTTTTTACTCCAGTGAATATTTTTCAGGATGGGTTTATCTTTAAAAGTCCAATTCAATATAGATTTAAAATTAGACATTGGTCTTGACTACAAAAATTACAATATAATTTAAAAGTTGTGGGTCTTTTTTTTTTTTTTTTTTTTTTTGAAATAAATAAATACTTTTTATTCACCAAGGATGTTAAATTGATTTAAAAAAAAAGTGATAGAAAAGACTAACATTGTTAGAAAACATTACTATTTTGAATAAATACGGTCCTCTTTAACTTTTTACTCATCAAAGAATCCTGAAAGGAAAAAAAATAAATAAAATATATATTAAAAAAAAATTATAATTTAATTTTTTTTTTTTTTTTTTTTTTTAAATCACAGGTTCCAAATATATAGGGGTGTAAGGGTACACGTATTCATACCAAACCGTTTCGGTACAGGTTTTTCAGTTCGGTACGCATGTATACCTAACGAATACAGTTTTTTTTTTTTTTTTTGTCAGGAAATTCAAATAATAAATGGCGTTTTGACAGTCTTTGATGTGGTATGACAGATCGCTATATAAACACCTTGGAAAGCCGCTTCTGGGACAGTTCAGAAACCTGCTGGTATAATCCCAACACTAACACTGACTAGAGCAGCCGCGATCAGCTCCGGTTCCTGTGTCTAAGCCATGACGACCCACAGATTTGTGCAGAGCGGAACGCGATCATTCCTTCCTCTGTATTATTAGATCCCTTTCGAACGTTCACTCTCGTTATGTATGGGAAAACTACTTTTTTCCTTTCTGCTGAAGCCTGATTTGTTCATGTTTGTGTAGCTGCACAAACCAATGGCGCTTCAGCCCGCCAAAAGGGGCGGGGCCAACCACTATATAAGTCGGTCCGTAGCACCATTCATCAGATTATTCTCCTCCAGCAACGAGGATCATCTCTTCGCTTCGCTGACTCTTCTGCAAGAAGAAGCCATAGAAGAAGCTCCTGCTCTGCTCACTGCCGTAGAAGAAGCCAAAAGCAGCTTCTTCCACGGCAGCCAAAAGCAGCAGATGCATCCGGCATCTGGGTAAGAGCAAATTTCCTAGAGCAAATTTCAGCGCCTGTTGCTTCAAATGTTGTGCCGCGAGTGTGGTTCTTGCAAGTGTTGGACTCTTGCACGATGAAGATGGGCACAGCAAGTGCGCCACCTGCCTCGGCCGCACCCACACAGAGGCTGTGCTCGCTGATGTCTCGTGCTCTTTTTGCGAGAGCATAAGCCTTTCCCATCTACGCTCGTGGGTTGCCTTGTTCTGTCAAGGCGATCTCCCCACCAGGCCCTCCCATCTTTTTCGTCCCCTAAGAGGAAAAAACAGCGGGGCAGCGGATCCTTTCCAGCAAGCCTGGGCAGTGTCACGTCAGCTCAGCGCCTGCGTGCCCCGCCCTCCCCGTGTCCACTCACCCCAGTATGCTTTGCACATGAGGACCAGCGCCCCTCTTCAGCTGCGAGCGGGCTGGTCTCATTCAGCGCATCCAAGGAGGACATCGTCATCAAGTACCGAGGCCAAAGCCAGACGCCAAGCTAATCTGCATCCTCGCAAAGACCGTGGAGTATCTGGGCCTCGAGTGGTCGGCTCCGGACGAGCCCACCCATGGCTTATTGGGTGAATGGTTCCTGCCAGAGATCTGCCAGCAATTCTCCCGGTAGCGCCCAGCCCCGTTCCCGCCAGCACCCAGCAGCCATCCATGACGAGCTCACCAAGATGTGGCAAACACCCTACTCGGCACGGTTGAACCCCTCTACTCCAGCAGCTCTCACCACAGTTGACGGCGCTGACGAAAGGGGATACACCAAACTTTCCCCCCTGGAGGAAGCGATCGCCGCACATCTGTGCCCACCATCCTTCAAGTGTTTCAAGCCAAACTCCTCCGTAGTATGGACAAGTCTGGCCAAGAGCACTAGGAGGCCTATAAAGAGGTGCCCATCGCAACAGATCTCGCTCTGCGCGCTACAAAGGCCACAGCGCAAGCGATCGGCAAGACCATGGCCAGCCTGGTGGTGCTGGAGCGCCACCTCTGGCTTATGCTGACAGAGATCAGGGATGATGAGAAAATGGCCTTCCTCGACTCGCCAGTCTTGCAGAAAGGGCTATTCGGCTCCGGTGTTCACGGATTTACTGAACGGTTTTCAGAGGCTCAAAACGTCGCAGGTGCTGCTTCACTTCCTCCCTAAACATCCTGGCACCACGGCTGCGGGCCGCCAGAAGAGCCTCGCTGCTCAGCCTGCAAAGCCAGCCCAGCATCAGTGGAAGAGGGAGCCTGGGCTGAAACAGCAATCCAGGCTGGCGAAACGCTTCCCCTTCCCGAAGCGTCAAGGTCCCCGCCCACGAGTTGTGCTGGACCCTGAGCAGACGAAGCCATCCTGAGGCGCTAGAGAGTAAAAGGAGGGGCCCCGTTCTCGCCTCGGCCGGAACGCACCCCCCCCCCAAAACAGCTCACCTTCACTCCTCACCTCTTCGAACACCTCTGAGAGATGGAGTTTCATTTCCTGCGGGTCACGTCCTGCAGGTGCAGCACGTACCCGAATATTTTACTGCTGTGATAGCGGACCCACATGCTTTAAAGAGCAAAATTCCTCATCCTCTCTCAATCACTTATACGAACTGTGGCGAGTCAGCTGCCTCCTCCCTGATAATCACCGGCACCCCGTCCTAAATCGCCGCCCTTCACCAGGCTCCCGATAGGAGTGGGTGTGGGAGAGAGGAGGGGCGCTGGACGAGTCAGGGCTGGCGGCGTGTGATGGGGCACACCTGAAGGAAATGGAGCCTCATCACCGCCGCTGTTTAAAAGCCCAACGCGCCTCTCCTCGGGAAGACCGGTCTCTTCCCCGTGCATGCACACTGGTGTCCTCGTGGGTCCAGGAAGGGTGCGTTGAGGGACTCCCGCGCCACCAGAAACGTGAGCTGCCGGACCCGCGGTCCGGTCGAGAACCGCACCCGTCTACACGGCCGTCGGGCCAGGATGCCGGGCCGTCCATCCCCTGCAAGCGCCGCGGCCAGCGAGGAGGATGCAGCCGCTGGAAGAAGCCGCCGCCCCTCACGCCCCGGACCGAAGAGGGGGCGCGTACGGCCGCCGGACTCCGCCCCTTACCTGGACCCTTCCTCCATGAACACTGCCAGACCCCCACCAACCCCGCAGCACGACGAGGACACCAGATTCCCTGTTGTTTTGGACACTGTTCCCCTTTTGGACACTTTATTCCCCCTTGTTTTGTTTTTTTCTGTTAAATAAAAACCTCTCCGAGGCCTGACGCCACGCCCACTGTGTCTGTCGTTGGCTCGTCCCGTCACAGAACGTAGACTCCCTGCTTTCTCAAGGCGAGCTCTCGTTTGAGAAAATAAAACCTCTCGCCTCCCATTAGACAGCTTGGGCAGCCATTCCGGGAATCTCAAGATGGGTTTTAGAAACAATTTGACAAAGCTACTAGCTGTAGTTCGCTCGCAGACCGCCCCGCTTCAGAAGCATTGTTCAAACTTCTGTCCCGGACAATGAAGCTATTGTTCTCCGGCAGGAGGTGCAAGCAGTGCTTGCAAAAGGCGCTGTGGAAATAGTGCCCCCAGCGAACATCGAGTCAAGCTTTTTCAGCCGCTATTTCCTCTTCCCAAAGAGAGACGGTGGGCTCAGACCCATTCTAGATCTCAGACATCTGAACAGCTCGGTATGCGCCGGTCGTTCAAGAAAATTCTTGCGCATATTTGCCCCAAGGATTGGTTTTTGACCATGGATTTGAAAGATGCTTACTTTCACATCCACATAGCCCCCCGTCACAGACTGTTCTTGAGATTGATGGCTTCCCTCAAACCGGGGACGACACGCCCCCTGAGGGTTTTTCAGAGGCTTCTCAGCCTCATGGCCGCTGCCGCCACTGTAACTCCGCTGGGCCTGCTCCATATGCAGCCCCTCCAATTTTGGCTAAAAGCCCGAGTCCCACCCCATGCTTGGTGGTTGAAGAGATTTCCGGTCAGGGTGGACCGCCACTGTATCGAAGCTGCGGCCCCCTGGAGGACCACTTGCCTGTTTCAGACAGGAGTGAGGATGGGCGTCCTTCCTTCCGGCCATAAAAGGCCACCACGTTCTGGTCTGTTCAGACAGTGGTGTCTTATATCAATCACCAAGGCAGTCTCAGGTCTCACGCCTCATACAGATTGGTTCGTCGCCTCCTTCTCTGAGCACAGAAAGAACTCCTCTCGCTAAGGGCGGTTCATGTGCCGGGCAAGATGAACCTGGGAGCGGACATGCTGTCCAGAGGCAAGGTATCCCCGGGCGATTGGGCGCTGCATCCTTAGACGGTACAGCCCAGGGCTCGCCTGTATGCATTTCCTCCTATCACCCTGATTCTCCAGATCATCAGGCAAGTCAAGGAAACTAAATGCTCCCTCCTCCTAGTAGCTCCGCTCTGGAAGAACCAGGCTTGGTTTCCAGAGCTGATGCAGCTGGTAACGGTGGCCCCGCGGCCCATCCCATTGAAGAGGGACCTTCTCTCGCAGGCGAAAGGCATGATTTGGCATCCCCACCCAGAGTTGTGGAGCCTTCATGTCTGGTGCCTCGATGGGAGTCTGATAGGCTCCCAGCGAGAGTAAGCAACACCATTCTTGAGGCAAGGGTGCTGTCCACGAGACGGCTCTATGGCCAAAAATGGTCAGTATTTCTCAATTGGTGCTCTGCATGGCAAGTGGACTCGTTTTTATGTGACGTGTCCTGCATGCTCACTTTTCTATAACTTAGACATCCCTGCCCTCCAGGTGCAGATCTGTTTAAACCTCCCATGTGGGTAGTGATTTCTCATGCCCTCATGTAAGCTTGGGGCGGGATAATGCCTAAGTCCCTTAGGGCCCTTATTAGTGCTCTAACACTGGACTCGCAGAGCAGCATGTAATTGTTGCTCATAGTGCGGCGTGAATGGATTTATTCCCATACATAATGAGAGTGAACGTTTGAAATGGAACGCTTCGGTTACTTAACGTAACCTCGGTTCTCTGAGATAAGGAAACGAGCGTTATGTCACTTGCCACACTAAAAGCTGCATGAATTGATGATTGTCGCTTCAGTCGTATGATCTGATGAATGGCGCTACGGACCGACTTATATAGCGCTCGGCCCCGCCCTTCAGTCTTCAGCAGAAAGGGAAAAAAAGAGTTTTCCCATACATAACGCTCGTTACCTTATCTCAGGGAACCGAGGTTACGTCAAGTAACCGAAGCGTTTTAACATGAATAAACATGACTGAACATCTCATGCCTCATTTGCTCAATCGCAGAAAGAAATCAACAAAATAGCATGGAAATAAAATGTCACGTTGCATTTAATTTACCTCAGCAAGTCATCAGTCTCTACAGCTCGTTAGTTCACTAGAGAAATTAAGTCTAGAGAGGCGCATTTTGCGAAATATTACTTCATATACTCATTATATTTTACTAAACCTGTTAGTCTTAATTAATGTACAGTATGTTTAATTTAATCTGTTATGAAATAGTTTAGTTTTTTTTTTTCTCCACTGCTGTTCCCGAAATCATACCGAACCGTGACGTGAAATCTGAGGTACGTACCGAACCGTCATATTTGTGTACCCTTACACCCCTAATATATATGTATATATAAGTATTCAACTTATTTTTGGAATTTCCTGAAAACATCCCAGCGCGACATCCGATGGGTTTTCCGATGAGAGAGAGAGAGAGAGAGAGAGAGAGAGAGATTCACTTTGACAGTTGTGTTTCAGAGATCATCTGGGTAGTTTATTCACAGCAGGTCTGCAGCAAACTCCTCTCAGTTAGCATGGCAAGCAAGGTTAGCTTTTGTTGTTATAACTCCGTGGTTCATTTAAGTTCACGTCACCCTTTTTCAAAAAGATGAAAGGGAAAGATCTTTTTGGGAACTTTTTAATATTTACACCACATAATGTCTAGGTTTCAAAATACAGTTTTTTAATATTGGCATAAATGATAGAAAAATTGCACCGTTTTTATGTGTAGCCTTTCATCGTCAAGGTTACAGTGTCCCAGCATGTCTTGCCTGTCCCCATGAGAGTTCATTCTAGATTTACAGCTTTCATTCTCCGACAAGGCATTCACCTGAGAGACGAATGACCAAGTTAACCAGATATGGAAATGATTGCTCAACAAACCCTAACCAGAGACAGCTGGCCCTCTAATTCAGCTAGCCTGACCTTTTCATTAGACCCTCTGTGCAGGGTATTTAAAAGATCTGAAGGGGACAAAGCTATTGAAGCTTAAAAGGCAGGTGAAGCTGAGCTGAATGTAAATTAAACATCCTACCTTACAAACGACAAAAGGCAGTTTAAACCTACTGCGTAAATTTATGTTTAAAATAACTGACCTTGAGATAGAACTAATGAATGTTTGAAATAAAAATGCTCACTTAATATAATATATTTGTTTTAACTTTTTTTATCAAATAAATGCAGTCTTGGTGAGCATAAGTGACTTCTTTCAAAAACCTCCAAAAAAATAAAAAAATAAAAAAATCAACCCTACAGACCCAAATGTTTGAACAGTAGTGTACAAATGATTTTATATTTTAGGTAAAATAATTAAGAAAACCAAATAAAATGATCCCATAAATGTTGCAGCACAGTTTGGACTTGTCTACATAGTAGAAATGCATACTGACAATGTTGCTAAATGTTTAATTTTGATCAGAAATATTTTTCATTAGATAAGGTTGCTAGAACTTTTTTTTTTACCTATGTATGTTACCTAACTAAGAACCAAACCACAATTTTGTAAAATATATATATATATATATACGATTTGCAGATACGATTTCACTTCCATGCAGCACACAGTTTCTCTACAAGCCACTGCATTTCCTCTCCTTGTTTTGTGTTTATGAGCCTGTAAATAACCCCGAACAGACAATTCTCCGGCAGAAGTAATGTCTGCTTATCATAAAATAAATAAATAAAAATTTGCTGGATCCCAGCCAGACCACTGAGGTCATACAGGAGGAGAAAGTAGGTTTGACGCCCTGCCTGCCGGGACCCTAGAGAAGAACGTAGCTCGGTGATAATGCATAAAAATGTGGAAGAAATGTCAAGTCCACAAAGCTGTAGGAAACGAGATGAAAAAACAGTATTAATATTCCATTGCAGTGCTGAATGAGGAAAGGTAAGGAGAAGAGAAGTGTAGGAACGAGCCGGTGTGAGACAAGCACTAGAGAATGACAGAGACAAATAAGAGAAAGCCAATATGAGAGTGAATGGGGAATGAAGGCAAAACTAAATATAGAGTACGTGTGTGCGAGGGAGAGAGAAAGAGATTAGGAGAGGAGAGAGAAGGTGTCATGTTCACAGCCGCAGCGGGGTGTGACATCCACGCCGCTGTTCTATGATAATGGCGTCGACGGCCGAATCGAGGAGCCGACTATTTTGCTTTCTTCTTCCATTCAGCCCTCCTGCCTTGCCTCCGGTTTCCCCACCTTTATCTTATGAAACCCCTTTTTTTTTTTTTTTTTTTTTTTACTTCAGTGTATTATTTTTTCCCTGTGTTTGTTTTTGTTGTTCTCATTTATTGAAATCTCTGTTGCTTTGAGGCCTCTGCAGTGTTGAGCCATAGACGATTTGGCAAATGAATAAAACATGTCGCATAGCGTCTGCCTGTTTCTCTGTTATTTATGAGTCTGTGTATGTGTGTGTGCGTTCGCAATATTTACAGTTTGTGCTATAGGTTTGATTTTATGTGAACATGAGCCTGAGGGTGAAGACATTGAGCTGTAACATTGTCTATTCAGTCAGGAATCCACCCCGGTCTGTATTAATTCATAGGAACAAAACTGAGCAATTGCTTCAATATCTCACTCGCCTCGATGAGAGCAATCTGACATCTGAAACGCAATGAAAACTGGCCAACCGCTGCCAAGACTGTAACATAACACTGCTGATTAAACATTCATTTCTATCTTTGTGGAATGCCCTAATCAAACAGGTCACTGAAAAAGTGTGTTGTTTACCTAACAAATGTGCAACAAGACTTCTGTTTCCGAGACTATTTTTTTTTTTTTTTTTTTTTTTACCAGTAATGCTTTGACTTTAGCATACTATTGATGCTTGCGTTAAAAAGTGACATTTAGACATTTATAATGCTATAGCTATAATTTTCCTATAGGTGTTTGGATGGATTGGTGATGTCTGCAAATAAAGTCGTTTTAGAAGTGGATCATTGCAGCATTTCAGTAAAATAGACCAAATTTCTTTCATTGTAGGCCAAAATCTTCAGTCTTTGATCACTTGCATGCTCATTAGTGGCTGATTAATTGCCTTAAATGCAATTATTCTCCAACAATGTTCTGACAGTATGGGAAAATTAAGATTGCAGTCCTGAGAAAAAGAGAGAAAGAAGTACAGTTTTAAATGTCCATACAAGGTTGATATAGTGCTCAATAATTAGTGTTGGCATCACATTATGATTGCGCAATCAAAATATCCTCAAGTTCGCTCTGAAGAATGAAGTGTACAAATGGCTTCTTTCATAGAAGACACGACAGAAGGGTTTGCTTGGATTAGCTTGGTACCATTTAAATTTAGCTTGACTGACTGATGATGCAAAACACACAGACAAATGCTGTCAAATTGTCATTGATAAATGTACAGTCTGACAAGCAACAGTCAAAATGGACAGAACAATTCATTGTATGGAGAAAAAAAAGTCTCATAACAAGACGATTCTCAAAATGTTTCTGTTCCACAGAAAAACAAAAAATGTTTGGGCTGACATAAGAGTGAGTAAATGATGACAACGGTCATTTTTGGGTGAACTGTCCCTTTAAGAAAGTCAGCGGGGTCAATTTTAAAGCATGATGGGAGTAACGAGAGCAGGACTTTGATGTTAGCCATCCTCTGGAAAGCAGTTGATTGCTGCTGCTCTGTCAGAAACCACGGTGACAGGAAGTTCAAGATCAGACATTAGCCCTCAAAACTTTCAAAACCAATTAGGAGTGTGAGGCTTCAGACAAATCCGCTCAAAAGCTCACCTGGATCTACTGAGAGCTCAGGGGGATATGTGTTTAGCTGGCTATAAGAAGCCAAATCACTTTCACTGTCTTTCTGTTTTAATAAACAAACCGGTTGTCTTGCATAATCTGTGAAAGAATTAGCAGAGTGAAGGACAAATCCAATTACCTTATCCATTTATTGCTAATGCCCACGTGGTGCTAAGTGGTGCCCTGTCAGTATGTCAGTACCAGCTATTTGAGAGAAGTTTGAATGTTTATTAAAACAGAGAGAGAACAAACTTTCCTTCATGCCTGTTTAGAGATAAATGTCAATCTAAAATTTTCTTAATGGATTAACTTGGCCTTAATTTCTATCATTGCCTTGTGGCTTTTATTTTTGGTCTGGATCTGGGTCTCGGCTTACATTGTACCTGAAGAGAGTAAAAAATGTCCTTGACCAACTACAGACAGACATTTTGTCAATTGTTTTGTTTCCGCCCACACTGAAATCTCATTGGTCAGCAGTACCTGTGATTTAACTGTGATAAATATATGGCTCTCACTATGTCATGTCGCACAGCAGTTTTTTGGTCAGTGCGGACAGGCAAATTGCTCGTTACTGGAAACTTTTCTCATCCTGTCTGGTTAGCAAAGGTGTAAAGCTTCAGTCATTCTAATATAAACAAAATATTTTGTTTGAAAATGCCATTGTAGCAAACACTGGAACAGGGCTGAAGCTTCTGGCACAGATATTCTCAGGAGAACTAATCAAAAGAAGGTAAATGCACAATGCATTCCCACAAACCCCGTCTCCATAGCAGAGATGGTGAAAATAAAAAAATTGTTTTATCATTTATATGCTTTTTATATATCCTCTCTCGCCTTATTTCTTTTTCTCTCTCTCTCTCATAATCTGTCTTGTCACCTCTCCCCTGCTCACGGATCTTCCCGGATGAGGAGGTGTGGACTATTGCACTGCCATTAAAAATGATCACTCCACTGTGTTCTCAGCGAAACACACACGAGCACACACTGGGCCTGACAAGACCATCATCAGACCGACACTGGCAATATTCCCATTTTAGGCCCATAAAAGAGCCCTGTAATGGGGACAGTTTCATTACAGCTGTTCCTGAGGAGAGAGAGGAGGTAAAAAAATAATAATAATATGACCTTGGGCTGTCAGGACAATTTCAGCATATGCAGTGAGTCCCTTAGCAACCAAACCATGAGCAGTGGGTACCGCAGGACTGAAATTTTGCCTCATTTCTGAGAAGGGAAGGGACAAAATGTGAAAGAAAGAAAGAAACTGTACAGACATACAGTATGAAAATTTATTCAGAGATGCTGTATAAAATAAAAATGAATATAAAATGAATATAAAATGAAAGACTGAGAACTTCATTAAAATTTAAATATAATTAATAACATTTAAATGTATTCATTTAAATTATTTAAATAAATTTATTTAAATGTATTTACAAAATAAGTGTTAGAAAGAGAAAGAACAGTGTGCAGAATACAGATGAAAATGTAGACATTATATTATATTATATTATATTATATTATATTATATTATATTATATTATATTTAAAATCAAAAAGACTGAGAACTTCATTAAAATGTAAATTTAACTAATGAAAATTAAATGTTCTCGTTTAAATTATTTACATTAATTTATTTAAATATTTATAAAAAGAAAAATCAGTGGGCAGAGTACAGAATAAATGTGCAGAATAAAATTACTATTATTATTAATTATTAAAATAAGTGTATTTAAACACAATAATAATGAATTAAATTTTAAATACACATATGATGAAAATTGTTATTAAATATTATAAAATATAATTCTGAAAAAAGTGAAGTCACTCTGGAACCAATTTGCAAACAATTTTAGATCTATAACATGACACATTTCTTGGTCTATTCAACTAAGACCCGGATTACCTGAGCCGTAAATGTCATGTGACGAATTACATCATGATTGTTCTGATTGCTTGATGGCACCATACGAATCTGCACAGCCCAAAGTCTGCAGACATGTAAAACTAAAATATCATGTAGTTACAACATCAACCAACAAAACTGAACACTAACTTTCTAAAACAGACCAACTCAATTAAAAGTTTGGGATTGTCTCACTTTTCTTGCTTTCTGGTAAAATCTGGTTTGGTTGGAGAGCTGAGTGGCATTTGGACTGAAGTCTGATCACTTGTGCTCTATAATGTGGGATTATCTCTACATATGTACCATGGTGGCCATATGGTGAACATCTGGAAGCTCGTACCATAGCACAGCACTATGGTCTGACAGAAAACCAATCAGAAATGGCAGACAGATGTTTTTCATTTCATCAATGAGAACTCATCCAAGCATACATACAGCTGTTGTATCCAAAGAACAAACTTTTATACAAACATATGTTTACTTGGGTGAGGAAGACAAACTACTTTTAATACTACTTATTGGAGTTTGTGTATGTATCATTATCGTTTAATAGAACAGGTCAAATAAAAATGAAAACGTGGTCATCATCTGCTCACCCTCATGTCGTTCCAGACTGGAAAGACTATATTTCTATTATGAAAACAAAAGTAAGGACAACTATAGCACGAGTCATAGGGATTATGTTTGTGATACTTTAATCATGTTTTTATGCTCTATTTTAAGTTTGAAAGTGTCAGAAAAAAAAGCAGCCAATGCATTATTCACAAAAGAAACACTGTCATACACTGTCTTGGAACGACATGAGGGCGAGTAAATGATGTCAGAATTTTTCATTTTCAGTTGTAATGTTTATTAAGTTAAAACTGACTGAAATCATTAAGAGTGCAATTTAAATGTGCTCATTGTGCTCATTATTAAAATAGAGTGCAAAAAAGACAAAAAATCCAGAAGATACTCCACAAAGTGAAGTCGTGTCCATCTGAAGGCTATAGTTAAAGTGAGAGAGAAGCTCAGTTTCTGTGTAAAACACAGGGGAAATGTCTCGAACACATGTTAATGGATCCTGGCATATCTTTGAACTTGTGATCTCTCTCCCACATGCTGAGAATGAAAAAATAAAAGGAAACTATCTATCTAAGATCCCCTGACCCTACAGTGGGGCAAGTTGTAACAATGGATCCTGTCATTAAATTTCATTAAACCACAACAGTGAAAAAGTGATATTTGATAATGCAACCATGCTATTTTTACTTCCTTATGCAGATTTGAGCTGTTTTGTCGAACCATAGTTTCACAGAGTTCATACATGAACTCTTCATCTCTGTGCAACGCCTTATCATGTGAGCTACCGAGCAAACCTACTAAATTAGAAAACCTATGCATATGAAGCTGTATATGTGACAACAACTATCAAAAGTATCATTTTTCAAACCACGCAGGATGTTAAAATGGTTTTGAAGTCATAACATCATATTACGCAAGCAATTGTGTGAAATTAGCCTTTATAAATCAAAACTCTGTACCTGTAAATCAAGGAATAAACGTTGTCAGAGTTTTACTGCCTATAGTGTTTGATTCAACTGGAAACTGCAGTGATTCATACATATAGGTACCGTTTTTTTCTTCTTTTTTTTTCAGTTTTGCATAAATGTATATAGAGGCACGTATTTCCAATGAGCCTACAGTGTGTTGCTTGATCAGTCTGTCCATATCCAAAACTACTTTAGCAACTGCCTAGCAATTCCCTCGCAAACCCTCCAGAACATCTTAGAAACCATCCAATGGCGATCTACTGTCTTTATCTGTAGTCTTGTATACATTGTTTGATTTAATTCAGGTTTACAACACACGCACAGAAGACACTCATCATCCAGACTGGATGGCCTTGACCTCTTCTCTTGTGTGTGGGACATGCGTATGCGTCGAAACGAGTAGGGTTATCAATCTTCATACACATGGTCATCTGTCCATCCATCTATCCTTCCTTTCAATTACCTCTTCCTGGGATTGGATGGCTGAAATCTCCAGACTTATTACTGATTCTAGCTGCATGTCCATCCTGTCTTTTTCTCTGACAGTTGACCTCCACCATCTACCCCAGACTCCTGATTTGTCTCATTACAATGAGGAAAAGTCCATGCTATAGGTATGTAAAAAGGTTATTTCTATTTTCTAAGCAATCCCTTTAAAAAGCACTGTGAAAACAAGCCATCCGCTCTGAATGTTTATGCTGTTGTTTTGTTCTGACCCTCACACCGGATTTGAATTTCTCATCATGTGGTGCGATACAACTGTTGACAGCTTCTCACTCTTTTCGGCACGGTGCATATTTCATTCCGAGTGTCATTTCTTGCACTTTCTCTGGTTTCAAAGAACCTCTCATTTATAGGAAGCTGTAGGTTTTGGCAGGTGTATTGCTTCAACACGGGTTCTTTGGAAGAGAGGAGTGAAGGCGATCAAGAGATCACTCTAAGCCTCTCCTGTAGATGTGAAAGGAACAAAGTGTGTACCTCTCAGGAAAAGTAAAGAACAGGATCATAAGTCAGCTAGATTCTACCATTGTGATATCCGCTCTGTTACCACCAACTTGCCTCAATGGAAAATCCTTGTACTGCACTTCCAAACTCTGAAGAATCCAGAGGACAGCATCACAGTTGTGTCAGAGATTTGTTTCTTTTCAAATATAGTTTTCTAAGTTTGGTGGGAGTTCATAGGCATAAAAGTTCATATTCACACAATTTTTATAAACAAGATTGCTATTCTTGGCAAAATCGCTGCTGTCTGCATATGCAGCATGGGGCTGCTCGAATGGGACATATTCTTGTGTTTAACAAAATTTAGACAGAGTGCAATGAAATGGAACAAAATGGAGTTATCTTGAGATGTGTTTTGAGTCAAATTCTTTTTAACTTGATTTAGCATCTTTAAAAATGCAGTGCCTGTGGTGCTACACACACTACAGCATATAAAACATATGTAACAACTTGCCTTTTTTATTTTGAAAAATAACATTATTCCAACCTGTCTTGGTGACCATGAATGTTTGTCATTTGTCAGTTATTTGTATTTCATTATATAATCAGTATTCTGATTTAATTTGAAAAGCAGTCAAAAATAACAAACAATAGATGCAACACAACACAGGATATTAAGAAGTTTTAATAGTCTGTAACTTTAACATAAATGTATTTTGTCTTACTGGAATGGCAGATTTTTTCCCACTTGTTTTTAACTCATTTTGACTTGATCAAGTGAAAAAAACATCTGTCACAGCAAGATAAAATAAACTTGTATTAAAAACATTTTCTTAAAAAAATAAATAAATAAAAAATAAAAAGTCTTAAGCATAAGCAGCGTTGCTTCTCATATAAATATATCGTGTTTCAAGTAATTTTAAGAACTGCAAAAGCAGAACAAAAACACTTTTGTTTATTTATTTATTTATTTATTTATTGCTGTCTAAGACATACACAATGAGACAACTCGCTACGTTTGCGAACAGAGCTTAAGAATGAGGTCTGTAAAAGGATTTAACAGTTCACTTGGATGTTTTTGAACTCATCAATGTGTATTCATATCTAAAATCATACATCAATGTGTGTGTGTGTGTGTGTGTGTGTGTGAGTGCACTGTTGTAATTGATTGCTTTGTATCTCCCTTTGTACCTCTTGTCCAAATTGTTTGGTAAAGTTCACTGAAACGAGACCAAATATGATAATATAATAATGATTAAATAATGATTGACTGATGTGGTTTGACAGTCTGTGATCCAATTTGTTGTCAGTTTGTTTTGCACGTGGATCAGAAAGACCAAGAGTAAAAGCAGAACCAGTCTGTCTTCCACACAAATCTGATTCCTCTACATCTGTTCATCAGAATGACCCCCTGCGGATGCCATTTCAAATCTTCCTCTGACAAAAATCAATCAGAATCTTTGGCAGAGTCGTATGTATGTAACAAGTTTCACAAATATGTGCTATTAGAGAAATGCATTGCATCTACATCACTATTCCATTCATCTTTCTTCCGAGCATGCAATACCATGACCCGGTTTTGACCGAATGTACCGTGTAACACCGATTCTTTCGACTGACTCACTCAAACATCACCTCCTCTCAGCCTTCACAATACATATTATTCTCCGCCGTACTATAGCTCTTTCTCTCGCAGTCAGTTTGCTGTCAGTCCAGATTCAGTGGACGGGCGTACCAGCTGCTCACCAGGCTGTTGCTCAGATCGGTGGGGAGGAGAGAGACGGACGTCAGTTCTCTGTGTTTCACCAGTTTGCTAATTGTTCCGAATGCTTTCTGTCACCTAATTATGCTTCTATCAAAGTAATGAATTCTCTCTTTATTCTTTTTAATGCCTTGCCGTGAATAGAAAAGTCAGGAAATGAACAAAGACTCCTATCCGAGAGAGCAAAACTTCTCAAACTGGAAGAGATGTCGCGTGTAGAGATGAAACGCATCGTTGAGTGATCTTGAGGATCAGATGAATGAAAAAGGATATGGACTGCAGGTTTAGCACTTAGTAAGAATCAAATTAGACATTCTTAAAAATTTGAAGAAAAAAAAATCCATACAGATTGCGTTCTGCATTCCCCTCTGTAAATCGTGTTGGGGGGGGGGTCCCCCGTCGTAGAAATAGCGATCTCATTTCCCCCCCTCCACCGTCTGGCCCTTAGAATCATCCTGATCTCTCCCCCTAACCCTCCCCCACCCCTTACAGCACCCCTGGACTCTATTATATCATTCACAACGCTTCACTAGGTGTTGTTGCGCACTAAATTGTTCTGTTTGTATAATTTATATTTCCCAGTTCTTTGATTGGTGGAGATTTCTTTGCAGAATAATGGATAATAGTTTTTCACTAGAAATTCTTCCATTCATTGTAATCATTAAAAAAAAAAAAAAGAAAACTGAAATAATGCAGGCTTATGGCTTCTACAAAAGTGTACACCAATGATTAACAATGCTGTAGCTCACAGTAGATCCTTCTTCAAAAGTTTATAAGTTATCATTAAAAATCAATTCCCCTGTGGAGAAAATTAATGGGATTTTTATTTCCGGAACCCACCTGTTGCAATACAGAGAATGTGATTCTTGATAAGATAAAACCTATATCTAAGATCCTCTGAAGAACATGTGTATGGCTGGATTTTCATTCTTATTGCTGTGTAAAAATGAGCAAAAGACTGATGATTGTTTTATAATATTTTTTTTTTCTTTTTGAGCAATGAATGTGCAGTTAATCAACTTTCTTTCTTTCTTTCTTTCTTTCTTTCTTTCTTTCTTGCTTTCTTTTTGCTTTCTTTCTTTCCTTCCTTCACCCATCTCCTCCATGTGTTGACACTCGACTTGTATTCATTTGCTCTACACAGTGTTTTGATAGACACAGTGGGTGTTTCTTGTAATGAATAATAATCACTTCAGAACAAGATCTCACCTCCACATGCCCAGATCTGATGAGATACACTTTTTCACTCTGGCAACATGTGGCAATGTATGCTTGTAATTGTGCATTGTGGCAAGACACCCAAAACAACACCTCGGTTGCTTACAAAAATAATTACTTACTAATATTTATAAAAAGCATTTATACTTTTTAAGTGTAAATGTAAAGCATTCATAAAAACCTGTAAAAAGGTAAGCTTGTTTACTCTGTTATTCACATTAAAGATTTCTGGCACAGTCACACGTTTCTGAAAATAGCTTTTTGTAATGCTTACAATAAATCTCATTCATTTCAAAGGAAAGCTGGCGATTTATGGTGAAATGACTGACAGTGACTGTTGATGAGAAGTTATAGGAATGTCCACTAGCACAACAAAGTTGAGAAATGTTTAACTTTATGCAAATGAAGAGCGACTTTCATGAGCTACAACTAATAGGAACAAAGTGTCTATGCATCTGTGTCAGTGCATCTCAAGTGCAGGAAATACAGAACAGATCATTTATGGAGTGCTATTTGTTTTTAAACACATTCATAGATAAAATAAAATGATGTGTGAAAAAGAAATTGTCGGCACTGTGTCTGATTCATACATTTATAGTTGTTGATGATTATATGATGCAATGAACAGTTGAGCACTGATGCAGTTCATATTAAAACTCTGCATAATGGTCATTATTAGGGACAAGAAAACTGATTATTTGTTGAATTTGAATTATGTTTTGCAGTTTTATTTGTATTTTTTTCTTGAGCAAATTTAAATTAATTTTAATAGATCATTCATATGGTTAATGATTAAATGCATTAGCACTACTGTAGTTTATATTATAACCCATTCAAAAGCAGAAAGTTAACTCTTTAGTGACACTAATCAAATTAGAATAATGTCTTAGTTTTACCATCAATATATATACAGTGCCCTTCCACTAATTGGCACCCTTGGTAAATATTCAAAATAAATTTACATCAATTTAACCAAAATAAATACAAAAATATAAAAAATATAATATACAATACATTTATACATATATTCCAAATAAATACAACAAACAATGACGTTGCAATAATTGGGTGCCAATAATTGTGGCCTCCACTTTCAATTGTTTTACTTCAAAGATAGGTTAGAATTTTGTGAATTTTTTAAATGAAAGATCAAAAGGATAAACAATGCAAATTTGTTTTCACAGCTGCCTTTGCTCATATTTGCCAAGGGTGCCAGTATTAGTGGGGGGCACTGTATCATCTGTGATTGCATTTTCTAAATATCAAAGATAAAATGCCAAACAATTCACTGTATTGCTTCTTACATTTACACTGACGTTCAAAAGTTTGGGATCGATTAAGATTAAGATTAAGATTTTTTATGTTTTTAAAGACATTTCTTATGCTCATCAAGGCTGCATTTATGTGATCAAAAATACAGTAAAACAAAATTTCTGTCTTGAATAAACACTGTTCTTTATAACTTGTTTTATTTACTAAATGTCATGGATGTGCATTGGATGGTATCCAGTGTGTATGTATAGTCTAGTACTGAAATGCTGAAGTTAAAGTGCAGTGTGTGGCATACCATAATGTGGGAGTATGCTGTAGGATGTTGTTGGGTGTATTAATTTTGACTGTTCATTAGTCTGATAGCCTGAGGGAAAAGTCCATTTAATATGAATTTTATTTCTAAAACCTTGACCTTGTCACAGTGTCACATTCTGGGATTGCTTTCTCCTTAAATTATATACTGTATGATGGTGCCTTTATACTGTAAAAAAAAAAAAAAAAAAAAAAAAAAAACTTTTATGTAAAATATTATCTGGAAAATATGTTCTTTCTATGTTAACACTTGTATATTTCTTTCAATATAAAACATACAGAAAAATATATGATTTCTTGTTTATTACAACTATTATTAGTAGTAGAAGTGGCAACAATAAATGTGTTCATGTAAAATGTACTGAATATATATAAAATATTTGTAAAATATTATTCATATACATGTATATTCAATATCTGGAACACTGGCAGCACACAAGGTTTTAGATGACAGCCTAATATAGTAATCCTATTCAAGATGCGCAAAAAGAATCTGAATATTGCTGGCAAATAATTACACTGTGATGTCCAGCTGTTTGGCTTGAGGCAACGTAGTCGGTCATTGTGGAACAGTCAAGGTTTAAGTATCCCATGATTCATTTGAGTCAGCCACCATTATCGCAGTGGTAGGTTCTTTGGTCTTGAATGAATATTTCAACAGATCAAAAAAATGCATTAGCTCCCTTATTAAACGATTTGTTTTATTAATTGTGAGGAATGAAATCAATCTGTTCACCAGGGAGGCAGGGTGAAGCAAGAGGCCTGTTTGGTATGCGGAGAGACGGCACTATCCCAAGGTCGGATATTGTGTGTGGGGTCCAGGTTGCTTTGAGAGAGGTGAGACGAGGTCAAACCGGCCTTTCATTGCTCTGCCGCTGGGTCTGGATGCATAAGAGGGTGAAAGAGAATGAAACGGAGAGAAAAAAAGAGGTGCTGGATGATATGCATTTTTAACTCTGTCTTGTGGGACTCAAGTGACCAGCCATGCATTAAAACACACTTACGCTTCCAGTACACGCATCCATTCATGTGCTATCCATCCATCAATCCGTTCCTCTCTTCATCACCTCATCATCCCTCCATTATTCGGCTCCTGCCTCACGGGTCTTTCCCCAGTGGACTGCACCGTTCCAGCCTATGGCGCAAACATCAGCCATTATGGAGCGTGTAATGTTGGGATTACACTGCTGTGCTCGGTGTTGAGTGCTCCCACACGGCAGCTCCTCTCCACAGACGGGACTTCATCACTCCAGCCTCCTCCGCTCGGGCTGCTCCTTTATGAAAGCCAAATCACATTTGCAGGGCTTCAATAATTGATTGCATGGGGACACATGATTTGCCTCCTTTTGACTTAGTCCTGTAAATGAGGACCTGGCAACCGAACGCAGAGGAGGGGATGTACTAATGTGCCAAGCGGGCAGAGCAGGGAGTGCGCCTCGTTTCTGTCTGTCCCTCTGGCTGTTGCATTAAACAGAGCTTCCTCTTTATCCTTTATTAGACATTAACAATTCCACTGTTATTAATGAAGGGAAATCTTTCCTCTCTGGGTCTCTGTGGATGCTAATAGCTACGTAAAAGGGAGGGGGAGCTGTCATTGCTGTTTCTTCTTTAATTAGTTCAAGACAAAAGATGTCACAATGTCACAAAGACTGAAGCTCAGTGAGGGAACGCATGGAAATCTAAAATGTACTTGACATGAGATGAGGCTTAAATAATGAAAGTCACAGCCATTTTCATTAAGTTTTGCTCGTGCAACTTGATGACATAATGGTGAAGTTGTATGGCATCCTCCCTATGCACAAATAGCAAACAAGCTTTTTATAGACTCTCGACCACTGAGTGGCATGACTGTTGAAGAGAAGAAAATAAATGTTCAATGCATATAATCAAGTGTGCCACACTAGTCCTCAAAAGTGAAGCCATTGTGTCTCAATCGCCCCCAGTGGGCTGGTCCCAGTATAGGTCATAAACCCTGTCCTCTCCATGTAATCTATTGGGATGTGAGACAAACTAGGTAATTAAATTTCACTTAAAATGTTTTGTTTTCAAATATGTTTTTTGCCATTTGATGTAGATTTTATCACGCTGATGTAAGTTCAAGTGTTCGTTTTTTTAAATAAGTTGGGTTTTAGTTAGTTAAGTGATACTATAAAAACAGAGTGTGACGTCATGATTGACAGCTGAGACTCACAGCTTCTTTGAGTGAACTGAGGCACAAACAGATTTTTTCAGGATCTTCAGGAAGAGATTGGAGTTGTTTTTACCTTATTTTAACACAATCCTCTTATACGGCAATCAGCAGACAAAAAATGGAGCAGTCAGGCTAATTTAAAAATGGTCAGGGGTTTGTGTTTGCGATCGACTCTGCAGGAGTGGGGGCGGGACGTGGCTTCACTTCGCTCACTACTGCGCAGACTCTGGTCCTAAATCAGTTCAATATGGCCGCTTCACTTTTCATCAATGGAAGTGAGAGAAGGTGCATCATCCATCTTTTTTTATAGTCTATGCATGTAATACAATGCAACTCAACATATCATTGTGTATTTCATTAAAAAAAAATCTAACTTTATGATATTAAGCAGATACTTACAAATATATTTGATCAAATTGGGCAGATGGGTTAGGGGAAAATTTAAAATAAATTTAAAAATATAAATATAAATAAAGTAATCACGGGCAGATTAATAAAACCTGGCAACATGGGCAGATTAATAATAAATTTAAATTAAATAAAAAGTCAAACTTGGCAGATTAATACAAACCAACATAGGAAGGTTAATAATAAAAAAAAAAAATAGACATCAACATGGGCAGGTTAATAATAAAAAATAAAAAGTTAACATTGGAAGACTAATAAAACATTTTAAACTGGGCAGGTTAATAAAAATTTAAAGAAATAAAAAGCAAACTTTGGCAGATTAATAAAACCAACGTGTGCAGGTTAATAAAAAAAATAAATAGACATCAACATATAATAATATTAATAATAATAATAATAATAATAATAATAATAATAATACATTTAAAAGCCTTTATGGGTGGATAAACAAATAACTAACTAATTAACTAAATAAATAAATAAATAAATAAATAAATAAATAAATAAATAAATAGTCAACATGGACAGGTTGATAAATGATGAAACCATAAAACAGACAACAGGTTTGGTATAGGTTTGGAATTGTGTTGGGTCATCACTGCAGCACTGTCCAATGTAAAAACACTTTTGAGAATGTAAAAACCATTTGAGAAGCACAGTATTAGAGTAAAATCCAAAAAATTAAGTCAGTTTGTGCATGCACTGGATTTAACCTGGCAATTTAAATTGAACCAAACAATGACATGACAAGAAGGAAATCCAGACTTTTCCCTCCTTTCGAACCAAGCTTTATAGGCAGATCGCTTTTTACTGTTTACCTTAGCCCTGGATGCAACGACACTGGCAGATCTGCAAGTACAGCTCTATGAAAATGTTGAATAGTCACAGAGTGTTTTTTATGTCCATGGTCCTGTGTAATGCCATGAGAAGTGGGAGTGTAATTTTGTCACAGTCCTTAAATATATATTAAAAAAAAAAAAATTCTCGCTAATAGTGCAGAGTAATTTTCATTTCATGCTTGACTGTGGACTTGCTTCCTTTAGAAGTAAATCATAAGCACTTTTAGTGAGTCATGCAGATGTCGTAGGTGGTTACGAGGGGTCACACAAACTTGTATTTTGACATGATAATGTTATGGCTGCTGTCACC
Source organism: Cyprinus carpio (assembly GCF_018340385.1). Classification (NCBI taxonomy): domain Eukaryota; kingdom Metazoa; phylum Chordata; class Actinopteri; order Cypriniformes; family Cyprinidae; genus Cyprinus; species Cyprinus carpio. The sequence continues at coordinate 11,443,340 of NC_056607.1, read as the reverse complement.
TCTTGACACTAATGCAAGAGCTCGAGGTCTAGAGTCATAGAGAAGGGCGTAGCACTTTCAGACCATCTCTTATCCGCATCTTTATTGCGGCTGATACTCATTCATGAGGCCGTAACTTAAGGGCCAAGTGTCAGACCCATTGAAATGTTCATTTATGTATCCAAAGGCAATGTTTACCATGTTTTTCACGCAAATGCACATCAGATACTCTTTGCTCTGACTTGACGGTCTTTGCTCTGACCAATGATCTTTGGTTTGTCATGAAGTGGCTGCTCTCTTTCCGTCTTCCTCTTTTCCCTCCTCTGCAGTGGTTTGTAGACAGGTAATGCAGAGGAGGATATTGATGGTTTTCTCTGAACGTGAACTTCCGATTGCCTCCTCTGCAGTCAAGCCTTTACCCTCTCTTGGCACGACGGTGCTCCATCTGACAAACTACATCCTTGAGAGGCGGAACAGTGAACAAACCTGCAGCTTAAGAGAGAGAGTAAGTCAAACTGCCAATATGGAATGGACCTTAATTGCAGCCGACTCACACAAAAGGAACATAAATGGCCTTCTGGTTGCTGCGAGGCGAGATGCTGTTGGCTGACTTACACTTGAGCATGAATCCAACATCAGCAATGTGCTTTTTTTTTCAAGGGCCTGTAAGATATTTAACTTGATTAGAAATGCCAATAAGCCTGCAGGTACACTTCAGGCTCTGCCATGGATTCCTGGAGGAGAAAGATGCTAAAGGAGGGATTTTCTGCCCGGGAGGACTTCCTGTTCTCCCATGTAGCCATAATACCCAAAGCATGAATGCTGATGTTGTTTTCGTCAGTCAGTGTTGCTTGCTCTCACAATGTATTCTCCTGGTATCATCTTTTACCTTGGCTTTCACTGACAAGCAGGGGCATAGCTAAACCTGATCAGGGTTGGCTTTATTAAAATACAAATTGGTATTATTGAAGAATTAAAAAAAATATTCAGTTATTAGTTAATTATTCATTATTAAAAGTAACTTAAAATAGGCCATGTAACCATACAGTTAAGGTACAATTAAAAAATAAAATAAAATAAAATAAAATAAAAAAAAGGTACAATTTTACTTGATCTATTAAAAATGTGTGTGTGTGTGTGTGTGTGTGTGTGTATCACTATAAGATATATAGACTAAGTAAAAATATATCACAAAATTAGTTAAAAAATATGCTCAAATAAATAAAAATATTAATGTAATTAAAATTAAATTAAAACAAAAGAAATTATAAAGAAAAAAATATATTCTATAATTACATTGTACCAGTATTTCCTGATCATTTTTTTCTTCTATTTTCTAGCAAACCTTTATGGCATCATTAATAAGCAAATTAAAGACTCAGATAAAAAGTCTGGTTTAAAATATTTATAAGATTAACAGCTTATGATTATGGCACAACTGGGTTTAGCTCCAGATGTCATATACTGTATGTCTAGCAACGCCTCTGCTTACTAGATAAGTGTTTTCAGACAAAAGATTTTGAAGAGGTGGCATATTTACGTCATAATGATCCCTAATACATTTTGTTCTTCTATTAACCGTTTTGCTGAACATTTGTATCCTGTCCCTCTAATTGAAGTCAATCCGTTTTAGCTATCGTGCCTGCTTAATATGACAAAATGAGACACAAATGGAGAATAATATTTTACCTCATGAAATTAAATCTGAAATACATTCTGATTAGGTTCATTCTCTGCGTGGATTTCATAATGTCTGCGATTTATCTGGCCCCATGAGAGGACACTAATGATGAGAAACATCAGTCAAAACCGCCTTCAACTGGAGAATTGGGTTAACTCAGAAGTTAGCATAGCGCTAACATTGGTTCAGAGGGAGTGGGGAACTCTAGAGATTATTTTGTGGTCTAAATCAATATAATCATGCCATAAAGTTTTAATATTAGTTTAGGATGGTTTCAGACATGATGGTGGTTGATATTAATCTGGTTTATTGTGAGGATAGCATATGTGAACAGTCAAGACACTTTAGCATTTCTGCTAATAATATGATAGACCAGAGGGTTTGCTGTTGCAGATAAACAAACAATGGCCAGAGTAGCCATGCTAAAAATGAAAACCATTAAAGTGTCTAAAACATACCATATAATGGTATCCACAGTCTTTTTGCTGGTCATTCATAGTAGTCACCATCTAAACCAGTTTAGCTGGTCTACATACATGTTTTTTAGCCGGGATGCAGCATCTAGAACACAAAAAGGAGAAACAGAACATAAATCAGTTATATAAATTATGTCATGTATGGTAAGTTTATTTTCATTCACATTGTAAGCCACAGAAAATACATCAATGCCTGCATAAAGTTATGAATACCATAAAATATACACTCCTGCTTTATAGCCTGTCCTAAAGTAAAAGTTCAAAGCTGTTATTATATAAGAGTTCAGATCGTACAGCAAAAGCCTTTAAAGAAACAGAGCTGTAAATAATGAGAGGAAAAGTTAGCCATCACCTTCCTATCACACACCTCCTGATCTCACTTGCACCCCTCTGGCCCAAACGCAGCAGTCTACCTTCCAAAAATCATTACAGGCTAAAGTTTTGCAAAGCAGTGCAGCGAGGAGACAAAATTCACTTGAAGGCCTGACATTTTTAGCACCTCTCTGCCATGCATGTTTCTGCCTCTATCCACTTTTATGAGGCTCATTTCAATGAATAAATGGTCAGGGAAAGGTCAGTGGATTCCCTGGATGCATGTTAGCTTTGGCACAACCTTACCATCTATGAGAGAAGTTTCAGTTCACACAGTTCAGAGGGAGTAAAATAGCAGAAAAGCTGTTAATGAGTGTTCTTATTTTGTTCTTATATATATATATATATATATATATATATATATATATATATAAAATTCCTCTAAAATTAGCATTTTTTCTCAGGCTCCTATATTTGGTCGTCGTGATTTTGCCAATTAAGACATGTTCCTGTATCAACATCTTTTGATTATCCTGGATCAACATTGTTGTCCAAAAATCCCTACCCCTAAACCTAACCCTACCCATAATTTATTCGTAAAATCAGTGGGAAATGATAGCTGATTAACAAGGGTGTAGAAGTACCTAACCCTGATTGTAAGCCTGAAAAGTCATATCTCAATTCTGATTGGTTGATTGGAATGTTGTTCCAGGATTAACAAGGATGTTGATCCAGGAACATGTTGTACTTGGTGAAATTACGCTCACTATATATATATATTTTAACCAAGAATGAACCGAAATGAAAACATTTAGCTTTTAATATATATATATATATATATATATATATATATATATATATATATATATATATATATGCCTACAGTATATATTTAATGACTGTTTAATAACAATAGCATGCATAAGAGCCTTTGTGTAAAGGTCTTTCTTTAAATTTTTGATGAGTAGAATGTAGCCTAAGACTATCCTATTTTTTAATGGTTTTTACGGATGTTATAATGTATATTATAATGTTATTGTTGTTTTACGTCTTCCTTTCATTTTACAATTACATTCAGTTCGCAATCCATCCCTTTGCGCCACCTGGCGGTAGTTTCACAAATGATTTTAACACGAGACTGACTTGCAGTTAATGCTGCGGCCCTGCGGCGGCGGTATGCGCGGCAGTATTACCCATTCTGGTTGTCTACCTACTGTATACAGGGGCTCCGCTATGGTTTCCGGGCCCCTTAAACATCTTTGACTTGGGCCCCCCTCTTGATCGCTTCATGGTAAAAACTTTATGTTAAAAATCGCATCCCGGGCCCACCTCCTCTCGCCAGACCTTTGGAATCATCCTAACCTCCCATATATATATATCACATATCAAATCAAAACTTTCAAAACTAATATTTTTGTCTAGTGAGAGGGACAGGAGGTCCCCGGGTTCTTGTCATTATTTACTAAAGACAGTACCAGCAGTTTATGAGAACTGATAAGACGCAAGAATAATTACCAATACTATGTGATTTCCAGTCTACTGCAAACACCGGGTTCCGATGAAAAACGGTGAGTCACTGTGTGAAGTGTTCACTGCGCTCAGTCATGGAAGGAATGATGATAGCAGAGAGTCTGTTTGATGTTTTCCATCCTCTAAAGTCATTAGCATGACATGAGTTGGTAGCATGTGTAGGGGGCTCTACGAGTGGTCAGTGGGCTTCTCAGAACAGATTTGCATTCTTTTAGCATTTGCAAGTGCGTGGGTTTGCCTGCACGTCCGCATGTGAGAGGGTGTGTGTGCATGGTCCCGCATTATTCAGCCACTGAATCTGCTTCTTAAACCTTCAACATGACAGCAATTAAAATCTTTCTGAATTTGAATTACCAATCTTCTACAAAGTCTCTAATTAGAGAGTTGTCTTGACTGTTGGGGACAGGTTGTCCGTCAGAGGCGGCGAATAACAGACATTTGTTTGATTAGAAACCCTCTGAGACCAGCTGGAGCATTTGGAGAGGCGTTCTGCCCCCTTGTGGCTGGACTGAATGTCTCATTGTATGCCAGTTCCATTCAGAACAGGACAGCAAAGCTTTGGCCGCACTGATATACGGAGAAGCTCAGGATGAAAGCAGCAGAGAGTATCTAATCTCCTCTAAGAGTCCATCCAATATATCCATGCACTATTGGATGGGCTCTTTACTCTAAAAGGGATGAAAACTTGAACATGGTTGCATTTTTAAGCTACATTTTAAGTCTTACTTCAAGGTTAGCGAGGTCAGTATAAATATAGTTTTCCAAGTAAATCTCAAAGAAATGTATTTATTTTATTTTCTAAAAGAAGTCTCTTATGCTCACCAAAGGTTAATTTATTTAATCAAACAGTGTTGTGGTACAATTTAAACTAACTGTTTTCTTTTCAAATATATTATAAAATTCCTACAAAAAATATAGGCCCAAAGCATTGCTCAAGTAAGGGATAATCAACGGTTTGCCGTGCATTAAAGGATTTTAAATGCACAGCATGGAGGCCAAGAACCACCCAACACGAAGCACATTTAAAATCCTTTAATGCACATCAAGCCGTTGATTATTCTGCTTATTCCATGGTCTTCCACTATGTTGTATGGCTTTGTTTAAAATAAGTAATAAAGTGATAGACTTTTGTTGTATTAGCACATAATGTGCTTCATGCTACTTAGTAACTAGCTACCAGGTAACTGTAAGAGTTAAAAAAAAAATGTTAAATTAAATGTTTCTAATCAATACAGCTCAAGTTTCGGCAACAAAGTAACTGAGTGGAGTTTAATTAACTCAAATGAAATAAGTTTACAGTAGGCTACTCAAAACTTAACTATGAAATGAATTGTGTTTTTAATTTCTAAGGCAAAAACTGTACAAAAACTGTACTAAAAATGTCATTTATATTGCCACAGTATAAACATTTCCTGCAGGTAGTCTAACCTTAAATCTTTCCACTTTTTCATTTTAGTGAGCAACAAGCCTATCAAATTGCATTCCCCACTGAACTTCTGCAGCAAATGACATCTATTTTGGTGTTAAAAACTGTATTTGGACACAGCCAAGGTCAGTGGTTCTTGTGAAGAGAGAGGGGAGTCGCATTTTTATAGACTTCAGACTTGACTTCAGACTCGACCTGAAATGACTCCAGACATGACTCGACTCGAGGAAAGGGACTTGCACCCCAGCATCCATCCGGGCCGCGAGCTGTAACACAGCAAGGGAGCAGCACGTCAAAACAGGGGAGCGGATCACATAACAAGCGCTCAGGGTTGTTTATGGTAAATATATTTCAGCGCTATATCCTCTAGTATTTTTTATATAAAGCCAAACGCTCTTCATTCAAGCCCTTTCAGCTCCGTGCGCTTTCTCTCTCTCTGGACGTGTGCCGGCGCCACGTTTAAAGGGGTCCTATTATGCTTTTTCACTTTTTGAATTTTAGTCAAGTGGGTAAAGTATGTTTGGGCATAAAAAAAATATCTACAAAGTTACAAATCTTAAAGTCCACTCCAAAGGGAGATATTTTTTTTTTTTTGTAAAACCCTTTTCAAGAACTACAACAAATGGCTTGTTTGGACTGCAGCATTGTTTTCTGGGTTTTGTGATGTCACAAAGCACCCCATTGGAATATCATTAAAATAATTCCCGCATATGGAAATTCGAATGGTTGGGAGGTGGGGAGGGGCGAGATCGTGGTTACAATGCTTGTTTGAGTGCATCAGACAAGACTACGAAGAAGAAGAAGTGCTGCTGTAGTGTCAAGTTTTCGCAAGTTATTACACATGCACCTGAATAATTATGTAGGCCTATGTAAATATATGTTACAATTATGATAACATTTTTATAATAAATTGCTGACACCACAATACTGGACAATGATGTAATCTACAGAATTTACACTTCAATTATGAGACTACAGTGTTTCCCATACATTGAGTGCAGGTGTATTTAAATCACTGTATTTCTTCAGAAAATTGGATGTCATTTTCATTTCATCTTGCATGTAATGCCTGATAAAGCAGCGTTGCTGTTTTGTGTACAGTGGTTACCGGGGAAACTTAGACAAAAAAAACACACACACAAAAAAAAAAACAATAACGTTACCGCTCTAATATGTCTTGCAATATCCATGCGTGCAAAGGTTCTGGGCGATCCTCTTGCTCAATATTCTTGGGGTCTGAATCCAGCTCAAAATGATATGATTTAAGATGAGAATGTTTTGATTATATTCAGACACGTTCAACATGTCTCACATTATCAAAGTTTTTTCACCATAGTTTAGAAAATGGTAATAAAATATGACAAGAACGCAGAGTTAAACTGTGTCGGAACAAATTCATCTTGATGATGTCAGATTACTTTGATGGAAAGGTATGTATTGTATTACAATCAACCAAAAATTTATTCAGCTGTTAAATTTAAGTACATAATTAGATAATACCAATTTAGGTCAACCAATTACCAAGCAATGCTCAGTTTTGTTCACTCTGTGGTGTAAAAAGGTCTAATTAGCCAAAAAAAAAAAAAAAACACTTAAGCAAAACATCTTCAGGTCAAAGTGTCTGAATAATTTTTGGTCCCAAATTTTTATCAGTTTTACTGGTTGTCCACTGTATGAAGAATTTTTTGGGTATAATATCTTACAGTTCACTTTATTTTGCTATCCTCACTTACATAAATGAACTATAGTGTTCTGCACCCACTAGTAAAAAAATATACCAAACATTATATCTGGTCTTCCCCGGAGCCTCCTCCCAGTGGGACGTGCCCGGAACACCTCCTCGAGACAGCTTCCAGGAGGCATTCGGAACAGATGCCCGAGCCACCTCAGCTGGCTCCTCTCGATGTGGAGGAACAGCAGCCTGGGAAAGCCTCGATATCCCCCCGGAAGAGCTGGGGGAAGTGTCTAGGGAGAGGGAAGTCTGGACGTCTCTGCTTAGACTGCTGCCCCCACGACCCGGTCCCGGATAAGCGGAGAAGAAGAAGAAAAAGAAGACATTACATCTGGTGTCTGAATAGTTTTTTGGTTTGACTGTACATTGTTTTTTTGTATATAATGCTTTTAAGTAAAATTTTAAAATAGTATAGATTTTAGGAGGAAAACCCTGAACAGGAACTGTATTTTTTCTGTCACATGGCCTTGCATGTATCAAATGTAAAAAAAGCAATACAAGGAAAAAAGGTTTTTTTTTTGTTTGTTTGTTTGTTTTTGTTTTTTGTCCGGACCTCTTGAAAGTTTAATTGAATACCCCTGACTCTTAACACCTCTTTTATTTTTTTTTATTTTTTTTTACAAAGCATTGTAGATCATATATTTGGTCTATAGCCAATAAAACAGCTTCATAAATAGGAAGATTTCAATCCATAAGGATTCTGAATGGGATTTTTTTTAGCAAGCCATTAAATAACTCAGACTAATGACCAAAGACTTGAGACTTGACCAGTTTAAAGACCATACTTGACTCAGACTCCAAGTTAAAGACATGTGAACATCTCTGCTTTGACTTACAGCAATTACTTTTAATTATAGGTATTGCTAAAGATGGACTAACTTGAGTTGAGTGTGAACACAGTCCAAGATCAGTCTATAAACAACTACATTTAATTATTAAACTACAAATCAGCTGTGCTATTTATTTCAGCAGTAAATTACATTTTGTTTTTACAAAATAAGTACAGTTAAATGTGGATTTTTTATTTTTTTATTATTATTTTTTTATTTTTTTATTTTGCTCAGGTATCTTTTTAGCTAGATAACTGGAATTTTTACATATTTGAAGTAGCTTTTACACCTCAAAACGCCTTCATGTGTTTGTCAAAGTCCAGCTACGACAGCATGTGTGAAAGCAGGTGTCTGGAAGCAGGCCTTCATTCTAACCATTATTCGATGTGTTTAGTTTTTACTCTTGGGTTTTTGTGAGCTTTCAGGGGCACAGAATTCAGAGATAATATATGAGCCTTTAACAACATTACCTGGTTATTATCATACCAAATGCACACCTAGTGTGCAGACAGGGAAAAATTACCTTAGGCTATGTGAAGTGTAGCTGTCAATCCTTGCTCGATGAGGGAAAATTTGCATGGGTTTAAGATGGAATGCCTTATCTGTATATAAAGCACAAAGACTGTACATTTCCTCACAAAAGAGTACTGCAGAGATACAGATAATAATACGTATTAATAATAATACGATGGCATTTTGACATATATCATTAGCAAGGTACTTGAAAAATGTCATGGTACAGTCTTACCTCTCCAAATTAATTTTCATATTCTTGGTAACACCAAGCGCTGCTGGTTCTCATGTGTCTTGCAACCTGTTTGAATCTGTTTGTCAGTGATTAATGACATTAATTTCTTTCTGTTCCTTACACAGAGCTATTGTATGGCTACAGAAGCTCTGTGAAAAACATCTGAATCATATTTACATTTACGTTAATTCATTTAGCAGACATATTTGTCCAAAGCAACTTACTTTTATGATGTTTACTTGTCCTGACAGCCTTTATATGATTTTATTACATGGAAAAGAACAGGCTGAACATTCGTCATATCTACTTCTTTTGTGTTCTACAGAAGATAGTAAGTCTTACAGGTTTGGAAGGACATGAGGATATGTAAAATATCACCGAACATTCATTCTGGGTGAACTGTTCTTTTAAATTTTGCAAAAATATCACAGCTTCCACAAATCAGTCAACCATGCAGTATTTTCCTTATTTGTTTCAGTGCAAACAAGTCCAGTCATGTCACGCTGGGTCAAAAAGGCCTGTTTTGAATTTCACCCTCAATTAGGAGTAAGAAAGGCAGTTTCTGAATGCGATGGAGCCATGTTACATGAGTCATTGACATATGCATGGTTGTCTGTGTCTTATTTTCCTCCTCATTCTCTTTGTGAGTTCACAGTATTTTAGGCAGAGACTGCATCTTAGGCCAGCATGGAGCAGAGAAAATTACTGGAACAACAAATTAAGGTTGCAGGTGGTTTAGTGCCCCCTGTTGCGACATGTTAGAGCACCGAGCTTCACAAACACACACATGTACATTAATGTAGCAGTGATTATGGTTGGTATGGGCTTCTGAATGCTATAAATATATACGTCAGAAGATAGAGGGGGGAAAAGTGACCTTTTTTGTTCTGATTTTCTGCAGTTGCTAGTGTGTTCAAACAGAAAAATGGAAAGGGAGAGAGCCAGAGAAAAGGGAAAAAAAGAAGCCATTTTTATTTTTCATTACAAGTCTTTGTGAAATACTTAGACAATCACATCATTTTGTGGTTAAATATTGTAGTACAATTATCTTTTTGTTTTAATTTTACCATTTACCATTAACCATTAATATTATTCAGATCTTTGTTAATATTGTAGAAATATTATTAGAATTTTAAATAAATCTTGTCTATTTTAATATATGTTAAAAAGTAACAATTTTATCAATTTTATGAATGCTTGCAGAACATGAATGTTATTTGCTAAAAAAAAAAAAATATATGGTATAATAATGGTGGGATAATGTATGGTCAGTGTACATAGTAATGTACAATTTACATGCTATGGTGAATTCTCAGTCCATAGTTTAAACTCTATTCTGACTACCTGCTCACAAAGCTTATATTTAGTATTCAGAAGATAAAGAGTAAAGGAGAGTGGACTCCAGCCCAACTGTTCTGATGTGTATTCTCCTCACAGGAAGTTGACCTTGAGGTGACGCTGTTACTGCCACACGCAGCACACAGCATTACAATGGCCACTAGCCCACATCATTCCCCTGTCCTATCAGATTTCTCCTGCGTGCTCACACACACGTCTGAGTATGAGATCAGTGAGGAGAGAGAGAGGGGACTGTTTGCGCACACACACACACCCACACACCCACACACACACACACACACACTCACAGGCTTTGTCTCAAAGCAATGGCAGACATGAGAAATATTCTCTTTGCCCCACTTTCCATGGAAGTAAAACAAAAATCTGCAGCACTCAGGAAAGAAGAATACAAAAAAGGACAATCAAATTAACAGGTTTTCATAACATTACGGACAAGGTAATGTAACGCTAACATAACGCAACGTAACATTCAAATATTGTAACGTTAGCACACATAGTGAAGCTGCTTCTTTATATATATATAGTTGAGGTTTATGTCACCATATTCAATGCACGCTGATCCATGTTTTAGGCCGATCTTGGAATTAATCAAATACCATTAGCCTACTTCATCCTAAATTGCTGTATTGTTGTGGATATCATGTTATCATCAAATAATCAGGGGCGTTTGAAAGTCCTTACACACAAAACAAAACCCTTTTGAGTTTAAAATGCATATATAACAGGCTTTATTCATTTCTTACTGTGCTTTTCCATTTCTGCACCTGTGTGAATAGCTAATACACAAAATGAGTCCCGCTGGGCTCTAAAATGGTAAGTAAGTAGTTGTGACCATTTAAGGCTTTCTTGACTTATTTGCGGTGACACACTGACACTCCAGCCGAGAGCTACTCAACCTCAAGCCAAATGGGTTGCAACACAGCCCTTATATTCTTATCATTAAATATAGAGGGAATTAATGGAGTTGGTGGGAAAGAGAGTGAGTGAGAGACACACAAGGAACAAGAGCGATTACTGGAAAAAGTTCAGGCGCAAAATGTCATAAATCTTTTGTAATTTTGAGCTTTCCCTCAATTCCATTAGTGGGGTAGTTTGACGAATATTCTCTGACACATCAACGACAGAAAAAGAAAATGAGGGCTGAAAAACCAGACAGGTAATGTGACTTGGCTTGCCCTAATTATGTATGAAGACAGCTAAGACCCAGAGTTAAGTGGAAGAGAGAGAGAGAAAAAGAGATTGGAAAGTGTGTGTGTGAGAGAAATGAAGAGGTAGCAACAGCTTGTTCCTCTAAAATGCTCAAGATTACAATTGCTAATTTACTGTGAAAACCATTCAATCAGCTTGGCAGGCTATGGCTTTGAATAAGAACTTGCGAACATGCACGCAAATGCTGGCATGTTGAACTTCACATTGCATAAATTCATCATCTGACTGGCTGAGATCATTCTGAGAAAGTGGAGAGCATGTGACTCAGGGAAAGATTGATGCTGAAAGAGTAACGTTAGTGTTTCTGAAGATGCCAACGTGAGGAACATGTACATGCACAGCTGCTGATGTTCAATGGAGTTTGACATTACAATTCAAACATTCCAGTTCAGTTATCATTAAACTCTTTTTTTCCTGTTTGATTAGTTGATTGATTTCTGGTTCAAAGAATAGTTTTAATATTAATACTGAGTACCTTTTTGTCCAAGACCCGCTCTCAATTGTAGCTCGACTAGCCATTTTCACAAGGCATGTAAACTTGTTTGTGAAAGGCTCATTTCCACCACTGGTTTAAGTATATGAGAAGTACTCGTCATAGACGGAAACATCATTTATACTCGCATTGATGCACTCTCTTGAGATCTAGGCAACAGACGGCAGCCAGTCAGTGTGACAAATCGCTGAAATAAAGGTGTGATTTAAACTCTTAAAAAATATGCTGCATGAACACAGATGTGCTAAAACAATAAAACAAAGAGTTGGAACTGGTGTATTTCCAAGATGAATGAATTAAAAATCACTTTAATACATTTTTGGAGACAAAGATTGTTTTCTAAGCAACTCTAATGCTATTTCCGTTTTCAGATCAGTGTGGCTCCTTTTATAATATTTTCACATCATTATCTAATAAAAAGCTAAAACCATCCTTTCAGCTAGAATAGACTGACAAGTACTTGTTCACACTATTAAACACATCTATTTCTCAACCAGTGTGTTTGCAACCAGACTCTAGTCGTATGAAGAGGCACTATATGTAAATGTACAGCTCCACTTGCCATCAATCTGATTTACTTTCTGTGTTCAATTCTGAAAGCACTTTTAGGTTGATTTTGTAAATGTTTTTTATCAAATATTTAACTGTGCTGTGTCTGAATTTAATTCTAAGTGGAAATGTTTCTCATGTTCACCTATTCAATACTGTAATAATTCCTCTGCTACTTTTATGTCTAATTCATTCTCCGTTATGGACAGCCAGCCAAAACTGTGTCATTCTGCTGAATTATTATATTTTTACATGAACTTGTAAAAGTTACTGGGTGAATCTCACAAACAGTTCATAATTTTACCCAAAGGAATAATGTCTTATGTTAAGGAAATAAAGTCTGCATATACATAGTCTAATGGTAATAAAAAAAAAAAAGATACACATTTTGAAGTATTTATACAAAATTTGTTGTAATGCCTTAATTATTGTAAAACACTAAAAATAACGTACAGTAAGGAGAATCATCATTAAAAAAATATAAAGAAAGACAATATCAGATGTATTTGGGATAAAATGTACTTAATTGTTCTGAAAATAATGGCAAAATGCAATAACATCCATTTTCTATATTGGGTTTGATTCACCAAACTGATATTTTATGTAGTGAACAAATATTAGATTATACTGTAAAATTGTGTGTGTAGATAGTAGCTTTTTTTATTTATTTGTTCCACTTGTTGAAGATTCGTGGCTTTGGGGTTTTCGCATCGTGGCATCAGAGGGATGCTGCTCATAGAGAAATTGAGGTCTGCACAGAATTCCATAAGAGAGTCGGCATGCCACTTGACTGACAGATGGGGGGCTGAATAATGCTCCTCCGATTCCTGCAGTCACTTTGCCAAATACAGCGCTACACAGTTGCTATGGAGGCAGATGCAGCCGATGCTGCACAACAGCACTCCAGGCAAAATAATGAAATGTAAATGAGGGGCATAGGAAGTTGGGTAAAGACAGAAGGTATAGCATGGAGCTCAAGAGAAATCGCTACTGAGATCTGGCCATCTCCTGACTCACTCATTTTCCCTCACCTCCACCTTATCTTTTTAGCCTCAGGTGGAGTTGAATAAACATGCAATCCCAGTGCAGCTCAATATCTTGACTGATTTTGAGGTGCTGTTGTTGGAAACACACCAGACGGAGATGGACCTGTCCTGAATGGTTTACAAAAACAAACTATATTGGTACCATGGTACAGATATAGCTTCAGATGGTAAAAACATGACACACTGATATATGTCATATTCTAAATAATTCATACATGATACCCCAAGGTGCTTCAAAGAATAACATGGTGTGGTGTAATTCACATTCATTAATATTACAGTGATTTTAATGAGCTTTTTATTTGCCCATTCATTTTCATAAAGAGTGCCTAAAGATGAAAATATTATTAAAACAGAAGTAGGAAAAAGTTGGGAAGTATGATTCATTTCAACAAGATACATTCAATTAATCAGTAACATGCAATAATTTGGTTATTTGTTAGCACAAACAAGAAAATATAAATAATAAATAATCATATACAATCACATAAATATAAATATGTACATATATGATATACATATAACTCATATGTACATGAGTTATATGTATGTGTATATATACTGTACATTCCCCACAGCACCAACTGAAGTAACAGTTTGCTCTGGTGTTGTCTGGAAAGTAAAGCTGGAGAGGAGGCGATCAATTACAACATCCACTATTGTCCAAATTATCACCTATCCAACTTTTGATGTCGTTTACTTAAGCAAGCAAATCAGATAAAGCACTTTGACCCAGGTTTAACTGACATATGCAACTGGGTATCATCCACATAAATGTGATATGGGACCTTGCTAAACTCAAAAATGTAATGAAGAGGGATCAAATATGAAGAAAACAAAAACGGGCCGAAGATGGAGCCCTGTGGCACCCCCAAAAGTAACTGATTTAAAACAGCTTTCTTTAATACATTTGCAATTTCGAAATAGGTCTATATTTGTTAAAATCAGCAGGATCCAGAATATATATATATATATATATATATATATATATATATATATATATATATATATATATATATATATATATATATATATATATATATATATATATTTTTTTTTTTTTTTTTTTTTTTTTTAAATATCCATTTGGCTATAATGCAATGCATTGAGGTATCAGATGGTAATCTGTACCATGGTATTTTAATATATTTGTACAACAACATTTACAAGGTACTGCAAATAATACCATGGTACATGTCCAAAAATAATATTCTTTTGGCAGCAGTGCATTTTTTCTTGCTCTCACTCTCTTACACAAACGTAAAAAAAAAAACACAGATTAAAATCAACCCAGCCGTAAGACACCGGCACTCTCTGCCAAACTCTCCTTTGATCTCAGTTGAAAATTGATAAAAGTAAAGAAAAGGATAAAAAAACAATTGACTGATTTGAAGTGTTGTGAACTCTTTGGTTCATTATTTTAAAGGGTTCCAAAGAGCGCAGAAAGTGGAGCACTGCAGGTGCAGGCGGTGACCTCGGTGGAGGGGGCTCTGTTGATCTTTTTTTTAGACGTTTGTCTTAAGTTTGTCTGCTCTGAACTGTAAAACACACTTTGATCCTGTCTGCACACACCTGGTTGTGTGTGAAACACAAAGAGAGATGTTTGCATACAAAATCATCTTTTAAAAATTATCCAGGGAGAAAAAAAAAACAGATATTCAAGTCAAAATCTTTATAATCTGACTGAGACACATTTGGACTAGAGAATCTCAAAATGTAATTCAATTTAATTTAATTAAGGTCTCTTATCCTGTTTAGTTAAAAAAAGATTAAATTGTATTTTTTTATTAAATGTATTTATGTAATGTTATGTAATATTTATAAATATACACACACACACACACACACACACACATCTGAATATTGTCACATACATACAGATGTTACCGGTTTTTTTCTTTTTTTCTTTTTTTTTTCCAAGATTGCACTGACTGCTCTAAAATATGAGACACCATAGTTTCAGGAGTTTAGGACACCTAATAAGACACAATATTTGGATTTATGCACATGCTTTATTAGTATACTATCATAGCTATTAAACTAGTTCTTGTTATGATTTTAAATCTGTATTTAACCTCAGAAAGATCACCAGTTAAAAATAGGTGCTAAAGTCTGATTTTGTGGTGGTTGTGCATTAAAACTAAATTGTTATTATTACCTTAATTCAAGTAATGAAGGATTTTGAAAGTATGACAGTAATCAGTGTTAAATCCTCATGTAAGGTTACCCCTGAAATGTTTCAAAATGATTAACAGTTAAAAACATTTGTTAGAAATTTAAAAATAAAGTAATCAATGTGATCAATTACATTAGTAATTCAAATAGTTAGACTATTTATTATATTTAAAATAGGGTAACTTTTAATCTGTAACCTATTACATTTCCAAAGTAACCTTCCCAACACTGGTCTCAATTAGCCGCCAAGATGGTCTAGGTTGATGGTTTTAAACAGGTTTTGTACACTTATAAGTGGTCAGTAGCTCAGGCTGGCAGACCAACTTAAACTAGCTACAGTAAGTCCAGGAAATCATTAGGGAATAGCTGAAAACACCAGTTATGTAGCATCAGCAGTGCTGCATTTGTAACACGTGACACAGCCCAGAATATCAAATATATGTTGCAGAAGTTTAAGTGTTTCAGTATGACACTGAATATGTATTTGAGGTGATAGCAGCAGTTTTAGCAACAGTAGTAACGGTCGCCATAGTGACTGTGAGCAGCAGTGTGAGATTTGAAGTGTCTGATTTTCTCCTCAGGGACAGTGAGCGTCAAAGTGGATAGACCAGCGATGTCCGCTGCTTTATTGTGTTTCATGGCCATAAACATCCTGACCTTGGGTATTCTGAACAGACGGTCCATGGCAGTTTTTAGTATCGCCATAAAACACGTACATCTGAGCTGTCTGCACACCGTGCCCACACACAAAAACACACATATATGGATTGTGTCAGCAGAGTAAACTAAAACATCAGAAGCAATGTAGTGATTGTGTTTGCTGTTCTTGGAAATAGTAATTTAGTTAATGTGACATAAACTGTGAACACTTTACTCTGAAACAACACAGAATGCCCTTGCTTGTCACACTGATAAAACATGATGTAAACCTGATTTATATGAGGCCTGTGTATCTGAGCCTGCTTTTAAATAAAATTTTATATATATATTACACTAAAGCAGCATTTTTTTTTTTCTTCAAATGAGAACAAGTCAGGGGAGTCATGGAAAAAGTAAAAGCATGTTATTATTATATTATATTATTGTTATATTATTAAATCAGTAAACTGTAATCTTTTATTCAAAGAGAATTGAAAATTAACACAAATACAAGGTAAATATTTCTTAGTTAGACCAGTAGACCATAGTTCTGCCTTTATAACAATATTAATACTACTACTACTACTACTACTACTACTACTACTACTATACTAATAATAATAATAATAATTAAAGCTGCAAGCAGCGATGAACGGGCCCTCGCACCCGGGCTCACCACCACCGGGTGGCTTTTGTAAAACAGCGAACGGCGAGAAATATGCGTTTAATGTGGTAAATTGCTGCCAGATATGTCAAAGTCATTTATATATGCCAATCTTCCTGCTGCCAGCTGGTGGCGCTATGACTATAACTGGATTTTGTCATGTAGATTTCTTCAGTCCAGCATTTTTATCAAGCATATGAAATTTAGTGCAGATTGAACATGGAATGTTTGAGTTAGTATAAAGTATGTTGTGTCGTATTGCCAACAGGTGGCGCTATGATTATAACTGAACATTGGCCTTTAGATATCTTCAGGCCATGACTCTTTCCAAATATTTGAAGTTTGGTGCAGATTGGACATTGCATGTTTAAGTTAGTGTAAAAAAAGCCATTTCCTGTTGTCAGCAGGTGGCGCTATGATTATAGTGGAATATTGACCTTCAGATGTGTTCAGGCCAAGACTCTTTTCGAACATGTGAAGTTTGGGGAAGATCGGACATCTTATCCCTGAGTTACAACAACTTCTATTCCCATGTCAAGACATTGAACTTTGTCACGGCGCCATGGCCACACCCTTTAATGAAACCTCAAGATGTTCACAATTTAACATCGCAAAGGCCTTTAGATTAGACTGACCAAAAAAAAATATAAAATGTTATAAAATTTCTAGGAGTAGTTTGTTACGGCGTAAAACATGTCACTTCCTGTTGCCAGCAGGTGGTGCTATAGCGATATCTGAATATTGGCATGTAGATATATTCAGGTGAGGAGTCTTCTGAAACATGAGAAGTTTGGGGAAGATTGGACATTGTATGTCTGAGTTATAGCAACTTCCTTTCTCATGGCGAAACATCGAAATTTGTAAGGCCACCACAGACACGCCCTTAAACGAAACCTCAAGATCTTCACAATTTAACATAGCAAAGGCCTTTAGATTACACTGACAAAGTTTGGTGTTGATCTGAATAAATCTCTAGGAGGAGTTCGTTAAAGTACACCCCCTGAAAATTGCAAAAACGACACAAATTTTGCAGAGAAAATTCAAAATAACTGACTTCCTATTGGGATTTGAATTTCGTACCAAGATACTTTTTTGTAGGTATTGGTGTGTTACATGTGTGTACCGATTTTTGTACATGTACGTGAAACGTAGCTCGAGGCGCACTCCGTTGAAAATGTATAGGTGGCGCTATCGAGGCATTTTGCCACACCCGATGGAATAATGACCTTCAGATGTGTTCAGGCCAGGACTCTTATCAAACATGTGAAGTTTGGGCAAGATCAGACATTTTATGCCTGAGTTACAATAACTTTTATTCCCATGGCGAGACATCGAACTTTGTGATGGCGCCATGGACTTCAAGATCTTCACAATTTAACAACGCACAGGCGTTTAGAATAGAGTGACTGAAAAAAAAAAATTATGTCATAAAATTTCTCGGGGTAGTATTTTACAGCGTAAAATATGTCACTTCCTGTTGCCAGTAGGTGGCGCTATGACTATAACTGAATATGGGCATATCAATCTGTTCAGGTCAGGAGTCTTATAACAAACATGTGAAGTTTGGGGCAGATTGGACATTGTATGTCTGAGTTATAGCAACTTTATTTTTCATGGCGAATCATCGAAATTCGTCAGGCCGCCACGGACACGCCCTTCAACGAAAACTCAAGATCTTCGCAATTTAACTTCGCAAAGGCCTTTAGATTAGGCATACCAAATTTGGTGTTGATCTTAATAAATCTCTATGAGGAGTTCGTTAAAAATACAAGGCATGCAAATGACAAAAATTACCCAAAATTTGCTCATAAAATTAAAAATAACCGACTTCCTGTTGGGTTTCGGATATTGCTCCAAGAGTCTTTTTTGCAGGTTCTCATGCTTTACATATGTGTGCCAATTTTCGAGCATGTACGTGAAACACAGCTTGAGGGCTGTTGATTTTTTTACGATAGGTGGTGCTGTCGAGCCATTTTGCCACACCCTCTTCTGAAACCTATATCAGCCGTAAATTTTCACCAGGTCTGACGCGTGTGCAAAGTTTCAGGACTTTTCGAGCATGTTTAGGCCCTCAAAAATGCGATTCATTTTGGAGAAGAAGAAGAAGAAGAAGAAGAAGAAGAAGAAGAAGAAGAAACAGAAGAAGAAGAAGAAACGAAGCAGATACAAGAGGGTCCTCACACCATCGGTGCTCGGGCCCTAATAAATATAGCTGCAAGCAAAAATTGGGGCCAAGCACTACAGAAGCAAGCATCAGACAAACTGCAACAATGAGTAACTGAAGCCATTTTAAGATGATTTTAAACAAAATGGCAGAAAAATTATATACAACTACTGGTAATATGATTTCATAACATGATGTTGTCTGCATTACCAAAGGAATATTTGGAGACCAGTTTCATTACAATGGGCTAAAGCAATCAAAAGTTATTAGCATTTTTATATATTTTTTAATTTCATAATTAATGGTTAATTAATGGTTTATCACTCTTGACCAATAGGTGGCGCTGTTACCAAATTGATGTGGCGTGGTCAGTGTGAGGTGATAATGGCACATACAAAATTTGGTGTAAATATGTCAAAGCTTTGCAGCATACAGCCTCAGATGCAGTTTGGCATCTTTCCAGCAAATTTGTTGATGTGTTAAACGAAAACCATTTCTTATATCGACACAAAATCTGTAATGTTTTGTCAGCATGGTCTGAAGAAGAGTCAAATTTTGTGAAAATTGGACCAATGGACGAGGAGCAGTTCTGAAAAATAGCTTTTCAACATTAATCAAAATGGCAGACAGGAAGTTCAGCCAATTTTGGCATAATTGGTATTGATGTTCTTGGCATGACCCAAGGAATATATTGAGATCACTTTCATTACAATAGGCCAATTTAATCAAATGTCATTAGCATTTTTTTTTATTTCTTTATAATTTTTGACCCCAATGTGGCGCTGCCCCAAAACTTTTTGTCAGACCATGGTTCCAAAGACACATATCATGTTCCGTAACGATGACTCATTATGTTCATAAAATATAGCATTTTATGGCAAAATCCAATGGCCAGCACTCAAAGTGGCTGACAAAATTTGGTATGGTTCTACTTGGCATGCTGCAAGGAATCTAAAGAAACCAGTTTTGTGAAAATAAGTGCAAATAATTCATAATAATAATGTTTGTCTAGTCTAGTCTGTAAAATAATAAAATTATATAATATATTTTGTTATAATGTGGTTGAACCTAATTACATAGAGAATACATGATTGCTAATGATTGCTCATTTTTACTAATGACCATATGTGTCACAGCTTTGAATCCCATGAAGAATGTCATAAACAGTAAGATCAGATATTGCTGGAAACAGAAAGGTGTAAAGTGGAGGCAGGAGAAAGGAAAGAGAGAGAGAGATTTTTATATAGTCCTGTACTATGTGTCAGTCTCTCCCACACACTCCATTGAGCTCTGTATCTCATTCTAACCTTTCTTTGTTCTTTTTTAATTTCACAGGTGCTTCTCCTGTCTTGTTTTTATTTGTTTCCCCAGCCGCCACATTAGACAGGCATCTCCAGTATATGAAGTGCTAGTCTTATCAGGATGTGAGTGTGCATGTCCACAGGCAGAGCAGTAAATGGGTCGTGCTTTTCTGTTTTCTTTACAAATAAAGCAGTCAATGCATCTACAAAAAGCATTCTCACTTCCCCTGACCTCATGACCTCAGCCCTGCCAACTACGTGAAGAGGCAGATGACTATCAACATGCTATCCCACAATCACCCTCTTCCTCGGCAGTCCCATCTCACCCTGAGTTTGAGTGCAGCCTCCTGCAGGATATTACAACTGCCACTTCAACCAGCAGCGATCTGACCTCTCTCACTCATTCAGTGCTAAGGGCTGCATTAAATGCACTGAAAAGTAGATTTATGTCTTAGTTCTTTTAAGAAGTTCACAATCAGTGACACTCACTTGCTTTCTACTCTTACAGTAGCTTGAAGTCTATCTATCTATCTATCTATCTATCTATCTATCTATCTATCTATCTATCTATCTATCTATCTATCTATCTATCTATCTATCTATCTATCTATCTATCTATCTATCTATCTATATACTTTTTTTAAATAAATTGATCAAAAGTGACACTATTACTAATGTTTCAAATAAATAGTGCAGTATTTTAAAAAAAAAATAAGCAGCATAACTGTTTTTACTATATGAATAAATTACATTTGAAAATATATTACAGAAGAAAACAATTCCTTTAAATTCTAATAATATTTCACAATATTAATATTTTTACCATATCAAAAAAAAAAAAAAAAAAAAAAGCAGCCTTTTGTGAACATGAAAGGCTTCAAAAACCAAAGGCAATTATACCAACCCCAGATTTCTGAACAGTAGTGTATTTATTAGGAAATTATTGGATGGTTAATAGACAATGCAGTAAATGATGTAACAATAAATTACATCATTATACAATAAGACTAATGTTTTTTTACTTACTCTCATGTCGTTCCAAACCTGTATGACTTTCTTCTGTGGAAGATAAAAGTAGATATTTTTTGATTCAAAAAACATCTTCATTGATGACAGAATTTGTGGATGAACTATGGCTTTAAGACTGCGAATTACTTTAAAGCTAAGCATTAAAATCACAGAGAAAGTAAATCTGTGCTTCAATTAAAAATAATTTACACTAGCATACTTAGAATAGCTTCACATCTTCAATTTGCCCTTTAAATTCAACATGAAATGGCGCACGCAACCCATTTTACCCACATGCTTCATACTTTTAGTTATCTTAGAAAGTTTAAAATAAGTTACACTGACTCACTCTGTTTCCTCAGCTTCCCATCTTCAACATTTACACTTAAAAAAGCACAATACTCCAGGGAGAGCATAATTATATAATGTTTATAGGAAAATGCTTCCACTTCTTTGCCTACAGCTATTCATATCCTTCACAAAACAGCAGATCACAAAACATTGTTCTTTGAGGCTTTATTGCGGGTTTTCTCTGCCCCCTCTTTAACTCAAAGCGGAGGATTTTATTTGACATGGTTAAACTGTCTCATTGTAGCAGCTTTCTTCCTATCTCCCACACATGCACAAAAGACACTAATGCGGCTGCAATGTGACACGTCCGCGGATCAGGCCACGCTTAACATATGTGCAAAATAGACAGATCTCTCTCTTTATTTGCCATTCGTTCCTACTTATTATATCTGTGCCACCCAGAGCAGGGAAGCTCACAGAGAGATTGAAGCCACAGGGGATCTGTTTTAGCTCAGACTGAGTGATATGTGTCCAGGCGGGAATGGGATCAAACGGGCGGCCCCCTGTTCGCCTGTCACATGCGTTCAGACTTCGCATGTGGCTCTGAGCAGCGTTATCAAACACAGCGGTTCATCCCCCGACCTTTTTTGGGCAGAGCGGAGAAGATTTGAACGGCGAACAAATGACATTCAGTCCCTGCAGCTTTACATGTCATTGTACAGCTATCTGAGTACATGTGTGTTAGCCATGACAGAAGAGATGTTACTATGAAGTTCTCTGATGCGATGAGTTGACTGATTCCAACTGCTGTTTCGTGTTGCCTTTCGATCTCTGGTCAACTCTTGCCGTTTGATTTTTGGCAGAAAGAAAGGCAAAAAGAAAGAAAGTAAGAAGCTGAGACCAAGTCCAAGTCAAAAGAGCTAACTTCCAAGTAAGAAGAATTTTGTCCAAAAAGATTTCAAGAATGATGTTACAGTTGAATGAGGAGTCGACTCAGTCAACCAACCAAACAAACAAACAAATAACATACGCACATAAATAAATAAATAAATAAATGTAAATATATAAGACTTGAAAAATAAATAAATAAATAAATAAATAATATAACTTTAGATAAATTAATAAATTAATTAATAAAATCTAAAACAAGAAATACAATTTAAATAAATATGTTAATAAATGAATTACTTCAAATAACAAATACTGTAAATAAATAAATCTGAATTGTAAATAAATAAATAAGGCTTTAAATACATAAATATGGTTACTTAACCCCAAAACACACTGCACGATTTTACCAATCCTAAAATGCTAAACTTGGCTACGACGTGTGTGTAGACTGTATGATGAGGACACCTACTGACTTGTGCGATACGTTACTATAAAAGAAAAAAACTATAGCATTTGTATTTTTTTGTGTGTGCTGAAAAAAAGTGGAAGCGGCGAAAGAGGTAGGGATAAGAGCTTTTGATTTCATGTCCCGTTGATTTCACGTCACATTTTTATTGGCTGGTCAGTAAATGTGGATTGTATCAGCAGACACACTGTGCAATGATATTGTAGGCTATCTTTGTTCGCAAGATCGTAACAACGACCGCCTTTGTACGACACAGGATCACCGATTAGGATCCAGAATCACAGAAATCGCCACAATTGTTTCACAATGACAATCTTTCATCTGGAACAGCCGGAAATTGTCCAGTGTGTTTAGGGCTTTATTGGTACAAGTTAAAATAACCCACTCCTAGGATTTTGGACCAATTAGACTTCAGAAAAACATCACCTCTAAACTAAATAATTGACAAAATGTTACATCACTCTAAATAAATAAATATAATAAAAATGTTAGTATTTTAATAATTTTAGCAAGCACTTATTCACTAGCCTCAATATCTAATAACAATTCTGAAATTCAATTATATTTGACATGAGAAAATTATAAAAACTGTATTGCCTATTGCCCTGTTAATTCCAATATTATTTTACCAGTTTGCAGCCAAACTATAATCAAACCTGAGTGAAACTGGCTGTATTTGATTCTGTTCAAAAAGTGTGAGGGTGAAGTCTGAATTTTAGGTTAATGAAGTCCTCCAGCAATCTGAATCAGAAAAAAAAAATTATTCCCTTTAACTTTATTCATTTTGTTATTTTCCAATTTGTCTGTTTATCTTTCACTTCTGCCCTCTCATCACCTTTCCTTCCCGGGCTGGACTTCTGCCCAGTCCAGATTTTTCTCTCTTTTCTCTTTAACAAGGTCCTTCTCACCTCTACTGCTCGAAACCTAAGAAATAATGTTCAGAATTTAAATCAGAAATGACTTAATGATTTACGAGGGATAAAAATGTACACTTTTATTTATAACACTTGTTGTTAAGAATATAGACTAACAACTAACGAAACAATGTAAATGTCCATAGCAATATTATATTTTGACTATATACAATGCCAATACTATGAGACTTTTTTGTTTTAGAACACATGTATCAAAAAGTAGCATGATACCATATTGAATATGAATTTTTGAAGGACTATGGTAAAAAGTACCATAATATTTCAATCCTATACCATCACTGAACTATACCACCACAGTACATTTTGTAACTTGTACCTTTACAAAAAGTACTGTCTTTTTGGATTTGAACCCAAAAGCCACTATATATAAAATACCTTTGCATTGCTGTTAGTACCCAAGCCATTGTCGGCCGCTGGCTTGGTGAAAAATTCTCCGATTTCTGAATCTTACATCAGCTGAATTTATGAATTTCAATTGCTCAGTTTGACATTGGCTTTGGTTTACAATGCACAGAATTATGATGGAGGCATAGATTATCTGTGAACAAGTCTGACAGCAGGTGAAGTTCATTGCTTGAAGTCTCAAGGCTGAAATACGCGGATATGAATCAGCCGTTGTACCTTAAAGTGTAAACATGGTACTTATGACTCACTTCTTCAACATCTTTGTGTCTTCTGCACTATTCCCAGCTCAGTCCCCTTCATTTCCAGGTATGTAACCTTCTCTCCCTTTTTGTTACCCTCCCTCCTTCTGTCCTCCACAACAACCCACACAATCTTCGTCAGCTTCTTTCTTTCAGTCTTTGTCATATACTTTTTCAGTTTCTGCCGTCTTATTTAAAATGTTTTCCTCTCCAGCTATTTTTCTCTGTTTACCTTGTTCTCTTTCTGTCCACCTGTCCCTTTCTCCTCTACGTGCCGACTCTATTTTTCAAACTCAACGTGTCTTTTCACGGAGTTGCGCCAGAGTCCCAGGAGAGTCGGGCTGTTGACGGTTTTGGAGGTGAAGTACCCGCCTCTTTGTGGACTCATCATGGGACACACCGGGTGAAGGAGGGTCAAAGGCACACATGCACACGCAAATGCAAACACACATAGTTGCTCTTTTCAAATTAGTTTTAAGGAGATAGAATTTGATGAGGAGGGAGTTATTGCTGTTCCTTTGTTATCTTTGTCTAGACCAGATTGCAATTCGTTCTGGCCAAGTACTAACTACATAACAAGAAGAGACCGTCTGATCAACATGTAGTGACCAAG
Organism: Cyprinus carpio; assembly: GCF_018340385.1. NCBI lineage: Eukaryota > Metazoa > Chordata > Actinopteri > Cypriniformes > Cyprinidae > Cyprinus > Cyprinus carpio. The sequence continues at coordinate 11,418,179 of NC_056607.1, read as the reverse complement.
CACACTTTTTCTTTTTACTTGAGTAGTTTTATTTGAAGTAACTTATATTACAAAAAATAATAATAATGAGCTACATTTTAAACACAATATCACACACAGTAGTGGTGTTTGTATTGTGAATGAATGCTTTGAGTGAATGATTCACTCACTCATAAAGAAAGTCACTTGTTTGAATGAATTAGTGGTTTTGAGTTGGTTGAGCAAATGATTCAGTTGATTAATTCAATGAATCTATTTGCTCATTCAATAATTCGATTCAGAACCGGTTGCATGGATGATTTAATGACTTGCTCGTAAAGACTTGTCGCCACCTACTGGTGCAACAACGTAGAAAGAGCCACTGAAAAATAATAATTAAAAGAAGTGTATGTTCACTGGCTTTTAACAGTTATCAGATATAAAAGCTTAGCTGTGGTGTTTAACTAAGCCACATTATGACCATAATCATATCTGATAGATGACAATATTTACATCAGCCTAAAAATACACACTGACAGCAGTGGTAATGTTCAGAGAGAGTAAGGAACATAATTATCACCAAATGAATGCGCTCATTCCAAAAATGCACCCTAATTTACAAGACCACAATAATTTAATATGCCAGTCCAGTAACACTGTTGTAATAAGCCATCTAAAACAATTTATTGGCTGTTCTTCAACCATAATTCAGCAGTGCCAAGCATGTTTTATGGATAATCAATCATACTGCAAACAGCAACAGCCCTGGATTCCTAGAATTCAGCTCACACAAACCAGGCCAGACACAAGAGAACCAAGACAACCACAAGAAAACACAATTGGAAGCAACTGAAATGAACAATTGGTGTCTATACAGCCTAAGTTTTAACATTTCTACATAACTCAGAGTAAGTTACGTATTTAAATTGCAATTTAATAAACAAAGATTACTAAACACATACTGCTCATTAGTCTTGTGGGTAAGCTTGAAATGATTTTGTCATCATCAGATGTCATAAACTACATCCAACCTCTCAATCTAGTTTTCTCTCCCTATAGACAAAGCTGTTAATGAGTTGTAAATGAATGCTTATATATCACCTATAAATGTAGACAATCAAAAGAGCACTGCTAGCTAGTGGCTTAACATTAACTGTTTACATGGACACCAGTAGCAGGATTAAGCTGATTAAGATGTCTACATGGCATGTGCAAACCTCTTACATGTACATTCACATACTTGCTTTATAAAAGGAATCCTTGCAGCATACATTGGGTCCATGCAGCAGTTGTAAGGCATTCCCTCACTTGTAGAGAACACACTTCTTAGTTTAATCCACAGGATCTCACAATTCAGACTTTTTTTTTCAGACCAGTAGTCAGAATTGCAAGATCTAAATGAATAATCCTGGTTATAAAATCAGAATTGCAAGATATAAATTCAGAATTTACATGCAGCAATTCTGCATTCAGATCTTGCAATTCTGACTTTACTGCATATCTTGCAATTCTGAATTATTATTATTTTTTTTTTTAGAAATTAGACTTTACATTTTGCAAATAAAAAAAAAAAAAAGTAATTGACCCTTTGCCGGGTGATTGACAGGCGATCTGACCAATCATAATGTCAAAATCAGACAGGTGAGCAGATTAATGTTGGTGGACTTGAACTTGATGAATGGTGTGTACTGACATCTTTTTTTGCAATTGACACAATTTACCTTCTGATGTTCATTCATATTTATGTTGCATTATAACTAGTTCATGTTCATGTGCCGCTTGAACTGAGGCGCTACAGCGATCTGTTACAAGACATTAAAGAACCACAAAACAGTATTTATTGTTTAAAAAAAAAAAAGACAAACTTTTAATGCTGACACTTTCTTTCATACCAAAAGTAAACTGCTCTTGTCTGTCGGCGCAATGTCATTGTAATTGTCAGTTGTAAGTGAACATCACACAGTTCTGAGAACAACAACAATAATGTCAGAATTGTGAGATTTATATTACACTTTTATCTTGTCTTTTCTGAGTTTATATCTCGCAATTCTGAGAAAAAGTTTGTTTTGGTAAATTACTGGCTAATGCTATATGAATTCTTACGATCTCATTTAGATGTTTTCGTACGATCTGCTTATGTCCTATTGACTGTTAGATTTAGGGTTGAAATGTCATGCTTACATTTTTTTTTTAATAAAAATCACATATTTCAAATCGTACAAATTTATATGAAATCGCCACCTCATAAAAGAGTTGCGTTTTCTCATGAGATCTGGTTGGAGCAGCCAAACACACCACTGATGTTGTTATGTCCAGCTCAGTGCTGTTAATAAAATGTAATCACCTCCATACTTGCATTGCAAATACCCTGCTTTCATTGTCTCGAGTCGTCTTTAGGGACTCATTTGTATCCTCTAAGTCAGCACTTGTACAGTAGCGGCCCATCTTTGTATTCATTTGTCGGCAGTGGGATTAGAAGTTCAATGTATTTACACTTGCTACGGGCTGCTTCTTGCTGTTCAAGGAGCTGTATTTGCATTCTCAGCTACCTGTCCTGGTGGTATTATTGTGACTTGTGCACCTTATTAAGTCGCTTCGATGAGAGCATGGTAAATATGCAAATGAATGAAGTAAACTCTGGCCCAAACCCTGGTGAAGGCCGGACTGCTGTCGTCTTGCAGAAGGGACGGAGACTGTGGGGGGGAGGCCTTCAGGAAAATGGTCACGTAATGATGCCATTTCTTTGATAACGGTGTAGAGCGGAGAGGCTAATTATTTCACCTGTGTGTGTGTGTGTGTGTGCAGTAACTGTCATTTAGCGTGTCGGTGGCTCAGACACACACATCATTGATTTAACCTCAAGTCCAGATCTTCTGTTCAGCCTCATTAGAGCTCTGCTGCACCAGCTCGGTTTCAGTATGTGTGTGTGGTGGTTCACACACACATACAGTACTACACAAACCAGTATGTGGTATTGTGTCTTCCCTTTCTCTGTCACACACACACACAATCATTGGATTTCATTCTGTCTCTCTCTCCCTGTCCTTTTTTGGCCCATGTCCAGTCTTGCTCGGCTAAGCATTCTTATTGTCCGGTCGTCCTACTGCTCTGCGTCCTCACGCTAGAGACTCGGATAATCCAGCCATATAATGTCTCGTTATTTAATTAAAACTCCTCACCGCTGGCTCTTATCTGCCTGTTCTGCTCCCCAACCTGCCACGGCTGCCGACAGGCTCAGAAAAAACCCACATTACTCTAATCACCGCACATTCTGTGGCCATGGTGAGCTCAGATCTCTGCCTGAGTGGAGCTGTCTGTCTCTCCTTGGGGTGGGTTCGCTCACAATGGGCGGATGGTAGATTGAGACCTGCGGGCGGAAGGCAGACAGGGCAGACTGGGTTTTTATTCATCTCTTTATTACATTCAGAATGTGTCCTGGACGTTTCAACAGTCATGCTTCTATAGCTTAAAGGAATAGTTCAATCAAACATGAACGTTTTGTCATTATTTACTCATTCTGTATGCGGTTATTTTTATGTGGAATACAAAATGAGAAATCAAAGAATTTTTGACAGTGGCCAAAGAAACAAAAAGAAGAACAAGTGGAAAAGCACAATAAAAGTAGCCCAAGGTGTGCACTAAGCTCTGCCCCCACTGGTTAATGTTGCTAAGCTTCACTGAACATTTCATAAATTACCACACTGACCGTAAATCAGAATCAAGGCAAACCAAATTCTGAACATTCTTACAAGTGATAAAAATAGTGTGAATGAATGGAAAGATTTTCAGTAAATAACGACTAATATTTCTATCTGTTCCTTACATTTTATGGCTTCAGAAGATTCAGAAGATACCTCTGTGGTATGTTTTCAACAGCTGTAGCCACTGAACTGTCATTGTACAGAAAAGAAAAACTGCATGAAGATTGAAATTGCAATGTAATAGAAACTATTCCATTAAATAAAGCTGCCGTTTCTAAGGCTGATGTTTACTCTGTGAATGATTCGGATGTAACGAGTGGTATTTTATTTGTCAGTTTAATTAAGTTTTATTTTTATGAAGCATAAGAGCTAAACAAAGGTGTAATTAGGAGGAAAAAACGACTATATCACATATTGTTCAAAACACAAAACAATTAGTATACTTCTGAGCTTTGGATATACAGGATGATGTTATGATTTATGACTCTCGCTCTCTAACACATACTCACCCCAAAAGACCAGAAATAAAACACTTAGCGCTAAAGCTAATGGGACAATGAACTAATGAGTCCTTCTTGTTTGTAAAGCTCCTTGACCTTTGTGATTTTGGGATCCAATACTGATACTACAGCTCTGTTGGACAGGGAGCTATAATGGCCTGGTTAACTATAATGAGGTCTTAGTGCCTTTTCGCCACTGTGAGAATGTACTATTAGATGTACTCAGTGTTATGAACTGCAATGTACAGTGATGCAATAACAGTTAATAGTGTTTTTTGTTGTTGTTGTTGTTTTCCATCCTGGCAAACATAATTTTCTAATTAAGGTCTGTATTCTGGTTAAGACTTTATTTAATAAGCTTTTTTTTATTATTATTAATACTTTCATTTAGCAAGGATGCATTAAACTGATTAAAAGTAACAGCAAAGATTTTTATATTGTTTGTTACAAATGATTTCATCAAAGAATTCTGAAAAAAAGCAGCAAATCAACAACTTAGTATGATTTCTAAGGATCAGGTGACACTGAAGTAATGCAGAACACTTTCTTAAAATTCAGCTTTGCATCAAAGGAATAAAACATTTAAAGTAGGAAAGTAGAAAAATAGTTGTTGTTTTTCTTTTGGGGAGGGGGGTTATTAGTGACATTTTCTTTTGTAAATTTACAGCAATTATTGAAATCGCTAATTAAAACACAGCATGATTCCAGCACTTAATGCGAGTGTTTTATTCTGGGAAACAGAAGTGTGAGGACACCTAAAAGTGGTGATCTGTGTTCAGCATAATAGCACACATCCAGGATGCATTGTTTAGCCAGATAAACCATAATGAACACAAACGGCACTCTTAATGATTATTCCAGCATGTTAAAATTGTCAAAAATTATCCAAATAAAACCTAGAAAGCATAAAGCAGACTGATTCATTCAATTTCTTCCTCGGTTTGATAGGCTTGTTCTTTATCTTCAGAGAAAATTGCTGACCAATTATTACCGTAACATCAGAGGAAAATGACAGGAAAACCATGCAGTCTGATTGGCTGATTGGAATGCAGTTCCAGGACAAACAAGGATATTGATCTAAAAAACATGTCCTACTCGGGTAAATCACGTTAAGTGTCAAGGGGAACAGTGCGTCTAAAGGTTCAGAATGGCTATGTTCGGAATAGAATACTAGCTTGGAATACCAAATATCGCTCTGTATACACTGCATACTGCATACTCAATAGTATGTTAAAATGGTAGGCATTATTTGACAATAAACTAATCAAACTGTAATCACTATGTCATCATTATGTAATCATTAAGTTCAGTGAATGGCACCTATACTGGGAAAAAAAAATGGTGTAGGATTTCCTTTTAATTATTTATGAGATAAGACACTAGCAATTTCTGAGTGAAAATAGAAAGAAATGCAAATACCTCATTGAACTGAATTTTAAGTAGAAAGACTGAAATAGTATTTTCTTTATAGTGTTCTTAACATTTAGTATTAATTTATTTATTTGCTTGCTTGATTTTATTTTTTATTTTTTCATTTGATTTTGGGTAAAATGTTTTATGATGATGATATTATTTCCAGTTCATGAAACTGAAAATGAAAGTCAAGAGTGAACTGCAATATGGGATGCCATATTCCACATTCCTGCCCTTTTGCATAATTGTCAGTGTATGCCATTTGGAACGCAGCCCTATCTTCAAAGCCTGCCTTGAGACATTGATTGCTCTACACCTAGATGTCCGAATGCATGAACAAACATATGCAGATTTCATTTTATACGTCAGTGCGCAATGAGCATTCTCAGCCATCTCTGATCCTCACTTAACGGCTTATTGATCTGGTCCTCACAATTCACAGCAGTCTTCTCCACTCATATCCCTCTCTTCTATTCTCTGTACAACAGGTTGTGGTCCTCTATTCTGAATAATGGATACTATCCAAGAAAATGAGGGAATTATGCAAATTAATCCCACCTATGACAATGCATTATGAAGAATGGCTCCCTCACATTTTCTCTGTCTTTCCTGATAGGGAACATTTTAAATCCCAGAATAATGAGTCATCCAACATAATTCATTCACACTCTCCCACTTTTCTGAAAGCAAATCCCGCAGCACTTCATCAACATTCTCTTCATCTCCACATTTTTCAACTTAATATTTCTACATTATGCAACTGTTGTGGAAACAAATCTTTACACACGACCCCAATGAGCAAATGAAAACAACACAAGAGATGGAGAGATTAGAGCAGCATTAAGATACAATCCAATCCCCCTCAGAGCTAAAACAAGACTGTTTTCTGACCTCTAGTGGTCATGGAGGTGAAGTGTTGCATAAGTTTACGATGCCACAAGACACAATTACATGACATTGATGCCTGTTAACTTACTCTTGCTCTCAGATATTGCTCTGACCTTCACCCAACGAATAAAACAACACATAGCAGTGGGTTTGAAGTAATCTCCAAGGTTTTCTACAAACTTTGTGGTTCATACTTCCCTGTCTTTCTCTGTTTGTTAGTTTTAGCTTTTTGTGCTTTCAAGGCAAGTAACATACAGTGATCTTGAGATTATCCCTCAGTGGACATGATCATTTCTAGCCTTAAAGTTTAAATGCGAACATAAGTTCTCTTGCTCTTTTGTTTACTGCACTCTTGCATTTAAAAGAAAAATTCCCTTCCCAGACCATTTATGAAAACTAATATACAAAAAAGACTCAATTTCAGTTAGTGAATTAAAAGGACAGTTCACCTGAAAATTAAGAAATGAATTTGGTTGTATGGTTGTATGGATAAAAAAAAAAAATGGTTTGGAACAAACAAGAAGGTGAATAAATGATGCCAGAATTTTCTTTGGTGGAAAACTGTCTTATAAACTAAATTACTGTACTATTCCCTGTATTAAATTAAAAGTTTTTAATTCAAGACTCCTTTACATTAAATATGCACAACTGAAAAAAAAAAGCACCGTAAACTACAGCAAAGGTTTAGAATATGGCACCTTTAAAGTTAAATTGTATAATTTCTTCTCTATGACTGCCACCAGAATTGAAACATAGCTAGTGTTTTTAAACACCCTTGCTGTTTTCCCATTGGCCAAACAAAAACAGGTCCCGCCCCCACACTCACATCACTGGTTGAGTCAGCGGTTGTTGTTGGGCTGGTGGAGATACTCAAACAAACAGAATGTTTTGAAAGTGCCTCAAAATTATATGCTGTGCCCAAAATATGCTTACTTTCATACTAAATAGTACTAGTAAACTACTAGACACTAGTAGTTTACATGACGGTGGGTTTAGTAAATCCAGATTACATTTATAAGCTTACATAATTATTAGCAGTCGTGAAATTAACCTACAAATGACCTTCTTAAAGTCTCTGAAAGTGGTGTTATACATCATCTTCAAGTATATTAGCAAAAGAAGGGAAGCAGAAACCATTTTACACGCAGAGAACAAGCTTGCTATTGAGGAAAAGTTAAAGCTTAATTCTTTTGAGTGACCTGCAACAAATGGCAGCCATAAAAATAAAAAAAAAATGTTAAAAAGTTGGAAAAATGTTCTCACCAGACATCATGGCAGACGAGAGACATTCCTGTTCGTGATATCACACCAGAATTAGATTTCTTCCCTTTCTGATTTAATAAAGGTATTCCTGGTTGCGCAGGAGCACGGAGAACGGGAGATGCGTGTGGACTTTCAAGTAGGTGCCGCAGTCCGTAATGAGGAAGTGGAGGAGGAAACAGGATTCTACCACATACCTGTTCCCTTTATCCAGCTTTATCCGGGCTGGGGAGATTGCACCAGTGTTTAATAATCACCTCACATCCTGCTTGTTGAGCCACACAGCTCAAATTGAGTTGAAATATGTTCATCCTATAGACCGGTGAGGAGAGGCTGGATGATAACTGGGTAGAAGAAGTTCACACACACCTCATAAGACTGTGATTAGAAAGCACATCCAAATTGCAAGACAGACAAGATAATCATACCAGCCCGCTGCAGTAGGCCTTCATTGGAGGCGTAGATCTACAACTTCAGAGTCAATGAACTCAGGTTAGTGAGGTGGAGGACCGCAAAAACTGAGAATGAAACCACACTGAACACCAATTAAAAACCATCTAAAAGAGTCCAAAACATCTACAAAACCTGAAGAAATCTGTTAGCATTTCCATTCATCTACATCTCTGATGTCAAAAATTAGACCACAGTCTCAGCGCCTGATGTTGCCAGTCCTGGTTTTTCTTTTATTATGGGAAATCTCAGCTCACAGGCCTCTGAAATGCTTGAATGAACAAATCTGATTAAGGCTTTTGATTCAACTCATTCAGCCACTGAGAACAAAATAAAATTGGATGTTACTTCATTGTAGCATTCCATCAGACACATCACATTTCACATGAAATTGAAACTAAGATGTGTGAATCTTGGACCATTTGAAAGCTTTACATAACAAGAATCAGAATGCTACGCCTCATCAGAACAGAACTGCAGTGCTGCACTTCCACCTACAGGCCAAAATCATCACTGCGGGAGACTGGATAACAAATTAATCTCTGGTACATCCAAGATCTCCAATACAACTCCAGAAGTCTTTTTTCATCTTACTTTTCTGAGGTAGAAATAAAACACCTGCACCAAATTGTATATTTTTCTCAGTTTAGGCCCATGGAAAAAAAAATATAGATTTTTCCCCCCTCCTTGAGCTTCTCCTATATAATCCTGATGTATCAAATATGATAACACAAAAACATACACAAACTTTTTTTTTCTTTTATATTTTGTCCATAGGTTTAATAATTTATTATTATTATTATTATTATTATTATTATTATTATTTTAAGGAACTGTTATTTCATATATATCAAGGTTTACAAGGTTAATAGCTTAATAATTAGTACATTCTTCAAAACCTCTCTGACACCTACATTCCATGACACAAATACAGCAAATTATAGTGTATTTGGGCACCCACCAAGTATGTCAAGAAGAGGAGTGATACATGGTACAAATGGTAAAGCGGTTGGAGGAGCTCTCCCTCTGTCTACCATTGGCCAAAAACCATACAGTAGTCCCACCTCCAGACTCACACCATTTGTTGAGCTAATGTTACTATGACTGGAAGGTCGGGATGGAGGGCCACAAGACCAGTTTTACATTTCAGGGAAATGAATCATTGATTATGCATATTAAGCTGTGATATTAAACTACATTACCTTAAGGTTATTGCATTTTAAATTGTTTAATTTAAAAAGAAAAAGAAAAAAACCTTCACCCTTTAAGGGCAAGATGCACATTTTACTGTTAGTCCTTCTAGCAATATATCAAGTATAATCATCTGCACAGCATTAAGCCCGGAAAATATATCTATTTATTCATCTCCCTCTACTTTCTCAAATCATCTCTGTGATCTGCATTAATTAAAGTGATAAAATCCTCAAATAAACGAACTAATGACAGTGCTAACTGCATATTAATTTTATCATAACTGAATGAATTAAACTTTAACCCAGTGGCAAAGCTAACGCAAATGTTTACTTTCCCCAGTAATTAACACTATCAGCTATAGATAACTGCCTCCAAGTCTTTCTCAGAATACTGTAGACTTGTAAACTATACAAATAAACACCATTGAACCTTGCTGATGTTTTAAAGAATGACTTTACCAGTGAAATACAAGACACCTATAGAGAGCATAGAGTGTGTGGATACATGATATAAATGTGCCCTTATTTTTATGTAAGACCACTTCTGTCTTTGAGGTCTGCTGCATTTCTATTCAGCAGTACAGTGTTTTATTTAGTGGCTTTTAGCTGATCATCTTTTATCTGTTCCATTTTTTTTGATACAGTGAGCTATTTCATTAATATTGTAGTGTTTTCGCTATTATGAATGAATGTCTGTGTGTTTGAGTGACACCTGTCACTTAATGCATTCATTCAGTGTAATTGGGAAGCGATACAGTCTTTATAGTGTATTAGGTGTCTATGCCCTAAAGTCAAAAGTCCTATACTTGTTCTTTAAAAATAATGCATTATTGTACTATATCAGTTGTATGTGTTTTATTACAACATTGAGTGTGCCGTAGGAAGTTGACAACTTTTAGAACTACCAGAGCTCTCGAAGAAGAATCAAAAACAGTAATGCAAGGAATGACAAAAAGGATTGGTATATAATAATAAGAAGAAGAAGAAGAAGAAGAAGAAGAAGAAGATTTTTTTCTTGAGCAGCAGATCAGCATATAAGTATGATGGATGAAGGATCATGTGACACACACGACTGGAGTAATGATGCTTAAAATTCAGCTTTGCCATCAAAGGAATCAATAACATTAAAAAATATATTAAAATACAAAAGTTCTCTTATATATATATTTTTTTTTCTTCTTCTCCTACTTCTTTAGAGAAGAACTAGTTGAGTTCCTATTTATTGAATTTCACATATTGTTGCAGCATGAACTCAGCGGTGAACTGTTAGTTAATTGTTTTAATCACATTTTGCACTAAGTTGTACATAAATTTAACAAATGTAAATGTAGTATAATAGCTGCACTGAATAAGGCTGTGCAGCCAGTGGTTAAATTGCACTAATGCTGTCTTTACTCCATGATGCTCTTGTATTTCTTGTGAATTAAACAGCCAGAACAGCCTGTAGCAAACATGGGATTATTACATTTTGCAGAGCCAATTTAAGCATGTTTAGGGACGTGCACCTAATGTGCACACACTTTTGTGTTGCTTTTTAAGTGAAGTTGAGTAAAGAATTTTTTTTTATTTTTTAATATAAAACTAGTTTTATATTAAAGTGGTTTGTTCCTCATTCTAATTCTGCTCACAATATTTAGGCATATGGGGGGGGGTACTTTTTCTTAATAGTAGGAAATTTACCTGAATGTTGTACTAATGCATATGTTTTGTGAGGAGATAAGACTGCTGTACTGTTCCTTTCACTTCATGGAGATCTTGGAGAGAAAGAAGAACAGGATTTAGAGATCACAAACTTGGACTTACTTGGTGGCTTTCAAACTTGTGCAGGATATCCCCCAAGGTACAGTACAGAGAATGATGAGACATTCAAGTATAAACTGAATAATAGTGAATATAACATTGATGCATCCTGTGCAGATTTGCAGATTTAAAGGAATAGTTCACTAGAAAATGAAAATTCTGAAAATGTTAAATACTGAAAATTCAATGATGTAGATGAGTTTGTATTATCATCTGAACAGATTTGGAGAAATATGGCATCAATTGCTCACCAGTGGATCCTCTGCAGTGAATGGGTGCCGTCAGAATGAGAGTACTCCACAAGCACTCCAGTCCATCAATTAATGTCTTGTGAAAAGCTGCACAGCCTGAGGGTGAGTAAATTTTCCACAAATTTTCATTTTTAGGTGAACTTTTGGAACATGACATAACCAGTGTGTTGCCAAATGAGTCTTTGAGTTTGACCTGAAGGCTTTTGGTCATGATCCAACAGTTAAAGTATAATGTTTGCATGAATGACAACATCTGAACTTAAAATAGAGTGCAATGGTCTTCTGTATTTAGTGAAATAAAGTGAATGTTTTGATATTTAATTATTAATTAGTCTACTTATTTTGCCTGTAATTATATTCATAGTGGAGTGGAGATGTTGAATACTTGCTGATGAAGGTGGAATATGCCAAAACAGTGAAGGCGAATGTAACAGTCCTTCAAATGACTCTTGGATGACTTTTAAAATTCACATCCTGCCTCACAGCTGACCAGGTCCAGCAGCATCGGTTCCAAAAGTCGCATGCCCTGGAGTGGTCATATGCTCGCCTGGCCGTGGTTCGTAAACAACATAACTGACCTGTGGTGTGTTTTTCTCCAGGCAGTGTTCCAGGGAACAACGCTGCATCCATACAAAGCTGCATTTGTTGTCGCGAGGCATTGCATTACACTAAAAAACCAAAGCAATTAGCTTTAGGTTCATCAATTAAATAAATGAATGCAATTAAAATGTCATTAAATGCAACACAATAATACTGAAATTTTAAATACTGTAATAACTAAAATGCATTATTTATTGTGCCATTCCAAAGAGGCACAAAATCACTTTCACAGACTTTTAAATTTAAAGTTCCCTCTTGGTTGAATGGCCAGCCAAACGCAATCTGACCACCTTCAAGAATCGGCTAAAAACACATCTCTTCCATCTTTATTTGACCCCCTAACTCTAGCACTCTCTATTCTAATTCCATCCTTAAAAAAAAAAAAAAAAAAAAAAATAGTGTACATTTTAGACTTGCACTCTATTCATTTACTAACTGCTTGTTTTCTCTTATATTTGTAACCCTAAGTGAATATATATATATATATAAAAAAAAAACTTACTGAGCACCAAAATGTTTATCCCACTTAAGCGTTTGTCCTCCGTTTATGTTCATTTAACATTCAGAAACTTTAATTAAGGCTTCCTTCATGAAAATGCTATCAGTCACTTACCATGCCGCCGCCAGGAAGTGACCAGCATCGGAACGGACATCACTTGAACGTTCAGGCTCAAGGGAGCGTAATTCCATCAACACATTCAGTTCCCACCGCTCACGAGCTGCTTGAAACTGCAAGGGCTGAACATTAGTTGTCAACAGCGTTGCTCATTTAATTAATATTCAAAATTAGTCGGCCTAAGCGAAAATCTCATCAATGTGTCACGAGCATGATTATAAACTGCTCACTGACTGACAGTTCCAGCTTTTAATTATGCAAATCAAATTTTACACACGGTTTTCAGTGAATTAAGCAGATGTTAAGCTATAGCATGTATTCACACTGCATACACGATGGGGACAGTCTTAACCGCATTCTCCTTTCCTTTGGAAAAGCAGAGAACTAGGATTTTTACATGGTGCATGGGTTTGACGCTACTGGATTGTAATCGACTTCACAAATTAAGATTCTGACTCTTTCATACCAAGTCTTTCTGACAGATTTCGGAACGATTTAAAAGTCTGAAAACAGTCAATACAAATTTACATGTTCCTCAGTAATCTGATTTCACGGTGCATACAGATGGGGGCAGTATTGCGTAGAGAATGTATTGTCCAAGAGAAAGTTCAGATTTTAAATCACGTATACAGTCTTCATAACAGGGGGCAGCATGACATTAACGAAAGGCTTTTCTGTTCTTTAGTGGAGAGGTATTACGGTTTTATTTTTTTTTTTTTTTTTTTTTTTTTTGTCAGTGGTTCTCTCATAGATGCCTTTAAAGATGGTGCCTTCAGCTAGTTTTGTAATCCTTTCAGTAAGTGATAAGAATTTAGTAGCATACTCTCAGATGGGTTTAACACATTTGACCATGTTAAAATCCATGCGAAAAATTCCAAAATTAGTGTAGAAAATCCAGAAACACAGATTCTGTCAGTGCCTACCATCACACAAAACAGAAGCAGAAACACAGCTTAAAATGTCATATATATAAAAATGTCAGTCTTTAAAAAGTAATGCCAAATTATTTCTTCTCCATTCTTCCATATATTTTAAGGAGAGTGGAAAATTGAGCCCTAAATACAGGACTGAAGTACAAGACAAGTTGACATTTGCAAGCAGATACTGTCACATTAGTAATAAAATGATTATTTTATAGGCCTACAGGAATTTCAATGCTAATGAGGCATAATTTTAAAGAAATGTGACCCTGTGTTCCATTGTCTATAAAAAATACTGTATCTATCAGGATGTCTACAGATATAAACAAGTTAAATATTTAAGACTTTTACAGACCTTTTTAATACAACTTGAAATTTATATATATAAAACTGTTAGTTCTATTCCTTGATTCTGATTGGTCAGCAGCTGTGTTTTTTTTTCACGATACAGCACAGCTATGACTGCTTAACCTAACACCAAGCAACACCGTTAGCAACATAAACAATCAATAATATAGCATCAAAATGTTTCATGTATTATGTATTAAGAGATAAGCAGATGTATGTGTGTGAGAAAATATCATATACACAGTAGATTATAAAAGCTCCTATTCGCTCTTTTTATTTAAGTTCCATTAGATGAGGCATGTTCGGAACATTCTCTTGCTGTTTACTGTTGCTGTCAGGAAGGATGGCATTTAACTTGCTTCAAAAAAGTAACATTTCAATACATACATTTTTAGTTTTAATACTATTTTATAAATTCAATAAGGTACTTGAGGCCGTGCTGTATCCTGAATAAATCACGGCTGAAGGTGTTGCAGGCACAACGCAAAAAAGAAAATGCCATCTAAACTTTTCTGAAGACAGTCAGTTCCCTTCAGAGATACATTCATATAAACCCCAAAATCAATTTTTATATTTTTCTTCCAGTATTTTGCGCACCCTGAACAGTCATTTTGCTTTGCCTGCTACATTATTTTCTCTTCTCATCTCTGGTCTCTGTTAACAGCTGTCTACACACTTAGTAATATGTCCACACTAATAAAAACATTTTGGGAAATGATTGCAATATAGTTTGTGTGCAATGACGATTGATATGATAATATCCGGTCGACCACGATGACACAGTAGGCTTAAATCTTAATTCTTACTGTATTTTTAAGTTCTCATCAAACATCACACTTACTCGATTGCACCATAGTGCAAAGAAGAAAAAGATGCAAATTCAAGGTTGACCACTGGAAGCAGTAGCGCTTGTCCATACATCACATCCATCCAGACAGCCTTCTGTTCTGAACGCATTTATCCCACTTTGGCGTGCAACATTTTGCAATGCTGAAAGTGTACCACCCTAAAAGTGTGGAAACCAGGGGAAGAATCATTCAAGAAAAGAATAAAAACATTATTAAAGTTATAACGTCTCATTTCAGGCTATAATTGAGAGTCACGAGGCAGAACGAAGCAGAATAAAGCCTTAATTTTGTAATATTGTGGCAATTATGGAGGAAAGCTATGATGGAAACAGCAATCTGATTGTCTCAGATGATGGATGGGCTTATTTCAGAGTGATCTAGATTGTGGTAAACCTATGATTAAAACCTAAAGCACGTAAAGAGACCTTTTTTTAAACAAAAGTCCAAAATGAACAGCACCTCTCTGGTATGACTTTGTTTGATGAATAATAATGTGCTCCTGATTTTGGACTCAATCAGCTTTTTCTTCAATCATTCATTCATGTGATTCTTTATTCATGCAGTTTTTTCAAAGAATGATGTTACTCCAAACACAAGTCTGTGGTTTGCATGCACAGAAGACCACTGCTCCTGTAATGTGTACAAGAAAACACAATGACCCATTCAGGGAACATCCTCCGTATCTTACGCAGCAAAAAGCAAGCAGGATAGATTGTCCCTGCAGTTGTAATTAATCCTAAGGGAAACATTTGGAAGAGCTGTACTTCCAATTATCACACTTAATTTAGCCCAGGGAATCTAATTTGGGAAATCTATTTACAGAGATGTACAGACTCCTACACTCTCCACAAAGGGAAATCCAGCACCTCAAATTAAATATAAAAAAAAAAGCAAAAATGTCTTTGAAAGAGTCATGAAAGCACAGCCAATGGTTACTAGCTCCTGACAAAGTACCAGTCATTCATGCATTTTCAATATAAAGTTCATGCTGAATAGAGCTGCGGTGAATTAGCTTGAGGCATTTTTAAACAGGGTCTTCCAACAAAATGCAACTAGGGCTTTCAAAATGGTAATACCTTAAAATTTCCCCATGATTTTGGCTCAACCAGCAAAGTGGTATTGTGAATTGAGAATGTATTGCCTGTCATGTAAGACTGTATTATTGTGTTATTTAATTTAAAATGGCACAGAGCTGTCACTGAACATTGAACACTTTTTTCCTTTATGTTGTGCTATTTTGCTATTACATGTTTAGTTTGTGCTGAGCTTTATTTTTCTGATCTGTTTGTATCCCAGACAACTATGACAGATGCTCAGATGGAAAAAATCATAAAAATGTTCCTTCGTAGAAGCACAGCATATTGTTGTATTATATTTAATGCTGCTCTATTGCATCATGCTGCAGGAAATACAATACACAGAAGCAAATGCAATTGTAGACTTATAACAAAATAACATTGAAATTGTTGAAATCATACAGTGATTAACATACATCAAACTATAATAAACTTATACTTATAAAATACTCACACTCAAATTCTTAATCTGTTTGTTTGGGAGAGCTCCCAGACAGCATGTGACTTTATGTGCTTTATCAGAGCCGAGTGTAGATCACAATCGTCTTTTAGATTTTATGTAATGCCAGATTCAGGTTTACCATAGCTGGGCCAGATCAGACCTAGTTCAAAATGTAAGGTGCATCAAAAAAAAAAAAAAAAAAAAAAAAAAAAAGACATGCCCTGTCAACCATATCAATGGTCCCAACACCTGTCAAGTTCACTTTATCAAGAAATGGTGCAATAAATAGAAATCATACAGATGTCTAGTTATTAAGGATGATTTTTATGTCAATATGTGTATATTTTGAATATTTATACTGTATCACATCAATTTCATACATAATATTTATATGTGAGCAAGCGTGAATATTCTGAACTATAAGATAAGGGTTGTTCTTTTGACTTTTAAAATCGTATATAAACATTATATATATTAGGTAGATTGATGGAGCATAAACAGTTAAAGGGTTAGTTCACCTAAAAATGAAAATTAGCCCATAAATTACTCACCCTCAAGGCATCCTAGGTGTAGGGGAGTCTCATGTAAACCAACGTTTGTTAACATGAGCAAAGGAAGCAAAGTTTCCTTACTTTAGCAAAGGAAAACCAATCTTCTCTTGGCTTTTATCGAAATCCTCCAACATTCTTCTTTACAAATCAATGTTTTGTACTTTTAATTAGTGACCGTTGTTTTGTTTTGATCTCTCCCGTGCACTTCCGCGTTTGTCACTTCTGATAGGCGCATGCACTAAGCCAACCTCATACATCATCTGCCCGGAGCCACTTCCATAAACAACAGTGAGCGCAAGCTGGATTAAATTGATTATTAAATTTTAAATATGGTTATTTTTCAAAAAAAGCATTGATTCGCTACAGGAGGACTTTGTTCACCCCCCGGAGCTGTGAGAGATTTTTTTTTTATTAAGGATGGGTGCTTTTTATTTAACTTCTTTTGGACTGATGCAACACCTGCTAAGTGCCATTAAACAACTTTAAAGATCAAAGACAATTTTTAATATACTGTAACTCTGACTGGATTCTTCTGAAAGAAGAAAGTCATATACACCTGTGATGACTTGAGGGTGAGTAATTTATGGGCTGATTAAAATTTTTGGGTAAACTAACCCTTTAAGTTACTTAAGTAACCTGAAGAGTAAACTGTTACACTGCAAGTGAATAGCTTTACTCATCAAATCCTTCGGAAATGGTGGAGAATTCATTTTTACTGTAAAAACAGTAAAAAAAAAATAAATAAATCTATTTTAGCAAGCTGAGATGCAGAATTCAAACCAAGTGTCACAACAATGTTCAAGTTTGCAAGGTACATAAATCTTTATACAGTACATGTACAGAAGTACATGATCAACATATGAAACATAAAGTGGCAAGCGATAGTTCCATCAACTGGCTCCAAACTCTGGCTTCCATCCTTTTTGAAGCCTGCTTAATAAGAGTAGCATTATGAAAGTATAGAATCCACGTTCGAACAAGTAACATTTAAGAATATTTCAAATTTCAATAAATAATATTAAAGCACAAGCCAAAAGGGCAGACAGGGAAACAGGAACTGAACGAAACAACAGGAACAGAATCAGAAACATAAAACGGGGACAGACTGGGATCATGACAGCCACAATAGTGATCCAATTTATTTTTTACATTTACTTAATAAGTAAACTTGCATGACTGGATCACTAATAAATGTAGCAATAAATACATAAAAATCTGTTCTAAATTATATTGCAGCTTTCCATCACATACAGTGCCAAATTAAACGTCTAGCTCAAAGTCCATCTACAACTCCTCAGTTAATGTTTACACACCAGCAAACTCTCTCTTCCAATTTCTCTCTCTCTTCTATACCGCATCTGGTAAAGCAAAAGCAGTTTTCTTCTGTCTACATAAAATATCTCTGAAAATGGAGAATGGATATTAGTGTACTAGCAATTGTGCTGTAAACTGTGCCTGAAGGATTGCTTGCTAATTCTGCTTGGAGAAGGTGAGACATTCTAGTCCTCATTATCATAATTTTATTATTATTATTATTATTATTATTTAATTTTATTTTTTTTTTTTCATATTGAGGGATTCAAAGAGATTTGTGTGGTGGCTTCATTTCAAAAGTGCAACACAAACTGTTAAAGTGGTATATTTTATATACATTCTAATTTAATATGTTGCTTTCAGCATGTGCATTGGTATGCATCTGCCATATGTTTTGGTATGCTTTTCATTTTTGGTAATCACATACTAAATTGACATCAAATGCCTATAGCTGAATTGGAAGAAGAAATGTATTGCTTCATAGTATTTGTTTCATAAATTCAGCTATAAATTAGTGTTCATGCATCTCAACGCGTATGTATTGGAAAACATTTTTGAAATGTAATTGCTTTTATTTTGGTTTCATTTTCCAGGAAGAGTGGTGAATGAAACAGATTTTTGTGTTTTGTAAATAGAGGACTGATGGCAATCGAAAAGGGTATGGTACACACAATACAAAAGGAACTATAAACTCAAAACTAAAGTATACTTGTCAATTCTTGAGTTCAATAAGTTCATAAACAAAATAGGCCAGGGAAAAAATAGAGAGAAACAAAGAAAAACAGGCTAGTGGCATAAAATTATGACTAAATTCTTTACATTCAGCTTTGCAGCACTATCTGAGAGTCCTCCACCTATTATTAACGTTGAATCCATTATTCATTCTTTGTTTGAATGAAACAGGGACTTTGCCCTTTCAGATAAACCCATGAAAAATTGTCTTCTGCACATTTATTGCACTGTATTAAGTCATTTGTCTTATCTACATTTATGCGACCTGTTTCGCCCACGTCAACATCATTGTGTTGCTCATGATTGAAAACAAATAGATGAATAGGTAGACTTCACCCTGAAAACAAATACTGACCAAAAATAGGTTAGGCATAATTATTCCTTGTGGTTAGTACATGCATAAATCATTGTGTTTCAGTGAAGATAACATGAAAATATGTGTCATGAAACCTCAAATTGAGAGATACAGAAAAATCTACAATAGAAAATATGACAGCTTTTAACTGTGTTTCGTTTCCAGTGACAGATATCCCTTCGGATAATGTGTATGCTTATGCATTATCAAAAACCCTCACGAAGGTCTCTTCTCCTGTGACGGTGGGTTTGTATTCAGAATGTCACAACAGGATCAACATGGTCCTCAAGAACATTGAAGGTAATTGTGCACACCTGTCAAGCAATTTTAAATGATCGACCCTCTCAGATGTCCTCCAAAAGTCCTGGAGATTTTGACATTTCTTCCACTTTATCTCTTTTTTTTAAGTTCATATGAATCAAGAGTCCAAAAGAAGAGAAGAGAAGAACACTAAGGAACCAAAGCCTCGCTCAATTACTCCCTCTATTTCTGACATGCTTTCTCTGATCTTGCGGCTCCTCTTCTACCGGCCTGTGTGGACGGAGCAGAACCAGAACATGAAGAACATTCGTTTTATGTTTGTGAGGTTCAGCGCATGGCATTTTGCCGGCAGCGACCTTCTCTGGGCGGGACTGGTAATGCAGTTGAGCAACGCTATTCAGAACAGCTTTGGTAAACTCCAGCTGGGCCTCTTCCGAATCGTCCAACATGACAAAGAGAAAGATGCAGGGAAGAAGAAGATTGAGGATATTCCAAAGAACTGGAGGTCCAAAAAGTTGTGCTGCATCCCCATTTGGGCGCTAATACTTACAGGATTCATTGGTTCAATCCTTATTCTGGTTCTTCTCATCATTTTTGGATTTCCTCATCTGAAGGAACACTTAGAAGGAGAAAAGGTAGAAGAGTCCAATGGTTATGGTGCACTGGAAGGTTTCGCCATCGCTGTACTTGGTGTTCCTGCGGTCGGAGCTCTACGATTCACATTATTGTTGTTGAAGAACCTTATCTTCAAGCAAGACCTCAAAATTAGACAAGGACTGGACGACAAGAAGGTAAGTCAGCAGCTGGGACTAATGCATGAAGTTCGGTTGGAGATGAGACTGCTGTGCTGCTTTATTCACTTCATGGAGATCTTTGAAAGGAGGAGGATCAGGGTGGTGTTGGAGATCACCAACTTGGATCGTTGCACACCGAAGAAAATCGTAGGTGTTTTGGATGCTATCAACATTCTCCTATCTGATGAAGAGAGTCCCTTCATTTCTGTTCTTGCTGTAGATCCAGAAGTCCTGGTTAGACAGGTTCAACAGGCAGAAGACTGTCTAAGGAAAAGAGATACTGCGTATGACTTTCTAGATCGTATAATCACACTGCCCTTCACCGTGCCTCCACTATCTAATGCCTCAAAGTCCAGTGTTTTTGAAAACATTGTCCGTGGTCAGTCTGAGATCTCTGAAAATATTCCTCTTGAAGAGACTGGACCATCTGCTTTAGGAGATCCAAGGACATCATTCTCTGTTGAAGATGAGTATTCTGTAAAGTACAGTGAGGCTGAAGAAGAACAAGCCATCCCTTTGATTGAAAAAAAAGGAAATGTTGAAACCTTAGCTGCAGCAGAACTTAATCTTGAAGAAGTGGATAAGTTAACTGAGTCTGCATTTTCCTACATCACCTCAAGAGATAAAAGCAAACTTGCAGCTTACATATCTGGAGACACCATGTCAATGAGACGTGTAATTAACTCCATTCGAGTAACTATTATGATTATGGAGACCCGAAAATTGGAGCCTCCACCTCCAGAGAAAATTGCTGCGTGGGTGGTTTTGGTGGACCGCTGGCCTTGCAGATTAAGTTGGATTCTTCAATGTGTTGAAGATGACCAGCAGAGTGAAGAGATAGATGGATCAATTTGTGCTGTTGATAATACCAAGAAATTATGGGATGTGTTCAATTATAACAGTCTAGAGCTCTACATCACTGGATATGCAGTCAATAACTTTTTGGAGAGAGACGGGGACCCTGAGCTGTTTGAGATTTTCCTAAAGAACCACTTCAAATTCACTGTAGAGGATCTGGAGAAGTTTAAGCTTTGCACAGTTAACTTAAACTACTCCATCAAGAATGAGCTGGCCAGGATCCGTGGGAGCCGCAGACTCAAGAGAGCAGGGAGAAATGCTTTCCAGTCCCTCTCATCACGAACTGTAATGAACATGAAAACAGAAGATATTTGTCAAGAGGTTTGTAATCTTTTTTTAAGAGAAAAGTCAAATCTGCAGTTGGTTTCAACATAGCAATATTTACACAGTAATGTGTGTGTGTGTGTGTGTGTGTGTGTGTGTGTGTGTGTGTGTGTGTGTGTGTGTGTGTGTGTGTCTGTGTGTGTTTGTTTATTTATTTATTTATACAACAACCATTCAATAGTTTTGGGTTGGTATGAGATTTTTAAAGTCTCTTAGTCTCACCAAGGATGCATTTATTTGTTCAAAAATACAGTAAAAAAAAGTTTACAGTTTAAAATATTTTATATAATATAAAACATTTCTTATTGTAAATGTTGAAAAGTGAGTGTGCTGCTCTATTTGAAATATAAATCTTTTGTAACATTATAAATGTCTTTACGGTCACTTGATAGATTTAATGCATCCTTGCTGAATCAAAATATTAATTTAATTAAAAAAAAACATATACACAATATGCTGGAAATTTATTTTACAGTTTTACAAATTGTATGTACTTATATGTGCATTTTGAAATACTGTATGTGCATTTCTTTCTTTTTAGCTGTCAAACCTGAGATTCCCAGATAAATATCTCGAAACGGTAAAGGAAAATTACATAGATGGCAGAACGATTCTCTTCAGTGACCCCAAAGACCTCAGGCAAGTCCTGCAAATGACTCTGGGTGAATGGACATCTTTTAAAATTCATTTCCTCGGGGTCATACCTGCTAGTCAGCCAGCTCAGGCAAAAACTCTTCCAAACGCCACAAACCCTGGAGTGGCAATGGCCAGTAAGCAGTATAACTGACCTTGAGGTTTGCATCACTGCATTTTTCGTCCTGTGCATGCTTTCAATGGACTAAAAATGTTTCAGGAAACAATACTGCATTCCTACAAAATATCATTCCTTTACAGAAAGGCTGTAAATGGACACCAGCAAATCAGAGTACTCAACAAATGATGACACTTAAAAATGGAGCTTTGCTGTGCAGAAAACTTTCAGTCTTCAAACAGATCAAATTTTTAACATGCATTATTTATAATGGGAATAAGATGGTTTGTTTCTTTTAACCATTAAGAAGCTTTTTCCAATGATTCTAAATAAAATAACCCACTGGGTGTCATTTCTGCATGAATAAAAATAATAAACAAAGCAGCATTTTCTGCAATGTGGAGCATAAAGGGTAATACAAAATGTTCAAACGTCCATAAATAATAGTAATAATTTCTTAATATTGATTAATGTACTGATTCCATCTATTAACTGATACTACAAACCTTATAGGACTGTGCAACCATATTCTCTTAAAACATCAAAAAACTGTTCAGCTTGTCTACAATTATTCCCCACACATACACACCTGAGAAACAGCAGGTCCAATGAAAACTCCATTCATAAGGTTAATACTGTCAGACCATCGATCCGATCTGTGAAGGAAAAAAGAAACATAATCATATAAGGCATTGGACTTTACAAAGCCAAATTTTGTGTTAGTAAATTCTAAGGTTTCTGTGCATCAAAACTGGTTACATAAACAATCTGCCTGTCAAACAAACAGATTGATTTTTTTTTTTTTTTTTTTTTTTTTTTCAGAATAAAAATATTGAGGGAGACATAAAGCCTAAATATGAAACAGCATAGTACATTTTGAAAATATCTCAGAGGTCATTTGTACAAGGTTCATATCTATACACATAAAATGTTTATGGCCACCAAAGGTCCATCTCATACAAAGTTGAAACATATAACACAAGTGCAATAAAGCATTGCCACAAAACATTAAACATCTACAAAAATCCACATGAACATTGTGCAACAGTCAAACACCCTCATATTCCTTTAATCTAAACTAAGGAAATACTACAGTACGTCATGTTGCACGTGAATCCTTTTTTCATAAAATTTCCAGCTCCAAAGTTTCCGGTTTCATTATATCACTCTGAGTTTTTCCATACAAAAACTTTGGCAGTGTTCAGAATCTGTACTTTGACACTTTAGTTTTACTTTCTATAAAACTTTAATATAGGACTGAATGACAGCGTGCAGATGTTTTTTTAATCGCACTGCCTGTCACTGAGTTTTACTTTATGCTCTGTGGGAATGGAGAAAGCGGAGAAAATATATATCTCCCATGCAGCTCGGCAATGACCTCCCACGGATCTGTGGCGGAACATAACACTAATGCAAAAGTTTGAATTACTGTATAAGTTATAATAGCCAAATATGCACCACTGTGCAAGCAACATGAAACAACATCCTAGAAAATCGGAAAAAAAAAATAGCATGCATATTAGTACTTTTGGAGATATACATTTATATAGTTATGACAATCAAATATGTGCCACTATATATATATATATATATATATATATATATATATAGGAATGAATCACACTAAATCCTAGAAAAATACATTCTAAAACTGCTTGAAATCACACCTAAATGCATCTAACAAGACGTGATGCTGAAACTGCAGGCAGTTATTATGGTTGCTTTTATTGAATCTTCTTCTCAAGTACAGTCAAGACAAACCAATCGACAAAGAGAGGTCGGCCGGTGTGCTGGACTGAAATATGACTCTGAAATTGTGAACATCAAAGTGGGGGTTCATATGAAATCAATATCATGCAGACATATTAAGGGAATTTAATGGGCCAGGAAAGGGGGGGGGTTATTCTTAACCCTCTCATTCAGAATCAATGCAGGAAAGCATCCGTGGTGTAAGCAAAGGAAATAGCTACACGGTACATGGCGATGTGATTTTAAAATAAAATTGTATCGATGGATTCTTTACATGGAAAATGAAAACAACGAGTTCTGCTGAGAGTGCATAGGATAACGTTTAGATGAACACAAAGAAAAGCCTTCAAATACAATACTGCATCATGCAGCATTTTTTTCTTTAAGGCTGCTGTCCTGGTCTGCAGGGGCCTTTAAGCACATAATGTGCATTTGCGTTGAAAATGCTTGGCAAAAATGCTCACGTAACATGTAGCTGAGTGGTAATTTCTGTAACTAACAATAACATAGACAATATTTGATATCAGGATGAATGATATGCGCATTGTGCCTGTGCTGGCAGGACAAACAACAAGCCGTGGCATTGATTATGGAATTTGACGCATAGAGATGGATAGTAAACCGCCATCTCACACCACATGTGTAGTGAGTTACAGTCAGGCAGAATATGGCTTGTATGGCTTTTTATTCAACAAGAGCTTCCATTTACATGTGGTTTTTAGAGGTATAAAGAGTGTTTTACTGAAATTAGATGGGATTCCCTCATGTCAACTGATTTAATAGGGATTCTCCCTTCCACTTTGTGAAAACCCCATTAATAAGGGGAATTGCTTTTGATGGTGGACTTTGGCTATATAGAGAAAGGCTAGACAGCCGAGCCTCACGCAAGCTCTGATTATATCATGTCTCCTGCCGTGAAGGCTGTAGGCTAAGGGTAAAACTAATGAGGAAGAATTTCCTTGGCATTTGCAATTTCTCTCCGAAGGCCAAGGTCGACAAACGCAGCCGCTCAGCTAACAGAGACATCGCTCTCAGAGCAAACCAAGCTAAACCGGGAGATGAACATTAAACTCCACGAACAGACCGACAGGGGGAAAAACAGAGGAGAGGCAGCCATTCAACATAATCAAAGCTGTAGCTCAAACGAGGTTTTTAAAGCTAAATGGATTTTGCAATGCAGGAAATCCCAACACGAAACATACCGTGGCGCATTGACCGTGGATGAGCGGCTTAATTTGTGCTAGTGTGAAATTATAGATCACATTTCTCTCTGGCTGAAATGTAATTAAACATTCACAGCTGTATTGACTTTACTGATGGATATTCGCAGTTAATAAGCCACTTGTGGCTGACACAAATTCGATATGGGTAATATCTCTATTCTGGAAGAGATGGCGTAAGGGTCGTCTGTCACATCTCTAAACAGAAATTGCAGTAAACAACCATTCCCAAGTTCACAATCCGAGTCGATCTGATTGTACGGAACATTTAAAGGGAAATATTCAAAAAATAGAAGAAGAAAAAAAAATTATGCTGTTATTTTTCTGATGCAATATTTTGTAAAATCCTACAGCTCTTTTACCAACAACATAGTGACCACAGAAGCTATAAAAATTATAAAAAGCACTGTAAGTATTAAACAATATATTTAATTCTTCGACTGAAATAAAAAAAAAAAAAAAAAAAAAAAAAACTTTGTGTGGGAACAAACTGAAATTGAAGACATGTAAATCTTCTCCTTTGTTGCATTTTATGATGCCTTTATGTTATTTTTATGTAAACTTCACATGCAGTACATTGCCACTATGAACTGGTTATATAAAATAATCTTCATCATTTTTTCTTTGTGTTACAGAAAAAAAAAACATTCATATGCAGTGAACATTCTATACAAGGAAGAATAAATAAATAAATACATACATAAAATGCTAATTAAGCAGCACAAATGTTTTCAGCATTGATAATAATAAGAAATGTTTCTTAAGAACCAAATCATCATATCATAATTATTTTTTTAAGGATCACGTGACACTGAAGACTGGAGTAACGATGCAAAAATTGCATCTTTGCCATCATAAAAATGAATGATATTTTAAAATATATTCAAATAGTAAACAGTTATTTTAAATTGAAATAATAATTCACAATATTACTGTTTTACTGTAATTTTTGATCAAAAAAATGCAGCCTTGGGCTAAAATCTTATTAATCATTTGAATGGTAGTGTGGATTTGGCACAACATAGCTGTGAGAAAATAACTGTAGGTGAACCATATTTCTTTTTCTTTTTTTTAATACAAACCTTGATTTATTCTGCTTTTATCCACATGTCATCAGGCGTTATCAGGAGTAGGAGTTTTTACACTTAGAAAGAAAAAAAGAAAGTAGCGAGATGCTAATGTCTCAAAAGACAACACCTAGTGATTAAAGGTTAAATTGTGGTTTCCGATAAAATCACACATTGGAGAAGCCACACACTGGAATAATTTCTCAGATTAGCTCTTGTAAATAAAATCTACTGAAGCATGAGCACAGCTTTCGTTGTGTAACCCTGAAATTTACACTCTTCAAGACTGTGATGGCTTGATTATTCAATTAACAGCCTGGGAATACAAGAATAACAGCTTTAATGAAGCCTAACCAAGCAATAATTGTACAAGAAGCTACATTTTATATATAATCTTCTTTAATGAACTTCAAATATGTTTGAAACTTTTTAATTAGGATGACAAGACCAACAGGGTGTGCTTACAAAATAAAGCTTTGACATCCGTTGTGCGTAGGCTGAGGGAGGTGTAATTTTAGACATGATATTCAGTCAGGGGTTGCTCTTTGAGCTTTAGTACAACCAGCCACCCAAGCAAATAAGCAGATATGTCTGACAGATGAGAGGTATATAGAGCAGTTTGTAATTGGAGTGTTGATTGACACATGGAGGAGGGGGACCTCAAGATAAATCTCAAAATAACGGAGATACTGTTTACACTTCCTGTTGCGTGTTAGTTGACACCTAGCATCTGCAGCCACGCAACATGGAGGGACTAATAGGAGCCTGATCGTCTGTTTAGAGATGATAGAATAAAACAATCCCCGTTTGCTTTCAATGAATGGAAACAATGGCTTGTTGATTGGCACATTGTGTACTGTGAAATTAATGTCAGCGTGTGCACAGGTGGATATTTGTGTTTGTGTAAATGGCGTGTGTGGGTGGGTTTGTCTGTGTTTACCTGCACACTGTGCGTCTCCTACACAAGCCATCCACAATGCCATTACACAGAATTGTTTAGTGTCTCGCTGCAGAAACCTGAATCAGAATCACTTCATTTAATGCTGTAAAGGTTCAACAGAATTTGCCCTGTGTGTCAGAACAGAAAAACGTGCAAATGACAATGAAAACAACATGAATAGTACATTGCAATAACACATAAAATAGAAATATTTCAGAAAAAAAAAATACAGGAAAAGAAGATAAAAAATTGTTGTTTATGTTATGATTATATCATATTATATTATATACCTATATAATAATATATTACATACCTTCATAATAATATATTATTATATACATAAGAAAGTTTACAAAGACTAGAAATATTTAGAATAAAAATAGAGAAGGAAAATAAAATATAATTATACTTTAAAAACTAAAACCACCTTTACACAACTAAACATATTAAATAAGTGGAAATTAAAAATAAATAAATAAATATAAAGTTGAAGAGAACCCTTTAAAGACACACCTTAACCTTTCTTTATTATTCATAATTTCATTGTAAATTATAGATTTTTTTTTTCTTTTTTTTTTTCCTATTCTGCACAATTAAACTGTTCAAGCCGATATGAACATCTCACACATTGACCCAAATTAGCAAGAATGACCTCATCACTGTAAGTCATTGGCATCGTTAGCTGCAGGTTATGGTTTTATTATCTCACGTTAATGAGCCTGTTATCCCATCAAACTCAAATTTCATCTAGTCTCGTGATGCTTGTCCGTACTTCAGAAAGAAAGAGTAGTCTCTCACTTCCACTTAAAACAAGTGAAGCCTTTCCTGCAGGACACAGACCACATATTGGCAGATATAAATGTTGAAGAAAAGATCCATCATAGAGATAGCAAGAGCATTTACTCCTGTATGATTCATTTACTGACAGATGCTTTTAAAAAGTGGACAGATGCCAGTTATCAGTGCCAAAATGTGTGATTATATGTGTTTGCAATGTAGCTCCCAAAAGCTGCTTCTCAGGCTAAACAGTGAAATGACTTAATTTAATATACAAAATAAGGCTTGGTGATGTATTTTTGCTACACAAGATTTCAACCATTAAACCAAATGAACTAACTTCACATTACAAGATCGTGAACACAAAACTAAATGGTATGTCTTACTCTATCTTTAACTCAAAGCACTGATTGTGTGTGACTGAATTAAAATTGTGTTTTCATTTTTCAACATGTCAGTCATGTGCAATTACTGGTTGGGCTTTCAGCAAATGAAGGAAAGCGCCACAATCAAATAAACAACCTAAAAAAAATATTCAGTGCAAATAATGCCTAGAGTATGATGGTCTTATAGGCAGTGTGCAAAAAATGCCATTCTCAAGGCACTATACATGGCAACAAAGCAGGACTGAATACGATGTTTATGTCACATGCTGTCAACTAACATACCTTCATCTGTTTTGAGTTTTGAAGGGAGCACAGATGTATCCTTAACTGCTTATTATATTCCACAATCCTGCATGTGCAATTGGCCGGTTGATTGAAAGAATAAAAATGGCATCTGAAGGAACAGTGGAAAGAAGTGAATTAATTTATAAATATCAATTGTTTCTATTTTATTTAACATATAATGTAATTCCCTTTCTCTCAGTCTCTCTAGGCTAAATAAGTAAAGCTGGTTTGCTTTATCGCATGCCAGTGTTAACAGTAAAAAAAGAAATTTTGAACATAATATTGTTGACATTTGGCCCTGGTTTCACAGACAGGACTTAGATTAAGCCAAGCTTATTTGCTTATTTGTTATTTGCTTATTGGTAACACTTTAGAATAACTTTCAATTTGTTAAGACAAGTTAATGCATTAGATATGAGAAATAAATTATTTATTTTACAAAAAAGTATAAATCTTGGTTTATATTAATTTTAAATGTAATATTGTTCATATTTAATTTTTTGTCCATAATTTATTCATACTATGGTAACTTTTATAACTTAATCTTTTTTGAAAGAAAGAAAGAAAGAAAGAAAGAAAGAAAGAAAGAAAGAAAGAAAGAAAGAAACTTTACTTCAAGGATTTAATAAAAGTATCAGTTGATATTTATTTCTATTTCAAATAAATGTTGTTCTTTTGAACTTTCCATTTATCAAACAATCTTAAGCATATTTTAAAGTTGCTTTAAATAGAAATAGTATTTCACAATCAATATCTCTGATCAATTATTTGTAGCCTTGGAAAGCATAAGATACTATTTAAAAAATAAATAAATAATCAACCTTGATTAAATTTCATCTTACCACTGTATCCAACTCAAATAAGTTACAAAATGTCACACAATATTTTCACACAGATAATGAAGACTAACATGTTAAAGAAGTTTGAGGTAAAATATCAAAGGTTTAGACTAATCATTGTACATTTTTTATAATATTTCAGGGGAAGCAGTTCTCCACATGTAGTTTTAAAACAAATACCATTGAATTACTTCTAAAAGAGCTGAAGGTGGTGAATGAAAAATGTTTATTTTTTTCTCTCTCTCTTACCAGGAAAACCTTTTTTCACTGACATTTTACTTGGCAGATGTTCCTCGTCTATAAAGGCATTAGTAGTCATGGCACTGATACGGTGAAACTTGAAGAACATGCGGACAGAGCAGGGTGTCTTTCTGGTGTCAGCCAGAGCTGCATTGCTCAAGGGTGCTTACTTGGGGGTGGGGGGGGTGGGCAGGAAAACAGCAAGGCCAGGAACCAGTTACGCATATCTGCTTTCTCATTTTCTCAAGGGCTCAAATGCCTCTGTGAATTAATCTGAGAGATTAGGCGAAAGACTCCGACCTCCAAGAAACACGACGCAGATCCCAGTTTCAGGAGGTGGAATGAAAAGCAATCCTCCGTTCCTCTCATTCCCGTCTAGATTGCTAATTAAGCCCCTGTGATAATGATGAAGGAGATTCATTTGGCCAAAATGTCACCACACTTCATCCCGCTCTCTCCTTTGCTAATTTGAGATTTATTTATTTTCGGGTTTGGCTTAAAGCTACTTAAACACAACTGTTAATACACTCGCCATCATCGCACCCATGATCCCCTTCCTCATCATCTGAGTGAGCGTGTGACTCATTTACGTATATTTCATCTGAGACTGTGTACAGTCCATTTAAATAGCTCTGAGAGAAATAAGAAGTCTCGTTGAGACAGGCATTAGCATTTGAAAGCTGATCTCAAGGTCTGCTGGAACGGAGCCTAATTGGTGGCTCTTGGTGACACAGGTGTCTTAATGACCAGTGATGACCATGTGCTGGGCTGTAATGGAGCTAGCTGGCCAGGATCCTAATTGATCATTTCACTTTTGCGAGGTCTGATGATGCCAGAGGACCCTGGTGTGTGTTTGAGAGTGTGTGAGGAGTTTGTGGCCTCACAGTCATTAAGAGCACTGATGATCTTACTCGAAGACGCATGCTACTAATGGTGGCCATTTTTGCCATGGAGACAGAGAGTGGGAGGCGGATGAAAGGCTGTTGTGGTATCTGTGGTGGTGCTTTTCCCTTAATGAACATGGCAGGCCATTAACTGTAGGTGATACGTGAAGAGCTTGTTTGGAGAGACTCTAATTCAAAAGTAAGACCTCCATCACATAAGGCTGAGGACAAATGAATCTGTCCCAGAATCTATTTCATCAGGGCAGGGTTGCACCAGCCGTTCATGAGGTCTTGCTTAAACGGGACGAATAGTTCACACTAGTTAGTAAGAATAACTCTTGATTTCCATGTAAATATCAATGGTAACAAATTATCCTTTCATTAACATAAATGCATAAATAATGCTGAAAAATAGTAAACCACACATACATAAGCAATTATGAAAATATATGATATCTTCTGTATTATTATGTTTTACTCTCACTTTTGATCCATGTAATGCATCCTGAATAAATGTATTAATAAAAAAAAAAAAAACTAAAAGCGCCATCACTAAACCCATACTGCTAAACATTTGTGTTCATTTATATATATATATATATATATATATATATATATATATATATATAATTATATATATACAAGTTGTTGCATACATTCATGCTGGACAGTCATTCAGTTGTTTCATAATGTAAATATCAGTCAATATGTTTAAAGGATTAAAATCTATCACACAAAATATGAGCTCAATGATGTAATCCAATCAGCTTGAAAGTTTATTCCAATCGATCGAAGGCTTCGGTAAATATTTAGTTTATACACAAGGTTGTGTTTCAAGTGAATTTAATAGTTCATCTCAAAAAATATTTACTAGCATGCAAGTTTTAACTTCGTACCCACTAATGCCACAACTAGGCTAAGCTTTAAATTAAGCACAGCTGGTGCAATCAGGCCCCAGTTTTCTTGTTTGCTTCAGAGACTTGCTCCCTCCATGAGAAGAGAATACACTGAAGGAGCTTTAAAGATGTCAAGAAGGAACAAGCAAAGAACAGAACATCATAAAAACACATAAAGGATAAAAATACAACACCTTGAGGGACACCTGTGCTTCAGATTCATGTCTGTAGCTGCAGGGTCCCACTGGTCTTGCCTGTCTTCAGAAGATGAGGTACATGAGAGCTTTAGAGAGCTCTCAGCTGCTTAAAGTTGGCTATTCACAGATCTTAAAATCCTCATTCTCCCAAAGTACATCGACTGCCCACAGTGTGTACAGCACCGGGTTTGTCTCAACACGAGCTGCCCTGCTGGCCAGTTATTCAGAGTAGCTTTCAAGGCTTCATTATGTAGCAACTGATGACCTGAAACAAATTCAGGTGAGCTTTAGAGATTTCCAAGCACTATTTTCTTGCAGAATTACAATGATCGGGGGAAAAAATAATTAAAATGAGCTGCAAATGTATTCTCCCTCAGGTCATACAAAACACAGATGAGTTTGTTTCTCCATCAGAATAGATTTAGATGAAATTCAGCTTTACATTACTTGTTCACCAATGGATCCTCTGCAGTGAATGGGTGCCGTAAGAATGAGAGTCCAAACATCTGATTAAAACATCACAATAAACCACAAGTAATCCACATGACTCCAGTCCATCAAGTAACTCCTGGTGAAGTGAAAAGTTGTTATGCTACCCAAAGCTGCATTTTTTTTTTTTATCAGAAATACAATAAGAAATAATAATAGTAATATTGTGAAATATTATGTTTGTGTGTGTGTGTGTGTGTGTGTGTGTGTGTGTGTGTGTGTGTGTGTGTGTGTGTGTGTGTGTGTGTGTGTTTTATAACTTACCAACAACTGAGAAACTAAAAAATATCCGAAATTAAGCTCAAAATCCCATTTTAAGAGGCCATGAAATCTTTACAATCTATTTTAATTTATCTTTCTTGATGTTGTGAGACATTAAAGGAATTGCATTAACAGCTTGGCCTCAAAACTCAAAAAGCATTTCCACAGCACTCTCTCATTTCTTTAAAATAATCAAGAAAATGCCTCCAAAGCTCAATGTTTCTTCATTAGTTTTTGTAGACATATTAAAACTGCATCTCAGCACAATTTTTTTGAATGGGCTTGTCGTAATGTGGGCTGTGAGGATAGGTTAGTGTTATGTCATGTGCTGAAGTCTAGTGGTGAGGTGGATTTCAGTGGCAGTATTTCTTTACACTGAGGGACAGACTCTGATTCTGGGAACTGTTTTGTTGGCAACACTGAGCTATTGAGGCTGAGGGAAAGCCGATGAAGAAACCGACCTGACAAGGCAGATAAGGGAGCGAGAGAGAGAGATTGTGAGAGAGGTGGGGGAGAGGAGGAGGAGGAGTAAGGGTCTAGGTGAGAGGAAGCTGTGGTGTTTGGGTTGCCACTGTGATGGGAGATATTCAGCCTGCAGCCAGAGTGATCTGCAGGCAGCTAGGTTGGCTGTAGGCAAGACAGCTCTGCCAGGTTCCTTCATCTACACACAGACACACATACGCACACACAATTTTTCTATCTACCCTTACTTTCAAAAATTCCCTTGAGTGAGTCTGTCTGCCATACCAATGCACAGAGAAAAACAAGAGAAACAAAGAAAAGTAGTAGAAAAAAAAAAAAAGAAAAACAAAGAGCAGTGTTAAGCACCAGGCTACAATCCTTTGCCAATATATTGTAATTACTGCAAATAAGTTGGCAGCATGTATAACAAATATGTTGCTTAACAGGCTTTATTCCAGTTAAAACTCAAACTCAATGTAGCATTATTATGACGACATTAGTACTACTAATCAGAAAAACTGAAAATGTTCCTACACTAAATTATACTCTAGACTAAAATATTAATATACCATATTTTTGTAACATAAAATAATAAACATTTATGTAGTTTAATTATGTGGAAAAAGTGTACCATAGTGTACATTTAACTTACTGAAAGACTGACTGGTAGAAATATGTTCTCAGGGAAATGTTTTCAATTATTGTCTGATTGGGAGAAGTTCTCACATTTTGATCACATGTTATGTCACTTTATTTATTTAGTTGGTTAGTTAATATTAATTTATTAATTTTAGCATTTTCCAAAACTTGTATTTGATATTTTGTATATTAACTTTATTAATTAATTTAAATGTATTACTTTTTTTTTCTTTGATTTTTTTGTGGTCCATAATATAAATAATATGTAAACCAATGTGACAACCCACCACAGTCTTGAACAGTCATTCATTCATTCATTCATTCATTCATTCATTCATTCATTATTTTTCCTTTGACAATAACATATAACAATAACATTTCTGTTACTTCAAATAAAATAAAATACATAAAAAAGGACAACAAAATGACCACAACTTCAGCTAAAATTAAATTAAAAATAGAAAAAATAAAAGCTAATTAAAAATATTTATAAAAACTGTAACAGTATAACAGTAACTATAACATTTGGTGATAACTACTGTAGCCTCATTCTCCCCTCCATCAGAATAAATTTTACATCTCTGCTATCAATACTGTACTTCTCACCCAATTGACCCTTGCACCATAACACCGACTTTAAAATCTTATGCTTGAACATGGAGTGTCACCAAAGAGATCACCTCTGTCTGACAGTGCATCCTTGCAGGTCCATTAATCAAAGCCGCAGGACACCTCTGAATAATTTAAGTGCTGTGTGGGACCCATCTCTCCTTTGTTTTATTAATTAATTTAAGAGGGCAATGGGAGTGTTCATTTGCTTCCTCTTTGCCCTATCATTGTTAAATCTGCAGATTGATGGCTCAATTTGCTGAGAGATAGCAGGGGAGGTCGTTCCATTTGATTCAAGACTTAAATCACTGTGCTTTTGCGTGCTTTTTGAAATTGTCATCATTCTGCAGAATTACGGTGGAATGCTCTTTATATGTAAAGCGTGCATGGAGGGTTCTGTAAAATGATACACAAAGAAAAATGTTATACTGTTTGTTTGGCATTATAACTAATGACTCATCTGTGCATATGAGCATATAACTTGTCCAACAGCTAGTGAGCTACCAACCTACAGTAGACAGCTTTTAAATGAATGTAAAGGCGCATGTAAGTATAAAAATGTAAATGGCACAGACATAGTTTTTGAAATACGGACAAAAAATTGCCCAAATTCTAAGTTGGAATCAAATGTATACTTAATGCACTGCACTAGTTTATTACTATTATTATTATTATTATTATTATTATTATTATTATTATTATTATTATTATTATTATTATTATTATCCAACATCAGACAAATCGAGAGAAATGTATGTAAATGTAACTTTTTTTTCACACTGTTATCTTTGCCTTGCATACTAAGAAATTAAGACGTTAAGACATTTTGAAACAATATGTATTGCAATATATATTGCAAAAAAAACATAAATAAAATAAAATAAAATAAAATAAAATAAAATAAAATAAAATAAAATAAAATAAAATAAAATATACAAATAAAACTGATTTGACTTAAATCAACAAAGGCGTGATGCAGCAACTCCCATACCTCATTGCGAACATAAATAGGTTGCTTGTATATATGCAAATGTATTTATCGCCCACTTGATTCATCTCTGAACTGCACATCACAACTATTTTAATGTGACAAGCATCTTAAAAATGCAGTGCTCATGGCATGAAACACTGTTATTGCCACATTTGCATGTTACAACAATTACCTGCAAAGGCAAATCAGCCTAAAATAGTTTAAATCAAATTTGTTGATTTCATTCGATGCAACAAAGACAAAGAGAACTAAACTTTACGCAAATGAACTACCATGTGATGCGTCTATTACCAGTAATTGTACAGACTGTGATCTGCTGCCTGATACAGCTGGATACAGCACTCAAGTATAAACACCTACTGCAGACCAACAGCAAACACATGGCCACCTCCAGCAATTGAATCACTGTCAGTGCAAACACCCCTTTAGAAGGCAGCTGTCTATGCAGGCTGAGATATACATGCTGACCTTTCTGTACTGACGCTAATATTTATGTAACCATATTTACTTGCAGACATTTGAAAATGCTGTTACAGAGATTTAAACATAAATGAATTGGATCAGACCATGAACAATCAAGTTACTGTTATCATTATGAGGAAAGACATGGATCCAGGCATGTCTGTCTCCACCCCTAATAAAACAAACCATTGATCTCATTCCAGGGTTTTACTGTAAGCTGTTGTTTAGCTACAGTTATATTACTGCAGAGCTGAGGTGCCAGGAAGTGCTTGGAACACACGCTGATAGACTGAAAGAGAAGGAAAGAGAGAGAGAGAGGGCAAGAAGTAAGTGTGTGAAGTGAGACAGAGTGATAAAGGCACTTGCAAGAGAGCGGAGAATAAGGGAGAGGCAATCATGAAGAAGAAAAATGACACTGAACAGGAAGGTTTTGACTTTTAATCAGCACTAGAACTGATAATGACATGAAAATGCATTCATTAAATATTACTGAATTATACACTTGCTGATGAAAGCACTGTTTTAACGCTGCAGGTCCAAGTAATATTGAGTGGTGTTTCATAATCGCAGTGCATCAGCTAGAATTGAATTGAAAATGCATTTTAAATTCCAATTTAAATTTAATTTGAATTTAAGAAACAGACAGGAATGCAGATTTGCAATCTGAATGTAAGGAGAGTAAAATGAAAATAATGTTTATTTCAATATCTTCATTTGGTGCATTGAATGAGACCGATGCTGTTGACATCAAACAGATGTCAAAATCCAACTGAAATATCCTTAAATGATAATATGGCATGAAACAATCAAATATATAAATTAATCCGAATTGACTATGAATTTTTTCCGAATATCTCAAACTATTTTATACTGTATACCCACTATGGCTCCAAATAGTATCTTGCGTGTCCCGATAATATGGTGTATCCAAAGGACAACACTAGAGACATAACCTAGCTATCGTGTTTCCTTAATAAAACCTTTTACTGGCAACCTACTGTCTTCTGTTCCCACGCTTTATGTTTGTTAGCATTCCCTGCTGCTGTATCTGTGGGTAGCAGGTCAGCCTCGGCCTGTCTTTTGTATGTGTGTGATGCATGTTACATAGTTTGAGGTTGGGGTTTCCCTTCATCCAGGCCTTCACATTTGTGTTTGTGTGTGTGGGCAGGGAATACAGATTGTGTAAGAAGCATTGATCATATCTGTGCTGCAGGAGTTAAATCCGCTATAGTTTCACTACCCAGAAGGTTTGGATCCCGAGTGACTCTGGATGAACAGTGCGTCATGAGTTTGGGGAATACTAATGACTAAAGGAGGAGTGGATTATAGAGGCTTCCAACTGCTTGAAGTCTTTGACCAAATGCTAATTTCAGAAATAATTCCAGAGCCATTTCAGAGAGCTGTTATGCTACTTTAAGACAGAGATGTCTGATTTACACCACTTTATAGATGGATGGATATGGTGGCCTAGTAGTGCACAACACAAAGAAATCACCACATCAATGCATAGGACTAATTTTGTTGTGTTGTGCTAATTTCAGTATGTTGTGACTTTTTACCATTGTGTTGTGCTCATTTTGTTGTGTTGTGGCTTGTTTTAGTTGTGTTGTGACTTGTTTCAATTGTGTTGTGACCTTTTGCTGTTGTGTTGCAACTTGTTTCCATTGTGTTGTGACTTTTTGCCATTGTGTTGTGCTAATTTCATTGTGTTGTGGTTGTTTTCGTTGGGTTGTGACTTTTTGCCATTGTGTTGTTCTTACTATTTTGTAAAATGTAATTTATGTATATACACACACTACTGTGGTAGTATTTTACCAACAAATCATTGTGTTGTGACTTGTTCCAACTCTGTTGTGACTTTTTGCCATTGTGTAGCAGCTTGTTTTCATTGTGTTGTGCTAATTTAATTGTGTTGCAGCTTGTTTCCATTTTGTTGTGGAGATTTCATTGTGTAGTGCACTTCTGACGGATAGATTTTCACATTCTTTCATCTATCTTCTACTGAAGTTCACTACATGTATGTAGGACATGTGTTTCATCCATTATCTTGTCCAATTAATCCATTATAATAAATAATTTCAAACATTTAAGCATAAAGCTTTCAGATTTTTAGGATCTTAAGATGTTCTTTAATTATTCATGTAAAAGTTTGATGAATTTATTTATTTGTTTTTTTTGCCATATCAGTATTCAAGGATATTTTATTTCATCATTCGTATTCTGACCCATTTGATGTCACCACATCACTCTCATTCAATGAAAGTACTGAAATATCTTTTCCACAGTCAAAACCAAATGGACACTCAGGTCTGAATCACGATTAATGCTTGCTTAATCTCACCTCCTTTTGAAGTTGGACTCGCTTCAGAGGGCCAGACTAAAGATTGTGCGTCAAGGTTAAACGCGGCTGTAGGATGATGAAAAGCAGGAAATGGGCCATGTCTGCCTTTAGTTATTACTGAGGTAATGTATGTCGCCCTGGCAACAACAGCTTTTAAGTGAGGCTCCATTAAAGAGAAATGCTTCAGGTGAATTCGGAAAAGGCGGACAGCGTTTTAAAACTATTTTAAAAAAAGTTGCAGTCAATAAAGCAAGCCTAGAGTTCTTTGTGTTTCTTTGAAGGTTGTCCTGGCCTAAGATGCTGCCGTCCAGCGATCACTGTGAAATGAAGCTTCCAGAAATACCCGTTGCTTGCAGGAGATTTGTTGTTATCCTTAGCACTTAGCTCTTTGACTTAAGGCTAAACCCAAGGCAGACAGGACCCAGCAAGGAACTCAAGGCAGCCGCACATTAAAAATATAACGAAAAGGAGAAGCAGAAGTCAGACAAATAAATGCATCTGAAAGCCTGAGTTTGCTCACAATTGTGACTGAAATAGTATGTGTCAGCCCTGAATTGCATGGTGACAACTCAGTTTAGATTTGGAGCAGCTTTTCAAGATAAATTCCAAGTGGAGTTCAGTCTAGTACGATCGCGAATGGCTTTTTTTGTAGCTCAGAGGTCAAAAGTTCATACTTCTGCTTATTTTTTCTCATAAAAAGGTGTTGATGAGAGCTGAGAAAAAAAAGTTGAGCCACAACTGAAAGTGGGGGAATGGAAAAAGCACAGGAAAAAAAATGAATGGGGGTGGCAAGCGAAGATGATAAATTTGTCTGACGCATTCCTGCTAATCTTGTTATGCCCCTGGCTGACGGGCCGCCCATCATATCCCTCTGTGCATTGCTGTGGGGTCAGATAAGTGGTACACGTGAGGGTGATGACTGACAACTCTGCCGGTGCTGCAAGGCACTTCAACAGGCACCATTAACATATGCAGGCTTTGTTATTGCACAAATTCTCCACTCAACTTGGAGAGCTCAGGTAGTGTGTGTGGACAGCTGATACTTGCTCTGGGGGGTTTAGATTGAATTATTCTCAACACAATTACTGTGTAATACTGCAATTAGTGGTGACAACGCAAAAGAGGACTATGTAGGGTCATAGTGATGTATAAACAGAAATGTTTTGATTAATTTGGACATTTTATGCATGGAAAAATGTCCTAGGGTAAAATGTCCCTCAAACAAATACTATAGACATGCCATGGTACCAACAAACTCTCTTAAAGGAATGTCAGTCTAGTGACTTTTTGTCCTACACCACTGTAATCCCACTCTTTTGCCCTATTCAATGAATTCTTAAGGGTTACTGTACATTACTGTACCTACATTACTGTACTGTACCTCCTCTATTTCTGATTTTCTTCCCTCTAGGTAGTACCACAATGGGGAATTAAGGACAGCAAGACAAGTTCGTTCAACAATAACCATCAGGACTGGATGGGCAGGCGGACTCGTGAATGCTGAAATTAAAATACTTTACTGACCGTCACGTTGTTCAGAAAACCTGTGTGACTAAACTATGAGAACATTTTATTATGAAAATTATTTTCATATTATGGCCAAAAAATACCACAGATTACCTAAATAGTTTGTATTGCTACAAATGGATTTAGGCATCATAACATCTACAATCGTTCAAATGTTTGGTAAGTGTTTTTGATGTTTATAAGTTTCTTCGTTTAAAAATATAATAAAAACAGAAAAGAGTTATTCAAAATAGTAGGAATTTTTAAAAGCATTACTATTTTATATAATTTAAATTGCATTTATTCTTGTAATGTCATATTTCAGACTTTAATGTTACATGATCCTTCAGATCTGATTTGCTGCTCAAGAACATTTCTTATTATAATCAAAAAACTGTTGAAAACTAATATTTTTGTAAAAACTGTGACTTTTTCAGGATACTTTGATCAATAGAAAGTACAAAATAACACTGTTTATCACAATTATACATCCTTTGTAATATTATAAAGGTCTTTACTGTCACTTTTGATTAATTTAATGCATCTCAGCATAATAAAAAATATTATTTTCATTATAAAAAAATATCCAATCAATCAATCAATCAGTCAATCAATCTCGTTGATCCTAAACTTTTGAATGGTAGAGTATATATAATGTACATTAGGGAAAATAGAT
This sequence comes from Cyprinus carpio, assembly GCF_018340385.1. NCBI lineage: Eukaryota > Metazoa > Chordata > Actinopteri > Cypriniformes > Cyprinidae > Cyprinus > Cyprinus carpio. The sequence goes on along the minus strand of NC_056607.1, from coordinate 11,378,059 downwards.
ATTTATTTTGAGATGTGCTAAATTTTAAATTTAATATTGTTATTAAATTATTAGTGTTTTTAAAGATTAACAAGTGAGATTTGATGACGCCAGAGGTAATCTAAATGTAAAAATAGGGGATATGAACATGCACAATTAAATCTGAAATATAGACTGACACCAATAAATGAAAGCATATCAAATATCAGGCAAAACCATAATGGTAGACTATAGAAATATTGTGCAACTATGCATCTAGCGTTCTATAATATTTAAATATTTCAGACACTTCGACAGAGAGGTAATAAGGTAATAACGTTACAAAAACAGGACAAAATTTCCACAATAACCATATTCTTGTACAGTACCATGGCACCTTATAGAATACTAAGGCAAAAACATGATATTAGTGCTTTTATATATTTATTTTACATCAAATGTATCTGTTTTTCTCAAATGTCTTCTTTCCTTTCCTTTCTCTCCACTTCTCTCCCACTCCTCCCTTCTCTTCCTCCTCCCTCCGTCCCTGATGACTTATCGATCACCCTTTGTGGTTTTATCTGAAGTCTCTCAAAACTCCCAGCTCTGTCTGTCATGAAGCCTGCTGAGGGATTGTTTTGGAGGCCACCGCTCTGTAATTGAAAGTGTGGCCAGAAAAACAAATGGTCCCACCGGCAACTTGACTCTAGAGGAAAGCCGTGACCAGCTGTGTAAAAACAGTAACACACACCATGTACCCGTCCTGGGGCTTCACAATACCAAGCTAACACTAGCTTGCTACATCACATGTCAAGGGTGGCATTAGAATGTCATGGGACAGCCTGACAGAAAAAAAAACTGCCATGTACCTTTCTAAATCCCTCAGTGGAGCTTGATGGAGAAGGTTTTCATGTGTCTCAAAGTAGACATCCCATCTGCTGGGTAAATCGGAGCATGTTACGTAGTAAAAACAATTGTCTTTCTGTCCTCCACTGCTCTTTTTGAAAGAAATTATCTACTTTTCTACTTTTCCTCTTATCTAAGATGTTGTCTTGTTCACAGCAACACACTCAACAAACTCTAGCAGAAGCTTTTTTGCCACTCACATGGAACTAATTTTTGAGAGCAGAAAGTTGTCATGTTCTTTTCTTGCTGCTCTTTACTTCTGTTGTGCTTCAGTATTCTGTCAGGCATCTAGACTGTGCCAGTTTGTTTTGTATATTTGAAATCCTGACTGACTTGATCTGACATGAACTTCACATGCTGACAGCATCTAAATTAAGGCCATTTACCTCAGTCACCAATGTTTTTCTCAGTCACAGTACACACAAAGTGATATATACTGTATCAGATCTGTATCAGTGACCTTGGCAAGATGAAAACATGATAATCTCAACAATAACATCAACAGAAATTCAACTGATGAGTAATTTGTCCATCAACACTGAAAATAAAAATGATGATGCACAATTACAGTTACAGTTAAGTTCAGGTGTGGACCAATGCATTTTACGGGTATCAAATAAATATAGGTTGATTGTTATGCTTAGCTGAAAGGAAAATAGATATCTACAAACAGAACTTTAAATTCAAGACTCAACATTATGGAGGATTTATCAAAAAGCCAGTGTGAAATAGCTTGGAGTAAAATAAAATTACCAAACAAAGCCCTTGCTTTTTCAATTACAGTTATTGGCTAGCAAAGATTAGTAAAATTTGCAATAATTTGACCAATTTTATATGGTTGCAGTCAACGAACAATACTTGTTTATTATAAATTATGTGCAAATATACAATATTTAAATAAATATTAATAACTGTAAAAAAAAATATATATACTGTACATAAAAATTATTATTTATATTTTGTATTTTATTTAAATTTCTAAATGATTGGCTAAAATTTTGAGAAAAAGTTGCTGTTTTTGTAAAGATAACTTTATATTATGTATATTTATAGCCATATATGAAACTATATATTCAGTTTATAGATGGACAAACTATGGTGGTCCAGTAGTGCACAACACAACGAAATCGCCACAACACAACACATAGTACAAATTTTGTTGTTGTTGTTGTTGTTTTTTTCATTGTGTTGTGTCTTGTTTCCATTGTGTTGTGAAGATTTTGTTGTGTTGTGGCTTGTTTCCATTGTGTAGCGGATTTTTTCCGTGGTTGCAATGATTTATTCAAAAGACAGTGTGAAAGAACTTGGGGTAAAACAAAATGACCAAACAATGCCCTTGTGTCTCACACTGTGTCAGAGGGAATGACGGAGACATAGATCAATGGAACAGTCTTTATTATAATCCAGCACACGGTAATCCACACTTGGAATGGCAAAAGACACATGTATATGACAATGTAGACCCAACAAAGACAACACAGACAACACAAGGAAAAAAGCACCAGGCCCAGATTGTGTTACACCAGCTTGTCTGAAATCCTGTGCTGACCAGCAGGCCCCCATCTTCACACAGATCTTCAACAGATCACTGGAGCTGTGTGAAGTCCCTTCATGCTTCAAACGCTCAACCATCATCCCCATCCCAAAAAAACCCAAAATTACAGGACTAAATGACTATAGGCCTGTGGCTTTAACGTCTGTGGTCATGAAGTCATTTGAAAAACTGGTGCTGGCCCACCTGAAGGACATCACTGGACCCTTGCTGGATCCTCTTCAGTTTGCCTACAGAGCAAACAGGTCTGTGGACGATGCAGTAAACATTGGACTGCATTATGTTCTGCAACACCTAGACAGACCGGGGACTTATGTGAGGATCCTGTTTGTGGACTTCAGCTCTGCCTTTAACACGATCATCCCAAACCTCCTCCTGCCCAAACTAAATCATCTCTCCGTGCCCACCTCCATCTCCCAGTCGATCAACAGCTTCCTGACAGACAGGCAGCAGCTAGTGAGGCTGGGAAAATACACATCCAGCACCCGTATAACCACCACTGGAGCTTCTCAGGGCTGCGTTCTCTCCCCACTGCTCTTCTCCCTGTACACTAACAATTGCATGTCTAAAGCCCCCTCTGTCAAGCTCCTGAAGTTTGCAGACGACACCACACTCATCAGCCTCATTCAGCATGATGACGAGTCTGCCTACAGACAGGAGGTTAAAGAGCTGGCTGTCTGGTGCACTCTCAACAACGTGGAGCTTAACACGCTCAAAACAGTGGAGATGATCGTGGACTTCAGAAGAAACCCCCCTGCTCTCCCCTCACTCACAATCATGAAAAACACTGTGAATGCAGTGGAGTCATTCAGGTTCCTGGGCACCACTACCTCTCAGGACCTGAAGTGGGACATTCACATTGACTCCATTGTGAAAAAGGCCCAGCAGAGGTTGTACTTCCTTTGCCAGCTGAAACAGTTCTACTCCACTATCATTGAATCCATCCTCTGCACTTCAGTAACTGTCTGGTTCAGCTCAGCTTCTAAATCTGACCTCAGAAGACTACAGAGGGTAGTCCGGGACTGCTGAGAGAATCATCGGTACAACCCTCCCTTCTATTCAAGAACTGTACTTATCCAGAGTGAGCAAAAGGGCTGGCAAAATCACTCTGGACCCCTCACATCCAGCACACTCCCGCTTTGAACTGTTGCCATCTGGTCGACGCTACAGAGCACTAAGCACCAGAACAGCCAGACATAGGAACAGTTTCTTCCCCCAGGCAATCCATCTAATGAACACTTGATAATAACTGTGGAACACACTACACTATTTATATTTACACACACATACACTTATTTATCTAACACACATACTTAGTGTACACTTAAATTTTTTGCACATAATATACCTGTACATACATAACTGCTCATTGTAATATACCTGCCATACAATTGTCAATTTGTATATTGTCATTCCTTACCTACTTATTTGTATTTTTTTTATTTTTTATTCTTTTATTATGTGTTTTTTGTTCTGTCGCTGTCATTCTGTTGCACTGCAGAGCTTCTGTCACGAGAACAAATTCCTCATATGTGTAAACATACCTGGCAATAAAGCTCATTCTGATTCTGATTCTGACAACACAGACTGGGACTTAAATACATGGGGTAACGAGGATAATTACAAGACGTGGATGGCATGAACACAAGCAAGGGAGAAACTAGGTCGTGGAGCACATGGGGAGGGAAAACACAACAAAACAGGTCCATAATCATGGTGGAGCCACAAAGTGTTGTTTTCTGAGTTTAGTCTCATTTTTGGATCTTTTTTTTCATGCATGTCTATAACTGTAATTTAATCTTTTTTATATTATATAAACTGTAATATAAGCATGTTGATCAAAGAACACAACCTATTTTTGTAATTCAAATTAAGTATCAAGAAAATAACATTATCAAGTGTTTTTACAGTGCAGACAAATATATCTATCTAATTTATTAGCTATTTTGAGCCCAGTGTGCATAATTGACAAAGAATAGACAAGAGCACACAGTGTGTGCGTGCCTGTGTAAAGTGAGCGAGAGAGAAAGATTCTTGACAAGATAAATCATCAGCAACCACATGAGCCATCTCTGCTCTAGCCAAGCCCTGCTGACGCTGAAGAAAAGCTAAGGTTGAGCTGTTTGCTGCAGCTCCTTCACCACATAGTCATTTTACGGGAGACTCTGAGGGGCGCCCATCTGTATTCATCTGTCTCAATTTTCATTGTGTTTCCCCATGTTGCGGTAGAGACGCTGATGCAAACTGTACCAAACGCTAGCCATATCTCTGAGACTGCTGATGCTACACAAACCCACTTTACCCAGAATTCCAGTGCTTTGTCATGAGTGACATACTGACAAAGAGAGGCCTGTAGATAACAAAAAACTGCCTTTACCATGAACTCCAGGGTAGACAGGACAACATTGTAGTGGATGCCAGGTTTACCAGGTAAGAGTTTATGGATGAAATGACTCCAGTATTCATCTATCACAAACAGATTTGTGTGTCATTTTACAGCAAAGAACAGACTTTGGCTAAGAATTATTGCACAGAATATTTCCAAAACAGTGAATGATCAGGTAAAAAAGGCCAGTTGTATGTGTATGCTGTTGTAATTTCTCTATATCTAATGTTCTCTCTCTCTCTCTCTCTCTCTCTCTTTCAGACAAAAACGCATTTCCCACCAGACTTTTCTCACGCCAGTTCCTACCTCTATAAAAGGTAGTGAGAGCGCAGTCTAATTGAATTCTGTGTCAAGCGTCTGGGGTTCGGCCATCTCATTAGCCTGCAGTTACTCGATGTCCCAGGACATTAAGCCACAGCCTGACATACTGAAAATAAATAAATAAATAAAGGACAAAAACTCCCGAGACAGAAATATCCCACACATAATGCTTTCTCTTCTAAATAAGAGTCCCAAAGAGCTTACACATGTTCTTTAGTAATTAGATATTAGTGGCAATACGACCAGAATCTTAAGATGCCCCTATTATTGAAAATTGCCTTTCATGCAGTGTGTAATACAGCTCTAAGTGAATGAAAACATCCTGCAAAGTTTTAAATCTGAAAGTGCACCGTGTATAAAGTTTTTGTCTCTCAAAAGAAAGAGTCGACTCAATCACTGAAACGAGTCATTTTTAAAATGAATCCCAAGCACTGATCTATATATGACTGTCTATTATAGATCAGTGATCCCAAGCCGTTTCATGTTGACCAAACATTAGCATATTGCCCACCTTCTTGTTGGTCTCTTGGCATTGGTCTGAATGGAAATGCAAATTCATTCTTTGTCACTAGGTGCCGCTTTTGGAGTGGTAAAAATAGCAGTTTCCCCAGGAAACTCTGTACAGAAAGCAGCACTGCGCTTACAAACGCTGCTTTATCTGGCATGATGAAAATGAGGCCAATAGGACCAATCACCACAGAGTAGAGTCACGCAAAGGATGGGTTTGGAAAAAATTATCTTTGAGCGAATCGTTTGGGAGTCTTAGAGCAAGTAAGGTAAAAATAAATGCATATAATAAGACAATGAAAGTATTTTTTGACCTTGCATCCATGTCAACCTGTTGTTGGGGATTCCCAAAACCAAAATATGAACCTTTTATTACCCATAATAGAGGAACTTTTATTTGTATGATGGTATTAACTGTATAAATCATGAAATTAGTTTTCCAGTCATTAAATTAGCAAAAGTGGATTCGGACACGCCCACGCACCTGCGCCGTGTGCTTTAGACCATGCACTTAGATCGTTAAAATAGGGCCCCAGGTTTGAGTTGGTCTAAGGCACAGTCTATTTTCAGTTCCTCAAAATAGCAACTTGCCAACAATACAACTGAACACACCTATTTTTTAGACCAGCACGCCTATGGGCGCACAAATGGGTGCAAATGCATTTGCTATTTAAACAACGCGGCGCAGAATGGGAAAATGAGAACTGCATCAGGCTGAAACTAGCAAAAACACTTGCCTTGTGCCACATTGTGCCGGGTGTATGATAGGGCCCTAAATGATTGCCTTTTAAGTGGCCCCAGAGCTCTACACACAGTCTGCTGTTTGTGTTAATAGGCACCACTGCCCACCAGGAGTCGTCACTGAAAGGTTCTGAATAAGTAATAATGCACATATGAATAAATAAAGAACAGTGTCAGTTTGAGATTGGTCATCGGAGACGATCCATTCCAGGTAAGCGCTACAGTCAAAAGAGTTTTGATTATTTATTTAATTACCTGCATGATCCCATAACCTCCGAGCACATCCCCTTACCCACAGCAGTGGGACAGGCCCACGAGAAGCCACTTCCTGCTTTTTAACCCAGCAGGAAGAGCTGTATTGTGGGTCAGTTCCCACTGCGAAGGCTATGGGGGACATGAAAAATGCATCAGCATTAAGAAAAAAATAAATCTGAGTGGGGGATGAGGAAATGAAAATATGTTAGAAATTTTCCCTTGATCCTGTTTGTAAACACAGTTTTGCCATTTAGCTTGTGCACAACTTGGAACTCTTGGAAAGGCTGTCGAGCTGGACTGAAAGGGTACGTATAGCACAAACGGCAATCACTTTATTCTGTGCTAATAAGCATAAAGGCTGTGAAGAGGCTGTGGCAATGTGCCAAAAGTCGACAGGCAGTTAATAATTCAGTAGAGCTCAATAAAGTTTTTTTTTTTTTAATGATTTCTAATGAATTATTGAGGGAGCCAAGCACTAGACTCCCCTGTAAGCAGACTTTCCTAACATTGGTGCAGTTTTGGCACCTTTTGCTGCAGGACCCGGCAAGGGTCAGACCTCCCAACGAGACCACTATATTTAAGGTGCTTGATTGGCAGTTTCAATGAGTAACAGTTGTATGACTTACAAGGCCAAGGCAAATTCAGTTTCATTTATGCCTAAAGTTGTCCCCGCAGTAATTTCTCTTACCTTCATTTTGACATCCCTGTCAGACTCGCACAGAGCTTCTTTTCAGTCTTGTTTTCTGTGCTGCTCTGACCAGATTGCAACTTCAATTTACTGTGGCTCCATGAGCTATTTGGTCCTGACAGTAATGTGGAGCACAGCTCCAGAGTGAGCCGCATGGAGCCAACTAATTTCAATTCAATCTACTGTTATAGGCGTTGCGCTTGTGCTCCCTTACCTTAGACAGTAGGATCTATTTACTCCATCAGTGGGATATGATCTGAAAACACATGCGCGCACACACATACGCGATTCTACAACAACCTGTCACGTTTCTCACAACGGTGCTCGCTCTCTGAGGGAGTGAATGCATATTGATCTGACGGCAAACTCTTTACACCAAAGGGCCATTAGGGTAACACATTACTTCCTGTATGTCTCACTCTCCTTTTTTCCCTCCTTTACTTACAGCTGATCCCTGAGTAAGAGATCCATTGTGTGAATGACACACTCGTGCTGTTTTGACTGGAGCTGTCATTCATAGTGCTGTCTGTCTTCAGCGCTGCTGCTGTATGGGGTTGCACATATCTCAGGTTACCAAGGACGGGGTACAGAGACAGTGATAGAGATGCACTGCGATCCTCAAGGCTGAATGAAATGAATGACTGTCACTGGGCAGGAATGGACTGAATGCAGGAAGGAAGCTAATTGTGCAGAAAGCATTCACAGTTCAGAAAAAAATATGTCTTCTAAAAATATATATATAGGAGACTGGGGATAGTTGTCACTGCAGAGAATATTCCTCTGGGTGGATTTTTTAAAAGCCATTTTTTTAAAGGCACTAAACAAAATTAATAGGCCCAAAAAAGTTTTGGTTACGAAAGGCAATTACATTTTTCCAGATCACTGGGTAGATGTCAAATTGGAGAGCCTATAAATTTTAACAGTAAAATCATTTCAACTGTTCCGAGTTTCGGGAACTTAAAACTTGAATTTAGGAAAGCAATATGCACCAACAATCTTCCCAAACTTGTAATGAGAAGCACTTATAAACCGGCTGTTGTCAACAGAAGAGAAGCTTTAAGGGCTCCCTTTAGTTTTCTGGCAAAATAAAAACTTGATGGTTTAACTTTTGAAAATAAAGAAATGAAGACAGGACATAAAATGTTAGAACTGCACTTGTACAATTATACGAATTTATTTTTCTTGAATTACATTTTTATTTAGTAGTGATAATTATTTATATATATATATATATATATATATATATATATATATATATATATATATATATATATATATATATATATATATATATATATAATCCCAAACATTTTGACCAAATTCAGCAAAGTTCTGAGAAGAAAAAAAAAAATCACAATTAGATTTTTCCCTCCAAATAGTGCAATGACATTAAACACAACATGTGAGAACGTGTATGAAATGTAAAACACATGTGAGCACTTTCCTTAAAGGTGAGTTCGAATGCTATTTCATGCATTCTGACTTATTTACACTGTTAAAGATTTGGATTCTTATTCTAAACATGGCCAAAGTTTCAAAGGAAAAAAAATGAGTTGGGTGTATAACGGAGTATTTCTGTGCCAAATACACTCTTTCAGGGTTCATATAAGTTTCAGTAAGGTTTTTTTTTTTTTTTTTAATATGGCCTTGCATGATGTCATAAAGAGCTGAATTTCTTGTATGGGCACTTCTCCCGCAAAGGCGCTCATACACCAGGGGTGTGTTTCCCAAAACCATTGTTGGCTAACTATTGTTGTTAGTTCTACTGAACTCTATTGGTAACGATGGAACTTGCAACCATAGTTGCTTTTAGGGAAACGCATCCCAGAGCATGAACAGGAGCGTGCTTCATTCGGGTTATGGTTACGGAAGTCGTCAGCTGCACTGCACAGGACTTGCTAGAGAAGGATTTGTAATTTTGTTACGAAAACAACAATGTCACCAAAGAAATGTGGTTTTGGTTATGAAGGAAAGATAACCTTGTTCAGCTTCCCAGAGAACCCATAATAAAAAAAAAAGCAAATCCATCTGCTCTCCAAAGCCATCACAGCAATTTTATTTGCTATATCCCGAAATATATATGCAAAACCTCTTATAAACAAATTAAATAAAATTGAAGTAATTAAAGTTTTGTTCCTGTTTTATTTATGTCGATGACACAGCTTGCAGACTATCACTACACTAAATTTTTGTGTGCACGCGACTCTTTAGCTACGCACATGACACGCCTCCAGGAGCTCGACTGTTTTCGGAGAGAAGCGGTACAGCTGTATATTTATTTAAGAAAACTGGTCAAACTAAAGACTCTTCAGAGAAGCGAAGGATGCAGTACTACTCTACAGGCACTCAATAGTAACATGAGATTGGCAGAAACAGTGTCCCCTTTAACCTCAAAGTTTTAGTTAAAATTTTGCATTAAACACCTGATGCTAAGTAAAAAAAAAAAAATAGTGCTAGAGAATTTAATGATATCTCAAACTGTGCAGTGGATGTGGTGTACAATTTTCTAAATTACTTATTTGGTTGCTATGGTGTTCCTTGTGGCACAAACCAAAAGGGTCCACTTCCAAGTTTCCATGATGTTCTTAAATCGGTTGTAATTGGTTCAGTTTAACTGAATGTGACTATTTATCCAAGATAAGGTTTTAGATAATATTCACACAGAAATTCATTTTGCTCGTGTTTCATGAATGAAACCCAAGGTTTTTTATATAGAAATGCATTTCTTTTAAAATTAATTAATTAATTTGTTTTAACTTCAAGCACATTGAATATGTATAGTTTTCTATTTCAATTCTCAGTTAAAATAAATCTATGAGATCCTTTACAAAGGAGAGACCTCCAGTCACATGAAAAGGTCTTTAGCTACACTGGCATGCATATGTGTGATCATGACATTTTGATACATGTTTATCTTTTCTGATTGCAGATAAAGGGGTGACTATGTTTAGACCTTTTGGAAAAGAAATATCTATTTCACCCACAGTTGGTTCCTGTCTTGAGCAGATGGCTTCATTTGCAGCATTGAAATAAGGGATATATTTAAATAAGGCACTATGAATTTATTATGATCAGTGCTAACATTGTCCAGGCAAATTGGTCCACCCAAAATAATCTTGCTTTCGTCTTTCTGGACAACAGGTTTTTCTTGTTGTCCTTTGGAAAGAACTAAACAGGGCAAGATCAGCTTTTGACTTAAATATCAAAGAAGCTCAAATTACAATTATCACAGCATGTAAAGAAGAAAGTGAAGAAAAAAAGGAAGAAACACATCTTAGGCTGAATCGCTTCCCTGCCAGCTCAGAGTGTCAGACTTCTAAGGAGAGAAGCTGGAGTGCAGCAACACAAAAGACAAAACATTGCAATGCCAAACAAATCCCACAGATCTACACCAAACACACACCCTCATTCCTCTTAAAGAAATATAGCCTCCTTCATCTCAGCAGACACAAGCTCTCCAGCCAAATGTTCCATTAATCAGACCATATGACTATGTTTCAGTACTGACTGCTGAAGAAAAGAGAAAATGGTTAACATTCATGACTAACTATGATTCTTTATATAAATGGGAGTCAAAAGTTCTGCAGGTGATCTACTGACAAAAACAAATTAAAGGTGCAATATATGATTGTCTTCAGAAACATTTTTTGTTATGCTGGTTGAAAGTCTTTTCACATCCTGATAGCAATCATTAAGTTAAGTGGTCTGAATGTATTTATATGTATTTATATATTGTGTGGAAGGCGTAGGACCAAGAAATGTTGACTTTCCTACCTGCCTGTAAACATGTATTTGCATACCTCTGCACACTCTGTTCGCACAGATAGGATAGGTCATCAGCGCGATCATGTACGCTGTGCAGATAGAACGAGAATGGCAGGCAAACATCATCAATCTGACCTTCCTTCCTGGTATTGTAGTACTTTTACTAACTGTGCTATAAAGTTTTCTCACCAGTGATTGACATATGATGTATTGTAATGTTGTCTTTGGTCATCTGGTCTGTGTGCGTGTTCATGCGTTCAGGGGCATGGCTTTGGACGGCGATTTGCAGGGAGGGTGGGATGTTCGCTTTCAGAGCTATCAGGCTATAGTTAGCATTTTCCAAGATCTCCTACTACATCTTTAAAGAACAAAGATGCAAGATCTCCTTTCCATTATGACCAAAACAATCTACCAAAAGTGTGTAAATAATGACACTTTTCATAGAAAGAACCAGTTCTTCATATAGTTTATTATTACTAGTGAGTAGGGGACATACTGTATAAAAAGAGTTCAGTCTGGGTTTAAATCCCAAGTTTACATGACGAATGCTAGAGAGACAAGAAAATAGACTTTGCTTTTGACAGAATGCTTTGAAGTCCATCTGCATCTTTGAAATTGCACATCAAAAATGTCAATCCACTGGACCGAGTGAAAAAAAAAAAAAAAAAAAAAAAAAAAAAAAAAAAAAAAAAAAAATATATATATATATATATATATATAATAAAAATAACATGAAAAACACTAATGGAGCCCTGAGAGCATCTCTGACAGATTCTGTAGAGCACCTGGGTCAAGGTCTGTTGCTATGATAATGCCTACAGCCACCTGTTTGCTTTTGCTTCTGGGGATTGAGAGTAAATAATGAGACACTGAGTAGTGGCTTGGGTTTCAACAGAATGGAATACTAATTTCTAGAAGTGAATATGAATTTCTAGTACAATTATTAAAAAAAAAAAAAAAACTTTAAAAAACTTAAAAAAAAAAAACACTTCATAATCAAACAATACAAAGGTAATCATTCTACCTTTATTTCTTATTTAATCATGACCTCTTCACCCACTTTTAATCCAGTTTTGCCTTAATCCAGTTTTGTTTTGCTCCTTGTGCAAACAAAAATCTCACTGGATTATTAAAAATGAATGGCAAAATGATTGTTTGGAAATGGAAACTGATATTTCCTACTGACACACTACAGCACAAGATAGAATTACCTGAATTAAAAGACCTATTTATGAAGGTGCCTTTACAGAAGCTGGTGAAAATACTAGTGGCCTAAAACTTTTGCACAGTACTGTATATACACACACACTATATATTGACAGCCCTACAGTTTCTATTTTTCAGGCAACATGCGACAAGAATATAAGACTCTAAAATCGTTCCTAAATGTATTAGCTGTAACAGGAGTCTTAATTAATAACACTAATAATAAAATAACACTAATTAAAGCTAATAATATGCGCTGTCAATTAATGAAATAACAATTTTATTCTTTTTTTTCTTTCATCTGAAGTTGTTTCATGTCATTTTTCCTTCACACATGAAAAACAACATGTTAAAACCATACTGTCCATCCAGCAAAATGTAATAATTTTACACACAGATAAATTCATACATCAGCCATATAACTTTGAGTATGTGTGTGTGCATTTGTGTGATAATGTATTGCACACATGAAATACCACTTTGCTTTTTTTCCCCCTGCTGGGGCAGGACAATGTAATTGAAACCTTTATGAGAATGGAGGGACAGGCAGAGGAAAAGCTGGAGAATGGGGAGGGCTGGGTCACTGAATCCATAACTCAATTTAATGGAACTATGGACTTGTGGCTGCGGAAAGTAAAACCAGAACACACGTCTTTATTTTCATTTTCAATAATGGGCCGATGACGCAGCAAAACTGCAATCGATTTCATGGTCAGAGCTCTTGCTCTCTCTCCGTCTGTCTCTCTTCTCTGTCTCACAGTCAAAAGTACCAAAAGCACCGATTCAGAACTACAGTGAACGCCTCTCTTATATATAAGAGAGTGCTTCAGTCTTTTAAACTTAATCACTTTTCTGCCATGAGCACCATGCTGTGTCATGTACTGCAGTGGACTGTACTAATAAAAGCAGGAAGTGAAGTTCTGGGACTGAATCAGTCTTTTGAATGTCGTCTGCGGGAGAAGCATGACCTCTGTTAAGTGCAGCATTGTGGAATGAATAACCATTTAGATATTTAAAGCCAAAGTAAATGAAATATCACAAAAATTCCCAAAGAACTAATGCAAGCACCAATCACATGTGAAAAAGAGTGAGGCGGGGGTTACTCTTATTCTGTCTGCAGACTTTGATACAAAAGATCAACTGAATGGTCTTTCATATTATAAATGATGCTTATTTTTGCCCTTCATTAGAGTAATATTTGTTTTTCATTTTCCTTTTAACGCAGGGTGCTACATCATTCATCAACCACAAGCTGCTTTTCATTAATATTTATTATGCCGCTTCAGCTTCTTATAATTCTTGGTTAACACTAGACCAATTTCGGTAATTATATTGAAAGTACTGTATAAGGCTTACTGGAATCTCAGTTGACAACATTATAGCATAATATTGATTACCACAGAAAATAACTGGCTCATTCCTCAGTTTTGAAGTTGCAGGCATACAGTATGATGGAAATAAACCAGTTTTCAACATTGAGGTGGGAATCCTTAGATAGAACTTTTGATTTTGCGTTACTGATGCAATTCCTATGATTTTTATGTGTGCAAAAATGGTCGGTTTCTGAAATCCTTCTGCAGTGTAAATGGGTCAAAGACGAAAAAGTTTTTAAGCATAAAAAACGTGTAATACTGCTTTAAACTGTTGTAGTTTTCCCCCCAAAAAAATGCAAAAAGTTTTCGGTTTTATTTAATTGCAATTTTGTTTTTCTGAGCAAAAAATAAATATCATACATCTTCCCCTGATTTACAGAAGACACCCAGTAAAATTTCATTCAGTGTAACAATCTTGTCAGGCATATTTACAACAAAAAATCAATTTATGACATATTAAAAGACTAATTACTTTCACCCCAAATACTAATGAGTTGTAATTTTACATTTTAACATTTGCCACTATCCTGGGTTTTGCCCATTTGTCAGTAAGAATTTTTTACTAATTTAAAACACTATAAAATTTAGTATGCTCCATTATTTCTTTTAGATATTTTAATATGTACACGTCAGAATAAGCATGTTGTTTGAATTTTTGCATAAATATTGTGTTACACTGAATGTGTAACGTGGAGTCTGAGACGTTCGGATCCATTTGCAGTAATTTAATATCAGAATGGTCAAACAGGCAATGATCGGGGAACAGCGTCAGATATGTACAGGGATATCCAAAATCAACAACAGAAACAAACAGAGGTCGGGGCAGGCAGCAGAGAATCACAGTCAGTATAAACAATCCAATATCAAAACACGGAAGGAACAACACAGGGAAACCGCTCAGAAATGCTAGACGGGGCTAAACAAGACTTCACAATCATTGAGAGTCCAAACACAGTTTATATAGGGGAGTGGTAATGGGGAACACCTGGTGGTGATTAGACCTAAGCACAGGATTATGGGAAATGGAGTTGGGAATGGAAATGGACACCAAATGCAAGAGTCCTGAGTGGAGTGCCCTCTGCTGGAGTTCATGGGCACTCCAGCTGATGATCGTGACAAAATGACAATGTAACATTATTTCAACCAAATTTTGACATTTTATTCTCCAAAAACTTATTTGAAACCTTAAAAGTAGACATTTTACTTACATTTAATGTGCTTTCTATGGACACAAAATCACTTTTGTACATTTCTTTTGATGCGGACATCTTATAACGTCTTTGATCCAAATATAAACATCATGCAAACATTAATTCTACTGGGATCACCATAAAATTTAAGCTGAAGGATAAATCATAAAACCTACAACAAGCAATTCATACTAGTGTTGTGGCTATAAAAAGTGTGTAATTTAGAATTTGTTTATTGTTTATCATTTGTATATTTCTATATATACATCTATCTGAATTTTTTATTTTTTATTTTTTTTTTAAGAAACAAGTCATATTTATTTATTTAGTTGCAGTTGACAATGCCATGAATGCAAATAAAAAGCTTAACTTGTGTTCATCCCACAGAATTCTTTCTTAAGTATATCATTCTGGCCCTTTATCTAGTTCATCACATGTGCACACTGACAGTGTCTCTAACGTCCTTTCTCAGCATGTAACGAAAAAGTGTCTCATTAAAGATTCATTTGTGTCCCATTAGAACTGCATTTCTGTTTCCACTTCATGTTAACCAGTACACCTCTTTTTTATTTATTTATTTTTTAATTTATTTATTTATTTTTATTTATTTTTATGCTGCTTTTATTTTTAAGAAAGTTAAAGTCATGGTTAATGGGGTACTTTGTTTTTAATGACAGCTTCCAAGGTTTCAAGTAAATGAATTAAACATTTTCAGATTTATATATTATAATTCTGGAGGTTAGCTTACAAACTCTCTTATAAAAGCTAACCTCCAGAAACATAATATCAAAATAAAAAAAAAAAAGTGTTACAACTATTTGTATATACAGCCAGTCCCCCCCCCCCCCAGAGACTGGGTTTCCTCCTCTGTGATGCGTTGCCAGGCCTTTACTGCAGCTGACTTCAGTTGTTTTTGTTTGTGGGTCTTTCTGCCTTTAGTTTTGTCTTCAGCAAGTGAAATGCATGCTCAGCAGGGTTGAAATTTGGCCATTTATAGAATATTCCACTTTCTTATCTTCAAAAACTCCAGGATTGCTTTTGTTGTATGTTTTGGGTCATGGTCCATTTGTACTATGAGACGCCGCCCAATCAACTTTGCTGTATTTGGCTGAATCTGAGCAGATTGTATATCTCTATACACTTCAGAATTCATCCGGCTGCTTCTGTCTTCTGTCACTTCATCACTAAACACCAGTAACCCAGTGGCTCTGCCATCACACTACTCCACCATGTTTCACAGATGATGTTGTATGCTTTGGATCATGAACTGTTCCAAGCCTTCTCCACACTTTTTTCTTCCTTTCATTCTGGTACAGGTTGATCTTAATTTCAGCTGTCCACAGAATGCTTTTCCAGAAGTGGTCTGGCTCAGATGTTTTTTGGCAAAGTCTAAAGTCTTTGAGTCAATTGTCCAATTACTCATTTTCCCTAGAAAAAGTGGGGAGACACATATTAAAGAGCTGTAATTCCTTAAACTTTCCTCCAATTTTGATGAGAATACCCTCAAATTTATATATTATTTATATATTATATATTTATATATTATATAACTGTAACTTGAATATGTTTTGGTCAGCAGCTAAAATAATAAAAACTGTGTCTGTATCCAAGTATATATGGACCTAACTGTACTGTATACAATATTTACTACATGCAGTATATACTACCAAAAAAGTCAGTAAGATTACAAAAGGTCTCTCTAATTTACATAATTTAAACCTGTGATGGCAAAGATAAATTTTTTGCATCATTACAGTCTTCAGTGTCACATGATCTTTCATGTGCTCACATTTCTTATTTTTATCAATGGTGAAAATGCTGTTTAATATTTTTGTGGAAACTGTGATACAAAAAAAAAAAAAAAAATCCATGATTCGCAGATGAATACAAAGTGTAAAGAACAGCATTTAATTGAAATAAAAATGTCTTTATACTGTCACTTTTGATAAATTTGATATATACTTGTTTTCATTTTTCTTTAAAAAAATAAATAAAAAATATATATATATATATATATAAAATCTCAATTTTTGTGGGAACAAACCGAGAGACAGATGGTCATCACTTACATATCTCTCATATGTCTCATCTTCACCACTATATTCTTATAAATTTTGGTGAGCTAATATTTTGCACACAAAATACATATGAGCACAGGCCATGCAGCTAAATGAAAACCAAACATCCATTCATTCTGAAAGGACATTCTCCATATATTCACTTTAAAACAGCCTGTGGTCTAAAGCAAAGTAAAGGAGAACAACAGCTTTTCTTAAATGTCCTTGGTGCCATTTAAAGATAATGGAAATTGTGTGCTGTGAAGTACGCTAGGTTTCTCTGTGGTAATTCCTCTTTGCATTATGGGTTGAGGACTCGGCACTTACCCGCCCTACTGCTCTGATCATTATTCATGGCCGTTGAAAGCACACTCACACACAAACACCCTGAACGCAGCTCCTCTCTGGAGGTGGGGAGGTGCAACAGAAGAGAGTCTGCCAGAGATCCATAGAGTGCCACTATCAGAAGAGAGACAGACAAACAGACAGACTGTGTGTGGGGGTTTATCTGTGGGTATGTATGTGTGGTTGTTGTGCTTCAGTGACCACTAGCTGCTTTCTAGTGTTTTGTTAAAGGAATAGTTCAGCTAAAACAGAAGAATACCTCCACAAACCAGCATGCTGTTATTTTTCCAGAAATTTAGAATTTTTGAAAAAAGAATATTCATGCATCTCTTGTTTATATTACATCAGCTAACTGCTCCTAAAAGGACCACAAAAACACCATAAAAACTATAAAAGTAGATCACAAGACTTCTAAAATTATTCTAAAGCAATGTGGTAAGACTGTGAGGATGTTGGGGGCTAGTAAATATAAAATTGTCTACAAATTGTATGCACTCTTAATTTGCTTTATATGCACAAAAAAGTGATTAAGATGTAAATAAATGAGAAAATACTGTTTCAGTCTTTCTATTTCAAATTTGCATGCTAATTTCAACGTGTTACTTGCCGTTTCTTTGTATTTGTGAAACTTAGCAATTTCTGAGTTAATTTTTTCACTACCCATTTTTATTTATTATTATTATTATTATTATTATTATTATTATTATTATTATCATCATTATTATTATTATTATTTAGTGGTGTTAACATAATAAATGAATTAAATATAATATATATATATATATATATTAATTAAAGACAAATACATAAATTAATATGTCAGTGTCATTTAGGAATAGCCTTTTTTGCCTTCTGGACAGTAATATCTATATATTAACAATTAATAAATGAAAGGGCATGGAGTTGAGTTTCAATGAACATGCCCAATATGAGTAAACATACACATAAACAATGGCTCATGGGGAGAGATGAAACATAACCACCTTGAGTTGGTATTTTCTTGTGAGCCAAAAAGCTGGACACCTGCTTCATTAATGGGTTTGACTCACTATATCGCCATAGCTGATGACGTACTGTATCACGGCAACGTTCACACATGCTGTAATGGGTGTCAATAAATGGAGAGAAAAAAAAATAGTAGCTCATGTGGGAGATCTCTGTACATTTGGCATCTCTAGAACAAGATGTCACAATGTCTTTTCAGCATGTGCTTTTAGAGTACGACTCTAATTGGTCTCACAGCATGATAGATCACAATGTAAGTGGGTGTCCTGCAAAAAGCGGCTACCCATAATTCAAACATCTCCTCCCAAAACCCTTGTTATTTCATCTTTAATTTTCATTTCCTTGGCACACAGCTCTTTCCATATGGCCGATCCCTATCAAAAGCGTGAAAGCATCAGAGAATTCTTAATTGGGCTTTAATGTCTGGTAGTAATTAAAAATGAGAGGAACAAAATATAATGGACACTAACAGAGTGGTTGTCATCCTCATCAGAGAGATTGATTAAAATCTGATATGTCTTAAACGCATTAAGTCTAATGAAAGAAAATAATGGATAGGATTTCCCCCTACTGTCCGCACTTTAAAATGTATTAATCAGTAATTCAGCAGCAATGGCTTGATTCTTATGAACCTCATAAAAGTTTTAAAGAGATTACATGGGATGACAGTGTCGCACATCTGTTGAAATTGGACAATGGATCCATTTCAAACTCTATTGTGTCCGAGTGTAAGGCAAACTATTACTGAGCTTCTTTTTTCCAGTTAAATGTAAGTTGCAATGAATTCTCTGCAAAATGGCCAGTCAAATAAGTAAATTTCAGATGACAGATGCCAAAAACAACTTCTTGGATCACATCCACAAGCAATAAAACACATAAGTGTAAATTAACCACAATAACACAGCTCAGAGACAGCTGTGAAACTCAAGTATTTAAGTAACAGGAATTTGGGAGCGCCATGAAAAGATGCAAATGGTCACAGTTTGTCGCTCTCATCCCATCATCACCATCTATACTGTAGCCAAACAATCGTAGTCCACCCACAGACACCTGCTGCCGTTGTTTAAAAGGAGAAGAGTTTTGGCTCAGAAAGATGCATGGTAGGAATATTATGATAAAGTACAAGAGAGAGTTGAGTCATGCTTTCGAAAGCCAACTGACAATCTGCTGTGTGCAACTGTTAAAACAGAGAAGAAATTTGGCTTTGCAATTAACTAGAGGCTTTTCTATGTGTCGTGAGAGGTTAGGTCATGTTTCTGAGTGAGGGAAGGTAGTCATGAGACAGACACAGAAATGAAAGAGCGCTTTGAGCTTGGAGACAAATTGGCTGTTAACTTGATACGGGCTGTAAAATTTGGTTTCCGAGCAGCCAGACCTTGTAGCCTGAGAGTCGCCGTAGTGACAGAGGAATTGTGCTAATGACTCGGAGTGTTCCAGTAAATGTTATTGGTTAGACGCCCGAGCCATCGGTCTCTTCCCAGTCCAGTGAGCACACACTGTTATTAATCTCTCTCTCGCTCTCTCTATCGCACACACACACACAAATGGATGACAGTCGATAGAATGGAAAGTTTGAAAGACCAAAGACTTTAAGTCTCACATTCATCACTCAGGCCTGCAAACACACACACACACACACACACACACACACACACACACACACACACACACACATTCTCGCACGTTTTGAAACCTAGTGAGCTGCCTTGCAGCCTACATGTTGTGTGTTGTACTCTAACTCAAATGGCACATCATGATTTTGGAACACTTTCCATGTACAATCAAATATCAGTCATTTTCTCTTTGATTTTAAATAAACTAAAGCAAAGATTTTCCGGTTTCCTTTTTTTTTATGTCACAGCAGAAGATCTGTCTCTACATCTGTTTCCTTTAATCTTTAATCAGTATTTTTATTTATTATTTTTTTTCCCCCAAAAAGATATTTTCCAAGATCTCAAATGACAACAAATATTAGTTTAATTTTTAAATCATGAATATCATCTATTTCTTAGGATTAATCCATTTGGCTTAACAGACCTTGGCAAAAGATCAAGATATCTAATAATGGGGGGCACTGACACTATGTAAACAAAGTGAAAGTGAAAGTCGTGACATTTGCCAAGTATGGTAACCCATACTCGGAATTGGTGTTCTGCATATAACCCATCCAAGTGCACGCACACAGCAGTGAGAAGTGAACACACACCTGGAGCAATGGGCAGCTATATCCAGCACCCGGGAAGTAACTGGAGCTTCAGTGCCTTGCTCAAGGGCACTTCAGCCATGGGTATTGAGGATGAAAGAGAGGGCTGTTCATTCACTCCCTTCCACTTACAACTCCTGCCAGCACCAAGACTCGAACCTGCGACCTTCAGGTTACAAGTCCAACTCTCTAACCATTAGGCCACAGCTGCCCCAAGGTCAATATGATCTGCTGATGTTTAAACCAAGTATCAGAAAAGGGAAGAAACGTGATTTAAGTGACTTCAAACAAGGCATTGTTGTTGGTGCCAGACGGGCTATGAGTATTTCAGAAACTGCTGCTCTACTAGGATTTTCACACCAATCTGACCATCTCTAAGGTTTACAGAGAATGGTGAGCAGCAGTTCTGTGGGTTGAAAAAGAAAAAAACCCTTGTTGCTACCAGAGGTCATAGAGGAATGGCCAGACTGGTTCAAGCTTATAGAAGGCAACAGTAACTCAAATAGCCACTCATTATAACCGAGGTATACAGAAGAGCATCTCTGAAGACACAACACATTAAACTTTTAAGCAGATGGGCTGCAGCAGAAGACCACACCACATGCTTCTCCTGTCAGCCAAGAACAGTAAACTGAGGCTACATTTCGCACACCAACATTCTGATGAGCCTGGATTTCTGCTGCAACATTCTGATGGCAGGTTCAGAATTTGGCATAAAAACATGAAAGCATGGATCCCTACTGCACTGTATCAAAAGTGTGGGGGATATTATCTTGGCACACTTTGCGCCCCTTACTACCAACTGAGCATTGTTTAAACGTCAAAGCTACCTGAGTATTGTTGCTGTCCACAGTGTACCCATCTTGTGATGGCTACTTCCAGCAAGATTACTTACAATTTTACAAAGCTCAAATAATCTCAAACTGGTTTCTTCGCCACACTGAAATGGCCTGCAGAGTCATCAGATTTCAATCCAGTATAGCACCTTTAAGTTGTGGTGGAACAAGAGAATCACATCATGGCTGTCTTGTTAATATAGACCAAAATGTCAGAGGAAAGTTTCTAGCACATTTTTGAATCTATGCAATGTAGAATTAAAGCAGTTCTAAAGGCAAAGGGGCTACAACTCGGCACTAGCAAGGTGCACAAAGTGATCAATGAGTGTCATGTCTGAATCCAAATTTTGTGTCACATCCTGCATAGTATTTGTCTGCTAAATGACTTTGACATAGTGAACAGTTTTTGTAATATTTATAATTAAACGTTGCCAAGCTTTTTATCTCTTAAGAACTTCAGACTTCAACTCAAAAAACTAACATGAGTTTGCAAAAACATGAACTTACCAGTCCCTAGGTGCACAATTTAACAATACAATGTTAATAAGGACAAGAGTTGAAGCTGGAGATGGTGTGATAAAAGAAGTTTGCTATTAATGCAAGAGAAAATCAAATAAGGAAAAGACTTAGTTAGAAGGTTAACAGCTCAACAAGACCATTCTAATAAGGATGGGAATTGTGTTAGTTAACATCAAGAACTAGTTTAGCAGTAGCTGATTCCTAAAGCTGACCTGAACCGACACACGGTTTGATTTCGTCCATCGCCCTGGTGAAATGCGCTTAGCTCAGCACAGTATATTCTGGGACTGCCTGTTAAAAGCACATGATATTGCCTCAGTTTGGGAAGGTATAGTAATGTAAAGCAGCTCACTAGGTTTTGAAACAGAGATTACCATTAGTATAATAAAGGAAATTATTTAACTGTAATATTTTTTCACAACAGTAAATCACCATAAAGGCTATCAAATATATTTGTCAACACTGATTAAACGGTCTGATATTATTATACCTCTAAATTGAGTTGTTGCACATGACCCATGTGTGGAGTCTGAATAATATTGCAATAACCTTGACCCTCGTTACGAATTCTTCCATTCCACCCACATTTCTTCAGACAGAATGTGATGTAGATAAGTGTGTGTGTGTGTGTGTGTGTGTGTGTGTGTGTGTGTGTGTGTGTGTGTGTGTGTGTGTGTTTGTGGCTGCTATTCAGGTAAAGCAGCAGGGAAGTATGTTTAATACATGAAATGCACAGTTGGACACCTACTTGTCCAAATGAATACTTCAAATGATACAATATAATCCTCCTCTTACAATTTCAATTTCTCTTTCCCTCCACTCCATCACGCCCACACATAAACTCGAGCATACAAAATATGTTATAGTTTTATACTTGTGTACACGTTGTTGCATCATTTCCCCCACAAAATTCCCCAGTGGGATTACTCAGACTGGAATTACCTGATCTTAAGAGCAGGAGCTGGCCTTTTTTCCAATTACATCTTGAGAGCATACCTGTGTGCAATAAAAAGTAAAAAAAAAAAAAAAAAAAAAAGCCCCTTAAATAATACCCTGTTGGCACTCTCAATTTGTGTAAAAAGAAGGTGAAAAGAGGGGAGGGGAAATTCTCCATCTAAATTCTGAGGGCTGGAGTCTTTCAGGGTAAGTGCTTCTCACCAGTGTCATATAAAACATGCTGGAAAGAGAGAAAGGATTTTATGAGAATCACCTCCAAACAGATGGCAGTGATGGAAAGATGTAGGTGAGAAATAAATAGAATTACGTACACTGAATAAAAAAAAAAAATAAGGGCAAGTTATTTATTTTTCATTGGCTCAACTTAAAAAAATATAGATGTGAATCATTAACCTACATTTTTTTAATCAAATGAATGAAACTTTTTTTTTTTCAGTGTACAATAAAAAAAATAAATTAATAAATTAAAAAAATGGCAAAATTCCATGACCAAGCTGGGCACATTTGTGACCATGGACCACAAAACCAGTCATTAAGGTCTTTTTTTATTATCATTATTATTATTATTATTATTATTATTATTATTATTATTATTATTATTATTATTATAATATTAATATTTATACATCATCCGAAAACTAAATGAATAAGCTTGTTAGGATAAGACAATATTTGGCTGAGATACAACTATTTGAAAATCTGGAATCTGAGTGAGCAAAAAAAAATCGAAATATTGAGAAAATTGCCTTTAAAGTTGTCCAAATGAAGTTCTTAGCAATGCATATTACTAATCAAAAATTAAGATTTTATATATTTACTATAGCAATTCGACAAAATATTTTCATGGAACATGATCTTTACTTAATATCCTAATGATTTTTGGCATAAAACAAAAATCTATAATTTTGACCCATACAGTGTATTGTTGGCTATTGCTACAAATATACACATACAAATAAATACTTTATTTTACCTCCACGATCACATTTATGTAAATTAATCATTTACATATGCCAGAAAACAAACATTATAAACATAGCAAAAACAAAGATTTTACAAAAAAAAAATAAAAACATAAATTGTAAGAAAGAAAGAAAGAAAGAAAGAAAGAAAGAAAGAAAGAAAGAAAGAAAGAAACAGCAATATACAATTTGTACATTTTTAAAATGTAATTTATTCCTGTGATGTCAAAGCTGATATTAGTCATTACTCCAGTCCTCAGTGTCACACAATCCTTCAGGCATCTAATATGCTGATTTGCTGCTCAGGAAACATTTATTAATAGTATCAATGCTGAAAATAGTTGTGCTGCTAAATATTTTTGTGGAACCATGCTAAATACTTTTTCACTATTCTTTGATGAATGGAAAGTTCAAAAGAACAACATTTATTAGGAAAAAAAATAAAAAATTCTTTGGTTAAATCTGTTATACATTATAAATGTCTTCACTGTCACTTTTGATCAATTTACTGCATCTTTACTGAATAAAATTATTCATTCATTTCCCAATATATAAATATATTCTCTTATATCTCTTACTGATCTCAAACATTTGCACAGTAGTGCATCATCTGCCATAAATAAACAATCAATCAAAAGCTAGAGAACTGCCTCCATTTTAAGGGAACATAGGCACACTCCCCATTACTTGCATTTTGGAACTGTTGAAATACGTACTCAGCTTTTTGCTGACATCACTACCATCACTCTCCATTAATACAAACTGACAGAAAAAGTATTTTTATTAAAAGATGCAGATGATGTCAAACTAGTCTTTGATAGTTAAACCACATGCCTGCCCAGTGGTTTTTATTTAATTTATTTCGGATCAAAATCTCTCACAGCATTCTGCATGATTCCTCACTCTCGCACATGCCTGGCAGGAAATAAATCACATGCCTCTCATGTCTGTCAAGATCACACGCAGGCCTAAGGCACTGATTAAAGCTCCACACCAAGGCTCTGAATCTGACCGTCTAGTGTTGTGGGTTCTGGACGTGGGGTGGGGGATGGGGGATGTCATACTGCCCTGACAGGTTAGGCTGTTTATAGGAGCCTCATTTAGATTCCCCCTCTAGAGCCAATGCAGCTCTGCCTGTCTGGTCCTGACTGACAGGTAAGTCCTTGTGGTGGCTGCTTGCCCGTGGAGCAAAGGGCAGCATGATAGAAACAAAACAGTCTGCTAAGGTTGAAATTTCCTCTAATGAGTGCTTAACCTTGATGACATGAGGTCATATAAATATAGCCTTAGGCCTAAATACATGAGGGTGACAGTAAGACTGCTCCACATTACCATGCACCAGTATAGCGACACTGAAGACTCTATTCTATGCTATAAAAAAATGTTGAAACAATTTTTACTCAGAGATTGCTAGTAGATTTCACAAATAATTTACAAAGAAATTCCATTTAACAAATTAAAAATTAAATGCTAATGATAAAATTGTATTTTCTTGTAAAATGCATTCCAATCATTTTACTTATTTCATTTTTGTTTTTTGTTTAAAAACAGTGTATTCTATTCAAAAAAAAAAAAAAAAAAAAAAAGAACACATGATGATCAATCTCCATTAAAATCTGATTGGACAGTCTAGGTGAAAAATGATTTGTTCAATAAACAATACATTTAAGGGAAATATTTCCAATACAATTCTAAAAGTGAAAATTCGGTCTCCATTAGCTGACTATCATGTTGAACCCAACCTGTATAACTTACTTTCTTCTTTGAAAGATGAAAAAATTGATGTAAGCATGCTAAATATAACTTCTTTTGCTACATATAATACGTGGGATGAGGGAGAAAGTAGTGACTTGTCAATGCAATGACATGTTTGTAGCTGCCCACAACCTAAGCTCCACTATTCACAATGGTAACCACAAAAACGCAAACATAATACAGTCTTATATAAATATCCATTAAACCTTAAGAAGTCTTTCCATTTATTCAGAAACACATTACATGTACTCTCCTGATTCGGCACCATGCTGTCCACACTTACACCTACAGTATTTAATGTACAGGATATTAAGGTTCCCTGTTTGTTTAAAGCAAATAAAAAATAAATAAAAAAAATATGCTGGGAACTAGAAATCCACAATTCTAGTTTCAGTTTTCAACAAAATTGACTTATGTAGTGCCAACGCAAAATGGTCATGTTAACAAATTTCAACAAATAAATGTGTATTGTGAAAAAAAAAAAAAAGAAAAACAAAGAATCATGTGGTTTTAGTTCATTTTAGTTAAGTAAACTGTACAAGAAGGAAAAAAAAAATAAAAATCTTTTAAAAGTACCTTGAACAGGCCACAAAACATGGTTTTCATTTAGTAGAAATGAAAAATTCCTTTCCATGTTTGATTACATATTTTAGTAGAGAAAAGATGGTGGTGCATAAAGTGAAGTATTGTCAAAGGAAATGAGTAATGAGCAGGAAATGTTCTTGAAAAAGAACAAATGGAAGAATAAACACAATATTTCAAATTGCTAAGTCTCCACAAATCTCCAAAAGGCAATATATATATATATAATATATATATATATATATATATATATATATATATATATATATATATATATATATATACAGTATATATATTTAGCAAAGCCTGAGCCATCTTATCATCTGACTTTTTTTTCTCCCTACTACTTCTGTCTTATAATCATTGTAAAATGTAGCAGTGCAGTAAGAGCCATATGGAAGATTCCACTAAACCTAAACAGGGAAAGAGAAGAACTTGCTTACAGAAGATGGTCATGGTCTAAACACTTTGATCGAATGTTTTGTGTTTGGATCTGGCAACCCAGAATGACCCTCATTATTGGTTTTGGTTCTGCTTTTACAGTTAAAAGCCGATATTGTGTATCAAATGGTTTTATAAAATGACAAACATAATGAGGACTTCCCAGAAGTTCAGTCTATTTTCAACTGATGAGCCAGCAAAATGCATGCCGCACTGACTCCAGGTGCCTTGCGATCCAAGCTTATAATTAAAGTAAATAATGAAGCTAAAGACTCATTCTTAATGAAACTGAAGAAATTGAGGATGCCTGGAAAAGTAATTGATTAAAATATCAAGTAAAACAGTGATCGATCAAGCTATTGATGAATCACTTGTTAGGATGCCTTGTAAAAGATGCAGAACCTCATCAGGTTTTGTCGAAAGGGCCCAGGCTCCATTGATTAAGCATTATTAAAGGAACGCATGCTCTTGTATTGACTGCCTATTAAATGCATATCAGCAAGTAGTGAGTATGACGAATGATCAGGGTGTTTAGAGACTTCATTATTCATAAGCCATTCCAGGAAGATGCTGTAACAATGTAAATAATGCTCCCCTTTCCCTCACCGAACCCCTTGGGATGTGATCTAACAGATGAGAGTGTAGTGGAAATGATGAAGAACTCTGTGTTTCAGTAGGAAGTAGGTGTTTAAATCCCTTCTATCAATCGCTGAGGCTTAAAGAGACAATCTGGAAATGCTGATCCCAACAATTAGTGCTGTTTAATCACGTGTGGGTGGAATCACATTAAACATTCACATTATGAGAATGCTGATATTTTGATGTACCACCAGATGCCGAATGGTAATAAAAATGTGTCACACAAGGTGCAAAAATAATCACGCTGGACCAACTTTTCAAATTGACATGACAGCTGCACTAAAAATTCTTAAAGCAGAACTTCAACCAAAAAGTTAGAATTTTGTCTTCAAAAAAAGATATTTGCAACCGTTTGTTAATGTACAAAAACCTCAAATTGCAACTGAATCATGAAAGACAAGTCAAATGTCATTTATTATATCTCATAACTAATAATCATTATTGTTAATAAGTCAAACGTATATCACTTAACAGAAGGAGACCACAAGGTGAGTAAATGGTAATTGAAGAGGTATTTATTAATTAAATTCAAGGAAATAGAGGAGCGGAGAATCAGCAGGTGAGTAGCACATTAGCTGGTGAGATGACTCAGCTTAGCTAAATGCACTAACAGGAAAGCTTTCTTCTTTTGCAGGAAGGTCAGCGAGGGTTCCACAGAAAACGAAGATTATCCAGATCAACTGGTAAGTATGCCACAAACAGATAATCAGATGAGTCTCTTGAATTGACTTCAAGACCAGACAAAGGTAGGTGAGGAGTGAAGGTGGCTTTATACTGGTTTTGATTGCTTGGTGACAGGTGCGGGGAATTAGTATTCAGGTGATTGTGATCATGCAGACTGAGTACTGGGACCTGACAAGACTGGTGTTTCCCAGACAGTAGCTGGGTTTCCATCACCCTGCTTTTATGCGCACTTTGAAGTATCGCATCAGAATCGAGTGATCGAAACTCCCAAATAAAAATAAAAAAACCCTAAAAAAAAAAAAAACGCTAACCTCACTTGACTTTTGTTTTTGACTGTGAAAAAGGGTTAATGCGAATAATTGGAGATGGAAATGCATTTTGCGAATAAATTCCTCCAAGTGCATCAAAAAAGTAATGTGACTGCGCTATGGGATGGTAAATCCTGACTAACCAGCAGACGGATCTTGTTCCACAGCATCTGAAATGTTGTTATGGTCATTTGGAAATGTCCGAGCAAAGTTTGTCATCAAAGCATTTCTGTATAATTGCCTCCCAGTACTGTTAAACAACTGCATTCCCAAACAGCAGCATCCACCTCCGAAAGCAATAACCGCATTCATTGTGTTTCGTCTGCTCATTCTGAGGTGATTATTATATTCAGTAGCTTCTCCTACTTTTCTTAGTGATGTATAGTGCCAGTTTATCAGGAAGTGATGATTTTGTTCTCTTTGACTCATTGGATGAAAACGGTGCTTGTTCGCAAATAATTTGTGCGATATTTAAATTTTGCATATAAGTTAAATTTGCAAACCCGGCTAGTATCTTAATGCAGAATGTATGTATGGTTTTCTGCAAATAACTATTCAAATTTCAGTTTGTTCCTTACTCAAAGCTGTAGTATGGCTTCAGATGATGTGTAGGAGGACAAACAGTGTGTATTACAAACAGGTTTTTATTTTTTATTTTTATTTATTTATATTTTTTTTTTACAGGCAATGTGTGAGTTGGCCAAACACATATTTTCAGGGAATACATAAATGGGAATTTTAGGGCACTGCTTGTGCCCGTCCGTTCTCACAGGCATGTGTTGTGTGGCTAACTAGTTAGTTCTAGTACTGGCTAGTACTAGTAATGTATTTAGTTCATACTGTCATTACGCATAATCGTCATTGTGGTTGGTTTGGCAGCTGCCTTTCCTTTCTCAATGTTCTCCTTCTGTAATCCCATGCTTGATTGGCATGTTGATGTCCTTTTGTGTTCGTGGGTGCATGCGATTGGAATTTACCACAACGACAAATTGATGGTATGTAGAATTACCTCAGTTGCTGTATATTCTTTTATGTGGTAAATTATTTTATGTTTTTTTTTTTTTTTTTTGGAAGAATAGTCAGATTTGGGACCCATTTTGATTTTAAAATTATTTTATTCACTAACCACACATAAACCTTATTTTCTCAGAAATATGAAAGAATGAATGAATGAATGGTTCATTTATATAGCGCTTTATTGTGTATTTCTGTAAACCCAAAGCATTTTAGAATCGTGTGGGGGGTCTCTCCTCAACCACCACCAGTTTGCAGCATCCACCTGGATGATGCGACGGCAGCCACAGGAATATGTGTACAAATACAAATTTGTACACACATGCTGATTACCTATTATTGTAGCGCAATTTGTGGTGAATACAGTGTAATCAGACTTTAGCCATAAATATGTTTATAAGAAACTGAAAAAAGCACAAATGTCAGGGTATGTCAAAATTTCTCCAGGGCCCCAAAACCCCCTCAGACCCCAAAGGATTAATGAAGCATTTGGGGCAACATAGACACTGCTGGTTTGTCGACGTTTGTTTTCCCTGTATTCGCAATTGCTTATCTGGTTTCTGTGTTAAAACTGCTCTCCAGCGTGTATTTGTTTAGGTAATCTTGTATTGTTAAATTTGTTCAAATTGTGTTAATTTTGTCTTGTGTTTGTTTTCTTGTATAAGCCTACTTGTTTTGCTTAAGCTCGCTAGTGTATTAGCTTGTCATAATTGTTTTCTTTGTGCAATTTTTTTGTTTTGTTTTGTTTCTGTTTACATTGTATTTGCTTGCTCTGTGCACTTTTGCTTTATGTATTTTGCTTTGTTTAAATTAGTTTTGTTGTTATTTGCTTTGTTTGCATTGCTGTTTTTTTACTTCTTCTAGCTGTATTTGTTTTTATTTGTATTGTTTGTATTTGCTTTGCTCATATGAAGATGTGTGAGTATCTACCTTTATTTGGTGCTAGAGTCTTAGCTTCACAGTAGTGTTTTGTGTTTACAACATTTCCTGGTTTAATAACTAAATATCTTTTGGTTCTTAGTATTTTATTGTTTAGTTGTAAGGACTAGAATTTATGTTATTTTGTTTTGCTTACTTACTTAAGGCTCCTGCAACAAGAAACAAAGTTAACCAAAATAGTTAGGGTGGGACTAGTTGTGGTGGGACTCTTTACGTATGTGTGACTTTACTTTACGTTTGTGTGTTGTGTGACCAGTACACTGGGTGGTAATATTTTTGTGATATAGATGCCTTTACCTGCCATTGGTTCTTAGTGTACTTCATGTTTGTTCTAGCCCTTGTCTCACTGTCCATTAATGATTTTAAAATTAGTGCTTGATTGTTAAAATAAAGTTTTGTAATTTGCTATTCATATCGAAGGGCCTCCTTTTTCAAACCACGCTCCTGTTTGTCCTTTGTTGGTGATCAGTTGCTAAGTATTAATATTTCCCTATTGACAGGATGGCCTAGTCAGTTGTTTCTCCTTTCCAACCATACCCCTCGCTACAAATGCATGACATACTGTGATATCATGAGGATCTCTGATCATTCTGGGAGTCTCATCCCTGATGGTGTGAACTGCAAATTGCAAACTGGAACAGAACTGCCCAAGTAGAGATGAAAGAACGCCATTGTAAGTCGCTGCCAAGTGCCAAGCAATGTCAAAATGCCATTCAGAGAAGACTTCAGCGCTTTCTGCTGTTCTCCATCATACCTACAACAGATGCAGCCATGTGAATAAATGCTATAACAGATCTTATAAATCTCTGATTATTTGCCTCCTGGATTTCCTGGAGACATATAGTGGCTAAGTGACTTGCTCAAGGCCAAATAAGGATAGAGGCATGGCACAGGATTTTTAAAAGTGATTTTCACCTTGCTGGAAAATCTCAAGGGGATTTCATTCCCAAGTACATTTCCTGACCTGCAGAACACCATGAGAGCTGCACAGCAGAGCATGTGTCCGCCATAGTGTATCATGCACAAGTCAGCAGTGGTATGTGAAAGGTCTTGAGCCTTTAGCTTAACTTCTATGACATGAATGACTGCACAAAAGGCCACCTTTTCTTCCTCGCTTCGTTTTGATGTCAAAAGTGCTACTTTTCTCTCTTTTTTCAACATTCTGTCCTAGTTTGCTTCAAGTATGTCTATCTGTCTCAGTTTTTCAGTCTCTTTCTCACTTGCTCCCTCTATTCTCTGCCCAGCTCATCTCTCTAGACACCGTGCTAATGAGCCCAGCTGTGTGTGAACATCAGCGAACCATTTATAAGCTTAAGAGGGTTTTGCAGGAAAAGGTGTGTTCGGCTATAATTCAAATTATTCAAACCATCTCTCAAAAGCACTCAGCACTCATCCCCACCTTTCATCACATCCCCCACCCCCTCTATGACTTCATCCTGCTATCGCCGGCTGTCCATCATTGGTTTTTCTTTCTTCCTCTCTGATGGAGCTTCTACTCAGCATCATCCTTATCTGTAAATCTCATCGGAGATATTTGAAACTGTTTGTAGACTTTGAAAACCCCATTTACGAGAACTTCAAACCATCATGGGCAGATGAAAATCTAATAGAAGTGACAGAAAAAAAAAATTATATTAAGACGGGAACCACTAATCATTTCATCAGCATTTTCCGGACTCCATATGTTCAATGAAAATGGTAGATATCTCCCTCCATCTTTCATCTGACGCCGAGTCTGAAAGTCTCCATTTGGCAAGAGCAAACTGAATATTATTTTCTATACATTTGATAATTTCCTTCAAAAATTAAAATCGTAAGGTTAAAGTAACTAAAATGGATCCTGAATAGATGCAAATGTTTTGTATCTCAGACTGAATGAGTTCTCATCCCTTTGAAAAGCACTTAACATGACAGGTGTTTTCATTACGCTTGCTACCTTTCATTATGTTACGGCTGGAGATCGCATGGGGTAATGGAAATTTTGGGCGATATTCACAGTTGTCCTTGAAGACAACTTTCTTTTCAAGCTGTTTTCACCTGTTTGAAGAACAAACAGGTGCTTCCTGACAAACAAAGGGAGAAAGATGTCTATATAAAGACGAGGTTCACTCCTGTGCTGAAAGCTCAGACAGGCAGATGGGTAATTTGTGTCTTGCAAGAGCATAGGTGTGAAGTTATTCTCTTTGATTCTCTCTCACACCGGTCGTTGCATCGGTAGAAATGTGGTGAATCCATGCAACCTTAATGCATAAACCGTTACAGGAGATCAAATGCTGAACAAAATAAACAAATGTTTTACAGCTGCTGGTATACTTACATGCAGTAACTTTGAGACAGAATGTGAGTCATTCATAGAACATGTGAGATATCGCCAGTCTCCAGTGTGGAGGTCAGTCTGAATATCAAGGATGCACCTGTGTTTCTCTTGCCAAATCAGGGTTTGTGTGAAAGCTGATCCCCAGTCAGTTGTGGTCGACCACCGCAGTATTGGCTTCTCGTCTGACATTTGTTCTCAGATCAGATTAGTGAGGAAAAGCGTCCTCCCTTAGGAACTAATGGGGTTTTTATCTCTGTGGTAAGGTATGTGAAGCTCTTTCCCCTGACAAAGGCACCGCTAACTTGTTATATGACCTATTGCTATCTACTACACATACCCACTTTCAGATACCAGAAGTAATACCCTGAAAAGTGCTCTGTAAATGACACCCTCGCATAAATGTATCACTACGGTCTGATTAGGTTCAAAGATTCTTATTCATTGTCCTTGCTGTTGTAACCATGGTTACATTTTCTACAAGTGTTGATTGTTCTGTTTCACTCCCTGAATCAAATAAACTACTAGAACTATGGTACTAGATCCTGTATGCTAATTTTCTTGAGGGTCACTCAAGAAATAAATTTCTGTCATCCTTTACTCTTTCCAAACCCTTAACCTTCTTCCTTATATAGAGTGGACCAGAAAAAAATAAAAAAATAAATAAAATTAGTGATCAAAGAATGTAATGTTTCAAAGGGATACTGAAGATTTTTTTCTCTCTCTCTTGCTCTGTTTCTCACAAATTGTGCTCATTTGTTTCCCATGGAATAACGTAATGGCTCATACAGGTTTGGAACTGTAAATAATGTACTTATTTTGCAGCTCATTTGGCAATATTGCCAAAGATTTTTCAGCTATTAACATAAAAAAGGAACAACATGAAATTAAAAGCACATGTATTATTCAAATCTGAGAAGTTATTCAGTGTGAGATATGAGCTATTTTCATTGTTTCTGGATCTCACTGTCATTTACATTTAGTCATTTAGCAGACACTTTTATCCAAATGAGGACAGAAAGTCAGAAAGCGTTAAATATGGCAAGTACTGCATGCATGTGTGATGTCTATACAATTCACACTGTCAACACACAATTAAAGTTATCGTCAACATTACATAAAATTATTCAAACAATGCTCCATTATAACCCTCTTTATTTCTCCAGTTCCCTATGTGCTCTTTCATTCTTAGCATCTTTTGTTTCCCTCTTTTGTTGAAGTTTTGTGGTCGGTCTCACTGCATTTGTCATCGATACAGCAGTGTTTGATATTGATCAACAAAAGCTCAAAAGCCACAAAGAAACAGATGTATGGAAAGATTCCCAAAGCAGCCACACAAACACAACCATGAACTGTAGCTCTAAAGTATTCATGAAAGTACAGAACCTAAGGTGTGTGTTCATGCTACTGCAACACAAATGCTTTAACCTGTTTAAATAATGGATAAAATAAGGCCTAGATGCATCACACTACCAAAACAGATCAATCATGCTGCCACACTTCAGAGAGTGTTAAGTGCCTGCAGATAAAGACAGTATTAACAGTTACATTTATTAGTATTGATAAATCAATAAAAATATTTCTAACACATTTCTGACATGTTCTTCACAACATTTTTGAGCCGATCACCTGAGCTGTAAAAATATATCATGTGACTCTGGAGTTGTAGAAAAATCATTTAATGACAATGCTGTTTGACACTATAAGAACATGTCAGGTACTGGTAAAACACCAACTATTCTATTTGTATTTATTTATTTGAAAGAACTTATTATTTTATGAAGGGTGGCGTTACATTGATAACATGACAGTAAAGACATACGTTCTATTTCAAATAAATCCTGTTCTTTGGAAGTGTCTATTCATCAAAGAATCCTGAAAAACAGTATCAAACTTTACACTAAAATATTAAGCAGCACAACTGTTTTTAACATTGATAATAAGAAGAAATTTTAATTGAGCACCATATCAGAACGTGACAATTGTCATGTGACAATGAAAACTGGAGAAAATTTAGCTTTGCTATTACAGACATAAATTATATTTTAAAATATATTCAAATAGAAAATTCCTTTTTCAAATTGTAATAATATTTCGCAATATTTATGCATTTATATGCATACAATTTATGCATATATATATATATGTTTTTATGGTATTTTTGATTAAATAAATGCAGTATAAAGGTCTTCTTTAAATAAACAAATAAAATCAAACTTGAAATCAAACTGATATGCAAACTTAATAGAAAAAGATGCTACTGTAAAAATTCTAGTAATGTCATGCTAACCAGCCAAACCAATATGCAAGAAATTCCTCATTTTCATAAAATATATTTCTGTCATGAAAACTCTCTGAGTTTGACATGGTAATGTACATGACAATGTTAATGTGTTTGGTCTTGGTGGAATAGATCTGCTATGCTGCTGAGTACTGAGACTTGTTACTACCAATACATCCACAACATGCTGCTGTTAGCATGTAAGAAATACTACTGTTGCACATGAAACATGAAATAACCCCCATATAGCATACATCAATCATCCTGTAGCAGATCTATGCAAGTGGAGCTGGGTAAGGTGGAGGGTTTCTGAAGCACGCTACAATTTCTACAGCAATCATTAGCCAAGTATTTGAATGTTGAGCGGCAAGCTCATTGTCTGCAGATACAAAAAGAACCAATCAGCTGAGCCATGTGATAATGATGTCATTATGTAAGACAGTATTTGACCTATCGGACTGAGCCATCTAGAGTTTCATGCCAGAACTTTGGATGTATTTCTTGGATTGTTGTTTGCCTGTGCTTATTAAAACATGCTTATTTGATGCTCTAATGAATTTCTAAAACTACTCTGTCTAATTAATCCTAAAGATCAAAGCCATTAAGCTTTGGTACTGACATGAAGTGTTTGATGTACTGTACTAAGTTATGATTGCCGCAGAACTGCATCACTGGAAAGGGAAAGAACAGGACCGATACTCATGGTTAAAGAGAACATAGACTCTCTTGTTCTGCTTAGGTTCTCTATATCAGGGCCCCTTGGGGGATAGAGGGCAGCATGTCCTCTGGCCCCTCTGGATAAAGTACAGTATATAAAGTTTTATCTCTTACCTCTCTCTCAAAAACTCCAAACTGCCTTGCAGAAATCCAATTAGCACTCTTAGGGCATAAGAGGCAGAAGGGGCTGACCTAATCACAGTGGAGATGCTGTCTAACAGATGGCATTATGGGATGTGGGGAGAACTGGGGGGATTTGTCAGTGTGCTGCTTGTTTTGCTCCTGGGTGATTCCAAAGGTGTTACTTTCAGGAAGCTGATGTACTGTGAGTGGTTGAAAGAAAGAGAGGACGGGGAGATAAAGAAAAGAACTATTCATGCTGTAGTATAAAGCATAAAACCCCAGAAATCTACTGGATTTAATCTTGGGTATTAATGAGTATGAACTTATGAGTTAAGTTCAACTGGTGTGTCGTACTATGAAACAATGGTTTCAAATTTAAGCTTTGGGTTTCCAGTAGATGTTCTAGGTTGTTTCACCCTGTTTTAAAGATCAACCTAGGCCACATTTACCCTGTAAAGTCTAATTCTTAGATTTAATATTGTATATATATATATATTAAAATATATAAATTAGGGTGTTTTCACATACAGTGGGAACGGAAAGTATTCAGACCCCCTTAAATTTTTCACTCTTTGTTATATTGCAGCCATTTGCTAAAGTCATTTAAGTTCATTTTTTTTCCCTCATTAATGTACTGTACACACAGCATCCCATATTGACAGAAAAACACAGAATTGTTGACATTTTTGCACATTTATTAAAAAAGAAAAACTGAAATATCACATGGTCCTAAGTATTCAGACCCTTTGCTCAGTATTTAGTAGAAGCACCCTTTTGATCTTATACAGCCATGAGCCTTTTTGGGAAAAATGCAACAAGTTTTTCACACCTGGATTTGGGGATCCTCTGCCATTCCTCCTTGCAGATCCTCCCCAGTTCTGTCAGGTTGGATGGTAAATGTTGGTGGACAGCCATTTTCAGGTCTCTTCAGAGATGCTCAATTGGGTTTAAGCCAGGGCTCTGGCTGGGCCATTCAAGAACAGTCACGGAGTTGTTATGAAGCCACTCCTTCGTTATTTTAGCTGTGTGCTTAGGGTCATTGTCTTGTTGGAAGGTGAACCTTCGGCCAGGTCTAAGGTCCTGAGCACTCTGGAGAAGGTTTTCATCCAGGATATCCCTGTACTTGGCCGCATTCATCTTTCCCTCGATTCCCTGTCCCTGCAGCTGAACCCACTCTACCATAAAGCCCCGACTGGTGGAGGGCTTCAGTGATGGTTGACTTTCTACAACTTTCTCCCATCTCCCGACTGCATCTCTGGAGCTCAGCCACAGTGATCTTTGGGTTCTTCTTTACCTCTCTCACCAAGGCTCTTCTCCGCCGATAGCTCAGTTTGGCCGGACGGCCAGCTCTAGGAAGGGTTCTGGTCATCCCAAACGTCTTCCATTAAAGGATTATGGAGGCCACTGTGCTCTTAGGAACCTAAATTTTTTTGTAACCCTGGCCAGATCAGTGCCTTGCCACAATTCTGTCTCTGAGCTCTTCAGGCAGTTCCTTTGACCTCGTGATTCTAATTTGTTCTGACATGCACTGTGAGCTGTAAGGTCTTATATAGACAGGTGTGTGGCTTTCCTAATCAAGTCCAAACACAGCTGGACTCAAATGAAGGTGTAGAACCATCTCATGGATGATCAGAAGAAATAGATAGCACCTGAGTTAAATATATGAGTGTCACAGCAAAGGGTCTGAATACTTAGGACCATGTGATATTTAATTTTTTCTTTTTTAATAAATCTGCAAAAATGTCAACAATTCTGTTTTTTTCTGTCAATATGGGGTGCTGTGTGTACATTAATGAGGAAAAAAATGAACTTGAATTTTAGCAAATGGCTGCAATATAACAAAGAGTGAAAAATTTAACGGGGTCTGAATACTTTCCGTACCCACTGTATAGTGCAATTTAAAGTCTGCATTACACATCTGTATACATACTGTGAAGTGGCTTTTCGAACGAAAAAAAGGTAGAACAGGACTCTATGTGTCCTTTTACTGCCATTGACAGAAGAAAGAATACAATGCGTCATACAGATATGGAACTGTAAATGATGAGAAAATTACACAAGGATTGGACTATAAAATGTTTGGTATCTATGAGTTCTAGTTTTAATTTCCTGAATATTCATTCATGCCATTAAATTTTCTGAATATGCATATACTAAATTCTTTGAAGGACCCCTAAATTTACAACCAAAATTCATGAAAAGTTGGGACATTTTGTGAAATGCCATATAATCAAGAATATGTTATTTGTTCATTCTCTTTCACATTTATTTAATTGACCAAAGTACAAAGACATTTATATTTATTAAATATTTATTTTTTTTATTTTTTTATTTTTTGTAAATATAAAAAAAAAAAAGAAAAACTGATAGCCAGTCACATCCACATGTGTCTATGGAACCACGCTGTTGCAGCTCATGCAGAATTAAACCTGGTATTGTCTTGATCTAATAACCATGGACTTCCCATGAAAGATGTCATCTTGATGGCAGTATAGGTCTCTGTACAATCCCAATATATGCCTCCATGTCAGTGGTACCTTCACACATATCCCAGTCACCCATGCCGTTTGCACTGATGCACCCCTATACCATGACTGGCGTTTGCTTTTGCATCTGTCTCTGATGAAAGTCTGGAAGGTCCCTTTTGTCTTTGGGACTGAGAACTCATCATACTTTTTAGCCAGAAATAGGGTGAAATGTGGACTATCTGAGATGAGCATCAGCATCACTGCATAATATTGATATACTGTATAGCTTTCTCCTAGAGTAACAGAGATTTAAGTTGCATTTATTGATACAGCGGCAGACTGTGTTAAGTGACAGTGGTTTTCTGAAGTACTCCTGAGCCCATGTGGTTATATTTAACACCGCAGCATGATGGTTTCTTATGCAGTGCCATCTGAAGGCTCAAAGGTCATGCACATTCAACTGAGGTTTCCTGCTTTGCAGTACACAGACTGAGATTTTTCTGGATTCCCTGAATCGTTTCACAATATTTCACATGAGACACTTCTCTCTACAATTTAGCACAAAGTGATGAGCCATGATCCAGCTTTGCTTGCAAAGACTGAGATGCTCCTTTTATACCCAAACATGATACCCTCACTTATAACCCATTCACTGTGAACTGTTTCAAAACAGTTTAATTTGGATATTTTGTAACCTTTTCACTTTTTTTTGCCTCTGTCCCAACTTTTTTGGAGTGTGTGGCAGCCAACAAAATCAAAAAAAAAAAAATTATTTACAAAATATATAAAAGTTGGTCACTGAAAACTTTGGCAATCTATTCTTTGTACTTTTGTCAATTAAATAAAAGTTAAAGAGAATTAACACATTACAGATTCTCAAATTTATTACATTTTACAAAATGTCCCAACTTTTCTGGAATTGGGGTTGTCCAAAACAGCACCCAAGGGCATGGAAATTTCTATGGGGGATTTACCAACATCACGCAAATTAAAGAACACAGACGCAACATCTCATTTACATATCATCCTAGTTGAGGGTTCCAAGTCATCTTTTATTTCCTGAAGCAAATAAAAAATAACATGGCTTGCCAAATGATATGTTCGGTTAATGTGTTCTTCTGACATTCCAAATAAATTTGTACATGTGGAAAAAAATCCTCTCCCTTCTACCACATGCTCTCTGTTCTCTGTGCCCCCCCCTCCCCCCCCCAACAACAGTAAGTGCAGCCATTTCAAACTCAAAACAGTTTAAGACATTCTTTTTGGGGTTGTTAAATGATGGGGCAAATACAAGTAATTTGACGAGCGTAAACGTTAGTAAATCTCATTGCGTGATTCATTTAAATACTCTACTCCCATAAATTTTGTGTCTGAAAGGGAAACTCCTACAAATGCATATTCAGTAAGGTCCGGAGCAAAAATAACTGTGTCCATGCCTTTTCAGCTTTCTTTCTTTAGTAAAACAGTGCAATTTTAACACCAAAAGACGGTTTGCGCTGGCGCAAGCTTATAGTAAAACTGGCCCTTAAGTCTTCTTAATTCAAAGATTAATCTAATTCTTTTTACAAAGGTGCGTTTGAACTAAGAGACTAATGTTTTGTCAACACCGATAACCTCATGGGCAGCACGTCAACACAGCACCATTGCGCTTTGGGCATCCCGAGTTTGATTTCTGGCTCATGGACCTTTCCCAATTCTGTAGATTTTTGGACCCATCATAGTACAGTAGCATGTCTGTGAGTTGCTTCTCCTTTTAAAGATAAACACAAAAACGAGTTGTCATGTAACAGTGAAAAAAACATTCATGAATAAGAAAAGAATCAGATATGAGTGTTTAGACATAGCAGGTCAAATGCCAAGATACAGTATCAGATACGTATCGGATTTAGAATCATGTCTGAAAACAGTCCAAATCGGATGCAAAAAAATACAATTTCATATGTAACAATATCCATGCAAGATATTGGTGAGGGGAAAAAATCGTAATTGATTTACCATGTAAAATGCTGATCAATACACTAAAAATAAATAAATAAAGGAATAATGAAAGAAACTCAGTATTTCACTTCTTAAGCTTGTGTACTACTTCAGGTGGTGCTTGATTAAAAATATTTTTTTATGATAAATCGCTTTGCAATATTCCTTATTTCTAAATAACTACAAGCTGCTTCAAAATCATTTAATGTAAATGTTTATGCTAGTTAGTGCTGGTAGATCATCAATAATCATAACAATGCTGTTGATAAAATGTCAACCGTTTTATGGGAAAGTTCACCGGTTAAGCTACTGTAGTTGAAACCTTTGAAGTGGCACCTACTACATGCATCATTCAAAACTCATATCCAAGTCTCTTCAACAGAGCAGGGTTCACTCTCGATCATCTGCCACATTAGCATCCGTGTATATATCTGCCATTTTCTTTGCCTGACTCCATTAGCGATGGCGGTATATCTTTGACTCCATATTGACTTTCTTTCATCTTCTGGAGGAAACTCTATAGCTGTAGATTACAGACTGACCCTAAGGCTCCCTGTTCAAGAAGAGAGAGAGAAACTCATGCCAGCTGAAGATATAAGACACACACACACATAGAAAAGCCTTTGACAGGACGAAAAAAGGCTGTCATGTTTCTTATAGTATGAAATTGTCTAAAGCATTCAGCCAAGCATACTGTATGTTCACTCACCCACTCAACACCACCTCTTTCTCGCTCACACACACTCAATTATACACGTGTGTATGATCTCCCAAGAATAAGTAAGTCCGTGCTCTCTGGAGACGAGCGGTTTATCAGATTATCGTTGCTGACTGACGCAGCTTTCGTTCCTTCTCCTTACAT
Source organism: Cyprinus carpio (assembly GCF_018340385.1). Lineage (NCBI taxonomy): Eukaryota > Metazoa > Chordata > Actinopteri > Cypriniformes > Cyprinidae > Cyprinus > Cyprinus carpio. The sequence continues at coordinate 11,337,223 of NC_056607.1, read as the reverse complement.
TCCAGCACATTCAAACTGACTTATTGTCCTTCCTTTTAAAGACAAGCCTCCTCTAAACACCTGTTTCACAGCGAGCATTGCAGTTGAGCTAAATCCATGGCTCCACCATCATTAAAAAAACACAAACCCTGAAGAGACCAACAGGAGGGAGGATTTACACCATAGGATCATTTTCTTTGTCTGAATGCAAAATTGTGATGTGTGTGTGAGGTTTTACCGTCTAATTTGGTGCTACCTAGGCTCCATGTCCAGACACCCGATACCACACACAGCTCAAGCGGGCAGGTAGAAGAGGAAGTGGAACAGATCAATACACTTGTTAAAGATTGCAGATAATGAAAATATGGAAAAAATATATATTCTCGGCCATCAATTTTTGATGAGAAGAATGCCCATGGATGCAAAAAGACCCAAAAAGACGCAAATGTAGAAATAGTATACTGGATAAATAATTGAATAAGTATGCTCATTGATTTTTCAGTCTTATTTATTTTTCATCATTTTCAACTCTTTTTTTTTAAATGATAAAATCTAAAACAATGGATCTGAAGGTCATAGCCGTGCATCATGCGTTTGCATTCAATTATGTTTTCTTTGTAAAGCAAGCTGTCAACAGCATTAAAGGGATAGCTCACACTAAAATGAAAATTCTGTTATCATTTACTAACTTTTATGCGGAACACAAATGAAGCTGATGCACTGAAAAACACATCAGTGTTTTTTTTATTTGGATTCTAATTCATTATGTCAAAATAGCTGCTAATTTTCTGCTATTTATACTACTTATTACAAATAGTGGCAATTATTTGCATCTCAGTATTGTAGTACATTATAAAAAAATGCAATAATGTATTGAGTGTAAATTATAATTTTAATTTTAATTATTAAATGGATTCCACCTTATTGTGACAATAAAGCCCTCCTCACCCTAACCCTACCTGACACTTTATTTTCAACTTTTTGATTATTATTTTATTTTTTATTTATTATTATTATTATTATTTTATTTATTTATTTATTTATTTTTTTATTGAAAATAAATGTCTTTCCGATGTGATATGAGATTTGAAAATGGAGAAAAAAGTTTGTCCAAAAGTAAATTCGAACTCAGGTTGACTGTGTCAAAAAGCATGTGCTTTACCATCGATGCCACCAGAACTGATGTGTGACAAGTATCTTTTGTAGTGTTGACTAGCCCAAACACACATTGGTGGGTGGAGTTAGTGTAAATAGCCTCTGCCAACAAGGCAGGCTATTTGCACTTAGTGTAAATAGACAATTGTTGTTGTTGTTGTTGTTTTAATTTTTTTTGTTTGCTTAACTAATCTGAATATATATATTTTTTCTCCATTAAGATATTTTGTGGTATGGAAAGGTTCCGTGAATGGTAAAGGTTCTTCATGGAACCATAGATGCCAACAAAGCTCCTTTATTTCTAATGGTGTAGGTTTGGAGCAACATGAGGGTGAGTCAGTGAAGACAGAATTTTCAATTTTAGGTGAGCTATCCCTTTAAAACTGTTGAGATGAGGAATAAAAAATGCCCATTGATCTTGCATGTCATATTTCAGTGCTTTATTTGCCAATTATAAGTGCATTTCTAAGCTAGCAAGCATTCTGTATTATCTAGTTACGCCTGAGACATTTTGCAGAGGTAGTTTAATGGTTTGTGCAAGACTGGCTAATTTACTTGAGATCTAGTTCTACAGATGCTTGAATAAGATACAAACAAAATACTTCAGAAATCAGATCTCATCATTCTACTATAAATGTTTGCTTTTAGATCTCCATGGGAACAGCATAGGAAATATGTCATTAGAATGCACCTGTTTCGCAGGCTTTCATTAGCTCAAGCTTAGTTTCAAACACTAAGGGGGTTTAATAATATGCAGACCAGACGATGCTCTGCACGAAGGCACAAAGGAGACACGTTGAGACTTGCATGGAGGCATTGAAAATGTCTGCTGCTACGTCAAGATAACCTTTACATCAAACAGAGTAACAGCTGAAACTCCCAGAGAGAGAGAATTTAGTATTCTACAGAATTTAAATATATGCAGAAACATCCTACACATTGCAGGGGGGGAGGGGGATAAATATATAAAGTGGAATAAAGCAGGTGGAATAAAGCAGATAGTCACTTATAACTAATTAATATAATAAAGACTGTATTTAGTTCCTGCTTTAAAATTAAGCTCACACAACACACTTCATAACACTGCAGAATCCCTCCAAATAGAATATATGCTCTTAATCAATTACAAAGTTCCTCAAGCTGACTGAAGGTGAAAAGAATCAAGCTGAGCTTGGAAAAGCTTCTATAAAACAAGGTCTGCAATACCCAGGGAAAGCTATTCTTCAATGAAAGTTCATGATCTTAAATGTGCCATCTTTTCCTCATTATGAACTGTCATGTGACTCTTCCTGGAGCAGAGGAATATTTACATCATGGCAACGCTGACACTACAAGAGCATTCAAAGTCCCAAGCATTTCACTAGCCGCTATCCTGGGCTGTGAGGTCAAAGAAAGCAGAAAAATGTCAAAAATGTCCAAGTCAGTTTCACTCAAGGAAACAACTTCATCTTAAATTATTTATAAGATCTTGTCAGAATATTACAAAAGCACATTAACTTGCACCATTGAGCATTGCCAAAAAAAGCACAATGCTGCAGAGTGCATGTTACAGATGTTCAAAATCAGGCCATGGTAAAACATCTGCTATAATAAAATTGAACTTTTGAAAAGCTATCAATTCACAAAAATCATATTTAGAACTATAAAGTATAGTTTCAACATCTACTAGAAGGCACTCAACTGTATTAGGTTAATCAGTCAAACCTTGACCTTTTTCTTTTAAAGCAGCAGCAATATATCAAGATCATTGTTTAAGAGACAGTGTGTAACAATCTATTGCTTGCCATTACACACTATCAGTAATAAATGTGTGTTTATATGAGTATATATAGATATTATATTTTCTGCCCTACTTTCATCACCCCACCATATCTAAAAATATATTTTTTGCACTTTATTCAGTATGCTATACTTTCTCCTTAACTTCTAACTGTATTATGGAAGTACTTAAATGCTGTAGCAATATTACAGTCCTCTACACTTATTGTGTGTCTCAGTGTGGACAATTTCACTTAAAATGGTTGATTCATTCAATTAATTAGATTCCAACCTTGACTGTAAAGTGTTTATTTCTACATTACAAGCCTACTGAAATGCAATGCATAAATACTGTATAAGCTAGAGTTCAGAAGTTTTATTTAAAAGAGCTGTGATTGCAAACATGAGTTTTTAGCATCATTACTTCAGTATTAAGTGTCACATGATCCATCAGAAATCATTCTAGTATTCTGATTCAGTGCTTAAGAAACATTTCTTATCAATGCTGAACATTGTGCTGCTTAATACTGTATTTCTCTACTATTTACATGTTTTCAGGATTCTTTTAAAGTTCAAAATACCAGCATTTATTTCAAATAGTCAAATAATAGTAATAGTACACATGAATAAGATGATAGATCAGAGATTGTGCACATACCTTATTAAATCAAGCCTTTTGAAAATTAACCGGAGAGGTGGAGGGCGGCGAGGTGGAGTTCTTGCTTTTCCTCATCAGTGGAAACGATTCCCATGTCCGCCATTGAGTGAAGGGCAGTGGAGATGAGAAGGCAGATTATGCTAAAAAATAAAGGAGAGGAGAGATTGTTTGCAGCTTAAAGGGTACGCTTCATTTCTCTTCATTTACTCTGAATTACCCCGGAGTCCCTCGGGAAGCTTGTCTTGCCCGGTGCCCTTCAGTTCATTCTACAAAGCCTTGAGAAGTTCACACTTATTTACCTTATAGGAAACTGAAGACCCGTTGCAGGTAGAGGTTATGTAAAGTTAAATGAATTTCATCTCCACACCAGCTGTTAACCTCTGGTAGATAATGATCATGAGGGTGAATATGATGGTTCAAATACACATTATTTGAACTAGCAATCATTGTAAACACCACAATTTTGCTGCATGAAATTACTCATACATTTTGTTTCATAACCAGAGATATAATTGCTCATTTTTAACTAAATTATTCTTGAATATTGTTTCATCCAGTTCTAATATTTATCTAAAATGTATAACTTCCTCTTGGCTTATTTACAGAATGTGTAATTCTTTTTGTTCCTCCAGTCAAGTCAGAAGTGCTGCCATCAACTGTGTGACATCTTAAATGCATCTCTTTGATCTGATCTGCCTTTGATCTCCTCTCTGCTTTCTTTTTTGAATTGTAGGATATTCACTTTTGATTAGACGCAATACATGAGTTTTATGAAGAGTTCATATGGATTGAAAGGTCAGACAGTTGCATATTTATAGAATCAATCATTATAATTCAGTGATTACTTATTCATACACTCTTCTAAAGATACTGCCACAGCTGTCAGGCAAAACCAATCTTCTTCATTAGCAGATCCTACGGTGTTCTTCATCTGTACATCTAATCTTAAATCTTCAGTTTATGCTCAAAAATCAGTACTGATGTAGTCAGACTATGAGCAGTTTATGTGTGCAATATGTGTCAGATGGTTAGTGAAATCAAGTGGTCTGTGGGTGTAACTATATCCAACTGGTGAAAGGTGGTCTGTTTAAAAAGCAATATCAACAAAAGATAGACATATAATAAAGACATGAAACGGGCCTTTCATGTGTCATCAGATTGTATCTACTTCATTTTCTCACTTCTGTTTCTGCAATATTGAAGTGAATTGAACTCCAGCGTGGAGTGGATGTCTCATGGCATTTCTCCCACACAGCCAAATCGCCCTCTACTCAAGCTCCACAGCGGGAGTTCAGTAGGTCAGACCTGTTTTAATGAGACATGCAGACAGCATGCGTGAGAAAAAGAAAGACAGAGACAGTGTATTAGAAAGTCGTGTTCACATCCATGCAGCTCTTTACTCTGAAAAGGATCAAACAAACATGTCCTTCAGATATTTACTCAGTCTGAAGCTCATGTTTTCTCATCACACACACACACACAGAGTACTCCCTTGGCTTACCAATATGTCATGGTGATTTCAATTCACTCTCTGACATGAAGGAACTCTCAATATCACCCCAAAGATCTGTTAGCACCTGCTCAACACCAGCCGAACAAAGTAGACCATCATGATCTGAGCCAAAAAAGACTTGCATTACAGATATATGAACTTTGGATTACAAGTCAAACATTTATAATTGCATGTTTTGTTGTTTTTGGGGGGAAATATCTTATGCTCACCAAGGTTGCATTTATTTGATCAAAAAATACATTATAAAATAAAATAGTGTGAGATATTATTACAATTCAAAGAATTGCTTTCTATTGTAATATATTTTCACACATTTATTATTGGGATGGCACAAGATGATTTAAACCAGTTCATTTAGGGTGAGTTCAATAAAATTCTGACAAATAGGTTTTATGATTGATGCTCTTTAAATATCAGGAGACAATATGTAACAGTCATTAATAATTGTCACAAGGGTCTTTGCCACTATGAAAATATTTTGACTTGCCTGACATCCTTGTGGATGTGATCCAGCTTCAGTTAAACAAACTGATCTGAGCAAACACAAGGAAAAGCCACCAATAAATGAGAATGCTCTTCTTAGACAAAAGCCATAAATAATATAAATAGCATAAACAGTTGTATTAATCATAGTCTAACAGAATTTAAATGATTTTTATTTTTTATTTTTTGAGATAAGGCTCGAGGCCACAACATAAGATCACCGTTATCTCAACAAAATTTTGTCAAGGCTTCAAAATACCACAACTTATCACTCCCGTTCAGTAAAACTAACTGAAATCTAAATTGAATTCTAAATTGAAACTGCAGGACTCTAGCTCTCCAGGAGCAGGGTTGGAGGACTCTGCACTACATACAGGGCAGGTATCACTATTTTATCAATTATACATTTTTGGACATCCTAGTTTGAAGGTCTTTTTATAATTTTTTATTTATTTATTTATTTATTTATTTATTTATTTATTTATTTATTTTTGCAATTTATTTAGAGGGGAATTACATACATTCGAACAGTGAAAGAAGATAATGCTTTTATATGGGTTTAATTTAGAGGCATGTTACCTAAATCCACATTAGGCATGTTATTCTCAGGGGTTTTCAAACTTTGATGTCACGGCGCCCAATATAATGATCTCTTATTTGTGAGGGTTCACCTTCCTAAAATATAAAAGGCATATATTTTCATATGTTCAGGTCTATATAGGTATCAAGACCTGAATCATAGGTGAAAAATAGCATGTAGAATAAAATACTTGTAATTAATCACCTGTATGAAATAGAATGTTCAATGATAAAACGTCTATTTCAGTACATTTTAATTATTTTTGTTTTTTCTCTAAACTTTTCCACAAACTTCCTTTAGCTCTCCCTTGAGTCTCCTTGGTTTGAAAAACTCTTGATTTAGGTTTACTATCCTAAACAAGAAGACTTTGTGGAGCTCTCCGTGGTCCTGAAATCCAGAGCGTGTCGCTTGTATCCTCATACACATAGAACCGTTATTTGAAGCTTCTTGGTTTGGAAAACTGATTTAGGCTGTCTGACCCAACAAGGGAAAAGAAAAGAAAAGAAAAGAAAAGAAAAGAAAAGAAAAGAAAAGAAAAGAAAAGAAAAGAAAAGAAAAGAAAAGAAAAAGATCGTCATCTAGACAATATCGAGAGCACGCCACCTGTACCCTCAAGCACATAGATTCCAAAGAGCGAGAGACTGAGATCAGCACAGACCCAGAGAGAAAGCGAGAGAGTGAGAGAGTGAGATAGAGAGAGAGAGCATCAAACAGAGAGCGCGCGCAAGTGTTGGATCAGTCCTTCAGAGGGATCTGAGGAAACGGCGGGAGGCGCACGCTCATTTGTGGCTGCACCTCATTGTGGCGGGAGTCAAAGCGCTACCTTCACGAGACTTAACGCTTTTTCCCTAACGGTTTTAACGGTCGGAGGTACCTCTGAAGTGTGGAGCAGAGTACTTTTCCAAATATGAGATTCCACAACGGCATCGAAATTCTTCTCCTCACGACGTTAAGCGCGTTAACTTCAGTTTTATCGTCGAGTAACTGTAAGTTAATTTATTTATTCTGTCAAATACGATTGTTAAACAATGTGTCGTTGTATTAAACCTCATCTAATCACGTACAAACCTGAGAGATTTGAAGAAATCCAGTCAGGCTGCTCACTGAATTAAAAACAGTTAAAAGGCAGTTTGTAAGCAGCCAATACGAAAATTGCAGTGTGGTTTATTTGCTAAGTATTTATGAATCAACATTCATTGTGTCTGTTATGTATTTTCTGGTGAGTTTTGTATAGCAGCAGATAACTTCTCTAAGACCATTGTGGCTTTTTGAAGTGACTCGACATTATTTGGAATCGCGATTTTGTCGTCACTGAATTTTGCAGTCAAAGTCCCTTCGTCCCTAAAATTGTGTATTATTTTATACACACAAATAAATGCTAACTTTAAATCCGGGGTCTGTTTAAGGCCATGTTAGTTATGTTATCACAGCTGGTGTGAGCTCACACAGAATTGTCTTGAACCCTCTGGAGAGGTAAGAGTCGGTTATTCCATAAAGATACAGAAATTATCACGTCAAAAGAAAAAGAAAGAAAGCTACTCTTTTGACACCTTAAAACAGATTGTAATATATCCTCGCCTTTCATCTGTGATCTTTCTCGCGCATTCTCACATATACACATCAAGGCGTGCGCGAGCAGAAAGACAGTTCTTGAAAAGTCACGCGCTGAGTTGCTCGCTCTCTTTTAACATTTCATTTAATCTGTTTGAAAGCAAAGGCGAGAGATGGGAGGAGTACCATAGAAAAAAATGCTGGGGATGCCTGTGAAGATCTGCGGCGATCAAACAGCCTCAGATAGGCTACTCGTACGAAAGGATGCAGTGTTTGGGTCAGGTGTTGTCTACGTCCTCTCGAGAATAGTTAAACCTGAAATCACCTACACTAGGGAGACTAGCAAATTGTGCATTGTAGGAAAATCGCTTATAAACGCACAAATAATGTTTTAATTAAGATGTAAAAATGCAGAGGAGTGTGTATGTGAGAGCAAGGACAAAATATTATTAGCTCAGTAAACAATAGAATAGCAGGCGTATAGAAGGCATGGACATTTTCCATTATATTATGGGAAAAGACTGTGGTGTGAAAGAAAAAAAAAAACCTTTATTACAACATGTTTGTGTGTGCAGGTTTTGCTATACCTGTGAGGGTGGGTTTATTTATTTATTTATTTATTTATTTATTTATTTATGAATGATAGAAACCTGAGGAAAAAAAAAAAAAAAAACTAAAAAATGCCCTCACTTGGAAAGGCAAACATCTTCGGGTCTGACTGAGGATTAGGCTTTAGAGTTAGTGTTTAGGTTTAGCAAATATCTTCACCTCCATATGAAAACCATTGTGTCTATGAGAAGTTCTCACCAATATTGGGAAACCAACATGTGTTTTGGGGTAGCCTACACTTTTCAGTGACTTGACTTTTGTAGGTGCTGTAGTGCATTTGATTAGTATGTGAGTGTTTTGAAGGTTGCAGTGGCCTGGGAATATGAGAGAGAGTTTTGGAGTGCACTAAAGCAGAGATTTTCAAACTTTCTTCATTCCAAGTACCAATTATTTTGATTCCCCTTGCCCTCTTGAAGTATACAGGCCCATTTATACTCTGTGTGCAAGGCAAGATATTAAATGGGTTATGGATTTTCATTGTACTGTGTGTGTGTGTTAGTGCTGTCAAAATTAGTGTGTTAATGCAGGTGCTAATTTTTTTTTTTTTTCAGTTTATGGCATTAAAAATATTTACAGCGGCTATCGCAGGGGTGGAGCTATGGGTGGCCACCCCACTCACAACTGCTGCTTCTGTTTCATTTTTCCTTCCAGGAACCATCGTTTATTTAAATGCAGAACGTCTTTATGATCACATCAAACTGGAGATGTTTCAGACGCGCGCTCCAACTTCACTTCAATGCCAGGAGCAAGTCACGAGCGCGGAAATGCTACTGCTAACTGCTCTTCAATTATACGTACAAATGCGCCGGCGCGTCCTGTAGCCTGTATCATTTCATATCAAATTGGGAAAGAAATACAAGCAGGCAATGTCATAGTTATGTCATCAGTTAAGCCATGAAGTCATCAAAAAGTCAATTAGAGCTGCCTTAAAGGATTACTCCACCTCAAAATGAAAATTTTGTTATTAATCTCTTACCCCCAATGTCGTTCCAAACCTGTAAAAGCTTTGTTCGTCTTTGGAACACAAATTAAGATATTTTTGATGCATTCTGACACCTCTCTGACCCTCCCATAGACAGCAATGTAATTAACACGATCAATGTCCAGAAACATAGCAAGATCGGTAAACTGTAATTTTATGAAGCTAAAAGAATACTTTTTGTTTTCTTTGCGTACAAAAAGTATTCTTGTAGCTTCGTGAAATTACGGTTGAACCCCTGATGTCACATATATTTTTTTACCGATGTTCTTGCTACGTTTCAGGACGTTGATCATGTAAATTACGTTGCAAGAATGGAGAATGGATATCATGATCATAAAACCTGGACAGTTGGAGCGCCAAAATGAACTTCATCTGACCTGAATATTATCAAACCACTTTGAGCAGTTTTGGAGATACAGTAGGAGTGAGCAGCCAATTCCCTTCTTAAACAACTGGCAGATGTTCCGACAGACGACACTGGACACTATTCAGAAGTTGTATGAATCTATTATAAGAAGATTGGAAGCTGTGTCAAAGGCAAAAACTGTTAGAACACCTTAATAAAGAAGTATTGCCTATTTTGTATTTGTTCACTTTATTCTGTCCAACCCCTGTATTTCATATTTATTTGTGTGGCTTAGAATGCTGCAAAACTGCTGGTAAGAGTGATGAGTTTGCGAGTGTTTTGTTGGAGGAATGTGGAAGGCTGCTGTCTGCGAGCAATCAGTACCGCCCATGTCAGGCAGAGGTGCTGCAGCTTCTGTAAGACAGAGAAGTGGCGTTTAACTCACTCCCCGCTGAGAACAAAAGCCCTCTGCGGTTTTCAATCTGTCTCTCACAGACTTCAGCGCCCACGAACAGGTGTGTGAGTGATTGAACTCGTGGACCCTTGCCAGGAGAAAATAACTTTCCTTTAAATAAGTTACGCTTTGGAAAAGTGCTCTGAAATAGACAGTAACTGTGAGATCAGGGCTATAAGAAGAATCAGACAAACCCCTAGAGTTAACGTAGCTGATTATGCTGGGAGAATGCTTTTAACAAAACTTTAGACTCAAAATGGCATGCAGACAGAAATGGGTTTTAGTTGTTTTTACACCCTTTCAGCTTTCGGTAAATGAAGCAGCAGTTTATTTTAAGCAGCACTGTCACTTTGTAATGTGACAACGTCGTTCTGGCATCATACCACAGAAAAGCAAATTGCAGTCAGTTGTATGGCAGTGCGGTATCTTATGTATTTGCTAGGGGTTTACATGTATTTCAGGCACATGCGTGTTATCATTACACTGGTAGAGCAGCAGAATTGTTTATTTGCCTGCACAGAATGTGCTTCCATATTGTACACGCACAATTTTTTCTTAAGAAACAGAAAACATGCTTACATAGGCTTCCAGCTGTTGATGTAGATTATGGAATTTAGGCAGTCAAGTCTGCCTGAATTATGCTCTGTCTGTGTGCGTCTGAGTCATGTGTTTACAGTCTTTTCTGCTGAGAGGTACGTGTGTCTTGTGGGTGTTTATTTATGGAGCAGTTTTCAGTTGGTTTTCACCACATTCATGAAATGCTGGAGGGACGTCTTGCTATATTTATAATCAGTTTTGGGCGTCACTCCAAATACTGAAGCTGGATTTTAAATCATGTAGCTTTTCAACAGTGAAGCTATTTTATTGATTAGTAGTGGGGCATGGCTGACAAACTCTACAGCATAAAATTTTTCTGACAGTATTCAAACGATCAAGTCATGTTTTTCTCTCAGCTGTATATAATTGGATCAGACTTTTTTATTAAAGGGATAGTTCACCCCAAAATGAAAATTCTGTCATTAATTACTCACCCTCATGTCGTCCCAAACCTGTAAGACCTTAGTTCATCTTTGAAACACAAATTAAGATATTTTTGATGCATTCCGAGAGCTCTCTGACCCTCCCATAGACTGCAAGGATCCTTACACGATCAAGGCTCAGAAACATACTGTAGCAAGGAGATCGTTAAACTAGTCCATGTGACAACAGTGGTTCAACTGTCATTTCAACAGCTCAACAGCTGTGAGAATACTTTTTTATGTGCAAAGAAAACAAAAATAATGACTTTATTCAACAATTTGTCTCCTCCACGTCACCCTATAGTGCCATTTAAAGTAAACAACGTATGCAATGTATGTAGGCAGATACGTTCAGATCAAAGCATAAACAATATAAACCGCTGTGTACGGTGCTGCTGACACAGAACAGCATAAGTTGTTTACCTTTAAATGGCACCATAGGGTGATGCGGAGGAGACAAATTTTTAAATAAAGTCGTTATTTTTATCAACAAGAAAATATTCTTAGTTTATTAGAATTGTATTCATAAGAATGTTTTATGAATCCAACCCACTGATCTATATATGACTGGATCGCTCATCGCGTTCTAAACTGCCAGCAGACAGTGAAGCCACCGGAAGTGTTCGATCCGCCATCTTACTAATCCCTACCGACAGAGAGCACCATTGAGTCACATTCAAACCGCTGTCCTAAAATCACCCGATTTGAAGCAAATCAGTCAAACGGGACTAGTTTTTATGTTATGTGTACGTAAATGAATGTTTACTTCAGGTGTTATCTGCAGTGTTTACGGTCTTTTGGGGCAGTATAAGCGATATATTTAAACCGTTTATGTGTGTGTGTCTGCTGCGCACTGATGACACAGGTAACGATCCAACACAAAATATAGCTTATTTCTCTATGTACATAATCATTCAGGAATTATTAAACATGAACGTATTAGTATCAGAAATGGATTTGAATATATTACAGTGAATAATACAATAGAATCTGTTAATATTGCTATATACTGAACTGAAAAGCTTAACTTACTATCTTGGAAATAAAGCCTTTAAATGTCTTTAATCCATACATGTGTATAATAAGTTATTTCTCTGAATAAATTATGATGTGTATATTTTTAATGTCATGATTGAGCAACATCTATTTCAGACTCTCCAAGATCGCGCAAATATGTTTACTAGCAGTAACGTTACCGTTTACATGTAAAATATTGTATGCTGAATTAATAATTATTTTAACAACCGTTTGAATCATTACCTGCTTCAAAATGAATGCTGTTAATGAAATCATTGTTGAAACATTTGCACTTAGCGCTGAATAACGATTGAAAACACTATAACTAAATTATATAAACAATGAATAATTGTACAAGGCAAATAAAGGTATACAAAGCATAAATCTTTCTTCAGATTTCAGAATGAGCACTTTGTGGTTTGTTTTATATGTCGAATGATGTTCCCTATTATGTTTATCATGTTCATGATGTTCGCTACTGTGATGAACGTAGCTTTTTAATAAGTAGGGGAAATCCCCGACATTTAAAAAAAAATAACCGTTTACATGCCTAGGGTGTTTGCGTTGCAAGAATGTACAGGGATACTTCAAATTTAAAAACGCTGACTTGTTATGTCATGTTTTCTCATTAAAATCATACAACGTTTACGCACACTAGGGATTACCAATATGGCGGCACGGCGGCTTCACTTTAATGACGTCATGAGCAATCCAGTTCTAAAACATATACCAAAAATCCAACCCCAGCGATGCTTGATACACAAATCACTCTTTTGAGTTTTGGGAGGGTCTTTTCATTGAGTCAGTCAGGGAAATTGGTTTACAATTCAGTGCAAGTTATTTGGACAGTTCACTCATGCACTGAATCGTTTGGAGTGGTTTCTCACTCAGTAAAACTTGAACATAATATAGATGAGCATATGCTATAAAGTGATGAACATGCACACAGACACAGGCAGCTGTGAATCCTTTGGGACAGGACAGAGGTTATATTCTCCTAATCCTCCATAAGGTATTCAATTAAAAATGGCTTTCACCCCTAATTCCAGGGCCTATATTTTATCCTCCAACAGATCCAGCTCTTTGTGCTGGTGTGCAGGAGTGCCTCTCTATGAAAAGCTCCAGAACAGCATTCAACTCAAGTCAGAGCAGAGCTGTCGAATTAAAAAAGGTGCAATCTCCATGTACTTTACGTTAAGCATGAATGTTAAATGTGAATTAAATGAACCACACAAATCCAAAGCAGCTTTGAAATGCCAGCAGCGGACGGACATAAATTCTCACAAAATGCCCTGTGTAAGAATTAATTTGTTTGTGAGTGGCACTGACATCTGAAATAATCAAAATTCAGTTTGCCAAGAGATCAGTGTGATTGTTTTCTGCTGACCCTAAAGCTGCGGGTTTAGTCAGTGTTGTCTGGAGGACGGCCCAGACATTGCTCAAATCCACAAGAAATTACTGTGAAACTCAGGATGCGTTTCATGTCAGAAAAATGTAATGCAAAGACTTTGTTTTGACTGTATCCTCATCACTGACCTCATCTTTAAGGTTTTTTTTTTCCTTTTTTTTTTCTTGTTGGAAAAAAACACTAATTATTATAAGCATTAGTATTATTAATCATGCATGATGATTTGGCCTTATCTGAAGGTTTTGCAAGTACACTGAGAAATATCAAGAAACTCATGAATTGAACATGAAATTTTAAAATCAGAAAGACTGGATTTGCATTTTCTTGTAAAACATATTCCAATAATCTTTGAGATTGCATACCCCTGAACAATATCTGCACTAGTTATCATCACTAGTACAAACTCATCTCATGCTAGGACAGTATGCAACATTAAAAATGTGTAGAGCTCAGCCTCCAGATATTAAGAGTTGAGCATGCATAACACAGTATGTAAGGCTGGCATGCTAAGTAGGGCTCCTTCCCGCTTGATGGCTGGATTACCTCTTGATTTCAGAGGAAGTAGCTCAGCCTAGAAACCACAGCTGACAGGCTTGCCTCATTCTGTTAAAATGTCAGGATTACTCAAAGTTATGTCTCTGAAGTTTCTGAAACTTTGATGTCCAATAATGCACTAATGGATAAGAGAGAGGGCGGCTGAAAATTACATTTGTATAATTAGATCATCAGGTAAACATACATTTGAAGGTGAAAACAAATTGTATGTGCATGCATTTCATGGCCTACATTTTGTAAATAGAGTCAGCATAAACAGCTCACTATTTGCTAATTATAAGTTGGCAGTGTTAACATATTACGTTATTTATTTTCTCCAAACACCCAAGACAAGTACAAGAATCTTGAGTTTTCTAAATAAACTCCATTACCTTCACAGTCACTTAAATTGCTCTTCACTGTCAATAACATCAGAGCTGCATAGTCTGGGTTGTCCTAATAGCCACAAAGTGTTTGTGAACTTTCAGAGGATCATTGAACAAGGTTCTGCATAAAGAGATGTGTTTGGAGTCATATGCTGTCTCAGGGAATTGCTCATTTTAATTGTTATTCAGTGGGTAGATTCTTGAAGGATGTTAGATGCTCTTATGTAATTTCTTTTTTAAAAAGGTTACAGCACCGCTTCTGTTTTAGAACGTTCACTCTGTTTTAATGCATCTCAGAGATTCTCTCTCTGTCTCTCTTTTTAACATGCTTTCTAATTTAGCATATTGCTGGGCCTGTGCAGTTCTTAGTTATATTAGTTAAATGTAATGTTTGATTTTTAAGGACAAAAAAAAGAAACTGTCCTTAATGTCCTTTGAAGTTTGGTTCTTGGCAGAAAATATCACTGCCGTAGACCCTTTATCAGGGTTTGACATGAAAAAGGGAGAAAAAAAAACTTTAGGGGAGTAATAAAAATTCAGCAAATAATGTTTTGTTTTTTGTTTGTTTTTTCTTAATAAAGGCATTCTAGGAGACGTAAGCACAATAATTTAATTTAGAATACATCAAGAATAGTATTTCTGCTTCAAACTCAATTTAATACTTCTTTAATTATTTATAAACCTACTTTAAACTTAAGAAACTGTGAAAATTATATTCTTAGTCTATTCTTTCTATGTGACGGGAAGCCCAGACTAAAGCTACACCATAAATAATTATTTTCCAAAGTTTTAAATAAAACAAAAGATCGATGGAGTATCTTTTACAAGAAAATCCTATTTGAGTTTTTCTACTAAATTTCATGTTTAATTCAGTGTGTTGCTTGCCATTTCTTTGTAATTGCTTGTGAAATTTAATAGCGATTTCTAAATTAAAATAGTTTCTTCACTAAATTTACACTAAATGCCGGATACAGTTACCAATATACCAATAATAACAAACCTGAAATACATAAGGACTTTTATTTTCAAATGTCAAAGCTTTACTATTGCTGGCTGCTTATTCATAAAGATCAGGGCAACAAAATAATTACTCTTACTACCATCTATATCATAATGTATAGCAATATAAATGCTATGAAGTAACCCTTGTCATAATTCATCAACTTTAGATCATAAGCAATGTATTAGCTTAAATATTTATTGATTACGAACTGCTCTGAACCTGCAACCTCATAGAACGAGCAACAAAAGTCACCATACTCTTGCCTTCATGGCCATACCCTGGTTGTTTGTTGCCATAGCCAAGTTGTTTCTTAGACTTTTTAGGGACCTGCATGGACTTTTTTTTTTATCTGCAAACTTGCTCCTAAATGCATTTTAAAAGTTAACACACATCTATTTTTGGTCACAAATGCTATGAGGATATCATCCAATAGTCTCTTTCTTTCTTTCTTTCTCTTTCTGCTTTCAGTCTATCTTTGTACTAACTTAAAGAAACATGATAGATGAGTTATTCTAAGGATCCGGTCGGGTGGGGGAGTTCCCAGGGCCCTCCCAGTCACACACAAATATCGAGAGGACCCTCCCACTCACACACAAATGAAGATCAAAGAAGGCAGGCAGGGATTTACAGAGATTAACGCAAAGTGAAGGACAAACAAAATCCTCCCGAGTTTTGGTGAGGGGAAATTAAGGTCACAGCTCACCATCGGATGAATACAAACAAATAGAGCGCCAGCCAAATGACACATATCTGGAAAAATAAATAAATAAATAAAATGTAAAAAAGCACATGCAAATAATATGTTTTAGCTTTTAGCAATGATGTTATTAAATAAATAAATAACTATTTTGTTAAAAAAAATGCAATTATATCATTAGGGTCTGTTGTCTATTGTCTGTTGTTTGAACTGCCATGTGGTGTGACATGCTAAATTTAATGTAAAACAGCATTTTTGTTTATAATTCTTATGCATTTTTATTGACATTACTTGAGAGACCACGTAAAATTTTTGTACGTTTAAAACTCCATTTGTCTCTCTGCAGGACCATTAGATTGAACTAGTTAGACATTAAAAGTGTTAAAATCTTGAAAATCGTTCATGGACCTTTGCCCAAAACCCTCTAGCCATTTTTGGAAAGAGATTTCAGATTCCTTTCCTGTGGTTCGAATCTCAAAAATTATATCATACATCAGATAACTAAAGCTCAAGGGCCAAACTGAGTTATTTGTCAGGCAATCTTATCAAAGCTCCTATTTACACTGCAAGTACTGCTGTCATTCTGCTGGGAGATGATTTAAACAATGCCTGGTGGAAACACTGAGGAAACCCGTTGATCTGCCATTAATCTCCACCTTAATCAGCGCTATCGTGGCGGCCCATCAGATGGGTGATCGATCCCGCTAGCTATAAATAGCTTAGAGCAGTGTGGGCTAAACAACTCTCTGATGTGATGTACGTTCATTAGACCTGGATGCTCTGGGTGTTTAGCACATCCTGTCCTCTCAGTGATGATCATAATCATTTCCTCTCTTTTTAATCTTTCACTCTATCCAGCCTTGTTTACAGTTGTTAAAAGCTATCCCGTGATTCCTCTATACAGGGGTCTTTTTTACATAAAGTGTCATGTCAACCTCTGAATTAATTGTATTTTATAATATACACTGTAATACAATATACAGTGGATCCAGAACGTATACACTTTTGTACACCTTTAAAATTAATAAAGTTGCATACAATGATAAAATTATATTAAAGGTTTAAGTTTAAGTTTGTTTTTTGTTTTGTTTTTTCACAAAACCTCTCTAAGCCATTGTTGCTGTTGATTTTGACTGAATGGTTCCAAAGTGATTTTTAATGAACGCATAAAATCAACTATGAGTATGTTCTACTCTTTTTTGACAACCAAAAATTAAGCCATTTAAGCCATTTTTTTATAATTTGAAACATAACTCCTTGATGGGAAATGTTTTGCTTAAAACGTGGGGCCACTGTAATAATACATATAGAACAATTATCGTTTTAGTTTCATTTTTATTTTTTGTGCAAAAAAAAAAAAAAGTCAAAACATCAGACCGAAGTGCATCATTGTCGCTGCACTGCTGTGGGTGTGAGTAGGACTGTGCAGCTCCTGCACTCCTTAAAATAAAAGTGCTTAAAAGGTTCTTCACGGCAATACCATAGAAGAACCATTTGTGGTTCCACAAAGAGCCATTCAGTCAAAGGTTCTTTTAAGAACCATCTCTTTCTTACCTTTTTATTTCTTACCTTTTTATAATCTGAAGAAACAGATTCTATCTCAGCAAATAACATTTTGTGAAACAGAAAGCTTCTTCAGATGTTAAAGGTTCATTATGGAACCATTTAGACAAAAGCGTTCTTCTATGGCATCGTGAAGCACCTTTATTTTTAAGAGTGTGTAGAGCGCTCCAGTTATAGTAGAGCGCAGATCATTTTCTGGTTTGCGCTGTCTGTAAGTTTCGCAAGTAAATGGAACGGATCTCTGTGCTGTTCAGTGGGCCGTGCAAGTAAACAGATCTTCTCTCCAGTGATTCGTGCTGCGCGATTCAACTGAGTAGTGCAGTTTCATCCCACTTTTTCGAGCATTTGGCTTCCTAAACAGCTTTATAACTCAATAAAACAGTCTATGTGATTACAAAGCAGGGCTTCTGAAAGATTCATGCAGATAAGATTGACTTCAATTTTTCTAAAATAAACAACAAAATAAAATTATATGCATAATATTCTTCCTGCTCCGCTCTTACTGCCTCCATGTTCCAACGGTATCAAGCAAGCTTTCCCAAGTTCCTTTGCCAATCCTTTCTTCATACTCTTTCTTCACAGGTCTTATTACCAACATTCCCTTAAATTCTTCCTCTCATTTCTCTCTGCCATTCCCACTCTCTTTCTCTCTTTTCTATGTCCCTGTGACCACATGATTAAAGCACTCCTGCCCGTGTCACAGTGAGGCAGCACGGTAATAATGTCTGACCTTTTGAACAATGACCATGTGTATGCACTCTCAGGCAGGTCAGAATGAAGAGTCCTTCAGAGACACGGACCTGCCTGAAACGTCACTGACTCAGGCCCACCTTTCCTAGGCCAAAAATTCCACATAATGTCTGTAATTCGGCTACTTCAAAATGCTGATGCTCAGGGGTTATTTTGTGTTGGAAAAATATAATTATGTCCCTGTTGCTAGGCAAACACTTTACTGACTCTATGGTCTCTGTTATCGTTATGTTCAGATGTGAGTGTGTGTGCGTGTGTGTATGGCCAAAAGGGGATGAGAACGATTTGAAATTATGGTGATTTTTAAAAAATGCTGAAAGGTCAGTGAGATGCTCGTGCTGTAGATGAAGAGGATTGAAGAGAGGTGCTTTTGTTGTTTTAACCATGGAGGGCTATAAACTATTTTTTTATGAAAGATAAAAGCGCACATTTTGATTGGCCGATGAGGTGGAAGGGGTCCAGCTGAGGGTACTTATGAAACCACCAACAATGCTGGACTTACAACATTGTTTTTGAAGAATAATATTTCATTGTTCTCTTTAGCAGTTAGCAGTGTATAATTGCATGAATTGACATCACATAAATCAAATCCATTGAATGCTTAGTTATTAAATTGTCTGTAATGGGCATTGAGGATATTTATGAGTAAGATGGGTTATCATAATTTGGCCTGTTCCTGGACATCTGCCGTCCTGCAAAGTTCATCTCCAAACCTAATCAAGTACACTTGAATCAGCTTAATAAGATCTTCAAAAATACATTAATGATTACAGCCAGTTGTGTTGGAGAAAGGCTGGAACTGAACTCTACAGGATAGTAGATCTCCAGAAATGGGACTGGGCACCTCTGAGCTAAACTTTAATAGAATTCAGTTCTTAAAGTTGTGATGAAACTGAAGTAACAACAGATCTTTTCTTCTGTATTCACCAAAAAGAAGTCTGTTGTTTCACTGAAAGATCAAGTTATGTTTAAAGGGGTCATATGATGTTGCTAAAAAGAACATTATTTTGTGCATTTGGTGTAATGAAATGTGTTCATGCAGTTTAAGGTTCAAAAAAACACATTATTTTCCACATACTGTACATTATTGTTTCTCCTCCTTCTGAAATGGGTCAAATTTTACAAAGCTCATCGGACTGAAAAGCGAGGTGTGCTCTGATTGGCCAGCTATCCAGTGCATTGTGATTGGCTAAATACCTCAAGCATGTGACGGAAATGTTACGCCCTTCACCATACTTTGATGCCCTCTCTCGGCAGGACCAGACAAAACCAATAAAACCATTACAAACAAAGCATTTGTTGCATCCAGTGGGGACATAATTACTGATTATAATGACTTATACTGTCTTTTTACACATTGTGTTGCATCGCGCCGCTTAAACATAAAACCATATCTGCATTTGTGATTGGAGAAATGATAAACAGCAAGTGCTACTCTACACTGCTCAAACAAGTATATTTTTAAGTATACTTTATGTAGCATGTATACAAATATCAGTGTTCTAGTAGTATTCTTGTAAGTGTACTGTTTCAATACTCCTTGAGACTAAATTGGCCCACTTTCTAGTATATAAAAGTATACTTTTAAGTACACAACTAGTTTACCTCTATGTTTGTAGTTTGTACTGCAGTTATACTAAAAGTGAACTTATAGGTATATTGATAGTTTACTAATTAAATACTTTGAAGTGTAGTCTCAGGTAACTACTAGTTTAGTAGTTTTATACTGCAAGTATACTCATAAGTTTTCTTTAAGTGAACTTTACATCATACTTTAAGTATACTACTACAGTATGTCCCTATTTAGGTTTTAATTTGTATATATTTCGTTATATGAATATCTGAATACACAAAACATCCAAAGAAAGAACAGGGTATCTGCTTGTAAACAGAAACATTTTATTCTAGCTTCATGCATTCTTTTTTTTAAACACTTTAATGTGGGTAAGTTTCATAAAAAAATAAAGAAATAACATTTTGAACAAAAAGCTGAAAAAAGACTATGAAATGGATTCAGAATGATAATCAAAATGTAGATGGAGTCGATCAACACCCCAAAGCTTGACTGTAATTATTACCTCTTCATCGGTCGACATTTCATTCCATAACGTTACAGTTTTGATGCTGTTTCATGTCAGATGATTGTGTTAGATTACGTGTTAGTATCTGTTGTTTCTTTTGGTCTTCATCACTGGGTTTTTTTTTTTATTTTTATTTTTTTTGAAATTCTGTGCAGAAAATGTGTACTATAATAATGAAAACACGGAATCTAGAAGTATAGCTCAAATATATTTAGTCTTTTTGTAAGTTTAAGTCAAGTATACTTAAATGTCATTTTAAGTATATTTCTGAGGACTACATAAAGCCCATTTCTGAGAAGTACATAAAAAGTAAAAGCATACTTTCCTATTTTTTTTTGTAAAACAATTATAAACATACCACACAGAACAAAACAAACCCCTACTAAACCCATTAATACATCTGTGGAGATATCAGCCATGCTTTGAAATCTAAAGCCAATTATTTAGTTTTAAAGAGGTTGCTTGGATGAGGTTAATATAAATTATCTATCTATCTATCTATCTATCTATCTATCTATCTATCTATCTATCTATCTATCTATCTATATATATATATATATATATATATATATATATATATATATATATATATATATATATATATATGCGTGTGTGTGTGTGTGTGTGTGCAAGGATCTGTAAAATATGTATAGAATTTCAACACAAATTCACTGTCTCAGCTTTTGTAGTGATTGTCAGTTTCTCTCAAAATGGGTCAACAAGCAACTGAAGACAGCTAGCAGGATCAGTTTTCACAGTGCATCATGTCCTATTCTTAGCCCTTGTTTGTTTGTTGCTTCCACATGTATTGTTTCTAAATCTTGAGTGGGATTATTAGTGTGACTATGTCCATCCCTAGTCTGTGTTTATGGTAATTAAACATTAGTCCAATTTTGTGTGCCCTTATCATCCATAACATCTTCAGGTCTAGACACTCCATTGGGAAATTAACTTTATTTAATGAAAAAAATCCTGTTAGAAATATTGCTGGAGTCAACAAGATCTCCAGTGTGTTTATAATCCTGACAGTGGCTGTTTATTAATTTTCCCACGCCGAAAGGGCTTGATTACTTTCAGGACATGCAGATGTTTAGAAATATGCATTTCAGTGAAATTTATAAGGTCTTTCTTGTGAATTCAGACATGAAATATTTTGTTGTACCCATCAAATGATGTCATACCCTTGAGGGTGTCACATAAACGTCAGGTATATCATTTGTAATCCCTGAGGTTGTATTTTCAGTGCAAACAAATCAACCTCAGATGAACTTTGCAGAACATTTAGTAGGACATTTCATCACTTTCTTCCGTGAACTTTCTTAAAATGCTACTTATTACAGTAGGAGTAAATCTGAGGGGGCTGCTGTGTGTCATTTGCTTAGCTGAGAGTGAAAGGACGATGCCGCAGCTGTTCTTTCTGATGCAGCGGAGAGGACTGCTGACTCAGATTATAGCTCTCTTATGGTGACAATAATGCATGTGAGCCCCTTCACAATGGTGAGACTTCTCTCTTTTCTCATTAAGTTGAAGAGAAAGTGGGAGTGTGTATGTGTGAGATGGAGAGTGAGGAGGAGGGAAAATAGGAATTGAAGAGTGGGTGAACAGAAAGATGGGCGAGATTGAGGAGGAAAGAACAAAAGAGATAGAGAAATGGTCATAGGGAGCATCAAAAAGGGGAGTAGACAATTCAATGTCAAATGAGTGATTGTCAGGCAAAATGTTGCCACAAACGCAGAGGCCCTCTAAATAAGGATATATTTTTACCCTGGTCCATGGAGAGTGCAGCAAAGTGCTTACGCTGCTGAAACAGGAGAGAGCTTTAAAATGCTCCCTGGACACAGCTAATGGCTCCCTAACCTGCTGTTCATTGTTTTGTTATTCTGACGATACATGCATATTTTGGAAGCTCGAGACTAATGTGTTTGGTCTGTCGAGCTGCGCTTCATTAGAGTTCTTTGATCTGTGCGTTTCCATGGAAAACTCCATTGAAGGATGCAAGAAAAGCAAATTACGCCATGTTATTTACCTTTAAGGTACAATAGTCTTACATCCAGTGCGGTCTCACATGACCTTCATGGCATTTTGTCCGTATAAAAGCAGCTGTGTGCTCGATGGTTGGTTGCATGGTTATCTGTATAATGTCTTTACATGGGTGATATATGAAAAGCAGTTTGTAATTGGTTGTACATTCCTCACTTTACAACTGACGGCCATAGAAATGCTTTTTCAGTCTCTTTTATCCAAACTGAAAAGGGCCTTGACCTTTAGCAAATGGGTATTCTTGCCAACCACACAGAGCAAAAAAGTCAAAAGACTAAAATTACCACTGCTGTAATAAACTGACAAGATTTGAATGAACTGTCTGATTCAGCTGCTACTGTCACATAATGTACCGA
This sequence comes from Cyprinus carpio, assembly GCF_018340385.1. Lineage (NCBI taxonomy): Eukaryota > Metazoa > Chordata > Actinopteri > Cypriniformes > Cyprinidae > Cyprinus > Cyprinus carpio. The sequence goes on along the minus strand of NC_056607.1, from coordinate 11,314,301 downwards.
TTAAAAAAAAATCTCACATTTGAACCTCCCTTTTCCCAGCTTTGGTTTGGAATCCTATACAATCCCTGACAATCCAGACATTTTCAAACATGAAACATTGAAATTAATTATTTAAAAACAGACTGAGGTCAGTGACAGACTGGCACTCACAATGCAGGCAGATGAAAGGCAGGCTACGTGTGACAGCTTGCAAGACTCGAGACTTTAATTAATTCTCACAAACTGGCCGTCTTTGCAGAGAGCAGATGACTTTACATTACACCCTGCAATATGAGACTCCGCTACTGCAATTAAAAGAGAGTTTACTTTTTAGTAAACTGTATCCGGCAAAATAAACAAAAAACATAATATTTATTGCATGCAATAAGATTAGTATAATCAAATTGTAAAATAAAAATCATGTAATAATATTTATATAAGATTGAATAAACCCCGCAAGGCTACAATCAAATGGTTGCATTTTCTGATCATTTTTCTTGCCAGTGTGACTAATTTTGTTAGAGGTTGCACTGGTGTGATCACCACATTGTCCGTTTGATAAGATCTGCTATTTCTGTTGCATCTGAGAAACATCAAATGAAAAGAAAGAGGAACGACACCACACTATTCATTTGAGCAACCCTTACGAAAAAGAAGTTTATACAAGTGTGCTATTAGTATACTTCTTTTAAACTAAAAATAGGAAAGTATGCTTTTAGTTTACTTTTTATATACTTATCAGAAATATACTTAAAATGACATTTAAGTATACTTGACTTATACTTACAAAAAGTATAAATATATTTGAACTATACTTGTGCTGCTAGAATCCGTGTTTTCATTGCTATACGGTAGAGGGCGCTAGTACACATCTTCTGTACAGAATTTTCAAAAAAACACAAGTGAAGAAGAAGAAGAAACAACAGATACTAACACATGTAACATGATCTTCTGAAATGAAATAGCATCAAAACTGTAACGTTATGGAATAAAATGTCGACCGATGAAGAGGTAATAATTACAGTCAAGCTTTGGGGTGTTGATCGACTCCATCTACGTTTTGATTATCATTCTGCATCCAATTCCTAGTCTTTTTTCAGCTTTTTGTTCAAAATTTTATTTCTTTATTTTTTTATGAAACTTACCCACATTAAAGTGTTTAAAAAAATAATGCATGAAGCTAGAATAAAATGTTTTTGTTTACAAGCAGATACCCCTTGCTTTCTTTGTATGTATAACAAAATATATACACATTGAAACCTAAATAGGGACATAGCAGTATACTTGAAGTATGATGTAAAGTTCAATTAAAAAAACTTATGCGTATACTTGCAGTATAAAAATACTAAACTAGTAGTTTACTGAGAGTATACTTCAAAGTGAACAAAGTATTTAATTACTAAACTATCAGTATACCTATAAGTTCACTTTTAATATAATTGCAGTACAAACTACAAACATAGAGGTAAACTAGTTGTGTACTCAAAGTTTGCTACTGTTATACTTAAAGTATACTTAAATATACTAGAAAGTGGGCCCATTTAGTCCCAAGAAGTATTGAAACAGTACACTTACAAGAATACTACTAGAACACTGATATTTGTATACTTGCTACATAAAGTATACTTAAAATATACTTGAACTTTACTTGAGTATACTTAATAAAATGAGCTACTTTTATATACTACTTTTTGGTAAGAGAATGCTGTCTGGACCATTTATCAGCTCGAAGCAATATGCGCAGTTCAAGCTCAAAACAGATATCCATGGGCTAAGTGGCAAATCTTGACACTTTTTATACTTAAGTATGGAAAAAAATAAAAAGAAAAAAATTCTCAACAAAATCAAAAAAATCAACAAAATATCACTCAATTTAAAAACACGCAAGTAAAGAGCACTCCTTTTATAATCACTGAAGCTGTCAGTCAGTTCAGTATGCTATAGTATAGAGTAGAATATTTAAAATGTTCCCTATAAAAATAGGTTTTTGCTTAATACTTTTAAAAGTTATTTTTATTAGATTTTTTGTATTTCAAATGAACAACTAAAGGTTTTGGTTGTAATGCAAGTTTCCATTATATTTTTTTCCAGATTACTGTGAAGAGCCACTGGTGACGACACTACCCCCAGCTTCCTTCCAGAACTCATCAAAATTCTCTGACAAAAGGTCACCACACTATGCTAAACTCAACAGAAGAGAAGGTATGTGCTCCTTTTCCCGTCATTCTCATGCCGTTTGTACCAAAAAACATCCACGGTTGTCTGTGTTTATGTGACTAGAGAATTAAGCAGAAGGGAAATTTGTCCTTGTCAGAAGAAAGTGTTGACGTAAAGCTTTTTTATGAATACCTAAAGTAATGTGATTTAACTTCCACAAACACTGCAAAAAAGTATTAGAAGACTTTATACTTTCGTTGGAGGGAAAGTAACAGTCTGCTGGTGTCTATGAGCAGTACTGATGTGAAAAGCTCTGGTGATTAGCTGTGCCTGAAGCAACATTTTAAGATTTTAAAAGTCATTTCTCAAGTGTGACAAGACATAGACAAACATAAATCTCTAACAATATGCAACAACCGTTCAAAATGTAAATTCGGACTCAAAGGAAGGTAAAGGAATTTTAAAAAGTTTTGAAGTTTTAGTAATCAAATGTCATTTGTCAAGGGAGGCTTTTTTTCTCCCTTAATGCTTGGTGTCAGTTTACAAATCCATGTTTACAAATTCTCTTTCAGTGTTTGCAGATTTTCATCCAATAGCTTTTCCAGGGCTGTCAAAAGCATTGGAATACTAAGTAGATTGAAAAAATCAGTGGCACCAATAAACGCACAATAAAGTACACCAAAAGGGTCTTGCCCCTATTTTAATAGCTCCAGCCCACACATACGTACGCAACCCAGGCAACAATTAGTTAAAGCAAAACCAAGGTTACACCAAAATTTGTCTACACCGGACGCGAGTGGCGCGGGTCGATAAAATACTATAGAACTCATTATAATCAGTGATGCTGTCTTCACCATATATATATATATATATATATATATATATATATATCTATATATATATATATATATATACAAAACCCGTTTCCAAAAAAGTTGGGGACACTGTACAAATTGAGAATAAAAACAGAATGCAATGATGTGGAAGTTTAAAATTTCAATATTTTATTCCGAATACAACATAGATGACATATCAAATGTTTAAACTGAGAAAATGTATAATTTTAAGGGAAAACACATCTCAAACACATCTCAAAAAAGTTGGGACAAGGCCATGTTTACCACTGTGTGGCACCCCCTCTTCTTTTTATAACAGTCTGCAAACGTCTGGGGACTAATGAGACAAGTTGCTCAAGTTTAGGAATAGGAATGTTGTCCCATTGTTGTCTAATACAGGCTTCTAGTTGCTCAACTGACTTAGGTCTTCTTTGTCACATCTTCCTCTTTATGATGCGCCAAATGTTTTCTATGGGTGAAAGATCTGGACTGCAGGCTGGCCATTTCAGTACCCGGATCCTTCTTCTACGCAGCCATGATGTTGTAATTGATGCAGTATGTGGTTTTGGCATTGTCATGTTGGAAAATGCAAGGTCTTCCCTGAAAGAGACAACGTCTGGATGGGAGCATATGTTGTTCTAGAACTTGGATATACCTTTCAGCATTGATGGTGCCCTTGCCACACACACTCATGCAACCCCAGAGATGCAAGCTTCTGAACGGAGCGCTGATAACAATTTGGGTTGTCCTTGTCCTCTTTAGTCTGGATGACATGGCATCACAGTTTTCCAAAAGAACTTCAAATTTTGATTCGTCTGACCACAGAACAGTTTTCCACTTTACCACAGTCCATTTTAACCCTCTGGAGTCTAAGGGTATTTTTGGGGCCTGGAGAAGTTTTGTCATGCCCTGACATTTGTGCTTTTTTCAGTTTCTTATAAATATCTAAATGGCTAAAGTCTAATCTCGCTGTAATCAGCACAAACTGGGCCATAATAATATGTGTGGAGCATGTATGTACATGATTGTGTTTTTGAGAAAAAAAATGTTATGCGTGGTTAATGAAAAACTAAAAATGTTAAATCACTTGAATAAGGCAATAAAACACATACAGAAAATTGGTTCCCAGATATTTTGAGAACTGGAGCTTGTAGCCTAGAATTTTTTTTTTCTAAATGATGTGAAAATCATCTTGTTTACTCACTTACAGAAAACAATATATTGATTTAAATTTTCTAAGACACTTTTTGTTGGTAAAAGTCATATGCGAGTAGGCGTCAACTATCATGAATTCACACCTGAGAAGACAAAGGCCTGCATAATGAGCTGCATAATGAGCCATTCAGTCACCTGTGTCACTGAGAGGGATGAGTTACAAGAAAGAATGTGAGGACAAAATAAATCTATATAATTTTATGTTTGTAGTTTATTTAGAATATATTTAATTATCCCACAACATAATTTAATATTCACTTGTGAGTGCAGTTAAACAGTTCATTAGGAAAAATCAAAGCTGACTTTCAAACTGATTTTTTTGCATCATTACTCCAGTCACACAATCCTTCAGAAATCCTTTTAACAATCTTATTTTCTACAAAAAAAACATTTATTGTTATTATTATCATCATCATTATTATTATTATTATTATTATTATTAATGTTGAAAAGAGCTGAGAATATTTTTTCATTAGGTTTTTTAGGGGGGATAAATTGAAAGAACCAGCAATGATTGTTACATTTGTTACAGTTACATTTATTGGTACATTTATATTATTTACATCAAGCTTTTGAATGGTATAGTAGTGTATATTGTTATTGAAACTTCATAATATTTCACTTGATTATACATTTAGTCAGGAATTATAGTTTGGAAAAAGTCTAACTAGTAAAATGTTTACACGTTATGTGAAAACTAGTACAAGTATATAAATCAATAAAAAGAGACTTACTCATGTTTATGAACTCTGCTGAATAAAGTGCTTCATTCTTTTTTCTGAGGAAATCCAAATCTCAAATCCTCAACCACATCACATCTTTTTGGGGTGAATTATGTCTTATTCCTCTCATCGCGAAGCAAACAGTAAAATAATAAAAACTTGAAGAACAGTCTCGCTGCGTTGTCTTCTGTTGTGTGGGCGTATTCAAAAGCCGCGCGCTTCAGTGAAACTTTGGAATCTCAAAAGCGCGCTCGGCGCAGGGGCGTGGTCGCATTAGAAGATAATGAAGGGAGACGTGAAAAACGGACATCGCGTTGTTTTCATATGGATTACTTTATCACAGAATATTTGTTTTCAGCAGCACTTGTTTAGTTTAAAAGTAGACATGTCAGGCTTTCTATAGATATCTCTCTCATGTCTCTTCGTTGAGTATTCACTGAGTTACAGTTCATTTTAATGACGCATTTGTATCTGAAGATCAGCGCAGACAAAGGCTGCAGACAGCACTCCTTGTTTGTTATCTTTATTTTATAAGTGCACAAAGTTTTGTTGTTATTATGTCTGTATACAAAAAAAAAAGTAGACCCTTTACAGATTCGATTGATGTATTGCACTTATCTGTACGATCAAAACTGAAAGTGTAATTTAAGTTCTTTTCGGGGTTATCAGGAGAAAATACCCCAAAACGCGTATACGCGTTAATCGACTCCAGAGGGTTAAATGAGCCTTGGCCCAGAGAAAACGCCTGCGCTTCTGGATCATGTTTAGATATGGCTTCTTTTTTGACCTATAGAGTTTTATCCAGCAACGGCGAATGGCACTGTTGATTGTGTTCACTGACAATGTTTTCTGAAAGTATTCCTGAGCCCATGTTGTGATTTCCATTACAGTAGCATACCTGTATGTGGTGCAGTGCCGTCTAAGGGCAACCAGTATGGCCTTGACCCTTATGCATAGAGATTCTTCCAGATTCTCTGAATCTTTGGATGATATTATGCACTGTAGATGATGATAACTTCAAACTCTTTGCAATTTTTCTCTGAGAAACTCCTTTCTGATATTTCTCCACTATTTTTCACCGCAGCATTGGGGGAATTGGTGATCCTCTGCCCATCTTGACTTCTGAGAGACACTGCCACTCCGAGAGGCTCTTTTTATACCCAATCATGTTGCCAATTGACCTAATAAGTTGCAAATTGGTCCTCCAGCTGTTCCTTATATGTACATTTAACTTTTCCGGCCTCTTATTGCTACCTGTCCCAACTTTTTTGGAATGTGTAGCGCTCATGAAATCCAAAATGAGCCAATATTTGGCATGACATTTCAAAATATCTTACTTTCAACATTTGATATGTTATCTATAGTCTATTGTGAATAAAATATAAGTTTATGAGATTTGTAAATTATTCCATTCCTTTTTTACTCACAATTTGTGCAGTGTCCCAACTTTTTTGGAATCGGGTTTGTATGTATATATATATATACATATATATATATATATATATATATATATATATATATATATATATATATATATATATATATATATATACGCAGAGATGTACAGTATGACATATAGGTCTGGCGCCTCCCTCCATCTCAATATAATGTAACAACGCCACATGCATTCACATCAGTGTTAGCTCAGCAGTAGAGTTACTCTCACGGGACGCTGCACTTATGCGCAATAACAAAACTACATTCTTTCCATCTGCTTTAAATACCGGTTAAATGTTTAATTCACATGCTGTTCTGCATGCGCTTTTTCTCAGCGCGATCACACTGAGAGCCTGCCAAAAAGCGCTTGATTATTGGACTAAGTTGTCTTTCGCACCTGATTTATTTTGAGTCTAATACTGTCTAAAATGAACTTATGATCAGTCAGTTGCTTTAAAAAAAGTATAATTGATGTATATAGTGTATATAGTGTTTTATTTTAATATTTGTTCATTCAATTTCATGAATGTTACTGCTAAATACTATACAAACTGTACTGTAAAAATAAATCACTGTTTTATTTGTATATTATGTGTATTTGTAATGTATATCTTTGTTATTATTTTCTAATAACAAAGATAAAATAATGACAAAGATTTTTATCTTTGCTCACTTTGGCATAAATTTCTGCCATTCTTTTTTATTCTATATTTTGTTAAGGTATAAGAGGTTTTGTGTTTCTGCACTCTTCCATTTTTAGCAAATTAAGAAAACTTTGTCTAAAAACAATTTTTGTTATGGGTTATTTTTTGTGCTCTGTATGGAACATCAGTGCCTGTTTAAGTAATGAATTCCATTACTTGTGTTTGTTTTCAGACATGATAACAGACGTTTTATAGTTGTGCTACAACTTTTTGGCCTGTGCTACAAAACTTTCAAACTCTGTACCACCAGTGCTATGTGAAAAAAGAGTTAACATACAGCCCTGATATATACTATCTATGGTCAACACTGGATGCGACACGACACAACACATCCCCAACAGAAAATTGCTCCTGCGTTGTATTTATGACGTATTGACACAAATTTCAAATGATTTTCAACAGTTGCTTTGTCACATCCAGTGTACTAGACAGACTTTAGCTGTTGCGGCGCAGACACGGTGTTACTCACCTATCGAGAAGAAATGAAGCAACCTCCGCGTCCGATGGCAGGCCTTCCGCTCCTTGAGTTCTCTTCATTCTCTTCTTGCCTCAAGCCTTCTTTTGTTCCGCAGATGTTTTCCTCTTTTGTTTTATATCTGCCATCTCTATCTTTCTGTCACTCGGCTCGGCTAATGTCCGTCCTGTGCACTGAACGCTCTCTCCTCCACATCATGAGTAGACACGCCCCTTACTGCTGATTGGCTACAAGTTTGTTTTGCTACTCAGCCTGAAACAGTTTTCTAAAGCGTTTTTGGAAAATCATGCTCATTCATGCTGTTGTATATTTTATTTTATTTTTTAAATCTATACAATGCAAGTCAACTTTGTCCAAAACCTTTTTGTTACAATACCAACATTCTTCAAAATGTATTTTGTGTTACACAGAAGAAAGAAATCCAAACAGGCTTGGAATGTGAGTAAATGATGACATTTATTATTATTATTATTATTATTATTATTATTATTATTATTATTATTATTATTATTATTATTGGTTGAATGTTTGAATCAGAAATGCCAGTAAATGCATTTTTCCTGAACAACAGCAGCCCCAGAAACCTTCAGGAATCAAATCCAGAAGGAGTATAATGACTGCTCTTGATTTGCTTAATGATCCTAAAACACTCACAGATGAACTATTGTGCCAGGCTGAGCTTTGGCAAAGCACAGGGTATAACAAGAGGTCTTTCTAAATCATCACTAAGCAAACGTGTTGTGGTTTTTACTTCAGGGAGGTGGAGAGCAGTTTGATTAATGCAACCTTACAATCAGCAGCTGATTATAGTCTGTAGAAACACTTGAGAAAACTCCCCAGCTAATTAAGCAGTTAAGCATAGACATGTCATAAATACCAGCTAATGCCAAGGCCCTCTGAGAGCTTTGTTTTTTGCACTGCAAGATGCTTGACCTCATGACCCAAACACACTTCAAGAACTTCCTTATGATGCTTGGTGGCACTCACAAATGATCACACTACCAAACTCTTTAGTGGATTCATAACTTTTTGGATCAGTGGTGTCTTCCAGCAGTAATAAGTGGGGCTACGATATGTCGGCTTGTCCCTGTCGCCCCCAGGGCGTTTCTTTTTCTCGTCATGCTTCTTGCTTAGTAACAGCAGGAGGTTTCTTTTTGCTGTGAGACACAGACAGGCAGTTCGTTCCCAGTCACTGGCAGCCTGATCCAAACGTGTGCAGACACCAAATGTTGTTACCATTACATCTACCCATCTATTCATTATCCGCCTCTGATTGTCATTAGAATACAAGACCTGTAAGTTGTAATTTATGTCTGTGCTTATTATTTGTGTCAGTGTGTAAATTATTTAATAAATTAAATAAATTGCTCAGGCTAAAAATACATTTTCTGGATGCACATGCTGTATAAGAATGTTTTATCTTCCTCCTCATGAAGCCTGCACTGGAATGTAATGAGCTCAGAGTGTTCATCCTGACCTTTTGTGAAAATCTTCACAGATGATATGTACCCAGTCACTGAACAGCACTGATGAAGCATTTATTATCTGACCATCTTGTTCTGACTTGCCCCGAGGCAACCCTATCACACCTGACCTTGAGGGTTTCCTTCTTCCACCCCAGCTTGATGTTCTCTCAAAAAGCAGCTTTAACTTGAGCTAGGTGTGTGTGTGTGTGTGTGTGTCATTGTTTACATTTCAATTTTTCTGTCTTTTATTTTCTTTACTTGTGTGTGTGTGATATTGACAAAAAAAAACACATCTTTCTATTTTTTTCTGGGATTTTGTCGATAACTAAATTATATTTCATAAACTTCTGCATTGAGGCAATATTTTTACCTTTATAATGATAAATGTCAGAAACTTACAGATGTATGCATTGTATGTCAATATCCTAATCCTTCCCTAGAGTAATTACCAGTCAAATTAAATCTGTATCAACTTAAATCCTTCTTAGCACTGGACAAGTGGCATAAAAACTGCATCTGTAGTAGCATTTAGTACAGACCATTTAATGCAGTTCAGAGTTGCTTACAAGCATTTACACTGCTTTTACAATTGCCTAAGTAATGCTATGAGGTTGTTTTTTTTATATAGATTTTTTAATGAAACGATGAATATGAAATGAATTTTTTACAATTATTAAAATTATTTTATGGTTTCTAAGGTGCATTTATAATCCTAGTATGATTTTTCCATCAGAAACGGTAATAATGTAGATATAATTATTATTATTTTTTTTTTACCCTCAGTTTACCCTCAGATTTATTAGTAACGAAGTTAGGCACTGTGGTTTCATTTGGAAATGTTTGTTTGGCAATGTAAAGTGAAAACAGACAATACTAAAACCATGTCTCAATTGTAAATCAAAATGTTAACTTTTTTTATGGAGTAGTTTAATAAACAATGACATGCAGCACACCCATAACTTGAGCCTATTTCTTCTGCAGATTCAAAGGATGCAGTTTCTGAAAATGTTCTGCATTCGTTCCAGAAATTATTTTAGAAACCAAAAACAAATTTTGCATTAGAAAACGTGGGCAGTGTTCTTTATCGTTGTTCCAAGGTACATGTCATTTCTTTGCTATCATGCCACCTGCAGAAATCCAACACAGCTCCTTTAATGTACCGCTTGCTCAATTTATAGATTCTCCTGTCTGCCAGCATAATCCTTCCTGCAGGTACTGTTCACTGATTTCAGGCAAAATAAAAAGAAAAGGAGGTGGGTACTCAGTACATCTGCGTGGGTGGACAAATATTTCTAAGAATTCTATGAAGTTGTTGTGTGTGTGTGAGTCTCTCCTTTCTGAACAATCGATGCAGGAAAAACTACAATAAGACATACAAGTGTAGAAATATGCTGTGTAATTTCCAAATTGCCTTTTTTAATCGCTGTAATATTATACTGCGCTGAGGTCTGTCTGCTGTCCTCCAGGGATGGGTTGGCGATTTCTATCTCAAAAAGAGAGAAGCTGAGCCACAAAACTGCTGGAACAAATTTAATTCATTTTTCCTCTGACCACTAAGCTTCAGTCCTGTCAGCATGATGAACCAGAGTATGAAATTTTAGTGAGTGCTTGAATCATGGAGAGAATTACGCCCCAATTCTGTTTCATTCCTCTGTATTTTTTAAGGCACTGGCTCTAAATCTGTCCTTTTAGGTGGTGGGGGATGGTCTCCAAATGGAGAAGACCAACAACCTTGGCTACAGCTGGACCTACGAGACAGGTTGAAGGTCACATCCATTGCTACCCAGGGTCGGTGGGGCAGCACTGACTGGGTCACTCGCTACCAGCTGCAGTACAGTGACTCTGGACGAGCCTGGAGACCGTATAGACAAGAGGACGTGATATGGGTGAGTCTAGCTAATTTTTTGGAACATATGCATCTTGAGTGATTGCCTAGATATTATTAGGCATTGTTTGAATTATAGGACTCAAATTATAAAGAGTGAGAAATAAAACCATAGCAACCATGACTGAAAGATAAATCCTCAGACACACATAAACACTGCTGTAATAACTCCAAAGTGTCCAAATGGCACTACAGAGAATGGTATTAATGGTTTCATTTTATATATGAAAACTGAAAACACTCAGTGCCAACCTGCAGGACATCAAGAATCACTGCAGAGACTTGGTCAGGTCCTTTTTATTTTTGTACAGTGATGTTACAGATTAGGAAGAAACAAACAATGCTTGACTCTGAGAGAAGAATATATTTAGGATATTCCAAAAGCTACAGAATGTGTATTCTCTAATTTATTATTATTTACAGTATATGCCATTATAGAATTTATTGATATATTGAATAAGCTTTTGTTTTATATATATATATATTTTTTTCATTTTAAATTCAGTTTAGGTTTTAGTAATTAGTTTGTATGATATATATATATTATATATATATATATATATATATATATATATTATTTCAGTGATAGTTTTAGTAATTTTTGTCCTAGTTACTTGCCAAAGCTACATTTGTGATAAGTTTTTCATCTAATATTCCAGTTTAATTCAGCTTTATTTCTATTTAATGAAAAAGGATTTTTAATAGTTTTAATTTTAGTCACTGATTACAACACACTGACTCTCTGTAGAGCCTCTGTGGGTTTTGCTTATGTGCATAAAATACAACACTGTGATCTTTGCTACTAAGCAGTTTATGGGTCACCTACAAAATACATTTTTTGCTGGATTCTTTTATTCCATTTGGCTGTCAAATATTCCAGTCTATATTTTGATTCAAATAGCAAAGATCTAAATGCTACATGTGGCATTGATACAAGATGCAGTGAAGCACAAGGCGTATGATGAACTGCGTTCGGTGATGGAATTTTGTTTGGAATATGTTGATTAATTATTCTCCATGTCTGAGATCAATAAAACACACTTTGGGTCACTTAAGACCTGTCAGTGCATGCGGCACATACAAATGATTCATTAGACTATGTTAATTAATCCTGCAGTACTCTAGTGGCTTGTTTCGGTGAAATGATTTCCCTCTCTTCAACACAGAAAAGAAATTTAAATGGACTTGTTCTCTTATTTTAAGTACATTTAATTGTCATTCAGACTAAAATGTGAAGTGCCGTGTTACATTTCTCAGAAATGTCAATCAATCTTGTGTTCTTGTTTATTCCCATGTGGTTAAAGTTGCATAAAAACCACCAAATCCTAATAGACTGATGAGAGGGAGTATTAATTATGAATGTATTCGTAAGCATCCAGAGTCCTCTGTGACAATACTGGTGACACATTGACTTGAGCATTAATTATCTTGAAGGACATCTTGCTAATTTGCTTAATTATTTTAGATTATTAATTAATAAGATGAATATTGCCCACTGGGATGACTTAACAGTAATTTGAGCAGGAAGAAACCCTATTGTGTGGCAAGCATCCCCTGTAGAGATACATGTGCATGTGATACTTATGTCAGTGACTTCTACACTGAACAAAATCATAAACGCAACACTTTTGTTTTTGCCCCCATTTTTCATGAGCTGAACTCAAAAATCTAAGACTTTTTCTATGTACACAAAAGGCCTATTTCTCTCAAATATTGTTCACAAATCTGTCTAAATCTGTGTTAGTGAGCACTTCTCCTTTGCCGAGATAATCCATCCACCTCACAGGTGTGGCAATACCAGATGCTGATTAGACAGCATGATTATTGCACAGGTGTGCCTTAGGCTGGCCACAATAAAAGGTCACTCTAAAATGTGCAGTTTTACTGTATTGGGGGGTCCGGAGGGGTCTGAAAACCAGTCAGTATCTGGTGTGACCACCATTTGCCTTACGCAGTGCAACACATCTCCTTCACATAGAGTTGATCAGGTTGTTGATTGTGGCCTGTGGAATGTTGGTCCACTCCTCTTCGATGGTTGTGCAAAGTTGCTGGATATTGGCAGGAACTGGAACACGCTGTCGTATACACCAATTCAGAGCATCCCAAACATGCTCGATGGGTGACAAGTCCGGTGAGTATGTTGGCCATGCAAGAAAACTGGGATGTTTTCAGCTTCCAGGAATTGTGTACAGATCTTGCAACATGGGACCATGCATTATCATGCTGCAACATGAGGTGATGGTTGTGAATGAATGGCATAAAAATGGGCCTCAGGATCTCGTCACAGTATCTCTGTGCATTCAAAATGCCATCAATAAAATGCACCTGTGTTCGTTTTCCATAACATACACCTGCCCATAGCATAACCCCACTGCCACCATGGGCCACTCGATCCACAACGTTGACATCAGCAAACCGCTTACGCACACGACGCCATACACGCTGCCTGCCATCTGCCCTGTACAGTGAAAACCAGGATTCATCCTTGAAGAGAACACCTCTCCAAAGTGCCAGACGCCATCGAATGTGAGAATTTGCCCACTCGAGTCGGTTGAGACGATGAACTGCAGTCAGGTCAGGACCCCGATGAGGACAACAAGTATGAAGATGAGCTTCCCTGAGACAGTTTCTGACAGTTTGTGCAGAAATTCTTTGGTTATGCAACCCTCTACGGACACCTTGACAATTGAATCACCATTAGCTAGTAATTTTTTTTAGTTTACTCGCCAGACTGAGAGATAGATATTAATGCATATTAGTCAGTTTAACTGAACTGACTGATGGTGGTGCTTTTTGGTCATTCAGTGTTATTGTAAAAAACATTGGGAAAAAACTAACAAAAATACTGATAAGATAATAATGATATGAATTATACTAATAAGAACACTATAATAAGCAATAAGGATTCATGAGCTGCTGGATTCATGAATATTAATCAGGTTGTGTGCATTCGCTCAAACTAATTTGCTGAAATCAAATCAGGGAGGACAATAGGTGAGCGCCCGCCAATGAGATTGTCTATTGCGCATTAGCTCCACCCACTACCGGAAAACCCAGCAGTTCTTAAACGATAAGGAATTCCAAAGAAACGCTGTTAGTTTGACAAGAAAATAAGTTTTTGTAAGTCGCTTTGGATAAAAGTGTCTGCTAAATGACTAAATGTAATGTAATGTAAAATACAACAAAGAATATTGTTTACATGTAGCGCGTCAATTCTCTCTCTCTCTCTCTCTCTCTGCGTGTGTGTGAGAGAAAGCGACGGTAGGGTGTGAGCCTTCACACTAGAGTTTATGGTAAGTCAAATAGGCGCGTTTTTGCATCCATTCAGATGAACTGAAAAATATCACAGATCAGTTGGAGAGTGAAACTCCATAGCGCTCAATCAGAGAGTGTTCTGCGAGTGAAAATATATGTGTGCTAAATTTATACTTAGCCTCCAACTCACACACTGGCGAGTAAAATCTGAGAATTTATTAGCCATTGGCTAATATTAGACATAATTTAGTCGCCAGAGTGAAGATTTAGTCGCATATGCGAGTGATTTACTCGCAATGTAGAGGGTTGTTATGCAAACCGATTGTTGAGGCAGCTGTTCGGGTGGCTGGTCTCAGATGTTCTTGGAGGCGAAGATGCTGGATGTGGAGGTCCTGGGCTGTTGTGGTTACACTTGGTCTGAGGTTGGATGTACTGCCAAATTCTATGAAATACCTTTGGAGATGGCTTATGGTAGAGAAATTAACATTCAATTCACGGGCAAGAGCTCTGGTGGACATTCCTACAGTCAGCATACCAATTGCATGCTCCCTCAAAACGTGCAACATCTGTGGCATTGTGCTGTGTGATAAAACTGCACATTTTAGAGTTGCCTTTTATTGTGGCCAGCCTAAGGCACACCTGGGCAATAATCATGCTGTCTGATCAGTATCTTGATATGCCACACCTGTGAGGTGGATGGATTATCTCGGAAGTGCTCACTAACACAGATTTAGACAGATTTGTGAACAATATTTGAAAGATATTGGCCTTTTGTGTACATACTGTAGAAAAAGTCTTAGATCTTTGAGTCCAGCTCATGAAAAATGGGGGCAAAAAAGTATTGTGTTTATAATTTTGTTCAGTAATTTTGTCCTAACCCTAAGACAAAAAAAAGTTGTGACAGAAATTACAGCATATAAATATAAAAATAATCAGTCTATTCAGCCTCCAGTCTAACCATTGGGGTTCTTTTCACCTTGAAATATCAAGTCTGTCACCAACAGAGATGGTGTGATTTTTGGTGTGGCCAAAAGGATACATGCGAAAGGAGAAGCTGAGCTTCTCCTTGCTGTCAGGCACACACTGGCAGTAGGACCTTGAATTTTGCTTGTATACAGAGGAGCAAACCATCTCACAGAGGAGCCAGTCTGTGCCAAGGTGAGTTGCCATGCCAGCTGGAGCAGATGCCAATGAGTCAGACAGACAGAATCTGATGCCGCCTGTTTAACGCCAGAATATAGTCACACATTTTGCCTAAACTGAAACATGCTGGCCATTAAATAAGGGTCTCCTAATCACTACTGCCCACTAGAAACTAGCCATTAATCATGGTAAACATATGAGTTTGCATCAGTTTAAATCTTAATGGTATGATTCTGCTGCTTACATGATATTTATGAAGCCATTTTCGCTGTGTGTTTGTGTATTTATGTTTTTGGATTGGTAATATGTCTGCGTATGGATAGACAGGAAGTATATAAAAAAAAATCATCTATAGGCACTCTAGGGTTGAGGCTAATGGATGGAAGAGAACAGGAAACTACAGTGGTGATTCTGCAAAGAGACAAATTTGTCACGATTCAGTCAGCCTTTCAGAACGGCTGCTGAACTTTTCATTTTTAGTTTTTTTGAAACATGGACTTTTTGTGGAACAGATAACCCTCTCTCTCACTCTTTCCCACCATCTACGTGAGAGCTTTCTGGGGCCTGGAGTACAGCTGAGGTTTTATTCCTTCTTGCACAAAGCCTTTTATTCTCACCACAGCATGAAGGTGGTGCACTTTAACAATTAAATCCTACATTAGCCTCAATCTGCCTTCCTCCTTTTTTACACCGTCTGTACTGTACCTTTTGCACCTTTCCTTTGTTTTAATCTATATCTGTACCTTGACATTTGCCTCGTTTGTGCATGTGAGCGAGAAGAAAGAACTTGTGAACCATTATCCAAGTGGAGAACTAAGGACATTGGTTTTCATTCAGTCAGTTTAATACTTGCATGTACAGAAAGGATGCTCAAGCATTTCTGCCAAAACAGGTGTTTGCACAAAGTTTTATTCCTATTTCCTACCCTCACTCTAATATTAATTAAGCTGCCTTATTCTGAGTGAGGAAGTGCATAGCTGTGATTAGTAATTAGCATATAACAAACCAAACTATGTTAGGGCTTTCCACACACACTACCTTTTGAAATGTTTTTTTTTTTTTTTTTTTTTTTCAGAAAGGATGGATTAAACTGATAAAAGGTGACAACAAATACATTTATAATATTACAAATAATAATGCATTTCAAATGCTAAACTGAAAAAAAATAATAATAATAATCACAATTACCACAAAACTATTCAGCGGCACAACTGTTTTCATTACTGATAATAAGTAATGTTTCTAGAGAACCAAATCGGCATACTAGAATGATTTCTAAAAGATTGTGTTACTGCTGGAAATTCATCTTTGCCATCACAGGAATAGATTACTGTCACAATCTGCACAAAGATATGAAGATTAGGGCATGAGGTAGTGCTTCGTGAAGCTTCAAAACCTTTGTGAATCAGTTGTTTCGAAACAGTGGTTTGTGTATCAAACTACCAAAGTCATGTGAATTCAGTAAACGAGGCTTCATTACATCATAACTGTTTTGAAACTTTTCAAAATATCAATGGCTTGCCATTGGGGGGCAATCTCTGTAAACCCATGAATCATGCAAGTTCTTTGAGCTCGCTACCCAGCAGCAAACCATTAAACCAATGTTTATGGTTTTTACCTGATCTCAGATCAGTTTCATCAAATTGCAGACATTTTAAATGAGACGTAGTGTACAGTCTCTTACTGGTCTCTATGTGCAAGCTCTCCATAAAACAATCAAAACAAGCCCTGCAAATTAATATAAAATATTTTAAAAACTATTTTAAATAAATAAATATTTTTAATCACATTTAATGTTTATACTTTCAATAAAACATTTGCAATGGGCTTTTAAAAGCTGTTTTTATGCATGTTTTAAGAGTTTTTTTTTTTTTTTTTTTTTTGCATTTACACACTTTTGATCAGCAGGCATCGCTAGAGTGTCATGTTTCAAACGCTTCAAAACAGTGAATCATTTTGCAAAGCAATCGGTTTAATTGATTTGAAGCTTCAAAAAGGTTTGTTTCTCCCATCACTACCATGAGGTCATACCCAGGGTAGTCAGTCCAAAGTGTAGCAAACAGGTACACACCCAAAAAAAAAAAAAAAAAAAAAAAAAAAAACAGGAAACTTGGCAAAATCCAAACAAGACACAGAAACCAGGACATACATACTCAGAAAATCAATGTGACAACAACCAAGACTAAGAAATGAATGAGTGAAAAACCAGGCTTTAAATAGGGTGAGACTGATGAGGTAACAAGACACAGGTGAATGCAATCTATGATCAAGAGTCTAGGCTAAGGATTATGAGGAATGCGGTTTTGAGGGAGTGTCAACGGTGTGAGGAGGAGTGCCCTCTGGAGGAGCTCATGGGCACTCCAGCTGGTGATTGTAACAATTAAATTTGATCATATATTAGAATAGATTAATTCAATGTTTTAAATTGCAAAACTAATATTTAGCAGTATTACTATTTTTGCTGTAGTTTTGCTATAAAAAAATGCAGCTTGGTGAGCATGAGACATCTTCAAACAGCATGAGACCTTACTGACCCCAAACATTTAAACAGTGTACTTGTACATCCATTTAACCCTCAGAGGTCTAGGGGGTTTTGGGGGCCTGGAGAAGTTTTGACATCCCCTGACTTTTATGCTTTTTTCAGTTGCTTATAAATAGATACATGGCTAAATTCTAATAACACTGTAATCAGTACAAACTGGGCTACTATAATATGTAAATAGCATGTATATACATGATTGTGTTTTTGAGAAAACAACGTTTATGCGTGGTTAGTAAAAAACTACAATTTTGAAGTCACTGAAAAAAGGTCATTAAACACATACAGAACATTTGTTTACAAGACTGTCAAATCTGGAGCTTGTAGCGTAGAATTTTTGCTTCAAAATGATGTGAAAATCATCTTGTTTACTCACTCACAGAAAACAATAGATTAATTTAAAATTTTTAAGACACTTTTTGTTTCAAATGGGCATATGCGAGTAGGCGTCAACTATCATGAATATGTGTGTGATTCACACCTGAGAAAACAAAGACCCACATAATGAGCTGCATAATGAGCCTTTCAGTCAGCTGTGTCACTGAGAGGGAAGAGTTACGAGAAAGAATGTGAGGACAAAATAAATGTGTATATTTTTATGTTTGTAGTTTATTTAGAATATATTTAATTATCCCCCAAAATAACTTGAGATTCACTTGCGAGTGCAGTTAAACAGTTTATTAGGAACAATCAAAGCTGACTTTCAAAGCTGAATTTTTAGCATCATTACTCCAGTCACACAATCTTTCAGAAATCATTCTAATATTTTGATTTGCTACTCAAAAAAACATTTATTAATATTATTATTATTATTATTATTAATTTTGAAGAGGTTTTTTTTATTAATTGAAAGAACATCATCGTTTCTAACATTATTATTGTATTGATCATCACTTGTGTGCTAAATAAATTTTTTTTATATATACTGTATACTGTATACTGACTCCCAGCTTTAAAATGGTATAGTGTATATTGTTACACTTGGAGTGAGACTGGAGTAATGATGCTGAAAATTTAGCTTTGATCACAGGAATAAATTAAATTTTAAAATATATTCAAATAGAAAGCAGATATTTTAAATAGTAAAAATATTTCACAATATTACTGCTTTAGCAAATGCAACTTTCTGTATTTTGGATCAAATAAATGCAGGCTCATGTGTCATGTTGAAATATATAAATAAACATCACATACCTGGCATTTTCAAAATGTATATTGTTTATGTGCTCCGAAGGACATACTTTTTTAAAGAGATGGGAGTGTGTGCCTCGCTTGGTCTTAGCTGTGTTCCAGGTTCCTGAGTGGGCTGCTTATTTGCATTGGCTCGCTTTGCAACAAGTTATTATTTATCTAAAAAAAAAAAGAAAGTATGCTGTTTACGCAAATAAACTGCATTCTTAACATTATTGTGATGGTCACTGATACTATTAGTAATTTATAGGGAAAAAAGAACACAATTACCACATAGCACATTTATTGTCAGTGATATTTACAGCTTACTTGATACACTTTTTTTTTATTTATTTTTTTTACCTCAGACGATTGCAAATACCAATGACGGGGTATAACACATTAAAAATATTTACACCAGAGCTGTCTATGTTATAGAACATAAAAAAATAAAATAAAAAAAAAACATCCTGGCATCGTGAAACATTGAGATGATGTAAATGAAACTTCATAATGTTTCACCTGATTATACATTTAGTCAGGAATTATAGTCTGGAAAAAGTGTAACTAGTAAAATGTGTACAAGTTATATGAAAACTAATACAAGTAGATTAATAATAAAAAAGACTTACTCATGTTTATCTCTGCTGGGTCAACCGCTTCGTTCTTCTTTCTGAGGTAATCCAAATCTTATTCCTCTCAGCAGTCTTATTGAGGTGAATTATGTCTTATTCCTCTCTGCACGAAGCAAACAGTAACAATTAAAAAACGTGAAGTACAGTCTCGCTGCTTTGTTTGCTCTGATGAGGGCGGTTACCCGCCGCAAGCTTCATGTGGACACTTATAATAACAATAGCGCGCTCGGCGCGTGGGCGTGGTCGCATTAGATATAATGAAGGGAGAAGTGAAAGACAGACATCATGTTGTTTTCATGTGGATTACTTTATCACAGAATATTTGTTTTTGGTAGCACTTGCTTAGTCTAAAAGCAGACATGTCAAGCTTTCTATAGATATATCTCTCATGACTTTGTGTTGAGTTACAGTTCATTTTAATGAGGCGTTTCTAAATAAAGATCACCGCAGACCAAGGCTGCAGACAGCGCACTCTGTTTGTTTTCTTTATTTTATAAATGCACAAAGTTTTGTTGTTATCATGTGTGTATACAAATAAAAGTAGACCCTTTACAGATTCGTTTGATGTATTGCTTTTATCAGTACGATCAAAACTGAAAGTGTAATTTAAGTTCTTTTCTTTTATTTTTCTTCACTGGAAATCTGACTTGGGGGGTTTATCAGTCTCTCAACAGTAGCAAAAAGAGTGCAAGTGTTGTTTAAGTTACTGTTTATAAGGTTTGAGAAGAAACTCTTCCTAGCTGTGGCTAGTTTCACATTGAAAGCATGAAGCCTGTCTTTATAGATGCTATAGTGAATTTCAAGTTTCATCTTCCGCCACATCCACTCAGCTTTTCTGCAATGTCTTTTCATACTCTGTACTTCTGTTGATTTTCTCCAAGCTGATTTCTGTCTGCTTGTTTTCTTACCTACTATTACAGGAGCAATATCATCAATAACATTCTTAACTTTTGAGTTAAAGGAATCAAGGGGAAGATTAACAGAGTCTGCAGAAATGCTTGGTGTTAAAGATATAACCTCCATAAATTGCACACTAGTGTTCTTGTTAAAGCATCTCTTTCTGACAGATCTAGATACAGTGGTAGCAGAGATCAATATATCAAAGAAAATACAGAAGTGATCAGATAGTGCTACGTCCTTAATAACAATGGATGAAATGTTTAGAACCCTACTGATGATTAAATCTAGAGTGTGTCCACCTTTGTGTGTGGGTCCATGCACATGCTGAATCAGGTCAAAAGTGTTTAAAACAGTTATCATTTCTTTTGTAGTTTTGTTTTCTGCATTATCTATGTGAATATTAAAATCCCCTACAATAGCAAAACAGTCAAATTCTGAGGAATTCATTGATAACATTTCTGTGAACTCTTCAACAAAGGCTGGAGAGTATTTTGGAGGCCTGCTAATAATGATAAACAGAATGCATGGAGCACCTTTCAGCATAATCCCTAGATATTCAGTACTGACTAAATGACACTTGCTTGCATTGATAGACGTCTTTAAATAGAGCAGCTACATCTCCACCTCTCCTAACAGTCCTGCAGACACTCATGAAAGTAAAGTTAGGAGGGGCTGCTTCATCGAGGATGGTTGTACTGCAGCTGTCTTCTAGCCATGTTTCGTTTAGAAACATAAAATCCAGATTGTTTGTGGTGATTAAGTCATTGATTTTAAATGATTTATTTTTTAATGTTTAAAAATGCTTAACTTGATGGCAGTGCTGTGTGTCTTTATAGCAGTCTTAGTTTGATTCATAATAGGCTGCAGATTAGATGAGTTAGCCCTTCGGCTTGGGAAGGCCTTAGACTTTCTATCACGTGATAAAACAGAAATAGAGAAAGCTACAGGCAAAGTAATTTAGTTATTTAAATTCTAATCATAGAACATTTAAATAACAAATCCATGTTTCCAAGACTTGCAAGTCTTGCACACATTCTGTTCTAAATTTAGAATAAATTTAAATTCATACTTATTTATGAATCATTATTTCAGTATGAAAATGTTAGCATGCAAATACTAACACCCATTGTGTACAACCCAGGCTCATTCGAAATATGTGCCTCTAAAAACAAGGTTCGGGAGGAGCATGATCAGATAATCACTCCAGCCCAGCTGGAGCTTGTCAGCTAATCACCTTAACAAGCACAATATGGGTATATATATACAGCCAACTTACCTCTCTTCCACAACAGTTTTCCAGCATTCGGTTTTGCTCCTTTGACCATAATATCAAAGACTCAACTTTTTCTGTACAACGACGAGACCTGTACCGGGGATTTTTCTTATCCTCTGTCACAACCTGCCGGCCCTAGGCTCACTCCTTTTCTGCCAGTCACTGCTGCCAAGCACCAGGCTTCATCACAGCCACCACTCTGCTCAACCTGCCACACGCTCTCCATAACACGGAGGCTTAACCTCGCCTCCACTGGCGAGACTTCCAATTTCTTCCCCGACATCCTTGTATCATTTGGCCATCCCAATATATTATCCGATCAAAAAGTGAATAGTGTTTAAGCCTGAAGAAAACGCTGATTTATTCAGATGGCCCATTCTCGCAGAGGGTAAACAAAGCGGATCTGAACAATCTATTCTTCACCCTGTAAATTAGCCAAGTCGGCCAATAGATCGAGCAAAGCCCGGAACTCGCCTCGCTCATCACCACCATCATCCTGCACAAAACCCGGCTCTCCTCAAACTTTGGGTCAAAGCCGCAGGCCTCAAATGACCCTGGGCCGTGCCCCAGTTCTCAGTGCAGCAAAACCTCATTCGCTTCCCGCTTTGGCTCAACTTTTTACCACGGCTCTTCTGGCCACAGCCCCGCATGTAGCCAGACTCCCAGCTCTTTTAGCAGCCGTTAACACGAGGCTGCCTCCACTAGCGGTGCAGACCATGTTACAAATTAAGTTTTTAGGTAAAGATGCTAAAGGTAGGTTGTTTTTATTGCTAAAAGTTTTTAAACGACATGATAACATTATGGATGATGATGTCATTTTTGTAACCATGACGCAAAACTGTGTAGTACACACAATGATAGTTCTCACATTTTCTGTATTAATTTTCACTAGCATTTTACCTGTATTTTAAATCACACTTTGTACTCAGATAGACAGATAAGATGAAAAAGACTGATTTTCGAGAAAACAAGTTCAACAGTGTACCTAAATAATTAACAATTATAGATGCAAACTAACAACTAAGGCATATCATAAAGAAACTATTAAAATTGATTATTAAACAAGTGCAACTATAGCAACCTAATTTGCATGCGTTGTGGGTACTGCTAGGCACCTCTCTCCAATGCTCTACCAGCTGATGTGCTGCTTTGCTGGCTAGCTTTTTCAATACTTATGCTTTTCCTCTTAACCACACAAAAAGTAGTGTTTTTTTATCACTTGATTTTATCACTTTTTAAATGTTGTCAAAGTCTTCATATTTCTCCTGCTACTTCTAACCTTTCTTTCTTTCCAGTGGTATCCAGCTCCCATAACACACGCTAATGTGATGCTGCTTCTGCTAGTTGTGCAGGCTGCATAGGCTCTTCAGCATTTTCCCCCAAATATCACAAGCCCCCGTGGACTGCAGCTACAGCAGCTGAAATAAATGCAAAGCTGCTTAAGCATGCAACACATGCCCTCACATCTCAATCTTTTCCTTCTGTTACTTCTAATTCTTTTCCTTTTCAGCGGCCTCCAGCTCCCATAGCAGATGCTAGCATGAGGCTGCCTCTGCTAGCTGTGCATGCTGCACAGGTTCTTAAGGATGTCACATACCCCACTTCCTCCCTGTGGCCTACAACAGCTGAAGGAAGCGTGAGGGTGTCTCCGCTTGCAACTCAGGCCCACACATCTCTGGCTTTTCCTCCCATTTCTAATGACCACTTTCGTTTCATTTCTCCCATAGCAGACACTAGCCCAGAGACCGATTTTAAATGTCAGGCTGCCTCTGCTGACAATTGCAGCCCATGCTCCTCTCCCTCATAGCTCCCTACTTTATTTAAAATTGTTGTTTTCAAGATCAAGTTCCGGCTTCCCTCGAGCTTCAAGATTCAGCAGGCCATCAGCAAGTTTGAGCCGTGCCCCAGAGTGGGCTGCTCCTCACACTGCGTTGCCTCACTCCTCTTCTCAACCAATCACTGTGGAGTTTTCAGCTACAGCACCGTGTGCAATGTTGCCCGCTGGCGTGGCTCCCTAAACGCCTATCTTTCCCACTCTCTTCCATCTACCTCCGGTGGCAGATGCTAGCATGAGGCTGCCTCCGCTAGCCATTCAAGCTCACCCACCTTACTCTTACCCTACCTCTACTCCTTTTCCCTATCAATGGCCAGCAGCCCCCGCTGCAGACATCCAAGCAGGGCATCATCAACCAGCAACGCAAGCTTACTGACCTCCTCCCTCATTTCCTTCTACCTCTTACTACATGCTTGTCTAAGCACCAGAGGCTAATCTGTGCGTGAGGCTGCCTCCGCAAAAGGTTATGGCCCCTCCTTATCTTCCTTCCAGCCCTTCTCTCCAATCTAAACAACAGTACACTTCATTCAAAGCAGTCCGACTACCTACCCAACCAAATTCTGCAGCTCAGGTACCACCCCCTGTGCCTAATACCATCAAGTCTCAGATTCTCGCAGAAATTCAGAGAGCTGGCTCTGGAGGCAGACCCATCGCCAACCCCAGTACCTCAATATTGGCTACTCGTATTCACATAACACATCCCTTAAAACCTCCTCAACGCGTCACTCAGTTCAATCCTCTGAGCAGTTTCACTCAGTTTCACTTTCTCCTTCCTCTCAATCTTTAGTTTCCTACCTTAAAACCTAGGAGAAAAAAAAAAAAACCTTGCCCAGTCCATCAAAAGTTATCTAAGCGGCATCCAGTTTTTCACAAATTAATGTAAGGCGACCCCTCTCATGAAATAATCAATTCTCAAACATCTCTTTTGATCAAAGGAATTCAGCACTCTCATCCTCCAAGCCCCGACGCTAGACAACTGATATCTTTAGACACATTCTCCACACAGGGTACCACTCACTTCATACCGCTTGTACATTTAACGATATGTTCATACTGGCTTTTATTTTTTGGTTTCCTGAGATGCTTGGAATGCACAGTGCAACCTGGATGTTTTGGGTGGTATTGGGGACCTGGCTAGGGCATGTCCCGTGTGGGCGGCGCATATGGCTACCCTATGTATACATCCCCTTGTAACCCTCTTTTTGTCGACGATTGTAACCACCCCGTCACATGTTTTTGGTTTCAAAAACATCTAAAACTCACCCTCTTCCAATCAGGCATACCCGCAGAAAGATTTTCCAGCCACTCCTTCCGAATTGGGGCAGCAACTACAGCAGCTCAAAAAGGCCTCTCACAGCAGCAGATCCAAAATCTCAGTCAATGGTCATTGGACGCCTACAAGAGCTACATCAGGACCAGTCATTCTCACATAAAGAAAGCCCATCTAACTCTGATCAGTTAAATGAAATTTGATACTGCCGCTGCCATACCCTGCTCATTTGATACTGCCGCTGCAGTGCCCTGCTCATTTGATAATGCCGCTGCAGTGCCCTGCTGATTTGATACTGCCGCTGCAGTGCCTTGCTCATTTGATACTGCCACTGAAGTGCCCTGCTTATTTGACACTGCCGCTACAGAGCCCCACTTAATTTGATACTGCCCTCCATCGTCGTTTCGAGTTTTAAAGTTTATTCAGCATTGGACAGGGTTCTTCCTTCCAGTGCAGCAGAGCCGCAGCTCCCTTTGGTCGCAGTGAGAGCCCTCCATCCGTCATTTTGAGCCCCATTTGCTTTTTCCACATGGGACAGGGCTCTCCTTTCCGGTGCAGCAGAGCCGCAGCTCCATTCAGTTGTAGTGAGAGCCCTCCATCCATCGTTTTAAGCCTTCTGCATCAGACAGGGCTCTCCCTTCTGGTGCAACAGAGCCGCTGCTCCCTTTGGTTTGTAGTGAGAGCCCTCCATCCATCGTTTTGAGCCTAATGGGTTATTCACCATTGGACAGGGCTCTCCCTTCTGCTGCAGCAGAGCCGCAGCTCCTTTCGGTCGAAGTGAGGGCCCTCCATCTGACGCTTTAAACCACACCACCTATTCAGCTTCAAGAGGGGCTCTCCTTTCCGGTGCAGCAGAGCCGCAGCTCCATTCAGTTGTAGTGAGAGCCCTCCATCCGTTGTTTTGAGCCTAATGGCTTATTCACCATTGGACAGGGCTCTCCCTTCCGGTACAGCAGAGCCACAGCTCCCTTCGGATGCAGTGAGAGTCCCTCACCTGGCCTTCCATCATGCTCCTCCATTTGGTCCTTTTCGCACACTCCACTTTTTCTTCACAGCACACATATTTTTGGGGGCTACTAAAAATTTTCTCTCCAGCTGCTGTCTCATGCCATTAGCTTCTTTAGGGGAGTTCTCTGGGTTTGGGCTCTATCCTGAGCTCGGTGCCCTCCCTCTGGACAGCACGCCAAATATGCTACTAATTGCTCAATCATATTATGTTAGTGCGAACCCGTGAAATGATGTTTTAATAACAAGGTTCGGGAGGAGCACGATCAGATAATCAATTAGTCCGGCCCAGCTGGAGCTCGTCAGCTAATCACCTTAACAAGCACAATACGGGTGTAAATATATAGCCAACTTACCTCTCTTCCACGACAGTTTTCCAGCATCCCGCCTCCACCCCAATACCTCACTCTTAATCTTATTTCATTCCATTCTTGGAATGGGGGGAGGAGGTCTCTGGGTTCGGGCTCTATCCTGAGCTCAGAGCCCTCCCTCTGGACAGCATGCCAAATATGCTACTATTTGCTCAATTATGTTATGTTAGTGCGAACTCGTGAAATACATTTTTGCAGCACTGTTATTATGTACCTTACTGCATGTTTTGCGGCAGTTTTAAACGTCCTGTGAGTGGCACTAAAACGTAGCTTCAATAAGTGACCCTGGCACATATTTGTTATGTTGATATAGGAACGTATTGCTGCATTTGTATTACGTTGTTTCAGGAACATATTGCGGTGGTTCATAATTCAAATATTCAAGGAGTGTCGCTAAAAGTTAATGCTCTGTCATGTTGGAAATATGCCCTATACCAAACCCAACCCTAAACCTACCCGATAGTGTTAACAAATGCAAACGTGATATAAAAACGCATTTGTTGATGCAGCCATGCTATTTTAACTTCCTTATGCAGATTTGAGCTGTTTTGTCAAACCGTAGCTTCACCGGGTTCAAACAGGAGCTCTTCCCGACCTAAGTGCAACACCGTATCGCGTGAGTTACCGAGCAAACCTATTGAATTTAAAAACAACAACATTCAAATGCATCAGTTTTCAAATCTCGCAGCATGTTAAAATTGTTTAGAATTCATAACATGGTATTCATCAAGTAACTATGCAAAATTTAAGCTTTATTAATCGAAACTGTGGACTTGCAAATCATACATAATAAATGCTGTGGGAGTTTTACTGCCTCTAGGGTTCATTTTAACTGGAAACTGCAGCAATTTGTATGTACAAGTACGTTTTTTGAGTTTCGCAGATATGTACAGTACTGTAGGTAGAGGCATGTACTTCCAATGAGCCTAGGTTGATTGTGTTTGTTCTTAATGACAGAATGTGGAAAACTCTCAAAGTCTTGTGTGTGTGTTTTAGAGCACACTGCTGATTCCTTCGCCACTGCTGTAGTGTCAGTGTAATGAGACATGACATGAAGCAGCATGACAATACAGGAAGCCACATCTACTCTATATCTATATTCAGTATCCTCCTCAGTCCTTAAGTGCACATACAAAGACATATGCACTACATGTGACAAAGGCAGAGATATTACACTCCAGCTTCTCCCCGCTCTAATGGTCATGTTCAGGCAAGAAAGACTGAAGTGACTATTTGATGGCCATATCCAGTGCACAGCAGCATCCAGGAGAAGTAAACACCACTCTGTCTGGTGCACTGTATGTTTGGGCATGGAAGATAAAATGTTTCAGTCCGATGCGGAGGCAATACCTGATATGTTCCAGTCCAATTTTGTTGAACACAATTTACCGCCTCATTGTCCCAGCGCATGCAGACCTAGTTTGGTTGTTTTTTTTCTGGCAAGGTGACATTACATATGTTTGCAAGCTGATATGAACAGCTTCAGATACAACTGCAGCCCTTTGTCTCATAAATGCTATCAAATGTGTGCATTTTGGCTTACATTCTTTTGTTTTCTCGCAAATTTATGAGTAGATCAGGGATGGGCAATCCGGTCCTGGAGCATCAATGTCCTGCAGAGTTTGGCTCTTTCCCTAATCAAACACACCTGTCTTCAAGTCTTCAGAATGATTTAAAAATTGCAGACAGGTTTGTTTGATTAGTGATGGAGATAATGTTCCCTATTATGTAATTATTTCCTATAATGTGGTGTTCAGCATCTCAGATCGCAAGCTGATTTACGTGTTGTTTCCCACTTGTCGTAATGATGTTGTAATGATGAATGCACAACTTAGAGGTACAAGTTTCCCAGGTGCACATTAATGGCGAGTTCACACTGCACGATTTTAGCCCGATTTTTCACTCACTGACAGGTTTTGTGAAATCGCTGACAAATGCCTGAAATCAGAGGCAAATCGGTGCTCATTCACGTGAGTGACAATCATGTAGTGTGAATTATCAAAGGCGTGACAAAAATATGCAAAAAAATGCCAAAATATTTGGCATGCTAAATATCTGGAGCTGTTGGTGATTCACAGTCACGCTGTGTGCAATAATTTCTGACTGAAAACTACATCTGCGATGACCTACAGCCAATGAGAGACCAAGATACAGGGCAGAGAGAAGTTTGGGGAGTGATAGACCAGAATATCTGTATTTTAATAGATATATGAACAATTCGATCATACAGAAACAAGCACAAACATTTGCTTGACCAGCCACAACATCAGCATAACAGTTACTTAAATTATTTACCTCCAACTCTTTGCAGAACACCCTATGCCTGTTCCCTGCATCTCCCTTCTGCATAATCTGTTTTTCTTTTTCTCCTTGTAGCTGGAAATCAACTCACAGACAATTCGTGGGATATATATATATTTTTTAAATAATTCCAGTCTCGCTTGAGAACTCCGGTCTGACGCAAGTGTGTTCTCGCGTTATTTCCTTATCACTTTTCGCGTGTGTTTTGTTGTGAAACGTAGCTTGTGGACCAGACAGAGCTGTCGGCGATTCTTCCTATTGTGAAGTCATGCAATGTGAAAACCCCTGTTGCCGATCCATCGTGCAATTTGAATACAGCAGCAACTAAATTCTACCCCAGATAGTCATGCAGTGTGAACACAACGGTGATCTGACGAGTTTGAAAATCGTACAGTGTGAACTCGGCATAAGGCAGCATAAACTCTGCAGGACAGTGGCCCTCCAGGATCAGAATTGGCCATTCCTGGAATAGCTGTGCAATCGTTGTAGTTGAGCAAGATGCAAACAATGAGGAACTTATCAGATTTATGCCAGATATATTTTATGTTTTTTTTATTTATTTATTTTATTTTATTTTTCTTATTTTTTAGCCTGTTAACAGCAGACACAGCATATTATCCAAATGAGAATAATACAAGCAAATGCTATTAATCTAGGACAAATTAACCGCTATCAGATTGTTAGCTACAGAGGAATAACAAGAGAAAAGGAACAAGACAAATGAAGATTCATGCCAGCAGACAGCAACTTTAATCACAGACAATACAATAAATGGGGATATGGTAGTATTAAGGGATTTTCACTAAAAACGTAGATAGATCTCTAGATGTAGCAAGAATTTGCAGTTGTGTTTTCCTGTATGAAAACAATAAAAATGTTTGATTTTTGTGAATAGATTCGAATTGCTTTATACATTGCCATATATATATATAAACACACACACACACATACATACATACATACATACATATTTAGAGATACATACAAGTGTATCATATATATATATATATATATATATATATATATATATATATATATATATATATATATATATATATATATATATATATATATATACACAAAAAAAGATTAGTTAAATACAGCAGGTGTATTATGCATTAGCCAGCCACTACACATGAGTTCTGGTTCACACACAATGACAGACAAACTAACCAGTATATAACCAGTTTATATTAGTGTTATTTGGACTAAATTGTAGGCTAATCATAAAACATAGTGGAGAAAGTTAAAGCAGGGGGGCATAAAAGACGCTATTTATTTCCTGCTGAATGACCGTGTGTTGATTTATGACCAAGTTGTGCATTATTTAGAAATACATCAAATGAAAAAGTTTTGCTAGTTCATTATTAGAAGAAATACTCTGTGTAAAACTGACTCCGCCCCCCACCCCTTTGTCATTTTGAATGATATGCAAAACCTGTAATTTTGCAAAGGTCAAATGAATAGAAAATCACAACTGAGAATTGCTAAAATTCCAATGATCTTTATAATTTAACACATGAGTTCTTTTAATAAATCAGGCTGTGGAGTTGATGGTTTCAGAGCCCTGATGTTGACAGGTCCAGCTGTTGGACGGAAGACACTCTGCAGAGCTGTTGTTTGAATTACTGTTGGCCTCCCATTGACTCTAGTTGTCTTTTCTTTAGTTTGGGCTTATTGCGACATCTCTGAAATCGATTTCCTTTGCTCCTCTCCACCGCTGGGCTATGTTCACGTGATCCACCAGGTGTAAAGCCCAAGACTTGCACAAACCCACAAGTGCACGTGTATTCACACAAAATCAATATATTTCGTTTCAGAACTCTCATTTATCTGTTCCTCTGTGCTTGGATTGGTAAAGAAGATTAACCTACACCTTTTCACTAAAATAATACTATTGTAATATGCTGTGGCAAATATGAAAGTCCCTTATCTTGTACCATAAAGATTAGCTGTCAGTTTCATGTAAAAGTAATACTTGACATCCAGGATGAGCTTCTGAGTAATATTTTACTTGAATGATTTTCTCAGCAGTAAATATGAGTGCAGTGTTTTAATTGTCACCTAGTGTCTGCAATCTCTAAATCTATAATGTAAGTAGAATCTGTGGTGGTATCTGTTTCTAATTGTGAACTGATTTTTTTTTTTTTTTTTTTCACAATTAAAACAAGTATTTGAGGTTGGATTGCAAATTTAATCTGCAGGAGCATGAACAGGTCAGAGCAGCTGTGTTGTGTTTTGTGCTTTAACACTGATCTTCAAGGCTTTTCATAATGTTTCTTTTTCATTAAGCACTTTGATGCCTTTGCTCTGCAAACCGCCCACTTTTTATCCCACATAATAAGATTTTGGTGTCCATTTAAAATCAATGGCAATGACTGGGAGGAGCTTTAGCGTAAGCCGCTAACAGCAGCTAATGTGGCAAGGAGGATTCATCACGTTGTGACAGATTCCATTAAACCACTCTTAAAAGGTCAATCAGTTCAGAAATGTGTTTATAGATATTTTCTCCCAGCCATTCTGGTATGCTGATCTGTCTCTGTCTGGCTCCAAAGTTGTTTTAGGTGTGGTCCAACATGTCTTTGTATTTTCACAGAGCTGGAGGTGACCATTGAAAATATTGATTATGTTGCGCTAAAGCTGCTAAAGGCTTAATCAGATCATCTTAGTGTTGTGAAGAATCTTTTTCCTTAAAGGGTTTGATTGCAAAATGTTTCTTTTATCTCTTCCTCTCTTTTTATATTTTAAACTCTAGACATTTCTTTTTTTTTTTTTTTTTTTTTTTTGGAGTATTCAAATGCTAAATGAAAAAGTATGAATTGACCAGGATCATGCACAAAAACAATATAAACTCAGAATAAGCCAGATGGGAATTTATAGCTCAAAAAGTCTTCCCAACTTTCATTCCTCTGCTTTCAAACAAGGGTCGATTGCTCAAAGGTAATTGACCTCATTCTTGAACTTTAGAAAAGACACAAAATGTCAGCTGTACCTTTAAAATGCAAAATAATAATGATTATAATTTAAAAATCGATACCTGCCGTCTGTGTATTGACTCTGTATCGGGATGAAAGAGCGTCACAGTGTTATACTATATTGATTAGCTTCCCCCCACTTTAGTTCAGAGCATTCAAATAGCACCACATTGGCCAAATAAAAAAACAAGGAAGTTGCTAGACAACAATTCAGTTAGAATCCATATAAAAGTGCATGGTAAACAATATTTTGCCATTTTCCCTTACGAAAAAGAAGTTTATTCAAGTGCGCTATTAATATACTTATTTTAAACTAAAAAATAGGAAAGTATACTTTTAGTTTACTTTTTATGTACTTCTCAGAAATGGGCTTTATGTACTTCTAAGATATATACTTATAATGACAATTAAGTATACTTGACTTATACTTACAAAAAGTCAAAATATACTTGAACTTTACTTAAGTATACTTAATAAAATAAACTTGAAGTATACTACTTTTTGGTAAGGGTTAGGTTGATAGATTCTTTGCATACCTTTCATTTTAAGGTGAATATAAAACACTCTGAGAGATACTGATATGCAGAAAACCTGATATGTGTAGCTGGCCTATATTTGGCACTTTTCAAGCTTTATGATAGATTGAGAACAATTTGCAGAACAGATTATGTAATACAAATTTAAAGGGTTTGTTTGAGTCTTCTTTTGTACTTCCTATAACATTCAAGTCTTGATTAAATTAAAGTTAAACTTATTTTATATAAAGGAACTTCACTTTGTTTTCGTGTTAAACAAACTACCATCTTCT
Organism: Cyprinus carpio; assembly: GCF_018340385.1. Classification (NCBI taxonomy): domain Eukaryota; kingdom Metazoa; phylum Chordata; class Actinopteri; order Cypriniformes; family Cyprinidae; genus Cyprinus; species Cyprinus carpio. The sequence goes on along the minus strand of NC_056607.1, from coordinate 11,281,946 downwards.
TTTTTAATAGCTTTATTCAAAGCTTAAGAATTTAATTTAAGTTTCAATAAGTGATATTTACAGTGTGTTGCTTAGTACTCTCTGCTTTGTGTATCTTACTAATGAACTTCTTTGAGAAGCTGTTGTACCTGACTTCGTCTCTTTCTTTCTTCCTCTCACTTTACCTACGCTAAATTAACACACAAAACTAAGCCTATTGTTCAGTATGAGGATTAAACTCCTAGCCCTTCATCCTTGAGTTGAGAAGGTGAATCACTTGTAAATTAAGTTTTCCTGTCGTTGCCCACTGGGATGTTGGGGGAAGTTCAAAAAGCATTGTATTATTCCCTTCTTCTCTGAATAAAACCTACATAGAGCATTGTTGAATTATTGATAGAATTTTTGTTGCACTATTTTTTTCATAGTTTGTCCCAAGTAAATTTCTGAGCACAAAAGAGATGATACTATGGAAGTTGTTGAAGAAATATGTGAAGGTATGTCAAAATTGGCTATCCATATTAAACCAATATGTAGGTCATTTAGACATGATCTTCCAGCATCCAAAATGATATTAAAGTGAGTAAGAGAGTATGGCTTTTTCCTAAGATTGCTGTGAGTTTCTGACAAGGTGAAATTTTAAAGCTTTTCCTTTAAAGAAAAACCAAGGTTAGAAATTCACTGTAAGGTTTAATGAAACAAACCATTCTAATGATTAACATTTGATGATCAGCTATGCTGACTCCCTTCACCTTTCTGGTAGAATTGTGGTATTATTTTTATTTTTGTATTTTAATAATTAAAAGTAGACCATTGATAGGCCAGTTCATGCTGTGTTCATTTACACCGCACCTCAGTCATGCTGGAAGCTTGTTAGCCGTCAGAGGTTTATTAATCCTCACAGTCTGTGAGCAAGGACTTTAAATTCCCTTGGCAAACATTCCAGTCACTCTCTCCCACAGAAAAAAAAGAGAGATCTTTCTCTCTATATAAGTTTTCTCATACTTTCCCATTGTTTCATCACACCTATGATCTTTCATTAACTTTAATGATGCAGACAAGATGAAGGAAATTAGTTTATTCTGGTTTGTATGCTGTCGGCATGCATTAGCTCGGTGAAAGAATAAACAGACTGGCCGCCATCTTCCAAAAATCATTTGGCAACTTCCCCCTTATACAAGCTCGGGGAGTGATTCATTTTCAAGGATCCTTTAATAAAAATGACAAAACAAAACAGCCCAGCAGAGATGAATCAGCACACAGATGAAAGACAGAGAAGGTCAGAACTCATCAGAAAACCATTTAGTCTCATTTCATCATCGCTGGGGAGCAAAGAACCAAACTCAGAGTGGATGATTTGTGCTAATATGATGTTTGCATCATTGTAAGCATTGTATGCTAAATGGTGTCTGCAGGGCCTGGTTAGCATGGCAGCTGTTTTGTTGAAGAGCCTTTAATAAACTGTTGTGAACTACTGTTGAAAACGCCCATTTGTTTTACTCTACTGTTTGACCAGCATTTTGGTGAACAGCTTTGTTTGTCTGGATGGAATGTAATGGAAATGTATTCTAGTCTTTCATGCAGAAGTAAATTGATATTTTTATCAATCAAGAATGCATGTAATTGATTAAAAGTGACAGTAAAAGACATTTATAATGTTACGAACAATTTCTCTTTTAAATAAATGTTTCTTTTTAACTTTCTATTCATCAAAGAATCCTGAAAACAAATGTATCACGGTTTCCACAAAAATATGAAGTAGTGCAACTGCTTTTGACATTGATAACAATAATAATTATAATAAATGTTGCTTGAGCAGCACATCAGCATATTAGAATGATTTCTGAAGGACCATGTGATGTTGAAGACTGTAGTAATGGTAGCTTTCAAAAAATGAAAAAAAAAATGAAAAATGTATCCCCAAAATTAAACTATTAAGATCTGCCTGACCAATATCAATGTGTATTTGTGTTTTGTGTGTCTGTGTGTATATTTACAGACATTTACAGGAAACAGTGACACAGACACAGTGGTCCAGCACAAACTCCCTCACTCAATCAGAACTCGATATATGCGTCTTCTGCCCCTTGAGGGAAGCCCCAAAGGAGGAATGGGTCTACGGCTAGAAGCCTATGGCTGCACATACAGTGAGTGATACCTTACATGAACTAAGATGAGATTAAATGATATTTTTTTCTATCCCATACCCCTAAGCCTCACCATCACATAAAACTTCATTTAGCCCTTTACCTATTTAGTTTTTTTTTTATATATATATAAAAGTAATTTACTAGACTTTCCATAATGCAGGTAAAACCTGGTGTACACACACCAAAAGAAGCATAAGAAGCATATCAAAATGCTATTTCGTTGTCCATCAGTTTCTATTAGTATATTTTATACATTATTTAAGATCTGAAGAAGTGAGCTGCATTCAGGCATTCAGTGCAGCTTAATTTCCAAATCAACAGGAAGTATCATAGCACACAGATCTTGGAAGGTCAGAGAAAGTGCAGAGAGCAGAGGGTCTTCTCACAATCTCTTTGATCTCCTTTTGCTGTCCTCCTCAGAGTCTGATGTGGCTGACTTCGATGGTCGCAGTGCCTTACTCTACCGGTTCAACCAGAAGTCCACCAGCACAGTGAAAGACGTGATTTCCCTGAGATTCCGGAGCCATCAGGCAGAAGGGGTTCTGGTTCACGGAGAGGGACAGAGAGGAGATTTCCTCACTCTGGAGCTTCAGAGAGGAAGACTCATTTTGCATCTCAATTTGGGTGAGAGAAAGAGAAGGACGGGACACAATTCAGATTGACCTTCTATCATTTTATTCACACTCATGCACAAGTGTCTCAATGGATCAGAAAGTGAAATTAGAGATTAAAGAAAAGTACCTGAGGCGTAGTGAGTTTAGATGCCTGGCTGAATTCTTTGCTTATAAAGGGTTAGTTCACCCAAAAATGAAAATTATGTCATTAATTACTCACCCTCATTTCAAACCCATAAGATCTTTGTTCATCTTCGCAATTAAAATTAAGATATTTCTGATGAAATCTGAGAGCTTTCTGTTGAACATCATTCTCTCTTATTTCCTTGTCTGTGTATTCTGGTTTAAATATGTAAGGCTAGGCAAAAAATTGCAATTTTAATGTACAGCATGCATCTTTATCTGCTTGTAAACAAGGTGCAGTGCATCCAGGTTCTACGTCACGTACGCACGTAGAAGACTGACACAGAAGAGAAGAAATTGTTAAATTGTTAAAAAAACTCATTGTTTTGTTTTTCTTTGCCCACAAAAAGTGTTTAAAATTAGTTATAAAATTATGGTTGACTGATGTCACATGGACTATTTTAACGATATCCTTACTACCTTTCTGGGCCTAGAACGTGGTAGTTGCGTTGCTGTCTATGGAGGGTCAGAAAGCTCTCGGTTTTATCAAAAATATCGTAATTTGTGTTCCGAATATGAACGAAGGTCTTATGGGTTTGAAACGACATGAGGGTGAGTAATTAATGACTTTAAGTTCCTAAGTCTAGGTTCCTATTCTATCTTTTGCTATCCCTCTACAGATGATGCCAAGCCTCAGTCTACTGGACGCTCATCTTCTGTCATGTTAGGAAGTCTGCTGGATGACCATCACTGGCACTCTGTTCAAATTGAGCGCTTTAACAAACACGTCAACTTTACTGTGGATGGACTCACGCAACACTTCCGCAGTCCGGGACAGGAGGACACACTGGAGATAGACTATGAGGTGAGAGCTGAGTGTAATAAATCTGAATATAATTAATTATTTTGATTCTTTAATTTATGTTATTTATTTATACAATACTGAAAATATGATGACAGGCTATTCCTAATACACAACGGACACTGACACAGCTAAATATTTAAAAATAACTTCTTGTCATAACAGAACAAGTCAATAAGAAGAAAAGAATAAGATCTATTACTGTGACATGCATAAAGATATTCTGTTCCCTTGTTATCTAAAACCATGTTTCAAAACATTTTATTAAATCACTGTCACTGCAAACTTATGAAAGCCTGAAACAATAGAGAACAATGTAGGTGATTTCTGGAATTTCAGCACAACCAAACAAACACACGCAGACCCTTTGAAATGCACTACCATTCAAAGGTTTGGGTTTGTTAAGATTTCTTGTTATGTTTTTGAAAAAATCTCTTATGCTTAAAAATACAGTAATATTGAGAAATATTCTTACAATTTAAAATGACCTTTTCGTTCTGTTTTAATAAGTTAAAAATAAATTATTCCAGTGATGGGAAAGCTGAATTTTTAGCATCATTAATCCAGTCTTCAGTGTCACATGAACCTTCAAAAATCATTCCAACATACTGATTTGCTGCTTTAGAAACATTACATATTATTATCAATACTGGAAACAGTTAATTAATATTTTTGTGGAAACCATAATGCATCTTTTTAAGATTTTTTGATTAGTTTAAAGTTGAATGGAACAGCATTAATTTGAAATAGAAAATTTAATTTTGTAGAATTATACATCATGCATACTGTCACCTTTGATTAATTTAAATCAACATTATTACTTTATATATTTTGGGTAATGCAGATGCTCTGACTGCTATCAGCCCAGGACTTAAGTCTTTTTTTCTCATTCTCATTTCTTCCCCATTTTTCTGTCCTTTTCACCTTTCGTTCTTCATTTCTTTAACCTTCATCCTATCTTCTATCCCTCCATTTTTTCTTTTGTGTGTATTTTAAACATGAGAGCACACATCCCCTGTTTTTTGTATTTTTTCACTCATTCCCGCTTTAATGATTAATGGGTTCAATACTGAATGAAAATTGATACCATTTATAATAGATTAACCTCGTTAAAAACAGCTGAAATATTTACCACTTCCCCCATTCTCTAATTTTTTTTTTTTTTTTTTTTTTTTTTAAGAGCTTCCGATCTTGACGAGGGCAGCAGAGTTTATAATTTTCTTATGGAGGTTGTGGGTGCCTGTTTGATACTTTGTGGCATTACTATCAAAGTACTATTACTATAGGTTGCAGCACTCAAAATAACAACCAAAAGTGCACCTACACCACTATTACAGTTTTTTACGATTGCTTGGGCACAATTTTAAAAACAAGGCTCATTTTGTCAAAACACTACACACAATTAACACATCCACACACACAAGTATCAGAACATCTCAGATCTTTTGCAAAACAAATCATCATTTAACAAAACCCAATTTTGGTACCATATGGCACAAACATGGTTCATACAGTTAGATTCAGTTTGAAACACTTATACACTCCTGAGCAAAATCTTAAACACTTTTAACATTTCTATTTTTGATGCAGGTTTTTTTTTTTTAGATATTGTTAAAGTACATGAATATACAGTATTGACCAAACACAACACATGAAACAAGTACTGCACATTCGTGACAATATTTATTTCCCAGCACTTTGTAAAAACTTTCAGTACATCATTGCAATTAGGCTGCATTTTGCACTGAAAATCAGAATGTATTCCAAATACAATAGTACATAAACTTTTGTGGAGATGAGTAAACAACACCTTAGCATCATCTCTTCATATGGCTGGGTATGGCCAATTCATCCATATCACAGTCAATGTCCTCCTTTGCAAAACAGAGAGAGAAGAATCTTCTCAAATGGCGAATCCATCCTTTCACAGACTCTGCATCTATTAGGTCACAGGCTTCCTCCTTTGCTTGAATGGGGGGTATAAGAGGGTCAGAGATCATAAACCTTCCACTGCCATGCAGAAGGGGAAAAGGAAAGGAAGGGAGAGTGTTGTGGGAGGTACTGGAATAATGGAACCAGACTGTCCACTGCTTAGTCCGTATAAAAACGTATGTGGTCGGTGTTGTAAGGACCTATTTTGGCATGCCAGTGGAGGACCCCATTCTGCGTGATTGCAGCATATATTGTGATGTTACCACCACGTTGACCCGGGACATTCAAAAGAGCTCTTTGGCCAAAGATGTTTCTCCCTATTCCTCTTCCTGCACCACTGCCTTTCACTTTTGTTGAAGACAAAAATTCACCTGTTAACTTTTATAGTGATTACACCTTGATTGTTGAGTTTACAGTTAAGCACCTAAGTGTCTGCACACCAGATGGCTGTGTTTGATCATTAGGTTCATACAGTAGGTGTAGTATTTTGGAAAGCAGTGTGTTGAAATGGCAAAGAAGTGACATAATGTTAGATTTCTGTGTCTAATGTAGAGAAGTGTGTTTAGTGTTTTGAAAAACAATGTGTGTAGTGTTTTGCAAAAAGTGTGAAGCCAAGAATGTGCTTATAGTTGTAAAGATCTGGGCTGAGGTTTTGCTTTTTGAGTGTAAGGTTTCACTAGCTGTGTGTTATTTTTAATTTTAGTGCGTAAGCAATCGTAAAAAACTGTAAAGCCCAACTAGATGTATTATCTGAAAATACAGCAATCAATTTATTGATTTTATTAAAAGCTTCAGAGCCGTTCTTTGCTATCCTTTTTTCTATTCTTTGTTACTGATCTCTGGGATATGTGGTTGTTTTGTGTGTGTGTGTGTGTGTGTGTGTGTGTGTGTGTGTGTGTGTGTGTGTGTGTGTGTGTGTGTGTGTGTGTGTGTGTGTGTGTTTCTGTGTTTCTGTGTCCTTATTCACTCAGTTTTGGAGGAATACCTTTGCCTGGTAAGCCTGGGACTTTCCACCAAAAAAACCTCCACTACAGAAAAGAAAACAACAACAACAATGTCATCATTATAAAAAACGCAAAAAGACGGAAGCCACAGATCTATACAGTGGTAAGTATGAACTTTTACAAGTGCTTTTGTGACTAAATATCACATTTCTACATGCCCATCAATTGTGAGAATCAAATGGCACCTAGTGAGATTGAAGGCCATCAAATCTCACTCTCTGTCAAGGTTGTGAGTTGAAATCTCTCTAAAAAAGTAATGTGAGACCACAAAAGCTTTAAAATTTTTGCTTTAAAAAGTATGAAGCATAACTTTATTCACACAGTAAGGCTTTATATCTAAAGCAATTTACAAGAGTTTTACATGTAAAATTTACAAATTACAGTGTCAAATTATAGTAGCTCTGTGTGTATCTAAAGTGTGTTTCCGCAGTTGTGTGAAGTTGTGTGCATTGCACCATAAAAGAGCTCTCTTTCCCTAATTAACATGCTGCGAAGTATCTCCTCTTGTCCATTTCTCTCTCGCTCTTTCTGGGTGGTCTAATACACTTATCACAGAAGGAAAAGAAGAGCAGTGCCACATTGTGATCTTCATTTTGTCTTTCCCTCCCTCTTGTCAGAGGCATTTTAAGATTAAGATCCTACTAGCTTATTGCACTACAGTACATGCTGAAGTTCATGCATTGATTGAGACGATCCACACGTCACTGACTAAATAATGTTCATGCAGTGCTATAGCTATTTATTATTTATACAATGAACTGTTGTAGTACAATTTAATTAAGGGCTGCAGGATATTATAATTATGATTATTAATTGTGATTAACAGGCTGTAGAATAAAACTGTATTGCCTACTCTTTATGTAGATTACCATTTCAAAAAGATCTAAGAACTTCCACTTCACAAAGGTCCTCAAAACTATAGTTATATTAGATACAGCACTACTGCATTCATGCACACAATTGCCTTTAATGTTCATGTTGTAAATGGGAAACCTTTATCATTAAAGTTTTTTTCAACTGTTTACACACATTTTCAAAACGTTGCCTCTTTTTTTCAAAACTTTACACACAAATCCAAGAATTGCACATACAAAATGCAAAATGCTTCACAACTCTTGCAAAATGAAGCACTGCTTTCAAAATATCACAAACGCATCTCAAAAGCAAACATTTGCAAACAACTTTGCCATAATATTAATTCCTGATAGATTTTTGTGTTACATAAAGAATTGTGTGTTGTGTTTTGCAAAAAGTGTCAAAGGACGAGAATTAGTGTATGCCCGACAAAATACGTTTATTCAAGTGTGCTATTAGTATACTTCTTTTAAACTATAAAATAGGAAAGTATACTTTCAGTCTACTTTTTACGTACTTCTAAGAAATGTGCTTTATGTACTTAAGTATACTTGACTTATACTTAGAAAAAGTCTAAATTCATTTGCGCTATACTTGTGCTTCAGGAATCTTACAAGTATACTTGCAGTATAAAACTACTAAACTAGTAGTTTGCTGAGACTATATTTCAGAGTGTACTAAAAATGATACAAGTATTTATTTAGTAAACTATCAGTATACCTATAAGTTCACATTTAGTATGGTTGCAATACAAACTAAAAACATATATGTAATCTAGTTTTATACTCAAAGTTTATTACTGTTATACTAAAAGTATACTTAAAAGTATACTGTTACTGTATATACTAGAAAGTGGGCCAATTTAGTCCCAAAGAGTATTGAAGTAGTACACTTACAAGTATACTACTTGTGCACTGATATTTGTATACTTACTACATAAAGTATACTTAAAAATATACTTGAACTTTATAGTACAGTATTTATTAAGTATACTTAAAAGAAACTTAAAGTATAGTTCTTTGTGATAAGGGTAGTTTTGCAGATTTGGTGTGCGGTTCTGGTGTTTGTGTGTCAGAAATTGTGTGACAAGTAAACTTTGTGTGTAAGCAATTGGGAAAAAATGCTCCGGTTACTGATGTAACCTCCGTTCCCTGAGATAAGGGAATGAGCGTTGTGTATGGGGTAAACTCATGTTTACTCTGTTACTGAAGCCTGATTTGTTCACGTTTGTGTGTAGCTGCACAAACCAATGGCACTTTAGCCCGCCAGAAAGGGCGGAGCCGACGTGTATTTAAGTCAGCTTGCAGTGCCATTTCATCAGAATCATTCGACTGAAGCGACAGTCATCGATCCATGTGCAGCTCTTAGCATGGTAAGTGACACAACGCTCGTTCCCTTATCTCAGGGAACCGAGGTTACGTCAGTAACCAGAGCATTTCCTTTCAAACATTCATTTCACGTTGTGTATGGGCAACAAATCCAATCACGCCAGGCTGTGAGCAGAAGCATACTAAGCCACTGTGCGAGCCCAGTTCTGGAGCACTTATGTTAAGGGCCCCTATAGAACATAGGCCAACTGAGTCCGGAGCATAGCTGAGGACTTGGGACATAGCTATTTCCACCATAGGGAGAAATAAGCAGTTTAAGCCGATAAAATTTGTGCCTGGAGAGCAGGGAAATCTAGGCTGTAAAATCTGGCAAATGTGGATGGCAGCCGCACATATCTCATCAATAGAGATTCCGCTGGACCAAGCCCAGGAGGAGGCAATTCCTCTAGTGGAGTGGGCCCTCACACCTATGGGGCGGGATTATCCAGAGGGATAGTTTTTGTTTTAGTTTTGTAGCTGGCAGCCCCTTAGAGTGGCCTCCAAAGCAAACAAAAGCTGCTCCGACTTTCTGAACAGACTGAAGCGTTCAAGATATATTCTCAGAGCCCTGACGGGACAGAGAATATTGGGACCCTGCTCACCATCTGCAGCGGGGAGCGCCAGAAGGGTAATTACCTGGGCACTGAACGGAGCTGAGAGCACCTTCGGAACATATCCATGTCTAGGCTTGAGGATGACTTTACAGTCGCTAGGCCCAAACTCCAGACAGGAAGCACTGATTGACAGTGCTTGTAAGCCACCCACTCGCTTGACCGATGCTAGTGCCAGTAGTAGTTTTCAGCAACAAAGGGCATAGTTCGGCCAAATGTAGTGGCTCGAAGGGAGGACCCCGTAGGGCCCTAAGGGCTATTGACAAGTCCCAGATCGGTACGGTCTGAGGATGAGGAGGGTTAAATCTCTGGGTACCCTTCAATAACTTAATGATCAGATCGTTTCTGCTGACCAAATGGCCAGCTTTGAGGGAAAGTTTCACTGCGATAGCTGCCACGTAAACTTTGAGTGTGGAAGGGGCGCCCGTTGTCCAACAACTCTTGTAGAAAGGATTACCAGGCCCAAGCTTCGTGCAGTACAGCAGTCACGAAAGACTGACCATTTGAGGGTGTAAAGGCATCTTTTAGGGGCTATCGGGGGAAAGCGTACAGGTGAGATCTTGGGTAATTGTGGGCCAGAGCATCTCACTGTCCCAAGAAATAAGTTGGGCAGTGAGAGCTGTCTTCTGATGCGAAGAGGTCTACCTCTGCCTTCCCAAAGACATAGATTTCTTGAACCGTATGAGGACATAGCGTCCATTCTCCTGGAGCCACATTGCCTCTTGAACAGGGATACGAGTGGATCTAATTTTACTAAATGAAAGTTCGCTGCGAGGGGGCAGGGATATCCTGATATCCGCGTGTGTAAATGTGGGAAGAGGAAATTCGCTCTTTTGAGTATTTGGGTCCGCTATCACAGGAGTAAAACATTCGGGTACACACTGTACCTGCGGGGCGTGACCTGTGGGAAACAAAACTCCATCGCTCAGAGGTATTCGGAGGGATGGCGGTTGAAAGCTATCTGTTTTTGAGGGAGAACCAGCCGAGGTGAGAACTGACCCTTTCTTCTTTCTTTCCGAAGGCAGCACCGTCTTTGTTTGGTTGAGTGGATGGGGCTTTCTGGCAGCTAGCGGCTGCAGCACCAGAGCGGTAAGGGAGGAAGTGACACAGTGTTTGCACTGTCATCTGAGCCTCTGAGAAGCGCTGTGTAAACTCGTCCACAGCGGGGCCAAAGAGGCCCTTCAGCGAGACCAGAGAATCAAGGAAGGCCATCTTCTCAGCGTCCCTTATTTCAGTGAGGTTCAGCCAAAGGTGATGCTCCAACACCACCAGGGTGGCCATTGTCTTGCCGATAGCCTGAGCTGTGACTTTCGTAGCACACAGAGCCAATCAGTTGCTGTGCACAGCTCTTTGAAAGCATCCTGAATTTGGCCAGACTCGTCCATATCACGAGAAGTTTGGCCTGAAACACTTGTAGGACTGCCATTGTATGCAGCGCCAATCCGGCCTGACAGGCCTCTGCATACACCCTGTTGGCCAGAGCTGAAGTGGTCCAGCAGGGCTTCGAGAGATGCGCTGCATGGGCCTTTAATCCCAGGGCGCATGGCGGACACAAGTGAGCAGCTACCGCCTCCTCCAACGGGGGGAGCTTGCTATATCCTTTTTCCTCAGCGCCATCAATAGTGGTGAGAGATGCTGAGGAGGAGGAGCTAACTCAGGCCGAATAGGGGGTGCACCACGTCTTGGTCAGTTCTTTGTGAACTGCAGGCAAGAACAGGGTGGGCTGCTGGCGGGAAGGTGGCTGACGGCATCCCGGCAGAAACCACTCATCTAAGAGGCCATGGGCGGGCTCACCTGGAGCCGATCACTCGAGACCCAGATCCTCCAACACCTTGGAGAGAACACGGATCAGCTTGCTGTCCGGTTAAGGCCGCAATGGTTGGGATGAAGGGAGGGCTTCAGGCTCATCGCCGGAAACGCACCGTCCTTCAGCGTCTGATACCATCAAGGACATCGAGTAGTCGACGGCAGTCTCTTCCTCAGGGTGTTAATCCTCTCGTGTGAAGCACACCGGCGCAACGTGGTGGAGCCGGAGCTTTCTTTTAGAAAGTGCCAGATGGCCACAGGAAAGACTCGTCTTCTGCCGGGGCTCTTCGACGGTGGCGAGTGGGTTGAGCTTCTATCCGTCTTCTGTCTTTGGCTTCTTGCAGAGTCAGTGAAAAGATGATCCTTGTCGTTGACGGACAAGATTCTGATGAAATGGTGCTGCGATCCGACTTATATAAGTGACATGACATACAGTCAAGTATGGTGACCCATACTCAGAATTCATGCTCTGCATTTAACCTATCCAAAGTGCCCACACACAGCAGTGAACACACACACACCGTGAACACACACCCGGAGCAGTGGGCAGCCATTTATGCTGCAGCACCCGGGGAGCTCAAGGGCACCTCAGTCGTGGTACTGCCGGCCCGAGACTCAAACCCACAGCCTTAGGGTTAGGAGATATATACATGTCGGCTCCACCCTTTCTGGTGGGATAAAGCACCATTGGTTTGTGCAGCTACACAAATGTGAACAAATCAGGCTTCTGTAACAGAGTAAACAGGAGTTTACCCCATACACAACGTAACGTGAATGTTTAAAAAAAAGGAACTCCATTTTCATGTTCAGTATATGTATTAATATATTAATATTGACACAATAAAGTTTATTGCCTTTCTTTAAACACATTATTGTTATATGAGCAAAATACAATATTGATTGACCCCTAATTTGCATGTTGATATCGTAAAAACTACATAAACCAACTTCAATACACATGTATTAAAAAAAAACACTTCTTGAGTATTTTAAACTTACAGTTACCCTGTTTTGCAGTTAATTGTGTGCATATTCGATTTGTGAGAGATTGTTTGAGATTGTTTGGGTTTGTTCTGTATGGACATACAGTATTAATGTTATTTGTGTAGGTCTTAAATTTGATTTTAAAAACCAATTTGTTTGGTCCAAGGCTTTAAACCCTTTACTGAAGAATTTTTTGGCATGTCTATGATAAATATTCTTAGAGAGCCTCTGGTAGAACACTTGCACTCTATCACGTTTTTCCATAGTTTTGCAATGAGATTTTTGTTCACTAGTTTTTCCACAAATCCTCTATAACTATTTGAGACAGTATAATAATAGAAGTCTATGGAAAGTCCCCACAATTCACAGAAACAAACGTGTATGTGTGTGTGTGTGTGTGTGTATACCCTTCTACCAGCACACATCTATTGGTTCAATAATTCAATTACTATGCACCATGTGCCCATGCCCATGTACATTAAGTAAGGAATAATTGATGATGGGCCGTTGAATTATTAGTAAAATAATGTACACCCGAGGTGGTGATGAAGCCATGACGCGAAGTAGATTTTTCTAATAAATCAATGTCCCGGAGTCAATTATTCCACTTATACTACTGTTGCCACACCTCAAGACATCAATCAGATGATATATTTCAAGGCATTCGTCCAGTTTTTGTACTTAAAATGCTATTGTGAGTAGGATTAATTTCTCCTGCATCTAATCCAATGCCTCTGTTGCTAATTCCTAAACGTCATTTTAGACCTAGTAACGGAGACTTGAGAAGTTGATAGCAGACTAATGCAGTTAATAACTAAGTTATATATGAGAGAGAGAGAGAGAGAGAGAGAGAGATTAACCGTATTACCTCTCTGAGCCTGTGCATCTCTCAACAGTGTTTGGCAGCAGCAGCTCTACTAACAGTGAAACTTTAAGTTAATTTTCTTAACGAACAGCGCCGTTGTTACCTCACTTGTGAGAAATGTCATGTTGCTAAACTATTTCTAAAACGCCAGAGAAGCGCTAACAACGTCAGCATGTTTTTTGTACTGTAAGTTATGTATGTGAGGGAGAGAGAGCGGGAAAGATAGAGTATGTGCTTTACCCACATAATAAAATGTAATTATGTGGCAAAACATGGAAATGATCTGTCTTTTTTTTTATCATATTACATACTATATTTATTGTGGGTTATTGTGGGTTTTGGTTATTGTGCTGTTTTAAGACATTTTGAAATAACAGAAATCATTTGGCAAAGTGATATGGACATGTAATGTGGTCCAGAGCTGCCTGGAACTACGTTCGCCATGCGTTTCCTTGAAAATAATTGCACACCTTAGAACATTCGTCAGCCAGTCAGATTCAAACATTCAATGGACCCGTAGTATAATATTATTTAATTCTCCCTTTTCACTTTCTTCCACTACACCTAGTTTTTAATTTCCCTACATTTCAGTTTTCCTCTCCACATATTCATCCTTTCTTTCATTATCTTCTTCCCTCTCTTCTTACTAAGGTAACGTGACGTTCTCGTGCTCTGAGTCTTCCTCAGTCGCTGTGACATTCCTCAGTTCCACAGGCAGCTTCCTGATGCTCCCTGCAGATTACAGTATGGAGAGTCTCTCTGTACGACTCCAGTTCCGCACATGGAATCAGGAAGGGCTGTTGTTCTCAATCCCACTCTCTCGTGATCCGGACACCATTAACCTGCTTCTGCAGCTCAGCCAGGCTAGGCTGCTTCTTTTGCTCTCTGGAGGGCCCCAAAACTCTGCTCAGGTTTTTAGCGGTAAGATGTGTATTTATGATTTCCATGCTGTGGAAAACATGGATAGAATTATTGAATCCAGTCATAAAATAGGAATTTACTGTATAATACTGAATGTCATGGAATTTGACAAAACTTGGATGAATAAAGCAAAAGCAGGGCTTGTATATTGTAGTAAATCAAAACACGATATTGACTAGTGTCTGTGAATATTAAAGCGCAAAATGACTATTGAAATATGAATTATGCATGTTCTGTGTGTCTCCGTTTGGCCTACTGCACAAATTCAACAACACACATGATGCTCAAGATGTTTTCATGGTCTGTTGTATTACTATATGGCACATGAACGTTTTTTCCAGAGCTGCTCTGAGAGTCAATCCACCAAATCTATTACCAAATACAAACATAAACCTAAAAGTAATAATAATAAAATTATTATGACTTAAGAAATAATCACACAATTTGTGACAAATATATTACTATTGTACAGAATGTAGTACTTAATATAAAACTAGACATAATAATAATAATAATAATAATAATAATTGATTATTATGGAGACACGTTTCACTGTACATACATTTTGTATCGCATAGGCGTTTCGTCCACACGGATCCGGCGTTTTGGGAGAGTGAAACCAATATTTTTTTAAACCGGGTCCCAGAGTGGTTAAATTTGAAAACGCCCCTTTTGCATTTTTGTGTGGACAGCGAATCCGTATATGTTCTGAAACTATGACATCAAACACCGCTACGTCACATAACAGCAACAAAAACATGAACAAACACTGAACAATTGTCTTTTTATTAACTAACATTAACACAGAATAATAAATGGATTGTTCCATGTTTGTTTGTATACCATGCGCAGTGTTTATGCGCATAGTCTAAGTCTTCTTCTCCGTTTTTAGTGTATCTGTGTGGAAGAATTACAGTGCCACATGCTGGTCTGGCATGTATACTACATCGTTTTGTGTCGTTTTTGTGGTTTTGTGTGGATGCAGATATTTCTTGAGACAAGGAAAAAAAAAAGAACGGATAGGGAAAGCTCTGGCTTCCTGTGAACGTAGCCTTAGACACTTCATCTTTCATTCTGAGGACTGCCTTGTTATGCCTTCACTGTTTGTGTTTCAGGTCAGAATTTGAGTGATGGACAGTGGCACTCCATAACCGTTGAGGTCAAGGGACAGAAGGTGTCTTTAACAGTCAACAACCAGAAGCCTGTCACTATGGAATTCAGTGGGCTAATTCAGAATATGCAAAGAACAGCCATCTTCATTGGAGGTATAGCATCAGAAATTGAAAAAGCTAGTTTAACCTGATTCTTAGAAAGAGTTGCTGGCTATATTCAAATGCAGAGATCGTAACTTATTTTGATCTGTTATCTACTAAGCTGAGTTCTGAACTAGCCTGTTGGCTGCAGGCAAAAAGTGGCTATTACCCAAAACATTTTCTTGAATGCAAGGGACAATTTTCTTCTACCTTATTAACTATAACCTCCATCAACTGAACGTCCCTCATATTCCTGAATGAAATACAGGCTTGGCAAGCTGAGCATGTTCTTAGGGTATTTCATTTCACATGCATAGCTGTTATTTCCCAATGTCCTGCTTTTGCTTTTTTCTTGAAGGTTTTTTTTTTTTGGTTTAGTTCATTCAGGCAGCTCAAACCACATTCAATTACTGTAGAGGATAAACGCAGTTTCTTTAAAGCTGTTATTGAAATCTTTGACTCAAACTTCCAATGACTTAACTAAAACCTCTAAATCTCTCATTTTGCTTACTTCAGGGACAATGCAGCCCTGCTGAGATTTTATAAGCTGCTTTGCATGTATTTCTCAGAACAGAGATTTTTCTTTGTGCAACTTGTTATTAGTTGTGGATGTTGTTTTTGATTTGAAAGACAGTAAGTTGGGATTTTCCATTATTTTAGGCTGCCCTTTATTCCAGAGTGATTTCAACTGTGAAAACCCCAACAAAGGATATCAAGGCTGCCTTCGTCTCCTTTTCATAAACAGCCATCCAGTCAACTTCCTTCAGATTCAGCAGGAAAGCCTGAGCAACTTTAGCCAGATTAGCTTTGATGTCTGCAACATTCAAGACAGGTCAGTTTTCTCATTGATTTTCTTATGTTCACAAAGTTTTATTACCTAGTTATTTATTTATTTAATTTGTTTTTATTGTGATTCACTCTGCATGTCTTGCAATAATGTATGTACTGATCAAATATGTAATTTGGCTTATAACCAGACCTAGATGGAATTTACAGAATTTCTTTGCCTTTTTTATACACATTTTGGTGGAAAACCTGACAATTAATTATCTTAAACCACTTATACTTATTACAGAGTTTGCTCAATAAGCTGTCTGTAACACAAATGTGCAGGATAAGCTACATATAATGATAAAACGCTGGGATGAGAATGAGCAATTCTATTAGAAATTAAGCTGTTTAAAAACAGAAATGATCACAGCAGTTGAACATGTTCATCCCAACAGGTGTTTGCCCAATCTGTGCGAACACCGTGGTCAATGCATCCAGTCATGGGACCAGTTTCACTGTGACTGTTCTGGAACAGGATACACAGGAGCCACCTGCCACAGCTGTGAGTTATGCAAAGCCCCAAAAAAGCCCATGCCTGCATAATTAGGGAGAAAGTACCCTACTAAATTTTTAATTCAATTACTTCAATTCAATTACTCAATTAATTTGTTATTATGT
Organism: Cyprinus carpio; assembly: GCF_018340385.1. Classification (NCBI taxonomy): domain Eukaryota; kingdom Metazoa; phylum Chordata; class Actinopteri; order Cypriniformes; family Cyprinidae; genus Cyprinus; species Cyprinus carpio. Next base: position 11,265,174 of record NC_056607.1, on the reverse strand, counting down.
TTCTGTAAAGTTGGCAAGGTCCGTCCTTCCCCATATTGTTGTTTTTATCATTAATATAAACTGTATTTATTATTTAAAACTATACTTATTGGATTAGTCCAATGCTGCTTACTTCTTATCTTTAAATCATCAAGATTAATTAGAGTGTACATAATGAATCACAGCTGCAAGCCTATGTGTCATGTAATGATGATTTGAAACTGCGCACTCACCATTTTAGCATTTCATTTTGGCATCTGTGTCTATGATGGTATTTTGAGTAAGCTGTAATTATTTTGGCAGATATATTTTGACAGTTCCTTGCTGTAATCAAATTTGTTGGATCAATATGTTTTTATCTGCCACCACATGCAACATTTTATCATACGCTCATGACTGTACATGTTCTCTGGAGGAGAGAGAGGCATGACAATGCCATCTGTTAGATGTATTGCTTTAAAAGTGTGAGAAATATGATATTTCCTTTTTACAAGTCCTGCTGTGCGATTCACTGTCAGCAAAACCACACATGCAGCAAACTAGCTCACTCTACCGCACAGAGGACTTCTCTGTCATGACGAACGGGTCCCAAGAAAACAATAATTACCTCTGTTTGCTAAATTAACTGTTTGAAATGGTTATGCCATTGTTAGGAATATTAATTTAATTTAAATGAAAGAAGACTCATTTCCATGTCAACACTTTTTATGTGTGACTGATTTAACAGATATCTACTATTAATGGCATTCAAGCAGAATGCTCTGTCTGAAGTATACTGCTGAATAGCAAACGTTGACATGTGTAATTTATCTTATATGATTACACTTTAAACTTCAAGGTAAACTTGTGTTTACTTCCTACAGGCTCAGTATCCCTGTGCCAAGCATGCAGATGTGCCAAAATGCAAGCGTTCTGTAATTAAGCACAACATAAAAACAGCAGCAGATTTATTTCCATCATTTCTATGATTCATCATTTTCAGCAATATATGAGCGATCCTGCGAGGCCTTCAGAAAAACAGGAAGCCAGTCGAGTGTGTTTACAATCGACCTTGATGGGAGTGGACCTCTAGAGCACACTCAAGTCAACTGCACCATGGCAGGTGACTGACCCAATTATGCATACTCAGCTTTGCACATTTCTAGACATATTATACACTGATGTTCATCATCTTTCACATTATTGAATGATGAAGCTCAAAGCTCAGCATTTCTCATTTACAAACCCGATTCAGTGCATGGACAGGTGTGACCTCAGCATGTGTGGGGGACTGCCTAGAGAAATCACACATCTCATTAAGTGAGTTCAGCATCTCATGCGGCTGTCTAGTTCAGCAGGTTGGATCAGGGTTGGCAAACCCTCCTTCTAGGGAGTCTCCAGTGAGGCAGATTTTTTGCTCAGGCACCACACAAACATCCCTGATTCAGCTATCCAATGATGCAGATGATGAGTGTTACCAAGACATTTAGTAGATGGTGTGATATTGCTGTGGTTAAGATGTTTTTGTGTTATCCCAAGACTGTGAGGGAATAATTTGTGTCTACTGATAGCACTGTTTATTTTCATTGATATATGATGGATTATTAGTTTTCCATCACTTAATCATAATTTAAGCAATGACTCCTGTCTCGATTGCTAGACACTGCGCACTTGGGTGGTTTGGAGGAGATTAGTGAGAGATGCAGGTTTTTGCTTGATGCCTGCACACGTTTAATGAATTTGACCTTATACAGTATTTTTTTATAGTAACTTTACAGTGTAAAAAAAAAAAAATTACATTTAAATATCTTAAACTTAAATGTTACATTTATAGTAAAAAAAAAAGTAATTCATTAATAAATTAATAAACATCTATCAACCGTGGTAGTTCCATGTATAACAGAATTAATAGAATTTATTTCAATAAGTGAGATAATATACCAAACTACTTCAACCAAATTCTTTTTTACTGATATGAATGTACTGATATGTATACCATAATACATATGGCACAATAGTAAGCCACATGACGAATCAGAGTACATTGTAATTGGCCTGTCCATAAAAAATTAATAAACATAAACTAAAGAACAGAAATATAACCTAAAAGGCCCTAATGTACACTGCTGATAACATAAATAGGACGAAACAATTCTAATAAAATATAATAATATGTGATGTGCCACCAATACTTTTAGTGTGAATTATATGGTAATTTGAAAAACAAAACATTTGACAGTATTTTACAAAACAAAATAAAAAAATAAACCAGTGTATTTGGTAAGGTAACTTACAGTTAACCAATTAACAGGTTTTACTGTAGCATTTTTACAGTCTTTTTCTATAAAAATTGCAAGTATATTTTGGAACTGATATCTAGAAATGAACTCTTTATAACTGGTTTTGATATATCAAGATATACTGTAGCTCCTACCAAGACATGTGGGGGCAAGCAGATGCATCCTCTATCGCAGGGAGCAATGCATTTTCTCACATCTCCTGTTAGGTTTCATCACCAATTTCACCGACCTTGGTTTTTGGCCTCTGACATTCCTCTCTGCTGCATCAGATGCTAGACTGATTTGTCTCTGTGATAAGACTGTAATACATTATATCATTATGCAGGGAAATTCAAGCCCCATTATGTCAGCAGCAGGGAGGAACGCAGGTGAAGGAAGAAAAAAGTCAAGGAGCATGTCTGCCTGCAGAGACGCGTACTAGCTGCGACTGATAGCTTCATTTTTCTTAGTTTCATAGGCAGCAGGCGTTGTATCTGAGGTTATTGGAGCTGCAAGCTGAGCGGAGAAAAGTAAGCACTGGGAAACTGTCATACACTCTGACCACCTGCTGCATGTTGGCGCGGCTAAGCTGGCTTTGTTTTACAAAGTTAGCTTTCATTGAGCTTTAGCCAGATTGCAAAGTTAGCTTTGTCACGGTGAATGCATTTAAAGATCCAAAGTCACAATATACCTTTATACCAGTCCCAATAGACCTTTTCTCTCAGGCGACGCCAACAAGCACTGGCAAGAAAATCGTTTCAATTTGCATAGGGAAAGGTGCTAGCGTAGACTACCATACTCTCATCATTTCACACTCTCCTGAATGAGTGACCTTCTGTTCTCTGCTTAATATTTGCATACGACTCCATCACTCCGTTAATCTCTCATTTTCATTCGCGAGCACATACGGTCAATTGAGTGCAGACTTGAGAGGGTTGATACACGATCCGAGTCAATGGGGATTTCAGTCTTTGTGTGTATGTGTGTGTGTTTCTTGCACAGAAGATAAAGTTTGGACCGTAGTGGGGCACGATCACATGAGGCCTATCGACATTCAAGGATCTACTCCACGCAGCCCTTTCGTTCTCATCTTCAACTACACCATCTCGCCATACCATCTCCGCTCGCTCGTGACCTCCTCGGAGCACTGTCAACAGGAAGTGAGATATCGTTGCAGGAAGTCTCGGCTTTTTGACACCTGGGGTTGGTCCTGCTTTATTACTCTAGTCTATCTTATTGTTTTTGTGTACTGTAGTGCTAAAATGTTGTTTTTCTTATGAAGTGTGTGATTTATGTTACCTCAGGAATTCTAATCCTCTAAATTCGGCTAATATGTTCCAAAGGAACAAAGAAGTACCTCACAGCTAAATGATTCACAACAGCAGGTTATTACCACAGATATTAAAGGGACTCAAGTGACATGACGACGATGCATGGTGAATGATGATGTTCACTTAAAAAGCGGTTAGGATGTAATTCTTGTCATGCAGGGATGGTTATGGGACGTGATGAGAGAATTTGAATTGCAAAGGCATGCATAAAGCCTTAAAAAAGATTATACACTGGTACGCTAAATTATTCCACATGTTTTTTCTCACACCGCTTTAATACTTTTGACTTTGTGGGGTTGATATGCTTAGGCTTTTAACTGAGTTGGAGTTAACTTATCCTCAAACACTCGGCTCATACTTAAGGTTCATTTCGATTTAAAGGAATGAGATTCAGTGAAGCCTTTGAGCAAAAGATCAACCTTTGATTAAACATTGCTCAAATGGTGAACCTCCAGCACTATAGACATCTTGCATATCTGATTGCCATTTGTTATTGGCTAAGCTCTTGGCCAGATCTCTGCACTGCTGTGATAGCAGATGTCTGGTCAGACACATTGTAGCAATACTATAACAGCTACTTGACTGACAGGAGTCTCAATGCCCATTACTGACCAGCAGGGGCAGGAGACCAGATGTAATCATGCATGTCTAAATTACATTAGACTCCAAGCAGTGTTGTCATTACTTACATTATTATTTACTGTCAGATAAGCAAAAATATTCTTATCCATTGGGCATTTTGTCCATTTTCAGATGGAACTCCCCTGTCATGGTGGCTGGATAGAGACGGAGTGAAAAGAACATATTGGGGAGGATTTCTGCCTGGGGTCCAGCAGTGCTCTTGTAGTTTGGATGGCAACTGCAGGGACATGAATTATTTCTGCAACTGTGATGCAGACCAAGACACCTGGTAAATCTTAATTTTACAGTGAATCACATTTGCCAGTTTTGTGTAACAAAACTAGCCCAATGGCCAGTCAAAAATAGCCCAATGACCCTAGCCCAAAATCAGAGAAATACATATTTTCCAGTCACTTTTATGTTTTATATGGTTTGTTTTTTATGAAGGACCTCACAAAGCTTCCTCTATTAGTATCCATCTCTCAGAAAACATAACATCTAGCACAGTTTTAACACTGGTAAAATATATAACATTTCAGTAGAGGCATTTCAGTCACATATATTTAATGTCAAACAAACAAAAAAAAAAAAACTCCTTTTAAAAGTAGCCCAAGTTCCCTCACACATGGCACTGTATGAGCAGTTTTCCAACAGGATTGTTATTTTTCATGAAAAACGAAAGAAATTTGAGGCAGATTGCAGAGATTTAGTCGATTAAATTTCTGTATAGGAATTGCACTTTAAAACGCTTCATTAGTTGTTCTGTTAAAGTGTCCGAGTTGCTGCAGAAAAAGCTTAATTCTCGCTATAGGGCAAGTATTACCGTTTTTTAAGCAACAAATGGCACACTCGCTCCTCGGAGGGCAATCTTCTACATCAGAGAGAGATTAAAAAGACCTTCTCCTAGCCTTTCACTCATTACCTCATCTCTTGCACATTCTGATTCTCTCATTCTCTTTCTCCTCCTGCAGGGCAAATGATACTGGTGTGTTGTCTTACAAAGACCATTTACCCCTTAGTGAGATCGCCATTGGAGACACAAACCGGACAAACTCACAGGCCGAGCTCCAAATTGGACCGCTGCGTTGCTATGGCAACCGTGGGTGTTTTGTTTACCAAATTTAAAAGGGGAATGGGGGGTAATATCGCTCTCTACAGAATACATTTTCATATTTCAAAATGCAGAAGAGATTGACCTTTTTTATCATATTCAGTGCACAATTTGTTTTCCAACACGCTATGTGCTTTCTTGCCTGTCCCTCTGCTGCAGGATTTTTCTGGAACTCTGCATCTTTTTACCAGGAGTCCTCCTATCTGCATTTCCCCACCCTCCAAGCTGAACTGAGTGTCGATATTTCACTCTTTTTCAAAACTAGTGTTCTCTCAGGAGTCTTCTTGGAGAATCTGGGCATTAGAGACTTCATAAGGCTGGAACTCAGTTGTGAGTGCTTGTTTAAACATTACTTGCAAAAAAAAAAAAATTTTGTTTTTCTTATACTTTTTTTCAAATAAATATCTAAATTCAAAGTATAAATGTAACTCTACTTTCTATATAAAAAATAACAGTTTTATATAGAAAAAACCCCTTTATTTATTTGTTTGTCATTTTAATTGTAAAGAAAGAGAGAAATAAATTACGCAATAGTTCATTTTAAGGATAATATATTGGGTGCGTCTGACCTGAAAATAAGAGTTTCAGCATGTTTGATGTGAAGAAGTGCTCAGAGGCCCTTTCAAGAAGTACATTCAGTGAACTTTCAATGAACCTCATTGAAATACATTTGTTTAAACCACATAGTGTGATTTTTTTTTTTTCCCTTTCTTTTTCAGCTCCATATACAGTGAACTTCACTATCGACCTAGGGGACGGACCAGTAATCCTTACCGTTCATTCACCTGTAGCTTTGAATGATCGTCAGTGGCATTATATTCGTGCTGAACGAAATGTGAAAGAAGCTTCTCTACAGGTTGACTCCCTGCCGCCGAAGCTAAATGAAGCACCATCTGAGAGACCCTACCGTCTTCAGCTCAGCAGTCAACTCTTTGTGGGTGCGCAGACATGTAATCGAGCAAATGTCACTAATAATGAAAAAAAACATTGAGTGTACTTTAACTTGAGCTAAGAATACCTCTGGGAACAGAGAACATTTAGATAATTTAAATAGAAGGAATCTGTGATCATATTCATAAGTCAAGAACCATGGTGTTGATAAATGTTACAGGGTTGAAGATCAGTGCAAAAATATTATTACAGTGCAAGCGTTTTACTCACAGTTTTGCGACTACAGTATATTTGTGCAAACTGTAAAATGTATTTAGAAGCATGTGTGCAAATAAAAAGTAAGTCCTTGCAGGTACTTAAAAGTATTAAATTCAGTTTTATTAAATTTAAGAGTAAACTGTGACATGGTCTTGTGGCCGTTCTGTGGGCTTGGAGTTCAAAGCAGTTGCAGTAAGTGAATTCCGCACATTTAAACCCAGCTATTGCTTATGATCTGTTCATAAATTATGATAAAGTTTTAACTTTTGTTTTATATGTTCTAGATGCTTTTAAGATGCATATTTTATGTCCCTCATTTGTTTGAGTGAGCAGCTGGAAATAGTAAAGACAATTAAATTTAAATATTAAAATATACAATAAAATGTATTTTGGGTCTCTTTATAATCAAAAGCCCTGTATTGCACAATAAACAGCATGTGGCATTTAGCTCAATATTTAAAATATAAATAATGACATATTTATTTAATAAATACAATTTGAAGGCAATTTTTATTTAAAAAACCTAGAGTACTTTTTATATTCAAATAAATAATTTAGCTTGTAAATGTCTCCTTATATCTCTTAAGGAAAAAAAATTATTCACAAAATATTGTATAAATTTTTATTGTGTTCATAAACACCACACCACATTATTTGCAGTCAGTATGTTTTATGACAAGAACACTGTTTTTCAGTAAACCTATCTGTTTAAAAACATGATCAGGAAATGTTATGCTGTCACTCCCTTAAATACAGCGTCACAAAAAGCAGATCATTCTTTTGAGAGTTCAACAAAACATAAAAAGTAAAATTATAATAAAAGTAAAATTGTAACCTATAAAACCTGTTAATGTGTAGTGGTGAATGAATAGGAACATGTAAATTGATGTTAAAGTGTGGTTATATATTAATCAAATAAAAAAATTGTTTACACACTAAACAGAGTAAAACTATCAAATAATAATATTAAATTCAGGTAATTAAGTCAGTAGCTGGGACACACACCATGGCACATAAATGGAACTGTTTTTCTGAGAATGACACTATTATGTACTTCAAAAGCCTTGGCTTTCTAATTTACCTATGACAATTAATCATTGAACTCTCCCCATTAGGAGGAACAGCTTCTAGGCAGAGGGGATTTCTGGGCTGCTTACGTTTCCTCACCATTAACGGGGTTACCCTTGACCTGTATGAACGTGCAAAGACCACCCCGGGGGTGAATTCTGGCTGCCCGGGTCACTGCACCAGCGACAGTGTCTGCCATAATGGAGGGAGATGTGTGGAAGAGAGGAGCAGTTACACCTGCGACTGCACGCAGACAGCCTTCGACGGGCCACACTGCAGAACAGGTGAGGTTACGATGGCCTCCGGGTGAGCACGCTTTCATTGGTCTTGTTGCACCAATCAAAAAGAGCTAAATGAAACAAGCACTCTGGACTTAAGCACGCCTCAGATGCTTGTAGCTCTCAAACGCCATAGTGTTGGCATTCCTGATGGTGGAAGTGTTTTTATTGGATTTACGCTAAAAAATCACACAATTAGATCAAAGCTTACAGAGAGAAATTAAATTAAGACTCTGTAGGAGTTGATTTAATATTGGTTTAATTCAAGGCTTGCCGTGAGCTGTTGGATAAGGCATGAGTCTCACAATAGGAGACGTTTGTACCAAAAATGTGTATAAAAGGAGTGTAGGTCAACCCACTATATACTCTATAGAAATTTCTCAATTTCATCTGTTTTAGACAACTTATTATTTTCTATTAGTTCTGGAGGATCGGCCGCCGGTGAATGACAACATGCCCTTGATGGCGTAGTCACCTTGAATTCCTTGAGGCTGGGCTGACAGGCCATGGCAAAAAAGCTTTAACTGACAAATGGAATTTAATTACAGCGGTCATTCGTCTGCCTCATACTCATCCAGCAGGCTGTCAGTCAGATTAGTGATGTAATGGCTTTGTTTCTTTACAATGTGATGTCGCAACGGGTCCGCTCAAGCCACGGCTGTTTACTGCTAACTAGAATAGATGACCAGAAAATGAGAAGAGACAGACAGAATCAGTAGGACACCTCTCCGCCACGGTCTCAGCTGTGGTTGGGGAGGAAACAATGCTAATGTTGTTGTTTTTTTATAGCTCAAATAATGACAGATGAGACATAGAGTTTGCACGCAATCTGAATTTGCATAGAGATGATGATGATGATATTATCAGAGAAGTTCACCAGGGAATGCTTTGTCTTTATGTGTCCATCACAGCTCTAGCAGCTTCCTTCGAAAGTGGATCTTCAATCCTGTACACTCTCCAGGAGCCATTTTCCGGAATACTGAATGAGGAAGCCAGAAGATCACCGGCCGGTTTTCATGATGCTGAAGTTACCAAATCTCAAGAGAAAGTGTCGTTTGGGTTCTTGACGCATCATGTGCCAGCCTTGATCCTTACAGCACACACTGTGGACCAGCACTATATGGCTGTTATGCTAACATCAAACGGTACCAAGTCATATTCTAAACCACTAAACCTTGGGGAATAGTCAGAATTTGCTCATCCTGTTACAAACCTATATCAAGCTTCAAAAAGGACCATTTTTATTTATTTGTTTATTTTTCCTTTGTTTAGCTTGGTCATTATCTTATTTCACTGAGTAGAAATGAACACCCACAATACTACAGGTTAAAAGTCATGCAGGTTTAGAGGGATTAGGGTTGAGAAAATACTGTTTGGTCAGTATACAAGTAATAGAAGTCTATGGAAACTCACAGAAACAAACGTGAGTATGTGTGTGTGTGTGTACATCATTGGTGTTCTGAAATGAGGAGGCAAAGTGCTCATGTCCCAGTCACATTTTATTGTTTAAATAAACATTATTTACACTATCAAAAAAATAAATAAATAAATAAATAAATATATATATATATATATATATATATATATATATATATATATATATATATATATATATATATGTAATCAATATACTATCAATATACTATTTATTAAAGCTAAGTATGAATCTCTTCAAGTTGGTGTTTTTAAGAATTTTACATTTATTCCAAAATACAAACTCAAGGCAGTAACAATTTAAACAATATATTTTATTTGTTAACTTATGTTCAACTTTTGTTTTTAATAGTAAACTTTTAACTATTTTGAATTTTTTTGGGTCATCAGTCATCAAAGCTCAGTAAATATTGGTCGCAGAGATTTACTTAAAATTTTACCAAGCTGATTACTCACTAAATACTTGCACAGATCATGTTTTCAGGCCATTTTAAGTTTTGTTTTGATCATGGGGGGGTTATATCATGTGGGGCAGCTGTGGCCTAACGGTTAGAGAGTTGGACTTGTAAACCCGAAGGTCGCGGGTTCGAGTCTCAGTGCTGGCAGGAGTTGTAGGTGGGAGGGAGTGAATGAACAGTGCTCTCTTCCACCCTCAATACCCATGGCTGAAGTGCCCTTGAGCAAGGCACTGAACCCCCAGTTGCTCTCCAGGCAGCTTGATATATAGCTGCCCACTGCTCCGGGTGTGTGTTCACTGTGTATTCACTTAACACAGATCACCGATTCCGAGTATGGGTTACCATACTTGGCAAATGTCACGACTTTCACTTTTTTTTCACTTTCATATCTAAGTGTGCGAGTTGTTTACTTGCTTTTTTAAATCAGTCTTCCCATTAACGGCATTATATCATTCAGACTGATTCATGAACGCACACGAACCCAAGAGGCGGGATTTATCGCATGAACCAATCACAGCAGAACATAACCAGTCATATCCAATCATATTGTGATAGAGGCATTGCCTTCTCTCATGTGACTTTCCCGCATTCCTTCTCAAGTTTTTTCCTTCAATTTCACACCCTGTTGACATGCTGTATCAACCTGGCACCTCAATATGCTTGAAAATCACACATATCCATTAAAGCGCATCATATGCACATACACTCTATTTCTCTCTGTGTAACACCCACACCCTTTCCCTAAAAAGCAAAAGGCATCTAAATGGAAGGCTCTTGCAACCAGGGCTGTCGCTAGGAATTCTGGGCCCAGTGCACTGAATTTGCACGTTCTGTGGGGTGGGGGGTAAGAGGTGCAATCGTAAGATGTAAAATAATGTTCACGGCTGGACTGGGGTTAAAATTTGGCCCTGGACAAATCGAGCCCATCTTCCCCACAAATTCCCCCTTAAATGTTTTGATGGGTCATAGGGCCTTCAGTTGGAGTAAATAAATGAATAAATAAAACAGGACAGAAACAAATACTGACAGATATTACTGAATTCGCAACAAATGCAACAAGAAATTAATAATGCATTTTTTTCTCATAGAAAAGCACTTGACAGTACAGCATTGATTTTGAGCTAGACTACTGGAAAGTTACTGCTAATAAATTTTGTCATCATTTCCTCACCCTCAGGTCATTCCAAACTACTTTCTTCTGTTGAACACAATAGAAGATTTTGTAGAATGTTACCAAACCATTCTGATTACCCTTCATTTCTACTGCATGGACAAAAATTTCTTGAATTTCTCAAATTATGTTCCACAGAAGAAAGAAATTCATAAAGGTTTGGAATGACATGATGTTGAGTAAATGATGACAAAATGAATCTCCCTTTAAGAACTTTGTTATTTGTAAATAATAAGTACCTAATTTATATAAGACACTGATATTTGTCTTTAATCAGGCTCTTATTGAATTAACATTTTACTTCAATTAATATCCAGAGTTTAGCTGACTAGTATTAGTAGGATGGTGGTCACAAGAAGTAAAACAATGGTCCTCATTACCATGATTAGATTGTTTTTAAAATATTTAATAAGTAATAATAAATGTGCGGGTGATGCTCTGCTTTGATGTGCGGCTGGCAGATGCATCAGGTCATGCCGCTTCACACCTTCAGAGTATTTGCTTTATGCTGTTTCACATGCGCTGTAATTATAGAACAGTGCCTAATATTCCCTCACTTTGGCGATCAGCCCACTACCTGAATGAATTGTCCCGGTGCTCCCGATGGCCAGTAGGCAATCACGGGCCCCCCCAGACCTCTGGGCCCTATATGCACTCTGTCACCCTTTTCCCCCCACTAGCGACGCCCCTGCTTGCAACCACTGACTTATCACCATTTACAGCACTCTTTCACGCCTCTATTTTTTTCCAGTTAGTGGAAAAATATTTGTCACCATCTCATCAAGAAAACACATGCCTGGTTAACATGTCTTGCAGCGCAGATAGCAATACAGATCAATCTTTAACATGGAAGGATAAAAAAGAGAGAAAGGTAATAAAAAGAAAGAAGCACTGAGGAGAGGAGCAGGCAGTGCAGAAAAGAAGGAAAGTATTTGTAAGGAAAGCCAAGAAGCAAGCAAATACTATAAAAAGTAATTAATTACAGAAATGTTTGTCAATTTAAATTGACAGGGAATAGTATCATTATTCAGCTCAAGTCAGTTCAATGTTGATTCAATTCAGCTCAACAACAGAAGACAATATAGTGTCATCATTCAGCTGAACTTGGTTCAAGTTTCATTCTCATCTGATAGAGTCAGTGCAGTCAAATCAATATTATTACTTAATGTTAATTATATTTTAAATCCCAGCTGAGAAAGGGAAGGCTAGTAGATGGAGTTAGTCATGTTACACCTACAAGGGAAGTAATTATTCACATGAGAACTTTTCAAGTGCAGAGGTGATTGCAAAGACTTGCCTAGTCCTGTTATCCCAGATGATTGTTAAACATGTTCAAGCATTCATAAATCACAAATTGTTGATTGCAGTGAAATGACAGAACACTTAATTAATGTACAAAGAGTCTTATTTTCTATAAGAGTTTTATTGTCAATTTTGAGGAAATATTTGCAAGCGCACTCAGTCACTCTCTCTAAAATAAAACCGCTTTTTTTTTGGCCACAGATATTTCTGGAAGCTTCCATTCAAAAGCTTAGAGTCTGTAAGATTTTTTCATGTTTTTATAGAAGAAGTGAAATAAGTCTTTTATGTTCATCAAGATTTTATGTGGCATTTATTTGATAAAAAATACAGTCAAACAGCAATATTGTGAAATATTATCACCATTTGAAATAACTGTTTTATATTATTTTAATATATTTGAAAATGTAATTTATTCCTGTTATGCATTTTTGTAATTTTCAGCATCATTATTCTAGTCTTCAGTGTCACATGATCCTTCATTTCTTATGATTATTAATGTTTAAAATAATTGTGCTGCTTAATATTTTTTGTGAAACTTAATAATAATAAAGAGGAAAATAAGTGTTGATGTTGCAAAAGTAATTATGAAATAAGTTATTTTCAGCTATAAGCAGCGCTACAGAACACAACAGTGTCATTATTCGGCTCAAGAAACGTCAAAGTTGATTACATTTAACTCAGTGAAGGTGTTGCAAAGTTCATCAATAATGAAACAAATTCCATTCAGCTATAAAGCAGCTACACAGAAGACAGTACTGTCATTTTCCAGCTCAATTCAGTAAAATTTTTGTTCTCATGAAAGTCTCAGTGCAGTCAAATCACTTATATTACTGTCTTTTAAACCCCAACTAAGCAAGATATATATATATATAATAAAAAGAAATCAAGTAGACAGCATAGAAAAAGAATAGAGAACGCTAGTGTTAGAGGGTCATTTTATATAATAGATAATAAAGAAAACAAGTAGATAGAATAGAAAATGAATAGAAAACACTAGTGTTAAGGCCTGTTCACACCGGGATGAATTTCGCACGCGATATTTGCCGACGTTTAACGCCTCGTGACTAAACAAAGGGCGCCAATGTGAGTGTGCACACCGACGCGAAAAAAAACGCCACGCGTAAAAGCGTCATTTTTTAAAAAAAACGCCTCGGGTTCGTTTTTTTGGTTTGACGCACCGCGTCAAAAACTATACGACCAATGACAATGGCGCTTTTGCACACGTGTCTGGAGCTTCTGAAGTTACAGTAAAACACAACTTGGGGGCGCTCAAACACAAAACTGTCTTGCTGAGCACACATACGTAACGGCGAAGAAGATATACGCCAAGTAGCGTCTACACTGCCGGGAAGAAATAAGACGAAGAAGATGCAAGGCAAGATGAATGTAGAGTTGCTGGTCTCGTTGGTGTCGGAACACAAAGAACTATATGACAAACGCGACAGCGATTACAAAAATCTTGATAAAAGAGAACTAGTATTTCTAGTATTTCTGTTTTACATTAAGCTCCATCTAATGTCAGGGAATGAATTTGCATGTTCACTCGGCTCATCGTCAGCGAAAATCGCTTGGGTGTGAACACAAAAAACGCGTTGAAAAACGCTGGCGAATAACGCACGCCGATATTCGTCCCGGTGTGTACGGCCCTTTAGAGTCTTTTTTATATTTATCAATATTTTATTATGATCACTAAACATGATCAAACATTGTCCTATGCAAACAATTTCCTACATATTTAGTCTAGTGTAATATTTCTTGCATCAACATACCATCATTTATTCTTACTTAACTGAATGATTTCAACTCAACATTTCTTATCCATTCATTTATTTCTTTGGTTAGTAGCCATGAAAAAGATCACGATGGTACAAAAACACTTTACACTGGAGTCTTGAACACCTTGTTGGAATTTGCATTGCAACCCATTACTTTGTAAATTTAAAACATTAATTCTCCTTGTCATGTTACAACTCTGCATGTATTGTATCGAACAAATACCTTATGACTTTAAGTCAGTAGCTTTTACTCTGATTTCCCAGGCAGCCTGCAAATACGATACTTGTTGGACAAAGAAAAACAAACAGAAACGTTCAGCCCAGTGTCATCCAGTCTAGCAGATGGACGCTTCCACTGGGTCAAAATCAATCGAAAGGGGCAGGAGCTCCTTGTCCAGGTGAGTTTTAACACAGTGGTCAGTATCTGATTTTAAAAGGGGTGTTACTTGACCTCCTATACTCGACTCTACAAAAATAAGAACGGATGACTTTTATGCTTGTCTGATAACTTTTAAAGTTGTCCGAACTTGTATGCTGCTCCGATAACTTTTAACCAATAAATTTTAAAGGTCTTGTAAGATATAAATGATATTTCTAAAAGCATGTCATAGTGACCTGAGATGTTTCTTTTTTGTTTAGTGTTTTTTGTGACCGATTCAAATCTATTACTGGTATCAGTCTTTCCCAAGTTACCTGCCATTATCTGTCCCCTTCCAGATTGACAGCACAATAACCCAGCAGTACAGCCTGTCTCCTGGCTCTGCTCTCAGCCCGGCGAGGTCAGTGATTCTGGGGAGAATCCAAGGTGAGCTTCTGACAGGCTTTTGAAGAGGACTCCATTTCTTCATGTTCCTTGTGTGCTGTTTCACACATTTCTATTTCACTGATGTGGCATCAGGTGTTTGAATCCAGGCAGGTTAGGACGGGGTGGGTGGTTGTCTGGGTAGGGAGGCACACTTTTGACAGCGCCGTCACAGGTGAGTTGCCAAGTCAAAGCCAAATGGAATGTGTCTCAGTGTTGCCTAGGAGACTATTTCTTTTTACCTGATAGCCAATAAGAAGGGTCTGAAAGTGGCACGAACCCCAGTGCTTTGATAGAGGCGAGTGAACATTTAATACAAATTAGCAATAAAGCACTCACACAACTACAGCAAGCCCCTTTTATACTCATTAGTCAATACAGACGCAAAATAGAAAAGGAATTGGCACTGAATGTGCTGATTTATTCTGTTTTAGAAAGGCTTTGTAGACACTAAAAAGGGACTTGAGTAATATAATAATGAAGCTTGCTAAAAAAGGTTATTAATCAGATTAGAGGTTACTTGTGTGATTCTGCAGTCGGCTCCTTTTAAAATGAAAGCTGTGGAGTGGTTACATAAACAGTTTAACAGCTGACTTTGAATTCATTTAAAGGTGAAATGCATAATTACTCTTAAATTACTCTCCTCGTCTCCCATTAGTCAGACAATCAGCTAATTTCACTCCAGACTCATGCCATTTGTTAAGCCAAAGTCACTAACAGAGCCTTGTTTTGGTTACTCTTTTCTCAGAAGAGCAAACATAGAAATGGTTTATTTATACAGTAGATTAGCATTCAAATTTTGTTTTAAAAAGTTTTTAAAGAAATTAAAAGAAATTATTCAACAAGATTAAATTGGTCAAAAGTGACAGTAAAGACTTTTTTTAAATCATCAAATCTTTAAAAAATTTATTTCTGAAGGACCATGTCACACTGAAGACTTAAGTAATGGATGCTTAAAATTCAGCTTTGCTATCACAGAAATAAATTACCTTTTATATGACAGTTAATTTAAATTGTAGTAACATTTTTACTGTATTCTTGATCAAATAAATGCAGCTTTGGTGAGCATAAGAGACTTCTTTCAAAAACATCCTACTGAAAAATATGTATATATATATATATATCTTGCTGTCCCCAAACTTTTGAATAGCAGTGTCGTTGTCTCTGCATATTAACCTGGCATGGGAGAATGTATTTTAACATGTAAATATTACACGCATCACATTTAAGTTCAGTTGCTCAATTCTTTTTCCTGTTTCAGGTATTGAAATCACTGATAAGGAACTGGTTCAGGCTGGATTGAGAGGGTTTATTGGCTGCTTGTCCTCCGTGCAGTTTAATCAGGCTACCCCTCTGAAGGCAGCCCTGCAAAACAGCCAAAGCCCGTTAGTTACTGTTATCGGCCGCCTGGAAGCATCAAGCTGTGGGACGGTATCCAGCTCGAACACTTTGAGCGATACACACACACGGTCAGGTAAATGATCCTTTTTAATAGTTCCCACACTGCATGAGACTCAAAAATGAGTGTTTTTCAGCCTGCTGAAAAGAATCACAAAAGCCAGTTCTTTGTCTTCCTCTCGCTCTCGTTCTCTGCTTGCAGATGACTCAGCAAAAACAGACCAAGGCAAAGATCCACTGAAAAAGGCTGATCAAAAAGACTTGGCAGTAATCGGAGGTATAGATCCTCATGATATTGTGCTCTGTGAAAAAACTTTTCAAAATAATACTCAGATCTGACAAGTAATAAACCATCCTTAGAAATGAACAGCCTTATACACCTTTAGTTATATCGGAAGTTTTATTTAATGCTGTCACATTTGTTCCACTGCAGTACTGCATTGTAAAGCGATCAAGATACATTTACGAAGCCACACCATTGCATTCAAAGTAGTGAACCAGTGTAATTTATTAATATTTAGCATGTTTTCATTTTTACATGCCACCTCTTCGTTTATCGCATGAACAGGAGTAGTGGCTGCAGTGGTGTTCATCACCCTCTGTGCGTTGGCTTTCATCATCCGCTTCCTGTATCATCACCGACGGACTCCAGCACCCCCCGTAATCACCGGAAAGATACATCGACCCAGCATGGAACATCCTCCATACCGGGCTGCACTGGACCTGCACAAACCCAACCACGACAGCAAAGAATACTACATCTGACCTCGCCATCTCGTGCCTGGCCTTTAATCGAACAGCCTGTCGCCAGTGTACATGCTAACAAACCCACCACACTGTATTATCTACACTGCAAGTTGAGCAGCCAATCACAGGCCAGCAATGACCCAACAGGCACAAGAAATTACAACAGAGACATTTTTGTTTGTTTGCTTATTCTACGAAGAGAGTCAAGCTTACAGGAACGTAAGCGTGCGCCGGCCTCCTGGATGATGACAGAGCTGTATATTGTTATTTTACGGGCATAATAATAGGTTATACATGCACAGCACACACACATTCCAAGCAAACAGCACAGCAGGAGGGCTGAAGCATCACTCTGAATAGTCTTTATCCAGTGTGCCTGCTCAAACTTGTCCGTCTCAGAGCCTGCATATAGAGTGGGCTTAAGCTAATGGACTGAAACCCCAGCAGAGAGGGTTCTGAGAGAATGGTTTTGTGGCAGAGCGGCAGACCTTCCCAGATGTTGTTTTTAAAGGATCGATCATCGCTCAACATGTCAAAAAAAAAAAAAAGATTAAAGACGTCCGCATCCGACAACCCCGCATTTGATGTTGAAACTATTGACTGGTGCAAGGAGCCACTAAAGTCTGGGATTAACCACCAAAGGACTATAAGAATATATCAGCGGAGGATGAGGGATGGAATATGAGTCATTTGTTTGTATACCAATTCCCACGGGCCGTGCAGATTCAGGCAGTTTAATTCTCTTTCCCACCGTAATCGAGCTGGTCTCGCAACTGAGCGTACACAGCATGCCCCTTGAACGAAATCTCGTCTTTATCGTCCATATCTCCTGACTAGAAAAAAAAACAATACACACACACACACAAAAAAAAGAAAAAAAGAAAAAGAAAAGAAAAAACACTTGCTTTCTATTGAGAATGAATTATATGGCTTTTTTTTTTTTTTTATATGACTACTGGTGTATATACATTTCATAATTATATTTAATAAATTGAGCTTTCTAAGAGCTTATGAGTGCAGATGACCAATGGTTTTGGTATATTTATGCAGAAATGAAAGTGTGTATGGCAATGTATGGAATACTGCACTCAGGCTTAACATAAGGATTGTTTCTGCTTCTTAATACGGGCCAAAATTTTCACCAGCTTTGGCACATAAAATTATAAAATTCACATTTTTTTCAAATAAATTGAAAATGTTATATTGTAATTTTAATATAACTTGCATAATTACAGGTTTGCAAATCAAAAAGATGCATGTACACTACCGTTCAAAAGTTTAGTGTCTGTAAAAATATTTTTCAAAGTCTCTTTCGTCAATCAAAAGTGCAATACATACAATATTGTGAAATAATTTTAATTATAAATAATTACATTTAAATTATTTTCCATTTAATGTATTATAAAAAGTAATTTACTGAATTTTACTCCAGACTTTAGTATCACACAATCCTTCAAAAATCTTTCTAATATGCTGATTCGATGCTCAAGAAACATTTCTTATTGTTGAAAACAGTTGTCAGTTTTGATCAAAAAAAAAAAAAAGTATTTCCTTGCTGAATAAATATGTCCATGTTCATAAATTTTTTTACTGATATAGCACTGACAAATATGTAACACGAGACACTTCTGTCAACTGTCGCAAAACTCTCTCATAAAGGCCTCAGGCCAGCAGACAATCCATATTTTTGAGCCATAGTGGATTGCCATACTACTCTTATTATTTCTGCAGTGTATAGTATGTTTACTGTGCATAGTGTGCTATTTTTCTATATCCCTGTAATACAACCTGGCAAAATGTGCAGTGTACAACAGAGCACATTGCGCTTCTACAATACAGCCTGCATGACCTTCTATTTCCTGTGTGTCAAATGAACCGCTAACGTTAGTAATATAAGCCAAGATGGAGAAGGAAAAGGAGAGAGCGTATCGATTGCGAACCCTTAGGATACAGTGGTAATGAAACAACTTCTCTTGGCCATCTGCTGTAACAGGTAGGCTGTAGACAAAGCCAAACAACACCTCTCAAGGCAGGATGCACCTGATTGTCTGACAAAAACAATGATCGCACCTTCAAAACAAGCCCTCTGGTATAGGCGGCTTCACAATATGTGAACACACTTGACTGAAGTTAGACTATCAGTCAAAGTGTGGACAGGATTCCTTGTGATCTTAAAAACTTTGAATTTGCTGGCTTGCTGTATGCTTTGCTCTGTATGTTGTTCCAGCCATGATGTCACAGAAATAGAAGCCATTTCTAAAATACAAACTTCGCTTGTCGCCGTTGCGGCTGTTTTAGGACAAAAACTCAGATTAGCGTGAAAAAGATACCTCTTGTGTGATGCATCGCATTTAGTAAGGACACGATGTAATATGCTGATTTGCTGCTCAAAAAAAAAAACATTTCTTTTTATTATCAGTGTTGAAAACCGTTGTGCTGCTTAACATTTTTGGCTATCCATCAAGGCCAACCGCTGCATTTTCAATGGCCAATCAGAGGCGTTCAGATGAGTCCTCATTGAAACTGGTCAGTTTTGTTGAGTGTGCATGCGTTCTGAATTCCAGCCTCTTTGTAAGATATTCATTTCACAGTGTATACAGCTGCAGTCATTATAACAATAGTTTTTTTTTGTTTTTTTTTTGAGAGTGCTTAAACTCGTGATAGATCAAAGTTAGTTATATTGTCACTTTCTACTTATAATTGATTGGCTGTTTGAATAACCGTGGATGTTTTTATTAAATTGTTATCACGTTAAATACAAATTCAGTCCCATTAAACATATTTTAGTAGCCTACATGACACCCATGTCTGGTACTTGCTTAAAAAGACGGGTTTATGATGTTTAATACATTTGACTGCTTTTAGCCTTACCCTGGAGTTGGTTCACCCTCTGCCTCTGCTTGGAGAGCATAAGAGACTTGGTCCAAAAACATTAACCAATCTTAATTGCAAACCTTTGATGGATTAGTGTAAAATTGTGATTGTTTAACATGTGGTCAGTAAATAACTTCCCCTTTTATGATTTTTTACATTAAAATGTAAACAATTTTATTACAAAAAATATATATAAGACTACAAATGCACAAGAGATGTGTGGATGAAGCATCTCTACACAGGCTAATGTTTCACATGACTAACTTGTTCTGCTCTTTTCTCTGAGCCAGATGAAAGGAAAATAGAGCATGTGGAGAAAAAAAAACCTATGTAGATTGAATTATCAGTGAGCCCAAATTCAGTTCGCCCCCAATATGAGTGGATATCTGAAGAAAAGTCAAACCTGAAAATGCTGCATGTAGAAAAACCCCAAAAAAGTTGGTTTTCAGATGTGTTTTTAATCAACACCTCAACCCTTAAAGCACAAAGGAAGCAAGAAAAAATAGTGAAAGGGAGATAAAAAGAAATAAATTGCTCTTTCTTCTCTGCATGGATATTTGGCTTGAAGAGAAGCTGAAAGATAGACAGAATACCTACACCTAAATGAATTTCTATGAGAGTTACTATAATAGTTCAATTGTGTGTAATATTCATTTTTAATGCATTCAAAGATGCATTGTGCCAAAAGTACATTTGTCATGATAGGTGAGGTGGATGTAAGCTTCAGGCGGCACAATGTAAGTCCCAGTCTCTTGATTGAATATGTTTGAACCACCCAATTGCTATAAAATACAATTATAGTTTGCATTGATTTTAATTGGATGCACAGTAGACAGTCGAATGCCAGAAGCGGAGACTAAATCACTGCTTGTGACTAAATCTTTTTTACTTAATACCTTGATTAAACCCATCACCCTCCGCACTTAACAAAAGCAAAACAATTTTGATACCGTCGATCAGCCTCTGGGGAGTCCAGAGAAGCCAATTAACCTTGGCTGCCATTTACTTTGGGATGAGATCTGAGGGAACTCTAACCCAGTGTGTCATCTGTTATCTGCTACGTGATCTCCTGGGGAAAAGCTGGCATAAACCACATAATTAATTTTTTTGGAACTGGCAGCATTTTTAAAAAGTCAGCTGGACCAGTGGACTTGTGGGTGGTTGGTATGAGTTCTGGCCAGAGGTCGTGAAGCTCTGGAACTTTGAGCATAATTGTGTGTTTTTAACAAGATTAATTGGTGGAGTTGGCATCTTCATCTGCATTGTCTACTTAGTCAACCACCCAATGATTTTGCACAATCTGAAGCTGAGTTAAGAATACTAATTGAGGTAGTCGACATACAGAAATGTATATAGTTCAAAATGTTTGCTGTCAGAAAACTTTTTTATTTTATTTTATACTGATTGAGATAGATTCAATACTCACTGAGTCTGAGATAGAAGACATGAATTTATATACTGTACAGTGTATTATTATAATATATAATATATAGGTCCAATTTTGAATTATAAATGTATTTATTTATTCATTTATTTTCCAAAATTTTGGGGTCACTAAGATATTTTATTTCTTTATTTTCTATTTAAATTATTTGATCATTTTTTTAATGCCAATTACTTTTACTAAGCACAGACACATTAAATCAAAAGTGAGTTTACAATATTTCTTGAGCAGCAAATCAGGCATGTTAGAATGATTTCTGAAGGATCATGTGACACTGAAGACAGGAGTAATGATGCTAAAAATTCAGTTTTACATCACAGGAATAAATGGTATTTTTAAATGTATTAAATTAATATCGTCATTATCATGATATTTGTCCCAGCCTGTTTTGATGCAGCTTTGGTGGGCACAAGAAATTTAGATGGTATATATTTTATTAGTTTATTCATTTATTGCAAAATTTGTGTTGGATTAATCACTTGCGTTACTGTGTCTGCATTAATTAATAGAATGCGTGTCAAGAAGTCACTTTCCCGTGGTACATGATCACATGTGCAGTTGTCTGCACACATGATACTGTTTTGTATTCTCAAGGCTGATAGTAAATCTCAAATTGCAGCAATATTACCTGAGCCTCCGCACACTTCAATTTGCAAATTTGGCAGGGTATGGGAAATGAGGCTTCACTGTAGCGCAGAGGGGTACAGTCACACCTGTTCACACACACACAGACTTTACATCTGGCGGCCATCGCTTTTTTTCTGCCAGCTACGAGAGTCATTGATTACTCAAGCAGGATAATTGTGTAAATTTACTGCAAAATTGCCTCTGCCTGTGCAGTTGAGTTACTGGAGCTTGTATTTATTTATTTTTTTTTTTATGTTGTTGCTGACAAGCTACAGGCTCTGTGCTCAGCACGTCTCTAAAATGGTTGGATGTGCCGGGTAACATCTTTTCCCATCAGGCATTCCTGCTGATCGGCCCTGAAGGCGTACACAGATGAACCCATCCGTGTTTTCACCGGCCTCTGCTGCGCAGGGAAGCATATTTATCATACACGTTTGTTAGAGCTTAGAGTTTAGGGTGTAAATATTCATGATCTACAGTATCAGACTGTTGCCTGAGAGCAATGCACCATCAGGGAGGTCAAATGGATTCTGCTGGTTGGAGTTTGCTGTTGTTTGTGCCAAGCAGCATTGTGAGAAATGTTCAGGGTTCAAGTTAAGCTCATTCGACAGCATTTGTTGCATATTTTACATTAAAACAGAAAATAACTTCTACTCACCCTTCAGTTTTTTTTTTTTTTTTTTTTTTTTTTTTAAAGAAGTCATGCTTAAAATAAGGTGCTTACAGTACAGCATCTGGAAAGTTACAATGCCAACATTTTAATCCCATTTCTGATAAATCTCTTACATTAAAGGAATTGTTAACCCAAGAATGAGAATTTTTCTGAAAATGTGCTCACCCTCAGACCATCTAAAATGTAGATAAGTTTTTCCTTTTTTTTATAACAGAAATTTAGCATTACATCACTTGTTCACCAATGGATCCTCTGCAGTGAATGGGTGCCGTCAGAATGAGAATGAGTGAGCAGGTGATATAATGCAACCAAACATTTCTAGTGAGTGTGGAACTGCACAAATGACTGCACATTTTGGCCTCAACTCTGCTTCAACTCAGTGATGTGAACTTTTCAAGTTGTCCCTTGACATATCTTTTGGGTAAAAAACAGGACTATAACTTGGTCTTTCAAAAATTACATTTCTTCTGCTTTAACCACTCAGTGTTAGATTTGTTTGTTTATAGGGTTTCAGGACCTACTTTCTATTGAGCTTCAGTTCACAGAATGAACCTTGACATTCTTCTGTAGAATTTTCTAGTATAAAGCAGAATTTCTTGTGACTAAAGCATGACAAACTTCTGCTAACCTACACTACCGTTTAAAAGTTACCTCTTTACATGAACTGATAATCTAGAAATGAGATAAATAAAGTATATGTTCTTCTGCTGCTTTAAAACAGTGTATAGCAGACTCTCTTCAGCTGTGCGTGTGTGTGTGTGTGTGTGTCTGCATGTTAACATAAAATATTTTAATCTTGTTGCTTTATTGAGAGTATTGTCATTTTAATTTACAATACATAGCACCTGAAAGGGTGACAAGCTTCCATCATGTACTACACTTAAAAGGCACAATCAGCAAATTTACACCTTCATGAAGACAAGAATGTCCAAAACATAAAGAGAGTATGTGCTTTTAGCATAAACATCAGACAGATCAAATAGCTCGATTTAAATGAGATTTCCTGCTGCAATAAAAGAGAGGAAACGCTTCCTTTGGTTATATGGTTTCCTCAAAAACTAGAGGCAAGTGGATTTTTTTGACCTGTCACATGCTGCTCATGCCAGGAAAGAAGAGATCAGTGAACAGGACGAGGCTCTGTGCTCTTAGAGGTGGAAAAATGTGTACTTCAAAGTCCATTGAACAAAGCCATCAGTGAGAAGTCTAATAGTGCTTTCACACAAAGCAGCGTTTCCAGACACTCCTCAGCTGGAGGTGTTCCCAGAATGCATTGCCTGCCTCATGCTCTTAAAGCAAAGCATAGAACATGTATCAACTGCCATGACAATTACAGGTGTTCATTTACAGTTTATATTCATTTTGGTGCAATTTTCATAAGTAAGTCAAAGCTTTTCAACACTCTTAGTACAAATCTCATAACACATCATCAAAAATGCACTTTTTTCACACATTTTAAGTGTGTTTTCAATTGTGTTAGTACAAAACACAAAATCCCAAAATACACTTTTCAGAACACAAAGTATTTAATCTATGTAAACATTTCATTCACATTAACTGCCTTTCATAATGCTATATTTCTTTTCATATGCCTCTATTCTTGTTAAGGTTAATACATTTGTCTTTAATCCATCTGATCTTAAGGGTTAATCAGTGAATCATCTGATAAATCTATACATTTCTATAGATTAAATTATGTAGCTGCATGGTTTGCAATTTGAAAATGTGAAAATGTTGAATGTTGAAACCAATGTTGAAAACGGTGAGCTGCTTAATATTTATGTAGAAACCATGATACTTTTTTCAGAATTCTTTAATAACTAGAAAGTTACAGCATTTATTTGAAAAATAAATATTTAATTTATAATTTAACATTTTACATGTCCTTACTGTCATTTGATGTGTCCTTGACTGGGGGGAAACTATCTTTTTTGAACAGTATATAAAGTCAAAAGTATGTATTAACATTGAATACTGCAGTATTTGAATATTATAATACAATAGAAGATGGAAGGATTTTTGTCAGAGAGGATGACACATTAAGTAAAAAGTTTTTGATGTGGCCTAGTAGAACACAAACTTCTACATATATTAATTCTTGCTATGCAACAAAAATAAAAGTGCTACTCAGATTTTGATCACTCTGTTCCCTTGATCAAAGAGTCATAAAATATAATGATTGGAGAAATGTCTGAGAGATGTAGCACAGGGACTCATATTAGAGACTTTTACACATTTACATTTATTCATTAAGCAGACGCTTTTATCCATGTGACGAGAACAGACAGTTCCTTTAGGTAATTAAAGGATGAAGGTATATGCGAGATTTTTTTTTTTTTTTTTTTTTTTTTTTTGCAGAGCATACTATCATAAGGGTTTTTCACACCTGAAATAGGCTTGTTAACCCTGGGACATCCTAAACCCCAGGTAAAGGAATCCTGGGTTATACTGCTATATGTTTTACACTGCTCATAATTTACGTTGATATTTAGTTAAATTTTGGTTGTGTAACCAAAATCCAATGGTAAGTAGGGTTGGGTATCATTTGAATTTTATCGATTCCGATTCCTCTTAGCGATTCCGATTCTTTTCGATTCCCAGTTTCGATTCCAATGTGATTAAATAATGATATCAAACATTTATCCTGTGTCTCCTTTTTTGCAAACCATTTATTGGACTGAATACCATGAACTAAAATCAACAGGCTACATAAAAACTCTTTAAGAGCTGTTTGTGTGCAAAATAGCCTGTAGCCTATGATTCAGGGTAAATTGAGGTTTTTTTTTTTTGTTTTTTTTTCAGTGGAAGTTGTGGTTCTCCCATAATTCTGAAGAAAAAAAAACATTAGACAACTAAACAAAATCACATGTCATTTATGAATGAATGATTCAATGACTGTACTTGTTTCATTACTGGATGAATCACTGTTCTTGAACAAATCTCTTGTATGATTCAAAGACAAATACATTTTAACAGCCCCTTTTCACCACTTACTGGCGTGTGATCGAACACTGCACCGATGAATCAAGTGATAACAACATTGATCGCACACGTGAAAGGTTGAGGAATGAAACAGACGAATCATTGTAATTTAGGAACAGACTCACGTTGGTGTTTGAATCATGTTTGTGATCTTTAACAATCTATTAAATTAAAGTGCTTTGTCATTTTGGTGGTGACACCTCTCTTGCAACATGTTTAGCCAGCACAGATATTATTCTTAGTTTTTTAGGCTTTTGATTGCAAATGTAGCCAAACTTTGGAGTGCTTGCCTCTTAGATTAGCGAACAAGGTCCTGGCAGATCACTAAAAAAAAAAAAGAAAGAAAAAAGACAAAGAAAAGTACTTTAGATGTAAAATTAAAACACCAGCAAGTGGCAGCAAGTCACCGTTGAGTAAATGCAACTGAACCGAATCCATTGACTGTATAAAAACATGGACGTAGTGTCCGTGACATCACCCATAGGTCTCCAAAGAGCGTTTTTGTATATATAGACCAAAATAATTTTTTGAACCAGGCTGTAAACATGTTTTTTCTGCTGTAAATTTGGGCATTTTAACATGGGAAGTCTATAGGATTGACTCCCTTTTGCAGCCAGCCTCCAGTCGATGAATTACAGTTTAAGTCACTTCCATATGGGCTTCATGAGAGAGAGCGGGAGGTTGCCGCTTGACCGAATCATTTAAAGGGGTCATATGATGCTACTTTAAAGATCATTATTTTGTGTTAATTTCTGTAACAGAATATGTTGACATGCTTTAATGATCAAAAAACACATTATTTTTCAAATACTGTACATTATTGTAGGTCCTATGCCCCGCCTCTCTAAAACGCGTCGTTTTCAACAAAGCCCATCCTTCCGACAAGCGCAGTCTGCTCTGATTGGCCAGCTGACCCAGTGCATTGTAATTGGCCGAACACCACACGCACGCATTGGAAATGTAATGCCCCTTAATAGCGAGCTTCAGCTTTCAAAGTAAATATCAAGACAGTTTATAATGTTGTTAGTTTTACCATCAGTTCAAGCCCGAAAGGGCAACAGAGTCACTTGACAGACACAGTGATTAAGCAGTACACAAGCCCCGGTTAAGACAGCTGACATGCTATGATTTCTGACAGGCTGTTCACTGCTGAGATGTGACCCTGTTCCCCTCACACACACACACACACACACACACGATACGTTACTCTACGATGTGCAGAACTCCGCATTTGAACAGTCAATAGCAAATACTTAAACTAATAAAAAAACATACTTACAGTCACTGATTCAAAAATGCTAGATTGTCATAGCAAAGTCGTACACTCCTAGGTTCACAAAACTGTCGTCCATAAAATGCATTGCACAAATTCAAATATTTTGGTTGTGCTGTTCTGTTGTAAACAAATCTTGACAATGATTCCTTATTGCATCTACTTCCGGAAAGCCGAATAAAGTGCTTTTTCTTTCGCACACAAACACACAGCGTCTCCCTGACATGGCTGCATCAACACTACTGCGCTTCCTGAAACCATGCCTTCTTGCTTTGGGTGCACATTTGGGCAGCATTACGCAAATATTTCCACATCGTGACGTAGAAATGTGGGGGCGTGTCTGAACGAGGCATTTTAGCCTGGTCTGGATCAGCTTTCTTTTTTAGATAAATACTTTTGTGGGCGACTTTGAGCTTTGTAACTCTGCAGATCGTATACATGCACAAACAGCTACATAACACATTAAAGAAAAGGAAAAACAGAAATCGCATCATATGACCCCTTTAAACGGGTGATTGATTCAGAAACAAACACCGCATGTTGCTCAGAGACACAAAACAGTGCTGTGGCTGTGTTTGGAATTATTTTTGTTGGTGAAATAGTGCAAAAACAGGCAATAGAGTGTCTAAAACGTAAGTCTCTTAATATGAACTTCTTGTTTATTGAACTTGTATAAAATCAAAATCGCATTTGTGATTTTTGTGATAAAAATGGCACTCTTCACATGATATTGATTACCTATATGAAATGATATAAATATATAAATTTTCTGCCCCCATATCTTGAATTTTGGAAGCATTCCAAATGCCTTTTATTACACTGAATCATGCAGTGAAAGAACACACTCTAAATGAGCAGTCAGTTTAGCTAGTGTTTAAGCACTCATAACTCCTGATAATCAATGAAGCTGCTACACTGTATGATAAATGAATCTCTTATTTACATTGTACAAACATCTGAACAAAACTCTGGGGTTTCAGCGATGACTCTGAACGCCTCTGATTGGCTTCTGCATTCCTAAGCTCAACAGATTCGTGTGTGGTTGATTACAATTAGAAACGCTGTAAAAACGCATAAAAATAAAATATGATGTAGGGTAACATGAGCAGGTCTAAATTTAATACAGCAATCGAAACTTTATTTTAAGTATTGTAATTCATTGAAAAACTAGGGGATCTCCCCACCCCAGGTTTTTTTGGTTGTTATGGGGGGTCCCTTAATGCTTAGGAGGTCCGGGACACACACAACCCCCCCCCCCCCCCCCCCCCCCCCCCAGCACAAACCAAACCCCCACCCCCCCGATTCGAACACTGAATATACCTACTAAGTTTTGCATGAGTCACACTAGTTAATTTTAGTAACTGAAGCATAAACAAATGCCCCTTTCCCTCTGAGAGCATAAAGGTACTCAATGTGTTCCACGTGTGGACCACGCATAAAAACTCAATAGCATAAAAAGTAACAGTTACTACTTAAAGTTAATTCTTTGGAATTGCTCAAAATCAGCCACTTAAGCTTTGATGGGGTCCCCGCATCTCTGTAAACTGCTGATTGGGAGTATAAGGCTTGTATTTGACATAGTGGGTTTCTGGGAATTTAGGCCATCTCAAAAGCGTGGTTATGCCTCTGGGGAAATAAAATCAATACACAATTAAAGTATTACAGGAAATGGAAACTCCATTAAAGTGTACTTTGAACCTGAAACTGCAGCACTGATATTTTTAAATGACTAGCAACATATACTGTAGTTTTGCCAGACTGTTTTGTGAATATGTCAGACTTTTTGTACTGGTTAACAACATTACCAGCAGTGATTTTAGTTACTGTAATGGGGACTTTCTATTTATTTATTGTATTAAGACAAAACATTATTTTATTTATATTATTTATTTTCACTAGCATTTGTTTGCTTGCATGCTTGTTTAATAGTCCCAGGAAGAGCTGGGTAGTAACTGATGAAATCTGGATTACATGGTTAGATTCCAAAAATCAAGTACTTGTAATTAGAGCATATTACATTTTAAAATGCTCATAACCAGATTCAAGTCATATACATATGACAATGACGTTAGATCATTTGAGTCTCCCTAATTCTTCTTTTTTCTCTTTAAATTTTCCTCTCTAAAAATCCTACTGTCATACCATTTAGCGTTTTCACAATATAGAATGGCCATTTAAATGTCATCTTAATGAATTTGCAAACCATGCTTCTGAATTTAGGTGAAAAAAGCACCTCTCAATTAGACTGTGTATGAAAGAAATAATCATGCATGTTTCTAAACACTGGTGATGTATAGCTGCGAAACTGATATGTCTTCATCATATCCAGTGACCTTGAGTAACTGTTGATTCTGGATATTTTGAACAAAAAATATTTCAAACCTGACAGACTCTGGGTGTGCAATGTCATGATTATTAATGTTTGTTCCTGTACTGCAGGTATTCCCAAATGTTTTTTGTCAGCCAAACCTTTTTGACATGAAATATTTACTTCAAATATCTATGAGAAAGTTAATATTTCAGTAATTTAACAACACATTTGCACATTTTTAGCTTTTTATCAATCCCCAGTTTGGGAAACACTTTTTATGATGTTGATATCAAAAAATTTAATTAACTTTTTTTTTTTTTTTACAATATGGCACATTTAATGGTAATTTTAAATCAAGTTAGATAAAAAAAAAAAAAAAAGTTATCTTAAAAGTAGCCTAAAATAAGTAACCTAAAAGATTATGTAAATAACTACAATTTTCATCATGCAATCTGTAATCAGTAATGGACTACAATTTGTTAGTAATCTGCACAGATCTGGTCAAGATTTAATTCTATTGCACCAAGACAAAACATAGGGTTGATTTGTTTGTTTATTTGTTGTTTTGGAGCTTTTCAGTCCCAAGCATCATTTACTTTTACATATGAAAAAGTTTAGGCATAATGTTCTTGAAAACAAAAAATGTGTTTCCATATAGGTTTCAAACAACATGAGAGCAAGAAAATAATTATAACATTTTCATTTGTGGTGAAATGCGCTTTACTCTTTTTTTAATGAGGGTAATATTCCTCTTCACACATGATTGTACCTTTAAATTTGCTATAGAAACAGATGAAAACCATATAAGAGCTTTTTAATGAACATTTAGTCATTTACTGCCAGTTCAGTTTATATATAGTTTTTTGTTCTGTGTGCTTTGTGTGAGTGTGTACGTGTGTATGAAGAAAAACTACCCACACTCCACTATTGAAATGGCACACCACATAATCAGCCCGTAACCTCTCATCATGACACCATTAAAGCTTCAATCAACATTTTCAAATAACCCTCAACCTTTTCCATGAAACACACACTCTGTAGACTATTATGCTACTGCTCCAGCAGATGCTTTTCGTACAAATGAACATTCACTAATTTCAGATCAAGTCTTTCCAAAGCAAACTGGAGCAATGGCTATGGAGCAAGACCAGTGCTTCATTTATTCTCCAGTTCATATACCGATTTGGGAATGGACATAAACATTTGTGAGATAATCTCGAATCCATAGCCATTATGTAACTTTAACATCAGGTAGCCTAATGTGCAAATTACGAGAAGAATCATAGCAAAACATACTTAACCTTTAGAAGAGCAAACGGAATTTGTATTTACATTTTAAGTTTTTATAAACACTCACCAAAGCAACTTTGAAAGAAAAAGGTAGTAATTAAATCACATTATCATATTAATGCCAGTTCCCTGGACAGATAGCTGAGAACACATAATTAAGCAAAGACACAAATGCCAAGAAGAACCAAATATAAATTCCAGGGTCTTTTAATTATATTACTACCAACTGAAAGTATCAGCATAACTAAACTAACTCTATTTTAGTTTAGCTACTTTTAAATTGTGTAGTTTCTAGTTTTCAAGCTTTCCCAACACTGTGACCAAAGCAAATTAGCCCCAAAGAGTCTTTAAATAATCAATAACAAGAAGCAAAGCATCTGAAGTGCTCTAAAGTGTGTTAAAAATTAGACGTGTTGATTATAAGAGAGAAAGAGGAAGAAAAAAGAATTGAGAAGTAGCTGTGCTAGTTTAGGCCAAGAGTTAAAATACTTTTGAAGAGACATTTGCTTTAGTAAAAAGAAGCAGATCTATTAAAATATCCAGCTAATTAGCAGGAAATTATGTGACAGCCCAAAGACAATATGGGGATTTGTTCAGAGCTAGTAAAACTATAGTGTGGCAAGTTTTCAGACTTCGCTCTAATGAGGATATTTGCAAATGTCCCTCTTATGAATTTTTATTCTTGATAACAACCTTACAAGTTGAGAATTATGGGAATTTTCTCTTACGCATAGTACATGCTCCTTGCTTTACCCATTGGCAAAATGTAGCTCTTAAATGAACAGTCACTTCATAATATAGTAATGCAAGTACAAATTCTACCTCCCTGACCTAAAGAGTCCATTGGCACGTAACATACACAAACATTTGTTTTTCTGTCATGGTGGCGAGTTTTCATTCAACGAACAATTCACCAAAAAAAACAAAAAGAAAAAGAAAAAAAAATGAAATGAAATTTACTGATTCTCAGGCCATTTAAGATGTAGATGAATTGGTTTCTTCATCAGTACAGATCACTTGCTCACCAGTGGGTCCTCTGCAGTGAATGGGTGCCATCAGAATGAGAATCCAAACATCTGATAAAAACATCACAGTAATCCACAAGCAATACACACAACAGTCCATCAGTTAATCTCTTGTGAAGTGAAAAGCTGTGCATGTAAAAGTCCATTATTGTGATGTTTTTATCAGCTGTTGCATTCTGATGACACCCATTCACTGCAGATGGCTTTTATTTTTTAGAAACCATTTTCCTCATGGGGTCTGTTGGCCTGTCCCCTCAACACAGATAATTTCAGGTTTTACTATTCTTTTTGGGACATTCTTTCCCCAAAATGTGGGCAAAACCACACACTCTTGCCCATTATTTTGGCAGTGCTCTCTGCAAAATTAATTTAAAATGATCAAAGCTGCCAAACACACACACAAGCCAAAAGCCAAATCTCCTGGTTTGGTTTAAATATAGCTCTTTGTTACACAGCATTTGGTTGAGGAAAATGTGTTCTGTTGGGAGCAGGCCAGAGGGGAGTGAGATCTAATTTGGTATTCTCGTCGATTCCCCTGTATATTTGTCTGGAACAATCAGGTGATTACGGCAGCGGAGTTGGATAGCAAATCAATGGCATGCCTTTCCCTGTTGTTTCTCTCGCTGTTTCTCGCCATCTCATCAGGAAGGCCAGATTCAGTTCAGACACACAGAACATACAATGCAATATGCTAAAGGTTAACAGAGCACAGGTCAGCCTTAATCAGATCGCTTGAAAATGTCAGCAGAGTGCAGAATCCTTAAACCTGCATGAGCGTGTTAAAGGAAAAGCTCATCCAAAAATGACAATTATGCAGTTTTCTCATCTATTGTATTGTTTTCACAAAAAAAGGAGATCTATTATACCAGTATCTGTTAGAAATGTATAAGCATTCATCTTTTTGTGTATGTGAAGAACAGAAGCTCAAATCAAGAACAGGTTTAAAGTAATAGTTCAATAGTTCAGTATTTTGAAGAATGTTGGTGACCAAACTGTTGATTGTAGCCACTGAGTTCCACAGCATGAAAAAAAAAAAAAAAAAAATACATGACCGTTATCAATGGCTAATGAATAATTTTCATTTTTGGGTGAACTGTCACTTTAATATTTGATATTAATTGCAAGACACATGAGAACCAATGAAGTTTTGATTTTTGATATTCATTGACTATGCTAATATCTTATTTGAAAAAAAAAACAAAAAAAACAAATCGTAAAATCGTGAAATTGATCTTTTACTCTGTGCCCATTTTCAATGCACTTGTTCTTCTGCTCAATCTATACTGCCTCTCCTGAATCTTTAATGCCACAACAGTTGAGAATGTGAGTTCACAACCTGTAACGAATGTCATTTACTAAAAACACAGTTTACCTCAAAATAATGGCAGGAAATTTCTTTTTGTTGGCCAAGTGCAAAAACAATTTCAACCCAAGTGCATCATGTTCATCGATTCAACCCAACAAGTGTTATTCGATTCACTACCAAATGACTCCATGAGTTGATTCGTTTTTGTGAAACAAAAATATACATCACCACCAGTGTAGACCAATTCCGTAAAATAAATAACTTCTTTTAGTTGAAAACATACCGTGCCACCACTCCAGCCCGAATACTGAAACAGCCGGTTCTTTTTAGTAAATACTTTAGTAAAAGATGAGTTACAGGTTTGAATCGGTCTAAAACACTGCCATGTGTAATTCACAGTATTAGCAGATCATTCCTTTCATAAGCAGCATGGACAGCAGGCTATAACTGAAATATGAACCTAAACGAATCGGAGTTGAGAATCAAATTGATAGCTTCTGAATCAAATCTGTCGTAGCCTGTATAAAAGTTCTTGTGCATGTACTGTATATGTATGGGCTATTAATTTTTCATAAAAAAAATTCTGTAAATTGTGTCATGTCTATTAGATGTGTTTGAACGGACTTTGAATAAAAAAAATAATTAAAAAAACCCTGAAGGTCTGTATGCTCATCTTCATTTTTCACTTCACAGCTCTAACCTAACGCCTGCTAATATACCAAGACATTACGTAAATGGCAGACTAGAGATGTTTAATAACTTATTCCAAATACAGCGAGGCAGGGAGTCTTCAATCAGGAGGCCAGCGATGACATTTAAACAGGCACCTGAGCAAATTAAACCCGGAGAAGGTTAAGCTCTGTTAACACCATCGCAATGTCAAAAAATCCTGCATAAAGTTACTTTCCCATGCCTCTTTTATTTGAGGTGGGATTCAGTGTGATGGCTCACAAAGCCAGGAGAGCTCTCATACTGTGCTCTGTCTGAAACGAATTATCTGCTTTTAGCTTACTAGGATTTGTAGACAGAGAGTACAGCGAGAGAAATGGGATACTGTCAGTGTGACCCCTTGGGGAGGGTTGTGAATTTGGTGCACTGTCGTCCCTTTATTTTCCTCAGAAGGACTGGATGCAATGAAGACTTTACTTTATAGGCATTTTTGACAAGGTAATGGTGCAGGAAAGTTATCCCATTCTAGATGGAGCAAAGTTATAGGTTGTTTTAGGTGGAGCAGTGCTGTCAGATCTTTAAGCAAACTGTTCACATGTGAAATTTATAACTCTGGGTTATCATTTTTAACCCTGGGTTATCTTGTCCCATGTACATTTTAGGCATTTGGCAGATGCTTTACAGTGACTTCAAGCTATTTTTCCAGTGTGTGCATTCCTTGAAACAGAACCTTAGTTGAGCTATAGGAATGTTTCACACTGTAGAGTACTGGATAGTTATTACTCCAAGGTGGTCAGGTTTTGAGATTTAATACTGTACATTTGAAAATCATGGTTAACATTCTTATTTACATTACTAATTGACAAGATATAACTTTGATTGGACAAATACAGTGTACAACAAGCGCACAATGTGTTTAAATAACTCCATCTGTGTCATGTTGCCACATAAATCCACAGCGGTTGTCTTGTGAAACAAAAACAAAATTAAAGAAAATGTGGAGGAGTATGTCACTTCATTTATTGCAGAGGAGCATGTTTTATTTACTTATTGCAGAATAGCATTATTGCTCAGATGTTAAAAACTAAAAGTAGCACATTAAAAGTTTTTGCATGATTGGTTGCTTTTGTCACATACATTCCTTTAGCTCAAATAGTAGACCATCAGTCCGATTACCAAGGTATGCATGAACAGATAAAATGTATACTCTGAATGCAATGTACGGTGCTTTGGTTAAAAGCACATTTGAATGCATTCATGTAAAATTTTAACATTTATGCTCTGCATACTGTATACCTTGAAAAGGGATTCATAGCCAATTGTTTAAATGTTGCCATCCTCCACGCAAAAGCCTTGCAACTGTGAAATGTTGCATAACCCACTCTGGCTTAAAATCTGGGGTTAAAAAAGACATTAATCCACGGTTAAGATTCACTAGAATAACTAGAATTAATTGTGACATCCTTCAATAGAATAGGCATTAATGTGGACCTCCATTCTCAGAAATTTCCATTTCCATACGTTGTTTTTTAAATGACAAAACAACTAGTTGATCTTTACTTCCCAGATGACATCCTGGTACAGGAAACTGCCTGTTGAAAATTGCAAAGAAAAATAAAAATATATTTAGGGAATATAATCTCCTTCATGTCCACAAAACAGATGTTTTAGCATTATGTTACTACAGGAACTTCCTCAGACCAAATTTGCCCAAAACTGAGCAAAACTTGCTGTCACACTGATGAATGATGCAATTAAACATTGGCATCTCAAACTCACAACATCTAATTCACCCCCCACATTAAATCTACAGCTGTAGATTTAATGCCATTCTTAACTAAGATATCCGTGAAAGCATTTCCTTTCCGCCGTGTTCCTAAATCGTAAGAAAATGAGCCCGAAAAATCAATAGGTAAAGTAATTTCACTTTAGTGACTTCCAATCAA
Source organism: Cyprinus carpio (assembly GCF_018340385.1). Taxonomy (NCBI): domain Eukaryota; kingdom Metazoa; phylum Chordata; class Actinopteri; order Cypriniformes; family Cyprinidae; genus Cyprinus; species Cyprinus carpio. The sequence continues at coordinate 11,229,875 of NC_056607.1, read as the reverse complement.
ACACCAACCCAAACAAAAACACTCAAGCACACTTTTTTCCCCGATGCACAAGCCATAATATCACTTGTCTCCTGAATAAAACATGCGTCCCATTTAGATTCACTTGGCTTCATCTTGGGGAGAGAGAGAGAGAGATCTGGCCTGATGGGACGTAGAAAAGAAACAACGTCTAGAAATAGTGTTGGCACAAAGAATCGACTTATTCACGGATAATTATGTCAATTATACAACTCTGAAGTCTTGCTTCCTCTTTACCTCAATAGCTTGCGATGTAGATGTCTGGTTGCATTCGAAAATCTCCACTTGAGAAAGTATGTAAAACCAGAAACTAGCAGCTCAGAGCACCTGCCATGATGGTACTGCTCTCAATATGCTAATTAAGGAGACAAAAAGTAGAAGATTTGACAAGTACAAGATGTCGAGAACACTTCTCAGTCACATATGCTGGAGTATATATAGAAGAGACGCCATTAATGCGAGCCAACACATCCTGGCTGCACTTCCCCAGACGTTTCCCTCTCTAAACTTTAATGAAGAGAAAAGCAACTTTGATATCTGCCGTGTTTATATCGGATGAGTGGGCTACCATAATTTTCCTCGCCGGATCAATAATATTAATCAAAAAAATGAACTGGGCTATGTTTGGACAACCAGAAACCCGATAAGCATGGCAGCACCTGCGTTTCCACACACAGATCCCCGGCTCTGCGCTTGTCGCTTTCCTTTATCCACCCGGAAGGTTTTCTGTGTGTGACACATATTGACGTTTTCCATGCATACTGTCACCATGATAGATTTTCAGTCCTTTGCCATAACTCCCCGCAGTCCTGAGCCTCACTGTTTCCATCAGTCCATCTCTCTTTTCAGCCTTCTTTCTTTCCTCTACACACACAAATTGATCCAACACGTGCAGGAATACCAAGCGTCTACACTAGTCAATCAATGCGTCCTATCATTGAATAACAAAGTCTAGCAAGTACGACTATTCCCACTCAGCATGAATAATTAAAGACGGCTACTCTCATGGACACAGGCTCTTTTGACAGATTTTCTTTTCTTATACTTCATTCGCTCTAGTATCGGCCTCTGGGCACAGCATGATTTTTAAACACCGCGATCAACAAACCAAATGCACTGCGGGCTCCACAACAAATATCTGGTTTGATGTAAATCCTTAATTAGCAGACACTATACACTTCTGGCTTCCAGCTAGCCTATGTTTCAAAAATGTAGTTAAGATTTTTTTTTATGGTGCTTTCATAAGGCGCAACATAATCAATGAATAGGGAGAGTAAAGTCTATTCGGCCCAGTGCGTCTGGATAAAAATTAAAGATGTTTATTAAAAGGCCGCTCGGTGAAGAGAAACAGTGCTATGCAATGATGTAAGGATGTAACCACATATTCAGGATTGAGGGGGACCAAATGTAATTATATATTTTATTACACTATAATAAACAATAAACCTTATATTATATAGTATGTGTGTGTGTGTCGTGCGAGGGACCTCATCTTAAAAGGCATCTATAGTTTCTTGGATAATGACCCAATAAATATTATAAATGTCTGAATATTATTTATTTATTTTTTAAGTTTTTACTTTCTACTCGCAGCACTGTACTGTAATGTACACTGTACTAATGTATTATGTATTATAAATTGTAGCATATTTAGATAAAAGTTTAGCATGCAGGATGATGATGCATTAGCCAGTGTACAACAATTTTAATTCAGTTGTTATAGCACAAAATGTCAATTATTGAAAGAGGGGTATAACTTAGACTGTACGCCTTAAAGGACTTTATGACAGTAGCCTATAGGTAGCCTGTAGGGTGTATATATAGCCTAGCCTAGCTTTGTTATTTTGACCAATTTAGTTCAATAACTGAATAACTGGAATAAAAGGTAAAACTATTCTATTTATACACCATTATTTTAACTGAAGATATGTGATTAGCAACACTATGAATGCAAATCTGTCTGTCCGTCCATCTATCTATGAACTAACAAAAAACACTGAGGTTGAGGTAAATACTGAGGAAGAAAGTGTCTGCGTAGATTACAGCCCTGCCGTGACGACATGTATTGTTGAAGATTACCTCTGAGGAAACTAACTAGTCGAATCCACCCTCTACAATTGCTCTCTTTGAGAACTTTCTGAATGTGTCTTATTGTTCTTTGTCATTTCCTTCTTTCGTTTCATTTGAAAAGACTCCACAGAGGAAGAGATGCTCGCAGGGAAATGACGAATCGCTGCAGCCCTCGAGAGCAGAAATTAGCGCGGCTGAATGTAAATTACTGCCATTGTAAATGATGACAGAGGCGAGGCGACACCCAGATAATATTTTTCTGCTTTTCTCACTTCTGCAGTTGAGCTACAATAATAGAATCAGAGGTATTGTTTCATCTGCACTTAGCAGCACAGCTTCAGAGGGTAAGACAGCGAGTCTGTTCAGGGGTTCAGTGATAGCAAGTAGTTATTTAGTTCAATCCACCTCAGAGCGCCTAATATGCGTTGCATATCTTTTCTTTTCTTTTTTTTTTTAATCTTTTGAATGAAACCATTCAACCATGATGCACTTCAACTCAGTGTATCTCTAAAGAGAAACCAGAGAATGGAGATACAGCACTGAAGAGTTTACAGTTGGATTGAATCCTACTTTCCTTGAAGACTTTAGTTATAAGATTCATGTCTAGTGTAGCAGCGCCACCTGGTGACTTATTCATATGAAACAAAAATGATACAAGTCTGTACTAGTCTCTTATTTCATGCAGTTCAGATAACTTAGAACATCGCATGTTAGATTTTACTATTATGCCATTGCATTTTCTTGAAGTGCAAGTTCGGTCTGTATAAAATCTGTTGACCGAGAATGCATGTAGGCTGTTGTCTGCTGAAAAGTTTGCACATTTCTAAGAGTACACTAACATATAGTTGACCTTAATAGACATGGACCCCATTACAAAGAAATTGTGAAGACATCAGAAATAGTACATGCTTTATTAATATATTTTAATATTACATACAGAACATAGTGAGATTTATTATTTAAAAGCTGCCAACAAGCATATCGATACATATTTTGCCAAAATGTGTCATTCAGTGAATGCAGACTTTGATGAATTCATAAAGTAGTTTTGCAATGGCTTTTAAAAATAACTTAATTAAAATGAAATGTCTGACCATAATAATCTTGCTTTAAGAAACAAATTAGCAAGTAGCTTAATGCATAATCAAAATATAATAATGTGAATTTAAGTAGACATGTAGTGAGGTTGAGTGTCAACTTTTTAAAATATCTTTCAAACTTAAAAACATTATGAAATCAAAGACCGTAAAATCATGTTTAAGTTCAGTCAATTGTTACAAAAATTATAAGTAATAACTGTTAATGTAGATAATACGCAAGGCACAAGTTCATTATATCCGAAGAGTAAGTTTAGTCAATTGTTACAAAAATTATAAGTAATAACTGTTAATGTAGATAATACGCAAGGCACAAGTTCATTATATCCGAAGAGTATAAAAGGCATTTTTCTCCAGAAACTTAAGGCAGGCATGTCATAAAACTAAAGTTTAAAACAAAATGAAAAAGACAAGGATGTTATGACGCAAGACAGTCAACATAGTTCATAAACCTCTCAGAAGAAATGTAAGTGGTCTAATTTATTGCATATTTCGAGAACACAGCGAAGGCTTTAATAAAGCAAGATCATTTAAGCTGGGGAGGAGATTTCACAGCCTCAGCACTTTCAGCTGAGCAAAAAGTTTGGTTTAGAGCTTGTGTTGCTCCAGGCTCGTTACATCATGCGTTAGCTTCTGATCCCCTGTCTGACAGAAAAATATGAGGCTTGAGCATACATTAAAAATCAAATACAACTCTCAGATTAATACATCAAAGCTGGGCCCACGGTCAGGACACAAAGGGGTTCAGCCTTGAGAAAAAGCTCTGTGGCACTGCATATGAGGCAACAGAAGTAACAAACGTGCTGAATAATCACTCTGAACAGTGTAAATGTAACTAGTATTATCTTTATAAACATGCAAGTACATATATATCAATAAACAATATAAAAGTATTTGTTTGGTTTTGGTTGCAGAGTGTTAAGACACAAGAACATCTGTTGGTGTGAGACCAAAGAAAATCTGCTGGCTACTTTCTGCCATGAAAAAACAAAATTCAAGCATGTAAGACACACTTCTACGACTAAGCCGAGATCATTTGCGGTCCAGATTTAGTTTGGTCTTAAGCACCACAGATGTAAAAATTGACCATCCTTTGACTCCCGCTGTGGACGAAGAGGTCTACTTGCGGCCTACAGGCTCTGCCAGCTTCTTAAGTCTCTTCTTCAGCTCCAGAGGAAACTTCTCGTAACATTTCTTACACACCGGCTTCATGTCAAATTCCACAAACTTGTTCCTAAAACACAAATTTTGCTTTTAGGAGTGTGATTTTTAACACAATCAGGCCAGAAACATAGTCTACATGTATGCATTCCATTCCAACTAAAACTATCAAAAATAATTTTTGACAATAAAATAAAGCCAAAACAAATATTGTTGAAAATGTTTTTTTTTTTTTTTTAAATTAAATAAAATAAGAAACACTGCTCTGAAAGCTAACTGTAATTAAACAAATGTACGTTGAAGTACTAACATTACTAAAACTAAAATAAATATAAATATTAAAAAGAAAAAAACTTGACGAAAGCACAAAATAAAATTACTAAACCGATCACTGAAGATATTAAAAGCCAGTTTAAAATATTAAATACTATAATAAAAAAAATAACAAATTTTATTAATACTCAGGCAAATGTTGTGCATTAATTAGGTCTATGAGTGACCAAAAAAAAAATGGATGACAAATGTCAATAAAATATTAAAAATACGATAATGCTGAACTGACAAATGAATACTGGAAAATAGAGATGCATCTATATTACAATTCTTGCTGATAACAATAACCATATTATTTTGATGTTATGACTGATAACTGGCTGATTTTCAATGAAAATTTCAGATTTTAATAATTAATTGAAAATTTAAGACAGACAAATTATTATTAAATTACTAGTGTTTTCTGAGAGCAATCCCCTCCCCCTGCATTTTGCATTAAGAAAGATTTTAATGAAAAGTAATCATTTATTTTATTTTACATTCAGTTGTGTATTCATATTTACGGTCATGTTATTTCAAGAAATGTTTGCAAAAAAAAAAAAAAAAAACTGCTAACATTAAATCAAGATAGTGCCACAACATATTTTCATATCTGATCAGGGCAATAACCACCATAGACATTGAGGGGAGTTAGTCCCCAAGTATTAGAAATCGCTTAACCTTTTTCTCAAAATTCACGAGAGAGAGATGAAAGTTGCGTGTATGCACGTCTGTGCGTCTCTCTTTACAATGAGTGAGTTTACTTCAAAAACAGTGATTTTATCCTCTTGTTGCTGGAAAATATAATGTAGCGATTCTATATTTAAACTATAATATTAATAAAAGCCGTGGGGCAGCGTTGACAAGTTTCTTTTAGGGTTGGGTATCGATTGGGTTTTTTACGATACCGGTGCCATATTGATACTTTTAAAACGGTACCGGTGCCTAGCCTGTGCCTGAACAAAAAAACAAAAAAAAAGAGTCACAAAAAACTATGGATAACATTAAAGAACATTTAAAAATATTTAAAATAAATCCATAGCATTCACACCTTGAATGTTCTCATTTCACAAGTTGTGCTTCCCTTACTCTAAGGCTAATAAATGTACAAGCAGTCTGACAACAACCGGTGCTCCACATGAAGATCTGATCTCACCATCATTGAATCTGTCTGTGATTACATGAAGAAACAGATGAAACCGAGACAAACTAAATCCAGAAGAACTATAGCAACGTCTTCAAGACATTTTAAGAAACCTCCTTCCAAAGCTACAGTACTGTGAGAAGTTTTAGACAACTTGTGTAAATATGCTGTAAAGTAAGGATGGTTTCAAAAATATTGTCATAAATGGATTTTATTTATCAATTAACTTCTATCAAGCATCTTGGATATACAACCCCAGTTCTTCTGGATTTAGTTTGTCTCAGTTTTATCTGTTTCTCCGTGTAATCACAGACAGTTTTGAGGATGGTGAGATCAGATCTCCATGTGGAGCACTGGCTGTTGTCAGACTGCTTGTGTGTTCAAAAATCTCACTAGATTATTATTAAAATGAATGGCAAAATGAATGTTTGGAAATGTAAACTGATATTTTCTATATAGAAATAACTGGCCAAACACCATTCCTTGGGGTGAAAATACTAACGTGCCTAAGACTTTTGCACAGTAGTATATGTATAGTGCATTATACAGTGCATTAATAAAGAAGGGTACGGCTCTAATGCACACCAGCATAAGGTGTATTGTAGAAGCTAGACAACGTATAACGTTATAGTTGATGTGTAACTAGACATGTGCCGGTATTCGGTAATGTGATATATCACGGTAATAAATATGCACAATATTGTTATTGTGGCCACTTCTAAATACCGTGAATAATTATACATTACAAATTATGCAGAATTTGGGATGCATTTTAAGATTACTTTTCCCATCAACTGGTCAAAATGCACAACACCGCTGTATGCTGCTTGAAAGACTCGTGTGTACTCTGATGTAAACAAGCACGCATGAGAAGCACACGGAGATACACATGAGAGACACGCTGAATGAAAGCACATTCACTCTCTGACAGCAGATGGCGCTAAACTGCAGAAAATGCAGCCGTTACCCTGGAAAACCCATAAATAAAGCAGCTGCACCACTTTCTAAAACATATTTAAATAGATTTAAATAGCCATTCAGATTTGTGGATTTGCTGTGGTGTTCATCACAGAGCCAAATACTTAAATATTAAGACTTAATAGGCTATTTATTTTCAAACTTTTTTTACATTTTAATCTGGACTACAACATGCCCTAAATATTGTTTGAAAGTGTTTTGATTCTTTATTGTTCATTCACACTTTACATTAGGGCTTCATTAGTTAACATTAGTTAATTCATTAGTTAACATAAACTGCCAATGAAAAATTCTTCTGAACATTCATTAATCTTAGGTATACCAATATTGAATAACACATTGTTAAAACTGAAAGTTGCAACTGTGTTGTTTAATGAGCTAACATGAGCTAAGACTTGAATTTTTTAACAAAGATTAATAACTTCTGTAGCAAATGTAGCTATTGCTCATTGTGAATGTTAATGCATTAACTAAGGTTAACTAATGAGGTCTTATTGTAAAGTGATACCTATTGGTCTTTATAGTTCTTTTGCACTTTAATCTGTATAAAACGTTCAACTTTATATATTTTTCTGTATTGCTTTATTGTATTTAAATATTCAGTTATTTTTATTATAAGATAAAAGTTATTAAACGTGTTATACTATATTATGATCACTTTTTCTGAAACTAAATTTCAATATCGTGATAATAGCATTAGCAATTAATCGCAACATGAAAATGTTATACCGGCATATCCCTACGTGTAACGGTATAGTAGTGGTGTCCCATTTCTCAGGGGAATATTTTATGCCTACCCCTTGACACTCTGATTAAAGGGAAATGGAGTAGATGTAGAGGTAGTTGAAGGGGTATAAAATAGAATTTGGACTGGGCCTAAGTGAGTATTAGATGATGGTAAATGTACCCGCTTAAATGGGGGAGGAGGGGGGTCAAAAAAAAAAAGAAAAGAAACAGGGAAAGTGTTGCTGAAAAATACATTTAAAAAAAAAATGAGGCTGAAGACACTAACCAATGATAATGAACGAGTGAAGCAGATGAGCATGAAGAAAGAAAAGGAGAGAAAAGAGTTACAGACAGACGGCGATGACTTTCTTTCGCCGTTCGCGAGAGTCACGTTCACGTTTTGCCAAACGGCGCTTCAGCTCTTCCGGCAGGCGGTCGTAACAGTGTTTACACACCGGCTTCAGGTCCACCTCCACAAACCTGTCCCTGTAGGGCCACCGTCAGGGACAATGAGGGAGAAAAGAGAAGAAACAAGCGAAAAGGAGGGGAAATTGGATGGAAGATTGGAAGAGGAATGAGAAAGAGAAATGGGAAAGAGAAAGAGAAATGGAATGCGGTAGCATTTTGAGAGCAAAGGAGAATTGAATGGGACAGAAGCAGAGAATAAAAGAGTTAGCTGCAGAGAAAGGTTAGTAATGATCCAAAGAAGTACATCACAGCAGCCGAGAGACCCAATTTAAAGGCACTTCTGCACAAATTTAAACACAGCTACCGAACAATCGCTTGGAGAAAAAGGAAAGAGGACAGATTGTGTTACAGGATGAGTACGTGTGTGTAAAATCACTTACTTGAGGGTGAGCTTGGTGTTACAGGTCGAGCACGAGAAGCAATTCACACACCAAGCCTTATTTAGAGCCGACACCACTGAGAGAAAACATAAAAACAACTCAACAACAGCAGCAACCCTAGCCATAACAACTGCACATCAAAGCATCATTTTTTTGTAATTATTAAATACTGAAGCTTTAAATGTTGGGAACTAAATGTCAATATCATGTTCAAATAAAGAGGAATTACCATCTCCTTCGATCACACGGTTGCAATGATAGCAAACATCACCAAAGAGCTGCACAAGAGACAGAACAGATGTTTTAGTCTCACATTAAAAACACAGCCTTTTCAGATCAAAAGGGGCTTTGAAAGAAGAGCCAGGCATGTGTTACCTGGTTGTAGTGAGTCTCACAGTAAGCAAGTCCTTTTCTCTCGTAATGACGGTGTCCCAGGAAAGGCTTCTCACACTTGGCACAGACAAAATGCTGTAGAGACACAAACACAAGCTGTGAGCATGCCATTCAAAAGTTTGGGGGTAAGATCTTCTCAAATGATTTTGAAAGAAGCCTCTTATGCTCATCAATGATGCATTTATTTGAGTACAGTAAGACCGTAGTATTGCACAATATTATTAGAATTTAAAATAAGTGTTTTCGACGGTAATATATTTTAGAATGTAATGTATTCCTGTGATGGTAAAGCTGAATTTTTAGCATCATTACTCCAGTCTTCAGTGTCACATGATCCTTCAGAAACCATTCTAATATACTGATTTGCTGCTCAAGAAATACGTCTTCTTACTATCATCAATGGTGAAAACAGTTGACTGCTTAACATTTTTGTGAGAACTGTTAGACTTTTTTCATTATGCTTTGAACAAAGTTGAAAAGAATTTATTTGAAGAAAATTATAAATGGCTTTACTTTTGATCAGTTTAGTGCATCCTTATTGAATAAAATAATAATTTTAAATAATTATTAATAATTAAATATTACTCAATTAAGTATAGGACTGTCACAATATCCACATTTCAGGGAACAATGGCAACAGCATGGAACCATATTTTTTCTCTATTTAAATGTTTTCATTTTTCAAACAATTATTTAGATAAGTAGTCCGTAATAAAATATAGAATAAATTACAATAAAATAAATTCAACAAACACAAAGAAATAGAACTAATAAAATAAAATGTGCTTGAAGTTTAGCACTTGATTACTGAAGTATTCAAGTAAACATCCAGAAAGTGTAATAGGACTAATAAAATAAATTAGCTGGCATAGTTTTCACTGCATGATTATTATATAATACACATTAATACTGATCTGATGCTATTTGACTGCAGAGAGCTTAATTGAAGAACTAAAGTTATCCAGGTGAGAGCAATTTCTCCTGTTTTATTGTTTGATTACTATTACAAACATAATAGTCTGTGGCAGGTCTATTGTACTGCAAGGCTTCATAAACAGAACTGATATCCATGTCCAGATCTGCCTACATACACTTAAGACATAGCCAGTTCATTTTTAATTCCTTGCCAAGGCAGCAATTCTGACCAATAAACATGCAGTATTTTTGTATCTCCTAACATCCATAATTATATATTTTCAGAAAAGTTATGGTGCACACTGTATTAGAACTGTCACTGTTTTGATTGAACAATTTTAAAAATCTAAATAAAATACACAGACCTCAACATGCCACTGTTTGCCCATGGCGTTGACCACACGGCCCTCAATAGGACGTCTGCAGGCTCCGCAGATCGGCACGCCCATCTTATCATGGCAGGGGAGGCAGTAAAGTTCCCCTTTCAGCTCGCGAGCATCGGCGGTCAGCTCCTTACTGTAAAACACACAATCTCAAATTCACATCACTTTCAGTAAATGGACACAGCAAATGAAATCATTTAGTGTCGTACTGACCCACAGTTACTGCAGTTGAAGTGGTCGGGATGGTAGGGGTCGTTTTTGAAAATGAGGGGCTGCTCCTCGATGATGGCATGACACTTCTGACAGATGTACTTCCCGAGGCCCCGAGCTTTCTCGCGGTTATGACATGGACGGCAGAGATGGCTGGAAAAAGCAGAAATGCACATCAGCCGATCGGAATGCTCGAATGGTGATTTGGCTCCATATACAACCAGTGAGATGATTCTGGTTGGTAGGACTGATAACCCGTGTTTAAGAATCAGAATTGCTTAAGATAATTCATAAATGAAAGCTGATCATAAACCAATTGAACGCATTCAGCCTGTCAGTCGCATGTTCACGGTCACCCCTCACTGGCTGTAAACTCACCGGCCGGCGTTCTTGACGAATCCAACATCGGCAAGCACGGCTTGGCAGATATCACAGCAGAAACAGTCAGGGTGCCAGCTGTTATTCATGGCCTTAATCACACGCCCAATTATAAACTCTCCTGTGGGAATATGAGGGACACAATTCACAATTAGCATAGTCAATAACATCACCTGTTCATATGTTTGTGCGTGTGCGTCTCTTACCACACTGGTGACAACAGGGAGCAAACAACATCTGGAAATCATGCTCACAGTATTTCCTTTTCTCAAACTATGGACAGAAGAGAGAAAAATCAAACATCACATCAACTCCAGTGGGAATACATCTCAAAGTCAATCAATTGCAGACAACAGCAACCTGCAGACACGACTGTAACTTCCAGAACTTTAAAGAAATGTCTACATTTTAATAAATAAAAGAAAAATACATATATTTTTGAATTAACAGATATGTATGTTATTTACAAATATTTATATTGTACAGTATATTTATGAATTTATATTATATTTCAGGTTTTTGCTACAAAAACATTACACAACAAATTTAAGTGGACCTTAGGGTCTTCTTATAATTTACTGAATACAAAACAAACAAAATGTATGATATTACCCCTTAAACCGCTAGGCTTCAAGATTAAATGCTACATGACAGATTTAATGCAAGTACCTCATAAAAGAGCCCTTCAGGAAACTGCTGGAAACACTGTGCGCAGACAAAGCACTGTTCATGATACAACTCGCCGTTGCTGTTGACGATCTTCTCTGCTGGGGCAAATCCGTATTTACACCGTTCACACGAGGCATTTGCCAGGGCACTGGCCATGCTGCTGTTAGAAACAGATCAATGTCAGTAGAAATGAACAGCAGTGACCATGAGCCTACAGACTTAGCACAGCATTAAGACTCAGCTTCCTTCAGTTAGTAAGAATTTATTTTTGAATATTTACTTTTGTTCAAGAATGCAATAAAATTATCAAAATTTACAGTAAAAAAAAAGCTGCTCTTTTGAACTTTTTATTAATAAATCATGAAGAAAAAAAAAATCACTGTTTCCACAAAAGAATTATAAAAGATAAGAATAATATTTTTTTTTTAGCAGAAAATCTGCATATTACAATGATTTCTGAAGAATCATGTGAGACTGAAGACTGGAGTAATGATGCTGACAATTCATCTTTGCATCACAGGAATAAATTATTTAAAATATATTCAAACAGAAAACCTTTTTTTAATATTTGACAATATTAGTGAATTTACAGTATTTTTTGTCAAATAAAGGCAGCTTTCGCTAGTAAAGTTACTTTTACAAAAAACATTTAAAAATCTTACCAACCCAAATTTTGAATGGAAGTATATATTACTTTGCTTGACAGTTTAGGAGAATGGATGAATTAGGGTTGTCAAATAAAAAATAAAAATCGAATTTCGAATATTTTTGTTGAATTAAAAATAAAAATCCACATTTGAATGTAAAAACATTGCACTCGAATTTTAGGTGTGCGTCAGGCAGCCTTAAAAGTGTAGCACAAAATGCAATAACAATGTAAGTGTCGTTGCATTTTAATGTTTTTGTTAGTTGAACCCATTAGATGAGGCGCTGCTACATTGTTCATTCAAAATATTGTGGAAAAAAGACAACATCAATGTGGAGAAGATCTTGTTTATGTCAAAACTGAATTCAACTGAAGCCGTTCACACAGAACGCATATTTTGCCCATTTTCTGGAGGGACATCTATCACCGTTTCACTCGCATCTCGCACAAGAGAGCTGCATGTTTAGAAAGCCATGTAAAATTTATGCAAAAAAAAAAAAAAAAAAAAAAAAAAATTGGTTTGTTTTTATGATTTTATGTATTTTATTATAGTGAACAAAAAAAAAAAAAACATTTTACAGCATGATACATTGGCCAGATAGATTTATCCAAGGATAATTTTGCAATGACTTGCATTGGCTTAGCAAATAAACAGAACTGAGCCAATGTTTAAAGGGATAGTTCACCCAAAAATGATTCAATTCTGAATAAACAGTGTATATAAAAAATAATAATAATAATTATAATTTCTACAATTATGCACGTTTCACTGAATATTATTAAATTGAGTTGATATCAGTTTCACGTTGTAATTTGTCACCCTGCTCCTGAAAGTGATTCAAGCTGATGTTTCTCTACTGTCTGGCACTTTGCAAGATATTAAGTTTCTCCATTTAAGAGTGACCGGGTAAGACTGCAACCAGTGTTTACACAAACAGAATTAGTCTGCCGTGGCCTGTGGTTACACTGCCAGACGTGATCTCAAATGACTCATGGCGCTTCTCCTCTATGACATCACAGGTGATGTGGCTATTAAGGGATGGGCCGTCTTCCCCTCATTCCCTTCACTGCTGTCACAGTGTTAATGCAAACTGATGATTCTGTTACTTCCCTATATGGTGAAGTGAAGCTGAGCAGAGAAAATCTGCTTGTGTACTAACAAACTGTTGATCTATAAATAGATCATTTGTGTGTTAAAGAGATGGAGACTGTTGTATGTCAGTTCAGTCAAGAGCTCACAGAGCAACAGTGGAGGTCTCACACTGCTGTGTGAGGAAGTGTGAGCAGTGCCGTCTGTGCATGTGTGTGTGTGTGTGTGTGTGTGTGTGTGTGTGTGTGTGTGTGTGTGTGTATGTGTGTGTGTGTGTGTGTGTGTGCTGAAGGCTTGCTTATATCTGTAAAACACTCCCAGCTGGAAGAATATACAGTGGGGTCTAAAAGTTTGAAAACCTAAACAAACCATATAAAAAATATTATTTAATATTTTAATTTTATTTAACTTTTTATTCCAAATGTATCTAAAAATTTTTAATTAGAAAAATGCTATTAAAATTTTCACTAGTGTTCTTAGACTTTCGAACTCTGTTGCACATACAAGTAAATATTTATCAGAAAACTTATTCTGAATATTACACAGAATCTCTTTTTGGAGATTGGGGTCTATACTTTTTTGTTTTTGTTTTTGAAAGTAGTCTCATATGCTTACCAAAGCATTATTTAATTTATGTAAAACAGTGATATTTTGAAATATCACTGCAATTTTAAATAACTGCTTTCAATTTGAATATATTTTAAAATGTTATTTATTCCTGTGAAGCTGAATCAGTCTTCAGTGTCACATGATCCCTCAGAAATAATTCTCATATGCTGATTTAGTGCATAAGAAACATTTGTTATTATTATCAATGTTGAAAACAGTTATCCTGCTTCAGATTTTTGTAGAAGCCATGATACTTTATTCAGTATTCTTTAATGAATAGAGGAATCAACAGAACAGCATTTAAACATAAATATCTTTACTATCACTTTTCATCTATTTAATTCATCCTTACAGAATTAGCACTACCAAAAAGTATTAGCACTACTTAAAACTATAAACTACTATAAAGCACTGCTTTATTTACATAAATAAACTGTTACTGACCCTACATTTTTCAATGGTAGTGTATATTTTACGAACACTGTTTAAACATGATAATTGGGAGCTTAACATCTCAGGAAGCAGATTATTATATCCATGTTTCCCAAGAGGATCTGACAGTCTGTGGAAGCATCCAGCTCAACACACACTACACAAAACAACTGAGAACCCTTTGTTTTTTTTGTTTTTCATATGGAAGAGGATCAGTTTTTCAGAAACACTGTGAAATTAAATATCATAAATCATATTAAAATGAATAATAATGTATTTAATTTGCTTGCAACGTATTATACAGGAAGCTAACTACAGTATGAGAGGGCTTATCTAAACACTTGTGGTGTGTGTGTGTGTGTGTGTGTGTGTGTGTGTGTGTGTGTGTGTGTGTGTGTGTGTGTGTGTGTGTGTGTGTGTGTGTCAGAAAAACTGCACTAGGGAGGCTAATTAGCTTAGCATCCGCCCTCATCTCAAACCACTACATTTCATAGTTTACCCTCTATAACAAAACACAAATTTCGCTCTAACCGTTTAACAGTGGAAAAAGAAAAGAAAAAAGAAGTAACGTTAAGGTAATAAAGTAATTAATAAAACTGCAGATATCTGCAGCATCTGTGGTTGGAGAGTTCTCCGTAATATATCTAATTAAAATTAAAAATCAGTTTTGAACATCGTACCTGCCCGTCATCTCTGACACCCCCAGCATCCCCGTCAGCACAGCTTATCCTAAGAGACGATTGAGATTTTATTCGACAACACAAAACGCCCCTCGGATCTGTTGCTTTTCCACTCGGTCCGTTCTCTCTGAGACGAAGAAGTTTTTCTGAAAAACAGACTGCCGTCTCTGCTCGCTCTTCCGGGTAAGGTCACGTGGTGCTCGGCTGGACCTCTGATTGGTTACATGGATCAGCTCCACAGCTATGCAGAACCTTCAAACTATTTTCACACTAGAATAGAATAGAATAGAATAGAATAGAATAGAATAGAATAGAATAGAATAGAATAGAATATTTTCTGTTTTGGGCAATGGTTAAATAAATGTCATACATCATAAATTTCAGAAATATTAAAGGTGCTGTATGTAAGATTTTTACTCTACTAAAGCATAAAAATACCATAATATGTTTGCAGATATTTAAGAAACATGCTAAGTTAACATATTTGTTTATCTGAAAAACAATGCTACAGTTATTCTCCTTTGAAAATGTGCGTTCCGGGCCGGAATGTCGGCCTTTGTTTTGGTTTGTGAAGTTTACCCAATTGTATTTCGGCCAGTTGGAGTCTGAGGAGGAGGGTCCAGGGGGAAAAACCCTCTCCAAATATTTTGAATTTGGACTGCAATACCTAGTTCAACCACTCAGTGTCAATCCTACATACAGCACCTTCAAGTGTTATATTTAACGTAACATACACTCAGCCTCAGTTCTTTAAACTTTTGTAAAATAACTACACAAAACATATATAAAGCAAAGACCTCTTAGAAATGTACATACATTTAATGTATATTACTTACAAATCTACAATAATATATTTAAAAACAATTTTTGAAAATAATGAAAATAATTCCACTAAATAATGAGCCCTCTTGCGGTCGTTTTGGGTTAATACGGAACGGAGTGGAAAGGCTAGAGTCCACAACAGAACGGAGCTACACACTTCCTCTGACGTCAGCACTGTTTAACTCACTTCTATCAAATAGAGACTTATATGGCATTGATTCGCAACAGCGCAAATCCACTCATCTAAAATAAAAATCCTCAGCCTACGGGTCTGTAAAGTTCTTCCGTCTCACTCGATTCAGAAAACAGCTTTATTTTGTCAAATACACACAACATGCATTGTGAAAAGCTAAGTTTTGAAACTGTTGCAGTTTATATTACATATCCACCACCTGAGGACGCTGTTTGCACACAGCAAATATGAGGAAATGCAGCTGCGGTTGCTCTGCTAGTGCGAAATGTAGGTAAACTGAAACATCCAAGTAATTAAGATTAGAATATTTCTCTACGTATACGCTATACAGTGACAAAAAGCAAAAGTAGGTTATATAGAATATCTATGAATTTTAGTATGGTTAATCATAGTATTTGGTGTGTGTGTGTGTGTGTGTGTGTGTGTGTGTGTGTGTGTGTGCGCGCGCGCGCGCGTGTGTGTGTGTGTGTGTGTGTGTGTATTTATAATAATAACAGCAACAACAGTGACTGTAATATATATAAAGCAATTCTTGTTATTATAAATGGAAATTTATATATAGGCTATGTATTTTACATATATACATTTATTCGTGTTATTAGTATTATAATACATGTGACTTTTTCTTTTAATAGTTTTTTTCTTAAAATAATTTTGCTAATTATACCCTATAATTTACTCCCAGTATTTTGTACAAAGCCATTTTACATGATTTTTGAAAGTGATATTTGCGTTGTAAGCAGTCCGAAAAGCATTGCCATCATTTGCATTTTCAGCAACAGTCAGTCAAGTTGATAAACAGAAACAGCAGTTGATAGGCTACTTCAGGCACACACACACGCACACAGAGAGTGTCAGTGTTATTCATGTGCCCTTATAAAGAGCAGCCATGTCTAATCTTTCTTGTGATGGTTTCTAAGCTATAATTTTGTACTCACCCCAAAAAAAAAAACAAAAAAAAAAAAAAAAGCTGTTACTGGATTTCGAATCTCTCATTTATACATTATCATTTTTTGGCCTCTGGGTTCTGCCCTTTGTCTGAATGCATCACCTCCCGGGTGTCGTTGTCATGGATACACATGGATGCGCAAAGGTCCATCTAAAGTTCTGGCTAAGATGCACGATTCCCTGATTAACATTCAGAGTTATGTAAAGACGTTATAATCACCAGCGGGCCTGATCAAACATGGTGCTGTGATGTGAGATAAACAGATTCATAACGCTGTTCATCTTAAGGTCATCACTGCTTTAGAAGAGTGTTGAGAGAGACAATCATTCTTCAAATGGAACTTACAGACCAAAATTAGGTGATAACATTCATCTTGGTAAGTGCATATTCATAAGCACATGCAGGCAGTCACTTTTATGATTTCTTGGTATGTCAGTCCTTGTAAGGTTTGTATTTTGCCTTCAGAGATTTGAATGAATAAGCAACTGTGTTCTGGCATGTGCATGATAAGCTCCCACAGATGGGTTTTACACTTCATATGGCAGTGAAAGGGATGCTTGTGGTACAGAATATATATATAAATCAAGATCTCTTCATAAGTGTTTTTGAAATCAACTCTGGGGTTGTAAAATATATATTGACATAACAAAGAAACGTTGATTCATTAAAGGTGCCATGTGTAAAAATTGAGGTAAAAATATCCAAAAAATTACCTACACGCATCAAAAGAATGAGAAGAAATAAGGGCGATGATGTCATTAAAAAAAATGTCAAGTTATAGTGCTGCAGAGATATCAACCTTAATTAGCATTAGCATTACTAGCCACGGCCCGACAGGTGTCGTAATACCAGTTTCGGCCATGGGAGGCGGTATGCGGGCAACATAACCACCAGCCAACCTGCAATACACGAATAACTCGCACGGCTTGTGGGCGTACTTGAACCTGATGTCAAGCAACCGCGCTCGGAATCACAAATCAAATCCGATAAGAAAAGGAGCCGAAACAGAGTAAACATCGGCACTGCTTTCCATCGCTGGAGACAACTGATGGACTTGAAAGAAATGAGCTTCGGCTCCGAACTTGCAACATTTCTTTTGGATTGGTAAGTAAGATGCTGTTAGTATTTCGCTAGAAGTTTGTTTTATATGTTTGCGTATTTTTTTCGGGAAGTTATAACATAGAAATGTATCGAAGGCTGTTCGATAAATGTGCTAATGTTAGCGATGGCTAACCGTAGCTGCGTTTGATAGTTAGCTAGCTATAAGTTACCCACAGATCCGATCCGGTTTTCACCTGTTATCTACCAAAGCCCGTCTCTACCAAGCTGATGCTAAAATGTAACATTACCTAAGAAGCTTGAAATGTCTTCAATGATAATGAACCCGAGAGAGAGAGAGAGAGAGAGAGAGAGAGAGAGAGAGAGAGAGCGCCCCGGCCGCGCGCGCGCACTCACTCACTATATTCAGAGCGGTCAAGTTTTTTGAAAGCGTGTGAAAAAGAGTCAATTGCGTGTGTCTCACGGTGAAATGCTTGAGAGTTGGCATCTCTGGTTACGTTGGTTGGCTCTAGCTTGGTCAACATCATCTGTCTGATGTTGACCAATGAATGTTGACAGAATGCTGTCTGTCAAATTAATTTAATTCAAATAATGTGTATATACAATTCAAAATGTAATATGAACAAAACGAATATGAACATATTCACTGGTAAAGGTGAAGGGGAGTAGCTTGAAGATGTCATGTTTCAAAATCACTTGACATCACCCAACGTTCCTCTGGAGGCAAAACGTCCTTTAGGCTTCGGCTATGGCTCTAGGGTTGTTGTGAAGGTAGGGGCGGAGCATAGAGACTATGCCGTTTCTCGTTTGTTACTCTAGAGTAGACCAATTCACTTTATTGAGGCATACTGCCCCCATCTGGTATGGAATGTGGAGTATGACTTGATTTTTTTGCCAGACATTACACATGGCTCCTTTAAAGCAGTCATATGATGCTGCTAAAAAGAACATTATTTTGTGTATTTGGTGTAATGAAATGTGTTTATGCAGTTTAAGGTTAAAAAACACACTATTTTCCACATACTGTACAGTATTGTTTCTCCTCTATGCCCCGGCTTCTGAAAGGTGTCGCTCTGAAAAGTGAGGTGTGCTCTGATTGGCCAGCTATACAGTGTGTTGTGATTGGCGGAATGCCTCAAGCATGTGACAGAAATGTTACGCCCCTTAACATATTGTGATGCCTTGTCCGGCCGGAGCGACAAGACATAAACATAAAACCCATTATAAACGTGATATAACCATGATTTCTAGTCGTGCCTTCTTTTGGAAGGCCAAACAAAGTAGTTTCGCTTTCTCAACGAAACAGCTTCACACACCGCTTGAGTGAGTGGAGGCCGGCGGCTTGAGAACGGTGCGGCAGGCGGATTCTACGAAGTATGAAGTTGATGTATTTCCTCAGTGACCAGCACGGATCAGCTCCAGGCATAACGAAGCGGATATTGTCCTCTTTTGGAAGGCCAAACAAAGTAGTTTCGCGTTCACAGTGAAACACACAGCGTCTATATGACATGTCTGCGGCAGCAACAACAATACTACAACGGGAATAAAATGTATGGGCAGCGTTATGCAAATCTTCCCACATACTGACGTAAAGATGTGGGGGCATGTTAGAACGAGCCATTTCGGGGACGTGGACGAGTATTAACTGTTATAAAGAATATCTCTTTGGATTTGAGACTTTAGTCTTTGCAACTTTACAGATCTTCTTTATTCACCAAGAGCTTGTAACACTTCAAAGAGAAAGGAAAATTTGAAATTGCATCATATGACCCCTTTAAAGAATTTTAAAATCAGTTATAAGAGTATATAATGCAATACGTATTCACTTCATATCCAAAACATGATCAGTAATTATTATATACAAAATAAAAAATAATTATTTGGTCCTGTAAATGTAAAATCTGGTGTATTGTGTGTGTTTATATTCCATTATAGTGTAATTTGTTCATTTAGTTACATTTGTGTTTGCAGCACTTTTTTAATAAATAAATAATATACAAGAATGATCAAACAAAATTTAACCAGATGAACCAAACATGATTCATCACATAATTTGTGATAATAATCACATAATCAAAGTAAATCCCTGTCAGAGCAAATATTTACACCTACAGTACATAGTGTCTGAACATCCACAATGATGATAGATGGACAGACGGACGGACTGACTGATTGATTGATTGATTGATTGATTTGTCAAAACATTTCAGTGCAATGGTATTTCAGAGAGTGGTTGCCGTTGCCATGTGAACAACATAGCTCATAAACATGTGACATGGAGCATAAAATCACTGTGTCTGGTGTTTCTACATGTGTCTCTGTGCATCTGTGGGTCTTAGACTGAGTGAGTGAGTGAGTGTGTTATAGGAAGTGCAGATGAAGGACAAACTATCCATAGATTACTCGGCATCTCTTTCAATGAATGTAGATTTCTAAGAGTCATTGAGACGCGAGCCATTCATCGTGCATTGATCTCCCATCTTGCCAGAACCCTCAAGAGTATCACACACTTCTATTCACGTCTTTAGAGATGTATTTTTACACCTCTCATGTGTAATGTGAAATGTCAAAAGTATGGAAATCCCCTTCAGATATTCACAGCATTCTGCATGGAAACATTTGCCCTTTTTATAAAATGAAATATACGAAATGGTGAAAAATGTTTCTTGTCTTAATGATAATCAATTCAAAACAGCATCACTGTATATTAATATAGGTCATTTAACATTAAGCCTGCCTTTTTTTATTTGATACATCGATAAATGCTACTAGACTTCTGAGGCAGACCAGATAAAAATTTTTTTTAACTTTTTGCCAGCCCAACAAGAAAAAGCAACATCAATCTGATCTTTTCTTAAAGGGGACACACACAGTTTCACCCAATCTCATGTTAATCTTGAGTACCTATAGAGTAGTACTGCATCCTTCATATCTCCAAAATGTCTTTAGTTTTATCATATTTATAAAAGAAAGATACAGCTTAATGATTCTCTTCGGAAACAGCCGAGCTCATGGAGGCATGCCATGGGTGGAGCTAAAGAGTGACGAGCACTTGCACCGATTGCCAACAAAATACAGACATTTGATGCCGTTTCATTTACCATCTGCAGTTCTGATTCATGACCGGATCTTTTGTAGCTGGGACCGCTCCATCTTTCAGTTTAAAACGACGTGCAAAAATACAACGTCGAACTGGGCTTTGTTTATAAAACCTTCGTCAACAAACACACTTGTGAAAATTCTGTTGCTGCCCTGGAAAACAAACTGCATCCACTGTTTGTGTAACGCTGGGTTCTTTGGGAAGCTGAACAAATAGTTATCTTTCCCTTACAACCAAAAACACACTTCTTTGGAGACATGCATCCCAAGCGAGTCACCTGCAGCAGTGCTGAGGGATGAAGCACGGTGATGGACGCGATCTCGCTCCGGGAAAAAATGCCCATATAAGGAGTTCCACTATGGAGGTAAATCAGTAGCTAAACTCGAGAGGTTGGACATCTGAATGTGAGAACTTGTCATATTAACATTCGTATTTGTAAGTTGAAATTTACACTCACAGCTCTGATGTGAAAAGCTGAATCTTTCAATTTGCACACACATACAATGATCAAACACCCGTGTTTTGAATTGGAAGTTGTAGATTAATAGTCACAAATGTGTAAAATGACATACACAAATGTTTACGACATATTTACTTTTGCACTTTACTTCAGTTTCGCTGCACAACGTCAAGTCGGCACTTACAACCTCTCAGATCTGGCAGTACGAGTTCAAATCCTAGCGCTCTGACTTTTTGCTACTCTTTTTGCAGTATTCCTGTTGCAAAACTCACTTGTGCACTTGTATATGCAGATGTGAGAGCGCAGAGCCAGGGGCGGGGCTTTGGTGCGAATGAAGACATTTTATTGGTCGATGCCTGACCAATGAACAACGCCAGCCACCGCGACATGCCAAGAAAGAAATGTTTTATTTCATGCATATGTATCAGTTATTTGTAAAACACTGCAAACTATTTTCACTGAATATCCTTAGCTTTTACAGGATTTTAAGACACTGCATTCATTTTGTCATTCAGGTATTAACTGGTAGACAAATAATGCAACATCTTTCATATGTATATCCCACTGCATATCGCTGTACCCAGAATTGCAACATAACTCTGTTGTTTTTATTATTTTTATGATTTGTAAAAATAATTTAAACTTCTTCATTGGATTAAATTCCTAATTTGCTTGTCAGTAATGAACCTTTTTAAATGCAACATAAAAAAAAGCTTATAAAAATCGAGTGTTTGATAATGTCTAAATGTACATTAAAAAGCAAAACCTAAAAAATAAGCAGTTATGACCAGCAATACTGTTTTGAGCAACTAGAGTAGAGCTAAATACATGTATTTATTAAACATCAATAAGGCCATCTAGTGGTTAAAACAATGGCATTACATATGAATATTATCTTTATGGCCACCAAATGCCTCTAATTTGCCTCCTTGCACTGGAATTTAAAAACATTTTCTCTATTTTAACCCTAAATACTACACTTATTGTAATATAAATAATAAGCATATAAGAAAATGTTATATTTTAAATGGTCATTCATGGATCATAATTATTGTGCATATTATTTAGTACCATAATCTCTTCAAATTAACTAAACAGGACTGAGCTAAGTAAGAGCTATGTAAGAGCTATGTAGTACAGTTATTTTATTGGTTAAAAGTTCCACTGAAGGTGTTTGATCACATTTGACTGCTAAGGAGTATGCGAATGCGAATATAATACTGTTTCATCTCCAGAATAAAAATGCTAAGCGTAGTCAGCCATGCACAATCAATGTACATTATGTGTTAATAATTACTAAAAAATCGCTGCAAATATAGTGAAACCGCTGTCTGTCCTGATTAATCCCATTCAAATAGATTGACAGCGCCAGATGTTTAGTACTATTGATAGCTCCACATGACCGCGTGGCGGTGAGATCAAAGCATGTCACAACTGTTTCTCAGCTGCTCTGGTGCAGCGATATTACTCTGCAATATGCAGTGGGATATACATATGAAAGATGTTGCATTATTTGTCTACTAGATAATACCTGAATGACAAAATGAATGCAGTGTCTTAAAATCATGTAAAAACTTAGGATATACAAATAGGCCTAACTGATACATATGCATAAAATAAAACACAAATTTCTTTCTTGGCAAGTCGCGATGGCTGGCGTTGTTCATTGGTCAGGCATCGACCAATAAAATGTCTTCATTCTCACCAAAAGCACCGCCCCTGGCTCTGCGCTCTCACATCTGCATATACAAGTGCACAAGTGAGTTTTGCAACAGGAATACTGCAAAAAGAGTAGCAAAAGTCAGAGCGCTAGGATTTGAAACTCGTACTGCCAGATCTGAGAGGTCGTAAGTGCCGACTTGACGTTGTGCAGCGAAACTGAAGTAAAGTGCAAAAGTAAATATGTCGTAAACATTTGTGTATGTCATTTTACACATTTGTGACTATTAATCTACAACTTCCAATTCAAAACACGGGTGTTTGATCATTGTCTGTGTGTGCAAATTGAAAGATTCAGCTTTTCACATCAGAGCTGTGAGTGTAAATTTCAACTTACCAATACGAATGTTAATATGACAAGTTCTCACATTCAGATGTCCAACCTCTCGAGGTTTAGCTACTGATTTACCTCCATATTCCACCCTCGTTTTACGGCATGAAGAGCCACGATCGGAACAAAAAAACTCTCAGAAACTTGTACAAACCCAGAAGTAAGATCTTTGGCACAGAAATACTCCGTCATATGTACAAATTGAAACTGAAACTTTGTCCATGAATCCAACTCTTTAACAGTGTAAACAACTCTGAATGCATGAAACACCCGCCCCCCTAACCCCCCCCCCCCCCCCCCCCCCGTTTTAGCATCCACCAGGTGAAAATTATATGATTGCTAACCAAATGAAATGAGGTAAACTTAAATTTTGTGGTCACTGCAGGATGAGTGAGGTTAATACAGTTAAATACACTCAGCCCCAAACTATGAGCATCAAAGCTTGACTTAGAAAGCACCACTAATGATGAAAGAAATCTCAAAATCTTCTGTATGAATTCTAACAAGGAACGTTTGCGATCTGATAATATGTATGAGATTTTCATAGTGTTAAATTCTTTAGAGCCCAGTCTGATATGCTTTGAATGCCGATCCATTATTTGACAATGAGATAGAGGAAGGGGTGGAGGGGGAGTTGAGTGTTGGTAGAGTGAGAGAAAGAGAGGGAGAGCGAGTGAGCGAGAGAGAGATAGCTAGTGTTGCCAGTGTCCGTACACCACACACAATCCCACCTCTCTGTCTCTCTCCTCTCTGCCACTTTATCTTCAGCAAGGGCTGCCCACTGGGATAATATTCTCTATCTGTCTTTCACGCACATTAATCAGTCATTCTCTGGCTTTTTCTCTTCCTCATTATTTGACACTTTTTCTCCATCCTCCTTTCTGTCATCTTCCTCTTTCACCTCCCTGTCCTCCTCCTTTATCACTTGCTGCTCACATCATCTCACATGCTGGAGA
Source organism: Cyprinus carpio (assembly GCF_018340385.1). Classification (NCBI taxonomy): domain Eukaryota; kingdom Metazoa; phylum Chordata; class Actinopteri; order Cypriniformes; family Cyprinidae; genus Cyprinus; species Cyprinus carpio. Next base: position 11,205,527 of record NC_056607.1, on the reverse strand, counting down.
ACTCACAGGACGCTGGAAGACAGACAGGTAAGTCTGTGTGTGTGTGTGAGTGAAGTAAAAGATCCCGTGCATGTTAAGATGTTTGATTGAAGATAATCTATAATCTGATTTATTATAAACGTCTGTATATTTCTCAGTTTATTGCTCTTTTATAGCTTCAGTTATTATTCTTTGAAGTATCAACTTCTTAGATGTTTTCAAAATACTTTAGGAGACACAAATGTGGTTAGAGTGTAAAGTTATGAAATTAATGTAGGATGCATAGCTCGGGTTATTGTTCTTGGTAGTCTTGGTATTGTTCATGTGGAGATCTATGACTTTATGCAAATCTCACATGTGAGATTACCTTTGTTTGTTATTTATTTATTTTAATTTTTTTTGTTTTGTTTTTTGTTAACTGTTATAAAATGATTAATCTATATAAATAAATCTAAAGTAAGACATTTGTTGCTAAATTTCTCCAAATCTTGTAAACACTGTTATTCCGTGGTGCTTTCTAATATTATGTTTATATTTGAGTGTCTGATTCGCCAGACATCACAACTTTGATTCATCTAATAATATTGTACATTTGTGTGCAGGACTAACTGTTTTAGAGTAAGTGTCTGTGGAAACCTGTCTGACAACAGTTATTATTTTTGTCAGTGGAACAGGAATTACATACTTTGCCTTTAATGAAACTCTCCATTTGCTCTCAATTCTTTCTAGAATAAATAATTGAGAATTGAAGAGATGATGACTGTCCATTTCAGGTTGTTTTAGGCAGTCAGGAAGTTTCTCTCAAGCTCATCAACCAGTCAATAGACTAATTTAGTGAGCCGATAAAACCATCCTCCTTTTTGACACAGAAGGAGAACTTGACGAAAACAGCAGACTGAGATAAACAGATGTTTCTATACACGTCTGAAGACATTTATCTATGTGGGCAAAGTGACCTTGATGGCAATCCACCCACATCTCTTCATGTTGTTTAAGTTTTAAATAAAAGTGAAAAGCAGGTGTTTTGGTTTCAAGAGTTGGTGTATCAGTCTACCCGTGACTTCACCCTGAAGTGTAAGGAGAACTCATCTGAGCATGAGACATATGGCTGCTGTCTTTTTCTGCCCTGCTTTTAATTGAAATTCCACAAAGGTTAAAGCAAGCGAAGGCTTACCTGTGGTCTTCACAGATGGGCTTCTAATGGCTCTAATTTTCAGTGTCACCTCCCTCAAACTAATTTCTTATCTGCTTTCGTCTCTCGCTTTCCATCCATCTATCCATCTATCTATTTATCTATCTATCCATCTGTCTGTCTGTCTGTCTATCTAACCCTCTGGCCATCAAACTGTCTGTCTGACTGCCATTCTCTCTATTGTTTTTTCTATCTGTCTATTTGTCTGTATACTTTTCCTTCTATCTTCCTTTTAACTCCTCCATGTGTAAAATGTTCTTTCTTCATGTCTTATTACTTATTTTTTATCCTCTTTATCATTATCTCCATTTCTGTCCTCCTTTTTTTCTCCATGTATCCCTTTATTTTCTGCTCTTCCTTTGTCATTTCCCTTTCTTTTCACAATGGCTGGAATCTCGCTGTCACTTTGACAGATCTATGTTGTGATGGATTTGTGTGTGTATCCATCTATACAGCCATAAAATATTTGTGTGCCCATTTTATGGCTCCGAGGGTCATGAATTTGGAATGGGCCCATCGGTGCTTTGTTCAGATCCACTGGGAGAGAAGAATGCAATGTGCATGTGTGCAGTGAACATGCGATTCCCGTGTTACAAGTGCACATTAGTGACGAAAGATTGAAAAGAGTGTGTGCTGTGGACTGGAGTGTGATGGGGCCAGTGTGTAATTTATAATTAATGCTATTATTTTCATAATTTATTTGAATGGGTTGTAGAGTAGTTGGGGGGCACGTAGTAATCAAGGTTTTGCTGGGGTAATTATGTTAATTGCTTTAAAAAGGGTCAGGCACACTGCTTCACATATGCAAACTGGTCTTTTAACAGTTGAAAGTAAATTAGTTTATTTTTTAACTCAGAGGAAGCATTTATGCTGTTATTGTCAAGAAATGATTTCAGTGGTGCTGTTGTATTTAATGTCAAGTGTGTTGCCATGTTGTGAACACCTCTGACTGTACGCCTGGGTTGTTCCGTTCAATAATTAATAGATATAATTATAATTAACATTATATTTCAGCAACTTTTCAACTACAGTTCTCCACTGGGGCATTGATTTGGTTTGGAACAGGACAGTCAGGTGAAGTTTTGAGGAAAAGGAAAGTAAATTCCCACTTGAAATGGTTGTATAAAAGAGACTAAAGTCTCTGTGCACGCATGTTTGTGAGCGCGAGCACGACTGTTTCCTCTCTACGGAAATCAATCCAAACATGGAGTGCTGGAGCGCTCATTACTATTCACATGCGCGTTTGTCTGTATCATATCTTTAAATCTGCTAATTAACCTCATTACGACACTCAGTCTGCAGGGGATCCAGTGTAAACCAAAGCATACGCTCATACACACATAGATTCCACATGAAAACTTCACAAACTCAATGCAGACTGCTTCTCCAGTTTAATTATGAAAAGCCCATGATTGAATAATTAATACCATTGGGTCGCCCCCAGCATCTCTCTAAACAGAGGCCAAGTGGTCATTGTGGTCCAGATAGACATGCTCTAAATAATCCAAACAGACACAGACCTCTGTAAACTGCCGCCTGCCAAAACCATGACCCATGCAACTAAGATTATACCCTTCACCACACAAAGCACGCAATACAAGCCTTCTGTAGATTTACACAAAGCCTGATCATGGAACAAAATATCGGACTGCAAGCTCTAACCACACAAAATTTAGTAAACATGTTTTGTTTTTGCAAGGATGGTGGTCTTCAGCTTTGGCAGTTTATATAAATAACTGGAAATTGCACTTATTCAAAAACAGGCTTGACTGATACTATGAATCAAAACATTTTAGCAGCAGTTAGGTAATCATGCAAAGCCAGTTGTAGGGCCCTATGAAATATGTTTTATTTTTTCCCAAATTATTATTATTTATTTATTTATTTATTTATTTATTTTTCTGATTTTTTTTTTACTCTGTTTTAGCAGGATACATTAAATTTTATTAATCAAAAAGTTTGTCTAATTAATTGGAATGGTGAAACTTACAATATTAAACAGCAATTTATTAAAAGTTTGACAAAACTACATTTTAAGGCCCTATGAAATATGTTTTATTCCTTCTGAAATTCAGTTTTATTTATTTTTTTACCAAATTCTGTTTTCCATTAATTTTCTGGATTCCATCTTAATGGTTTCATTAAATCCTAAACATCACTAATTAATTGATTTTATCTATTTAAAAAAATCCAGAAATACTGTATTGTGTATGTATATTTTTCTGCTAAAAATATTCTGGTAAAGAATTTTTCTGGTAAATGTTCATTTAAAAATAATGTTTTAAAGGGATTCTGACACAAATTAATAAACCTCATGACGTAACAAAACATCAATATCACTGTTCATCTTCGGAACACAAATTAAGATATTTTTTGATGAAATCCGAGAGCTCTCTGACCCTCCATAGACAGCAACACAACTTGAAATGTTCCCAGCTCCAGATTTCTGGAGCAAGGACATCGGTAAAATAGTCCATTTGACATAAGGGGCCAATGAAAGCAATGAAAGTTGTGCACTTTCTGGGAATAATTATATTCCTCATTACTGTGGTTACAAATAATTGTCTGACAAACTGAAAGTAGTAAAGAAAAAGGCAATGTATTCGATGTAATTTGCTAACAGTGGTTGTGGATTTGATTCACAGGGAACCCAGATACTGGTAAAAACATATCTTGAATGCATTGTCACTTTCATTACAGGTACAAGTTTTATGTTAGACAGTATGACAGATGTGTCAAACATTAAATCCATGTTTGCTGTAAAGATAAGTTATCCAAAGTGCAGTCAGGTTACTGAAGCACATGGGTAAGCATTATGGTAGTTTTCGCTTCTCCAGTCTCTTGGTTTATTTGATCACTGACTTGATTTGCTGCACACTTGAAGGTTCCTGGTATCATGCGTCGTATGAGAAAGTTTCAGCATCTGCTGTGCAAAAATAAATTGTAGAGTGAGAATGATTTACAGTAGACACATCTGAAGCAGCATAGAATGAGTATGTCTGACACTTCTGTTTGCTTCCATTGATTTCTTATTGGGATGCAGCAATGATGGACTGTAATGCACTTGTATATTTCTCAGAAAAAGGCTTTATTTAAACACAGTGACTCTTAAAATGATAATACAACATAATTTGTTTTTTAATCTGCAAAAGTTTATGTAAGCAAAATTTATGTGCATGTTTTTAATTGTTTCTTTTTTTAGCTTATGTAATTTGCATGCATTAACTATATGTTGTGTTGCTTGCAGACAGTTTTTTTTTTTTATGATGAAAGCTTTTTTTGGCATAACATTGCTCATTTAACCATGTAGACAGATACCATATTAAGGTTCTAAACTGAAAAAAATGATTCACAATTCACTTAAAAATAGCAAATCTCACAAATAATTACAAAGAAACTACAAGTAACAACTACAAATAATAAATTAGACTACAAGTAACAAATTAAACGTGACGTTGTTAAGTAGAAAGACTAAAATTATATATACTTTTGTACAGAAACTGAATATATTTTTTCTGTGTACGATGGTAGATACCCCAGTAACAAGCTGTTGTTCTAATTAAGGTTAAAAAAAAATAAAATAATTAATTAATAATAAAAAAATTGCACATTATTTTATTTTGTGACAGTTTATCTAACAATTCACTCAGAAATAGCAAATATCACAAATAATTACGAAGAAACTACAAGTAACAGCTACAAGTAATAAATTAAACTACAAGTAACAAATGAAACGTGAAGTTGTTAAGTAGAAAGTCAAAAATTACATTTTTTTTTTTTTTTTTACAGAAATTGAATATATTTTAACTGTGTAAGATGGTAGATATCTCAGTTACAATCTGTTGTACTAATTAAGGGGAAATATATATATATATATATAAATTGCACATTATTTTATTTTATGACAGTTTATCTAAGAATTGCCTTTGAGATGCCTAACCTAGTGTCATTAGATTGATGTTCACATCTAGTATGGAACATACACATCTAGAAGTTTGCTCTGTCCTATTCTGTATCATTCTAACAGAATGTTACAAACCAGAATACTAGACAGCAGCATTCTGCGGTTTGATCTCAAAATACTGCTGTGGAACTTCCGATGGAGAAGTACAGGACTTTGTGAAACTCGTGAAGTTGTGCTAGAGTCTATGAACTTTAGAGATGATTCTGCAGTGATGATGATATAGAGGCATCAAAGGACTGACAGCAGCTGGTCCTGTCCAGCTCTTCAAAGCATCAATAGCATCAGAAATTTGGTGTCCACACCAGCACTGAAGGGGTTTTTTTAGAAGAAAAATAGTGACTTTGGACAACCCAATGTATGTCAATGGGAATAGTGGGACATAACATATATCTATATAAATATTGCTTTATAAAAAACAAGGTTAAAGCATTGACATTTGTCTGAGCATTTCTCTCTGTTGTTTCAAAGTTGAGGCAGTGACTCCAGACTCTGGCCTCACAGCTAAGAATCACAATGGAACTATGAAGAACAGATGAAAGAAAAGACAATCAAAGACAACTCAAAAACATGTTGAGTTTGCTTTAAGTGAAGCACTTTGAAACCCACTTCCCGCACTGTTTTTATGCAGAAACTCTCATTAGTGTGGCACACATGAAAACAACAGTATTTCAATCTGTTTGAAAATTAGCTCAAAGACTAATAGACTCTCTCTCTGTCTTCCCCTGTGTCTTCAGTTTTACTGCTGTAAGTCTTTACTGTTTGTCGGATGTTGAGATATTGAATGATGGATGCTGTCACTGAGAGGTCCTCAACATGGTTCGCTTTCATCTCAGCTATGAGAAGGCAGAGATCCTTAGTTTTTGATGCACTCGCACAAGGTCCAATATTAGATTTTTGCCGCACTGGCCAATGGAGGGTAAATTTAATGACCATAAATCTTCCTTACTGGCCACAAAATTGTATTTTACATTATTTTTAATATTAAAGCTATATTTCCATCCCTTAGGCAATGCAATTATTCCACTGTTTTCTCCAGTGCATGTCACTGTGTGACTCGCAGCATTATATATGAGATCTCTATTGAAACTATATCTGACACTTGATTTTGTTCCTCATATTTTCATGTTGGTGGTTTAATAACTTACTGTTTGTTTATAGTGCAACCAGAAGGCATATTCTTCTTTTTGGTCTTAAAGCAGTCAGATACTTCTTGTGCCATTTAAGAAGAAGAAGAAGAATTTATTATTATTATTATTATTATTATTAGCTGTAGTAGAAGCAGTGTTATTATTATTATTATTTTAAATAATTTTCACTGAGATAAATATTATTAGAAGATGCATAAGTACTAGCTTATTTTCTTTATTACTATTTTAAAGAAATTGTTTATGTCAACAATAGTGGTGCTGACAATAATAATAATAATTATTATTATTATTATTATAAATATTAATGTTGCTGTTGTTGTTTAATTTATTAATTACTTTAAAAGTACAACTTAAAAAAATACTGTAAATATATTTAAAAACATTTAATTTTTTTACTGCAATAAATATGTTTGTTATGTTATGTTATGTTATGTTATGTTATGTTATGTTATGTTATGTTATGTTATGTTATGTTATGTTATGTTATGTTATGTTATGTTATGTTATGTTATGTTATGTTATGTTATGTTTGACATAATTGTTCACGTCCTTTTCATTAGTGTTAGACTATCAGTTAATCAATTTTAATTAAACCATGTATTATGTTGCAGTTCCTATTAAAAGAAAATAACTCATTTTACTTGCATTTGGTGTCTAGTGAATGCAAATTTAGGACCCTGAACGTTCATACGTGAAGTGGACTGTATTGAAGCCTGAAGGCCAATTGCAAAGCCCTTGGACATATCTGTAATTGCACTCACTCCACTTTCCATACACTTTACCAATTAAAAGTCTACACCTCATCCTATTTAATACCTAGCTGTCTCCAGCCACGAAGGAAATTACAAGAACAGATGTTCAATCCAGCAGTTACGCACAGCTCTCATTTGAACCCTATAGAAACTACGTTTTTATTGATTCTTTCATTTCCATTTGGGTACATAAGTGTATGTGCGACAGTTTCCTGCTGAGCCAGAGCTGGTTTGGCCGTATATAGCTGCCATATGCTTCCTGCTGCAGAGCTCAGGGCCACAGCAGGGTCTGTGTCCTAATTGAACTGTAATTGACTCAGCAGCAGGGAAGGTCAGTTTGTCACTGAGCACTGCATACAATAAGTCCTCGAGCCCTGTTACCTGATCTGACCAGTTATGACTCATGCCACAGGCTCTGAGATACTCTTCTACTCTAATTAGGAATGCACACACAGAAGCACCATATCAAGTGAAGTAAAGAAAACGTACATACTCATTGACATGTGGATTGACACTGACACTAAAGTAATTACCTAATGTAGCTGACACCATTGATTCTTGGCTTTCTGTCTTGTATGTGAACACTATAAAGACAACAGAAATTTTACTGCCCTCAATATCTAGTGCTATGCACAAGTTCTGGAGGGAAAAAATTATATTTTATAATTTATGTATAATTTATTTATTTTTATTTTTTTATAATGGATTTTTTTTTGTAAATTATCATTTATGTAATCATTTTTATTTTCACCACCTTCAAATCTTTGGGGTCAGTTGTTCATCAAAGAAAAAAAAATGTCAAAGTGTCAAACATCTGAACATAAAACTGCATAAACTCTGTACATTTTACAGTATCATAGGAACAGAGTATCTCAGTGTTTCCAGACTAAAACCTACAGTAGCATCATTAACCATGCACTTCATAATGCAATTCAATGCATAGTCAATGTTTGCATTGGGTGAAAGAGCATTGTTAAAGGGGTCATATGATGCTGCTAAAAAGAACATTATTTTGTGTATTTGGTGTAATGAAATGTGTTTATGTGGTTTAAGGTTAAAAAAAAAAAAAACTTATTTTCCAAATACTATTCATTATTGTTTCTCCTCTATGCCCCGCCTTCTGAAACGCGTCAATTTTTACAAAGCTCATCGCTCTGAAAAGCAAGGTGTGCTGTGATTTGCCAGCTATCCAGCGCATTGTTATTAACCGAATGCCTCAAGCGTGTGACGGAAATGTTACGCCTCTTAACATATTGTGATGCCTTCTCCAGCCGGAGTGACGAGAAATAAACATAAAACCCATTATAAACGTGATATAAACATGATTTCTAGTTGTGTCTCCTTTTGAAAGGCAAAAACAAAGTAGTTTTGCTTTCTCTATGAAACAGCATCACACACCGCAGCCTTGAGTGAGCAGAGACCAGAGGCGGGTGGCTTGAGGCGGATTCTAAAAAGGAGCGTACCTTGGGCTTGCAGCAACCACATGTGATGACCCCGGGCTGAAAAAGCCATGGTGAAAGCTGATTCAGTGATCCACAGTGCAAAACTGATGTATTTCCTCAGCAACCAGCACGGATCAGCTCCAGGCATGACGAAGCGGATATCATCCTCTTATGGAAGGCCAAACAAAGTAGTTTTGCTTTCACAGTGAAACACACAGCGTCTATACGAAATGACGGCGGCAGCGGCAATGACAATACCACAATGAGAATAAAAGGTACGCCTTCTTTATTTGCGTGAACATCTGGGCGGCGTTATGCAAATCTTCCCACATACTGACGTAGACATGTGGAGGCGTGTTAGAACGAGCCGTTTCAGGGGGGCGTGAACGAGTCTCAACTTTTATAAAGAATATCTCTTTGGATTTGAGACTTTAGTCTTTGCAACTTCACAGATCTTCTTTATGCACCAAGAGGTTGTAACACTCCAAAGAGAAGAGAAAATTTGAAATCACATCATGATCCCTTTAAATGCTAAATGATTGTTGCTTGAAAGTGCAAGCCCGTGGATCTTTTTGAAGTTGCTCTCTCTTCATTAATGCAACCTATGCATTTGCACATTAACTATGTATTAATAGAGAAAATAAGATCTCCAGTTCATAAAGAGGCAACATCTGTGAGAGCAGCCACTGCAATAATGCAAGATTAGCTCGGTCGTCCTCTAGGTTAATTACTACAATACTGCTGAAGCAAAGGTTAAACAAAGGTGAGTCTTGTTGGCATTTAGCTTGGATATCTGAGTTCTTCCTCAGCAGAAGCGTGAAAATTTGAGTCAAATCTAAATCTCAAGCGTGGGAGATGCTATGAAGGAAGGGTGAATTTTAACGCAGGAGTTAAATGTTTCAAATGAGAAGCTGTTCCAAGGCTGGTATTATGAAAATGTCATTGCACTTCTAGTGGGTGAAAAGTGATTTCAAGTGGTGAGACCTCCTGCAAACCCACCTGAGAATTGCTGTGGAAATGAATGTGCTTGTTATTGCTATGAATAAACCTGGAAAAAGCCTTCAAAATGCATGCATATGTAGTAAACAGCTTACCTTGAAACAGATTGCCTAGAATAGGCCTATTAGGAAGGTGGTGTTTGTGTGGTTCCATAATGATGCCTGTATGAGGGAGATTAAGACAAATTTGTTCATTATTCTTTTCTTTACAACCTTTCAACCCTCAAAAACAGAGCTGACGATTTCTTGGTTTAATGAAAAGGATGCACCCGTTTAATCAGCCAAACAAACTATTTAATTAAACTTTTCAGTGAATTCTTGAGCCCTGCAATTCCTCAAATCAATCCAGACTTCTTGATAACTAAGTGTTTTAATCAAGCAGTCATTTGTAGATCCCTATTTCTACTTTGTGTGTGTGCGGATGCATTGGAGTCTGCACATGTGTGAGAGCCCGTGAGTGAATGTCCTGTCGGAACTGATTAGCTTTGTAATTACTCTCCGGTCTCCGGTCAGCGCTAACAGACATGTTTAGTGCTATGCGTCAATCTACAGTCTCACGATGAAACGAGCAGGGAATTCTGAGATAACAGCACTTGGTTGAACATAGCGGAGAACTGTGTCTCGAAGCTCACCTCAGTTGTGACAGGCTTTTCAAACTGTATGACAAAGCCGAAGAAGCTAACCAAACATTTGATGCAGATCCAGTCAGTGTTATGTAGTTCTGCTGAATGGAACGTGATTTACATTTTTGGATGGAAATTGGAGTGATGTGGGGATTATGGCAAAGGGAAGAGACAGATGTGGAGAAAAAGGAGGAATTATCTCTCAGAAACATCAGGGGAAATAGAATAGGAAGTTATGGAGCTGAGTAGCTAATGAACATGAGAGTATTGGAAGCAGAAATAAGAGCGGTGTGCAGACCATTACAGACTGTAATCCTTTAGTAAAATACCATTCGGGTGGTGTTTTGTGAAATGTGCAGTTGGTGCTTGATTAAAAAAAAAAAAAAAAAAGTATAACTATAATAACCTGAATTTTCAGCATCATTACTCCAGTCTTCATTATCACATGGTACTTCAGAAATCATTCTATATTTTTATATTTTGCTGATCAATAAACATTTCGTATTATTATCATTGTTGAAAATGGTTGTGTTGTTTAATATTTTGTGGAAACGTGATGCATTGTTTTCAGGAGTCTTTGATTATTATAAAGTTTAGAACAGCATTTCAAAAAAATTGAAATCTTTTGTAACATTATAAGTCTTTTTTGATCAATTTAAAGCATCCGGTAACACAATTCTCACTATTAACTAGTTGCTTATTAGCATACTTATTATTAACATATTGGCTATTTATTAGTACTTACAAAGCACATATTCTACATCCTTAATTCTACCCAACACCTAAACCTAAACCACTGCCTTAATAACTATTAATAAGCAGCAAATTAAGAGTTTATTGAGGCAAAAGTCATAGGTAATGGTTTGTTAATAGCAAGAATTGGACCTTAAAATAAAGTGTGACCCAGTATTCTTCTTTCTATTGTTATTTTGATTCTAATACATATAAATGAATATAAAATCGATATAAAATATAACAGTTTTAAATGTGTCATACATTATAGGAAAATAGCTTTCTTATAAGTTGACTTTTTTTTTCCATTCCACACTATATTGTACAGTACCATACCATTCAACACTGAACCATATGCCATGCAATACTGTTCTATTCCAAACCATATTATCATGGTAGTAATGGAGCAGTACACATACCAACAGAAACACACACACTGTTTTTAGGTGCTTTTGGAGTGGTTTGACTGAGCTGAGGACCTCTCTCATCCATCTGAGAGGGTTGATTGACTACTGTTTGTCTGAAACAGATGTTCCAGTTCAGATCTACAATTATTAAGTGAATCTTTACAGTCAGGTGTCTTTTAGAGTTCTCTCGTCACTATACAATATTTTGTCTTTATCTCTCCTGCTTTTATCTCCTTCTGTCTGTTCTCTATTTCCCTCCTCTTCTCTCTCCAGCCTTTTCTTCTTTCTCCTAAGTAACGGATTTGACATGGCGGGAATGTGGCAGATGTAATTTAGCTGAGTGGAATCAGCCATGGCTCTTTGTGTAGAAAGCACTGAGTGTCCTGTTCATCTCTTTAAATGTTCTCCTCAAACAGAGCACACGCTTCATCCAGTCAGCTCTAACGAGCGCCAATGAATTCCCTTCAAGAGCCTGCATGGATATTTTTTCCCCCTCAGGAAGGTGTTTATGTGTGCCTTAGAGACAGACGAATAAAACGAGACAAAGAGGAAGCGAAACAAATACGGAGTAAGGATTTCACAGGTTTAGATTTTCGTGTCTCCAGGGGCATATTCTTCTTCTTCTTCTTCTTCTTCTTCTTCTTCTTCTTCTTCTTCTTCTTCTACTTCTCACTTTCTCTGACTGATTGTGCTAAAACGTATATACAGAGATTTTAAACCAACATCTCGGTAATGAAACACATCTGGATCTGTGACTGGAAGTTATATGGTACTGTACATAATCAGCAAAATAGGAGCTGAAGCACTGGGATTTTGTATAAAAGCATTTTTATATATTATTGATATAATATTTTACCATTTTGACTCAGAATTTCAACCACTAATGATATTTTCTTGATCAGGTTAACCTCAAACCTTAAAATCATAAAAACTTTGCAAACCATAACAATTTACCCAACATATGTACCCAATAATGTGGAGAATACTTAATGTGTTTAAAATGTCCAACATAAGAAAATAACAGCACATGATGCTGTTCGCAAACAGTTTTTAGTTGAAAGGGATTGTTCGATCAGCAACAGTTGACTGAACAAATTAATATATATTCTTGAATTAAATTTAAACTAAGTCTGAAAAAGCTATTTTATGGGGGAGGGGGTTGGGGGGGGGCTATTTAGACGTAATTTAATAAATATTAAAGTTACCATTTTAATTCATTGTTAATTCATGAACTACCTGTTGCATGAACAGACACTGCGAAAACTAATGTAAGAGACATAAAAACTATTTCAAACAACTTGATATACAGGTTGCACAAAATATTTATATGAGATTATAATATGATATCTCTTGATGGATAAAATGTGATATTTCTGATGACAATTGTTAGAAAAAATATATAATTATCATCAATAGATGTGAAAGGTCCTAAATTGTACGATGACTCAGGTGTGTTATGCTTGATGTAGGGGTAAGCGATATACCGGTACGATTAACAGGTAGAAATTTGTAAACTGATATAGATTTTGGACTATCATCTCTATCACGGTGACATGCTCACATGACATTGCTGTGCTACGTGGTCACAAAATCTAATCGTTTGCACACATTTTAAAGCATTGTGGTTTAAAAACAAGTGATTTTAACCCGTTGAAATGCAATCAGTAGTGAAAGAGAACTAATTCGCTGTCATTGCACACATGTAAAGACGGTGCTCATAGACAGCAGGTGTTATTTTTTACCACTCAAAATGCCTTTATCCACAAAATACACACACTTGTATGTGTCAAAATGCCCATATTTGCAAGTATCCTTGTAAAAAGTATCCTTGGGTCTGAAGTGAAAGCAAACAGCAGAGAAAGAAAACACAAGTATATTGGATCCGGGCAGCTGTTAAAGTGACAGCAGTCTAATTTTCCTGCTGTCTGTCATTCATGTTGATCAAACAACAAAAGATAAAATCTCTCATTGCTCTTGACTAAATCACTTTTGTAACTTTAAGAAATACTGTATGTATTTAAGTTACACAGTGACGAATATGCAGTGTTTTATATATTTGAACACTTTACAAGAATTAGGAAATTTTTACAATATAAAACATAAACTGCAGGTTTTTGTCCTATTGCTTGTAACTGGCTTCTTATTCTTATTTAATCATTGACTAATTACTTGTCTTCAGTGAGCTTGAGTTTGGTGACAAGAATTATGATATTTCTATGGAATCCTGATATCAAAAAGCCAAAATAACTATATTGTGATATATATTGTTATCATGAAATAAAATTACTCATATCATAATATATGATTTTGCCCACCTCCTAGCTTGATGGATAAATTCTCATATACTTAGACTGAAGGAGGGTCTAGAAACTTTCACAGACTTTGACCAAGTGTTCTTGAGACCTCTTTTACCTGGTGTCTAATTGTCCACAAAACATAAGACATATACATAAGACCTTAAATTTCTAGAACTAACTAACTAGCTATTGTGTATATTTCTTCTCTACAGGTTAGATACCAACAGGTTGAAAAAAGATGGCATTTCTGAAGGGTGAGATTAGCTTTGTCTTCTTCCTGTGGGCTTCCCTCCTTTATGTAGCACTGATGTCCCTTCCACTGGGGGCAGAGGCACCAAAAAGAAGTCAGTACATCTGGAAAACGGGTGAGTTACCAATATTTCCAACAGCTTTTTCTTGGGCAACAGAATGAAATTCATTTATGTGGCCCCTAGCTGAATTATGAGTGTTTTTCTACCATGATTACTTGTTTCTGTCATCATTCACTCACTGTCATGTTGCAACAGTACAAACCTGTATAACCACCATACAACAACATAAAACAAAAGGGGAATTTTTGAAGAATATGGCCACTATTTTCCACATGAAAGCAATTCATTGAAAAGATATCACTCAAAAGATTTGTTCAGATACATCTCTCATAGGGAGCTAAGGCTTTCCATGAATGTCTAAAATGTGATCTTTTGTCAAACCAAAGCAATCATATGGCTTCAGTAGACTTAGGAATATAGCACACAAGATACTTTTATGTCATTTTTTGATCCTGACACCCCAGTTCTCATTTGCTTTTAAGAATGGCCAAGATCACCTTTCTGAGCTCTGCAGAAGAAAACAAAAGTGACATCATTTTCATTTTTGCATTAATTGTTTCTTTAACAGTGCACAGGATAATTCTTCACAAAGACAAAAATGCAATGATTATTTCAAGGTTTTGAGAAATGCAAAACACACAGCTTGTGTTTGTAATATCTATCCACAGAATGAGCCAGAGAATTCTGACACATGTTTGCCGTTTCTCTGTGGTCAGATCCAGTATAAGAAGTCACTTATTAGGATTGCATAATCAAATGTGTGAATGACAGTGTTTGGTACAGTACAGGCAGCTGAGAAGCAAAGTAATGCACATTTCTCTTCTGCATTTGATAAAGGAGAACAGAAGTGGTATATAAAAAATGGTCCAGGTTGGATATTGATCCTTGTTGTCGCAGATCTTGGATCAGCAGGCATGTATGTACAGCACTTCAGAAAACTGTGAGACCATCTGCCTGTGTTATCTGTGAAGTCTGATCAATTTTATATCCAGCTGGAGTTGCACGGAGAATTCCTCATGTCGCCATGGCAACAATTGTTAAGTGTGAGATTGACAGCTCGCAAAGAACAGAAGATTATTACTTGGCCTATTAATGCTGTCCGGCGCATCCAAGCTACTGTGAGCTTGCATTTCAAGATGCCGCAATTAAGCACTTCTCCAAAACTTGTAAAAAACATCCAAAATATGGCTGTGAGGAAGTTAGAGTAGGAAGTTCATATGAGGAAAGTGTCATTCTCAATAAATAAATACAGAAATGATTATCCCTCAGTTCCCTATCTGTCAGTCACTACGAGTTATGTCGAACGACATATGGGGTCTCACTTGGGAGGCCAGTCTTCTCTGAGTTTAAGAGAAAACGGCAATGAAAATTGGCTAGTGGATTTTGCATGCTGAGCCACTCCCCGTGCCTAGTGGACGACAACGTGGATCCACTCATTCAGATTTTTGCTTTGGAGCCGAGTGGTTGTATGAAAAGCTGTTATACTCCACAAAGCCATTCATCTGCTGTGTGTTGGGAAGCTGTTCTGGTTGGCTTTACGGCATGAACAGCAGTGTCCCTTTCAGCGATGAGTGCTCGCGGCTGGTCAATTGGTTCTCGATGTAGAGCACGGCACACAACCACGTTTTGCTCTGGTTCCTTTCTTCCCGGATGTGCATGTGGAAGTGACATAGTCGTGGATGGCCCCTTTTACGGCCAGAAGCTGCTCGTCTCCTTCCTCCGTCCTCACTACCCTCAAAGGTGGGTCAGCTAGGGGGTGCGTCGACATTCCTCAGGAGGAGAGTGCGATTGCTGTGCACCTGTGCCCGCAAAACGCCGCCACTGGGAGGAATAGTCCACGTCTCCCGTCCAAGGCCTGTAAGCTGTCAGCGGCTACCGCTGCCTAAGCTTGCAGTGCTGCGGGCCAAGCTGCCTCTGCCCTGCATGCCATGGCAATCCTGCAAATTTACCAAGCCAAGTTTTTAACAGATGTACGAGGGTAGAACCGACCTGTGGTTGATGCAGGAGCTGCGCACGTCAACAGTTCTTCGAGGCTGGCAGGAGAGTGGCGCCCCCCGTGTCACATCTGGCCGCAAAATCCTCTAAGATGACAAAGCGGCCCTGACACAGGCAATTCGGAGATGTGGGAGACTGCTCTTCAGGAGCTGGCGGAGACAGCACCACTCCCTCCCCCGGAGGAGGTCCGGGTGGAGAATTTTCAGTTTTCTTTTCTTTCTGTTCCGCAGAATTTTCAATAAAAGAGCAATTTCCCTTTCCTCCGAGTTGCAAGGCTTGTGTGTTGACAATGAGCGACGCACTGCCTCCTCATTCTCACCCACGACGCCCCCTTTTGCCAGTGGCCAAGAGGTCGCGGTTTGGAGATGCAATACCTCTCCATGCATCTCTGGCCAGTTCCTCCGGGAACACAGGGAGTTTTTGCTGTGATGACTCAGAACGCGATGCTTTCAGGGCCATCCAACACAACTCCCCATCACTGCACTGTCCCGACTGTCCCTTTGGTGCCACTTGTACAGAGTGTGGGGGCATGGCTTGCGCTGCCCAACCCATCGTGTTGGCTCATTCAGACGGTTCGACTCAATTACGCGATTCAGTACGCCCAGCGACCTCCCAAGTTCAATGGCGTTCTCGAGACTTTGGTGGCAGTCCGGGCTGCCTCTGTCTTGCATGAGGAGATTGCTGTCCTGTTGGCGAAGGATGCAATTGAGCTGGTCCCTCCAGCTGAGATGAGGAGTGGGTTTTACAGCCCTTACGTCATCATACCCAAGAAGAGTGGTGGCCTTCGACCTATCCTGGACCTGCAAGTCGTGAATTGGGCACACGTCTCACCAGAGGGCGTGCCCAGTCGGTGCTGAACTGCCTGTGTTCCTTCAGAGGCAGAACAGTGGTACCACTGAAACATTTTCAGAGGCTACTGGGACATATGGCATCCGCAGCCGCAGTCATGCCGCTTGGATTGCTTCATATGAGACCACTTTAGCACTGGTTACCCTCCCGAGTCCCGAGATGGGCATGGCACCGCAGTACACATCGTGTCACCATCACACTGATGTGTCACCGCCTATTCAGCCCCTGGTCAGACCTTGCCTTTCTACGGGCTGGGGTGCCCTTAGAACAAGTGTCCTGGCATGTTGTTGTCACGACAGATGCCTCCAACATGGGCTGGGGCACGACGTGCAACGGGCAGGCAGCTTCAGGGTCCTGGACAGGACCTCGACTGCATTGGCACATCAACTGTCTGGAGTTGCTGGCAGTGCATCTAGCTTTACGGCTTCAAGTCGCTGCACGCTGTCCACATTCCAGGGGAGTTCAATCGTGCAGCCGACGTGCTCTCACGACAGCTCACTTTCCCTGAGGAATGGCGACTCCATCCTCAGACGGTTCAGCTGATCTGGAGTCAATTCGGAGAAGCCCAGGTAGACCTGTTTGCTTACCACGAGTCCTCCCACTGCCAGCTGTACTATTCCCTGACCCAGGCCCCCCTGGGCACGGATGCACTGGCACACAGCTGGCCTCGGGCTCTACGCAAGTATGCGTTTCCCCCAGTGAGCCTGCTCGCACAGACACTGTGCAAGGTCATGGAGGACGGGGAACAGGTCCTGTTGGTTGCACCTTACTGGCCCACCCGGACCTGGTTTTCGGAACTCATGCCCCTCGTGACAGCCCCTCCCTGGCGCATCCCCCTGAGGAGGGACCTGCTCTCTCAGGGGCTGGGCACCATATACGTGTGGCTTCTAGACGGGACGCGTCAGACCTAGGTGATCTGTCACTGGTGGTGGTGGACACTATCACTCTCAGCTCCCTCTACAAGGCAGGCCTATGCTTTGAAGTGGAGTCTGTTTATGAATTGGTGTTCTTCTCACCGAGGGAAGGCTGTCTCCAAGCAGAGGTTGGCCCACTAGATAGTGGATGTCATCACCTTGGCGTACCATTCCCAAGGCGAGCCGTGCCCCCTAGGGGTGAGGGCTCACTCCTCACGGAGTGTTGCCTCCTCCTATGCATTGGCGCACGGCGCCTCTCTGGCAGACATCTGTCGAGCTGCGGGCTGGGAGACACCTAACACCTTTGCAAGGTTTTACAACCTTCGTGTAGAGCCAGTTTCTTCCCGTGTGTTGGGTAACAGGTAATTGGTGGGAAGAACTGGCTCAGTGTCACGCTTGCTGCACCATTCCCCCTCACACAGGGATGCGAGCGCCTTTTTTCTCCCAGTAGAGTTCCCTGGTTGGCGTACCCTGGTCGAGCATCCTCCAGCACCCTCAGTGGTCAGACTTGGCCGAGCAGCACTCTGTCAGTCTTTTCTGGCAGCTGCTCCATCCCTACTCTAAGGTAGGACCTGCCTCAGAGACCCATTCCATATGTAGTACTGCCCCCTGGGTCAGTCCATATCAGTATCTCCACATGTCACCTCCCTACGGGTAGGATCTGGTCTCCGTAGCGACCTTTTCCTAGGCTCCCTTCCCCATCGTTCTGCCTAGCTGAAAGAACAAATAGGAAAGATTTAAAGCAATCTTTCACTGAAGGTTGAAATCCCTTCCAAATACTTTTTGTGGACAGAACAGCAGCATGGCCTTCTCCAGCAGCGATGTACTCACCCTTTTGGTCCCCTTCGGTACCAAGGTCAGTGAATTTGGGCTGGGTCTTTGGGAAGGTTACGACCTTAGCATATCTTTTGTGACATGCCACGGCTTGTCGACAATTGCAGCTCCACAGGGTTGTGAAGAAGAAGGTGACAAAAGTCGAAAATTCTACTTTGACATCACAAGAATAAATTGTATTGTTAAATATATTCAAATAGAAAACACTTATTTTAAACTGTAAAAAAGTTTTCAGAATAATACTATTTTTACTGTAAATAAATAAATACATAAATGCAAACAAATGCAGCCTTGGTGAGCATAAGAGACTTCTTTCAAAAACATTTAAAAATCTTACTGACATTTTGTTTTTAGCATGTTTATATTTCAACAGAATTAATTATATAAAAAAAATACATAAATACATATGTTTTTGTTTTAAAAGCCACCAACTGACAGTTTATTTTAAAAGGTTGACCCCCTTACTGTAAAATTCAAACACTGGATGGATGGATGGATGAATGTATCAAAAGGTGTCAAGTGCTGATGAAGGCAACTGTAAAAATGCTTTATGGACAAAGTGGTGATGATAAGGATGTAAAAGTTTCGTCTGAAGTGGTGGTCAGGTCTCAGAGACTCTGAGAGAGTTTCCTCACTTGCTGTGTGTGGATCGAAGAGCAGCTCTGCAGGGCCACGGGGGTGATGATTCCTGGAATGTAAAATCGATACTGGTTTCATCCTGAAGGAGTGGGTCCACTTTCGTACTGTCCATGAAGAAACGCTCATTTGTCCACCTACACACTTGCTTTTGTACTCAAGGTCTAATTTTCTTCACCTTTGTGTGTGTGTGTGTGTGTGTGTGTGTGTGTGTGTGTGTGTGTGTGTGTGTGTGTGTGTGCGTGCTTAATTTTGTTCAGTTTCCCTGTTCTGGAAATGAGAAAACTGTGCAGGCAAAAAAGCAAATTCTTAATTTTAAAGCACTCTGGTGGCTTGAAAACCTCATTTTGAAGCAGTTTCCCTGGAGTTCTTCTATCTGACGTCACAAGCTGGACAGATAATGACACTGTCTCGCAAAACAAGCAGGTGAAAATTAACCTTCAAGAGAGAGATGAAGACGGCTAGCTTAAGGTGGTCTCAAAGCTAACAGACATGTACTAAAAGCCATAAAGGCGCTTTAATGCAGGAATTACTTTCATGCATCAGCCACATTCAGCCTTTTCAGCTACACTCTTCATACATAAAATGCAACTCACAAGTGCCTTAGGATTCACTTTATACAGTGAAAGCCCTGATAACACATCACCATGATGTTAAAAAATACACAATATATTATGGTTTTTGTTTGTTTTACATGGCATGAACAGAACCAAGAATGAAATATGACTGCCCATATGATAAAACAGTGGTGACCTCTCACTCTATAAACATTTTTGAGCATATGAGAAAAAGAAAAAAGAGAGAGAGAATCTTTTTCTCCTTTTTCAATTAATCTTTTTTCTATTGTATGAAAATGCCCACAGAAAAGAACTGAGCACTTCTTCAGCAGTGAATATTGAGCTTCAATTATCCATTTTTCTTTTGTGTTCTGTTTAATTCATCAGTTTCTGTAAGTACTAATTTCTTTCATTCTTTTGGTTCAGTTGATTTACTGGGTGAACGAGGAGAAACCAGCACCATGTACAGATGTACACACACTCATAGAGCCTTTCAGAAAATTATAGCTGGTGGTCATGAGATGAATAGGATTCCTGTTAAATCAAAAGTCATTGTTCTCATAGTGGAGTTCTCGTTCACAAAAGACTATCAAAAGGTTGGAATTACATAGAGACTAGAATGGATAATTGCATTATCTTTATGACCTTTATCTCTAAATCTGGGTAACTACATTTCTTTCTTTCATACTTAAATAGTAGCTCCAAATTGTATACATTTATACATTTACACATACATTCACAGGAAATGCATTTATACTTATATCAATAGAGTTTAGTGCTTTGGGCTCTATTGATTTCCATTTTATGGACAAAAAGAGAAAGTAAGTCATGCAGGTTTGGAACGATACATTTTGGATGATGGTGCCACACTTTAAAATTACAACAAGCAAAATGCTTTGCATTGCAAGTTTTAAATAATAAAACAATAGATACATTGCTCAAAATGAAAGTATACTTGAACGTTTCAGTTGTCAGATGTTATTAGAACATGTTCATACAATAGTTAATGTAATGAACTGTATTTGCGAGGACACCTGTGTACCCTGACAGTAAACTCACATCATTCATGTTTTACATTCAAGCAAACAAAAATATTCCACAGAATTGTTGCTTTCCAGAGCAAGATCCAAAGCTTTTCACATTTAAGATGTCAGAATCCACCAGTCCTAACCCCAGACTCCAACCGAATTGTGACAGGCCAAAAACAGCTCCATTTCCTTTGCTAAAGCATTTGTGATAGGCAGAAAAGCACTGTAATTGCATCTGTGACCATCAGCAAGTAATTAATCTGTCATGTGCCCTATTGTTTCACCCAGGATGCATCCAAAAAGTGTGTGAGTGTCAGACTAGAACATTTCTTTATGCTGTTGAGGGAGGATTTTGCCGTCTCCAGAGACCTCTGGGTCAGGAAATGTGTTTTCTTTGTTTTTAATGTGTAAACAACACTAATGGCCCTGACACTTTCAGACATCATAAATACATAATTTGATCTCTTTCAGCATAAACAGTGGTTGAACTGTTGAGTCATGCTGTGTAGCATATGTACCATGCACTTGTTCATTTGCAAGGCACGGTAGCCAATCTCCAGTTACACTAAACTCTCTAATTCAGCTAAACAGAATGTGATTTGGTTTAGCATTGCATCTACTCTTAGTCATCTATTTTAACATGCTACAAATATAAAACATTTTAACATAGTTGTGTAGCATAGCGTCACGGCATCTAAATAGCAGTAGCATCTAAATTCCTGTAGTCACATTAGTTACTGACCTAATATCTGGTTTACACAGATAATATTTTTAATGTATAATACATTAATGTTCAGAATTTTTGGGGTCAGTAAGAAGTATTTTTTGTTGTTTGTATGTTTGTTTGTTTTTGTTTTTTTTAAAGAATGGAATATTAAGCACTGATGTAATAAATTTAACAAAAACAACATAAAAAACACATACTATGCAAAATGTTACAAAAGTTTTTTTTTTTTTTTACAAAACTTTTATTATTTATTGAATAATCATATATTGCAGCACTAAAGTATTAGCAGCAGAACTGTTTTCAACATTGATAATAATAAGAATCAGCATATTAGAATAATTTCTATAAGATCATGTGACAGAACTGGGGTAATGGCTGCTGAAAATGATGTTTTGCCATCACAGTAATAAACTATATTTAAATTTATGTTAAAATAGAAAACAGTTATTTTCATAAGTTTTGAACAAATAAATGCAGCCTTGTTGAGCATAAGAGACTTTTTTTTCTTTTTTTTTTTTTTAAGTGCAATTACTGTGGAATTGTAAAAAGGGTACATATAAATAACAATAATGTACTAAAAACGGAAAAGATTTTTCTTTGTATTTTTCACATACAAACAACAACATTCACATGGAGTCGTGAAAGTGACTTAATGCTGTATTATGTATGCCAGGCCAGTAGTTGGTGATGTCCCTTTGTAAAGAACCACTATGCAAACACATAATAGTTCTAAGAATGAGCGTGATCTAGTTTCGTTGATTGCTGTTGTTTGCAGTATATACATGGTAAAATCATTGCACTAAAGCACTAAAAAACTTTCCACAGCTTTCCACATATTTTATAGGCTGGAGAAGACTTCATCTCAGAGTATGCAGCTAACAATGCTAAGGTCACAGGTTAGATTGCCTGGGAATGCATGTGCTGATGAAAATGTATAATTTTGCATTGTTTAAAGTTGTTTTGGACTAGAAGTATCTGCCAAATGCAAAAACAATAATAAAAAAAAAATTGGAAAGAGACCAATAGACAGAGCTGTTTTCAACATGCTGTAGTGAGGTGATACAGCAATAGAGTGCTGTTGTTTGCCGGAGGTCTTTATAATGGAAGTACAGCCACTGAGGAATCCCACCATAGAGGGAACTCTGGGAGGCTTGTGTGTTGTGGGTGATTAAAGCTTTTGAAAGTTTGAATAGCGGAAAATAACCTGTCTTGGGTGTGTTTGAACCAAAGCATCTGATTGGTGCTAATGAAAAATATCTAGCAGTGGAGGCCGACGGGTTTTGCCTGGGGCAAAAAAAAAAAAAAAAAACCTGCGGGAATGAAAACCAATTTAAATTTTCACTCAAAATTTGCTTTTTCCAAGTTAATAGAAATTGATAAAGTGGATTCTCCCAGTTAAGATATCCGAGTTCAAACTGTATCTCTGTCTTTGTGCTGCCAAAATTGAGTAAAACCACTCCCAATCTTGCCGACCTGGGAGTGACCTCATCCCATCTCACAGCTTTAAGTTGCTGTGACACCATGGGACAGGGTCCTGCTCGTATCTTAGTTCTGTTTCTGTCCGCCTGCCTGCTGCATTTCAATGATGGCCACATGAGAGACGGAGGGAGATAGAGGATCAACTCCCCGTGAGACATACAAGTCAGTCTGAAAGTTGGAAGAAGCTTGTCACAGCTGTGATTGTGTGTGTGTGTGTGTGTGTGTGTGTGTGTGTGTGTGTGTGTGTGTGTGTGTGTGTGTGTGTGTGTGTGTGTGTGTGTGTGAGACTTCCAACAAAATGTACTTTCAAAAAATATTCGGATTCTTTAGAATTTCAGTGTTGTTGCATTAGATATCAAAATATCAAACCAAGAGGCATTTATTTATTTTAATGACAAATAGCACACTTTTCACAAATTTGCTGCACTGCAAAAACACTTTCTGATTGCAAAATATGTTCATATTGTAATGAGGTGAGCGCTATGTGGTTACTCTGGTAAGGATGTGAAAACTTTCATATTACATATTGCAATTACTGTGGAATTGTAAAAAGGGTACATTTACTGTACATGACAATAATGTACTAAAAACTGAGAAGATTTTTCTTTGTTTTTTTTTCACATACAGACGACAACGTTCTCAAGGAGGTGTGAAAGTGACTTAATGCTGTATTATGCCAGGCCAGTAGTTGGCGATGTCACTTTTTAAATAAGCACTAAGCAAACACATAATACACATGCATATGACATCAGCATTTTCACAAATTCACATTTTTGTAATTTACATGGAGACAATAACAATATTATTTTGAAACCCATTTTCAAAAGGTTGCTTTTCAGGCTCCAAAAACATAATTGTCATCTAAATGAACAATAAAGATTTTCTAAAAAAAAAAAAAAAAAAAAAAAAAAAAAAATTCTTACTTTGTGGGATATTTGTTATCATGATCATACTTCAAAAAAATAACAATTAATGATAAATTGTTTTCTTTATTGGTTAAAAGAATGTCTGCATATCATAAAAACACAAGGTCTTTATGTTTTTGGAAATAAATTAATACATTTTATTCAGCAAGGATGCATTAAATTGTAAGTATATTTCTTTTGAACTAGCTATTCACCAAAAAATCCTGAAAAAAAGCAATATATTAAAAAAATAATAATAAAAAATAGGAAGCATTGTTTTCAACAATGATAAAAATAAGAATTGTTTCTTGAGCAGCAAATCAGCATATTAGAATGATTTCTGAAGGACTGTATGATACTGAAGACTGGAGTATTGCATCAAAGGAATAAATTACATTTTACAATATATTAAAATAGAAAACAGCTATTTTATAACACTCACAATATACTGTTTTTACTGCATTTTTTTTTTTATCCAATAGCCTTGGTGAGCATGAGATTTCAAAAACATTAAAAATCGTACCAACTCCAAAGTTCTAAATGTTGTAAAAGTGTAAATCAAATCAATATATAATCTACTTCATAAGGATATGAAAAAATAATATAATATAATATAATATAATGGATATAGATCTGCATTTCTGGTAACATGGTTTACTATCTTCCAGTAGAAAGGTAGAGTAAATGTACCACTCTTCAGAGTTAAAAGCTTCATATTTTCCTTGTTTTTTCCATTTTCTCCCCCAAAAATGTCACTTCAGACAGAGAACAACATAACAACTAAAAAAATCTCTTTCCTGGCGCTTTTTCTCTCATCGCCTCAGTTCAAAGCGATTATTCCCACATCTAAAGTCTTTAATCAGCATGCCATCCATCAGAATCCTGATTAGCCGGGAGATCTCTGTGGGACAGGCCTCTGCGGTTAAAGTTTTACCTGAACCCCCTGCCTCTGAGTAAACTGATATTTGAGTAAGGAGGATGAGCGCACGAGCAGTAATTAGCAGGCTGTGAGGACCGACAGTCTAATGATCAAATGTGTGTTTGGCTTTTTCTAGAGGGGTCTGGCTGACCTCGGTGCTCATACAGTACTGATGTCACCCCATATGGCTCTGTCACATGGTTTTTGTCTGCTCCGTTGTGCATTAGGTGCCATTTGGAGGATGGCAGGTCTCTTTTGGTGACCTCACCAGTGGTGTGATGAGCAGAACATGGTTTTTGACATCCCCTGAGGAATAGCAGCAATGATGTCAGACTTTTACTGTGTGTTTGAAGCATCTGCTCCCTCTGCCTTTCCTCTCTCTGTTCCCATCGCTTCTTTTTCTTTCTGTCCCCTCATTTCTAATAGGGGATAATGGAAGCAGTTGTAACAAGTGGCCTTTGAATTGAAACATTTATCACTAGGTTGTCAGGTAAAATTTAACATGAGTGATTACAAAGGATGTTTTCATGGCTGTGAGGTCAGAAACAACTGTAAAACTAGTTATAAGTTTAGGCACATATAGAATTATTACTATACTGAGGAAAACAGTGTTCAGTAGTGTTAAAACATTGATATTATTACTCTGAATTATGGCTTTGTTATATGTTCTTTTTTAAAATACATTTTTGGGACGTGTACTTTTTTTCATAGTTTTATAGGAATATTTTAGGTATAGATACTCAAAAATGTCAAAAAAAATGTCAAAAATGAAAAATAAAATAGTTTATTTTAAAGCTGTGATTTTTCTAACTTGCACTATTATATTATATTATATTATATTATATTATATTATATTATATTATATTATATTATATTATATTATATTATATGGTATATTATATATATTATATTATATTATATTAAACACTACAAGTTTAGGTTCAGGAAAATTTTCGAATATTTTTGAAAGAAGTCTTAGGAAGTAATGCATTATTGTGAAAATATTGAAATAACATTTATTTTTTTATCTGAAACAAAAATATTGTATAACATTATAAATATCTTTACTGTCTTTTTTATCAATTTAATGTATTTTTTTATTTTCAAATAAATCTTACTGACCCCAAACTTTTAAATGTTCTATTCTATTCTATTCTATTCTATTCTATTCTATTCTATTCTATTCTATACACTGTTCCAAGAGAGATGGATTTGCAGTAGCCTGTTAGAATCACTCCCTATTTTCATATTGTTAGCAGGTTGCAAAATCCAGATTTTTGTCATTTTTCCCCCTTCTTTTTCCTTCCAGTTCATTTCTTTTGACAGCGCCATTCTAAAATGATTAAAGATGATTATCCTTCTTGTGTGGCTGAATCCACATGTACAGTATTTCTGTGCTAAAGTGAGATGAATAGCGGCTCATCATTGTGCCTGTTTTGGGCTTTAATAGACAGTGATTACAATAGTAATATAATTCACTTCATTTCCTGCCTGCCTCTCCTTTTCTTTTCCTCTAGGTGTATGGGGTGTATGTGTGGCCAATGATTGTGGTTCGTCTGGGCTGCAGAGTCGCTCAGTGTGGTGTGTCCATTCTGAAGGCTGGAGCACGCATCAGTCCAATTGCTTTCCATCTGATCGCCCACCACACCAGAGAGCGTGTGTGAAGATGTGCGAGTGGCAAAAGGAACTGTTTGAGTGGCGCTTGTCTCCTTGGGGCCCCTGCACCCCGAGTCCTCTCCTCCCAGCCAGTCGATGTGTGACCGCTCAGCGTGGAGTACAAAGCCGAGATGTGGTGTGTGTGCAGCGTACCAACGGCACCACAGTGAGCCAGCATGTGTGTGAAGCATTTTCTGCAGTGCCGGAAGGAGAACAGGCATGTTTGTTACCCTGCCCAATCGACTGCGTCGTCTCCGCTTTCACCCACTGGTCCACCTGCAGTCGCACCTGCGGGTCGGCCCTCCAGCAGCGCACCAGACACGTGCTGGCAGCGCCCCTGTATGGAGGAGCAGACTGTCCCAGCCTCACCCAGACACGTCCCTGTAACCATGAGAAAGCCCACCCTGCCCTTTGTCCCTCCGACCAGCAGGAATACAGTTACAGTTTGTGGGTGGGGCCCTGGAGCCCTTGCAGACTTAAAGGGACAGCTCCTGTTGGAAAGACGACAGTGGACTTTGGTTTTGGGCTTGATGGCAAAAAAACAGTCAAAGCTTCGTACACCATCAAACGCCATGCTGAGATTAATTACCATCAAAATCATTATGATGAAAGAGGCCACAAAGTATCCTGGAAAATCACCATTGGCTATCAGACTCGGCAACTGCGCTGTACGAGGAGTGATGGGAAGAATGCCATGCTAAGGTGATAATTCTATGAATGTACAAATGAATGGGTTTATGAATTCATCCATTTATTAACCCATCTACTAATCAATTTCATGCCCATCCATTCACACATCCATCAATCCACAGATTGATCAGTCAGTGCACCAATTAATTATTTTATTTTATTTTATTTTATTTTATTTTATTTTATTTTATTTTATTTTATTTTATTTTATTTTATTTTATTTTATTTTATTTTATGCATTTAGTTTTCTATACTTAAAATATAAAAACTACATTTTTTTATATATTTTATTTTTATTAATTTTTATTTTATTTGTTATATTTTATGAGTTTAATTTCTAGATCTCATTTAGATTTTGTATTTTTATATATGATCTTATTTTTATTATTTTTTATTCAATATTTAGTTAATTAGATTATATAATTAATTTAATTTTTTTTATTTTTATAAATGTTTTCATATTTTTATATAGCTTAATTTTTTTATATATATACTTTTCATATTTTTATTTCATATTTATTTATGTTATCTGATTTCTATATTTTATTTTGATAGTTTATTAATTATTTTTATACATTATTTTGTTTATGTTGTAATTTAGTTTAATTTAGCATACTCAGCCCAGATAGGGTGATTTGGAACCCATTACTACTTAACGACAAAAAAAAAAAAAGACCTCTAAAATATTGATTTCAGTTTAAATTGTGAAGTGATACAAGAGACATGAAAGTAGCGCAACTATCAAAGAAATTGGCCAGTTATACAGTTTAGCATTTTACAAAACTACAAAAAAGTCCACAGACTGCTGCAATTAGTCAGAATGAAGAGAGAGTCGTGTAATAAAAGCTTTTAAAAAACTAATGTAGATGTATTCAGAATCGACTATGGTCAAATAGAGCAGCTATGAGGACTCATTAATCATCTGACCATGAATAAATGATACATGCCTATTAGCAGACAGTTATGCAACAGATTTACTTGTTTTATTAAATGCTTCTCCACAGTGAGGATATTAGAGTCTTCTGTATTAAGCCCTGCCATCCTGCGAGTGCAGATGGATTCCTGTTTTACCATATGATGCTGTTTGCATCAAAGAACATACTGATATTTATGTATGCGTTACTGGTTACACTGTCAAATAACAGAATCAAAATTTTACTTTCTGTTGTTGGTGAGACAGAAAAGAGAGAAGACTTTCCACCTTTTCTTTTTCCACGCCGGCTGCATTTTATTAATTTTTCACTAGATTTTAATGGAAATAGTACTTGTTGCTCCTAGAAAAATACAATAATAAGCTCCAGAGAGAGCGCAGGACTGCCGTGTGTTGTAGTGAATATGAAAAATGATGAAACAGTTCTGAAAATATCCAAGTGAGCTATGCGTTTTGATTTGCTGCAAATATTTTCAAGTTTCAGGTGTCTCCAGAATGTGTCCACAGATGAGTTATTATATCATTTTGAAAATGACTATTTTGAGTGGAAGCAGAACAGGCTGTTTTTGTGCATGTCTCTTTATATGCAAATGAGCTGCTGCTCCATGCCCCATTTTTCAGAATAGGGCTATGCCTTTACAGCTCATACCTCAGATACTCTGCTAAAAACATCTATTTGGTTTTGATTCTCATGTATATTGTGCTGAAATCATGTTTTTAAACTATATTAGTTGAAACTTTTGACATACGGTTTTCTGAGCGCACACATCCAAAGCAAGTGCACTGATACAATAAGTTCTCTGTCACACTAAGTTCTCTTTCATGTCTTATTGCGCTTAAACTGTCAAATACACAAGTTTATGTTAAAAACACATAAGTTACAAAAACACAGTCAGTTACTGTATGTCTGTGAAGGTAAACACCTGGGAAAGAAATTGCATGTTTATATTAGATCTGTGTATTAAGTGATAGCAGCGTAATATACAGTACCTATACTGCTGTCTATAATGTTGATATGACCCAAACAAAATAAAAACAGAAACTCACTGCTCTTAAGTGAATAATTTGTGTAGCTCTAATAATTTTAAATGCTCTAGTGTGAAGATAAACATGGCAGATTGTGTGAGGCTCACTCAGGGTGGGGTCTCTGCTAATACAGCATTGTTGTCAACAGTCGTGGGTGGGGCTTGTAAATGTGATGTCACATTGTATAGATTCTGCAAACGCTTGTTCTGAGACACTGCTTAGGATTTATGGGGATTTTAAAAAGCAGCAGATGGATTTTTATCATTATAGGGTGGTTGTGTACACACACTGCCAACACATTTATATTTAAACAACATTTAAAAGTGAATTTTGGATAATAGGTGCCCTTTAAGGTTTAAAAATGTCCATATAAATCTGAATTCAAATATCCCACCTGAGTGGGATGTTTTTAATTCCCATCACCAAGTGAAAATTTTAAGTTTTTTTTTTTTTTTATGCATGTGCATATCAAACTCATTATCCCAGTGAAACACTGCAATATTATTCAGTCTAATTCTTTGCTTTCTATTTTATGACTAATACCTTTATAATAGTATACTGAAGATTAGCACTTTGTGGTCCCCTATTTAACTAATCCACTAATATTTATTCAGTGTCAGTTCAACTCTAAAACAAGCACGTTTGCAATCAATACTCTGCAAGAGATGTTTTGTTGTCAATGCAGCAAGCATCAATAGTGTTACCAACAATAAGATGCTAATGCCAGTCTTTATTTGTCTACATAATAAATTAACATAATTATATGTCTTCAGATTATAAGATTCCCCTTGCGGTTTGCAAACTTTTTCACATTCGTATTAAGCCAGACTAAACTTTTGAATAAATTGAACACCCACGGACCACCCCATCTCTCTCTCTCTCGCAGGATTTCATAGTTTGCTTTCGCTTGTTTTGTATGCCAATATATTCAGCAAGAATCAGCAGCAACGCTAAAGCCTTGGAGAGTTCGAAAGACAGCTTGAAATATGTTCTGTTTATGTTGCTACCTTCTTTTGTCATACTAGCCAGAGGCTAAATAGATGCCAGCAGCTTCAGAACAGGCAGATGAAACCTTTTTTTTTTAAGTTAAGGCAAAACATAAACATGAAATCCTTTGAAAGTGACTAAACAGTAACTGTTAACGTAATTTTTAGAATTGTAATCTGCTTTTTTATGTATGTCAAAGATGGATAGAGGAGAGCTCAACCAGCCAGTTAACCCAGTAAAGGGCAGCAAAGGGCCACAAAATACAGTATCAATCATCTTTTTACACCAATGCAATTCTTCATTTTACAATGTCATAAAAAAAGATGACATTGTAAATTTCCTTTTCACCCCCAGTCTTTGCGACCATGACAACAGCCCAGTGAACTTTCGTTCATGCGTGATGCCCAGAGACTGTAAAGTGTCTGATTGGTCACAGTGGAGTCCGTGTTCAAAGACGTGTCGGACATCTGACCAATCACCTGGCTTCAGAATCAGGAGCCGTAGCCTGGAGAGAGCAGCCATTGGTGGAGGAGAGCCATGCCCCGCCCTGGAGGAAAAAGCAAACTGTAATGTTTTGGAAGACACTCTTCCACTGTGCCTAAGGTGAAGAGACAGCATTGCCAGAAATATGCATCCAAATCTTTTTAAATGTTGTAGTTCTTAAACTTAACATGAAAATAAAATTCACCATAAAAGCATTGTATTGATTTTGTGAATGATTCCTCCATGCCTATGTTTAATTTCTTTAAAAAAAAAAAAAAAAAAAAAAAAAAAAAAAAAAAAATGACCACATAACTTTTAATCAAATGTTACTCCATTTATTTACTCAGTGTATTTTAATTGGCTGGAAATACAGGTATGAGTGGAGGGTGACCAATTGGAAACCATGCCAGGTGACCCCACTTTTGAGTCAGCAGGACCATCGCCATAACAATACCAGCATTCTGTGTGGACGTGGGATCCGGACCCGAGAGGCATATTGTGTCAGGATCCATGACAACACAGTACCATCCCATAGTAAGAACTCTGTTTTCAGTCACAGCTATGGATTATTAACATAGAAATACCATTGAGTTATGTGTTCAGATAACATTTAGTTATTTTAAATTGTAATAATATTTCTCAAAATTAACTGTTTTACTATATATATTTTTTTTAAACAAATGCAGCCTTAATGAGCAAAAACATTCAAGAATCTTATAGAAGACTTTTTGGTTTCAGATCACAGCACTAATAATATGTCCATCAAAAGCAAATGTGATTAACACAAATGAGAGTCTTTTTTTAAACACTGACTGTATAAACATTGTGGGGGGAAAAAAGATTTTCTAGATTGCTTTCATTTTATTAAATCCTTCATTGGCTGTTGGGTCTCAGGGCACAATGCTAAGGGGGAGATTTAGTTTCCTCTGCATTTCTGTTTTTTGATTTAAATGGTAATCTGTGGCCACACAGTGAGAAAGACGGATTTGAATTACATTTATTTTGTGCAAGCTTCTGTTAGATCTTTAAAAATGCATTTCATACAGTTTTATAAATATACCACATTTAATGGTAAATCTCTCTCTGTTTTTAATTATTAGTCAATCGGCCTGTTGGCAGGAACTTGTGCACTGGATCTTTACCGCTATTGGCTGAGTCTTGCTTCATTCCCTGTCAGAAACACTGTCCCCTCACGCCTTGGTCACCCTGGGGACCCTGTCTCCATGACAACTGTTTGGAACCTCAAGGAAGAAGAGGTGAGAAACGAAAACATCCCATCAAACCAGATCGCACACATCCAAATCTAAATCACACACACTTAGATTCACACCCCCTGTCCTTGGTTTCTTCTCTCAGTAATGTAAATCATGTGTGAATATCATGTGTGGCGTATTCCTGACCCTAAGCAGTGGTGTCACCTACTCAGTGAGGCGACAGTGATGGGACAGCTGTATTTCTTCTATTTAGACTCGCTATTATATTCCATTTTCTATTTCTTCTCTCTATCCCTTAATGTGCATATATATTTGGCCAAGATATTTGACTGTTGCACTGCTTATTTAGCCAGAGTGTGGGAACAGTATCTGCAAAAATGTTGGCATTGAGAATGTTTCTGTTTGAGTCATCGCTGATAGTTCTTTACCTTTGTTATTTTGCATGTGTAACACCTCATTTTCAGGTTTCAGGGTGAGAACTCGTTCTGTAATTAAGGAGTCTTCCGTGGAGTCTGACAGTTGCCCTCACGTCAGCGAAGCGATGACCTGCGATGACCCCGTCTGCTTCCAGTGGCGAGTGACATCACAGGGCCCCTGTGTTTCGCAAAATGGATCGTGTGGCCCAGGATTCCAAGAACAGACTCTGGAGTGTTTGATCGCCACAGGTATGCAGCTCACTGTTTCCTTTTTCTTCCTTTTTTTTACTAGAACTGTTGACCTAAAACTGAAAAGTCATTATCTTCTTACCGTCATGTCATTCCAAACCTGTAGACTTACTTTCGTTCATGGAACACAAAAGGAGTCATTTTGTAGAATGTCCAATATGCTCTTTTCCATACAAAGAAACTTAAGAAGCACCCTAAAAGTATCATGCAGTCCATGTGATTTGTATATTTCAAGTCATTAAAATGTTTAATTTTA
Organism: Cyprinus carpio; assembly: GCF_018340385.1. NCBI lineage: Eukaryota > Metazoa > Chordata > Actinopteri > Cypriniformes > Cyprinidae > Cyprinus > Cyprinus carpio. Next base: position 11,172,931 of record NC_056607.1, on the reverse strand, counting down.
TGTTGCCAGGCATTTAAAAAAATTTTAATCAGTTGTGATATGTTAATCATTACGTACAATCTTTTTGCATTTTATATGCTAAAATCAGTATTTTTACAGCTCCTATTCAAATAAATAAATAAATAACCTGATTGATTATGAAAGGACCAGTGACGTTTGATGTAACTGACGTCAGTTCTGGTGTGCTGAGTCTTGAGATACCATATTTGAATGTATACAAATGAGAATGTTTTCAGGAAGTAGCAAAACAATTTTATGGCTTCAGAAGAATATAGTGAGGCAAATGTGCTACTTTTATGCTTTATGGACTATACTTTTATAGTGCCTAACATCCCCCATCCTACACTACCAATTATAGTTTTCAAATAAATGTTGTTCTTTTGAACTTTCTATTCATTAAAGAATCTTGAAAAGCTGTTTACAACATTGATCATGTTTCTTGAACAGCAAATCAGCCTAACAGAATGATTTTTGAAGGATCATGTGACACTGAGATGCAGTTTTGACACACATCAGCCAAGGAGCCTTAGGTGTCCCCCAAGGTCTTTCATTGTAATGTCACTCATTCACGTCAAGTGCCAGCATGTGTGTTGTCCATCAGTAGTAAACCATAAGTGGTCTTAAGGGGTTTACAACTGTATGTGAAATATGTCAGTTTGTGGCTGAGCAGTCGTCAGGCATGGCTGGATGCGGTGGAGCTGGAATTTTACATCCGACACACACATATCTGCATCAAACCTGACAGCATCATCTTCCCAGCATGCACTTGGAATGTTCTACAAAATGCAAAGTGAAGCTGAAATGCCAAAGCCATTAAAGCTGAAGTGCAGCTGACTTCGTGTGATAATGTATTCTTTCTGGAGATTTGAGTTGTAATCACTTTACACTTACATCACCAATGTCAGCTTATCTGACATTCCCACAACAACATTAGATAAAAAAAATACACTGTTCAATGTGAGTTTCTAAATCATACACTAGATTTTTACATTTTTTCTGATGAAAATTTAGTTTGTGTTTTCTGTACTGCCATGATGATAAAGTACAATCCCGTATGATATATGTGCTAGTTTTGATCACATTACTATGCATTTGCTAATAAATTTTGAATGGTTGCTAAAGGAAATTGCTTATTGGCCTTAACAAAAAGCTCAAAGTGTAGTCAATGGCCAGACATGGTTCATAGCTTCATTTGCAAAAGTTATCCCTCCAGTTTCTGTGCTCTGACTGCAAGTTCGATGTTTATGAAGTAGCATGCTATTGAATTCTGCTGTCTATCAGCAGTCCTGCAGTTCTGGTGTGCTATAATGCACTTTTTAAGGCTCTAGGTAGATAATCAGTCTGGGAAATTGCTTCTTCTAACAGTACAAATAGGTGAAAAAATCTCCCTGTCTGCCATGTGAAAAGAAAATGAAATAAACCCTTATAACACAACAGGAAAATGGTGATTACAGGGGTCATAAAAATACATATTAAGAGCTGTGCATCTTCAGATGAGACAGTCTCTTTAAAAAAGGATCTCAGTTTGTGCATTTATATCTTAGGCAACGAATACAATTCAGAGAGATTGATTTTTAAGGCCTAACATCAATTGGAGAAACGTTGCCCTTCCTGCATCTGAGATGTAATGAAGAAATGAAGTATTGCGGCTCAATATCTGATTCTCAGAGGAGAGTCTGTCCAGACCATTACTCGCCTTTTATCTTTGTTCTTTTATCTCACAAACAACCTGAAGAGCATGTTCTACTAGTTGATTCTGTGCTTGCGTGCATATATGTGTCCATTTTTCTTTCCAATCTCACAAATAAAAAGATCTGTGAGATAGTTTTGTATATGCGAGTTGATCTTTCCTCACTGAGTTATAAGCTAAAAAGATGTTACTTTTCTTTTCTTTTTTTTCTTGTTTACATTTACTCAAATAATTGTAATAATTGGTTAAAACTATGCTCATTACAAGAAAAAGCTGAGCCTAGTGAAATGTATTAAAACTCATTTATAAGAATATATCTTGATTTTTATATATATAATATATATGATTACTGATTTTTTTCCCAATTTTAAGCATAAAACTAACAACCTTTAGTGAGATTAATGTTCAAAAAATCGTAGCAATGTTCTTTCCTCCTTGGCATTTATTTATTTGTATTATTTTTTATTTATTTATTTTGCAGTGAAGCAGTTAGGACTCTAAGGAGTATTTTCCATAGTGAACTGAGTGAAGTTTAGCTCTAATGCTTTACTGCACCTTTAATTATCAGATAATTATATATATATATATATATATATATATATATATATATATAAAAACCTGTCTATTAATTAAAAAAGTGCCTTGTTGACCAGTCATGGTTTTTGAGAAAAGAATAGAGCAATCAGAGTGCTATTAAACATCTTGTTTGCATATTATTGTACTTTAATTAAAGAAACGTGATTGTTAGGTGAAAGATAAGAGGAAACCGGGACATTTTTTCCTGATTAGATGCATTTAACAGAAATGTCTGCTTTCCTCTTTGCATTATAGGTGATCCAGTCCCTAATGATCAGTGTTCAGGAGATCCTCCTCCAGTCCGGCAGCCATGTGAGATGCCTTGTCCTGGGGACTGTGTACTGGGACACTGGAGCCCCTGGACTTCCTGTTCCCAGTCCTGCTCCACTAAACACCGAGAGGGACAACAAAGTCGCTCACGTCTTGTTCTGGCTCTTCCTGGAAAGTGTGAGTTCGGATTGAACATTTGGTTCACAAGCATTTAGTTTGTGCAGCATACATAAGACACCAAGCCAAGTGCACAAGTTGAGCTTAGAATTTCATTCACATCCCATTTTCATGGTGGTAAAGATGATGATGATATGGTTATGTCTTGTCAAGTTATATTGTGAACACTCAAAGAGGATAAATAATAAATGCACAAAGCACAAATTATGAAAACGTGTTGGAAATGTAACATTTCCAGCTGTTGCAGAAAAACTGGGTACAGCAGCCCTCACATACTTGGCTTTATTAAAGCCTTTCTTTGAGACTCCATTTAATTATTCAAATGCCTTGTTTTAAACCGTAGACTGATTTACCCTGAGTCCAAATCTCTAATCCCCATTTTAAAATGATGTTCTATTAGTCTTTGTCCTGTCATCCCCTTCTTTTATTCTGGTCCCCATAAAGCAGGTCTTTCCCATTATGACACATTCACCAGGGACATATCCTTTGTTTGACCCCTCAAACATATGGCCCTTCACCCTTAAATATGTGTGGGTGTGTGTATACACGTTATTTATACATTTTTGTTATATAACCTTTTTTTAAAAAAAAAATCTTGAGCTCACCAAGGCTGCATTTATTAGATCAAAAATGCAGCAAAAACAGTTATATTTAATTACATTACGATTGCAATAGTCATTTAAAATTTATATTTAATATTTTTCAATGTAATTTATTCACAGACTGTTTAGCATTCATTAGTCTTCAGTGTTACATGATCCTTCAGAAATCATTTTTATATGCTAATTTGCTGCTGTGAATCACACATAATATTTTTTTCTGAATCCTTTGATGAATAGAAAGTTTAAAAGAACAGTGTTTGTATCACTTTTGAATAATTGAATGTCCTTGCTGAATAAAAGTAATAATTTATTTTTAAAAAATCTTACTGAATTCCAAACTATGAATATGTATAGACAGTGTGATATATGAATCTGTTGAATATGCACAGCTAATGATTGATATGTATATACAGTATAATAATATGCTGGGTGGCTAATAAATTATTCTATGATGCCATATTAAATCAATGTGCAGTATTTTTAGTGCACAATACATTTGTTGAAGTTATAAATAATTACACAGTAGTTGTTGCTATATTGGCAGGTTTGGGATGTAAAAAATACCTTTTTTTCTGGTTATAGATGGAAAGCCATGCCCTTCAGCCCCTGAGCTGGAGCAGCGGAGACCCTGTGGCACACACTCATGCACAGTATACTACTGGGATACTTCACCTTGGGATCCCTGTATGCCAAACACCATCACAGACGAGAATGAAGGTAACAGCACAACTCCACAGATGGAGAATGATGCCACCTGCGGTACAGGGGTACAGATGCGCCAAGTCACGTGCAGGAGAGCTGGGAATGGACATGTGCTGCCAAAACGGTGAGGAACCTCAAAATCTTTCATCCTAAATTCTGTGTAGAACACCATACAGGTAGTCTCATACTTGAATATACTTTAGGTGTCCTGAATCCTCTCGTCCTGACTCGATCCGGTCTTGTCCTTTACCTTGCAAAATTGACTGCATCGTCACACCTTTTAGCGAATGGAGTGCTTGTCCCACTTCCTGTTTATCAGGTAAACTAGTCATGTCCTAACCAGACCAAACTTGACAAGTTTGAACTTCATGTTTTTTTTTTCTCTCAATACTGTGGATTTCTTTGTTTTTCTAGTAAATGCTACTGCACCAACCCAGTCCCGTCACAGGATCATCATCCAGAGACCTGCTAATGAAGGTCAAGAGTGCCCCGATACTCTTTATGAGGAGAGAGAATGTGATCCACCCCCACTGTGCCCAACTTACAGGTAAAGAGAGTAATGATTTCATAATCGAAATGTTTATGATAAATGGCAAAAAAAGTTGGATAAGCCTATATACAAAATATACAAACATTTACAACATATACAAAATGAAATGAATCATATTTCTTATATGCTGACTGTTTGACTGTTTGGTGTTGTTGTTTCAAAAATCATAGACTGCTGTTCAAAAGTTTGGTGTTGGTAATTGTTTTTTTTTGTTTGTTTTTTTAAAGGAGTCATATGACGCGATTTAATTTTCATTTGTCTTTGGAGTGTTACAAGCTCTTAGTGAATAAAGAAGATCTGTGAAGTTGCAAAGACTAAAGTCTCAAATCCAAAAAAAAATTCATAAAAAAATTTAATAATCGTCCACGACACCACCAAAAGACTCATTAAAACATGCCTAAATTATCATTCTAAATTCTAAATTATATTCTTATAATTTAAAATAACTGTTTTCTATTTTACTGTATTTTAAAATATTAATTATTTATATAATGCCAAATTCAGCATCATTACTCAAGTCTTCAGTGTGACATGATCATAAATTATTCTAATATGCTGATTTGATGCTCAAGAAACATTTCTTATTATTATCAGTGTTGAAAACAGTTGTGCTGCTTAGTCTATTTCCCCCTTTTTATTTATTTATTTTAAATTGTGGTCAGTTTTTTCCAAGATTCTTTAATTAAAGGAAATAAAAATACATATATATATATATATATATATATATATATATATATATATATATATATATATATATATATATATATATATATATAATTACTGATTTTTTTCCCCATTTTAAGCATAAAACTAACAACCTTTAGTGAGATTAATGTTCAAAAAATAAGAAATCGTCACTGAAATGTTCTTTCCTTCTCAAATGTATATATATATATCTGAAATATAAATATTTTGTTATGTTTTGTTATGCAGTTTCATAAAACCATACATTTTGATTGATAGTGTACAACAAAGTTACATATAGATCATGATGTAAAAATCTGGTGTAAAAATCTTAATATCATCAGAAGCTTATAAGTGATTTGATGTCATTAAAAAACACAAACTGTGTAAAAATAAAGACAAACTGAACTTTAAATATGATTTTTCTAATTGTTATACTTTTTGTTAGGAGAAACTAGAACATTCTTTGAAAAATGAGGAAAAACAATTCATCTAAAAAAATAAACAGTTTTTATAAAGTACCCTTTAACATGTTTAGAGCATTTTTTTTAAGTTCCTCTCCTTTAAGACAGAAAAAAACCCAAATGTAATCAAACATGTGGTGTTAAACATGGTAATGTGTATCACTACTAGATGTGCCAATAAAATACAAAATACTGTAAGGTATCACTGGATGTAAGCCAGACACCGCAACATGTTTTCTGTGCACTGATGTTTCCTGGCAGATGGCAGACCCACCGCTGGCATCAGTGCATTCTGGTACCTGATTCGGTGAGGCAGGCTGTGGGTGGGCCCGCAGAGGCATGCGGTATTGGCCTTGAGACAAGAGGTAAGTGACAGATTAGGATCTCTGTATGATTTAAAGTTTTATTAGGAAAGTTCTGCAAAACTGGGGTTACTGTAGGATGACAACTTATCTAAGAGATTCAGAGGGACTTCTTGGCTGCCTGAAGGTTTATTTCCTTACAATTTTCCCCATACTCTCCCGTCTTATATAACGTTGTCCGAATGTCAGAAAGGTCACATAGCGTAGTGTGACATCTGACATCTCTGTCCCAAGGCCCTTTTTAAAATATCCTGCTGGTGCTTCATGTACATTTAAAAGTGCTGGCCTATCAAGATACAGCAAGGATCCTTTCAAAGTGTGGTTTGCAGCACATGGGGCCAAATTCTGCCTGTCAGTTTTTGAAAGTGAGAAGAGTATTTCTCAGCAAATAAATGATTCCCTCAAGATGTGCACAGTGGGTTTCATTTAGAAAACATGAGCAGAATGATTATCTATGTAAATTATTTGTAAAATCATTCTTACTTAAATTATTTAGTGAAACGATTTGCATAAGATGGTTTTACGAATGTTTTACACTCAATTGTTCTGCTCCTCATTGAGAACGAATGAGGCCCAGTATGTTACAGCAGGCTCCAAAATGTATTTTGTACATATTTAAGTAGGGTGGCCTAGTAGTGCACAACTCAACGAAATATCTGCAACACAACAGAAAAAAAAACAACACAAAGAAATTAGCACAACAAGCCACAACACAATGGAAACAAGTCACAAAACAAAGAAATTAGCACAAGCCACAACACAACAAAAACAAGTCGCAACACAACAGAAATAAGCCGCAACACAACGGAAACAAGTCACAACACAACGGAAACAAGTCACAACACAAAGAAATTAGCACAAGCCGCACCACAACGAAAACAAGTCGCAACACAAAGGAAACAAGTCACAACACAACGAAAAACAAGTCACAACACAACAAAATTAGTTGTATGTTTTGTGGTGATTTTATTGTGTTGTGGAGATTTCATTGTGTTGTGCACTGCTTGGCCACTATATTTAAGGGATAGTTCACCAAAAGTGACAATCTGTCAAAAGTGTCCAAAAATGGTATTCTACTTAGAGCACTATAGCTATTATTTAACATCTTCTCCCTCTCTGTCATGTTTTCAGAGGTAACGTGTGTTGGTGCGGATGATTCTCCAGCAGATATGACAGACTGTGTGAGGTGGGCTGGACTGATGCCCGTCCCAGTGAGGGAATGTCGTGTGCCATGCAGAGATGAATGTAGCTTCACGTCCTGGAGCAGATTCAGCCAGTGTCAAGGTTGTGGAAGCTGGCGCACTCGTTCCCGATCTCTGATAGGTAACATGTTCAACCATAAACTATTCTAATTATCTAAATGTTTTCCGAAAGCACACGCACTATCCAAGGTCCTCTTGCATTCAAACTCTCAGGTCGCAGTAAGAAGCGCTGGAGATGCCAACAGGAGGAGTCGTTTCCTCTGCTGGAGAAAGAAGCCTGTCCTTGTTCTGAATTTCACACCCAGCCTCAGGGTCCCTGGTCTCCTTGTTTGCTCTCACCAGCAAAGAACATTGCTGGCCATCCTTTCATCCAAGGAGTTTTCCATCAAAGCCAAAAGGCAGTCCAGGGCTGGCGAGCTCAGAGGAAGAACAGTGAGTGTGGGCACGGAAAGCGTTTCAGAGCTCTTGCCTGTCTGGATCACATGGGACGATTGGTGGAGCCAGCTCTCTGCAGCAGCCCTGGTGATGCTTTCTTTCAAAAATCTAAAATAAAATTATTTTTAATGAAGAATATATATATATATGTGTGTGTGTGTGTGTGTGTGTGTGTGTGTCTATATAGGTATATATAGTAGACACACACAGCAATAATATATATATATATATATATATATATATATATATATATATATATATATATATATATATATATATATTAGTGCCGTTAAATGATAATATATAAATAAATATAATATATAAAGATATTATAATGTATGGATATATATACATATAGATACATGTAAATATTTTCAAAATATATACTGTATGTATGTGTGTGTATTTATACATACATAATAAATATACACATCACACACATATAATATGTCAATTTTAATATGTTAATTTTGGATGGGATTAATGGCAATTAATTGTTTTACAGCACTTTATATATATGTGTGTGTGTGTGTGTGTGTGTGTGTGTGTGTGTGTGTGTGTGTGTGTGTGTGTGTGTGTGTGTGTGTGTGTGTGTGTGTGTGTGTGTGTGTGTGTGTGTTTAGGCTAAATTACCTTTCAATTATTATATTTTTATTCAATATATACTCCATGCCCCATGATGACTAAGCAACTGATTTGTGAATACTTAGCAAATGATATTGAATAATTTCACTGCTGTGAAAAGTTTTAATGTTTTAAAGAAGTTTCTAGTGTCTATTTGATTAAAATACAATTTTTTTTTATTATTTGTGAAATATTATTACAATTAAAAATAACAGTTTTCTGTTTTAATATATTTGTAAATATAAGTAATTCCTGTAAAGCAAAGCTGAATTTTCAGTATCATTACTCCAGTCTTTAGTGTCACATGATCAATCAGAAATCATTCTAATATGCTGATTTATAATCAGGATTTGTTTTTAAAATAAATTAATACTTTTTGCCAGCAAGGATGTGTTAAATGAATAAAAAGTGATAGCAAAGACTTATATTGTTAGTATAATCATTTATATTGTATATTCCATGTACTGTATCTCTAAGGAAGTGTATGCTGTTACAGGATTTGAAGATGAATCGTGTCATGTTCCCTGTTCTACGGACTGTAAACTGAGTGAGTGGTCGAATTGGTCCGCCTGCAGTGCCTCCTGTGGTGGGGGTGTAAAAGTTCGCTCTCAGTGGCTTCGAGAGAAGCCTTTCAATGGAGGTCGACCCTGCCCAAAACTCAATTACAAAAAGTCAAGAAAGAATGATTCACCACTACTACTACTACATCAATCATCTAATAAATAAATAAAGATAAACTAATTAGTCCAAATAAGACGTGAGTTGTTCTGAGAACTTAAAATATCCAGAGACTTTTAGCTTGATAACTGAGCTGTTCAGTCTATTTAAATTAGCCTCGAGGAAAATCGCCTGCTGTGAAATTATACATGCCCACACTTGTATGCTTAAATTATATGTGTTCATAAATTCATAAGTACTGTATCTTCATCTGTGTTTTGGAGTCACAGAGGACAAGGCAGTGTGTGTAAACCTACTGTATAATTTATTATTTATTTGGCCTGACTTTGAGGGTCTTCCTCAGGCTTCCCACTTTGAGCTGTTTCCACAATGTTTCTCAACCACGTTCTGTTCTAGTAAGACAAGACTGGAGAGGATCAAGACCTCCAGGGACTGAACCTCTTATCCCCTCTGCTTTTTGCTCTTTTTCCCTTTTATTTCACTCTCTTTATTTTATATTCCTTCAGGGCAGGTCAAGAAACATTAAAGTTTCATTGATCTGAAGTGAAGTCGGCAAGAATTTCCTTCAGCTCCATTTCTCTCATATAAATGAGCCACTAAATAACAAATCTATGGTGGGGGTGAACATGTTCTAATAGAAACTAATGGAAAATCTATCCTTTCTTTTTCTGTCCCTTTCCCCTATTCTTTTCCTCTTTCTTTCCCTTTTTCCTATTCCATCTTTGTTTACTTTCCTTTACATTATTTTTATTTTCCTCTTCCTCCTCCTCCACTTTCACATTTCTTTCTGCTTGCTTTCTTTTATTTTTCTTTCCCTTCTTTTCCTATTGCTTTCCTTTTCCACTTCCTTTCCATTTCTTTACTTATTCAATTTCTTTCCCTTTCCTTTCATTTTTTCTTTTTATTCCTTATTTTTTTGCTTTGTGTTGTTTTACTTTCCCTTCCCTTTTTCATTTCCCCTTTCCTTCCCCTTTTTCCTGTTCCATCTTTATTTTTTTCTTTCCTTATTAATTAATTTTTTTTCTCCCTTTCAATTCTTTTTCTTTCTATACATTCCATTCCATTTCCTTTCACTTGTCTTTCATTTGTTTCCATTTCATTTCCATATTTGTTTAATTTCCTTTCTTTCCTTGTTCATTTGCTTTGTTTGCTGTATTTCCCCTTTCCACTCCACCCTTTTCTTTCTTCTTTTCTTTTGCGCATTCATTTTCCTCTTCCTTTTATATAATTATTTTCTGCATCCATTCCATTTCCCCTTTTCCTTTCCTTTTCCCATTCCATTCCTTTAATTTTCTATTTCCCCATTTGCTTTGCCTTTCTTTGAATTCCTTTTTTATTTCCTTTTCATTTCCTTTTCATTCATTTGCTTTACTTTTCCTTTCCACTTCTTGTTCTGCTGATTTGAATATATACAAAGGCTCAGGTGAGTACATTAGAGAACTATGTTTTTGTGTGTAAATGTGTTTATAATATTTTATCTTTGTGTACAGTATGTGTCTGCTTGTATAACCATTTGCATGCTGTATTTTTTCTGTATATTCTTGTATACACAGAGACACACAAAAAACACATACTTGTGTGCGTGCTGCCATAAATCAAAACATAGCTCTCTTGTCTGTGAGCAGGTGTCTGAGGTACTGCCCTGTTACTCTGACTGCAGTCAGTATGTGTGGGAAGTGGAGTCCTGGTCCATGTGTGTGCTAAACCCACCAAACAATCTCACGAGTGCTGAACCGCCCGAGCCTGTGTGCGGAGAGGGCTTCCGGACCGGCAAAATCCGGTGAGCTCATCACAGTGAGCCATTAAATAAGCAAATAATCTCAGAAAAAAAGTTTTAAAGAATGTATTTTAAAATGTCCCCATTCTGCCAGAGAACGACAGCACAATATATTGTGTTTTACCTCCGTGGTACAATGATAAAACAGATCCTGTATGCGTCACACAGCAAAATTGTCTCATAAGTCAGCGTTCAAAACCAAGGAGAGGTCACAACAGTGCCAAACAGATTCATGGGGTCATAACTCTGCTTCTTAAAGATAAGTGAGGTCGTAACTCTGCCCTTCAGACTAAAGTGAGGTCAGGGAAACCATGGGTAATGTTATAACCAAACAACAACGTTTTCTGGTTGAATTTGTGCTCTCACCCTGACTACGTAACATTTTCTTTGCTTAGGAGGTGCCTAGATGTCTGAATTTTAGGTTCGTAATGGTTCAGTTTAAACGATAAAAAATAACATTTGTTTGTCTCTGACCTGAAGCTGCTTGAAAAGGGGAGGAGAAAACCAGGATGAGGTTGTGGATGACTCACTGTGTGACCAGGACGAAAAGCCAATCACAGTCGAGACCTGTCTACTGCCGTGCCCCGCCCACTGTGTGACATCAGAGTGGAGCCAGTGGACCAAATGTACCGTGGTCAGTTTGACTGATGGATGAATGGATAATAAAATGTCAAGATGGATGGAAGCTTGTTATGATGAGATGATTAAAACAAAGCATTTATTGCCTTAGTAAATATACGATATTGCAGTGGAATTATCAAAATGATTCACAGTAGTGCTAAAATACTGGACAGGTAACAAAATCAAAGTTTTATTATACTTATGAATCTGAACTTTTTAAAATCGTCCTCGGGAGAATAGAAAAACATCATCTTCCTGTTAGATGATAGACTGTTGAGAGTCGCTACAAGAAAGGACTTCATTAATGATTAAATAATCTTAATTCATATCTAAAATTGGCAAAAGCTGCACTGATTTTTCTGTAGTAATTATAATCAGCTAAATTAAGGGAATGTTTCTTTACAGCTCAAATAACACACTTAGTAGAAGTGCTTTACCAAAATAAGTTATGAATTTCTGCTTTTAAATCTTCCAGAATGACTTGTCCCTTAGGCTTGTGTTGTAAATGCATTATTGTAAACACAATGAATGGGAAGTCCCCATTAGGATATATACAGAGCATTGAAAAACTATTCATACCCCTTCATTTTTTCATGTTTTGTTTGTGTTGCTGCCTTATGGTAAACTGCTTTAAATTACTTTTTTCCACATCAATCTACACTGCATATACCATATTGACAAAGCAAAAACAGAACTGTCAATGTATAAAAAAAAAAAAAAAAAACTGAAATAAGTACATTGCATAAGTATTCATACCCTTAACTAAATATTTAGCTGAAGCATCTTTACAGACTCAATCCTTTTTTGTTTGAGCCGACAAGCTTTGCTCATCAGAATTTGGAAATTATCTACCATTCTTCACCACACCTCTTCACCTCTCAAGCTCTATCAGGTTGGATTGGGGCAGATGCTTATTTTTTGATTAACAATTTTTTTCTGAACTCTTCACTAGATGTGTTGCTGTTTCTGAGCTCTACAGTCAGTTCGTTTGAACTCAGGGCTTGTTTTTTTCTCTGATATGCATAATCAGCTGTTAAACCTTTTATTAAGATGTGTGTGCCTTTCCAAATCATACCCATTCAATTGAATTTGCCACAGGTTAACTTGAAGTGTCGTAACATCTATAAGTAATATTAATTCTCCTGAGCTAAATTTCAACTGTCCCAGAAAAAGGTATGAATACTTATGCAATTGGATAATTAAAGTTTTCTATGATTAAAAATTTTTGCAGAGATGTTGAAAACCTATTTTTGCTTTACCATTATGGTGTATGGAGTATGGAGTGTAGATTGATGTGGGAAAAAAGTAATTTAAAGCAGTTTAACATAAGGCAGCAACATAAAATGTGAAGAAAAAAAATGAAGGGGTATGAATACCTTCGCAAGGCACTGTATAAGATTGTGTACTGGTGTATTTGCATGTGTGATTCATGCCTGCGTTCCTCCAGGATTGTAATGAGGGTGATTTGAGGTGGAGGAGTAGAAGTGTCTTGAGGTGGCCAGAAGGAGATCATACCTGCCCTGATCTAAACCAGACTCAAGCCTGTATCAATACAACCTGTCTCAAATACTCCTACGTTTACTCAGGTGCTGTTACAAGCATTTACACTTGCACAATTCAAAGACTCTCAAATGTAGTCTGTCCATGTTATGGAGTGAAGTGAATTATGTGTGTATATGTTGTGGACTGGAGCAGCTGTCAGCTCAGTGAAAATGCAGTATGCGGCCGTGGGATTAAGACCAGACTCCTGAACTGTGTCCGCAGCGACGGGAAGATGGTGGAACTGAGCATGTGCAAAGAGGTGACTGTTCTTTTCTCTCTGGGATTCTTTCTCAGCAAAAGCTCTAATGGGAATCCAGTTATTTTATTGTTTTCTTCTCTTTTTTTAGTTGGGTCCTTCGCGTGGAAAGCTCTCTGCCCCCTGTGAGGTGGGCTGCCCTGTTAATTGCCTGATTACAGAGTGGTCCACCTGGTCAGAATGTTCACACACCTGTGGAAGCCAAAGTATGATCTCCAATTGATATAATGAGAAGAATAAGAATAAACTATTATTTCTGTTATTATTAACATTTTACAGTTTTATAACATTTTTTAAATAACTTTTTGCTATATTTTTTTGAAGAAAACATAAGTGGTGCTTACCTACTTAAAACTGGACAATAACAAAATAATAATAAGATGATGATGACAAATATTTTAGAATTATATAACCTTTTTCATTTTTTGATCAAAAACATAAGTGGACCTTTCCTTCTTAACACTGGCAAACAAATAAGTAAGTAAGTAAATAAAGTAAAGTAAATATTTAAAATTATTTTATAATTTATATTTGTTTGTATTTTGATGTAAATGTGGTGCTTTCCTTTTCAATACTGTCAAATAAAATGAATAAAAAATATAATAACAATAATAATAAACTTTTATTATTATTATAAATACTATGATAACAATAAACATTTTTATTATTATTAACATTTTACAACTATATAACATTATATGTTATATATAACATAAAAACTGGTTATATTTTTGAAGAAAACATAAGTGGTGCTTTTCTTCTTAAAAGTGAACAATTAAATAATAATAATAATAATATGATGATGATAAATATTTTAGAATAATAAAAAAATTTTTTATCAAAACCATAAGTGATCCTTTTCTTCTCAACACTGACAAACAAACAAACAAACAATAAATAAATAAATATGTTTAAAATTAATAAATAAAATTATTTCAGAATATTTAATATTTTTTTTCCACATTTTGATGAAAATGTGGTGTTTTCATTTTTAATACCGGAAATTAAAATGAATTAAAAAATAATAATAATAATTACAAATTTAGTTATTTAATATTAATAAATAAATGTTTCATGTTATTTTATAGTAATATAACTTTATGAAAACTTTATGTTTCTTTATGAAAACAAGTGATGCTTTCCTTTTTCAATACTGGCAAATAAAATTTTAATTAATAGTTATTATTATTATTACTATTATTATTATTATTTTAAAATAATATAACTTAATTTTTTTATGAAAACATAAGTGGTGCTTACCATTTCAACACTGGCCTTTAAAAATTAATCTAGTATTTATTGCAAAGATAGCACACAGCTGTTTACAACCTTGAGAGTTCAGTCACGCTTCCTTGAACTTGGCTGTTGTTAGGGGTTTAATTAAAAGCTTTCATCAGTCTCATTTATCTCAATTCAAGGCTCTGCCGGTCCCACAAGTAAACTCTTCCCAGAGAGCTTATTACATGCTTCTGATCCCATGTGTTTTTGTCTTGTTGTATGTACATTTTCCAGGTCAAATGACACGATCCAGGGTTGTTTTGCAGTCTGCCGGTGAAGGAGGTCGCCCCTGTCCATCTCAGCTCTCCCAGACTCGCCCCTGTCCCATCAGGCCATGCTACAGCTGGATACTGGGGGACTGGAGAGCATGCAGGGTGGAGGTAGTATTGATGCAGTACACCTGATTGAGCTCAACTCAAACAACAGCCGCTGCTGCTGAGACGTTGTCCTTTACATGCCCAAGTGAACAGGCTGAAGAAATTCACACAGCTGAAGGCTACTGCTTTCCATTAAACTGTCAAAGTGAATGCATCATGTCAGGGTTTCATCATATGAATAAAATCATCCATGCTGATAGAGTTCTCTTTCTCAATCTCAGATCTTTATGTAGGTGCGGCATCACATTAAAGTAAGTAATGGCAAAACCCATTCACAAATGTAATTGTCCCCTTCTGATTCATTTCACAACTAAAAGCATACAGTATAGGGGGGAATTAAGAAACTAAAACATTTAGATAAATAAAAACATGCATTAAACTGATCAAAAGTGACAGTAAAGATTTCTATTTTAAAGTAATGTACTTTTGAACAGCACAACCATTTTCAGCATTGATAATAATAAGAAATGTTTCTTGAACAGCTAATCAGCATGATTTCTGAAAGATCACGTGACACTGAAGACTGGAGAAATTTCTGCTGACAATTCAGCTTTGCATCATAGTAATTAATTACATTTGAAAATATATTCAAATAGAAAATAGAATAATTTTAAATTGTAGTAAAATTTTGTACCATATGAGCAAATAAATGCATCTTTAGTGAGCATAAGACTTCTTTCAAAGACATTAAAAAAAAAAACTTACCAATCTTAAACTATTCAATGGTAGTGTATGTCAGTAAAAAAAAATAAAAAAAAATAACCTAAAAAGTATATCATTATAAATGACAACAAAGATTCACTTTTAGTTATAAAAAAAAAAAAAATTAAATAAGTACAAATGAAGGATGTCGAATATGCAACTGTAAAGTGTATATAATTATGAAATAAAAAATGAGTCAGGGGAGCAACACACTTCTTTAGCCAATCAGAACAGCAAGCGATCAGAAACACTCTCTAGCTGTGAATCATTTTGCGTGTTGGACACAAGCCCATGCGGGGGCCTCCTCACAGTGTTAAGAGCCAATTATATTCTGGTTAAATCTGGAGCGGTTTCTTTCTACCCACCAGATTTACACTTTCTAAATAACAGAATCTAGAAAAATGTCCTGATATATTTGAGCAGCGCACAGAAAATTAAAAATACATCTCAACAGCCCAAAATAACATCGCAATCTTGATCTTTCGATCTTTTAATCATGTAGGTGACAGACAGCTGAAATCCACTTCGGCTCTGTCTGTAATCGCTCTCTCTCTCTCTCTCTCTCTCTGTTTGCAGGGGGCCAACTGTGGCGAGGGAACAAGTCGGAGGGAAATATCCTGTGTAGTGCACTGGGGTTCTCTTTCAGGTCCTCCTCAGCCCATTCCAGTAGAGGATAAAATGTGTGTGGGAAATTCCCAGAGCAAAGTCAGCGAGATGGAGTTACTGCAGCCCTGCATAATCCCTTGTCCAGGTCTGCATCTCACAAAACACAAAGCTAAATAATTACACAGTGACTACTTAATGGTGACATTTATCTAAATGAAGGGTTAATTAGTGATAACGGCAGGGTTAATCACCTTTAATTAATCACATATGTCTTGAGGAGCTTTAGGCAACTGCTCATTGGCTGTAACTTCTGTTTCGTATGTCAGGAGAATGTCACCTAACTAAATGGTCACCATGGAGTTCGTGTCAGCTGCTGTGTTTGGATGGGCGGAGTTTTGAGACGTGGGGTCGACAGGCTCGTTCTCGAGCCGTAGTCACACAGGTCCCGGAGAACCAGGACACATGTCCCAGCCAGATGTATGAGACACGACCATGCCGAGGTTTGTGGCAAGCCATACAGGAGAAACACACCAAGCCATCTGATTGAGTTTGAGTTTGATACTGAAAAGGGTAGTTCCAAGCTGTTGTTTTGCCAAGCTGTTGTTTCCTCTCTAGCTGTTTGTGAAAAAGCTCCAAAATGGAGAAGTGATAGACAGGAAGTGTTGTTCAGCCACAAAACCAGAAAAGCACTCTAGTGTGTTTCTGTCTGTTCTTTCAGGAGGAACGTGTCTTAGTTATGAATGGATGACTGGTGAATGGAGGCATAACCGTAGACTGGTGTGGTGCCAGCGCTCTGATGGCGTCAACGTCACAGGTGTGCACTATTGCATTAAGAATGCATTAATTCTCAAAATAGTATCATTAAAAATCAACCTCATATCTTATTTTACCTTTTTTAGCCATGGAAAGGACTTGAGAAAACATAACGTCAGATTTTAATTTTAGCCAAATGTAATCAGTGTTTCTGTACATTAGGAGGCTGCATTGCTCAGAACCAGCCCTCTGCCATACGACAGTGTCACCCACCCTGCACCAAACCCTTCTCCTTCTGCACACAGGTGACACCCAGAACACTTGTCAACAACACACAATCTCATTCATTATTGGGTGAATGTCACAAAGAATGTCCAGGTCCAATTTCATCCCAAAACTCTAAAAGGACCTTTTTTATTGCATTGTGACAATTTGAATTTTTTTTTAAATTAAGCACATTTTCCTCTCCTTCCTCCCAGTATAGTTATTGTTAATTAAAACTAAAGTGATTAAAAATCATTGTCATAACTGAAATCAAGCTGAAATAAATGTATTAAATGAAATTTATGAATGTATGAAATATTTATTACAGTAACAAAAATTGGGATGGTTGTGATATGTATAATAATAATGGTTGCTGTTGTTGTTACTGTTGTTATTTCTAAGTATAAATGTCTGAGGAAATATGAAATAGGGAAAGTGAAATATGATAGTGACCTGTTCTTGAGAGTCACCCTTTTGATAATACAGCTGCTGTTAAACCATGGTGTTGGATAATGGTAACATCACCCAGTGCCTTAATTACAATAATATAACATTCACCAGCACTGAATCCTATTTTAATATGAAAATGAGCTATGCCAGATGCTGAGAGTTCATAAAGTGTGGCATCATTTGGCAGTCTACTTTGGTGAAATGTAAATACCTTCATTATCACATATCACAACTTCATCTCACCCTCTAACACCATGCAATTAACAACTGTATGTCTCCTTATGTTGAACGTAGCACATCTCAGTATCCAGCTGTCACCATGATGCCCTATCGCTCTGATGATGGCTCTCATAAACTCTCTCCGTCTTTCTGTCAGAATGGAGTCTGTGGTTGTGAGAAGGGCTTCACGGAGGTCATGACCTCTCATGGGTTCCTTGACTACTGTACCAGAATCCCAGGACTGGACCATAAGAAGGCAGATGTAAAGACCACCGCAGGCCGTCTTAGACCAGAGCACGCCTGGAGCAAGAACCACATTAAGGACTGGGCGCTGCAGCCTCTTGGTCCAGGTACTACCAACACCCATATGCTTTCCTACAGAGTGACGCAATGGTTTTTTTAGGCCACCTGGAAACTAGCATTACGCATCACCCTTTCTAGTAGCTATTGGATTGTTGTTGAAAATAAACTCTGTGACCAACAAAAGTCTATTATTATGCATTAGCATGTTCTAGCACACCCTGGTTCCCAATAGGATTTTGAAGTAAAAAACTAAATGAAAGATAAACAAACTACACCATGGTTGCATGATTTCAATCTCACCACCATCCATTTTCCGGCAACTCTTTCAGTCTCTTTCAATACAAGTCTTTATTTAAAGGGCACCTATTATACCCCTTTTTATAATATGTAATATAAATCTCAAGGTGTCCCAGGAATGTGTCTGTAAAGTTTCAGCTCAAAATACCCCAAACATAATTTATTATATCATGTGAGTACTAAACTAAGTTCTCTTTTATGTCTTACTGTGCTTAAACTGTCCAATACAAACAAGTTTATGTTAAAAACACACGAGTTACAAAAACAGTCGGTTATGTCTGTGAAGGAAAACAGCTGGGAAAGAAATCGCATGTTTATATCAGATCTTTGTGGCAGCAGCGTAATACACAGTAAATAAATCAATAAATCACTGCTCTCTTGTCTCCTCTGAGGCTGGGACTCTAAATAGTGTTCTTTGCTCATCAGTGCAGCCGAATACAGAACAGTTAGCAGCATGCTGTGCTTGAACTTTCACTATGGTGTTAGAAATGCTATACCATTGTCGCTTGCAAAAACAAAATGATGGCGCCGTGGGTGAAAACTTGCAGATTAAGGGTTGGTAATATTATAATAAGATCCCCTTTCTACATCACGGGGGGGAATGGGTCAAAATCTGACACGCTCATTTTTTCACACGCTTGCAGCGAAAGGCATACCAAAAAGAAAAAATTAATGGGTTGTTCTGTTTCACGTTTTCTGGATTGGTAGATGCACCGGGGACCCGATTATAGCACTTAAACTTTGAAAAAGTCAGATTTTCATGATATGTAACCTCTAAAAAACCTCTAAAAAAATCACAGTGAGGTATTACTGATGTATTTTTTGTTGTGGAATAAGATGTGAAAATATTTTGAGCTTATTTCAGACATTTAACCAAAAGCTTGTTCAAAAAAACCATTGACGTCAGATCGATGATGACGATGACGACGATGCCAAAGACGATAAAATGCTAACTTGTTTCTGAGTTTTAGCCTTCAAAAATATGTCATCTTTGCAACACTCTATTATTCTGTTGTTTTCTCAACAAGTCAGAATGATTTACAAAAGCTGTACTTTGTGAGCATTACTGTTTATTTTGATTGACAGATGGTCGTGTCAAGTTGTGGGTATATGGGCTGATGGCGGCCGGGTTTGTCGTGATCCTCCTCCTCATCATTATGTCCTTCCTCCTGTGGTGAGACTGATTTTTACATGGCTGTATTAGTTTAATGTTCTTCATATGACTCTATCATTCTCTTTCTTCTCACATAATAAAACAATCAGGGTCCTAATCACCCTCCCATCGGTTTATTTTGCCATAATGACTGTCTGACTAAACATTATCTCTAAAATAAACAACTGGCATATGTTTTAAGGCAAAAAAAATCTTCCTAATTAGTAAACTCATACTGTATATGAAGCATGGCTACGTATGTATGTTCTGCACTCTAGTGGTGATAGTTTAAACTGCAACAAATTATTAAGCAAGGCGGTTGTTGTGAGTTTACACATATGCTTGTATATTTTGCGTTTCAGTAAAAACCCAGAAGACAGTCCCAGCAGCAGTCCACAGAAGGCGCTGGCTCTGGCATATGATGGGGATGTGGATATGTGAGCCCCCCATGAGCATGCAATGCTGAAACACGCTCAAAACACACGTCTGGCATCCTTCAGACCACAACATAAACATTTACAGCAGCACACAAGCTGAGCACGACAATGAGCCAGACCAGAGACAGTGCTGACTGGATGTTTAAATGGCACAAAGACAAACGTGAGGCTGTCTAGAGAGAGTTGAGGATCTGCACAGAGGAAAATGTCATACAGCCAAAACAGAATGTGGCATCATGTCTACAGTACCATAGCGTGAGTGTGTGTATGTCTCTCTGTGTGTGTGTGTGTGTGTGTGTGTGTGTGTGTGTGTGTGTGTGTGTGTGTGTGTGTGTGTGTGTGTGTGTGTGTGTGTGTGTGTGTGTGTGTGTGTGTGTGTGTATGAGGGTGCCCATCATGAGGAAATGTTCGTGTTAAAGGAATTGTTCACTCATAAAGGGTTTTTTCATCCCCTTCTTTCATTCCAAATCGGTATGACTTTCTATCTTCTGTGAAACAGGCAAAAAAAATAGATTTTTTTTTTTTCAATAGCCAGTTGTATAAAGTACTTTTATGATGATTTTGTGTTCTTTTTGAAATCCACGTTCAGTGTAAATGCATGAAAAAGAACCAACAGAACATCCTTAAAAACATTTAATTAAAAATCTCTTATGTTCTGCAGAAGGAAGGAAGTCATATAATTTTGAATTTACATAAGACGGAGACAATGATAACAGAATTGTTTTTTGTTTTGTTTTGTTTGTTTATTTAATTTCTTATTTTTGGGTGAACTATGCCTTTAAAGATCCCTAAAAAGGGATGGTTTCTGATGCACTACATTAGTGCCATCTTAAGTGCCATATTTATTAATTTATTTATGTTTTAAAACCTACATAGCCTTTCAGATAGCCTCCCTATTAGGTGTTAAACAATTCTTTTGAAATCACCCTGTTAAGCTGCATTTGTTATCCTTGTGACATGTTCTTTTGTAATGTGTATGCTGTGAATATTTTCTATCTGTGTCTTCAAGTGGTTTATAAATAAATCAGAATCTCAGAGAGGAATCTTATATTTAGATAAGCGTTGTTTCATGTGGTAGGATTTTTCGCATGCCTGTTTCAGTCTCTGGTTGTGTTGTTTGAGATTTCTCTCCGTCTTTGCGGTTCTGGAACGGTGCTGCTGTCATTTCTGATCAGTATCAATACACTAAGCCAAATACTGTGGCCCAAGCCCAGACTGTCCTCTTATGAATTGTAATTAGGATGTGCATTAGTTACAACAGATGAGATCAAATGAGTAAAACGCAGGTGCTACACAGCTGCATTTAGGTGCATGGGCCAGTAGATGGCAGTAGGATACAATTATAGAAAACCTAACTGTCAGGTTTTTGCTTGATTCTCATTTGCTGATATTATGCTCTATAAGTATACAACAATAACAAGTAATATCAAGGACATCCTAAGAAATAATCTGAGTTTTAAGCATTAGTGGCCATGTAATTCACAATTAACTAGACCATATTTAATACAAATATTCAACTTTTGTTATGTGTAATATTAACAGAACTGTGTGTGTGTGTGTGTGTGTGTGTGTGTGTGTGTGTGTGTGTGTGTGTGTGTGTGTGTGTGTGTGTGTGTGTGTGTGTGTGTGTGTAAACATATACATTTATTTTTTAGCCTTTTAAAGTAAATTGTTTCAATATATTAGTTATATTAATATAATTTAATTATAATCAAATTAAAATAATATATTTAAGTTTAAATCACCCTGCAATAGTAAAAAAAAAATCATTTAAAAATACAAAAATTTAATTATATATGCATTACATATTCATCTGTGTTAACAATTAAAATAATATTTTGCAGCTTATTTTTCACATCAACTTATAAATGTTTCAATTTTTTCAAGTTTCTAATTTCAAAAATGTTACAGAATTAAATTAATAGAGTTAAAATAATGGATTTCCATGGAACAAAAGAATGAGAAGTGTTTGATTTGCTTTTATACAATGAATATTGTAAACAATGATTTCTCATTCTCAATATTGTTTGTGCTTGTTCATATGCAGATTCATCAGACATGCCTTGACAGGTTTGATGTCAGTGATGCCAAATGTAAATGGTGGTTTAACGTTAAAACAAAAATGCATTTTTTCATTTTTGCATCATCTATTACTTTTTAGAGTGCTTATAACATTTATATTTTGGCCTCTGGTGGTTGAACCACCAGGTCAAGAAAAATAAAAAGTATTGCCATCTTTTTAGCATCTGCATGGTGTTAAAAATCTGGATTGTTGGCATAAATGCATGACAGAAAATTCAATCAGTAAATGTGATTGATTTGGAAAGTTGTTTATCGAGTGTGAGGTGTTTGAGTGAGTTTTCTTCACAGCTTACTTTGCATCAGGTCACTGATAAGGTTTTCCAACAGCCCAGATTTCGAAATTGGATTCATTGATTTACGATAGGAGGTAAATGACTTTTAACTACTCTCAAAGGAAAATAGTGTAGGTTATTTGGACCTTGAATTATTTTCTGTCTAGCTAAATTCAGCCAAAGATGATCAAATTACCCATTATAGGCAAATGGGCGGCCCACAGCAGCAGTCTTTTTGCATCAAAATGTATTTTGTCTCTCACAATCTGGTTACTGTTGAAGGACGACATTAATTTAACATGTCCATTTTTCCAACGCTGGATCAGATGTTCCAAGGCCTTTTTTTGTAGATATGTGGTTGTTTTAGACACAGTTTACTAATTTAATTTAGTTTTCGGTCAAACAGAAGACCTCTCGTCTCTTCATTTCGACACTCTCGTACCATCTTCTCCCCTCCCCTCCTTTTCGCTCCTCTATCAGTGAAGAAGTGCATTAGAGAGCTCTCGTTCTCGCTCATGTCTCTGTGCGCCTTATCAGATGAGATAAGCTTGAGTGCTGAGGTTCTAATAGGGTTCCAGCCCAGCGGGATTCTCCTCACGTGCCCAGAGAACAACAAACACATACATCACTGCACCCCGAGATCAGCTCCACTCCACAACAACAAAGACGCTGCCCAAATGAACCACTTTCTTAACCATTAAGATCCCAGTTTACTGAAAGCAATTTGCACTTAAAGGGATAGTTCACCCCCCAAAAAAATATTTAATTTCCTGCACAATCCACTCACCCTCAAATCATTCAAAACCTGACATTTTTCATGCCAACACATGTATTTTGGCCAAAAATTATGCATTGTCACTAATTTAGCGTGAGCAGTGCTAACAAATATAAAAGTTTACAATACAAATATTGATGTTGTCTTAAATCATTTTCAAATGTTAAACCATCAAGCTTTTATATATTTAGTTATTATTTGGAGCATTGGCGATTTGATAATTTGCAAGAATTGCAAGATTTAAACTAGGAATTGAAAAAAAAAGTCAGAATTCAGAGTTTTTATCTCACAATAGTGACTTGCAAGTTTATATCCGAATTTTGAGATAAAGTTACAATTACCTTTTTATTTTTTATTCTGTAGCGGAAACAAGCTTTTACGTAACTGCCCTAAGCCATTTCACGATTTACGTTTAATAGGCCTAGTGCACATGGACTACTTTTACTGTGCTTTGTTGTTGTTCATTAATTCTAGTCCTTATTTAGTTTTCACTGTATGTAAATGAAAAAAAAAATAGAATGAATATTGTTTAAAATAAAAATTGTGTGTTCCACAGAAGAGCTATATGGGTTAGAAATGACATGAGGATGAGTAAATGACAACTATATTTTGTGGGTGAATTACTGATTTTAAAATCCTGTCTTATTGTGCTAAGGTAAAACATTTTAATCATTTGCCAGAGGAACAGCTAATCCCGCCCCCAAACTTACGCTATTGGTTAAGTCAGTGTTGCTGTGCTGGACTGGACAGAACACTCAAACATACAATGTCTTAAAGAAGCCACAGACCTACAGGGAAGAAAAAGCACTTTACATCCAAAACATCGACCAGAATTTTCCATAAAGTGCATAAAACACAAAAAAAAGTATGCCTCAGTAACAACGGGCTTCACCAGACACTTTCTGGAAGGCAGCTCACCTTCCAAATATTAGTAAACCATTATAAAACACAAACATTAAGTGGAAGGTCAGTAATAAGAGAGAACAGCAAGTGGCAGAACGACGAAAAAGAAAAGAAGAGTGTTGGTGGAGATAACTCCCGTCTCTTCATTACTCCCTTCTCTCTTTCATTAAAAGCTTTTTCCAGCTCCTCTGCCCCCGGCTGAAGAGAAAGTGTAATTGTGCATGGGAAATTAAGTCTGCTGCTTCCGACACTATTTAAAATACTGAGTCCACAAGGGTAAGGAAGTCTGCTAGAAAATGACAACCAATCTTGAGGAAGCTATACTTGAAAACTCTAGCTTGTCAAGCTTAAAGCTCCTCATACTTAGTTGAAGTTGACTAGAAAATGAAAATCCTGCCATTGTTTACTTACCCTTATGTTGTTGCATTGCTAGCTTTCTTCCAAGGAACACAAAAGCTTTCAATAGATTTTATATCATGACAACTATTTTGAATTTACCTGAAATTTACTTTAAATTACAAGAAAATGCAATAATGGTATCACAAAAGTGGTCCGTATGATACATGAACTGTATATACTGTATATCAGTGAACAAATCACTCTTTTGAGTCAAAATCTTTGAAATAATTGGTTGATCAACTTCAAAGTTACTATCTGAATGATTCATTCACAAATTGGACTGATCCAAATCTCTAATTTAACTCGTTCACAGGGGTTAGCGATTAATCTTAAGACTTGAGAAGACTTGGAATATACATTTATGACACTTTATAGAGTAGCTAGTTATACTCCCCGTACTCAAATGTTTTTGTTTGTGAGTACACAACCATTTGAGCAGAGTTTGACTGCTTGGACCTTTGCCCAGCCATTGATGGGCTTATTTAAACACACTGGCAGCAAGTTTTATTCCATCATTTGTTGAGAAAGAGGAAGTACATCATCACATTTGTTTTCTGTAGCAGTGTGACTCATAAAGCATGAATAAGAAAACACTTATCTTGATGACAGTTTGCTTTAAAACTGCTGTGTTTTCTCCAATCAAATCTCGCATTTGTTCTCTTGTGGTAATTTTAATCAGTTAGTCTGGCAGAGTTCACAGGCCAACATTTTCCCCTTGGGATCAATAATTGTATTGATGACGGTCCTGATAGAGGCAGTTCAAGCAACCTGTCTCCACAGAGCCACATCGATTTCATTTTCTGCAATCTATTCGAATCAGGTGGCTGCCAAACGCCATTGTGTTTCACCTCGCACCAGACAGGCATTATCAATCACACACAGAGAATGGCCTGTCCGATCAGGCCAGAGTTATGTGCAGTCGGTCTTTCTCAGGGACATTGTCCCTGGCCTCCACTCTTGAGAGATGAGATTCACTGGGGCGCTTCGCACAAATGCCGACAGGTTGCAGTGCAGCTGTTGTGTGCTGGCCATAGGCAGAAGTGTTCAATCTCTTGATGTCAGACTTATGCAATGTGATGGTTGCAGAATCTCTCATCTTGTTTTGTGAAAGCTCTACCTGTGTTGATTGGATTTATGGAGATATGGGTATATTCTGACTTGTATCATATCCCCCTTTTTCTATAATATACATATACATTTTAGATACTGGCATTTGTGCTACAGGAGCCCCGACCAAGTGTTGAGTGCAGAAATGAACATAAATTAAATAACTTGAACATTTCTGTTTTGCAAATCCTTTTTTTTTTTATTGATCTTAGGAAATATTCTAAGAGATACTGGATTTTTGACTTTCATGAGCTGTAAGCTCTAATCATCAAAATTAAAACAAAAAAAACTTTTGAAATTATTTACTTTACATGTAATGAATCTAGAATATATGAAAATTTCACTTTTTGAAATAAGTTCAAATAACTTTTTCACAATATTCTATTTTTTATAGATGCACCTGTATGTATATATACATACAGACAGTTTTTTTGTTTTGTGATGGTTGTTCATGAGTTCCTTGTTTGTTCTGAACAGTTAAACTGAGCTCTGTTCTTCAGAAAAATCCTCCAGGTTCTGCAGATTCTTCAGTTTTCCGGCATCTTTTGCATATTTGAACCGTTTCCAGCAGTGACTGTATGATTCTTAGATCCATCTTTTCACACTGAGGACAACTGAGGGACTCAAACACAACTATTGAAAAAGGTTCAAACATTCACTGATGCTCCAGAAGAAAACACAATGCATTAAGAGCCAGGGGGTGAAAACTTTTTGAATTAGAAGATCAAGGTAAATTGTACTTAATTTTTCTTCTGGGAAACAAGCAAGTATCTTCTGTTGCTTCCGAAGGGCAGTACTAAATGAAAAAAAAAAAAGAAAAAAGAAAAAAAAAGATATTTCAACAAAAGAAGAAAAATTTGGACATCATCCTGTTCAAAAGTTTTCATCCCCCAGCTCTTAATGCATCGTGTTTCCTACTGGAGCATCAGTGAATGTTTGAACCTCTTTTAATTTTAATTTTAATTTTAAAGTCTTAGTAATTTGGTTACATTTTTGTCATTATTTTATTTTTCCAAAAATATGTTTACATAGTTTATAGTTTTAGTTAGTTTAGTACTTAAACCAAACTAAAACAAAAGCTGAGAAATGCTGACCTTGGCCACTAACTAAAATAAAATAAGTTTATTTATTTTTATTTATTTATTTATTTATTCAGTTCATGTTTATTTTATATGAATTAATGAAAATCTTTTCTATGGTTTTAGTTTTAGTAACAATTATTAATTCTGACTTCAATCTCAAATTATTTTCTATTATAGTTTTTTTTTTATCTAATATATATTTTGCTATTCTATTATTTATGTTTTATTTTTAGTTAACACTAACTACACTATTTCATACCACAGTACATTTTATTAATTATACCAACACAGTAAAAAAAAAAAAAATAATGTTTTCATCAATTGGAGAAAAAAAAATCTAGCCTATTTTGCAATATCATCTCATGAGTCCATTTTTGTCAGTTTCTGTACGAAAACATCTTGACATTACTGTGGTTATGTGCACAACCAAACAAAACTTCCAGACACCCTAAACTGTTTGCAACACATTTTCAACAAAATAAATGATTTATTTCTAGAAAGTATCTACTTTCCTAAATATGATTTTTCATATTTCTCTTATCTTTTTTTTTTTTTTGGTTTAATTTCAGACCAGGGGACATGATGAAGCTGTCTGCTGGTCCTTATAAATGGACGTTCTGCGATATCACAGCCCTAGGCAACAGAGGGAACTCAGATGCACTGTATGCCACGTATGCCACGTGAAGTGTTTCACGTATTAAATTTATCGCTGGACCTCCTCTTTGTCAATAACACCTGACAATGTGAATGTCAGGGCGACGCATGAGAATCCATTAGACACGGCAGCAGTAGCCTGACCTGTGGCATCACATTCAGTCACTGTAGGCTGTACTGTCATTTCTTTTAGGTCTCCAAAGAAATATTCAGAATGGAGTGTTAACCCTGGATCATAAAACACGAGACTGCCATGGGCCATTTTGACATGTGTTGTTTTTGTGAAAACCCACAATCTGCGGTAAAATGATGGTGAGAAATGATTTTTATTTTATTTTTTTTCATTTACTTAGTTTTTTTTTTTTTGGGGGGGGGGGGGGTGAAATGTGTCATCGACAGGTTGCAGTGTGATACACCTTAAAATTCAGTTCTGCTGCTGGGAGCTTGAAGTAAGAGCTCTAGCCTAATCTTAATTAAAGGGCTTGAATGCAAAAAGACAGGGCTGGAAAAATCCTGAAAAAACAGATTCGTTCACAAGGAGAGAGGGAGGGAGAGAGAGACAATAGGATCCTAAATCCCATGCCGGATTGATCTTCCAGCTTGTGGTGTTGGGAGTTCTGTAATTATGGCTGAACTGAGTCCTTGACCCACTTTTGCAGTCTTATCTCTCTCCCTCTTTCTCGTTTTCTTTGTTTCTATCTGCCTTTCTCTCGCTCGGTCTCTCACTCTGTATTTTTCCTCTCTTTCATGCCATCTTTCTCCTGCTCGCTAAACTGCTGAAGAAGTGTATGTGAGTAGATACAGCCGTGTAGATGCTGTTATGTGAGACGGAGATGGCCGAGTGCCCAGGGTGTTAAACTGTGAGAGCTTGCTGCAGCGGGGAGAATTACTCTCCTGCTCTCTCTCAACATCACGTTTGGCACCTGAGGCCTGCCCTGGCAAAGCACCTCATCATCCACAACCCCCACCCCCCAACCCAGACACAATTCAGCATGGCACCGCAATCCACTTGGTAATGCGGGACCTCAACCACCACTGGCTGCAGGGAACCATTGGCCATCTAATATTTCATTTGATCCATTTCTTCTTGGAGATGAAAGTTGATAGTCTTGCTCGGGGCAATGTTTGGTGGTAAAGATGTTCTCTTTTAATACTACACAGCAAATGTGCCGAGACCGAACACTCAGCTCATCTTTATTCCAGCCAAAGCGGGATGGGCTGAAGAGGTGAAACACTTGCGTTTTACACTCAACCTCATTTCACATCTCATACTGGATAATTTTTATGGTATTGCAGAGTTTATGAATCAGAACGGTGTTGGAAAAAGCTTTATAAAACACTTAGGTATCCCACTGTCATCATGTTTAATTTTTAGCGAATGCATATCATTTTTTTTTTTTCGTTTGATTTGGACATGAAAGACAATCTGGAAATGTTATTGGCAGGTTTCAACCATAAACATTATTCAGATATGTATAAAACATCTGGTTTTTTTTTTTACACTAGAGCATTCTAACTAACAGATTCAGCAGAGTTTCCGCATTCAGGTTGCCAAGGTAATCAACAGGCGAAGACTGCTCAGCTGCAGGAGCCATACATCACTGTCACCCCACCGCTCCTATCCATGATGACCATTCCAAAGCACTATCACGGCTCCTCAACCAGGATGCTAATCACATCTACATCCACATCTACACATCCTGAAGAATGGTCTTGAATACATCTGTGTCGTCTCATAGACATGGAACCAGTTGAGGGCCAGTGTATAAACATCTTTTGTTTAGTCCCTTTATCGAGGTTTGTTTAATGATTTTATCTTTATCTTCAATCCGGCTGCAAAAGTCGTAATAAATGGTTGGAGTATTTCTCATCATCTTGCCTAATGTTGGCTGACTCATGAAAAACTGCTTGCAATGTTCCTCATTTGTAAGTAGTGTTGGATAAAAAAAAAAACATATGCAAAATTAATAAATGTAAATTACAATATTTGCCCTTCTCTCTCGATCCATTGGGTCTCATAACACCATAAAAGTTGCTCCAACAGCTCCGGTAGAAAAAACCACCTTGCATTTTCCTCTGTGTGGACATTGACAGCACCATTTATTCTCTTCTGATCGTGCTGATACAGAGCCTGATGTTACTGCTGTTCAAGGCATCATGCAAAATTCCTTTGCTAAGAAAAAGCACCTTGGAGTGCAAGTCCGTCTGGAGAGATAAAGATGCCTGGGCTGTGGGAGAGATATTTTCAAAGCTAGTTACATAGACTGTTGTTTTTAATTATATTTTTGACAACGACAAACCAACAAAGACATACTAACCTTTGTGGTAACTTTATTGCACATACTTTCTTTATTAGCATATTTCTCTTTCAGTAGCTATTGATCTAGATCCATATACACTGTAAAAATACATACTTGCAAGTTTTTGGAGTACTTTTTACAATTAAATAGTACAATAAGTTAAAGTGTCACAGTATGTGGTTGTAGATAGCACAAAGGAGTAACCAAAATAGACTTTAATTCCACTTTAACACAAAGAACAAGAGAGCTAAACACCATCAACGCACATGTACCATTAAATCAACATTAATCCAGGACGAAGAACAGGCAGAAACTGAAGGTTTAAAGACAGAAGAAAGAAGGCATAACTTCTGATTCTGGCTGTTGCTGCCGGCGCCATTTCGTGGAGAACGCTGTTTTGTTGTGAAAGTGAAACTACTTTGTTTGGCCTTCCAAAAGAGGACAAAACTAGAAATCAGTGGTTAAGTTATATTTACAACACTGTTACAGAACAGTTCAGACCAAATATTCAGATGTGTGCAGCACATTTTATGGAGGACTATTTCTTGATACTAGTAGAGAAGACTACAATGCCGGCTGTTCTGACTCACAGTCTGTAAGTATGTTTACGTATGTAAAGGATTTACCACTGATGATTCAAACACGAGTTTTGAGCAGTGTAGAGCAGAGGGTATCAATTCAAGTCTTTGCGCCCCCCTGCTCTGCACATTTTGTATGTTTCTCTTATTGCTTCAGACGTTTGTTCTATGCAAAAAAAAGTGCCCTGCGAAGTTGACATCACAGGATTTTCTGCCATGATTCCAGTTTGAAGCGAATGTATATGTTCAATTCAAAGTGCATTGAAGTGTGCAAGACATGCGTTTAAATTGTATTTATTTAAAGAGGTATATGATGTCACACTTGTCCGTGTGTGAAGATGTTGCACAGCGCAAATCCGTGAATGAATATTCTGAAGTGAGATAAACTTCAACAGATTTCCCCTGCTCAAGGAGTAGGGAGAAAAGAACACTGTGTAGGGACTATGTCAATGGGAACACAGTTCATGCAAGTGTGTAAACAAAGAGAGAAATGCAAAATATGCAAGTTGTGTAAACAAAGAGAGAAATGCAAAATATGCAGAGCTGGGGGGCGCGAGGACTGGAATTGAGAACCACTGGTGTAGAGTAGTGCTTGTTTGTCGTTTCTCCAATCACAAATGCAGACATGTTTTTATGTTTACGCGGCGCGATGCGATGCAATTCCACGCGTAAAAACACGGTATAAATCATTATAATCTGTAATTATGTCCCCACTGGATGCAACAAATGGCTCGTTTGTAATGAGTTTTATTGTTTTTGTCTTGTGCGCTGGTGTTCTAACCGGGACACACATCACAGTATGGTAAGGGGCGTAACATTTCCGTCGCAAGCATGAGGCATTCGGCCAATCACAGCGCACTGGATGGCTGGCCAATCAGAGCACACCACGCTTTTCAGAACGATGAGCTTTGTAAAAAACAATGTGTTTCAGAAATACGGGGCATAGAGGAGAAACAATAATGTACAGTGCATGGAAAATAGTTTTTTTTAACCTTAAACACATTTCATTACCCAAATACACAAAATAATGTTCTTTTTAGCAACATCATATGTTCTATCATGACAACTCTCTGAGGGTTTAGCATTGTAATGTACATGACAACGTTAATGTGTTTGGCCTTGGTGAAATAGATCTGCTACACTGCTGTGGCTGAGTAAGTACAAAGACTTGCAACTGCCAATACAGTACATCCACACCATGCTGCACTAGCATACATGAATTACCCCGTAACAGATCTATATAGGTGGAGCTGGGGAAGGTGGAAGGTTTCTGAGTATTCAAGTATTTAAATGTTGAGCAGCAGGCTCATGATAATGATGTCATTATGTCAGATTGAGGTAGACCTGAGGTAGACTGCGCCATCTAGAGTTTCATGACAGAACTTTGGATGAATGAAAATTTATTTACACTTTATGTTGCTAAGAAAGAAAATGCTACAAATACACTATTTGTTAGACAAGTAGACACACAAATTAAAAATCATAACATAAGACTACTTTTAAAGATGACTTCCTTATTTCTATTTCACAGTGACAAGCTTTTATTGACTAGGAAAGAGTCTCATGCATCGAACTGCAAGTGTTCAATGTCTTTCAAGTTTATTTAAATAATTTATTAATTATTATTGAGCTTCTTGTGCAAAGACATTGTAATTCTAAATCAATCAGAGCATCAAGGAAATGCCACTTAATTAATCTTTCCACTTCATTAGATTTTCCGATCATAATTAAATGATTAGTAGATATGAACTTTGTATTCGTGCTTTCAACTTATGCATTTCTCCCCACTGACAATTAAAACGGCACAATGATTTTATATGATTGGAGGGAGACTGAGGACTTGGGGCTTGAGTGTTTCTTGAGATAATATTAGATGAAATTCATAACTGTGAGTGTGTGTTTTGCGTGTATGTGTGTAAATGGCTTAAGTGTCATTATTGTCTTAAAATTTTAATGTAATATTGCAAGGAATCTCGTCGACCTGGTGCTTTCACAGCCCCCAGTGAGCAGTTCTGCTCTCTCCATAGAGACATCCTTAGCTTTTCCCATTCCTCTTGCAGGGTTTCACGTGAACCAGAGTGTGCCCTGCAGCCGCGGAGTCTGAATGTCACAGGAAAATTAAAAAACTTCTACCTTCGCCAAGGGCCTGAATCTTAATATAGACCCTTGCTAAATCCAATACACTGGACATTATGGCCAGGTGACAGGGTCAGTGAGTACTGATTAAAATTGAGGTCAGTAAAAGGTGGCCTTTGAAAAAGAGTGAAGAAGGAGAACAAAATACTCTTCTGAGGTGCTCCTTTAACAAACACTTAAGGCTGCTCTAATGTCAAGCGCCATGGTGTTGCTTGCATTTGCGTTTCTATTTCATGCAACCCAGAACTGTAATAATTGCTCAGATATGTTTTGATATCCTCTCTGATCTGATATTGCTGAAATATTGTTGGGAATAGAATTGAGTGGTATGGTAAAAGCTAGGTTGCTTTCTCTGCATGGACAGATATCGGATGATATTTGTATTTTTATTTGGCTCAAGGGATCATTAAGGAAAACACCCAATTTAAACATGTTCACAGCAGTCAAATTAGTCATTGTTTGTGTCATTGTCAATAAGTGTTGCTATTAGCATAGATTCATCTTTTTAGTGAAAAGATTAGTGTAATGATTACGTGTGAAATATCACTGTTGTCTAATGACCTTCCATAAAATACAATCTACAAACACACAAGGGCACAACTTCTGCTTTTGTTTTCTACATGAGAAAAGAACTATGAATAAGTTTGCAGTGGTCTGAAAATAAAATAAAAAAATTAAAGGGGTCATATGATGTGATTTTAATTTTTCCTTTCTCTTTGGAGTGTTACAAGCTCTTGGTGCATGAAGAAGATCTGTAAAGTTGCAGATATTCTTTATCAAAGTTAAGACTCTGCCATGCCCCCCTAAAACGGCTCATTCAAACATGCCACCACATATCAACGTCACTATGTGGAAATATTTGCGTAATGCCGCCCAAAAGTTCACTCAAAGATAGAAGGTGTGGTTTCAGTAACACAGTTAGTGTTGAAGCAGCCATGTCAGGAAGATGCTCTGTGTATCTAGGCGAAAGCAAAAGCACTTTATTTGGCCTTCCGAAAGTAGATGCATTTAGAAAACTTTAAGATTACTTACAACAGAACAGCAACGCATTTTATGGACGACCATTTCGTGAACCTAGTAGAGGAGGTAATTCAGAATTTGCTGTGACAATCTGCCGCTTCTTAATCAGCTACTGTAAGTATTTGTTATTGTAAAATATTTTGTTATTAAAATATTTGCTATTGAATGTTCAAATGTGGCGTTTTGCGTGTCGTGTGTGTGTGTGAGAGAGAGAGAGAGAGAGACGGTCAAACAGTGGAGTCAGCTGTCTTAACTGTCCTTGGCTTGTGTACTGCAAACACATAGGAGCTTCATCACTGTGTTTGTCACGCGAGTCTGTTCCCCTTTTGGGCTTGAACTGATATTAAAACTAAGGACATTATTAACTGTCAAAAAGTGCTTGTGGTTTTCGGCCAATCACAATGCACTGGGTCAGCTGGCCAATCAGAGCAGACTGCGCTTGTCAGAAGGAGGGACTTTGTAGAAAACGACGCATTTGAGAGAGGCGGGGTATAGAGGACCTACAATAATGTACATGTGTTTTTTAAACATTAAAGCATGTCAACATGTTCTGTTACACCAAATACACAAAATAATGATCTTTAAAAAAGCATCATATGACCCCTTTAAGAAAACAGATGACATCAATTTATAATCACATAAATCAGCAGCATTACTTCATAAAAACCCAGATGATTGCATTCAATAGTTTGAAATATCATGACACTTTCATATATGATTTTACTAGTAACACTAATTGTATAAGTATAGTATTTTGATTAAAGGGGTCATATGATGTGATTTAAATTTTTCCTTTCTCTTTGGAGTGTTACAAGCTCTTGGTGCATAAACAAGATCTGTAAAGTTAAAAAGATCTGCCTCGTTCTAACACGCCTCCACATGTCTACGTCACTGTGTGGGGAGATTTGCATAACACTGCCCAAATGTTCACGCAAAGAAAGAAGGTGTAACTTTTATTTTCTCTGTTGCCGCTGCCACCATGTTGTTGAGACGCTGTGTGTTTCATTGTGAAAGCTAAACTACTTTGTTTGGCCTACCAAAAGAGGACGATATCTGCTTCGTCATGCCTAGAGCTGATCCGTGCTGGTCAGGAAATACATCAACTTCGCGCTGTGGATCGCCAGATCAGCTTACACTGCGGACGATGCGGAGGTTGTCACATGTGGTTGCCGCAAGCCCGCTGGCTGCTCCATTCTCAAGTCCGCCGGCCGTTCCTCACTCAATCCTACAGTGTCTGACACTGAGTAACTGTTTCCTGAACCTGCAGACGGGTGAGCCTACAATGAGTATGTGATCAAAGGCTGTTCTATAAAGTGGGGCAGTTCCAACTTTGCAAGGACAGTCTGGCGCTTCTGTCTCACAGCCTGTAAGTAAATTTTTTTATATTTAAAGAATTTGCCACTGATGATTCAAATACGAGTTTTAAGCATTGTAGAGTAGCGCTTGTTGTTTGTCGTTTCTCCGATCACAAATGCAGGCATGGTTTTATGTTATGCAATGCAATACGCAACAGCTAAAAACACTGTATAAGTCATTATAATCAGTAATTATGTCCCCACTGGATGCAAAAAATGGCTCGTTTGTAATGAGTTTTTTTTTTTTTGGTTTTGCCGGGAGACGGCATCACAGTATGTTAAGGGGCGTAACATTTCCATCACATACTTGAGGTATTCAGCCAATCACAATGCACTGAATAGCTGCCCAATCAGCGTACACCTCACTTTTAAGAAACAATGAGCTTTGTAAAAATCTGGTTCTTAAATAAAAGCTATATTTTAAGCCATCTTGTGGACCCTGAGACCCCCTATAGTAGATCCCAGTCACCTGGTTGTAAACCACTGATCTAGCTATACAATTATAGTCCAATACTTTTTTTTTTTTTGTTGTTACAAATATTATTAATTAGTGTAGTGTTAGAGGCAGACTAACAAAATGGAGAAAATAGCACTTAATTAAAATTAGGTGCCTATTGTTTGATGACTAACTGTTTAAGCCCTTAAATTAGCCTTGTGTGTTTGCCTGTACTTTTCACCTCAGATCACAGGGAGTCTTGTGAGGTAAAAACAGCTTTTCATCTTTTCCCCCCTTCGCGAGCCCATGAAAACATGCGTTCCTGCTCAGTGATTTCTCATTCCAAAAACACAAATTTAGATACAAGTACAAAAAAGAGCTTTAAACTGCGCTGTCAACGGCGGAGATGAAAGGGAGTAACGCGTCGGAAGCCTGTCAAACCGTTGACATTTCCGCGTTATCTGCACAGCGCGAGCTGCTGGAAGCGCGGGAATCGCGTGTCTGCTGACCGATTCGCCGCCTCGCGCGCCGCTCCTTTCTGTCCTTTCTTCTAACAAGCAGTGGGAGAGAAAGGAGGAACAGAGAGACGATGATGTGTTTTTCTTCGTCTTTTTCTATTTTTTTAAAGCGAAATAAAGATAATTTCTTGGAAAAGCAAGACAAACAATGTGGTTTTGTGCAGCTCTGTGTGTCTGTACATTTTCTCTGAGGCCTTATCATTAAGGCTAATGTTGATTAACTTCTTACAACTCTCTTTCTCTCTCTCTTAAGCTGTGTGCATTTGGCAATGCATTCCTCCTAATTAAACCAATGTCTTCACAAGCTTTTGTGCTTTTGTTGAAAATTATGTGTTTTTGAAATAGCTAGCCTGACAGAAGTCTATGAAATATCTCTGTGCAGACAGGCTTCAAAATGCTGCTATCCGCTCTCTCTGTTCCTCTCTCTCTCTCGCTCCTTCTCCGAATAGGATATGTACACAGCTGGTATATGCAGAAAACTGGTGAAGCATGAAACCAACCTTTATAAAATGTTATATCACTGCACACATTCCTGGTACTTTTCATCTCAATAAATTTTCAATGGTCACATAAAGGTGCCTGCAGCACAGGTCGTCATCTGAATGAGTGATCAGACATAAAATGAAATAACATACAAGTAGAGCTTCCTTTTAATAATGCTTGGTGAACTTTTTGCTGACCTATGCACACAGGAACATGCTAATTTGCACTAACACATGCTAAATGTACTAATACACAAATCCTAATAAAAAAATATATAGTATCTTAAATATACACAGTCTTCCATCAGATAGACATCCATACACTACAGGTCAAATGTTTGTTACAATGTTTTTATTTTATTTTTTTATTTTTTTAATAAACTCTCATCTCTTGCGTACAGCAAGGCTGCATTTGTAGATTTATCCCTGCTGAATTTTCAGCATCATTACTTCAGTTTTCAGTGAATCTAATATGCTGATTTGCTGCTCAATAAACATTTCGTATTACTATCAAAAGGTTTTTTTTTTTGGGGGGGGGGGGGGTGGGGTTATTCAAACTGATATTTTATGCATCTATTATTACAAAATATTTATATTTTTCTATTCAACGAACTGCCCTGAAAAAAATATATCACAAAAATATTAAGCAAAACCCGATTTCAACAATGACTGTAATAAGAATCTTTATTAATTACTGAGCCCCAATAATAGCTTATAATAACTAACGATCATGTGACAATAAAGACTGAAGTAATGGTTGGTGAAAATTCAGCTTTGCTATTTAAAATATATTAGAATACTGATAGAAAACTATTATGTGAAATTGCAATATTTTACAATATAACTGATTTTAGTACATCAAATAAAAGCAGTTTTGTGTGCATTAAAGACTTTTCAAAAACATTAGAAAATCTTAAATATTAAATTTTTTTATTGTAGTGTATAAAAAAAGATATTTTAAATAACCTAACTTAAAGGGTTACTCCACCGCAAAATCAAAATTTTGTCATTAATCATTTACCCCCATGTCGTTCCAAACCCGTAAATGCTTCATTCGTCTTCGTAACACAATTTAAGATATTTTGAATAGAAACAGGGAGGCTTGTGACTATCCCATAGTCTGCCTAATAAATAACAGTCCAGGTCCAGGAAAGTATGAAAAGCATCATCAGAATAGTCCATCTGCATCAGTGATTCAACCTTAACGTTATGAAGCAACGAGAATACTTTTTGTACATAAAGAAAACAAAAATAGGACTTTATTCAACAATTTCTGGGTTTGGGTTTGGAACGACATGGGGGTAAGTGAATAATGACAAAATTTTGATTTTGCAGTGGAGTAACTCTTTAATGTGCATTTTGAGCAGATAAGAGTTTTAGTGTGTTTTATGTTTGCATGTAAATTATAGTCTTTATTATGATGCCATTGCATTTCCAGCAAGGAACACTTGGTGATTTTGAGATAATTTAAGAGAGGATTCTGTATTTTTTCATATTCATTGTTTAACTCTCTTTTGTTGTTTCACTAAACTAGTTGAAGAGTTCAGATGCAAAAGCCTCTAAGTGCTGTTTGAAATTTTCTTCTAAAATGAGCATTTTTATCAGGTTCCTACGTGTAGGTTAAGTAATTTCACTTTAATGGCAATTAATAGGTTATTTTCTTTGTCATTAAAGTGAAATAAATGAACAGCATGAGCTGAGAAAAATACTACTTGCAGAAGAAAATTTCAGACGGCTCTTAGAGGCTTTTGCATCTGAACTCCTCGGTTGTATTTCTGTTTATGGCCTTGCGATCATGCTGTAGAAACTAGAAACTCAGGAGAGATGACATGAATGAATCTTTCACTCGAAAAAAAGGTCTGTGTAGTTTGACTTTGTGGAATCCCCAGTTGTAGACCGGGTGTTAATCATTTTTCTCTCTCTATCCTTTCCCCCGTATCTCTCTCCATCCTTCTCTCTGTTGCCAAAGGTTTTAAAACTCATTACTATTTCCCGGATTAGAATTCAGAACTCAAACAATGAAGTTAATTATGACAGATGATTACTGCTGTAAGAGCTCTGGAGTTCTTAAGACATGAGTTGCCAGGGGGTACTTTGTAGGAGCGTGCTGCAACTGAAACCAGCTCAGCTTATCTACTGTGAACTATTTTGCTTTTTGTCAAAACAGAAGAAAAAAAAACTGTTTATAGTAGTGCATAATTAAAATTATATTTCATTTAAAATAAGGAGTCTGGAGAAGTAGGCTACAGTATGGTTTCTGCATTTGATCCAGAAACGGCTAATAGGTCTACATGTCTAAAATCTAATTTACATTATTTTTTGGTTGCAGTAATTAACTGGCAACCTCACATGGCATCTGAAAATTTCTGAAAAGTCAAGTCTATTGATTATTTATTTATTTGTTACCTGTTTTATATTCCACCAATTTGTTCAAATCACTGTGGAATAGCAACATACTATTTGGCGCTGCATGCACCACTAATGATAACAGAAACGCAGGCCAGAAAAATGTGTCTGTCTGCACACTCGTACGAAAATGCACTGTTTGATGCAGCATTTCAGGCTGATGAAACTGTCCAACAGCTGTTTCCTTGTGTGTTAACAGCAGTGCTTTTAACAGAAAGAAAAAAAATCCACACAAAGAAATTCTCAATTATGATAAAACGTTCAAGCTATTATTGTTGTAATAGCAACACTGATGTGAAAAAACGTGATCAAGCATCTTTTCTGTCAGTCTCATGTGCCACTACCTGACAGGGAATTTGTCTCATAATTATGAGACCCAGAGGGGTAAACTCAACAGAGACACTGCAGAAACATCATAGAGCTGTTTCTCTCTTTTTTTCTATTCTCTCTCATAGTCTGTCTCTCTCTCGTGTATCCTTCTTTTAGTACTATTATTTCTTTTAATTGATGGGGGGTGAAAACTAAACTCCCAGCTGTGGATTATAAAAATAATAAAACTTTTCAGGTACTTCAGGGAACATTTTGCTGCCTGAATATTTTACATTTTATAACTGTATACTTGAACTACATTCTGCTTTATACCTTATGACATACTGAGAATCACTATAATTATAACAACATAAAACAAATTATAGCAATAATTTACTTTCACAGTATGTCTTTTCTTAAATATATTGCCAAAAGTTTTTGGACACCCCCTCTAATAAACAGGTTTGACTACTTTAGTAATTTCCATGCACAAATCTTAATGTTTAAGCATACAATGATATTCTAGGGAAATATGTGCTTCTAATTTTATAGCAACAGTTTGGACAGAACCCTTTTCTATAGCATGGCAATGCCTCTGTGTATAAGGCAAGGTTCAAAAAGAAATTATGTTGATGAATGATGAATTATTTTTCCATCTTTGTTGCCACAGTTTTGGATGTACCCTTTTCTCTTCTAAAGAAGGGGGAATGTCCCAATACTTTTGTCTATATGTGTAATTAGTACAAGTAATTGGTGTTTGGTGATGAGTTTTTGGCTCAAGGTCTGCATTTAAAGTCACACCAGAGGAGTTCAGCTGGGATTTGGACTTGGCTTTCTGCAGACCAGTCAAGTTCCTCCACACTCATTTCAATCACTTCAATCTTCCACACTCAATCAATCATTTCTTTTTTAACCCTGCCTTACATAGAGACATCGTCATGTTAGAATAGCGAAGGGTCCTGTCCAAACTGTTGCTATAAAATTAGAAGCACACAATTCACTAGAATATCATTTTATGTTTAAATATTAAGATTTGTATTCATGGACATTACTAATGTAGTCAAAACTGTTCATTAGAGGAGGTGTCCCAATACTTTTGGCAATAGTGTATGTCACAGTGATAAACA
This sequence comes from Cyprinus carpio, assembly GCF_018340385.1. Classification (NCBI taxonomy): domain Eukaryota; kingdom Metazoa; phylum Chordata; class Actinopteri; order Cypriniformes; family Cyprinidae; genus Cyprinus; species Cyprinus carpio. The sequence goes on along the minus strand of NC_056607.1, from coordinate 11,132,939 downwards.
GAGGTAGTTACAAATCTCTTCTAACATTTTCAAAAAGTGAAACTCTTCTTTTTGTGACATTATCGTAAAAGAAAAAAAGGGTGGGGACTCAGTTATTCATTTCATTTCACCATGAGATTGAGTTGTGATATTTTGATAAAAAATACATGATTTAAAGTTTTTAAAATAAGAATAAATAAAACATGCCTGCATAAATGATACACAGTAACATCAGTAACATTCATTTAGAAAATGCACTCTTAAAATAAAGTATCCAAAGGGGGTTTTCAATATGATGCCACAGAAGACAACTTTTGTGTTCTCCAAGAACCTTTTTAGTGAACAGTTTTCAAAAGAACCTTTTTCTTAGTGTGTAGAACATTTAAAGAAACTAAAGAACCTGCTTCCACTATATGGAAAGGTTTCATGAATGTTAAAAGTTCTTCATGGAACCGTCAATAGCAATGAAGTACTTTTATTGTTAAGAGTAGTTCATATTGACTTTAACTGTTATTTTAAATTATTTTTACATACAAAAATAAATAAACGTTTTTTTCTCCATTTCACTAATTAAGGTTCAGAATTTCACTAATTAATGGGATAGTTCACTCAAAAATGAAAATGACTCACCCTCAAGCCATCCTGGGGGTATATGACTTTGCTCTTTTTCAGACAAATACAATGGGAGTTACAGTATATTAAAAATATCCTGACTCTTCCAAGCTTTATAATGGCAGTGAATTATGGTCGAGAATTTGAAGCAAAATAAAATGCCTCTATCCATCATAAGTGCTCAAGGCCCCGGGGGGGGGGGTTGTGAGAATATGCTTGTCTCACGAGAACCAAGTTTTGTTTACAGCAAAGGAAAGCCAGTCTCCTCTTGGTTTACATCAAAATCTGAGATTTTTCTTTACAAATCCTCTTTTTGTATTTCTAATTTGTGACCCCCCGGAGCTGTGTGGAGCACTTTTTATGATAACAAACTCCCCATTTGGAACCTATATTTTTAAGATAGTAAACCAATATCCCTACTGTAAACAAAACAGCCCTGTTATTTTTTTATATAATGATTTGTATGCAAGGCTGTTGTACATGTAATCCAGATCTACATTTTACCACTGACACTGATTTATAAAAGCCTTTTATTAAACTTTCATCTGCGTTTGATAATAGAATATTTTTCCACGCAGCCACTCTCATCTTTTTCATTTAGTTGATAATCCTCTTACTTTCAAACACTGATAGTGCCATGCAGCAGGTCACAGGGCACTGAGACTCAGGTTTTGTCATGGTAATGAAGCAAGTGACACAGCTTTTAATTCACAGACGATGAACTCATATCTTTTAACAGAAATAACCATTCAAATCTGCAAGTCACCTTTTCATCTGTTATTATTTCCATGTATATCTCCCCTGGCTTAAAGGATGCCTTTCATATTTCATTGAGTGATAGCCTGGATTTGTTGAGGATCATTACCATTACAACAGCCCCTGCAAAAATACTGTTATCTTCTCCCATGATATCAAACGATGATATATATTGTGGGGTATTTCATTCCGTCTTACAGACATGATACGATCAGCATGCCACGAGTTTATAATGATGAAGTAGGAAAAATATATAATTTTAGTCAACCAGTGACACTTCAGTTCGGTTATGTGGGGAAGGGGAAACTAGATATCATGCTTATGCCCAGTCATATATAATATATATATATATATATATATATATATATATATATATATATATATATATATATATATATATATATATATATATACACTGCCCTAAAAGAGTAACTTCATTTTGTCACAAATCTGAGGGAAGGGTTATTTTCCTCAAGTTTCTATGTAAATCTTAGCTAGGCTACTTAAAAACACAGTAGTATCTGTTTATATAAATGTGATAAAATACATAAATATATTATAGATTCAATCTATTATATCTGCCATCTATCTAATGTAGGTTCACGTCTTCGTGTCTGGCCCATAGACTGTAAAAAACAGGTCTGGCCTCACATTATGGGAAGTGCTAGTGGCTATGCAGTTTAGAGTAACTTTGCAATGCTTCATAAAATGTACAAGTACTAAAATGTAGATGCATGTCTTATCGAAGTCATGGAAGCTTGCCTAATTTAAAAAACTCGATAATTACTCCATCAGTAGTGGTAAATCGCATTTCTAGCCATTAGAATGTAGTGTACGCTGCTAACTGCGCTTGTTAGAACAGATGGTTTGAGAGGAAGTTGTGTGCACATGCGCAGTGCGCCTGCATAGAGCTGAAGCGCAGCGCTATGAGAAACAAGAGAGAGAAAAACACCCCTTATCTGTAGAGAAAGGCTCAAAAGTTCACTCGTTTCGCACAAAATCCTTTCTACGACTCACTCAGGTCACATATCGCACCGTGTTTCTATGTCTGTGATGCGGAGTGTCTGAGAGGTTTGTAAAATTATTTTTTTCTTGTATTTTAACCACCGCTCTGCGCACTGACACAAAGACAGATGCTTACTCGATCTACACCATTATGTGCTGCTTTGGCACAAACAAATCAGGTTCGTGCGGGGTTTAGCAGAAAGATCTTTATTTGTTTTGGCTGCATTTAAAGCAGCATTGTTGACTCTGACTCTGCCTTTGTTATGGTTCTGTCTCTTGTTTGGGTCGTGCATGAAATTTAGGCCAAACGAGACGAGCCTTGGTTTGCTAACTTGGTTTCTTGACACTTTTTCTCTTCGTTTTCCACATCAGTTGCACTGCAATCGGATCTAACGCAAAAGCGACAACTGTACGGCGCTCACATGTATGTACAAACTTGCTCGAACGCGGTAGGAAACGCGGTTATCGATATATAACACAAACTTGGGACGGATGGAGCCGGTTTCGTAGCGCATTACAGCGATGTCCGATTCGCGAACGAATCGCTCTTTTGAATCGGATCTTTATTAGTGATTCGATTGATCCGGTTCTCAAAAACACGATTTGTTCGCGATTACGGAATCGTTTGGGACTCACTTGTATTGATCATCGAGAACCGACTCTTTCGGACTCGATTGAAAACTCAACGACTTATTAATTCGAGAACTTCTTTTTCAAATATGAATTATACTTATTATTTAAAAATAAATTTTAAATGAAATACAGCGCCATTTTAGAAAAAAGAAAAACAAAGCTCCTAAATTGAAACAGGAAAAGGGGGGAAAAGCGAAATTGTTTTGCTGACAAATCATAAATCGGTCAATATTTTGAACATTTTTGAAGATAATTTGGTTTGGCAAATAGCCGTGTCCACTTGAACACAAGGTTCTTCCCGCTTGAAGTTATTCTGTTGCAAATTCTACCAGCAGCCTTTAGCCTTAGGTACAAAAACAAAACCATTTCTTTCATCCTATTTTTGTGACTTGAGTAAGTATTCTTTTAAATAATGGTAAGTTTCATCTATGGTATGTGCATATCACTGTACTTTCATTAAGTTGTACTGTATCTGTCATCAGCCATCCGCCATTGGCCATTGAAACATTAGGGGCACCGCAATGTTTTTTTTTTTCTTTCATTAATGTATAAGTATTTTGTGTCTGTTTTAGATATGATGTTCTCTCTTTTACAATTGGCTTGTCCCTTCCTGTGCTGTGCATCATTTAAACAAACATCATGATCATGTGTTCTGCACGTTCTTGGATCCCAGATTGTTCCCACTCGTTTTTTCAGCTGGTTCTAAATCATCTCATTCACCCGACTCAATATTTACAATACATGCCCATATCAGCGTTATGATGTCACTTGTCTGTAGTCAGAAGTGTAGGCTGCAAAACAGTGGGGACAAGAACTTGCTGCTGTGCCAGTGTAGATGTGGTGTTAAAATGCTGTTATTCTTGCCAGGGTTCATTGAGTCTCTGCTGAGAGTGGCATCCCACAGAACTGCCATCATCTGCCAAGCTCTCTGCTCTGGAAGGCTCGCAAAACTCCCACAAGTGAGATTCAGCATTCTTACTGAGGTGAGTGTGTGCGCTTTTTTTCATGAGGTGGCATGTAGATGAGTTAAATGATGAGTGGATTGTAGAGATTGGTGAATTCTGATTTGTCCTGTACAAACTAATACGTTTCATCCAATACAAGTTAAACTCAAGTGACTGCATTTGTAGCATATTGTTGATTACCACAGTAAATTAATCAATAAATCATCTCATCAGGTTTACAGTGGAAGTAAATGGGGGCCAGAGAATAAACAGTAAAATATATAGTGTTTATAGATGTTGATAAATTATAGATTTTGGTGATAGAATTGTTCGCTGCTCTTGCCTAGGTATGAGGATGACGTAAGGCTGGTCATAATCGGCATACATTCACACAATATCTAAATATGAAAACAAGTCCCAGTGCAATCAGTTTGCATGATCACATCATAGCAACAGTCACAGATTTTAGTTAAGTGACTAATAACTAGCAGATCATTCACATAGAAAAATAGTTTTCTACCTGTAAACAGCTTTACAGCTGAAATAATATTATTATGAGTTTCTCATATTACTTGCATTCCTTTCTGCGATTCTTGCAAACTACTGGCGAAAAAAAAAGTGCTGGCGTTTGATTTTTGTTCTGAATTTTTTGGAAGTACTATTTTTGTGTTCCAAGTGGAGGTAAATGCTGTAGAGTTTTGCTGATTTTCACGACATGGATGCATGTTTGGTTAATTGTGTGTCTGTGTGTTTAGGATGGCTTGTTTCGAGGCTGAGGTCAGTATGCACTGTTAGTCATTGTTTCCAGTCATTCTGACGGCTGTGTCTCTGAGCTTGAGCCCAGGGATGACATGGAAGCACAACCTGCTGATCTCTGAACACAAGGTATTATTTGACATAATATATTCTCATTGTATTACTCAGTTTGTACTGATCATCTGTTTCTCTTAACTATGGCATCTAGAGTATCATTAAAAAGTTTAGGGTCACTAAGATTTTGTTGTTGTTGTTATTAAAAGAAATTAACACTTTAACTTTGCGAAAGTGACAGATTTTCAAAAATTATTGTTTTATTAATAAGTGATGGTTACTGAATTTTCTTCTCATCAAATAGTCTACAAACAATCTGTTTCCACAAAAAAAGTTTAAGCAGCACAACTGTTTTCAAAATTGATAATAATAAGAAATGTGCCAAATCAGCATATTAGAATGATTTCTGAAGGATCATGTGACACTGAAGACTGGAGTAATGTTGCTGAAAATTCAGCTTTGCATCACCTGAATACATTTCAATTTAAATGTATTAAAATAGAAAACTTCTATTTTTTTGGTATTAGCAACCACTCTATATAAACTTTGACTTAACAGTGTACCTCAGTTGGGATTATTTCTAGACGTTTGAGAGAGCTGCCTTGTGATTGTAACCAGTTCTCGTATTGGGAAGTCATATTGACTGACCTGTTTTGACTATAGTTGCACAGATTTGTCTTGGTGTTGTGTGTAGGCCGAGCAGTGAGCTAAATCAGGGACGTGGAAGGGTGAAAGCAGGCCATGTCACGGGTTCCCACACCCCCTCCCCCAGGGGAAATGACATCAGGACCTGTGGCGGAAAGCTGGTGTTATACACAGGTGAGAGAGACCGGCTGAATGGAAAATGAATCGTTCTGAGGGAGAACACCAGTCATAAATATCCCTCTTTTTTTTATTTGTATCGACAGGTGAAAGTTGTGAAGTTTTCTTACATGTGGACGATTAACAACTTCAGCTTCTGTCGGGAGGAGATGGGAGAAGTCGTAAGGAGCTCGACCTTCTCCTCGGGCCCCAACGACAAGATGAAATGGTGTGTTTCATCGCTTTCTGAGTGTTTGTCGAAAGCTCTCAAGTGGCCTCTTAATTCTTCTCTATAGTGCCTCACCATCCTGCCGAGCCAAACACACTCACATACACCCACGAATACATGCTTGACCTTTCCAAATATCATTGTCTGTGAAATGACAGTGGCCCATTTTGATTTAGGTTGTGCTTTCAATGAGCCGTCTGGGACTAACTTTGAGATTCGCAAAAGATTTCTTTTGTCACTGACAGCTGATTAATTGCTTTACCATAAATCTTGTCTCTGATGAAGATCTGACTACGATGGCCGTCCACAGACTAATAAATGGCTGAAGAGCCAATAAAGTTACATTTATGAGTCGTATAAGATATATTTAGGTTGTCAAATGACAGAATTGTGTGGTTAGGGATGTTCAGAAGCAGCGTTGTACATGCTATTTCAGTGGTTTAAAAAACAGATCTTTACATAATACACTGCTGGTCAAAAGTTTGGAATAATTAAGATTTTTATTTTTATTGTTGTTGTCGAAAGAGAGAGTCTGCATTTATTTGATCAAAAGAGACAAAGGTTTCCACAAAACTACTAAACAACAAACTGTTTTCAACATTGATAATAATAAGAACCATTATTAATAATTGCCAGCAATGATAATTGAGTCGCAAATCAGCATATTAGAATGATTTCTGTGAGACCGAAGACTGGAGTAATGACTGAAAATTCAGCTTTGCCACCACAGGAATACATTTAAATTACATTTTAAAATATATTCGAATTGAAAACAGTTATTTTAAATTGTAGTAATGTTTTACAATATTCCTGTTTTATTGTATTTTTAATCAAATTAATGCAGCCTTGGTGAGCATAAGAGACTTTCTTCCAAAAACATAAAAAATCATTTTATTGCATATGGATACATACTGCGTTTTTCAATTATGATAAATTATTAAAATAATTTAAGATTTTAAACTCTTTTTTTTTTTTTTTTTTTTTTGTAATGCTGACATTTTTTTAACACGCTCTCCTATTATTTATTTAATTTTTTTTCTGCAGGTGTTTGCGAGTGAACCCAAAGGGTCTGGATGATGAGAGTAAAGATTATCTCTCTCTGTACTTATTGCTTGTCAGTTGCCCAAAAAGTGAAGTGAGAGCAAAGTTCAAGTTTTCTTTACTGAACGCCAAAAGAGAAGAAACTAAAGCCATGGGTAAGAGCTTTCTGTACGTTCATTGGGTTGCAAAGCGGTGGAAAATTATGGTAAATTTACAGAAATGTCTAAAAATTTTCTGAAAGTTCACAAAAAATCCTGGACAATTTTCAAAAACATTTTAAATTTTCTGCCCTTTTGCAACCCCAGACGTTCACATGGTTGAGTTTGTGGTATAGCAAATGTTTTATTTGTATCAATACCTTTTTTTTTTTTTCTCCCCACACATCAGAAAGCCAAAGAGCCTACCGCTTCGTCCAGGGAAAGGACTGGGGCTTCAAGAAGTTCATCAGGAGAGATTTCTTGCTGGATGAAGCTAATGGACTTCTTCCTGATGACAAGCTCACTCTGTTCTGTGAGGTACCGTAACATGTAAGGTTTCATGTACACTAAACGTTTTGGTGTGATAATGTCCTTCCTTCAAACCAGTGACTCATTTGTTTAGGTGAGTGTGGTCCAAGACTCTGTAAACATCTCTGGCCAGTCGAACACAAACATGCTGAAGGTTCCGGAGTGTCAGCTTTCTGACGACCTGGGGAACCTGTGGGAAGGCTCCAGGTTTACAGACTGCAGCTTGTTCGTGGGAGGGCAAGAGTTCAAAGCGCACAAATCCATACTGGCAGGTGAGCTTAGTCATCCCAGCATGCCATTGACAGACGTTTGGGGTAGACCCAGATTAGCTTTCCTGCACAGACAATAGAGAATGATAATGAGGCACATGATGAATTTGGCAGCATTTGCACACAGATGATTCACTTGAAACTGATGATTCATGTTTCCTTTGACAGCGAGGTCACCCGTATTCAATGCCATGTTTGAACACAAAATGGAGGAGAGTAAAAAAGTAAGTGATAAGATGTACACCACCGTTCAGAAATGGACAAACCTAACCTTGATTCTTTAGAATTACTGTTTACTACATTTTAGAATTGTAGTAGTAGTAATAATATTTAATAGAATTTTAAACTGTGATTTTTAAATTATTTATTTTTAAAAAAATCTTTATTTTATTATTGAAATAACGCAAAATAAAATGATATTATAAAATACACTGCCGTTCAAAAGTTTGGGAAAAGTCAATTTTTTTACAATGTTTTTAAAGAAGTTTCTTATGCTCATCAAGGCAGTATCTATTTGATCAAAAATACAGAAACAAACAAAAAATATTTTGTCAAATATTGCAAGTGCTTCTGTTTTAATATACTTTAAAATATAATTAATTCCCGTGAAGCAACGCTGTATTTTCAGCTTCATTACTTCAGCATTACTTTCAGCATCCTTCAGAAATCATTCTAATATGCTGATTTATAATCAGTGTTGGAAACACAGAAACTGCTTAATATTTTTTTTGTGAACTGTGATACTTTTTTCAGGATTCTTTGATAAATAAAAAGTTAAAAAGAACAGTGTTTATGCATAACAGAAATAAATTATTTTAAAGTATATTAAAATCGGAAACAAATTTTATACTGCGATAATATTTCACAATATTACTGTTTTTTTTCTGTATTTTTGATCAAATTAATACAGCCTTGATCAGCATAAGAGACTCCACTAAAAAACATCAAAAATCTTACTGATCCCAAACTTTTGAATGGCAGTGAGGGTATATATTACAAAATAAAAAAACACAGATAATGTGTAAAATTTTATACAAATCTAGAAAACTTCTGTTACATTAATGTAATATAGTATGTAGTAACAGTGTGTGTAAAATAAACAATAGACATACATATTTATTTATTTATTTTACACACTAAAATTCTTAAACCTGATCTTTAATTCATTAGAATTTGAATTTTTCTCAACCCCGTCACAGAACCGTGTGGACATCAGCGATGTTGAACCGGATGTATTTAGGGAAATGATGGTATTTATTTACACTGGTAAAGCTCCTAACCTGGAGAAAATGGCAGACAGCCTGTTAGCTGCTGCAGACAAGGTAAGACGCTGCTGCTCTGAAGGAAAAGTGCTTTTGTTTTGCGTTCCCGCTGCTGTTATGCGTGAACTAACACTTCCTGTGATTGACCTGCAGCTTGTTTCCTTCTCTTTCGTTTTAGTACGCTCTGGAAAGATTAAAGGTATTATGTGAGGAGGCTCTCTGTAACAGTTTGTCTGTAGAGAATGTGGCTGACATCCTCATCCTGGCTGACCTGCACAGCGCAGAGCAGCTTAAAGCACAAGCCATAGACTTCATTAATAGGCAAGTACACACTCAGTTCATACTCACTCGCAACTCTTTGTATACTTTACAATTTTTTGTTTTCTGAACACAAACATAATTATATTTACATTGTAAATGGTTGCAAATTTAATAACTCCGGTTTAATTGGGCTGTTTTAAAAGGATATGTGATGGTAGAATTAAGAGCACAAATTATTATTATTATTATTATTATTATTATTATTATTATTATTATTATTGTCTTCCATCAGATGCAGTGTTCTTAGACAGCTGGGCTGTAAAGATGGGAAGAACTGGAATAGCAAGTATGTGTGCCAACATGCTACCATCTCCCAGAGTCCTTTGCAAATAAAAAGCACCAAACACATCTGTATTTAACAGGAAGCTCCAGTTTGCATAGTAATTATGTGACTAAGATATCCATAAAACAAAATGATTCATGGCACAGCTTGTGGAGTGTTTTTTTTATTATTATTATTTATTTTTATTTTTTTGTGCTTTTCTTGTTATATGATCACATTTAAAAAAAAAAATGTTCTGGGCTCGATGCAGTCTAGACATTGTCGACAGCAACGTAACGGAACAAACTTTTTTACTGTGGTAAAATCGCTGTAACATAAGGCCATGGATAGCTTTTAAAGCAGGAAAATATATTTTATTTAAAAAATAAGTTTTATTTTTAATTTATGTATTTTTTTTTTATTATACACAACCTTTCAATCTTTTTATGCTCGCCTAAGGAGGATTTATTTGTTATAAAATACAGTAAATCAACAATATTGTGAAATATTATTATAATGTAAAATAACTGCTTTTAATTTGAAAAGATATTAAAATGTAATTTATTCCTGATGGCAAAACTATTTTCAGCATCATTACTCCAGTCTTCAGTGTCACATGATAATTCAGAAATCATTCTAATGTACGATTTGCTGCTCAGGAAACATGTCTTTGTATTATTAATGTTGAAATTGTCCATTTATATTCTCCAGATGGTTGTGCACCATTGTTGTACTGTATATGCGGTATTTCGTTTTCCAAACCACATGCCACAGATGCTGTGGATAGAGCTTAACTTGTTTTGAACCCAGAACATTCCTTTAATTAGCATAATTTCCCTGAATTAATAAAAATCCCAGATTATTTTTACTCATTTCATCAGCATGTGACGAATGTTATGTCATTTCTAGATCGTAACCTTCAGGCTTGTTTTTGCTCATTCGCAGTCATGCCGCAGACATAATGGAGACCGCAGGTTGGAAAGCGATGATTCAGTCCCATCCTCACTTAGTGGCCGAGGCATTCCGGGCTCTCGCTTCAGCCCAGTGCACCCCTTTTGGTCTGCCTAGGAAACGGCTAAAACAGTCCTGACCTTTGCCCTCACAGACTGCTTAGAACAAAACGCATGAGGAGGCAACTACCCCACCGAGCCCTACTTCCCCCTCCTTTTTGCGCCCCTCTTCACTCACCCGTCGCCCTTACCAGAGACCGGATAGAGGAGCTAGTTCAAACCACAGTGCTCAAAAAGAAATGGACTTCGCCATGCTGTTTACTTTGGGCATCATTTCAAAAACGGCCTTAAAGGATCTGCCCCTTCGCTCCTTGGTGTCTCTACTTGTAGCTACGTGCCTGCTGCGACTGATCCCAGACCTGTCTGGATTGCACTAGCTCCCACATAATGCAGTAGTTTTAACATGGTGGTGTTTAGGACCTTATATGTTACATGTTCTTGAGGGGGGAGGGTTGCATTAGCCCTTCTCGTGAACTTGTGGTCTGACGTTTCAAAAACAACAAAAAAAAAAACATAAGTATACACTTACTAAACGCATACCCACGCACACGCATCGAGTGCAAAGATCGTCTCCACTGACGCTTTTAAAGTGATGTTGCCTATATTGCTGGCAGAATTACACATTGTATGTCTATCATCATTAAAATTGGCGTTAAGTATTAACTGAGGTCGTGCTGTAGAATACATTATGAGTATTACACAAGAGCGGCTAAAGACGTCGATATTTTGCACCAACTTAAACTAATGGTAAATATGAAGATTTGTTTACCGTGTTGTTTACAGAACTTGTTTTCCCCTTTTTCGCACAGAGTTAGTTTTGACTTTAGTTGAAGTTATTTTCCATGGTTTAACATACTCTATGGATCAGGAGAGTTCTTTGTGTTTGAAAAAATGTATCGTGGTTCAAAATAACTTTTATTGCTTTGGAAATAAAATGGTGAAAAAAAAAATGTACTGGTCTTACTGTGATCTTTTTCACTCCTTTTCTTTATTTCGTGTTTCTAAAAACAGCTTACCTTTTTGCATGATGTCACTCTTCTTTGAACAGCCATATAGATCAGATTTCATGAGCCAGAAAAAAGAAAACAAAAAAGCCAAATAACAAAAGAATCATGTTGACTTAAACATTTAAAATGCACTTATTTTATATATATATATATATATATATATATATATTTTTTAACAGAATGTTTTGAGAAAAATGATTTATGATTCTCCCCTGCATGGAAAGTTTATCAAAATGACTATATAAATATTGTCTATTTCAAATATTAAATGTTTTTACTGGCACATTTTTCCAGTCAAAAGACTTGTTAGCTTTCAGTTGGCAGATGAACATAATGGAAAAAATATATTTTACAATTCTGTCCAAATTGTAATAGTTTTAGCTTGACTTTGACTTTTAGAATCTTTTGAAAGTTTCAGAATATCAGCACCTTTAAAAACTCACTTTTCAAACCATGTGTGGCGCTGTATGATCTTTACGTTTAACTAGCAAACTTATTCACTTATTCGCAAACTTATATTTTGGTCTGTGGCTTCAAAAATCATTTGAATGGATTTATATAAATCTTCTCTTCTTTTTTAGTCTTTAAACATCTGGGGACGACTTAAGCTGAGATCAAAGCCAGCGAGCTGTAAATCCTCAAACACCCTGTTCATCAAGCCATGAGATTACACAGACTCTCACCGACATTATATGTACATTTTTCAGATGAGAGTTTGTGCATATGTTCAGACCTTTATGAAACCGGTGTGAGAATGTCATATTTGTTTCGATATGGCAGAATTTACAGATGGCAGAGGTTTAATGGCTGTTCTGAAACAAGACTTTTCTGGTCGTGTCAGAGGGATACTGAAGCTTTTAAGAAGATTTTGTAACAAATGTGGTACAGAGTTGACTGCTCAAGCTTTGTCTGACTTTTTTTGTTTGTTTGCATCATCTGTGCAAGGATTTTTATCCAACTTGTGAAGTTGTATACCAAAAATCTGCCGACAGTCTTTGAGTCAAAACAGGAACTAACAAGGGAGCATTCTGGAAATTTAAAACTTGTCTTTTCTTTAATAACTGAAACAAAATACAAAAGAACTGAGGAGCACATTATGACTTTAACATTAATCTTAGTTTTTGACAATGTTTCTGTGAACACAAAAAAATGTTGGCATGAAAGGGAGGGCATCACAAATGGCTGCAATACGAGATGTTTTACATTTTTTTTGTTCTGTTCTTGAATCCCAGCTTATGTTGATGGGGAAATTTGTTTAGGATCTTTTAAAACTTCACACTGATGACATCACAAGAGTCACTGAGAAAGGGTCAGGGGGTCATTGTGGAAACCATAGATGTGGTGGTCTTGTCCAATCTAAACGTCAACCACACAAATCAGCCTTCAGGAATTCAGGTCTTAAGCCCGGATTCACCCAAAAATAAAAATCGTACTCATTTTGTTCCAGACCTGTTTGACTGACTTTTTTCTCAGGAAAATTTATTTTTTGGGTGAACTATTCCTGTCATCGACTGCCCTAGGAGGACAAGTAAGATAGAATCAAAAGAGAGATTCCTCATCTGACCTTGCTTCCATTTATCCGGTTCTTTATGGAACAGAAGAAGGAAACTACAGGTTAGAGAGGCTCTAACAATGAGATGACACCTTAGTTACCTCAACACGCCCAATCTAGGCTGTGCTATCCCACAGAGGTATAGGGGGTGTCACTGTGGTAGTTGTAGTCTGGGCAGACCTTCTGTACTAGCTTGTAGTCAGCACTGAAGAAGTCAATGTAGATGCAGATGACCTTGAATGGCTTGGAGCAAAGCCAAGACACATGGCTTTGGGTCTGTTCCTGGAAACATACCCTGTTCGGGAAGTCGCTGCAAACGGACATCCTCTTGCTGCGGTCCGTCTTCTCATATTCCACTCGACAATTGAAGGCCTTATTGTCTTTGGGTACCTCTATGGTCTCCTGTTGAGTGATCTCAAAATCGACAGCCTTGGAGGGCGGGACCAGGCTGACGGACACGTTGCCCAAACCGGTGGAGTTGTGGCGGAAATAGACGCTAAAGGTTCCGTTGCCATGGTCAACGATTTTCCCATTAATGAGAAGGTTTAGCTTGACCGTTTTAATGTTCGAATGGAAGTCGCCCCAGCCAAACATCTTCTTAAACTTGCCCGTTTTCACATAGGGGCGACGTTTGGCCCTTGAGAGGATTCCTTCGGTATCAGTGTGGTTGGATAACCAAGCCCACAGATCCAGTGCCCCGGGATCCGGAGCAGTTTCACGGCTCTGGCTGTTAGATTGGGACGTGTGGGAGAAAAGCCGCAGGGATTTGAGAATCCCTGAACGAGAGCCGTAAGGAGAGACACTTTCCTCCTTATCGCTCTCTCCCCAACCCAGAGGAGACACAGCTGCTCTGAGCTCTGCTCCACATGTCACCCAAAGACAAAACAAGGAAGAGAAATGTTAAACGAAAAGGTTGTAGATGCTAATGTATCTTAAGAAAAATAAAGATCCAATCCAGTCCAGTGGACAAACATAAAGGTTTTTCCCAAAGTCAACATTACAAGACATTCAAAAACTACTCTACTTCCATATTTTTGCAGAAAATTATTGAGTTTAACTGTGCTAATAAAAAGACATTTCAGACACACTTCACGGTTTCTACGATTATTACATTAGTGGAACCCTTCCGAGAACTGCTTGGATACCTTCTGAAGGTGCTTCAGATATGCTAGTGTATGCACAAGGAACTTTCCCTTATGATGGGGTTGCTGGAGTTTCCACACTCAAAGGTCTTTACTGATATTTATGATTCCTTGAAGAACCTTTAACATTCATGGATTCTTTCCATTCCACAAAAGGCTCTTATAGTGGATTTTTCAACTGTTCTTCACTAAGAAAAATGATCGCTGATAGGTTCTTTGGGGAACCAAATGGTTCTTCTATGGCATCACTATGAAAGCTTTACTTTTAAGAGTGCAATATGTTAAGAGTTCTTGCAGGAACTAATTTAAATTTTGAATGTTCTTCAGAGAACTTCCCTTTTAGAAAGGGTCCCCAGAAGTTCTCCAGAAGGTTCTACCAGCAATCTAAGAAACCCTACATAATGCCTCAAGCATCTTTACATGAAAAGTGGTCAATCCATACCACTGTTAAAATGAGAAGATGCTTGAAGCACCATCCTGTCAAACCAGAAAAACGCTAAAGGAAATTGAAGGAACACTTTTTAGGTTGCCTCAAATACCTAGACCACAGATGTGTACTAAGAAAGAAATGAGTTGCCTTTAAGCATAAAATATTTAGAGGTAGCGAACATATATATTAGGTTATTAAGGTTTTAAGAATTCCCCAAATGCCAAACACTGATGTGCATGTCCACATTCACACCTCACATGTGAAATGATAAATTAATAATCACTACAGTATAACATGAATAACATTACAGCAAGTATATAGACAAAATCAAAGGAGATGCATCACTACATAAATAATCAAAACATAAAAAGGGGATGGGAAACTGAAAGCTGCATGAGACAGCCCTGTTTTAAATGATGCAAACAGGATGTAACATCTCCAAAGTATGAAACTGTTCACTGCAATGCAAGTTTACTACTGACACAATAAACACTATCTGCCTCAAGCCTAAGACAGTGACACCCACACAGTCACACACCCAGCAAAACTGGTTCCTAAAACACACCCATGACTCCTGCTAGCTTTTTTAGTCTGGAGATTCATATTATTACTACAGCCAATCAATCAGATTGCAGAAATGGTGAAATATGAATGAACAGAAAAAAGCACAGGAAAGACCAAAGGAGCAAGATCAGGGAGGAGCTGCCCTACTCTCATTCTCTCCATCTTTCAACGAAGCTCAAAAGCCTCTCACATATACTTTCAAACGCACAAATTGCTAGAACGAAATAGTGTATGTCCCAAAGGCTGTTTAGTCCCCATCTCCCCAAGTCTCAGCTTTCTCCATCATTTCTCTTTCATTTTCAGAAAAAAAAACCAAAGGGGTACATATTTAGGAGACACAGATCATTTGTGCATAAACTTAATAATTCAAACCTGTGACGGTGAATGAGAAATAAAACCTTCAGTGCGGGAACATCTGCTGTTTGTTAATTTCAGTATCTTGCAAATTCATGATCCACAGAACAAAACAACTACCGACATCCTCTGGTGAGACATGAAATGCCAAATGTATAAATCGAAAAGGAAAAAAAATAAGCAGAGTGAAAACAGGTTAATTTTGATCAATCGTAATAAATCTGTGGAATAAATTAAACTGAAAATAAAATATAGTGGGAGGGGGGGACACGCATTTATTTTATATTATTTATTTATAAATGAAGAGATTAGGGACTAAAATAAACACATTTTATTACAGTTCAAGGATGGAAATAAATTAAGGGAAAAAAGAACTAAGAATAAAAATCTGACTTTGTGATTGCAGTGAAAACAAAGTCTCTTGAGAGAGAATTTAGGGATGAGCCATCACAGTTTGTTATTTCATCTTCAACTGGTTTAAACTGGTTTCTGGGATCAAGTCTTAAACAGTATGTTGGGTTTGTGAAGTCAATTCACATGCATTAAAATTAATCTTTGGAAATAACACAATCACATACACACATTTTGTTCTCCTTTCAGAAATAAGCAAACTGATGGATTTAAGCCCTGTGGAAACTGGATTATTCAAAGATTTACAGAGGAAATGAGACAAAAAGCCACAGCATATTCTAAAAGCATATTTGGATTATACAAACTGTTTCGTCTTTAATAATAATATAATGTATTATTTAAAAATATATATAATTTTTTAACTCATACCTACCTGTTTCTCAAATACTACGTCAAAACAAAAAAGACTTATTACACAAGATTATTATAGAGATAAGTATTAGTTACAGCAACAATATTAATAAAAATAATAATTTACAGTGTCTTTTTCCAACTTTCACCAGTAATACACCCTGGGAGAAGAAAAGGTTCATTCATTCTGGCAAACAAAATACTGCGGTAGTCACATATAAAACAAATAAAATAAATAAAATTTTGACTAAAACTAAAAAAATGAAATAAAATTAATACCATGTGTAAGCAGAGCATAAGCAGGACAGAGTAACACTGGCACATCTTCATGTGTTTTCTGAGTCCAGATCTGGCTTAGTAAAGATCAGGTCGACTCGTGGCAAGGTCTTCTGTGAGTATTCCTAAAAACACAAAAGCTGTCATGCTTGAAGATATGAGGAAATACATAAAAATAGTGTTAAGAGTAAACAAATACAATTTTAAAAAAATGGGCAAAGTCTACATTTACATTAACGGGATGATCATGTCAGCATGTCACTGACAAATAACAGGTTGAAATGTACATGAATGTATACAAGAAAGTATATAAAACTGGTCAAGTTTACTGGTTTAATTAGGCTTCTACCATTTTATTAACCTTTTTTGCTAATCCTGTGGTTTGAAAAAATAAATGTTAAAAATTACAAACACACCATGTAGACTCTCTAATTAAATGAAGTCATAAAAACGTTTTTACAATACAATATTAATTCGCAACATGAATTACAATTTTGTTTAAATTAGCTTTAAATGAAGTATAGAATGACACTGCTGTCACAGCTTGAAATGTCAAGTACCTGACAATATTTCCAGTACTGAGAAATACTGTATTAATGAACATGCAATTATTTTGGGAAGAGGATTATAGTTATTCTTTGTTATATAAATTCATTCAACGGGGCAACAAATTAAGTAATGCAAAAGAGTTATCTAATAAATAAACAATTGTTTAATATTATTAACAATAATTTGTTTCAGTAAAACTCACCCGTTTACTGTAGAGTTGGACCCATACATCTCTGTGCGGTGAGCATCCTTACAGTGTAGTTATCGTAATGCTTAAAGAGATGAAGAAAAACATCACTCCTCGACAGTCCAAACTCAAAGTGACCAGCAATAAAAACTTCTTCGCATTTGATTAAAACAATATAATCTTCTTCTTTACTCAGCGTGGCTCGTGTCCAGCTGCATTAAATCCTCTTAGCTCTGCTCATCTGGCTGCATGCCTTTCCTCTGTAACACTCACATATCCTAACACGATTAGTTGCGGATGTGATTGTCCATCCAAAAGAAAATAATAATAAAACTGCTCTCTAAGCAGTCCCCTGGGTAAAAGTCCAGTTTTGCTGCATCCTTGCCCGCTCGCTCTTCCTAAACTGATGTTGTGTGATGGATCAGTGCGCTTTTGGGTTGTGACAGTGGAGTCACTGAGCCCAACCCCTCAACATCAGCACCAATAACAGCACACATCACACTATAAAGCTTGTTTTATATATTTAAAGCCATTTAAAACCACCGTGTGTTAACTTAGTGCTAAGAAGCACTTTGATGGCTCATAAAACAGCAGAAGACTTGCCTTGTGGGCAGAGTTTATATTTATGTGACAAAAGTAGTATTAGGAACCATTTTTGAACTTTTATCATCATGAGACTCTGCAAAAAATAAAGCACATTTGTAAATATAATACATCAAATCTTTAGATTTTCATATTATTATATTAATCTTGTTTTAATATTGGAATAGTTACTGGGTAGTCTAAATGACAGTGAATGTTTCTCAGGGCTTGGTAATAAAAAGCTAATGAAAATTTAACCCAAATATAAAAAATAAAATTGAACAGACATTTATCTTAGCTTCTAAAGTGTCAAGAAGCCCCAGTTGCACACTGTGTAGGGTAAGTTGAAATTGTAGTAATTAAAAAAAGAATAAAAACTCTGAAAGACAAACTACCAAAAATGTAAAAGGTGACATTCAAAAATCAAACCATTGTTTTGCCAAATGATAAACTTTTTCACTTTCACTTCTAAATTTGCACAAGTTTATATTATTTAATCCACGTTAACAACTTGCCCTAATAAGTATGAAAAAAAAAACACCCAATTAAAACTATAGTTGAATAAAGTGTAGTATTATCGTCAATAGCTATGACAAAATATTATATTAGAATTTTGGTTTGGATAATAGAATTCACACAGAATATTTTTAAATGTAAGGTTTACAATAAATGTTTCGGGGGAGGGGGTTAAGCAGCTAGTGAACGCATATTTGTGTAATTAATCCTGACTCAAAACCTTTTACCTTTTCTATATTATTATATTACATATTATATAGAATAAAAATGAAGAACTGTATCTAAACGATTTGCATTATTACAACAGTTTCCAAAACAGAGGGTTTTCATAAAGTTGCAATAGAGGAACCATTTTGGGTTCCCCAAAGAACCATTTTTTATTTTTTAGGGTGAAGAATATTTTAATAATCCAAAGAACTTTTTTCATAAGGAACATATTATGCAATTAAAATGTTTTATGGATGTTAAAGGTTCTTCATGAAACCGTTGATTCCAATAAAGGAGTTTTACAGTGTATTGCTGATTCTGAAGGATATGCATCCTTTTAAAACAAGTGTATGATAAAACCATTTTTGTCGATCTACTGAAAAATAGAGATATAGGAAGTCCTGCATTATGCAGACTCATGTTCAAAATGTGACTAAAATGGTATGAAAATCTATTTTTTTTTAAGTCATGTTGTAATAATTAAAAATGGTTTAAGAAACTAAACTGACAAAACAAACAAACAAAACAAGGGTTTAAATGCGCAGGTTTGTTTGGAAACAGCTCCACTCTGTGGTGATTACAATAACTACAGTTCAAGCCACTCTGTGTTAAGCACAGACAAAAATATGTTTATGCAAGATTTATTTACTCATGCAAATACAAACGTTAGAACACAAACAACTGAACAATACAATAAATATAACCAGACTTTTTTTTTTTTCAGAAATCAGATCTATTAATTTACACAATAAAACAAATCTCAACAGCAACGATGCATGTCTCTTCATTTATACAAAATGACACACAAATCTAATCGCAGGACTTTCATAGAGACTCATTTGCAGGACTCTTTAATAATCTGATTCTGATTCTTCACCAGAGTGGCTAACATGGACATGAAGTTGGGCTTCTGAGCGGCAGGTTTTGTTACACCAGAGGCAGAAACTTTCTTCTGGTTCCCTCGTTTCATCTTAGGCTTCACGCTGAACAGATCTGTGGGAGTCCTGAACCCATCCGAATCCTCAGAAATCTCCTCCTGCTGCTCATTCTGGAAACCATTCTGAGCTTCACGAATCACTCCACGTTTGTGCTTCTGCCGAGGGCTTTTCCTCTGTTCCGCAGCTTCCACAGCAACAGTTTCAGGCGTTTCATCAAACTTCAGCACCCGCCGCGTTCCGTCTATGCCATCAAACACTTCCTGCTTGTTCAGTTTGCCCCGGACATTAGTCGTCCTCTGTTCGCTGGAGGCATCCGAGTTCAGCTTCAAATCTGCATTTAATCTTGAAATCTTATCATCTACAAGCAGTTTGTCCTCCTGTGTCATCCTAACACTAAGGTTGAGAGGAGAAAGCTGCTGAGAAAATGTGTTGTTCAAAGAAGGCTTCCTTTTCACTGAAGATGTCCAGCCAGCCACGGGTGGCCAGACCACAGATCGTGACCTCTTACGATGCCGTGGCTTTGCTTTGGTAATGGACCGGTTGGTCTGAATGGAAAGCAGATACTTGCAGCGCCGTAAATTCCTAGATATATGCATACAAAAATTATTTTGCTACATATATACGCACAATACTGGAGTATTTTTAATCTTTCCTTGAATGGGAAATCTAATTTTTGGAAATAGCATCAAATCATCAAAATCATTACAGACACTATTGGAAAAGAACTGAACTGAGCTGGACAATGATATCAGTGAATCGATGATGAACACAGTTTTTAACTGAAAAATTGACTGTTTACTACTGTCCTCTTTTTAGAGCTGCTTTACAGCAGAATTCAATTTTGTTTTGCATTGACATTGTTCTTCTGTTTAACACTGTAAAGCTGCTTTGACACAATCTGTAGTGCATAAATCACTATATAAATAAAGGTGACTTGACTATTAAAATTAAAATACATTGTGTCACCACAGAAACAGTATCACCGTTTCCACAAAAATATTGAGCAGTGTTTTCAACGCTGATAACAAGAATGTTTATTGAGTAGCAAATCAGCATATTCAAATGATTTCTAAAGGATAATGTGACACTGAAGACCCCAAATCTTTATGGAGTTAATTCTGATCATGAATGACTCACCTCTGCTGAAATGCATGAGGTCTGGAGCAGTTTGCTTCTGTTCTGTTGACAGCTGCAAAGTCGGAGCCTCCTGCTAACAGCTTCCTGATCCGACTCAGGCTCGTCCACAATAATCTGAAGATCAACATTCACATTCAAACTAATTAATATATGATTATTAAAGCGGTAATTCACTGCTGGCAAGATGGGCTTTTAAATAAAACTTGGCTATCTAGGCAGTAAAAAGCTTAGCCTAATATTTTAAAAACCTTTATGTTGTAACACAGTAATTTTATTATTTTCCTGAAAATGCTAGTGTTATTGTACTGGACTAAAATCTACTTACTTTGATGATAATTCTTGTACTTTTCTGCGATTTCCCCACCTTGTTATACGATATTCCCGGTCAAGGTTTGTTTTATTATTTCTTTTTTTAAGCTAATGCACCTTAGTTTTTTTTTAGTGAACACAGCCAAAATTATCCACAAATATTTTGTATTTTTATTACTCTAGTGCATAAGTTCACTGAGGCCAAAGACCAATGAGTTCCTAAAAATTTTTAAAAAAAAACCTCTGGGCTTTCTATAAACAGAGCTTACTCTACTGTAAGTCTTCTAATTATCAGTGTTATATTAATGTAAAAGATAACATACCCCTTCTCTCGATGACGGTGTCTCTGAGGGTGCCACTTCTTAAGCAGAACCCACACATCACAAGATAAAGATGCTGGATCTAATACACAAAGACATACCAAAAAATATTTTTGGTAACACGATAACAGGTGCTTTGTATTATTAGCTTTATGTTAATCTCTTCTACAAACGGCACATCTGAAATATTTACCTGTATCTCTGCTTTTCTTTTCCGGGGTGGGATGTTTTCTCATCTTTGCGAAAAGTCTCTCACACTCTCTGCATCTTACTGTATTGAGAGGACGACAGGGTGAGCTGGGACCCGATTCCACTGTGAAATCAGTACTGGATTCGTCCAAAATAGACTCAAGCTCTGCTCGAGACTCAATCTCGATCTTGGTCTTAGAGGTATTAGCCCTAAACCTGAGTTTCTCTAGAGTGTCCTCAGCCATTGCACCTGGAGCCAGGGAGATCTTCTGAACCGTCCCAGGTTGTGCTTCCACATCAGAAAGCGGCCTCTCGCCTTCTTTTCTCACGCGACATGATGAACCAGCTCTACTCTTCCTTACCGGCCGCTCCATATCACGAAGAACAGACACCTGATCTTTTATTTCTTCCACACTGTCTGACTGACTAGAGTCAGCGTCCCTCAACACCACAGAGATGCTCTCAGAGTCCTTCACATGTTCTCGCTGTCGAAGCCGTCGGCTTCTCAGGACTGTCCTGCGCCGCAGCTTCATAGAGACAGATTTGGTAGTAACCTCCCTGAGAACCAAGATGTTCACCTGTGATGAAGAATTATCTAAATTAAACAGTTTATCTAACAACATCATATGCAAGTTACTAAGCAAAAGTCCTCATGTTTTTTTTACTTATTAGCGTGATTTCTACCTCACTGTAGTATCCTGACTCTTGTCTTGGAGGAAAGTTAGCGAGGTAGTGGTACTTAGCCCTGAAAACAATAGTCATCAGTGACTAAATCGCAGTTTGTTTCATAACTAACTAGTCACTGCAGTTCTGGTCACAAATCCAAACAATATAAATAAAAACTAGCACATCTGATTCACTAATGCCCAATTCTTTCTAGGGAACAGCTTACTAGTTACATAATGTAACGGTAACGTTAAACACGATAAACTGAGACGTCTTCAGCTCTCTCCTTACGAAACATTCATTCAGATAACTCAAGTAATAGGATTAAGTGTAATGTGTTAATTAAACAATCTCCTCACAAATAGCATATTTGCTTCGTTTTACTCGAAAAAGTTAACGTTATACGTCACGTTGTTCGTTTAGGTTTGCCTGACTGTCTCGTGAAGGAATGGTACTCTTTGAAACACGAAAACACATATTTCTTACTCTCTCTCAAAATTGTGATAGTCTGTTTGCTGTAATAACATGTCCAACGCGTCCATCGCTTTAAACCCAAGTCCGAAGCGGATCCGCAGTTTTCTTCTGTTTACCTCAGTACCGCAGCAGGGCTGTTCGCGCGAGATCACTTTTGTGCCAAGCCTCGCGCGAGCAATCATCAACCGGAAACTGTAGTTCAACTGGAGCAGCCATAAGGGTGCGCTGTAGGCTAATTGTAAATTATGTTAGCCTCCAGAAAGCCCAAATTTGGGCAAAATAATTTTTTTAAATAGTTTCCTTAATCTGAGTTTGCCACCTGAACACACACAAAAAAGAGGACTCGATTCAACAAATTTGTGTTAGAAAAAAAAAAGAAAACTTAATTTGTCATTCAGGCCCCAAAATGGGCACCCATAGGAAATGAATGGAAAATACTAAAACTCAAGGCATTTATTATTATTATTATTATTATTATTATTATTATTTGTATTTGTCCAACAAAAATCAATAAATTCAACACAATGCAGATCATACATACACATAAATGAAGGGGTGAGTCTATACAACTTTCTCAATGTGGCAAAAAACTAAAATGTCTGAAACATGCTTGTTAGGTTTATTGTTTATTCTTACCTGTTTGGCATAATTTGGTTCCATTTTACTTTTTTGAATTATTGAAATTTGATGTTTTTTGTTAGAAATAAATTATTTCTCTGACTCTTACTTTCTCTTTTTCTTATAGCATGGTCAGATTTGTCTCTAAGCATATTTAGGCATCTTTGTATAGTCTCACCTAACACAAGTTTTTTTTTTTTTTTTTTTACTTGTGATAAAATCTAAAACTTAAGAGGTTAAGTTCATTACAACAATGGTTTATTGATTTCAGCCTATATGCAGCCATTGAGTACTACAGTCATATAGTGGCTATTGATATTTTTTATTTTTTTATACCATCAGATGTCACCAGCTGTCACCAAACTCACCAAAATTTTAGGTTTTGGCTGTCTAAACTTACTGGAATGATTTTCTTTACTTAAGTATAAGAAATATTTTATTTTACAAAAAAATATGGTACTTTTAGAGGTTAATTAAAAAAAAAATCACAAAAAACTGCATAAATTGAAAGTTTTTATTTTATTGAAGGCAGTGATATCATATGACATTTATTGAAAAAAAAATAAAAAATCGGGATCACAGCTGAGACCTTCGTGCCCAAATATGTCCATGAAGGATGAACTAAGGGCTGCTATTTGAAGGATGCTTGAGGGTTAAACTTAAAATTTGTCTTTTTGTGACACTAACATTTCTGACTCACTCCTAGAGCTTTCAAGCTGTCATCAGTCGGGTCAGTCTGCCTTAAAATCTCAAAATTCTATAATTTAAGTTTCTCTTGATTAACTTTTTTTTTTTTTTTAACCTAGTTCAAAAATTAAATCACAAGGTATTAGGTAAATGTATTATATTCAGTTCTCTGAAGACACACATAATACTGAACTTGTTTAAGTTAAGATTATTGAAATAATCACACTTTGTATGTCCCATGTCACATTATATATAACATTAAAAACAAGAACAAACAGAAAATACGGCCATGAAAAGTCATGATTAATTAGATGTATTAATTACACTTTTTTTTTTTTTTTTTTGTCTGTGGTCATACAAAAGCTTAATGGAGACTAAAATACAGTACTTCCTTCAAAAGTAGTAATTTGTCATAAACATGAGAAACAACAGGACAAAATGAATTAAAGACAGCTAGAACTCACACACTGGACATCTCTACTGTCGTTGTCCAAAATGAAGACAACTTCAAATGCCCTTTTCAAGCTAAGTTCTCTTGATTTTCTTCATTAACTGACCTCTATGAAATGAACAAAAACCAATTATGATTTTAACCTTTGTTTTCACTTAAAAAAAAAAAAAAAATCACAAAAAAATTATTCAAATGCATGATTTGCTAGTCTATAGAACTGCACATGCTTGGCTTTGCCATGAGTTAGAATATTGCATGTTTGCATGCAAAGAACAGAGTATAAGTTAATTTTACACATAATTATTAATTACATATATATATATGATTTAGGAAAAATACCTTTTGTATTGTATGTTTCTTTAAATAAGAAGCACCTGTTAAATAACACATTTCAGAGTAGATTTATAATGTAATAACAATGTATAGGATAACATTAAGTCTCAAAGCTTACAGTAATATAACACAGTGTTTTGTTTTGTTTAACTAGAGAAATGGTACAGATCAAAATATAAGTGCTCTATAAACACAACTGAAGCACCAATTTAAATAAAATAAACATATTTCTAAGAACATAAAATTATAAATTATTTAAATGAGTTAGCAACCCAAAAATATGATTAAAATCATGTAAAGTGTTTCTGTTGAAATTAAATATATATTATTATATTATATTAGTTAATTGTATTTTACAGTTCTTAAATTAGAATTGTATACTTAAAACACAGAACGGCACAGTGGTCCATTTCCTGCAGTCTGTTAGCTTCACAACATATCCTGTGGTGTTTTTTATTGGCTTCCCTGTTGATGCTTGTCCTTTGCTACTGAACTGAGGTCAACTGATTTTTTTTTTCAACTGTTAGATTTAATAAAACAGGTCATAGATCCGTCCTGAAGGTCACCGGTTTTCTAGGAACTGCAGTCGTTACTGCATTAGACAGCTGCTGCTTGGCAGGAAGTCTTGAACATATGTAACCACAGCCTTGGAAAGATAAGTCATAGTACCGTAGCTGCCACTAGGAGCACTGTCAAAAAAGAAGTTACAGATTCCTGTGGCAGGATCTTTCTCTAAGAAATACTCATTGGCCCCGCTGGATCTCTGAAATAAAAACACATGAGACACAATATCCAGATGTGCAAAACTGGAATCTACACAAAACAGGCACACTTTGATGAAGTCGAGATAGTTTTGATATGTTTAGCCTTTTTCATCAGTACATAATTCCCATAATAGTATTTGTGTTATTTCATAGTTTCGATGACATTACCATTATGCTAAAATGGTAAAAATCGTAATAATCAAGAAGAAGCAGGTATGCACATACCAACTGAGCATCATATGATTATATATAATGGCATATGCATGATGATACCTGATCCTGTTGAAAGAGATCGTTGGCCATGTGAACAATGCGGTCAATGTGAATAATTCCCCCAATACTGGCAATCTCCATGTCAGCTACAAGGATCAACACCATAATGGCCTCCACCAGCAGCTGTCTGTACTCAGGCTGTGGGACATGATTCAGTACAGACTCCACATGCACTGCGAACTTGATCTCTCCTTCCGTCATCTACAATAATTCACACAGATAACAGTTCATGGTTACGGGTATTTAAAGGGATAGTTCACCCAAAAATTCTGTCATTAATTACTCATCCTCATGTCGTTCCAAACCTGTAAGACATTCATTCATCTTCAGAACACAAATGAAGATATTTTTGATGAAATCCGAGAGCTTTCTGACCCTCCATAGATGGCAACGCAACTGACAAGTTCAAGGCCCAGAAAGGTAGTAAGGACATCATTAAAATAATCCATGTGACATCAGTGTTTCAACAGTAATTTTATGATGCTAAGAGAGTACTATTTGTGGGCAAAGAAAACAAAAATAACTATTCAACAATTCTCTTCCATGTCAGAATTCAACGTGCATTCATTACAATACGACGACGCATGCGTGTGGTTCCTCTCTTTGCAAACAAGGCGCAGCACAATCAGGTTCTACGTCAGAACGCCGGCTCCTGCATCAGCAGCACCACACGCATGCATCGTGGTACTCTTGTGAACACGCGTCGAAATCTGACATGGAAGAGAAGAAATTGTTGAATAAAGTTATTTTTGTTTTCTTTGCTCACAAAAAGTATTCTCGTAGCTTTGTAAAATTAAGGAACAACTGATGTCACATAGAGTTTTTTTAATGATATCCTTAATAATGTCCTGGGCCTTGAATGTGTCAGTTGAGCTGCTGTCCATGAAGGGTCAGAAAGCTCTCGGATTTCATCAAAAATATCTTAATTTGCCTTCAGATGATGAACGAAGGTTTTGGAACGACATGAGGGTGAGTAATTAATGACATAATTTTGATTTGTTAGTGAACTAACCCTTTAAGGTTCAATGTAATATAGTTTGGCAGAGTATACTGTATAAATACACAGCTCAAAAGTTTGGGGTAGGTTAGGTTTTTCTTAAATACATTTTTGAAAGATGCTCACCAATGCAGCATTTATTTCATCAAAATATAGTAAAAAATAAAGTCATATTGTGAAAAATTAATACAATTTGAGGTTTTCTATTTTTCCATTCTAATTTGAAGTGTATTTTATTCCTGTGATGGCAAAGCTTAATTTTCAGCAGCCATTACTCCAGTCTTCAGTGTCACATGATCCTTCAGAAATTATTCTCTCAAGAAATATTTCTTCTTATTATTCATGTTGAAACCAGCTGTGCTGCTTAATATTTTTATTGAAACTAATACATTTTTTTTTTAATTAATGAATGGAAAGTTTCAAAAGATCAGCAATTATTTTAAATAGTTTTCTTGCTGACCCCAAATATGTAACCCTGGACCATGAAACCAGTCATAGGTAGCACGAGTATATCTGTGGCAATAGCCAACAATAATACATTGTATGGGTCAAAATTATAGATTTCTCTTCTATGCCATAAAACATTAGGATGTTTAGTAAAGATCATGTTCCATGATGATATTTTGTAAATTTCCAACCATAACTATATCAAAACTTAAGTTTTGATTAGTAATATGCATTGCTAAGAATTTGGACATATTTAAAGGCGATTTACTAAAGTCGAATATTTAGATTTTTTGCACCCTCTGATTCCAGATTTTCAAATAATGGTATTTCAGCCAAATCTTGTCTTACCTTGTCTTGCCTAACAAACCATACATCAGTGGAAAGCTTATTTATTCAGCTTTCATATGATGTATAGATCTCAATTTCACAAAATTTGACCCTTATACCTGGTTTTGAGGTCCTGGGTCACATATTTTTAGCTGTTGTTATATATAGTCAAGAGGTTCAATTTAATGTTATGCAATCTACTATTTATAGTATAAGTACACACATACATATATACTGCATATATACATATACACATAGATGGATGCACCTCACGGGTGGTGGAGGAAGGCAAGACATATCCAGCAATGGAGAGGCCATGACATTTCTGGAGAATCTTCCAGACTTTCTGGTAGAAGCCCATTGGAACCCTGTTTATGGCCCCGTCCAGTCTGCGTCTCCTCAGCCACTGGCCCTGGCGCTCCTCCCACTGCAGGTGTGAGTCTCCTGTGCCAGTCGGAGACAGCATCCCGCTGGGAGTTGAGGGGCTGCTGCATCGCTACAGACACGCACACATTTGCATTGTCAGTATATCATAAAGATACTAGGTAAAAATTTGACTAGTGAGACTACTGGCACTAATCAGCACATATAACACACTTAAAACATGCTTCAGTTTTAGTAAGCAGAAACTATGACAAACATAGCTAAGCTGTTACAATGTCAGCCCATGCTAAGAGAGTGAAATGACCACAACAAGACAAGACTTGAGACACATTAGAAATGTTAATTGTTTGTTATGGCTGGAAGTTTGTCCCATTTCAAATCAGTCAACTAATCTGAGGCACTGAAAAATTTCATTAGATTAAATTTATATTTATTGAGTACCAATGAACTGAATTCACCCCTCCAAGTTAAAATTATTTTTAATCTTCTGAACTGAAAAATAGTGTTTGACAGTGGAGAGCAGGTGTTAGTGGAGAGGGTTTTGGTTTTTCTGCAAGTTACCGTGGAACGAGGGGATGTGAAATTACTGCTGATGGAATGACTGCTGGTAAATATCTATGAGAATAAAAGCAGAGCATACAAAGATTTAAAATGGACATCAAAATGGAAAGTACTTCTGATGAACGAACAGTTGAGGCATCAATCATACAGAGAGACATTAACAAGAAAAACGATCACCTACACAGTCAAAAAGATGCTTCATATTACTAAAATGATGTGTATGATATGGGCAAACTGAATATTACTCAGAATTTTCATGCTAATACTGGATTCATGGTCTCGAAAAATGTGCTGTGACCACTAGACAGAATGAGCTCTGCACAAAAAAAGCTATTCTACAGTAATAGCACAGCATGCCAATATTACAAACTCAACCCACACTCATGGGTCTGGAGTCATCGAGCTGAAAACAAATAATATAAAAGCCATTTAAAGGTACAATAGTGAGGAAATCTGTTTATGACATCTTAAACTGCAGTGTAAATATATCACAATTTGCAAAATGTAAAAACATTTGATAAATAATTTCCAGACACATCTTCTCTTTCACTCCACCTGTTTGATTTCAGTCTTGAGTTTTCTGATGCCCGTGCGCTCTGTCTTGGTGGCCCCCGTGTGTCCAAGCTCATGGATGGAGATGGCAGGACTGGTGGTTGAAGACTGAATCGGGCGCACTTTCACACAATACAGAGCGATTATTGAAGAACAGACCACACAAGAGTAGCCACATCATTCCTCTTTTTAAATGAACTGCACAGAACTCTTAAAATAATATGTTTGTAGTTAATCAGCTGCATTCATTCGATCTAAAGGGACAGGAAATACATTTGTTACAAAAGATTTCCATTTCAAATAAATACTGTTCTTTTGAACGTTCTATTCATCAACAATTCCTGAAAAAAAGCATATTCCACAAATATGCTTTAAATTCAACTGTGCCATCACAGGGATATACTGCCACTGAATAAAAAATAAAAAAAAGGTAATTGCAAGTTTTTATCTCGCAATTCTGAATTTATTTCTAGCAATTGCAAGTTTATATCCTGCTATTCTGACTTTATAACTCATAATTGTGTTTATATCACACAATTCTGAGAAAAAAAAAGTTTGTACATCTCGTAATTCAGATTTTTTTTCTCCGAATTGCCTAATACACTCGCAATATGACTTTTTTTCTCAGAATTGTGAGATATAAATTTACAATTTCGAGTTATAAAATCCAATCGAATTGCAAGTTTATATCTCATAATTCTGACTTAACTCGCAATTGTAAGATAAAAATTCTCAATGACCTTTTTTCATATTTTTTACTCAGTGGTGGAAACAGGCTCTTCTGTAAGAATACATTACATTTTAATTTATATATATATATATATTAATATGTCCACAGTAATACTGTTTTTAATGTATTTTATTCAAATAAATACAGCCTTGGTGAGACAAGCGACTTCTTTCTAAAACATAAAATACAAAGTCGTGTACATATAGTACAGAAGATGACTCTCAAAAATAAAACTATAAAAATGACACCTAAAAACCCAAAGGAATTCTCACTGGGGTAAAGAGCATAAAAAACTAAGGCTGGTTGATACTCACTGCTCCTCTCTACACCAAACTCTTTCCCGCTCAGGATGTGATGTAAGAGATTCTTCATGTCAAAAGGACTGAGGCTCATCAGGCTCTCTGATGCCTCCTCACCTGTAGATGTCACATGGACAGATTTATTGCACTTAATGTAAGCAAATATAAAGATTTACATTGTAGAACCAAAACTTTGATTGGCTGTACCTGAGCAGTGTAGACTGCGAGCAAGTTCTGTAGCCATCACTTGCATGATGAGCCCGATGCGCAGACGCAGCATGTCTCCAAACAGAGACGGCTGAGAGCGCACATACATGGCCAGATACACCATGATCTCCTGAGTTCAGAAGTTTAATAAGTCAATTGAATAGAACAGTGGAAGATAGCAACATAACTTGAAGGCTTAAAATTAGAACTACCTGTGTGAGGACAGCAATGCTGATGTCTTGTCCACTGGCCTCATAAATCAAGCTAATCAGTTCTTCAGGAGGAAGAGGACTAAAAATAAGAGAATCGGTTAAGTAAAAGGAGAATATTAAAATTGTTGCTTTCGAAAAAATAATGATTTAAAAAATAAATAATCTAAAATGACTATCAGAAACTAAAGACACTCACACTGTGATGACCTTCTCTCTGGGTTCGGGAGGAAGACCCACTGTCAGCTGTTTATGATGGGAGATCAGATCTGTGCAAGACTGAGTGCATGCACACACACACACACACACACACACACACACACACACACACACACACACACACACAAAACATTATTAGAGGTAAAACTGCTGCCACTGAGAGTTAAGCTGATATAAATCATTTTTACTCTGTTTAGATTATCATAGTTTTATAAATCTAATATTGTATATTTTATGACAATTTTCTTGAGCAGCAAATCAGCATATTAGAATGATTTTTGAAGTAGCATGTGACCTTAAAGACTGGAGTAATAATGCTAAAAATTACATTTTAAAATATATAAAAATAGAAAACAGTCATTTTAATTTGTATTAATATTTCACAATATTGCTGTATTTTTGATCAAATAAATGCAACCTTCTACTAATATCTGACTCCACACTTCTGAATTAGAATATAACAAACATTAAAAGTTTCACAATGTCAAAATTCTAAATATGTAAGTTTTAATTATATATATATATATATATATATATATATATATATATATATATATATATAAAATGACCAAGAAACATAAACGTGTCTGTTGTTTATCAAACAAGCACTGGTAGATATGGGGTCTCACCTCAGCAAGGACTTCCACTCTTTTTTTCAGGATGCCTGAAATGTAGCGGATGAGGCCCCATTCCTTACAAGCTCCTGCCCGAACATACAGCTCCTCCAGCAGGGAGCGAACAGTTGCCTCTCCTTGTCCTGACAGATTTACTATCCAATCTGAACCCCTAAACACATTGACGATTGATTTTTTGACTTTGATTAAATATGGCTTATAAAATTAATTATAATGGATATGCACAGTCAATATGTACAAACGTTCTCACTTCATCGCATAGAGGACATAGAGGATATCTGCCTGGTCCTGAAGGGTTGGACAATGCTTTAGCTGATTGACCAGACAGGCAAAGTCTGTGTTCCCATGAGAATCACGTGGCAAGTGCAGGTCAACGCTATCGACCTAGATTGTGTGTGCAGCCAAAAACAGACATGAATCAAAACTATGGGCCATTTATTTAATTTTTTCACTTTATACTGGAGTGTAGAGTCTTGCCTTGGTGTGATGAGAAACACTGTGCTGAGGAACATCCAGCAGATTGAGAGACTTTCTGTGTTTGCTCATGATGGGGACAACAGGCAAATACATGGAAGGCTCTGAAAAACATAACAGAATGAGATGACTAGCCATACTCTAAAAGAAAGCATGAAATCCACTTAACTATTAACGATCGACTGAGGGCTTACTGGGCATGTTGTGGCCCTGAACCTGGGCCATGAAAGAAAGGATGTCCCTGGTGGTGTGTTCAGCACTAAAAACGTGGTGCTGCCCCTTCTGAATGGGAGGCAGATGGCATTTTGTAGCAGTGCTGTGCAATAGATCTGTAAGATACTGGTCAAACATGTGTCCTGAACCTCCTGTGGGAAAACAAACCACCACTTTTCATTTTAGTTCATGTGGAGTATTGTGCATAAGTGCATATGTTGTGTTTTGGATGCTGGTGTCCCAAGTAGACTTATTAACTAGTTTTACCAACAAGATCAGGAATAGAGATGCACAGATATTGTTTGGATGATAATGATTAGTAAATTCAACAAATTAATCATATTAAATGCTACAAGTGAATTTAGGCATCACAATAATGTAGAGTATGAAAAATGGATATTCACTTTGATATTTGCTAAACATTACATTTCACAGTGCTATTAAGTTAAACGTTTTTAAGTGAGTGTAAGAAATTTAAATGTAAAAACAAATCTTTAAAATCAGTGGAAAACTAATATACAGTGTTATTTTAGAGTTATTTATATTATAGTATGTATTCATATTTTGAATTAGCTTTTATTTTTATTTTTTAACTCTAAAAATCATACATTTTTAAAAAATCTGTCATGTAATGTGCTTTTGTCATTATATTAGTTTTATATTTTTTTATATTTATATTTTTATATTTATATTTTATTTTATTTCAGTAATTTCAATACTTCAAGTTCAACTTATTTTATTTCAGTTGCCAATGCCAATTTTTTTATTCACGTTTTTTAAGTTAAAATTTTTTCAGCTAATATTTATATTTTATTTTAATTTTAATAGTTTAGTTAGCAATAACAACACTGCTGAAATGGTGCCCTAAGAAAGACCATTCTGGTCCATCAGCTTGACCAAAAATAACCAGCATAAATCAACCTTGAACCATCAACACTTAATCTGGTCTGAAAACCCTGGTTTTCAGCTGGGTATGTATACATTTATTTTTTGGGGGAGAGATGCTTTCCAAAGCAGCTACGTATATGCAAGTCAGTATGGATACCCGAGGGCCCAAAACTCTCTTCCTCTTCTTCTTCCTCTTCCTCCAGCAGATTCTCTTCAGAATCAGCATCCAAGAAGCTGAGCTGGGTATGAAAGGAGGTTGTGAGGAATGAAGAGAGGTTTGCCATCTGCACCCTAAACAACAAAGGGATTCATGATGTCAAATAAACCATATTTCTGCCTCAAACATCATACTATAACTCTTTTTATTGTTACTGTCACAATTTTTCTGACCTTGCACCCGCAAAGTAGCCATCTTGAAGCTTCCGGAGGGTAGAGAGGATACAGGGGTCAATACTGTCACCATCCTCAACTGGCCCAATAATAGAAAGAAAGAAACTGTTATTATCAATTTGTGCATATTGCAATATCTTCCATCGTACGAGAAGTTTTACCCAGCATGCTCAGTGTGATAGGGAACGTGAGGGTAGGTCTTCCAGTCATCCGCCAGCAGGACGAGAGATAAGCAAGCTCTGTTCGCAGCATCTCCACAATCATCTGGTTATCCAGAGCCAAGTAGAAGTGATGCTGGTCAATGAACTATGGGAAAAACACATTGTTATAATGTTTTTTTAGACTTTACAGTATATACGTACATATATACATATTTTGTAGAGTAGGTCTTCTCCTATAAAAGTCTTCCATGTGAGATCCTTTTTATTTACCTGTGGAGTGAATGTGTAAGTACCATTTCTGATCTCATAAAACTTTGAAGTTCCCAAGACACCAATGTGCCTGTATGGTCGCCCACTCAGATTCAGCTTTTTACAGTTGCCTGTGCAGTGGAAAAAGGAACCGGTTGAATTCAGTTTTGTATCCCAGAGCCTTCAAGCCAGCTTCTTCCAAATGCAGTTTTACAGATGTAGCCTTTGTTTACACTGTCTGGCTCTGTCCTGTTAGTCATGGTGAATCTAAACACTTACCCAATTTCACGTAAATGTGGCTCAGGATGCGAGCTGGCATGACCCGGATGGGAGAAACTTCGGAGATGGTCTGAACCTCAATCCCTTTATCCCTCAGCAGCTGCTGGATCTGCACTGACTCAGCCACTACACTCACTAAACAGAACAAATAGAGCTGCTGGTAAAAGGCCAGTCTTCTCTGTTTAGCAAATTAGATCAAATTCAAAATTGAGCTTCCAGCAATGAATTGAATCTGCTCCTTAAATGGACTTCAGCCAAACACAACCAGCTCACTCATTCCTACTGTGGTAGATTTTCATATCTTAAACCTTTTTATACTACTGTATATAGTTTCATATATATGAAACATACTATATAAATTCTTATATATTCAGTTTATTCTTTCTTTAACCAAAATCTTTCAAAATATTGTTTTTTTGCAGTATTGTTTTAGATATATATTTATGAGGTTATGTGGAATGTTTTTTTTTTTTCTCACTCAAACACACTGACATTGTTAATTATAAAAATCTGTATGATAATATCATAATTTCAAAAGTTATCATGTTTCACGTGAGCTAATTGCCCCTTGTTTTAAAAAAAGAGCAACCTTTGCCCTTTATCTCTTTGTTTCTTTGTTTCTCAAATATCTCTTAGCACTTTATATCTCCTTACATTTTTTGTAAAGCTATTACAACTTAGTTAGTTATCAAGTTACAATGTAATTGAGCATAAGTGCCTAAGTTTGGCCAAAACATATTTCTAAAAATTACAGAAATTCAAAAGGTGCTATATGGTACAAATAAGTCTGTGTCTGAATAGGTACTGTTTGGCTGTTTATATTCCTCATTAAAAAAAAAAAAAAAAAAAAAAATTAAATCAATAATATTCACAAACCTTGCACAACAACATCTGGCTTGAATTCTTTAGAAAATCGCCTATTCAGAGGATCAATCTCTCCAGGGGCCAGAAATCCCTATGAACCCAAATGAACCATTTGTCAGATATCAGTAAAAGAAGCAGAATAGATAAGAAACAAAGGATTGCCTAAGAAACACTGGGACTACTGTTTTGACATTTCACATGTACACTTAATCAACAAAGATACCAAAGGTAGCGCTTCAACACCTGACATCATATCTGATTATACAGAGTATAACATGTTTAATATGAAAGTGGATCCAGGCTTTGGTACCTCTGCCAGCAGACAGCCCAGGATATACAGAGACTGGCCCCACATGTGTGGGAGCTGGCCAGCGGCCACACGCTCCACAGAGTGAGGGTTCCTGTACTCCTCTTCAACCTGAACAAGAAATAAACACACAGATGAGCAACAGATTAAAACATTTTACCCAGGATTGTTTGTGCCACATGAGTCCAAACACTCATTCAACTTAAATCAATCTTCTCAACTGGCATAATTTAGTAAACATTGTGTCATTGTGCAAAAAAATGAGTATTTGAGGTGATAAATGTACATGCAGATTTAGAGTGATAAATGATGTTGCAGATGAAAATTAGACATTGATGAACTGTACATGGTATTGATCAGACTAACAAAATGGTTTAAACTCACTTTGTCAGCAGGTACAGCATAGAGTTCAGGCACCAGACGAATCCCGTGTTTGCCTCTGATCAAAACTCCTTCAAGAGCCTCTCTGTATTCCTGCACCTGAGGAATGACACACCGTCAGCCATAACTACATACTGCCTCCATGTGGCCATGAGTGGGAGTTATATCTTCTACTTTCAGAATACAAGCGAGTATTTATAGGACGGCCTGTTCATACCTGCTCATGGTCTTCATTGAAGATGCCATCGAGTATAAGGTAAGTCCAAAACACTGGCCACTCACATTCAATGTTCTCAAAGAGCTTCAGCTCAGCAGGATCATAGTGAAGGCGAGCAGGGTCCTATCACAACCATAAAAACATAGAATGCAGTCAAACTATTAGAGAATTAGCCATAAAATACTTATTTTGTTTAAAATCAAGTGTCTTGTTACCTCTTTTGGGGTCCTGTATCCATCTCGGATAAAGCGACAACAGCCATAACGTCCCTAAAATGATTGAAATTTGCTTAAAGGGATACATAGTTCACCCAAAATGTTCATTTTTGGGGAAGTATCCCTTTAAGATTGTTACAAAAATAGCAACCACAGTTGAAATGCATGTAGCCTCTAAGGGGACATAATAAAAATTGAGATGGGAGGGAAATTAAAGTTTTTGCGTTCTTTCTCAAAACATTTGCATTCTCTTTGCACCCTCTTGTAAAACTTTTGCCTTCCCCAGAGAAACTTTGCATTCACTTGCAAAAGCACTGAAATTTTTTTTCCTGCCAACTATTATTTCCATCACTAAGGTTTTGAGAGAGAATGCAACTGTTTTGTGAGCTTCCACCACTGAAATATAATTCTTCCTCCCATCTCTATTTTACCATCACCATCTGGCAGAGTTCCAAAGTTTTTTAATAATATAATATAGTATACATGGCTCATCATTTTTTATAAAATGCATTTTCTTACACATTCTCGCTCTCCCATAAAAATAAAGTAATAAAATTACATTTCCTTAAAAATCTGAAATGTTCTGCATGTACACTAAACCAGCATAGCCTTTTCCTTAATGGCCAGGTACCTGCAGTTTGGAGATGATTTCACTCTTTGTGTTGTTAACCAGATCTGCATCCTCCACTGCAAACGCAGGAAAAGAGATGACAGAGAGCAGACCGGCATCTATCTCTTTAGAGGTGGAAGCTCGAGGTAGCATGGAGCACAAGATAGACTAGAAACACAATGAGAAACAAGATGTTTGACTCAGGAATTCATGGATAACTTTTACTGATTGAGAAAAAAAATACAATATAAATCATCTTAAATGTGAATCACTGACTTAAATACTAAAGAATAAACTTGGGCTGCATCTCCCAAAACCACTGTAAGCATAAGTAGATCATATATACCAGTGACGCTTTTAGGAAATGCAGCCCTGGTCTGTAAAATAATAACCAACTACGAAACACATTCAATTGATTCATTTACCTGACAATGTTCTACTTCATCTGGGAGAACATGAATCACTGATTTTGGGCCTCCATGAGCTCCAAACAAGTCAAGCTCATCAATGGCCTCCAAAGCTGCCTGGTAAAGTGAACCGGAAAAACAAAAATCAACTTCTGAATGAGCGGAGTGACTAAACAAGACCAGATGACTCTCCTACCTTAGCCATTCCAACAGAGCTGCCGTTTAGTTCAGGAATTCCTTGATTGGTTTTGTCTCCTCTCTCCCACATCCCATAATCCTGCAGGGGAGTGTGAGCTGTGATGCCAGTTTGGTAACTGTTAACTAAGAACGTGATAAACCAATGAGAACTTACAGCCACTTTGTACGCTGCCTCGATGTAGAAAACCAGGTTCTGGATCAACGCCACCTCATCCAAGTTAGATATGATATGCAGACCTGCAATGCAATTTCAAAATGGTTGCAAAAAAATAGGAAACCACACAACACAACCAGCAGAGGCTAAATTCCAATTCCATGGTGTTTGCTTTGAGGCATATCTATGGTATCTATACATAATCTGTAGACTATACTCACATATTCTGCTCTAGTTTTGGGGGAAAATCTATAGTTTTCTGAAAACCTCTGTAAGGACAGATTCTGTGGGGACCTGGCTATAAGTACACCTAACAGTTATAAAATTTCCAGTCTTTTTTAGGAAAACCAACCATTTTGATTACTATACATATTTTTGTCCAATCAAATGTGCTCTAGAATAAAAAAGCCCCTAAAATCTCCCGCATCTGACCAGCAACAGCAAATCATTTGATAAGAGAAATCATAAAACCCGCATGAGATTTCAAGGAAACTGTGCTAGTCAAGAAATTGCAAGGGGTCTTTAAAGGGACAGTTAACCCAAAAAATGAAAATCATTTGTGCTCCAAATAAGAAAAAAGTCATAAAGCTTTGGAATAACATAAGGGTGGCTAAATAATTGAATGAACGAATTTTCATTTTTGGGTGAACTATCCACTCTATAGATTGTTTGTCTCACCTGAGGCGGTCATCTGAGCCAATGTGAGCAGGTACAGTGAAGTGGCATCAACCTGCAGGTGCCCCCACTGATCATCTCCCACCACTGTGGCACAGGTAGGTGTGTGATATTTGGCATGCAGGCAGTCCTTTGTGCTCTGTGTGTGTTTGAACTTCTCTACCTTTGCCACCTGCAGCAATATATGCACATGCTTAGCCAGGCCAGGGAGGTGTGTTGTCAGCTCAAGAATGAATGAATTGATGAATAAATGAAAGAATAAAAACTATATAGCTGGGTTTAGAATGACAAATGAGCAAGACCATAGAGTTAAATGCCGTACCTGTCTCATCATACACTGCAGCAGCCCCTGCATTAGCTTAACCACACTCTGAGAAAAAAAAGAAAATGCTGTTAATAATACAAGTATTGATTTCAGCTGGAAATATTCTGAATAATTTATACTTGCACACACAATTGCCAGACACAATATACTGTACAAAACAGTTTTTAAAGAAATTAATACTTTTATTCAGTAAGGACATATTAAAGTGATCAAAATTTGCAGTAAGCCTTTTATAATAATTTTTTTTTTTATGTTTGAAGGCTTTTTATTTCTTTTGAACTTTCCCCCGAACAGTCGTTTGTTATGAATAGTTGTAGCAATCATCCAACAACCTGTTACATTACTCAACGACAATGTGCTCCTGAACAATGCCACAACAGGTGGTGACGTTTTGAAGTTCCAGTCACCTGTTCAAGCTCGTAGGCTTTAGCTTTGTCCTCATCACGGTCTGCATTCTTGCGGTAAGCCATGCCGAGTCCCCACACTGCCAAGATGCTGTAAACATTATCTCTGACCCAGGCATCCTTCTGCTGCTCGCTAGCTGGCAATAGACCTGTCACTGGATTCTATATGGAGAGGTCAATCCCATCTTTATTTATTCAAATATACACCATATAATTAAATACAATCTTGATCTAATTTGTTATGCTAATTCTCATTACACTTACATATTTTCATTTCATTTTAGATGTTTTAAACACTAGTGACATGCTGAGAAAATGTTAATTCATACAAATAAATAATAAAAAACAAACATAGATGTGTTGATAATTTATTATTACTTACATTACTTACAAAAGTAATAATAAATGATCAACATATCTATGTTTGATTTTTTTATTATGTATTTGTATGAATTAACATGTTCTCAGTTTCTTGTATTGTACATAAAGCATAAGCTCTACTTTTAAAGGAATTTACATGCTGCAGATAATACAAATATTTTCCTCACCCATGGGTTATTTAAAGGTGACCTTTGTACAAGCTTTATTTATTTTTAGATTTCTCCTGTCAGAACGGCCCCAATGGTGCAGAAGAACCTCAACCACAAGAAACTACTGTACTGTAGACAGAGGCCTATGTTTTCATTTGAGCTGGATTTTTCTTTTCTTTTTTTACCAGTATATTTTAATAATTCAGTTTGGCTTTAGGAACAATTTAGATGGTTTAGAACAAAGATTTGCAGAACACACTAGAATTAGAATAGATCAGAATATAGAATTATTAGAATAGATTAGAAAATATATATGTACATAATATAGATTAGAACAATTGAGTAAAATAGAATAGTATGGAATTATATACTATATAATTCCATACTATTCTATTATGCTCAATATATATATCTATATATATATATATATATATATATATATATATATATATATATATATAATATATATATATAGTACCGCCGAACAGAATAATACATTATATAAAGCTAAATAGAATAGAATATGTAATAGAGCAGAACAGAAATTAATGGAGTGGAAGAGAATAGCACGATATATAACACAATGGAATAGAATAGAATAGAATAGAATAGAATAGAATAGAATAGAATAGAATAGAATTCTCGATCATGTTTTGAACAAACCTGGTGGCATAATATTGTTTCTTGGACAAGTCTGGCAAATCCATCCAACCTCACTCCTGAATTACTGCGACTCCTCATGCTGTCATCTGTTTATGATCTCGACACCGAATTTATGAAGATATGAAAGAGAAAACCTTCTGCTTCCTGGTCGATTAGAAGAGAGCATGCAACCAGATCTTTACTGTAGCCTGTAGAATTAATGATTCATGATGACTAGCCAAGTCATGTCCGTCCGCAATGCTGTCCATACATTTACTACATACAAAAACGATTAAAATAAAGAGGCCCACCACACAACCAGGCTTTTCAAAGTCAATAAACGTCCTTCTACCATTTTAAGGATCTGTATTAAAGCTCTGTATGTTCATTATGCATTGCACATCCAGCCTGAATGCCGATGTTGACAGCAAGCGAGAGCCCGCCCACATGATGACGTACGGCTGTTTGAGTGACAGGAAACCCGGAAGTTCAGTAAGCCTTTCGCCAGCATCCAGGGACGGTCGGAAGATTTATAGTTATTTTAAAACAAGCATTCTCTTTCTCAAGAGCTGGTTTAGGTTGTGAAAATTTTTTCTAATAATTCACGCCTATTCCTCGTGCTGAGCGCTACCAAAACGTTAATTAAATCGTCTTGTTTTATGTTTAAAAGGGAAAAGTCCGTGTAGGTTATCCGTTTGTCATTGGGGTCCGCCTACGGTATGTGCTCTGGACCAAACACGATTTGTTTTCATATAGAAGCTCGTATTTTGATTGGTTCACGACGAGTACATTAAAGTGCATTGGGGGCATTGACCTCGAAAGCCAAAAGTAAAGTTTCTCTCTAGTTTTACGAGGCCATTGTGTTGTTAGGGAACAGTTTCATCAACATTGTTCAACTATATGAAAGTATGCTTTTAATTTTTACAACAAAAGTGCCCCATTTCTGATCTGTATATCTTCTTTTCAGAGACTTGAACCGATGACTAAAGTGACTTTAACTTAATTATTTCTACTTTGACTCATGGACCAATCCAAAGTCCAAAAAAATATATTTGCATTTAGTGACAATAGCCCCTCAGGCCTGAATTTCTCACTATGTGTTTCAATAAAAACAAAACGCACAGACGGCTGCTTCTGTAATACATAATATAGAGCAGAACTGAACAAAAAGAATATGCTTAAGTAAAATAACAGAATTAGGGTGGAGTTGAATAGAATTCTCATTGATTTTAAACAAACCTGGTGACATATTATTGCTCCTTAAACAAAAACCACAGACTCCTCAGTTGTGTTACCACAGCTTGTTTTATTGTACTAAAATTTATTTTGACAGCAACTATGGAAATCATCATTCAAGTGTCCAACAGCATGTCAGATATTCAAATGTTCCTTTTTGGTTCTTAGAATTAAGAGATTGATTGTGGCACTAATAATTATCCTGTACATTGAAGTGTAGGTGTGAAGAAGCTTCTATATTTCACTGTAGGTAAATGTTAAACCTGAAACACTGGATTTCTAAGCATGTGTTGGCTCAAGAGTAAATGTGCTGTGGAAGGTGGCATAGATTTGTTTTAGCTACTGCAGGCCCTTTTTAAGTCAATGGTCGTTTAAATTGAACAATGTTTTTAGACAGTTTTATCTTAAATGATACAGAATTAATGTGGCAAGTGTCATTTTTCAAATTCTTGAACCCCTGAATTAGTGCACTTTTTACTAATGTGCATCTGATAATGATATGCAGGAAAAACTCCAGTCTTACTCTGGTTTAGCACCTTGTGTATAAGAATACATAAAACAAAAAATCAGCTAACGGCCTTTCAGAATAAAAAAATACAGAAAAAAAAAACTACAGTTGCAACTTTGCCAAAATGCACATTCAGTACATATTCTTTGGAGTGTTACTAATAACTCAGCCTCTTGGTTTACTGCAGTGTCTTCCTGTACCCAAAGCCCATCTCCACTGGTGAATTCATTGAGCTAAATCCAATGGTTATCCTAAGCAATCATAACTCTGTATAACAAACTGTTTTTACCTCTTTTACCAAGATATATATGTGCATAAATTGCATAGATTTAGTGTAATAAAATGCATCAGTTCTACTCTAACCACTGTGCTGAACCCTATGACACACCAATCCCCCCCACCTTTTTCTAAAAACCCACCAAACCCCTCAACAGATCCACCGAATAAATCTGTCAAAAAAGCTGGGTTTTTTCAGACTAGCAAAATCCTGACCCGTGAAAATGGCCGTCTGGTCTCCCAGTGAAAGCTTCGCTAGGATCTCCTTGCCAAGGTCGCTGCCCAAGGCAATCACTGTGGGAACGCCCTCTACTCTGCGCATCGCACTAATGCCTTCCTCCAGATTCTTGTTGCTGGTGACCCCATCGGTGATGAAGACGAACGCCAGCTCGGCATTTCGTCTAGCCAATCGTGTGCCTCTGCTTGTGACAATGTTGTTGATAGCGTAGATAATACCGCTTGCCACACTGGAAGTAGAATCCAGGTACCTCAAGCTGGCCAGGCCATCAGTGATGACAGTGAAGTTGTTGGTGAGTTTGAAGGCCAACTGATGTTGGTTTTCGTCACCATACTGCAGAAGAGCCACCCTGGCATTGCGTTCATCGTCGTCTCCCTGGGCGAGGATCAGGTTGCTAGCGACATTCTCCACGAACTCACGTACATAGCGGAAATTCTCCTGACCCATGCGCTCCGAGCCATCCAGCATGAAGATGAGTTCAACAGGTCGCTGGATGCAGTTGGCTACAGCTGGCTCTATAAGATACAAAAACAGCAATAATAGTCTTGGTTGACATGCTTGATTTGCTCCAGTGTAAATTTCCCGAACTCAAATAATGAATTGTGCAACATAAATGTGTTAGTTTACAGAGATAAGGTTCATTTAAGAGCAAATAAACCTAGCAAACATAAACATTTCATTGCTAAAGATACATTATTTATTTGTGAGAAATAATTCAAGTTGCATTTCTTGCAGTCCAAGAGCTTGCCATTTTTTCATTGCACATTTCTGATATACAGTATACATATACTGTATAATACTTACTACTAAATATACATACTGTAATCTTGCATGACCAAGAAAAATCTCATTATTTTCTATAATGGCAGACTGAAAAACATTCTTAGTCCATTTTTCTTTCACTCACGGATGGTCAGTATCAGGATGCTCATAGCTAATTTACATTGATATGTATTTCCATTGAAAAAGATTCACTGAGATAATCATCAAACATAAATGGACATTAACATTTATATAAGGAGGTAACAAAAAGTATTACTGAATTGCCGTTGTACTACATAAATGCTATTACAAAGATATGTCAGATACTCTCTAAAAGCTTTCTGTTGCCTAAATAGCAGTTTAACTTTTGGGGGGAATTTAAAAAATAAATTTAACCAGAAAAAATACTAAACTATTTTTAAGGAATAAAACAATATGCTATAGAATTGGTAAAGCAGTTTATAAAAAATCCTTAATTTATCATACCAATTATTTGTGTAAAATATGGTAGGTATTTGAAAGTTGACCATGGTAAAGCAGCACTAAAAAGCTCCACTGATATTTCACTAACCTATACGAAGCTACAGGCTTGTGACTTCAGCCTTAATGTGCAAAGTGCAAAACTGATATGAATATAGTCTCAAAATGAATTCTTCATTAATTTATAGATGCTTTAAAGTAATAGATCAAGCAAAAAATTACAATTCAGTCATCATTATCTGGATATGTCATTCAAAACCTGTATGAATTTCTGATTTTTGATGTACTACGTTACGACACGTTTATGGAGTTTTTATTTCCTTTCTGGAGTTTGACAACCCCTGATCACTTTTTAGAAAAAGATCAACATTTCCTTTTGTGTTCCATT
Source organism: Cyprinus carpio (assembly GCF_018340385.1). Classification (NCBI taxonomy): domain Eukaryota; kingdom Metazoa; phylum Chordata; class Actinopteri; order Cypriniformes; family Cyprinidae; genus Cyprinus; species Cyprinus carpio. The sequence goes on along the minus strand of NC_056607.1, from coordinate 11,089,174 downwards.
GAAAGAAAGAAAGTCGTACAGGTTTGAACAACGTAAGTAAATGATGACAGAATTTAAATTTTTAATGTAAACTAACCCTTCATTTATCAGTTACCATTATATCTTTGATATTCACAACCCCAAAGCATTTATAAAAGATCAAAATGCCTTCAAATCCTAAGGAGCCTTGAGGAATCAAGCAAAACAGGATAAGCTAATGAGAGCATGCTATGCAAGCAAAGTGTCGAAAAATCTGTGCATCTATTCAAAATGTGTTCATTTCGCATATTTGAATGAAAAAAAAAAAGATTACAGAGCAGCAGGCATTGAGGTCAAGAGGCAAAGGTTGCCATTTCACATTTTTGTAGCAGCGAATTGCTTTTAGCAGAGGCTAGCAAACAAATGTAAGTGGCTGATAACTGGCCACAACGTTAACTATTTTACATGCTATTTCTTGCAAATTAAATGTTACATCTTTAAGGGAGGTATTAGCAATGGCATTCGATTATTGTTAACGCAAATACCATATTCATGCATAGACCAGCTAGCTTTTTACTTAACAACTCTACAGGTGAGACCAAGTTTATTCTTTTAGTCAAGCTATCAGTTTGAATTTGTTGGAAATGCCCAATCATGCTTTCTAACAAAAGCCAAGAGCTTTGTTTGGGTCTCCCATCATATCGGAATAGATCACTCTAAATGAGTCAATGAACAGTTCGGTCCATCTCTGTTTGTCAGGTTCAGAGGACAGTTTAGCCATCTGGGCTGCGTAAGCCAATGTAGCTACAGCCTTGGTGTAGGTATCGGGGTGTTTGGCCTCTTGTAGATTGTTGAATAAGTTTGAGACGCTTAGTACAGTGGTTGGGATGGGACTGTCCTTCCACTCCTCTGCAAGGGCGTCATCTGCAAGTGAGTGTTGAAACAATAGTTTTAGGGGCCTCCTAGCAACTGGCTCTGCCTAGTTGCTGTTTTGATTGATTTTAGTTTTTGATTTGATATCTTTCGCATTGATCACCGTGCATTTTGCTGACACACTCATAAGGAAATGTCACTAAACAACTGTTTACACACCTATGTTGTGATAATGTGACTTTTTCCTTGTGAGACTGGGCTGGTTATCACACATAACAAGTGTATGATTAACATACATAACATATACATATGAGATGATAACCGAACATACATATAACCTTTGTTATGTGTACTGAACCATTAATGTATAAAAATGACTTTTTATAAATACAGCATGTTGATATCTTGCAAATCTAGACAGTTCTGTGGATTTTATATCATTTTGCAGAAAAAAAAACAAACGTCATTATTATGACTTTAATAGGCCAAATACAACCTGACTTTTTTCTTTCTTTCTTTCTTTTTTTTAAATTTGCCTGCTAGCTATCTAATAATTGGCCATGAACAATATTGTATGCAATGATGTTAATGGTAACTAAAAGTAAAAAAAAAAAAAAAAATCGGTAATTGAAATAAAGCGAAATAAAAATTGTGAAAAACGTAAAAAATTTAAAATGTTGCCTTGAAAAATAGCTGAAATAAATATGTTTGTTGAACTACTAACATGACTAAAACAAAAATGTAAAAATAAATTAAAGCTTAATAGAAATATTAAAAACACAAAAACTAATAAAATGACAAAAGCGCATCATATGACTAAAACTAAAAATTTAAATTGAAACACAAATAAAAGCTAAATTCAAAATATGAATGAATACTACAATTGTATATAAATAATACTAAAATAATACTGATTATATGCACTGTATTTTCCCCTATTTAAATCCATTTAAACCCTGTGAAAAAAGAAAATTATAAAAAGATTGCAGTTATGTAAATAAAATAATACAAATGATAAATATATGTATTTTACTGTATACATTGAGTTAACTGAAAGGAAAAGTTTCAGAGTGTTTTTTTCAGCAGTTAGGAGAGTTAATCATACACATCTTTGTGTATATGAACAACAACACTTACCACTTTTACATGGAAGATCAGGACAAACGATCACTGGATCTAAAACAAATAAAGAAAATAAAAGTAATTAATAAGACAATCATTTCTGGATATCAAGACAGCAAGCTAAAAACATAGTAAAGTCCGGGCAGGACTCACCTGGGCAGAGTACAGTCTCAATCCTATCGATGAAATCCTCTGCAACCAGATCAGCGAAACGCCTCATTCCCATAACTCTTCCATCTTTTCTGCAAGCAATGGACTTGAGGCTTTCGTTCTCCTCTGGCTGGTCAAACATGTCACCAATACCGATGGCATTCACGTCAATGCTGGCGTCATTGCAGAGGTAATTGAGCAGTTTGTCGTCATCACGAGGGTCGTACCGGCCGTCTGTGATCACAACCACTGTTACATTAGCCTTCGCACGACGGCTATCGCGAATCAGGTTATCGTAGGCGAACTTCAGGGCAGAAGGTGTCCACGTTCCTCCAGCGATCCACTCAAGCTTCTTCACGGCGTCTTTGAAGGCGGACATTGAGTCAATCCTGGAGTCGTTGAGGCGGATGGCCTGGAATGTTCCATTGTGACTGTACTGGACAACACCAACTCGAGTGCCTGAGATATTTAGCAAACACAGATTTTGTTAGATTGCATCAAACCACTTCTGCATTGCTACTTCAAATAAGCAAATTCTGATTTTTTCCCAAAGAGATTCATTAAAAAAACAACAATTTGGACTACAATTTGACATTTTCTAAAGTAAAGCTTTCCCATGCAAACGTTGGCCCATTAAATGTCTTTTTACCTGTTTCAGAACTGGGATCTTTTGCTATTGAGCCCAGTCTGTTGATGGTGTTGATCACAAAGTTCTTCTCAAGGGTGAAGTTGGTCAACCCCACACTTTCAGAGCTGTCAATCACAAACACAATATCCAGGGCACCACATCTCTTTTCACAGTCTGAAACAGACACGAACATTTACTGAATATACTGCAGCAATACATGTATTTTTATGCTGAGAATCTCAGTATGAGAATCTTACCACAGCATCCACAGGTCTCTCTGATGTAGCTCATCACATCACATTCCTGAGAAATATATGTTATATACTCAACATTTTTCCAGTAAGTAATTTTGAGCAATTTAATTACTTTATGCTTACAGTAAGGCCAGGGTCTCCCTCTTGTCCATGGTCACCCTGTTAAGGACACAATTTGAAAACATTTAATAAAAAAATCACTTAAATGGCACTGCCAAAACATTCAGAACCTTTTTTTAATGTTACCATTTACTGTTGCTTAAATGAAATATCCCAAATGTAGGGCTGGGCGATATAGCCAAAAAGTTTTTTTCCATATCAACAATATCATGATATTAATTTACCATTAATGGTGAAGGAAATGTGAGATTGTGTGTGTGTTTATGTGTATGTGTCTGTGTGCATTTATGTATTCAACAGTATTTTTCTCAAATTAAATTGTAAAATGAAGCAATTCGGAGCAGCTCTGGAGATTTGTACACGTCTTCATATAATGAGGCTGAAGCCTGAAAATTGATAAACTAGATGAAAGAGAACAAGCCGGCTTATTAGCAACATGCACTGACTGACTGTTGTTGCTCTTATTTCTGCTGTGCGATAGACTGTGTTAGATTAATCCATATCAAGAGCTTATCATTGTTAGACATTAAATTTATTGCGATCTTGATATGATATAGTTTATCAACCAGCCCTACCCAAACATCATTTTAACATTAATATGCACTAAAAATTAAACTTGCATCTCTTCCTGGGTCCCCTATAGGCCCCCTTCGTCCAGGTTCTCCTGGAGGCCCGGGCTCTCCCTGAAACACAATGAAAAAATATGATCACATTGTGAAAGAAAAACTGGTTGCAAATGGCATTTCATTTTGATTTTATAAAAAACTAATGAACAGTAAACATGCAACAAAAATGAGTCAATTTGCTGACCGGCTCTCCGGGAGTCCCCTTTGAACCTGGGTCGCCCTTTGGTCCGCAGTCTCCTCTACTTCCCCTGGGACCAGGTGCACCTTTATCACCCCTGTCACCCTGTTAAACACATATTTATTATATTTATTTGTAAAATATAAAATATAATGTGATCTGAATCTCTGGAAATTGAAATTTCTTTCAGTACAAGTATAAATTTAACTCATTACAGTACCGTAGGTCCCCTTGGTCCAGGATAGCTGAATCCAGGTCTGCCAGAATCACCCTACGGCAAAAGAATCAATATATTGTATTTACAACAGACATGCAAGCATTGATTTTAAAACCATCAGATATTTTTGTGTGTGAAGTACCTTTGGTCCTAGAGGGCCAGGATCACCTCTAGGGCCAGAATCACCTGCGTCACCTTGGGAACCCTATAATAGATATAACATGTTTTCTGCTGGCTGTTCATCCAGCTAAATAGGTTCATCATCTGACATAAGCAGTGAGATAAAAGGGCAGCTGTTTTTGGTTTTGGACATTTTCAGCCAGTTTGTACTGTGAAATGGCTGATAAATATGATATTTAGCAAGATTTTGTCATTTTGTACATTTCTGCCTGGTTCTCCAGGAGCTCCTGGTGGGCCTCTTGGTCCTGGAAGTCCGTTATCCCCCTAAAGTTAGTAACAAAAGCCAGAAAAATATTTATGTTTTCATTGATATTTATGATAAAACTAATAAAAATCAATTTTCAACAATGACCTGTTTTTAAACAGCCAAATCAGTGACTCTTACCTTGGCTCCTTTGTTGCCAATTTCGCCTGCAAGACCCCTGGGTCCCTCAGAACCTGGTTCACCCTGTCAAGCATTTTAAATATTTTAATCAATCAGGACATTGTTAAAATAATTGTTAAATAACAATGCAATATGTGTTTATAATACAATAAGAGCCACTTACTAAGCACCTTTTTTAACTGATAGCTGTGAACCAATTCTTTGTAAAGTTATAATTTTCAGTGAACCCAACACTGACCTTTTCTCCTTTTGGCCCATTATTTCCGGTGCTGCCTTTAGGCCCAAAGTCTCCTCGTCTTCCCTAAAAAGACAATGATAAATATCACCAAAAGTCAATCTACTGTAGTCTTACAAGGGGAATATATAAGAGAGAAAAATAGATTTTTATTAGTTTTATTCCTCACAGGGTCGCCTTTAGGTCCAGGTCCTCCAGCTGTACCCTTTAAAACAAAATAAAGTTCTCTTTAACATCATCTTTAATTTAGAATGTTAAAATAACAATAATGACCATAATTAAAACAAATACATACAGCAGATCCTTTCTGGCCAGGAATTCCAGGTGATCCGGGACTTCCTCTCTCTCCCTGTAGGGGGTGTCAGAGAGCGTATTACAATATGATTGATAACCACCAGTTAGTGTAATCTCCGTAGTTATGAAATCTTACTTTGGGTCCAGGATCTCCAACTGGCCCAAGTGGACCTGATCTTCCTGGACGACCTGGATCGCCCTGAGAAGAAAGTTAGGAACCATTACACCTCAAACCCCAATGCCTAATGGCTTTTACTTTTCTCTGCAATTTCTCAGGTACCTTTTCTCCTGGAGCCCCTGCAAGACCAGGTTCCCCAAAACTTCCAGGATAGCCATCAGGACCCTGTAAAAGGCACATTCATCTGTTAATGGACTTGCATAATACCAGTATCTGTTACCCCAAAGGAAAAGACTCACACCTTGTCGCCGGGGTCACCTTTGCAGCCAGGAGCGCCTATCCTGCCAATTTTTCCCTATTAAAAAAAATAGTCATTTTTATTTAATTTTTGTATTTTTATTATTTATTTTTATTTTTTGCTATCCACACTTCCCTAGCCCACATTTATTATTACTTACCTTCTGCCCATCTGTTCCATTTCGGCCCTGCGTTCCTGCAACACCCTGTTAGAAAAAGATCATAAAATCATAATATATTTATTATGGAAGATTCTGTAAACAGAGAAAATATAAAATGATAAGCAAACAGTCTATGGAACTTACCTTCTTTCCTTGTGCTCCAATTTCTCCCTAAAAACAGATAATTTGCATGTAACATTTTAGGTGCATTATCCAATAAGTAAACCATATTTATTAGATCTTACAGATAACACTGAGAAAATCATACCTTTTCACCTTTGAGACCAGGCTCTCCCTAAATGAGAATAAACAATAGAGTAGTTACAAACAGTAATCTGGACAAATCAAGTGCAATACTTTTAATGACAGCTAATTAGATGTAAACAGAAACTGAAATTAAATGCTTGAAGTGAACTGAGCATTTAACACAATAATTACTTAAAAATCACAAAAAAGACAGAAAAAAATTAAATTAGATATTGCTCCCTTCTTAGTAATCAACCAAGCAAAAACACTTATCAGTTAACACAGATCATCTTATAATAGCCGAACATATGCAGAATAATTGGTCTGATCAATACATAGCGGTTTATGATTAGGCATTTAATCGCACCTGAGGAATGTGAAGAACTTACTTTAGGTCCAGGATGTCCAATGGGTCCCTCAATACCTGGATCTCCCTGTAGGTTTTGACATGAGTTAATACAAGTAGTACTGGTGTTAGAGCCTCAATGAATACACATTCGATTTAATACAGTCTTTGGTTGAAATGCAGTGTTTGCCAAATGCATTCAATAGAACTGGTTTGTACTCACAGGACGTCCTTTTAGACCTTTAAGACCGGGGTCGCCATTATCTCCTTTAGCTCCCTGTAATAATCAAGTGTTAAGCAGAAAGAAAAAGAAAGTGAAATTACTTGATAGTTAAGATTTCTGTCAGTCAGTGCTGTCTTTTTAAACCCAAGTAATTTTTTTAAGATACTCACTTTCTGTCCCCTGTGTCCCGCTGGACCTGGAGGTCCTGGAGTCTCCAAACATTTCGTAGAGTAGCACTGGAAAATAATGATGAAATTGAATTAGAAAACATTGTAATGCCAAAAGAGTTGGGAAAAGTTTCTTCAGACTTTAAAAATGTTGTTCACACTGAGAAAAAGCATCCTTTCATTTTTAGGCAAGGCAAGGCAATTCAAAATTGTGTCCCCAGTTTTTGTCAACACCGTCAGACTTTCATTAAAATGTAAAAAATAATCAGGGAATATCAGGGCCAGCTGTCACTCTAATGGACCACCTTTGCCACATTCACCCTTGTCAGGCTCTGGTAAGTTTTACAGTTTAAGAATATTTTAAATCCTAATGTTAATATTTCCAATGTTAGATAATTTTATTCTCCTGAAGCAGGTTCTATTAGCATCTAGCATCAACAGAAAAAAACAAAATGGCTACTACATGAACTCCATTTGTTTTGAATAACAAAACAAAAATATTTTGTGTCAAAACCATAACATTACACCAAAATAACTAAATCTGTCTGACGGTGGTGATGGGCCAATGACAGAATTGACATTCAATGTGAAGTCATCATATTTTTGTGGTTTTCAAGTCATTTTTAATTATATTAAATATAAAATCGTGTTTAATATTAAATATTAATGCTAAAATACTTAATATGTGACCTGACAGCATAGGTTTGCTAGTAGGAACAGCTTATTTGTCATCCAAGTCTTGACTTCATTAAGGCATAAAAAAGATGATCTAATAAAGAGTTATTTCCTGGTTTGATTGAAAGATACAGCTGGAAGTTGTCAGGGAAACAATGAAAATTTATGTTATGTTTCTGGAGTCTTGAGCCCAAAGGGAGCATGTGGAGTGAAAACAAAAGAGGGCCAAGAATGGATCCCTGTGGAACACCACAACGGATAGCCTTTCTGAGGAAAGTGATGCAACATGTTGGCACCCAATGAAAAATGAAAAAAAAAAAAAAACTGAAATCAATAGAAGGCAGTACACTAATATGGATCTCACCTCTTGATAAGCCAGATGAAGCTGTAAGAAAGAACAAGACCAAAGAAAGATTATTATAATAATAGCCCTTAGCTCACATTAAATATGAATGAAGTACTAAATAGTGTCTTTGACAATTAATACATTTTAGGGTGTTATGCCACTGCATATCCAAAAGAAAAGTATTAAAGCCATTTCATTACCATTATGTCATAAATGCGATCGATTGTTGATTGCACTATGACTGGCTGCACTCCCGCGAGATCAACCGCCATGTATTTGTTACGATAAACTCCAGCAGGTGAGTTAGCGATCTCCCTGAGTCCCGTCTCCTCTAGGTTCCTGGATGATGCGATAGAGAAGATCTTAATGAATTCGTCACGTGCTCGTTCTGCCGCCACTTTGATCCCACCACATGGGTTTCCTGTCACGTGACCATCGGTGATTACCACCGCAAAGCGTTTGGCATTGGGTTTGGATGGCGAGCGGACCAGTTGCTGGGTCATGTTGGTGATGGCACAGTCAATGTATGTGCCCTTGCCCAGGTAATTTATTTTTAGGAGCTTAGCGATGAAATCATTTTTATTGGTGATGGCACTGATGATCTCCTGCCGCTGGGAGAAGTGAAGGCCTCCTACAGACCAGCTGATCTGAACTAAACCTTTGTATTTAACATCTTCTAGTTTCCTAGCAAATGCAGCGGTGAACTGTTTGATGCTGTCTACCAAGCTGCCAGGTGGGTTCTCCTGCAGAGCTATGGTCTCAGATGTGTCGATGACAAAGTACAAGTCGATTGGGCATTCAGTTACTTCTGGAGAGAGAGAGAACACATACAGTGAACTAGGTCACTAAAACAACATAAAATAATATTAAATAATCTTTATATTTCTTAAAATAATACACTACCATTCAAAAGTATGAGGTAAGTATTTTTCTTTTCTTTAAAGAAATAAATTAAAATTAAACTAAACTGGTTACAAGAAGTGACAATAAATGCATTCATAATGGCTCAAAAATATATTTTAAATAAATGATTTTTCACTTTCTGTTCTTTTAAGGAATCTTTAAAAATGTAAGTTTTTCAAAAGGTTTTTTTTTTATGAAATTACAAACTTTTATTCAGTAAGTATGCATTAAATTGGCCATAGGCGACAATAAAGACATTTTAATGGGGTAAGAAAATGCGTAAATGTGTGATTTGTTATTTGATTTCATTTATTCTTGTGATAGCAAAGCTGATATTTGAGCGTCATTACTCTAGTCTTCAGTGTCACATGATCCTTCAGAAATCATTCTGAAACATTTCTTAATATTATCAATCTTGTGTTGCTTAATATTTTTGTGAAAACCTTTTTTTTTGGTAAATATGAAGTCCAAAATAACAGCATTTATTTGAAATATAAATCTTTTGTAACATTATGAATGTTTTTACTGCCGCTTTTGATCAGTTGAATGCACCCATCCATATTTTTAAATAAAACGTGTGTAATGAATAATGCATTTATAGAATACTGCAGAATAATCAGTTACTGAAATAAGCATTTCCTTACTTGAGCAGGGAGTCTGGGTGGGCGGAATCTGGCCCTGTGTGTGCACTACCACAAACAACAGGAGGAGGATCGACAGTCTCATCATCCCTATTCACCTTCCTAAACACACAAACAAACAGGGTGTGTTGACCATGATCACAACACAACACACTCAGAATCTGTGCCCATCTGTGGACATCTGTTATATTCTAGCAGGCCAGTTACATTTACAAAACATCAGGAATTTTGCAAGAAAGCAAAACATGTCTCTCCAGTGCCAGAATTTGGGGAATGTGACTATTTACCACTTTAAATTACTCTAATGCACAATCATAAAATTACTTTCAGTAAAACTGCATAAACTGAGTTTCACAGAATCTTTTGCATCAGCCCAGTTGCATTATCCATCTAACAAGGGGCATAGAAACTGCTAAACTGGTAAAAAGATTAATATTTCATTAATTAAGATCACAAACTATTATTGAATTTGTGTCAAATATATTTTAGAAATGCCCTTGAAAATGTTCAAACACAGTTAACTGTCAAATGGAAACATTTGAACTGAATCGGCCACACCCATATGCAGTTGAACTGAACATTGAAGGACTGGAATTCAAGAGGCAATGGCATTCTGGGAAATGAAGTGTTATACCACTTCAGTCCATAAATCTGTCTGCGGGGCCTTTGAATTCATTATTATTATTTCTCACTTCCTTAACTTCAAATTTAAATTTCAGTTCTAGCTCCTGTTTGCCTCCTCAATTCAAATTCACCACAAATACAATTCTGAATGCCACAAAACCTTACTATATACGTCATACAAACTAATTCCACTGATTTTTAGGCATATCTATAACACAGTTTTTTTTTTTTATGTCAGTCTGAAAATTAGCTATCATACTTTTGTAGTCACGTTAAATTAGCCATGGTTTTATTGTAGCAAAAGTGTAGTAAGCATGGTTTTTTTGCATATTGATTACCATTTGTATAACCATAGTTTAACAATAAACACCACGATTAAACTATGGTTAGTCTAGCAAAATCATGGTTAATTTGTGGTTACCATGGTTTAATTATAGTAATTATAGTTTAATTATAGTAAAACCATGGTTATTTTTCGTTTGTTTACAATATGTTTATATATTACTGGAGCCAGAGATTAAGAATAAGAGCTTGTCTTGATTCTGGATGTTATTGGATGGCAATAAAGTTGATCCGTTTGTAATTTTAAAACCCAGAAAAATAGCATTTTGTTTTAATGAAATCCAATAGCTTTTTACAATGGAGTTTTAACATTTGAGTAAAAAAAGGCGTGGTCAGCGATACCTGAAGAAACTTTCTTGTTTTGTCTTACAGCATAAATTACACAGTTCTATTTCAAACTTCAATTTTGAAGATTTTTTATGCAATTTAGTTGCTAAATAAATACTGACTATAATAACCACAAAGATGTGCATTTGCATACTTGACAAATCAGACAACCATTCTTCAAATCAAATCAAACCTTCTTCAAATCAAAGTTTATAATGTTGTCATTCACCTCATAGCTGGCTAGATTGGTTCATGTCTAAAAACTCTTAAATTATAAAATTATAAAGTCCTTTAACTATAAAGCCTTTCTCAAATGTTTTAAAATATCTCTGAGAAAAGTGAATGGGGATTACTCGTTGTGAACTACTTGTACTTCTGGGACCAAGGCAACTGGAAAAGAATGGGCAGTCGCTCTATTAGCTTGAAATAAGGGTGTGGCCTACTTGCCTGAAAGTTGTTTCTAATTGTTCAGATACAGTAAGTCTTTTTAATAATAATAATAATATAATAATTTGGACGAGTTATGAATGAATGATATGCCTTTATCCATGTTCACTCCGTCTGAATCGCGCAACCCATTTTTAATTTTTTTTTTGTCTCGAGTAAGACACTGTATGACATTCAAGTTACATGATTTGACTGATTTTTATGTAGAAAGGGTGACAGCGTACCACAGTAAAACAAATGACATAAGAGGTTTTCATAACACCTAGCCAAATTCAAAAACTAAACTACAATTAAATCATCTTTGAGAGCAAGGGGGCCCCCTGGTGTTTCGGGGGCCCTACACAGCTTGCACTTTGTGTATAGGTAGGATCGGCTCTGCACACGGCCTTCTCACAATATATCTATCACTTGTACACACAATCATGCTGCACATATCAGAAGTTCCACGCTTCGACACTACATGCGTACCGCACCTGAGCCCAACTAAACCCCGCTCTGGCCCACCTCTTCCAACCAAACCAGGGATGGCTAAACGTGCTCGGGCATGGTTCAAAATGGCTAGAGTGAGTACACCTTTATTCTCCCGCATCCTGCACACACGAGTCTCTACCCACCCGCACCTGCACTCGCCCAAAGTGTTATCCCGCACCGCACTTTGCTGTGTTGGGTCCCGCGGTGCAGGTCACTACTCAAAAGGTGCCTGTTATAATGTTATGATCGAGGCTCTGAATTCTGGACTCTGAGCAAAATTTGTTTTTCTATAACAAACTATAAAATATTTTCCATAAAAACATTAAAGGGATAGTTCACCCCTTTCTGTCCCTCCATTGAGAATGTATGTACGGTAAACTGTCCACGTCCAGAAAGGTAATAAAAACATCTTCAAAGTAGTCCATGTGACATCAGAGGGTCCGTTAGAATTTTTTGAAGCATCGAAAATACATTTTGGTCCAAAAATATCAAAAACTACGACTTCATTCAGCATTGACTTCTCTCCCGGGTCTGTTATGAGCGCGTTCACAGCACATCCGGTTCGCGAACGAATCACTCGATGTAACCGGATCTTCTTGAACCAGTTCACCAAATCGAACTGAATCGTTTGAAACGGCTCGCGTCAACAATAAGCATTAATCCACAAATGACTTAAGCTGTTAACTTTTTTAACATGGCTGACACTCCCTCTGAGTTCAAATAAATCAATATCCCGGAGTAATTCATTTACTCAAACAGTACACTGACTGAACCGAGCCAGATAACGAACGAAACATTGACTCGTTCTCGAGTCAAGAACCGGTTGCATCGGTTTTCGGATCACCGGTAGTGATGGGAAGTTCTGTTCTTCTCCGCGAACCAGTTCTTTCGGACAGTTTGATTCAATAAACCGGTTGCCGAAAACGGTTCACCAGTTCTTTTGCGCTCGACGTAATGACTTCATTGGCGATGATTGCCCTTGATTCAAGCCTTCGGTTTACACCGCGCTCATAACATTAGCACAGAATCAGTTCAGAATCAATCACCAAAAGAACCAGTTCGGTTCAGACGCGCTGTGTGTCAGTCTGAATCACGCATGCGCAGTATCATCAGCTCCTCGGTTCTCGAATCGGACGCGTCCGACAGAAACGGTTCTTGACTCGAGAACGAGTCAATGTTTCGTTCGTTATCTGGCTCGGTCATCAGTTCAGTCAGTGTACTGTTTGAGTAAATGAATTACTCCGGGATATTGGTTTATTTGAACTCAGGGGGAGTGTCAGCCATGTTAAAAAAGTTAACAGCTTAAGTCATTTGTGGATTAATGCTTATTGTTGACGCGAACCGTTTCAAACGATTCAATTCAGTTCAATTTGGTGAACTGGTTCAAGAAGATCCGGTTACATCGAGTGATTCGTTCGCGAACCGGATGTGCTGTGAACGCGCTCACAACAGACCCGGGAGAGAAGTCAATGCTGAATAAAGTGATAGTTTTTGCTATTTTTGGACCAAAATGTATTTTCAATGCTTCAAAAAATTCTAACGGACCCTCTGATGTCACATGGACTACTTTGATGATGTTTTTATTACCTTTCTGGACGTGGACAGTATACCGTACATACATTCTCAATGGAGGGACAGAAAGCTCTCGGACTAAATCTAAAATATCTTATACTGTGTTCCGAAGATGAACGGAGGTCTCACGGGTTTGGAACGACATGAGGGTGAGTCATTAATGACATAATTTTGATTTTTGGGTGAACTATCCCTTTAATGCCCTGGCAGTAGCAGATAGCTTTGATTTTATATTTAATTTGATAACATTAATGTTTAAGCTGAGTTTACAATAAATATTTTAACTGCTAACCTACTAGGCTATGTAAAAGGAATACCGCTGTACATAACAAAAAACAAAAAAACACCATATTTGTTTAAAGTGTTTGCAAAAAAAAAAATGTTATTTCACTTTTGTTCATACTGCAGTACTTTTAAATGAAAAAGTGTGCAATACACTACTTCTGAGTTCATTATTGAATTTTGTGCATAACAGTGCGATTAATGGCGATTAGTCGCAGACAATCATGTGATTAATCGCGATGGAAAAAAAATTGTTGCCCACCACTAGTTATTTTACATTTTATTACATTAGGTATCAATGTTGTTTGTTTATCATACTGATTACGCCCTAACGTGCAGGTAGGCTACTGTATTTCAGGCCCATTAGATAATATATGATATGCAATATAGCCTACAGTATAGGAAAATATATAGCCATAATCTAAACTCAAAGTATCCAAAAAGAGTTTACAATCAATCAAAAAGAGCAGCAGCACGCATAAGTGACATACAGGACGAACAACGACATTAAACATCTTGATTAAGTAAATGCAATACACTTTGAGTTTTGAAATCACAAAAAATAAAGCATGCAAAACCTTTTATTCTTTTTACTAAATCATTTTTTGGCAAAATTAAGGAACAAGCGACAATTTACAGATTACTGAATAGCCGAATAATGTGCAGCTAGGTGATAATTTAAGTGCCTATCCAAACTTTTTAGTGCATTTCCAAACTTCCACTCTTCAGAAACAGAAACGCACTGCAAAGTTATATAAAAGTCAGACATCACTTACCCACCCAAGATCAGGAAATCTGAAGAACTTTTCGAGTGCTGATTTATGTTTAAGGCTACCAAACATACATTCCGTACTATGAAGCAGAAATTAGAATAAAGTCCGATGTAAGGGAGTGAGTAAGAAGCCAAGCTGCAGGAGAAGTTTCCTCTGCGCTTCTCCCAGCTTCAACAGAAGTCTCTCGTCCCTCCTTCATCAGCGCAAAGGGAACGGAGCATCTGTACACTGCCTCTTCTGTCCGCATGGCGGCGCTGTGCATCCACACTGATGGACTACACTCCCACTCCTTGCGAGTTTTTTTGTTATGATTGATATCTGGTGATAAGAGGAGGGGGTATATGGATCACCCACACAAGTTCACAAAGTCCTGAGTGAGGAGAACATCTTGTCGATTTTATTTTATTTTATTTTATTTTTTTAAAGCCTGTGCTGAATTAATAGGAACTCTCACATGACTTTCTTCTGTGGAAGTGCTCAGTGCACATGTGTAGCATCTCTCCACAAAATCACCATTGTTAATTTAGAGTAATGGCATCTTTTTCAGTTTTCTAGAGAATGTATGGGAAAATCACTTCCAGATGTTATTAGTAAAGACGTTAAATACTCTGTATAGGCCTATATACAGATTATAGCCTATCCTACTGATGTTGTTGTAATTTCTTTTGTTTGCAAAATATAAATACTATATCACAATTTTTTCATATTATGGTAATAAGAATGAGATGATTTTGCATTACAGTAATGAGAATTTGTGCTAAATTATCATAAAAAAACATGTCAGAATGCCAAGAATTTTAATGATTATAAAATTGTGCTTAAGTTTCATATGCAAGATATAATTCTTTTTTTTTTTTTTTTTTTTTTAGGGAGAAATATGACCTAAACATGCTCTCAAGAGGCTTCATGAGCTTTGCCTAGGTTTTTTGTTGTTGTTTATTTGTTTTTCTTAAAGGGGTCCTATTATGCTCTTTTACAAAGTCTTGATTTTGTTTTGGGGGTGTATTAGAACAGGCTCTCATACTAGGTTGTTTGAAAAACACATTATTTTTCAAATATTTTAAATTATTACAACACCTCTCTCCTCAGTCTGGCATAAACGGCTGGAATAGTTCCTCAAATGAAGGCCCGCCTTCTGAAATACGAAATGTTCTGTTATCTGTTACATTGTACAGTGATTGCCATCACTGAAAGCACACAGCGCCTCAATGTCATGCCCCTTACCATAGCCGACTGTGAGCTTCAGTGTAAATATTGCTTCAAAATCAAATCAATTTGAGCATGATTTAAACCCGGATGATTGTAACCACTCTAAGTTCATCTGTCTTGGGAAAGCTAGCGCGTCTCCGACATTGTGATAACACTCATCGCCTTCTCTAGTGCAGCTCAACCAGGTCTCGTCCCATTCGTCTGTATTTGTGAAATCACAAATCCCAGAAAATATGCGTTGTAGTCCAAACGAGTTGTTCGTTGTAGTTTCTGAAAAGTGATTTCTGTTAAATAAAACATCTCCTTTTGAAGTGGACTTTGAGATTTGCAGATCTTTTTTTATGCTCAAACAGCAACATTACTGACTAACTAAAGTTGAAAGAGTGAAAAAGCATAATAGGACCCCTTTAAGTCATATCTATGGTTACAGTCATTTCCTTAGTCAATTACATGGACCAGCACATAAATATTTCCAATTGTAGGCATCTGCCAGAGCGTGTGCCAGTCACAATTGACGGAGTTACTCCACTGAGTCACCTTCACCAAAAGATATCAACATAAACATTCATATTCCAGTAAACGCTCCCATAAACATGAGTGTGTGCACGCCCAGCAAATACAGACTTAACCCACTCCTGCTGAACTGTATGCCAGCATTCATACTACAAAAAAGTGCATGAAACAACTAAACCTCAAAAGCAATTATATGGCACCACCTTTGCAGAGGAAATTACTGATCATCTCTCCATTCCGCCTGTTAGCCATATGTGTCCTGTTCTGCTGGGTAGGGAGAATCAGGGTGGCTGGATTTGGGATTTCCCCCATGTAGAGAGAGAGAGGTGAAAAAGAACGTGAAAGAGAAAAGATATCTTCCACATCCTGTGTTACACATTCTGACTTCATGCATTGAAGTACAGTTGGCTGGTTATACTGAAGAAAAAAAAAAGATAAATTTAAAGCAACTGTATGTAGTTTTGTGTACACCTATTTCTGCGAATTTGAATGCCTTTACAGTTAAGTGAGTGGAATTCACTTTGGTAAATATATCACTGTCATAATTGCAATGCATATATGTGCACGTACATTTGTTGCTGCATTAAATCAAAATCACCAAATAACACCCAGAACAGATGTTTGGCTGGGAGCGTGAGAGAGAAACAGAAGATATTTGCCTTATAAGCAAACAGTTTACCATCAGAATGCTTTTGAAATTGATATAAAAAAACAGCCTACATACAGTTGCTTGAAGTCATACCTATATGTAAAAGTGTGTATATTGTGATGGTTGCTCCAGCATGAAGATCCTAAATGACTACCTTTTAATTGTCTGTTTTATGTGGAATAAAACAGGGCCATTAAAATCAGTTTAAATTGAGCTGTTTTATTAGGCATTTAAGCAAAATAAACATGAAACTGATGCCAAAGTATTAATATAGAATGAACAATGATTCTCACTTGGTAGGTCTGCTATTTGTTAACAAATCAGAGGCTCAAACAGTGACACACTCGACTGCGTACACACATCAAACAACACACATGTACAGATATTTCCGTGGTCACACTCATAACCGTATACAGATGTGCATGCTCTCTCTCTCCCTCACACACACACTTGAGTAACAACAGCTTCCAGCTGGATTTTAGCGTTTTTTGCTACCCTTTGACTTCTAAACACTTCGTGTGCGGCATGTTCGTATGCATACATACATTGTACTGTATATAAAGTCCAAACACAGTCAAAAATATGTATACATCTTGATCTATTTCAGAGTCATCTCTGACCTTGAAGTTCTATAGTCCAGATCACTGCTTTGAATAAAGCAGATGAAAACAAACCTGTCCTGCAGTTAGGAGTGAAGTCACCTCCCTTTTCTTAATTTAATGCCTATGTCTGGATATTAGGATCTGCATCTCCCTGTTTTTTAGTACTAGTTTGTATCCAAGCTTCGACTCCCTCATCTGATCATTTTAAGTGTTCTCTGAAAAAAATCTGGCTGAAAACAATTCTGATGTCAAACACCTGTGTGAAGAGAAATGAGACAGCATCAGTGCACTGTGGAGTGCACTGCAGAGAGGAAGCACTATTTCTTCCCAACTATAGCAGAATAATCAGGCAGTATACTCATGAAACAGCAATGGGTTTGTTTTTTTCTGTTTCTTGGCAACAATTGCATATTTCCTTAAAAAGGAGAGAAAGGGATAGAGGGAAAAAAGGGGGATGGAAGGGATCTGAATGAGGGGGGACTGAGTCTGGTTTGTCTCAGAGGCACTGGATGACTAACACTTCAAGAATGATTCCACACTTTCCTCCAGTTACAAGCACACAAAATCTACTTACAACTCTGCTACAGGATAACCTATACATTTCAATACTGTCTTGTAAACTCATAAACTGTTTTTGGAAGTTTTGTACCATTTGTACCATGTATTAAAATAAAAGTAAAACTTAAAAGTCATAATAATGAAATAAAACAAAATTATGAGATATTAAATTGTAATTATGAGATTAAAAGTCCAAAATATGAGATATTAATTTATAACTGAGATAAAAGGCTCCAATATGTTAAATTAAGATATTCAAGTCATAATTGACAAAAAAAATGAAAATGAGAAAAAAAATTCTAAATTATGAGATAAATTTTTTTTATTAAAAATGTTGAAAAATGATGAGAAAAAGTTAAATATGACTAATTGTGACATGAAAAACTTGACATCTGTTAAAATTAGGAAATAAAAAGTCAATTGACATGAAAGTCAAACTTGTCATAAGAGCAGTTATTACAGAAGTGGAAATGATAACATGAAAAGTCAAAATTATGAGATAAAGTCATAATTATGACTTGAAAGTCAAAATTGTCATAAAAACAGTTATTACAGAAGTAGAATTTCTTACATGAATAATCAAAATTATGAGATAGTCATACATAAATCTTTAAAATGATAACAATTATGAGTCTAAATTATGAGATAAATTATGAGACAATTGAGATTAAGTAATAATTATGACAAACTCTTTCAAACTCAAATGTCATAATTCTTAATCTCATAATTATGGCTTATGTCATAATTATGATTTAAGCATGATTGTTTTCTTATGTGGCCAAAATGGGCTTTCTGTAAGACTCCATTAGTCATTAAATGGAAAACTGGACTCATTCTGTCATTCTAACGAGCTCCCAATAACTCTTTCTTCTGAAATTTGATATTCAAAACAGTATTTTTTTTAAACAAAGGTTTATTAGGAAAATTAATCATATGAGCAACTGATGAATGATTGTGTGAGAAACCCTCAGAATATGTGTACGTGTCATCGGTCCTCTCATCACAGAATCATGGAGCCCAGTGTTTGAATCCAGAGTTCCTTCAAAATCTTGGAATTAGCAGCAGAACCAATTTCCTTTCAAACAAAACCACAGGTTTAGAAAAAGAATATCATACTTTTAGTGCACCCGAGCTTACTGTGCAGATCAAAAACCAAGACGTAGCAACCCAATCATAGTTTACAATGACATTTAGCTTACGATAACATTTAGTCTGCTTTTTAAAACCAGATATATGATATTGCAATTGGTATATGGTACGATTCACGATTATTCCAAGTTTATTAGTCAGCATAACCTGTTACGTAATGTTCCCTCGTTCTCCCTAACCAACGATTCGTGCTGGACAGACCTTCAGAACAGTGAATCCCTTTGAGAACATGGACTTGCCCTCAACAGGGAAAGATTACCTCAATGGGAAAATAGAGTAAAACGTATTCATAGAATATTCCTTTTTTTAAGTGTACAGTGTGTTGACAGCTCCACTGAGTCATCTGCTTGTGTATTGTAAACACAGTGTGGTCTGTTAGATGGTTGGTCTGCGCTCACATCCTGGCCAGGTTAAACAGAGGAGGGACGCATTTGTAAACCGTCATTTGATGAGGCGTTTTAACCAATGGTGCAGGTGCAGATCTGAACAAGACATATTCATTACTCATGTTTGTCTATAAGGCCAGACGATTTTTAGTTGTGACCTTTAATTAGTCTTTAGCGAATCAAAGGGAGTCGGTGCAAATGTTCACATTTCTCAGCAGGTGGCCTTTGGTCTTGACAGTGACCAATGAACAATTTCTTAAAGTGGAGAACAAGACGGTGTTTGTAACCTGTTTTTCTGGGATTCTCCTTGCATGAGTTGTTCCATGAATTGCATCTTAATTCAAGCCAACAATTTATTTATGTTGCCAAAATTGAGTACTTTTTAAACCAGCTAATGAGATGATGACTTAATTCTATCTTTAATCAGGATGGCTGATTTTCCAGGGAATAGTTCAGTTCATAAATGATTAATTCCTCAGAGTAGATCACATTGTAATGACTCCATTATGTTAGTGAGGATCCATGCTTATAATAATATGTGTTTTGATTCAAGTGGATTTCCCTCCCATTTAACCCTGCGACTCAGGTTCTCCTACGAGTTGTAACCGGATTGCATGTGTCATTTGACTAAATGTTTAACCGCAGTTTTGGTATCCCGCTCCTGCGGTTCACTATTGGCCGGAGTTTGTTTAAGTTAAACTAAACTCCCACCATGGAGCTCTCACAGCTCTCATTGCTCAAGCTAATTACAGTGCATTGTGGGATTACCCTGCTGCACCATTCAAGCCAATTCTTTCCTTCCCCTCTCCCACAATTTTTTCTTCCTGTCTCTGATTTGATCTCATCTTCTCTTTCTCTACTCCTCCGTCTTCCCAAAGGTTCCTCACTCCCCATGTGTGCATGCCCATTTCTTTTAAATCATGTAAACAAAACATGCGTTTCAATTTCCTCCGATATATTTATTTAATCCATTTTTTTATACATATTTCCTCTTTTGCTTATATTCTTTGTCATAGCTCACTTTTTTCTGCAGGCGACTTGCATCCTTTAACCGAGATATTTCTGTGACCACATGTCTCCAGATGTTGGCAATCAGTGCTCAAAGCCAGCTGGGAGTCATTATCTGGGCATGCTGTACCAAACTTCTCCACCTCCTCTTCAAAACCCCTCCCACCTCCATACACCATGTTTCCATAGCCACAGTGCTGTTCTGTGGGATTTCAAGTGAGGAGAATTTGGAAAATGGGTTTGGCATGTATGTGGTGCTCCAAGCATGATTTGGCAGAATGTACTATAGAACTTATATTATTGTCAAGCTCCTAAAGCAAACTGTGTTGTAACGCAAGATAAAGAATTAAATATGTTGAAATCAGTCAAAATGCTGAATGACTTTGTGTTCTGAAACTGCTGAATGTCTGGCGGTTGACAATAAACAGCAGATCTGGTTTACTTAAATATTCAGGCTTCTGCTGAGGTAAGAAGAAATCGTAAAATCAGAGACTGAATTTGCCCAGTGAGTGGGGGAAAAAAAAGTTGAATTTGAATAAGGGTTGAATGTTATAGCAGCTGCAGCTTTTTTTCCAAGTAAAGCTCCAACTGGGAAAACGTGTTCTTAGGAAAACAGGATATTATTTAAAAAATCAAGCAAAAAAATAGATTTAAAAAAAAAGCATGCAAGTAATTGTATGGCCTTTTTTGTAAAACTCAAAGATGTGGTCACTATTAGATATACTGTACTTACAAGGAAACATTAGAAGCAACAGTATAATTCAATATTGGTTAAAGGTTGATGTGGTTGTAGGCTCCCGGGAGTTAGGAAAGGAAACAGATGCCATGGCAAAACCTCAATAGATGAGGGCAAGAATAAACCGCTGCTACTGAATCCCTGACTGGAGATGACCTTGTAGTCTAACTCTTTAACTCTTGCTGAGAAGGTGGCAACACTAGCTGCACATCATGTGGAGCACAGGGTCTCGACGTGGTGTTTCTGAGAGATATGAGAAGCAGAGGCCACATGCTGTCAGGGAATACATTTGCATTTTCATTCAGTTTCTCTGCTGTTTTTGTTTGTGCAGAAGTCTTATTTAGCAACATTTCACATTCATTTTTTCTTTAAATCTTGAAAACTGTTCATGCCCTGTATATGCACTAGCAGTCAAAATGTTTTTTGTGTTTTAATGTTTTTAAAGAATTCTCTTCTGCTCATCATGCCTGCATTTATTTGAATGCAGAATTATAGAAATGAATACTTTAATTTAGCCAGGATGTTTTAAATTGTTTAAAAGTGACGATAAAGACATTTATAATGTTACAAAAGATTTCTATTTCAGATAACTTTCTATTCATCAAAGAAACCTGAAAAAATTCTACTCCGCCGTTTCCAACATAATAATAATAATTATAATAATAATAATAATAATAATAATAATAATAATAATAATAAATGTATTTGAGCAGCAAATCAGAATATTAGAAAGATTTCTGAAGGATCATGTGACTGGAGTAATGATGGCAAAAATTCAGCTTTGAAACACCACAGGAATTAATTAGCCTACATTTTAAAATACTCAAATAAAAAACAGTTATTTTAAATAGTAAAAATATTTTAAAGTTTTACGGTTTTTGCTGTAATTTGGATCAAATATATTAAAAAAATCTTTATTTTCAAAAGCTTTTGATTGGTAGTATAGCACTAGGCCTACTGTCTGTCTGTTCAAAATAAATGGGGGGAAAAAAGAGAGAAAGAAAGAATGCATTTCCTGTTTGTACCAAACTCGTGTCGAACCGTGACCCCACAATCAAGTACATACAAAACCGTGACTTCTGTGTACCATTACACCCTTAGCACAGTACAGATATAATCCAAAATAGCAACAGATTCTGGCGAAAAACAAATCAGACCCCTTAGATGCGTATGAATATATTTGTTAAAGTACTGGTTCATTAACCATCAACAAACTAACGATCTGCTAAAGGTAGGATAAATGGATGGATGGAGCGCCAGACATTAAGCTATGCTTTTCAATGCAAATGTTAAGTGTTTTATTTACTTGAAAGCAATCCAGTGAGACTATTAATTTAATGAATCACAGTTGTTCTTCAAAATCTTTTCTATGGGGAATGAACATTAATGAGAAATCATACAATGGCTAAAACGAATCCACATGTGATTTGTTTACAGCTAAAGTGAATCACACTATAGCTTCCTCTCCATGTTTTCTCACCTCGGGGTATTAAATAAGCTGAACCAGGAGTTTACTTCATTCACTGATCTCATTCACCTGCTCTTAAAAGACTTAAAATTAATGGGAAAGTTAAATACAAGGAATGAATGAATGAATGAAGATTATATATATATATATATATCTATCTATCTATCTATCTATCTATCTATCTATATATATATATATTAGAAACTAATATTTGGATGTATTTAATGATCAGCAAAGGTACAAAAAAGGCATTTATAATGTTACCAAATATTTATATTTAAAAAAATAAACTGTTTATCCCACAAATATACACAGATAAATATTAATAAGAAATGTTTCTTGAATACCAAATTACCATATTAAATGATTTCCAAAGGATCATGTGACACTGAAGACTGGAGTAGTGATGTAGAAAAGTGTATCCTGAAGTCTATCAAATGCATTTTTGCCCTGTTTCCTGTCTCTCCTCTAAACTAGTAATTGCATAGATATGTTTAAATGGCCTTGTCAGATGATATCAGTTCTTTGGAGTGAGAAAAGCATGTTACATAGTAAAACCACAGGCAGATCTCTAATGGCATATTGCATGTTGTCAGAGGGTTGTGGTTGTTAACTGGATGTTTTCCTTTTAGAGACTTGGCATTATACATTGCCGTTCGTGTTGTACAAATGTATAGGCAATCCTATTCACTGTTCAACAAGTGAACAAGCGGTGCTTAACCTTTCCAGAATGTATTCCTTATGGGATGAACAGAATATCTCATGTCAATATCCAAAGGGACAAAAATGTAGAATACAAAAATTTATTTGCATATTCCTTTCCATATTTAATAATATTTAATCATTTACCATTATTTAAGCAGTTTTAAGAAGAAGAAAATAACTGCAAAACTGAAATAACTAAGTTGTAACTAAGTTATAGTTTATATCACTGTTCCATGATAACATTCATTGGCTAAAGTAAAAATCTAAAATGTACAGTAGCCAAAAATTTATGAAAGACAGTAAATACTTCAGACTGTTTGTGGTATATGCAAGGAGATCACTTATGGAAAAAAAGCAATTCACAACATTCTCATTTAACAACTAAACTGACACTAATCGTTCACAGCATCTTTTGGTGTGTTGTGGAATGCAGATGTTTTTCAAGACAGACACACGACAGAGGCCTTAGTGGTGGGGTGTAGCATCCTTTATTTCAAATACCTTTACAATAGCCCTGAGGCTGGTCTCAAATACATTTCTGACATGGGAAGCCTATTGGTAAACTCTTTGGTTAAAGGCATAAAAAACCACTTTGAAGAAACCTGCATTTGAATAAGTAAAGGAGTTAGTGTAGTGTTTACATTGGTAGCACCAAGTTTATATTCAAGTTTTATTTTTAATTCCAACAATTAAGTGTACCAGAGAATAATGCAAGTAAAGAATTGCTAGGACTTGGTTGCAAGCAGGGTCCAAAATAATTACTTTAAATAAATTTTTCAGGTATATTTGACAGTATATATAAACATACTGTCGAGGATAGATAGATAGATAGATAGATCTATTGATTGATTGATTGATTGATTGATTGATTGATTGATTGATTGATTGATTGATTGATAAGAATGTGTTCATTTTGGACCCTGGCTGCAAGATTGTTTTTTAAATGCGTTTTAAAGAGTCTAAGTCTGCATCATCAAAGAGAGATGACATCAAAGAGATTTCAGCTCCTTACCACTGAAAAAAATATTTTTTTGTGCCCTCAACAGTGGATATATTACTTAATGCTAATTTCTGGCAGTCATGGACAACTTGATACATTAATATAGTCAAAGCTCTAGAATCTACTCCAACATTGACGTAATCTGTGAAACGACTTGATTATTCCCTTTAGCTACAAAGAAATAAGTGACAAAAATATTTTTTAAGAATTCTGACACAATCATTTACTGTCTTTTAGGAAATGTAAGAGATTATGAAAAACATTTTAGGTTCAGATATATCATTCACATGAAAAACAGACAAAAAACAAAAACAGTTAAAGCTTGTGCTATATTGCCACCCACTCCGTTTATTCCTGAACCCCTCCCACTATCCAATCACCCTCTCGACTCCAGGGAAATCTTGCGGGATACAGTTTGGTAAAAGACCCCAGTGACCAATGAGCGGTAGTCGGGTACTTTGAAAAGGTGGCGATAGGCGTATGTATTGTCATAGGGCCGTCCTCGACTCACCAAGGTGCGCAGATGCATCTCATTTACCTGGTTACCCACGGCCAGCACGTACAGCTCAATGCCCGCTTTGCTCACCTGGTCCACGGATTTTTCAATCAGGTCGTTGCTTACACCTTGGGAACGACCATCCGAAAACAACAGCAGCTTCTTCTTCCTCGTCCTGCCGCCCCTGAAGCGCTCAATTGCGAAGTTGAGAGCATTTGTTACCTGTGTACCTGCATCCTGGAACTTTGCCTCTGTGATTTGAGAGACCACCTGGGTGGTGTTTGAGGAAAATTCAGCCTCTAAGTTGGCATTGTTGCTGTACTGCCCAATGCCAACCCGGACCTGGAAGCCTCCTCTTTCTGCTGACAAAAAGCGCTTAGTCAGCATTTGTGCTAACTCCTTGGTCATCTCGAAGTTCGTGGAGCCCACGCTTGCTGAGCTGTCCATCATGATGAGGACATCGGTGTTGTCATTAAATGAAACTGGACAAGAGGAAGGAGGCGTAACTGTTATTATCTCATAGTCAAAACACCAACAATTGTGGCTCTCAAATCTATACTTACTCGGACAAGTATAGTTGGGACACTTCTTGTCTGTGAAGAAAGCACAACATTGTAAATATCTCTCAAAATCAAATCCAGAACCCACAAAGCACCCTAAATCTGCAGCAGATGCAGTATTTAACCTACCTTCACAGATCCTCTCAGTCAGGTTTTGCAGGAAACTGTCATCCAGAAGAAGACCAAAGTTGTTTAAGACAAAGGAGAAGCCTTGTCTGGGATCATCTTTACATACAACCTCATCAAGCTGTTCTGGATTGGGCTGCCTTTCTGCATAATCCGTCACTCCAACGCCACCAACCTGCCAGAAATATTAGAGAGTCAAGGTTTCAGTCCACCGGTGCATCTTTTCTGGTTGTGGACTTCATTAAACTCCATGTCATGGGACCATACTTGGATGCCAATAACATCAAACTCATTTGATCACAAGTTTTCCCTAACCAAAAATCACATCTGCTGGATATTCGATTCATATCAATGAATAATGAGTAACACTTCTATGGAAGCTGTTTCGGTACATCTCCTCAAAGAACTGTTTTAGTTCATTAGCACAAAGTTCAACGCAGGGTGTATGGAAAAATGTGCTATATTTGCCAGAATATTACATTTCTTTCTGCATACTTGCATACACTTTCACACTTAAATATCCAGTGAGAGACACTTGAAGCATGCTCAGCTTAATCTGAAACAGATGTGTGCGAATTTGGCAATGTTTTATGTTGGTTGCTGCACATATTGCGGCAACAGCCTAACCAGTGCTCTTAACAAAATCAAGCAACAAAATGTATTTTAATGTGATTCATATTTCAGGGGACTTGTACCTGAGTGCTCCGCACCACAAGTGCAATGCTGTATCAGGTGCGTTACCAAGCAAGTTTACTATGTCAGTATAGCCATACACATGGAGCTGGTTATGTGATGCAATTGTCGAAATCATATGCTATGGTAAAAGTACTTTGAGGTAATATGTAGTTTTGCGCAAGTAGCTGTGCAAAACCCAATCCCAATTAATCGGCATAATTTGTGTGAACAGGAATAAAAATGATTGTTTTTTTTTTTACTGTAAATAGTGTTTATTTCAACTAGAAACTGGAATTGTACCATATGTGTAGGTATGTTTTTTATAGTTTTCCAAAAGTTGAGGCTTGTTCTTTCCAAAAAAGCCTATGTTGTCTGAGTTCATTAGCTTTACCTTCAGTCCCTTGCCGCACAGCACGTTTAGAGGCACAACGTCTCTTCTGGTGTCAGAGCGTCCATCAGTAAGGACAATGACCACACTCCTCTCCGTCACAAGCTTGTTTATCATGTTGTTTAGCGAGTACTGCAGAGCTTCTCCAGTGTATGTGGCTTCAGCCAGCCAGCGCAATTCTTTCACAGCTCTAAAGTGAAAAAGATCCTTTTTTTTTTTTATTTCTTCAGACACAATTACCAGACATGCATACGAAATGGAAGCTTATCTGAGGAGGAAACAAATAACTTCAAGCCACAGAATTGTATGTTGAAGTTGTTTTTGCCATAATGTGTGCAGACTATGGCTTTTAACAAAAGAACGTTGATATTACATACTGTTTTAGGTCTGTCAAGGTCTTAATGTTGGGGTCGCCAAGCTGTACGACCTCCTGAGCATTGGCACCGCTATACTGCACCACGCCAATACGAGACTCATTGGCACCAAACTGAAAGAAAAATAAAGAAACTCAGCTTAAAAACATCACTGAGTGAAATTCATTCAGAAGAGCCCATGCATCTAGTATGTAACCACCATGCTTTTAAGATTGGAGAAGACCAAATGTAATAATTTATGAATCAATCATTGAAAAACCCAATTCGATCAAACGCTAATCTGAATAATATTGGAAACTTGTCTTCCTTAGTGTCTATGGTGATTACAACTCTAATAAATTAAAGCTGACAGCTAACTGAAATGTTAATGAGTCTCTTGTTGATCTAAAAAGGAAGCTTACCTGTCTTAACTTGAGCCTGTCCATTACCGTCACAATGAATTCTTTAGCGATGGCAAAGTTAGAAGCTCCAATACTCTCAGAGCTGTCCACAATGAAGGCAATGTCCAGGGGTCCACATTTGCATTCTTAATAAACAAGAAAATACATGCATATAGAGAAGATGCCCTTGCTAAACGCTATATTAAAACACAGTTTTTAATATACTTCAAAGTTGTGGGACTTACCACAGCAAGCTGAAAGAAAGAAAGAAAGAAAGAAAGAAAGAAAGAAAGAAAGAAAGAAAGAAAGAAAGAAAGAAAGAAAGAAAGAAAGAAAGAAAGAAAAAAGAAAGAAAGAAAGAAAGAAAGAAAGTACATTACATTTGCATCAAATTTGACAATATCAGACAAATCAGAAACATTCAAAACAGTTAAGGATCCACAACTATTTTGCTATTTCACAGAAGGAAGAATCTAGTCTGAAAATAATAAATGTTCATAAAACTTTACTCATTAACACTTTCAAAAGATCAGTTAATGCTCTGACCTAAACACCTGACAGTGTTATTATTTTATGTTTGAATTTATAATCCTAAAGTAGAATTTCAAAAAGACCATAATCTGTGTTTAATCTGTGGTGGCAATAATGAACAGAGCAATGGCTTATAAACCTCTACTATACAGATGTAAAATAAACCGATCTGTGAAAATCTGGACAGAACAAGGCAAAAGTTATATGCTTGGTAGTAAAAAATAAATTATAAAACTCTAATAAACACAAAACAGCCTAATCTCAAATGAATGGTTGGAGCTATTTGTCTTGATGGCTGAAACAGATCTTTTTTACTTTGGACAATTTTGTCTGCTTTTTTTCTGGTCCCTGAGGTTTCATTCATATAAGTAATACATTTCAAACTCTGCTTTTAATCATTGTGTTTAATCTTGCATGACTAAAGTCATTTATAAAATTAAATACTAACACAACAAGAGTCAAGTTTTTTTATATAGCAACTCAAAAATGAATGCACAAGGGCCGTACAGGGAGAACCTTCATATCTAAAAAATGTGGGCCATATAAAACAGCAGCCAACAACACATTTGCACCTGATTGGTTAACACTATCAAATCCCCTTCCTTTAAACTAATGTGTAACATTACACTGAACTTTTATATACTTCTGTTCAAAGCATCAGTGTTTTCTCTCTCTTGGATTATGTCCTGCTTTCACATGCCCGGATGGTGATATTAAATATTTAAGTTAAGCTTCCAAAACTAATATTTATGATAAACATGCACAATATGATCATTTAAATGAATCCATTCTGGGTAAAAGGCTCCAGCTCCAACGAGAGTTATGAAACAAAATAATGAATATCCTTTCAAAAGCAAAAAAGACATAATTTGATTAACTTGATTAACTAGACATATTATAAATTTTTTTGGGGGGGAAAAAAGCACATTTATATATGAATGGTGGTCTTAAAGTATTTTCTAATTTCTCTCATGCCTTACTCAACTTTTTGCATGTTTTCTGCTGGTCTGCAGAGTATTGTGAACCCTGAGCTGGCTAGGTGGATTGCTGCATCTTAACTTCATGGCATGAGTTGATGTTAAATCAGTGTGGGCGACAGGCAGTACGCCATTTATGGAGGCAGAGAAACCGAGTAGTGAGTCATGGGTAAATACAAAAACAGGTCTACTCACAGCACATCTTCATGATGATATCCAGAATCTCACATTCCTACAAATAGAGAGAGACAGTAATACAGACGGCTGCTTCTGCAACTGACTTTCTCTGTCAACATTTTGTAACACAAAATGGAGCCATAAATCCATGCTGTTTTAATTACAGGAAAATTCTGCTGCACAACGCTCCCCAAAGACTCACATACTGCAATACACTTTTTTGTGCATTTCTTCTTGTGCTTAAGGGTGCAAGCACATACTATATAAATATACAACATCAGTCCTGATGAAGGGGTCTGTACTAAAAAAAGTACAAATCTTTAAAGTAAAGAGTAAAAGAGACAATTTATTGAAACTAACCACTAAATAAATGACTCATTCTATACCAAACCATTTTTTTTTACATCAGACATATACAGTGCTTTGTACACATAACTAACATATTTACATATCAGTGCAAATTTGGTATTAAGAAATTTACACAGTATTAAAAGAGAGATTATACTATTCCTAAACACCAGAATAACTAATAATAAAAGTAAAATGTGGGACACTTTAAACCGTTTCTGATGGTGTAGCACCTACAGCTCTGCAGATCTTTCTGAAGGACGTTATTAATTAGTCTGATTTTAAAAGTTTATTCGGCACATTTAGCACTGCTTGCTTAGTAAACCTGTCACGATGGAGCATTAAAAACTAAATTGAACTGTTTCAATAGATGTTTTAAAGGCACAGCAGCAAGATAACAGCCCGTTCAATTCTATAATGGTCAAAATGGTCTAGTGGTCATTGAATAATTTTGGATTATGCATTATAAGTCGCCCTCAAAAAAAAAAAAAAAAAAGAGTACAAAACGACCTCTATAAATGTCACTCTTGAAAACTGCACATCTATAGTCAGTGTCATGCATTCATTTCTTTATATATGCTGCTGGAACAACGCAGCTGTTGTGTGCTATTAAAAGATGCTTTTATTCCACAAAAGGAGTAGTCTAGTATGTGCTTGGGCCTTGGCTAGAGATTTCCATCGCTACTGACTGTCAATGATGTGGAATTCACAAAAATAAAGGAAAGTGAATTGTGGAATGCTCAGGATCATTTATCAGGAGCACTGTACCATTTGCTTTGCTCTTTGTCTCTTAATACAGGAAACTGTGCTGGAACATTTGCATTAGACTATATCCAATAATGTGTGTGCCTTTCTTTGATTTGTGCATTCTGTAAAACTTAGTTTATTTAAATTAAACACACTCACATCAGCTCCTTGTGGCCCAGGTGGTCCTGGTGGTCCCTGTGCATGAATACAAGACAAATGAAATGTACAATGTGCAAACTGAATTCACACACCAAATACAAATACGACAGCTTCTGTAATATCGAACAACATAAGAAGGTCACTGTCTGCTTTGTTACATGCTACACAGATTTAGTTCTGCCAAAGCAAAGAAGCTCTGAATCTCATTCCAAATAAGAGCATTTTTTGAGACCGTCAAGTCTCCTCCTCTCTGGATGTCATCCAGTGGCAAAGAGGAGCATCACAAAATTGCAGGCTGAGAGAAATTTCCCTTCCCACACTCCCATAACTCACTGCTGCTTAGCGCCGTTTCACATAATGTTAGATATGTACACTTAAAAACTTCTCTTGGCTCCTCTGAACAGTACAGCAAAAGAGCCTGGTTGTTTACTTCTGAAAATATAATAATGCCAATCATCTTCTACGTGTATGTGATTTGGAGATATTTTTTAGATATTTAACCAGGTACAGGTCAAGGTTTTTGACATATTTTTGGTTAAGTGAACATGTCAAATGTGGCCAGTGGTGTTTCTGATACTTCATCAAGCTAACAATAAAACTTGTTTTTCTAACTTTTATTTGGCCAAAATTTTGAGGTTAGATTTGTTGATCACATTCCACTGAATTTCTCAACAAAAAGTCTCACTGAACATCTATGCGCCTTTGGACGTCTGACATTTGGCACAAACATTTTAGATCTCAAAAGTTCCAAGACTCAATTCTGACAGCAGATCAGTATGTTTGTTTCTCTGATCCAGAATACAAATACATTGATTAAAGTATGCCAGAATATTGACACAAGCACCATAAATGGTGCAGAATATTGTACTCATATAAACCTTCATTTGAGAACATGAATCATGATATAATGTCAACTTTTATCATAGTCCAGTAAGGGAATATACATTGGGCACATGCTAAATACATGAAGCGGTGCACTTACAGGATTTCCTTCAGGTCCTCTATGTCCTTTGGCTCCTTTAGGCCCTGGTGGTCCTGGTCTGTCATTCTGTGGAACATAAAATATGAACATTAAGCCTGGAAAATACAGTGCTTGCAGAGTTATTAGTAGCTGTACCATTTTAATATGGTTAATATATGTCATTTACAGTGTAAATAATAATAATAAAAAAACATCTGTTTTATATTTTTGTGAATTTAGAAAGACAAAGATTTTGTAAATAGTAAGTAAAACGAGTGTATACTTTTAATTTGATTTGCATTTTCTATATGTCCTACTTTTACAGTGGGATCCACTAGTGAAAATGCATCTACTGTGCTTTTTTTTACAAATGAAATTATCAGCAAAACAGCTAAAATATTACTCCAAATAGTCATTTTATATCAATATTCAAATTTTTTTTTTCAAAACTCATGTTTATTTCTACATTTAATTTAGACTCTTAATTTCAATTTCAGACTTTTGGACATCACTGTTATATCACTACTATAAGCATTGCAATCAGCTGTTTAAAACTCTCCCAGACAACAATCTTCATATAAACAATTTAAATGGTCGGCAATAATTCAGCTGACTCTGCACAGTTTTTCCTCCTGCCCAGCAGATACATTCATCCCTCATGTGTGTCTTGTGCCAGATTACGGTCAGGTGGTGAGATAATACTAACCACCTATCCCTATTTTCTAGATGTCTCTCCCATGCTGCTTCAATTACCTTCAAATTCCTTACTTCAAGGTCCACAACTGTCACAGATGTTCTCCTAGCAAGCCCAGTAGGGACGAGGTTAAATGATGCCATCTTACCAATATTGTTTTGGTTCATTGTGATTACTTTGACATTTACGAGACCAAGTGTGGGCCCCTCGGGTTTGGGAGAGGCCGGAGGAACCCAATCAATTGTTTACAAGGACAGAAAAACATTTCTAAACACTCTTGGCCAGCAGAAAGACAAAGTCAAACATAAGGAAAAGCAAAGAACCTTCATGGCTCATATAGAGCAGATGTGGGGCCCTGAATATCAGTGTATACAAAACAATGTATGCACCATTAAATCAAACACTTTACAAAAAGACCATTAGACAGCTGCAGGTCATCCAGAACGCTGCTGCCAGGATTCTGACTATAACCAGAAAATCTGAGCATATCACACCAGTCCTCAGGTCCTTACACTGGCTTCCAGTTATATTTAGGATTTATTTTAAAGTACTTTTGCTCGTTTATAAATCTATCAATGACCTAGGACCTAAATACATTGTAGATATGTTCACTGAATATAAACCTAACAGACCACTCAGTTCATTGGTATCGAGGCAGTTAGAAATACCAAGGGTTCACACAAAACAAGCTAAGTCTATTATGCTATTAAAGCTATTATGCTGCCCGCAGTTGGAAACAGCTTCCAGAAGAGATCAGATGTGCTAAAACATTAGCCACATTTAAATCCTGACTTAAAACTCATCTGTTTAGCTGTGCATTTATTGAATGAGCACTGTGCTACGTCCGAAATGATTGCACTATATTTTAAATATAATAATTTTCTATCTTTAACTGTTTTAAATTAATTTTAAATCACTTTTTTAAATAATTTTAAAAGTTTTTAAATTCCTTGTTGTATTGTTGTGATTATTATTATTTTTTATGATTATTTTACTTCCGTTTATGTAAAGAATTTTAAGGCTGCCAAAAATAGCATCCTTTCACATGGGATGTCCGCTCATTGGCTGATTTTGCCTTTCCTCTCCTCTCTGGAGAAGCATTCAGACTTTGCCCTTGCAAATTCCTCCATAGCGAATCCGCCATGGTGCAAGTGCAACTGGCATTTAAAGGGAATGGGAGATGAGACTCTGATTTATTGAATGTTACACCCAAAACACACCCATGACTCTTTAAGCGAATAGGTCTAACCAGGGGCGTCACTTCTGCCCAGCCCCCCTAAAAAAAATATTTGATTAATAAATTTTTGATCGCTTCAGTCCCCTTTAAAAAACTAATTTGAAACGGCGGCAAGCTGCGTCAAGTTTCGGCTCCTCCCCTTATCTGAGTCTGCTTGGATTTAGCGCATAATGCGCTAAAAAAAATGCGCTGCGCATAATGCGCTTGAAAAATGCGCTGCGCATTTTACAATCTGCAGGGGCGCCGAGCAGAGCAAACATCAGAGAGCACAAGGTGTGTGTCGTGTGTGCGTGCATTTATTGATAGATTGCTAATGCTATGATATTACATCTGCATCGGTGCAATTCTTTGTCATAAATACATTGCAGTTTACATAATGTAATGTTACTGGAGCATTGGGAGCACACGGGACGGCTCGGTTTCTCATCCAATACCAATACGTTTCGCTGCGTTCACCTTCAGCCCTTGTGTTATAGTTGTTTTTTATTCCTACAAAAATGAAGTGATTAACACCCATGAAAACATACTTTAGATTCAGAAAACGATCATGATTTATTTTAATTTACCTTTTACAATTACAGACATATTATAATGTATTTTGACATTACATTATGCAGCCATGCACAGAAATGACACACATCATTGTCTGAAAGCACTAGATGGCCCAGAGAGAGAATGTGGAGTTATTTTGTTTTGTATTATTAAATATAGTTTATTATTAAGTAATAATGAATCAGGAGGAGTGTCATGATACATAAATTAGAGTAAGCGTAAAGTAAAGGGATTTTTGATTTTCTTGATTTATACTATTTATACTAGATTTGTACTTGATTTATAGAAGTGGCAAATTGATAATTCATGTTGTTATTTTTATAATAATAGAAATAAATATAGAACAGATTAATCATATTGCCAATAGACAATTACATTAATACATGGTTGTCTATATTCTTTATGAATATAGCTGGTTAGTTAAAATACTTAAAATGACATCAATTTTCATGGGGTGACTTTATGAATATCCAACCGTATTGTTGATTATAAAGGCTAAAAAGCTAAAAAACTAAAATAATTTATATTTCATTGTAGATGGATATACGACATTTTTTCTTGTCGTGCGGGAGTAGGTCTGCAAATGAGCAACAGTCAGGTGAGAATAGAACGTAGACAGCCTCTCACACACACAATACCACTGTGTTCTCCCAAGATTCATTACAGTCTTGAACCCGGACATTGTTTTAATTGTCTGCCAATTTCCCTGTACATTTTATAAGAAAAAGCAGTGGTATCGTCAAATTTTCTGGTTAAAATGTTATTTAATTTTGTCAGAAAAATTCCTATCTGAGGTTTGTATGTGAGCATAGAAATGCAAACAGTAAAATGTTGTGTTTGTACTGCAAACATGTGTGCGTGTGTTTGTACAGTGAATGAATCAGGAGGTCTTCATTGTAAAAAAAAAAAAAACATTCCCTATTTTCTAGTGGTCACATCCAATAATTATTTTTTTATTAAAGTGTTGTATATGGCTCAGTCAGTACTCCTACTCCCATATATGAAATACAGGGAATACAATGGAATAGTGGATTGCAGTAAGGTTAGTAGCATGCCACCCTACCCTAATAGTCAAATAATATTTTTTTAATCATACCCTATTGTGATCTGAGCACCCCTAAAATCAAAACCCCAAAAAATCACCTAGGTCTAACCCTTTTGGACCATGTGCCTGTACCATTTTTTTTCCCCTTGTTAAACTTGCAAAAGTGGATTCGGACATGCCCTAAGTGCACCTGCGCCATGCATTTACAAATGCAATAAGACTTTTCTTCTCAGAATTGCGAGTTAACATCTTGTATTTGACTCTTTTTTTTTTCACAAAGTTAATATTTTGCAACTCTGAATTTATATCTCGCAAAAATTGCTTTTGAAGAATTGTTTTTATCCACCACAAAATAAAATATAAAATGGTAACTGCGACTTTTTATCACACAATTCATACTTTTTTTTCTAGCATTTGTGTTTATATCTCAAAATTCTGACTTTTCTTTTGAGATCTGTGAATTTACAGCATATCTCCCAATTGCAAGTTACAAACTCGCAATTATAAACTTGCAACTCTGACTCTTTTTCTCAGAACTACAATTTTAGTTTTTGAAACTGTGAATCAAATCTGATGTTTATTATGAAAAGCCTCTGGCCCGGTTTTAAGATTCAGTTGTAAAACACATAGTAAACATTTTAGTTTATGGCCTCTGCAATACAGCTAATGATTACTTTTGGAATTATAGTCAGTTTGCTACTTTTTGATCTTTGCGCAACCAAACGCTTGTTTCCATTGTCTAGATAAACTTAAGTATGGTAAACTACTCAAAACCTTTACAGGGGGTCTTTAGCCAGTAAAATTAAACCCTCCAAAATGAGCACTAGCACAGGATCTTGTGAGCAGCTGAAGAGTGTTACAGGGAGGTGATAAACACAAGGGTACGTTTCTAATTATTGTAAAGTGTGTGTTTGAACTTTGAGTGCATCTGTCTGAACCATTGCGTTTCATGTTTTAGGCACCAGACGTGCTCTAAGTGATCTCTTCTGACTAAACAAATGAGTTGTCTTTCTGAAATGTGTCTGAACACTATTCATAACACAGTGCAATGTTGCATTTCCAGCCTTGCCACATGGGTCACTATAGAAGACAATGGTTTAAATGTCCAAAAATTAAACACTTTATAATTAAATAACATATAATTATAATAATTAAACAACATATACTGTATGTTGCTTGCTTTAAAAAAATGCATATACTTACTAAGGCTGCATTTATTTGATCAAAAACACATATAAAGGTTGACCGATTGATCGGTTTTGGTGATTAATAAGGACCAATAATCAATTGCTGAAACTATCGGTGTTTGACAAAATTCCATATTGGAAGTTTTTCCGGGTTGCGTCAGTTGTTGGAGCAGCTGAGGAGGGTCCACTGTCATTATACAGTACAAGAGCAGCTTCTAGAGGCAAATCACTGATGCCTCTGCTGTTTGTTTTGACACGTGAGGCTGCACGCTGCACAGAGCGGGACGATTCAGATGCGGAAGATCGACAATGAAACCGTATGTATACAGTATACTACACTATATGTTTTCATATCATTATAAAGTAATTAATTTGTTGACTAGATGCTGCATTAGTAGAGAAAAACAGTATGTTTGCAGTTAAGGCTGAGAGGATGCTAACATTAGTAGAACATTGAGCAGTTAAAACGATGTGACCAAAACACATGCAAATCTGCCCCAAATGTTTAATGCCACAATTGTTAACATCTATTTCCATTAGTTTATTGTTACCATCTTTAATCCAGAGAAGTTGCATATTTAAAGCTAGTGACATGAGAAAGCAAATGCAACCGACAGAAATCCTTCCTCGCTACAGAGTACCACTCACATAGCTTTCCATTGAATTACATTACATTTTTCTTACAATAATTTTAATGTGCATAATGACTTCACCCTAGGCTTGGAGATTGTGTATTGTGCTATAATATAGATCACACTTTCTCTTTCTGTTTTGTTTTGCTTTTTCAAACTCCAAACTTCAAAATCATCAATGCCACATTGTTCATTCTTAAAGTGAACTTTTGCCTGTTTGGGGATTAAATAATGAGTTTTGGACAGCTGCTTGGATTGAAGGCATCTGTTAGTTAATGAACTAAAACTGATCAATGTATAATTTATATTTAATACTAATATTTTATTGCATTTTAAATTTGTGGTTCAGTACTGTTTTTTTTTTGTAATAAAGTTCACTATTTTAGCTTTCATTCAGTACGTATTGTAAAAAGTATTTTTAATTAATCGGTTATCGGTCAGTGTGGTCCAACCTTGCTATCGGTATCGGTAAAATCCACTATTAGTTGACACACTAATAAAAAAAAAAAAAAAAAAAAAAAACATAATATTATGAAAAAGCATTAGAATTTAAAATAAATGTTAATTTAATTAATAAATTCAATTAAATTAATAAATTGTATAATATATATTTTTTGCTGTGATGGCAAATTTGAATTTGCTGCAAAGCAATCTTTCCACATATGCATGTCTTCATCAATTCCTTTAAGTTTTTGGTTTTGCAAGGACTAAGACAAACACAGTGATGAATAGGGAAGCAGTCTGGGCGTTAGGTCATCAAAAATCGACTCCAGATGACTGAAGATGAAATTTTGCGAGCACGTGTAGTTGTTGCCATTTTGCATCTGCTTGTTCAACCACAATGAAGCGACTCAGACTGTTTTGATGTAAAAATTAAACATGAGCATATGTGTGATATGTTTACAGCTGGCATTCATCTCACCACTGAAGTACAATTGTACAATTTATTCCATTAGGATCCAAGTTTGGGATTACAAAACAAACAGCTCTAGATCTACCTGCTGATTAGATCAAATAAAAACTGAGCGCTTAAATGTTGTCTAAGAGGAAAATGCTGCTATCTTAATCCTGCAGATGTGCAAAATGGCCAGAATGATCAAAGAACTGAACTTGTAGGCAGTTTCCTCAAACATTTGCACTGCAGAAGTGCACAGCTAGACAACATAAACAACAATATTAGTCATCATATCTGCTGCTGGTTCCCTGTCAAGTCCCTGCTGACTTCCGTCTCCTGATTGGAATAAGTCTGAATGATGAATGCACGGGATCAAACTCTTTTCTTCCAGGCTACTAGTGGTTTTCTGACCACCCAGATGGATGGAGAAGTTTATTTTGGAATGAAATCTGATTATTTCCACTTGTAAATACAGACAGGGCAGAGAATAATTGCATCTTTCAGATGTTTGTACATGTGTGGGATCAGAAAACAAAAACAAGAAAACACAGCCACAGATCAAGGCTCAAGCACAATTCAGGTGCAAGTCTATGGCCTTTTTCCTCATATGTTTTATTATCTGTCAAGAAAAAAAATTACGTCTACTTATAAATGTATAATAACACACCTTTCTTTCACAAGTTGTATGATTTATGGCATTCATGTACAGTATGGAGTGCCAAAATGTTAAACTTAGGAGCTGAATCAAAAACTATGTAGCAAGCCCACTAATACATTTACATTTAGTCATTTTGCAGAACGCGTTTTATCCAAAGTGACTTACAATTGGGGAATACATAAAGTGATTCTTCTTAAAGAAAACACAGGAAGTGCTTGTAATACCAAGTTTCAGGCATTTGTTCAAATACGTACAAGCTAGAAACACCTAAATATGTACTAAATGAACATTGCATCTTCTCAAAAGGCTGTTTTTGCAGTGGCTAAATCAAGCATCTTGAAAATTTTCATTGGCCAAAAAAGGTTCAAGATGCTAGATGATTGCCAATAATGCCTCCATTGCAACATCTGTCCTATTAGCTGTTCTAAAACAACATATCGAAAATCTCACCAGACAGCAGGAATCTTAATTTAATTGACCAAATCCAAACTTCTTTGCCATAATTTCTACCATCTAAAATCAATCACCAAGGACAAAAAACAGCACTGTGGCCAAACCTGTGACTTCTGCAGCACATGTTGTTTTGTAAGAGTGCTGTAGATCTCTCTGTTGGACTGAATGTGTGTGGGGGCCGGTGAAAAATGTAACCCAGCTGAGGAGTCTGGCTTTAGAAAAATGTTAAACATGGACTTCAAATTAATTTCTGCTCTCAAGCGATCTTGTTTATCCAAACTGATTTGAATTAATACACGCCTCTAGAAAGATGACAACGTTGTTTAACCTGTGTAAATTTACTGGAAAAAAAACTTGGCCCTGATGTGATTTTCTCATGAAAAAAGGCTAATCCGCTATCTTAAGACTTCCTTTCTTACTGTTTGAAACTAAAGTAAATAAAAACACAGTCTTCTTAAAAAAGATCAAGACCTTAAACTTTGCTTCCTTGTATACATGACAACAAGAAATACTGTACATAGCTGCCTGAACTCAACACTAGAAAGACAGCTCCAGGACTCTTCATGATATACGTGCTTCATAGTTCACTAAGAAAATGATGCCATCACATCATTCCAAACCTATAATTCTTTGGCATGTTTTTGAAACATGAATTAGGATATTTTTAATAAAAATTCTGTCCCTCCACACAGAAGCTAAAGCTTAAAGTTTTCATTAAATTTTTTTTATTAATTAGTGTTTTGAAGATTAACCAAAGACTTATAGCGTTGGAATGACACGAAGGTGAGTAAATGATAACAGGATTTTCACTTTAACAAACAAATATTAAAGGAGCATTCCACGTTAATACAAGTAATTTTTTAAAATGCAGAAATAAATAGTTCAGTTTTAAAAATGTGTTTAAAATGATGTACAATCACATAAGATAAAGAGTAGCCTAAAAAAGCAATTGCATTTAAAATGCAGCAGGTCACATCATGGAGCCACTATTGATCCCAATAGTGCTCACTTTATTATTTTTTATTAAAGAAAAACTGAGAATTGCACAATGGTGTATGTTAATTTTTCCTTTGCATGACTCTGCATTTATGCTGCCAAGTATTTAACAAAAGAGTTGCATATTACTGATTTAAACCACTGATGACAGTGCTTTGGACAGTGTTTAACTTCTGTGGAACCCAGAGCATTTATTTATGAGAGAAGAATTTCATGAAAAACAGGTCAAAATGGAAGGAAAACAGGAGAAAAGTGATATGTCCATTCTGAAAAACTTATACTTCTCTGTATAAGAGCAGCAATGAAAGGGCCCTCACACCTGGGCTCACTGCCACCCGATGGTTTTAGGAAAACAGCGGACGGTGGGCATTTAAAGTGGTAAATACAGGAGGAATTTATATGTGCCAAACTTCCTGCTGCCAGCTGGTGGAGCTATGACTATAACTGAATATTGGCATGTAGATGTCTTCAGTCCAGGACTTTCATCAAACACATGAAGTCTGGTGCAAATCGAAAACATGGTATGTTTGAGTTACAGTAAAACATGACATATCCTGTTGCCAACAGGTGGGGCTATGATTATAACCAATTATTGTCCTTTAGATTTGTTTAGGCCAGGACTCTTATAAAACGTGTGAAGCTTGGGGCAGATTAGGCATTGCATACATGAGTTAAAACAACTTGTTTTGCTAATAGTGCATCACAGTGTTAAACATGTCACTTCCTATTGACATTAGGTGGTGCTCTGACTATAACTGA
Organism: Cyprinus carpio; assembly: GCF_018340385.1. Classification (NCBI taxonomy): domain Eukaryota; kingdom Metazoa; phylum Chordata; class Actinopteri; order Cypriniformes; family Cyprinidae; genus Cyprinus; species Cyprinus carpio. The sequence continues at coordinate 11,049,003 of NC_056607.1, read as the reverse complement.
ATCTTGGCATGTAGATGTGTTCAGGCCAGGACTCTCATCAAACAAGTTAAGTTTGGGGTAGACTGGACACTGCATGCCTGAATTACAGCAACTTCCTGTTTCACTGCATTAATAGCATGCTTTAGCACTTAGCTAAGTGTTGCTAGCATGCTTTAGCATGTTTCAAGCATGTTGCCAGCCTATTTAACACTTTCTGATGCTTTTTAATAGGTTGCTAGGAGTCCAGCGTTAAACATGTCACTTCTTGTTGCCAGCAAGTTGGGCTATGACTATAACCAAATACAGGCATGTAGATGTGTTCAGGACAGGACTCTTATCAAACTTGTTAAATTTAGGGCAGATTGGATACTGCATGCCTGAGTTACAGCAACCTCCTGTTTCATATAGAAACATCTAACTTTGTCAGGCCGCCAGGGACACGCCTTTTGACAAAACGCAAGATCTTTGCAATTTAACATTGCAAAGGCCTTAAGATAACCCTCACCAAATTTGAAGATGATCCAATTAAAACTGTAGCAGGAGTTCGTCAAAGTACGATTCCATTACAAAAAAAAAGAACTTTTTGTAGGTAATGTTGTGTTACGTGTGTACCGATTTTCGTACATGTACATAAAAGGTAACTTGAGGCGCACTCTGTTAAATGATTCCGTAGCAGGTACTAAAAAATTTGTACGTAAGTACAAGTCCTGTTCCATTGCTAAACAATACTCATTACAAGTAAAAGTACTGGTAAAAAATACTTAAGTAAAGTACAAAGTACTCCTCTCAGAAAATTCGGCCAAAAAACACAGAGTACTAATTACTAGTTACTTTTTAGACCGTGATATTTATTACCAAAAATATATTCATATCAAAGACCTATGTGGATAAATAGCAACTCTTGAACAAAACCAACTTGGCCTTATTGTCAAAGTATGTGGAGTGGTCATGATACGGAATTTCTACTTTCAGTACCTTTGGTTGAACAGTGGTAAAGGCGTTCCTATCATGCTCGGTTATAAAGTCTTGATTTCATGTTGGCAGATTACTATAACATGCTCGGCTTGGTGGTTCGAAAAAATGCATTATTTTTCACATCAACATTATTACAATAAACTTTCTCCCCATCCTGGCACAAACAGCTTGATGAGTTCCGGTTTGGTGAAGGCCCACCTTCCAAAAAAACGAAACCGTGTTTGTAAATTGGTTAGCTTGTCCCAGTGCGTAGTATTGGCTAACAGCTCAGACGGTGTTTCAGTACTGCCCCGCCCCTTGCCAAAGCAGCAAGTTCTTTTCTCTGCTCCAGTATAGATTGCATCAATAGTATCATGATCAATTTGAGCCGATTCAGGACCCTGAGAATATTAAACAAGAGGAATCACACAGAACCTTTGGCACGCAACGGATATTGCAGGACAATTAGAGTTTGGATATTGTATTTTTTTGGTAAAATCCGTTTTAGATAGGATGTCAAAAACTGCTTAAACAACAACTGCATTGACTATGTTCAATAACCAGCACTGTAATTCCTCTGACTCCCCCTAAAAACTTGACACTACAGCCGCACTTCTTTGTCTTCGTCTTGTCTGATCCACTCACCATCGAACCATGACCTCACCCCCTAACCGGCCAACCAACCATTTCGCGTAGGCGGGATTATTTTAATGATATTCTAATGGGCTGCTTTGTGACAGCACAAACCCCCGGAAAACAACATGGTAGTCCAAACTACCGTTTTTTGTAGTTTCTGAAAAGGGATTTTTTTTAATCTCCCTTGAGTCAACTTTGGCGATTTCTAACGTTGTAGATCTTTTTTTATGCCCAAACATACCACTACCACTCTAAAATAAAAAATACAAATAAAAAGCATAATAGGACCCCTGTAAGAATCCTGCTTGTTACACTGCCATCTCTTCAACACACCGCTTCTGGGGTCCCGAACCTCCTGCCACCCCCCTCAGAAAACAACAAACTGTGTGCATACTACACACTCATAATTTCATGTATACTGAAAATTAAACCCTAACCTTTTTCTCCATACTGAATCTCAGCGCTAAATATTAGTGTCTCAACCTGTTTAGTACGGAGACTGTAGTTCACAGTGAAGTTTTAAACGCTTTAGCCTATATGTAGATTAAGTAAAAAGGCTCATAAATGCTGCTGAGATAGTATCTTGAAATGAGTAGAGGCTGTGACACCAGAACAGCAGTCCTAACATCATGACTTAACAAGAAGGATTCTCCCCAAGCCATCAAACTGACTTCACAGAAGCAAGAACGCCATTCCAGATCCGCAAGCGATGGCAGAACTATTTTTCTCCTCAGTGGTATTGGCTTGCATGCTCATGTTGTTCTCCCACAAGACTAGTACTGCACTAAAAAAAGTCAAGTAGTGTTTATTTTTTGATTTCATCAATGTCAATCCATTTTCACCATTGTTCCTAGCCCATACTGTATATTGCCATAATATACATTTTACTATGTTTTTGGTCCACTATTTTTTTTCAAGGGCACTCCATTATTTCAAGATTGGAAATTGGTTTAATCCAATTCCAAGTAGTTTTGGATCAATTACCATTAATCTCAATCTTAGTTCTGTGTGTTTTGTGTCTTTAAAAGTAGGGTAAGCTTACAGGCACAAGGAGCTTGATTTGCAAACTTGAATTGAAAAAAAAAAAAAAGACAAGCATACCTCACACAGTCAGTAATAAATTCAACAATGACCCTCAATCAGTTCTTTTCAAAATAACTTAATTTTGGTAAGCATGATTACAGAGGCCATATACAGGAGGCCCTATGTTAGGCCTATTTTTGTAGATAATGGGAACATCAGATGGCTTTGAACACTGTATATTGCATTTAGGCAGAACTAGGATAGTAATATTAGCCTACAATACAATATCCTTTCAACACATTTATTACGGGTAAAAAGAAATGTAGTTTCATCTTTGTTTAAAGACTTTCTGTGAATTTCATGATATTCCTTACCCATCCATTTCCTAGAAGGCTATTCCTCAGTCCAGGTGTGGATTCTATTCTGAATGTGTTGATAACAAAGTTTTAATCCAGGAGCACAGGAGAAAATAATTTCTACTTTAAAAGCACAGAAGAGCGCGACTTTCGTCCACAAGCAGTTCATTTTATAAGTTAGAGTCCACTATTTTGAGATATCGCATATCCATTTTTCGTGGCTGCGCTTACTGACAGCGTTCATGTTACAAAAAAAAAGCCTCGCCCACATTGCGCGTGGGAATTAAAATTATGCTACCTAATCCCGCGCAGATATTCAGACTGTATTGACAGGAGAAAACTGATGACCGTCAAACTCACATCATGATAGAGGATAGAGCGACGCAGATTGTATCTGTGTATATTCAGCTGTGGCAAATTGAGGTAATGGAACAGTGTCGGTATCGGTAATCCAAATATAGAAATATTTATGATTACACTAGTTTTTGTTTTCTCCAAGCTCTGATCCCATAAATGACTCTGAGTCTCCTTCACTGTCTGATAAGCTTTCACCTGACAACTGCTGCAGCGGCGCTATTGTCCAGGTTCAGATATCAGCGTCTTTTTAATTGGTCCCTTATACTACGGATATATGGCTGCTGAATTGGCCTTCAAAAGTTTGAATACAATTCAAATTGTGGGGCGTACTCCCAGTAAACAGCACTGTGTGATTGAAAAATGGGTAATGAATTTATTTTGCTTAATTTGTACTTTTAAGACAAGTAAAAGCATTTATCAATATACTCAAAAAAGTACAAGTAAACCCGAATAAACTACTTAAAATCACAAATTCGTGAGTGAGTATTGTATTCGTTACAATGATGTCGATTTTTGCCGGCGGTGGACGCGTGTGCAAGGTGAGCATTGTTTGGGTGCAGTTTGCAGGGAGTTTTGGACATGTTTTCTGGTCCAGGGTCTGGAGAAAAAGAAGAACAAACTCATAAATTCCAAAAGACCACCCACACCACAGGCCCTCAGAAAAATAAAAAAAAATTGATAAGCACAAATACAACAAAACATACAAACATACTCACATCTTCACCCAGCTCCCCCGGCCTCCCCTCACTCCCTTGGGTCCAGGGGTTCCTTTTCCAACCCTTGAAGAGTGAGAAGTTCCATGAAATGCAAAGAGGTTTCCTCCTCTTAACGTCTGGACTCAGCCTCAGTCTAGACAATTTACATCTGCTAGGAATGAGGTGTTGTGTTTCTGTTAGCAGTGTGTGCGGTGCACTGGAATAGGTAGTGTTGTGTTTCTTTGTGCACTTACCCAAAACAAATCAATAAATCTCAAAACAAAAATCATCAACACTAAGAAACAATAAAACAAAAAACAAAATAAATCACAATCAAACATTCTCAATATTAACATCATGATACATCTCTCATATTTAACAAGCACTCGGCCATACTGGGGATTTCTTTTTATCCTGTCTAGAATTTTGAATTTTCAATGATAACCATATATGTGAATTTTTAAGCCAGTTGTGGAGAGGATTTTCCCAATTCATTTTCCCTAGTGTTGTGTTTAAAAAATCAGCTCTAGACAAAATTTGTCTGCACGGTATCTCGATTATGGATCTCTCTGCAGGAATGAATGGATCTCTCTGTCAGAATAATTGTATATTGGGAATCCTCTATATTTTGATGAAATGAGCATGGGATTTTTACTTTTGGACCACTATTGGGTTGTGTCAAAAACACAACTACAACATTTCTCAGTGGATGAAATGAATGGGATTTTTACTTTTGGACCACTATTGGGTTGTGTTAAAAACAGATCTTCTGTAGGGTTCAGGATACTTACAGGTGCTCCTTGATCTCCCCTGGGCCCAGGATAACCCTAAAACGACACAAAACATGCACATAAACGATACAGATACTCCACTGGATATGAGTTTAAAGTCCACATGAAATCAACATTTACAATATTTATTAGGTTGTTGCACATTGCTAGCCTTAACTTGAACAATTAATCCATGCAAAATTAGTCAAATTAATTAATTAGTCTTGGTAATCTTTAATCAAATCTAATAATTTGCTTCAGCTCTGGAATGGCATGACTTCTCTAATGACATCAGTTTGAGGCTTGGGCCATGGATGTGGAAGAATATGCTTAACCACGCCCCTCCAACAGTTAGTTTGCTGCGAGTGAGAGATGAGAGGAGGAGCGCAAAAATAAAACCCCGGCCTCTACTCAGTATTCAGTTTCGGTTGGAAATTCATCACGATTCTGAAATAAAGTCGGCAGCACATTCCTGTTCACATGGACTTTAATTAAAGACAAGAGGTTTAATAAACTGAGAGGTCTTCTACCTGGAAACCATGGCAGCCCTCTGTTCCATTTCCTGGTGGTCCATCTTCACCCTAAGAATAATAAAATAAATAAAACTTTGCAAAAGCAATGGACAACTGCCTTTGGTTAGTTAAAACCAGTTATAAAGATCAACAGCATCAACTCACCCTCTCTCCCATCAGGCCTCTGTCTCCTGGGGCCCCTTTGATTCCTCTGGGCCCTTTAGCTCCCTAAAGCACAGACATGCAACATGGGAAATGTAGGTCAGTCATAGATGAAGCAGGAGGTCAGGTTGAAAGGTAATCAAGACTAGTTCACATCACCCACCTCTGGCCCAGTAACACCTTCATCACCACGATAACCTGGGGCCCCTGTCCTTCCTGGCTCACCCTGTTGGAAATGGGGGAAAATTATATTCCTGAAGATATTCAAATATATAAGTATCCCTCTATTTGGGTTGAAAAACGCTCTTAAACCAACCTAAATTAGTTTTCTTATCTGGTTTAAGATGATCTCCCTGCTTGGTCAGGATATAAGAAAAAATATATAATTTATACACTGCTGTTCAAAAGATTTTTTAATGTTTTTAAATTGAGTCTCTTATGTTCATAAAGGCTGTATTATTACTATTTTTATTATTATTAATATTATTTTTTTTACCAAAAAAAAACAGAAGAAACAGTAATATTGTGAATTATTATGGCAATTGCTAATATTGGTTTCCTATTTTTATATTCTTTAAAATGAAATTTCTGTGACACAGTGCTGAATTTTCATCAACCATTACTCCAGTCTTCAGTGTCACGTGATCGTTTAGAAATCATTCTAATATGCTGTTTTTTATCAGTGTTGAAATTGTTGTGATGCTTAATATTTTTTTGGAACTTGTGATCCTATTTTCTTTGATTCTTTGATGAATAAAAAGTTCAAAAAGAACAGCATTTATTCAAAATATTTTCTACTAATATACGTCAACTAAATTGTATATTGTAACACAAATTTGAATAAACACTGTTCTTTTTTTTTTTTAAATCAAAATATTCTGAAAAAGTATCACATGTCCCAAAAAATAAAAATCAAAAAAACATTAAGACAAAAAAAATTAAAAATAAACAAATAAAAAATTTTATACCATGATCATTCTACACTGAAGACTAGAGTAATGATGCTGAAAATTCAGCTTTGTTTCACAGGAATAAGTTATATTTTAAAGTATATTAAAAAAGAAAATTGTTATTTTAAATTGAAATAATATTTCACAAAATAACATTTCTGTTCAGCATTTTTTATCAAATAAATGCAGCCTTGATGAGCATAAGAAGCTTCATTAAAAAACATTAAAAATCTCACTGATCCCAAACATTTGAACAGCACTGTGTGTGTATATATATATATATATATATATATATATATTATATATATATATATATATATATATATATATATATTTTTTTTTTTTTTTTTTTTTTTTTTAATTTAATGCAACATTATTCTATAAAAAAAATCTGTAGTAACTGTTTTGTTTGGAGAATAAAAGTCACTCCAAAGTCAAGGGCGTGGAGACTGAAGACAGAGAGCCATTCATGAGAACATGACCACAAACTGGAATCATACAGTTATTGTATCATATGTTATAACATTTAGCTTTTTGCTGGCCTTAGACATCTGAGTCATCAACTAAAAATATTCTTTTGGAAAATGACTCAGTAAAAAAATATTTTGTTATATATACATTTCTTATTTACTGCAACATCACATTTAATAGAGGGGAATCTGACACATGGGCAAATTGAATCAGTAAAAAAAAAAACAGGCTTTGAGAAAGCAGTGGCTCATGAGTTCAGAAACGCATCCAGATTTCCATGTATTTGAACATTCGGTTCTTTCCCATCCCACCCACTCAACTCTACTGGAAAATATCTCTGCCAGGACAAAACCAATAAAAAAAAAACAGAGTTACTCACAGCAAAAAGTAAAACTTATGATTCTCTGGTAACTTCAAGCACAAAACTGAGCATTTTGCGATAACGGCAGTCCTCGCTAGTCACTAACGAAGATTATGTGAAAGCCTAAAGAGCAGCTGTTTTTGAGGAAACTGTGAAACCATTTGGGCACGTATGTGCTCCGAACACTCTCACGTAAGCTGCACAGGAAATTTAGAGTCCTGAGAGGCAACAGAAATTTGTTGGTCTGTTCACAGTTGGCCTGGCAGTTTACAAGAGCTGTAGAGAGACGTCAAGCACTGACAGACCTAGCATGCATGGTGTTCTGTGGAGCAGCTGGTGGTGGTGATGTAAGCCTCAAGACTCCTAAGTCCAAATCTCAGCAGATTCTCAAGGGAATCTTGAGTCAGGTCTGGCATGTGTAATCACTCACAATGTCCTTCCTAAAGTTGATCCTTTCTGATGAATGATATTCAATGCCTCAAAACTAGCCAAAACGATTGTTTAAGACAATAATTTTTGTCTTGAGATAAACAATTTACTGACTGTGTTAAAAACCTGCCTTAAACCAGTTCAAAGCTGTTTTGCTCATCTCAACTGGTTTCCCAGACTGGCCAAGCTAAGACCACCAAAAGGTTTTTTAAAGAAGTACTCAAGATTTTAGGTAAAAAATTTTAGGGGCCTTTTTTTCACAAAATAAAAATATTATAAAAATAAAATGAAATGTCAAATGAATTTGATTTCAAATTTTTTATTTTATTTTTTTAAAGAAGCTGTATAGTAGTTTGGATAATGTACAGTCAGACAGTCATTATTGCAAAATAAACCCTTTTAGAGTAATACAAGAGCCCTCTGATTTCTGACAGTGTCTATGAGAGTCCATGTCCGCCATTTAAGAAAAAACATGCTTTATTAAATCATAATTATGAGATAAATAGCAAATATCATGAAAAAAGTTTAAATTATGACATAAAAAGTCCTAATCATGTGTTGAAAAGTACCGTTCTGACATGACATTGTGACATTAAAAGTTATATTTTTTATGCCACAATTATGACATTTATCTCATTATTTCAACTTTTCAACTCATTAGTTTGACTTTTTATCTCATAAATATAATTTATCAAAGTATGGTGGAAGTGGTCCAGATCACCTTGTCAGGGTGTAATTTATAATAATGACTGTACATTATCGTTTACTGGTTATATGTACTATGAATATTTACGTCTTCCTTTTTTATTTTCATAAGAGGATGCAAAAAACAATCACCAGTGCTTTTTAATTTGAAATGATCTATGTTTTATGTGATTAGGACTGGATGGAAGAACATACAGCCCAAATTAGTTTGGGACACTCAAATGACGTCATCTTTTACTACACAGAGGGTAAGATATTCCTGTTAGGGTAGAACATTTGTATGATTTTAGGTATTACAATACATGTGTTGAACGCTATATGCTGCTCAGTGTTAACTCGCCCAGCCGGTCTGACATCGTCCATCTGGAGTCCATCTTTATAGCTTTTGTTCTTTCCCCTCCCACTGCCCAAACCATCACAAATGGCAGAAGCACTGGTTGTATTTCTTTGTTCCTCAGGTTACTTCCTAACACAGCCCAGAGGTCCAATGATCTCAGAGATTTCAGAGGGCCTCTCAGAATGCCTGTGTCCTGAGGTCATAAGCTTTCATCCTTGTTCATGCTCTTATAACTTACATACTGCACAATTCTGCACCATATAATTCTGGATTACCATTTGAGGAAGTGTATAAATGTATAAAGATATTAAACAATTGAACTCTTTCAGTGTCTTAGTTCAAACAAGATAATGCTGAAGGACCACTCTTACACACTCAAAATCTGTTGAACACCACTCATGATGGTTTTCGTCACTCACTCACCGGCTCTCCATTTGGCCCTGCTGACCCCTCACGTCCTTGTTCACCCCGGGGCCCAGGCTCACCCTGTCAGAGTTAGAAGTCCACATTCATGTCACTTGTATCATTATTTTCTTATTGAGTGCATAAACACAGAAGGCTTAGACTGTCAAACAATTTACGGAACAGAACATGAACAATTAACAACTAATGAATTTGTCTGGACCAGACATTACAGTATGTGCATCTGTGCATATATTGTATGTCAGTAATTAGAACCACTTAATCTTTTAAGTCAATGTGAAATCAAACAGAAATGTACTTTCTTGTGAGCAATTCATTCGTGTTATTTCAATGGGGGGGGGGGTGCAGAATAATATCTGAAAAATATTACAACCTTGCCTCTTTCAGTTGGAAATCCACACAAAAATATTGTTATTATTTAGAAAAATTAAAAGATATGATCATGTTAAATATACATAGAAACATTTCTTGTCATAATTATATTTATCTCAGAATTTCAAATTTTTTGATATCATAGTTATAATCTATTATGTCATATTTATGACTTTTCATCCCATAATTACAACTTATGTCATTGCTATATTCTATTATGCCATAATTGAAACTTTTTAACTCATAATTACAATTTATGTCATAGTTATAATCTATTTTGTCATATATAGGACTTTTTATCTCATAATTTTGACTTGTATCATAGTTATAATGTAGTATGTCATAATTTTGACTTTTTATTTCAAATTATGCCATAGTTACTTTCTCCTCATTTTTGTCCTTTTTTAATTATGATAATTATGGAGGAATTTATAGTCAAAATAATTACTCAAAAGCTCACAACTATGACAAAAAGTTGATTTTATCACATAAAAGTTTAATGTCATAATTTTTACTTTGTATCTCATAATTTCTACTTTTAATAACATAATTATAACATAGTATGTCACAATTTTGACTTTTTATGTTCTAATTTTGAAGGAATTTACAGTCTAAATGAGTTTCAGACATTTATTCAACCCTACAGCCTAAAAAAAAAAAATGTCATTTTTTACTACACAGAGTCTAAGATATTTCTGTATAGGAGGAACATTTGTATGCAAAATTACTGTTATTATTATTGGCTTGCGAATGTCATTTTAAGTAATTTCAAATTGACTTTAAAGGGATCATATAATGCTGCTAAAAATAACATAATTTTGTGTATTTGGTGTAATGAAATGTGTTTATGCGGTTTAAGGTAAAAAAAAAAAAAACCTTTTTTTCCACATATTGTACATTATTGTTTCTCCTCTATGCCCCGTCTTCTGAAATGCGTAGATTTTCACAAGGCTCATCTCTCTGAAAAGTGAGGTGTGCTGTGATTGGCCAGCTATCCAGTGCATTGTGATTGGCCGAATGCCTCAAGCATGTCACGGAAACGTTACGCCTCTCAACATATTGTGATGCCTTGTCCGGCCAGAGCGACGAGACAATAACATAAAACCCATTATAAACGTGATATAATCATGATTTCTAGTCGTGTTTTATGTTGGAAGTGAGCAGAGGCCGGAGGCCTAAAGTGAGCCGCGGTCTAGAGGGAACCGCGGCCGGCTTGAGTGAGCAGAGACGGGCGGCTTGAGAATGGTGCGGTAAGTGGCTTCTACGAAGGAGCGTACCTTGGGCTTGCACCAACTACATGTGACAAACCCGGGCTGGACGCCACTTCGTCCGTGGTGAAAGCTGATTCGGCAATCCACAGTGCAAAGTTGATGTATTTCCTCAGCGACCAGCACGGATCAGCCCCAGGCATGACGAAGCGGATATCGTCCTCTTTTGGAAGGCCAAACAAAGTAGTTTCGCGTTCACAGTGAAACACACAGCGTCTATACGACATGGCGGCGGCAACAACAATACTACAACGAGAATAAAACCTACGCCTTCTTTCTTAACATCAACACCTCGTCATCCAAATACAAACCTACACACATACTGACATATAAAAACGAGCTAATTCAAGAACGAGCCGATCACCAAGGGCGTGGACGACTTTAGTCTTTGCAACTTCACAGATCTTCTTTATTCACCAAGAGCATGTAACACTCCAAAGAGAAAGGAAAATTTGAAATCGCATCATATGACCCCTTTAAATTATTAGCAGGGTTTTACCATTGTGTTTAGAAGGGATGCATTGTGGGGTATTTTCTACATACATGTGACATATACTTACAGGGTCGCCTCTGGGTCCTCTGTTACCACGGGAACCTTGTTCACCTTTCTCACCAGGTGTGCCCTGACAGAAAACCACATCAGATCACCTGCATACTTTGACCCTCACATGTAAAAAGACCCACATTTGCAAACAGCTTAAAACACAATCATTCACACTAAGAAGTAAATATAAATGCTTGATTACTCTTTCTCCTCTTGGGCCATCTGGTCCTGGCAGTCCCTAAAAAATAACAGGAAATAGAAGAAACTTTTAGATAACACTAAAAGCAGATCTGTCACACATTACTACACTGAAAGTTCAGAATCCAAGTCTGTGAAAACACTTACGTCATCTCCTCGCTCGCCTTTATCGCCATTGGCTCCACGAGGACCCCTGTCTCCCTGAAACAACAAACAATGAGACTGGAGATGAGCCAATGTCCATCAAAACTAGTTATAATATTATAAAAGCCCATAAAGAATCATAACCAACCTATGTCAACGGCTATGTTGCATTTACCAGTCAAAAGTCATGATCTTAAACTCTTTAATACAAGGTCAAAATCTTCCTACGTACCTTCAGCCCTGAAGACCCATAGTTTCCAGGTCTTCCTGGTTCACCGTCTTTGCCAGGATCTCCCTGAAAGCAACAATCAAACCCAGAAGATATGTTTCTAAGTTTAAAGATGATTTACTGCAAGAAATGACTTCAGCTTATAAAAAGGTAATATCACACATTGATCTCTTGATCAAATAAATGCAGCCTTGATGAGCATAAGAGACTGAGTGCTCTTGTTGCTGTCTGATCATGATTTCTAACATAATCTAAATTTTAAATCTCTTACTCTTTCTCCTTTGGGTCCATATTGGCCGGGGTCTCCTTTAGGACCTGGTTCTCCTTGCAAGCCCTACCAAATCCAATAAAAAAAAGTTTATTTATGAACAATGGAGACGAACATACAACCAAATATCCTACTTCTCATATAGCATATTCTTTACAACAGAATTTAAACAAAGTAAAAACTCTGTGCAGAGTTCTAAAAGCAGCTTGGATGTCAAATTTGGTAAATGTTTGGCTACTTAAGAAGCAAATGTCCCACGTCCTGGCCTCCAGATGCAGACTGAGTGGAAACAGGCACTTGTTAAACTGACTGACACACTGCACATCCTATGAACATTGCTCAAAGGGGTGGGAACATCTACAGTCCTACTGAGGTGATGCTTTAAAGGAGAATGAGATCCAACTCAGTCAATTAGATTCTGATATCTAAATGTGTGGATCTATAACTTAATCTATAAATCTCAAATGCATCTGGATCAACAGAAGCTTAAATGCACCTGGATCAATTCCTTACTGAATTCTGCCCTCTGCCTTATCTGTATATTTATTGTACATTTGTAACATATTGTAGACACTGCATAGTAAACATAGACCTATAAACACTTACAGTAAGTAAGTACTCAAATATAAAACCTGTCATCCTAAAAGTATGTTTATGCACAAAAGGAAGATTTTGCAAACAACTAGGTTAGATATTTGTATACTCTAACCTGCACAAAATTCACTTTATGAATCCCGCTTAGCAGATTTATAAACACACAGGCAATTCCTTTGCCAAAATAACCATATATAGAGTTTACTGTGTGATTTATTATGCATTACTTCATCTGGATATAATCTCATTATGCATACTGCCATCCACTCATGTGATGCTAATACATTTAATGGTACAAGAAACTGGAAATATAGGAAAGAATAAAGATTGTAAATGTTGCTTTGCTAAAAATATTTATTATTTATTTAAAATTTATTTTAATTTAATTTGGTATTTTTTTCCCTTTATATAACATAAGTGCAGAAGATGCACTTTTTTAACAGTTATACTTACATTTGGCCCCGGTGACCCTTTGCAGCCTGGAAAGCCAGGGAATCCTGCCTCGCCCTATGAAATATAATACAAACACACAAAACATAAACACTTTTCTTCATAGTGGGAGTCAAACACCCTGAACTGCATTAAATTAGCTCAAGGGTGACATCATGCAAAGAAATAAAGTACTAAAGAAAGCGTTACAAAACAAGATTGCATGCAATGGAGACTGAAAATAACAACAGCAAGAGAAACATGTTGTAAATCACACCATGATAAAGTTTTACTGTGAGCTCAGATGTATCGTGCAGATGGGGGAGTAAATTAAGGGACAGTGATTTGTTGAGTGGAATATGCCTTGGAAAGAGTTACAGTACATGTTGAGAACTAATTGAGGAGCAAAATGACCCGAGGATGAAGATTCAAGGGTCAAGGGTCAGAGACACAAGACTAGGCTGTTTTCCCAAAGCACAGTCAGACTTAAGAAAAAACACAAAACAGAAATGGAGCATGCGTCAGATAGACAAGAGAGATAACCATGCAATGTTTTTTAGTCTCTGTTGTTCACATACTGTTAATCTGAAATCTGACACAGGATGCCAGAGAAAGCAGCACAGGAAGATGAGAGAGAAATAACATCAAATCTAACACTGCAATCATACAATCTGTGCACTATATTCCAAATCTTCAAAGCTTTGTATGAAGTACCAAAATGTAAATCATAATCTACTAACATCACATCTGGTTAATAATTGTACATGAACACAAATAAGGTTTGAAAACTATGAACCGTTTGAAAACTATAGGAAGATTTTCAGATCTAAATTATCGAATTTTCAATTCTTTAGTCATATTAGCCATCTTATTCATACATTCATGAAGTTTTTCTTTTTTAGCCATTCTTAGACTTTGGAGTTCCCTGACTCCATTCACTCTAAATATATGGAAAATATCAGCAAATATTATGCAAAAATTCTCTTTTTTATTCCATGGAAGAAGAAAAATGATACATGTTTGTTAAATGATTACAGAATCTTAATTTTTAGGTGCACCATCCCTTTAAAAAGTTGTTTTTGTGTCATATAGGAAGAGGACATAAGCACTTACCTTACGTCCATCAACACCATCAAGACCATGTTGACCTTTGTCTCCCTAAAAGTAGGATTGAGATTCAATTCAGTACGATGAACAACTGGGCAAAATGGGTAAGACTCAACAACTAAAGAGACTGCTAATAAACAAGCTCACCTTGAAGCCTTTATGACCTCTCTCTCCCTGCAGACAAAACAAAAGTGTATTTGTGATGTTTTGCAGATCCAAAATGAATTATGAGATAAAATAATCGACTGCAGACTCTTGGAATGTGCTTTTGATAAAAATGTCCGTTGAATCTGCAAGGAAGTTCTGTTTCTTTTACCTTATGACCTCTTATTCCTTGGTCTCCCTGGAAGGAAAAGAAAAGAGTATAGATTATAGTTTCAGCAAGAGTGCATAAATCAACTGTAATATAAACAGAGTGTAAACATTTATGAGAGAGAGTGGAAGACAGACCTTCATTCCTTGGTAACCGACAGGACCGGGATCACCAACATTTCCCTAATAGGAGAAGTAAAGAAACATCAGAGAGAATGCCAAAAAGAGTTTTGCGGGATGTGGTCGTGATTTAAATCACTAATTCAAAGACATTTGCTAATATGGCAGCCCTCTAAACCACATTTAAGATCACCCCGAATGCTTTAAGTGAGGATAAACAAGGAAAATTAAAGCCGTCAAGATAATATCTTCAAGAAAAACATTACTACAGGACTTTTTGGAGTCAACTGTATGCTGTAATTATTGTTATGTCTACACAATCAGCATTTGCTGTAAAATAACAGAGTAGCTGGCGCAGTCACCTTACGCCAATTAATAGCATAGCTGGATGTTTTCCAGTGTGTGGGTGTGTTTGCTTCTTTTATGACACTTATAATGGCCAAATGTCTGAAAACAACCTTACAAACATTGTAAAATTTTGCGCATGTGGCAGACAGTAAGTCCACCAGCAAATTCAATGAAAAAACAAAACAAAAACTGATCGTTGAAACTATAACAGCTGCAGAAGATGAAAGACCTCGGGGTCAGTCGAGGGTTTTGCTTTGATTGGATTATCAACAAAGAAATCCAGGGACACATGGAACATTGATTCGACACAATGATCTCATAGCCATGGGAAAAGTATTAATCGGCACAACAACATGCAATAGACTGCATATTTTGACTTAATTCTTAAGGTGCATTCTTTCGTTAAATTTTTGCAGGCAAAATTCATTCATTTAAATAAGGTATTTATCAAATTTACACAATCAGCAATTTGGTGTGAAGGTGGAAGATTTCCTTATGCAGATTTCGCAACAGGTTGATGTTGACCAACAGAAAACTGTGCTTCATACAGTAAAAACTTCAAAAGTGGTGCTTCATACAGTACTACTGTATCTCTACACTACTGACAATGGACAATGAGCCTTCTTTGCTAATGCTAATGTGAGCGCACATTTAGTATACGGCGAAATATGATGAACTATAAAGATATCTATTAGGATAACTATTTTAGTGTCTACACCAACGCATGATATCGTTCTGTTTATAATAAGCGGTGGTGGTTGAGGAGAGACCCCTAATATCAGTGTAAAGTGCTTTGGGTGAACAGAAATCCACAATAAAGTGCTATATAAATGCTTCATTCATTCATTTATTCAAGTGCACAATGCAGTTTTGAAAGTTAGGTGGATTCTGATTGGCTGTCAATGTTTATATCATTCATCAGTTGGAAAAAATTATTAAGAAAGTGATCCCAATGATATTGTTTCTCTGTGCTGATATTGTCATAATTGTGGTGTGAACATTCCTATTCTTATAGACTCAGAATGATTTTTTAAGACTTTATCTTTAGTATTCTCTTTATAGTTATCATCCATGGTGTGAATGGGCTTTTACACGTGAGTTCTGACACCTCACTTCTATTAATTCTGTAAAAATCACGATTAATCGCATCCAAAATAAAAGTTGTTGTTTACATAATAAATGTGTGTGTTCTGTGTATATTTATTATGTATATAATATGTGTTTATTTATATATACATATATATACATACATACACATATTATGTAAACAAAAACTTTTATTTCGGATGCGATTAATCAGGATTAATTGTTTGACAGCATTCAAATCTGGCATCTTATCATCTGCCAGTTGAAAAATTTTAAGCTTGCTTAAACATTGAAGTTCAGCATTGCATTTGATCTTGAGTGTTTTCTGGATCAGAAACAGAATGGAGAAGGTCAGAAATGTCAGATGTAATCCTAAAAACACCCACTATCACTGAACAGGAGTATATCTAAAAGCAGATAGCAGGTGCTTACCGGAGCACCAACATCTCCTTTCTCTCCTGGCATGCCTGGTCTTCCATCCTCTCCCTGCAGGAAAGGAAAGGTTAGTCCACAGTCCTCTGTGCATGCTGAGAGTGAATTAAACATGAACACAAGTAACATTTCATAGGAATCAACAGGTGGTTTCAGAGGCAACATAAAGACATAAAAACTCACTCTTTGTCCTGGATCACCAGGGGGTCCCAAAGGGCCTCCAGGAGCCTTTGAAAATATTGCATGAAACAGTTAAAAATCGAAATGATTCATACAAGATCTGTTTGAACGGGTTAAGTAATTTAATGTTACTTACGTTGCAGTCAAAAGAGCAACACTGAAGGAAAGATTGAGAAGAAAACATTAATATCCTAATGTACAAAATTAAAATAATATGCATAAAAATGTGCAAAAGCTATGGAAAATCCACATACCACATCCTTTGTTTCATTTGTCTAGAATGAAAAGCAAAAAAGGGGGAAAGGACAACATTAGACAAAATCTACACACACAATTGGCATGAGCTCAAGGCTGAAATTCCCTCAAGTGTTTAGTGAAATCTGAATTAATAAATAAATGCTGCACTGAGTCTATAAACTAGAATCAATTTATACAACCATTCAAAAAATTGGGGTTGGTACAGTTTTTAATATTTTTGAAAGAAGAGACTCTTATGCTCACCAAGACTGCATTTAATTGATCAAAAATACAGTAAAAACAGTAATGTTGTGAAAAATTATTACAATTTAAAATAATGTCATTTATTCCTTTGATGCCAACGCTGAATTTTCAGCAGCCATTAATTTAGCCTCCAGTGTTACATGATCCTTCAGAAATTATTCTAATATGCTAATTTGCCGCTCAAAAAAAAATTCAATATCATGAATATTGAAAACACTTGTGCCACTTTGATGAAAAAAGAATTCCAAATTCAATTCAAAACAACAGCATCTATTTGAAACAGAAATCTTTGGTAAAATTATAAATGTCTTTACTGTCACTTTTGATCATTTTAATAAATCCAGAATAAAAGTATTAATTTCTTTCAAGGAAAAAAAAAGTAATAATAATTACTGACCCCAAACTTTGAACAGCAGTGTACAATTATAGTTCAAAGCACACTTTATGTTCATGCCAATATAATATTTTCCTAAATAAGCATTTCAAGCAAATTTCCTAATCCTCTATCTTCAGGCAAATCAATTCTGTATGTGTTTGGGTCAGTCTGACCTATAAATATACATTAAAACCAGGTAAACATCATTGTTGTGGTGAGTTTGTGTTACGACACTCACAATCATGTCGATGATGGTGTTTATAGTGCTCAATTGCGTGGAGCGGGAGTTGTCTGCAGCAGTGAAGTTCTGTCTGTAGCTCGCATCTGTGGCAATGACAGACAGTCTGGTGTCCTGAGAAGAAGACAGTTCAGAGAAAATTATTGTTTGTCCAAATACATTTCTCATCAAGAGCATCACATTTCGTGTTTTCTTGTGTGACAAGAATTTTGACCATCGACATGTCTGCTCCACACTGCTGCTTATTATGCTCACCCACTTTTTATATTGTTTACTTGTTTCAAATCAAGAAAAGTCACACAGTATCTAACTAAAAACCCATTGTTGAAGTAACATCTGTACGGTACCTCCTGGTCAGGTGAGATGGCCACAGCAAACACTTTGATAGCATGTTGTCGTGCCTCATTGGCAGCCTCTTGGATCCCACCACATGGCTCCTTGTAGCCGGTCACAGGGTGACCATCTGTGACCACCACTATGTACTTATTCTCATGATAATGGGAGCCCCTGCAGACAGATGCATGTGACTGTTTTCACACATGGCTATTTGTAAAAATCACATTTTGAAATGCCGTTTTAAGTAATATCGAATTTCACATACGTTCGGAGCAGCTCAGAGATACCCTCCTTGATGGCACAGTCAGTGTACGTTCCTTTGCCAATGTATTTGATTTTGTCTATGGCCGCCTTCAGGTTGACACGCCTTGTGTTCATGTCAACTAGTCCCATCACCAGCTCAATGTCGTCACTGTAATGCAGTGCTCCAGAATTCCACGTCACACTGCGATCACATGGTTGTGGTCTGGCAACAACACAACAGATATGATCAGATTGGTAACACTTGACTGTTTATTATACAGATATTAATGCCTGATTGTACATGACCATATTCTGGATCTCTTGACTCAACCCCATACCTAAACTTAACAACTAACAACTACTAACTATTAATAAGCAGCAAATTAGGAGTTTACTGAGGGGAAATACTTATTTAATAGTGTATATGAGTTATCTCAAGTGCTAAAAAGCAAAGCAATAAAGTAAAAATGTACGTAAACTAATTTTTAAAGGTGCACTAAGAAAGCATTTGTTTGCTGGCTGATACAACAACACTGACCAAAATGATTATCAGTTAGTAAAATAAAACTAAAACTATTAAAAACATTTTGTTTACTGAATAAAGCTGAAATAAAATACAACTATAAATTAAAAATGTTGGCTTGGTAACTAACGGAATAAACTTAAATTGAAGCATTCAAATTGCTAACTGAAAAAAATAACAATAATTACTACCAAAACAGAACTAAAAGTGAAAAATAAATAAAATAGAAACAATTTAAAATAATAATAGTAAAAGTAATAATGACAAATGCACATGACACAACTCCTAAAAAGTAAACTTAAAATACAAACTGAAAATATAAAAATAAAAACTAATTTAAAACATTAATAAAAACTATAATAGTATGTACATATAGCTGCAAGCAGCTACAGAAGCAAACCTCAGACCAACTGCAGGAATGAGTAATTAAAACCATTTTAAGATTATTTTAGTCAAAATGGGTGAAAAATCATAAATACAACCACTAGTAATATGATTTATTGGCTTATAACTTTTGACCAATAGGTGGCGCTATTACCAAATGAATATGGCATGGTCAGTGTGAGGTGACAATGGCACATACAACGTTTGGTGTCAATATGTCAAATATTTGCAGAGATACAGCCTCAGACGCAGTTTGGCACTATGCCTAAAAATTGTAGCGGCGCTGTACAAAAACTGTTTCGTTTATCGACATGAAGTCCATAACTTTTTGTCACCACAGTCTGAAGATCATCTGACTCGATTTGTTTGTTTTTGTCCAGACCATTCAGAAGTTATAAGCAAAAATATGCATTTTTCTTATCTCCTGACCACTAGGTGGCACATTGCCGAAATGCTGCAGGTAGTCTCAGGTCATGCTTGTTATAACACACACCATGTTTGGTCTCAATATGCCTAGCCATGGCAGAGATATCGCCTCGCATGCATTTTTGTGTGCATTTCGTAGAATTCTTTCGCATGTTATTCAAGAACGGTTGGACGAATCAACTTGAATTCCACAATTTTTTGCCAGCATGGTCTGAAGATAATCTGGTTTAATTTTCGTGACAATCGGTGCAATGGCCTAGGACGAGTTCGAAACAGTAGGTTTTACAAACAATTAAAAATAGCGAAAAAAACTAAACCTTGCCAATTTTTTTGCTCACTCGGCATGAGTGACTAAAATTTTCATTTTCTGGCTTACGGTTCAAAGGTTATAAGCATAAACATGAGTGCAACTTTGGACAAGTGGTGGCGCTAGAGAGTTTGAGTTAGAGACTCCAAATTTGCTATGGTGACTTTTCTCACTGTCCTCTATCAGTGTGCCAAATTTCACAACTTTCCAGCAAGTGGTTCTATGGGCTGCCATAGACTTGCGGCGGAAGAAGAAGAAAATCACGCTAACAGATACAATAGGTGCCTAAGAACCATCAGTAATTGGCCCATAAAAATGCTAAATAACACCTCTTAACAGTATGCACCATCAAACAATTAGAAATATGCATTTTCTAAGATATTCTTTGTTAACCTTTTAAAGCATATGCTAGATATGATATACATTTCTTGGTCAAAATATTAACAATACATCAATCAAAATATGAAATTTAAAGATAGCATACAGGTTTTTTAGCTGATCAATGAACAGCTTTGTGAAGGACTTGAGCTGGTTGATGTAAAACTCTGGAGGTTTGGCTCTGAGGGCCACACTTTCAGATGTGTCCAACACAAAGAACAAGTCCACAGGACACTCTGCAGGAAGACAGAAGGAGAATCACAAAATTATGTTTTTAATGGGTCCAAAACAGCATGAAAATGGTTGTGTGAACAGTAGCAAATTCATTCTCATGTTCACAATGCTATATAAATATGAACTTTTAGTGTTTACTTACTTTTATCTATCACTTCCTAGTCCTGATAATTATGATTAGTTAGGAAAAATAATGAGCTCCCCCTATGGACCCTTATCACAAGACTGTGATGATGCGTTTAATGGATATCAGCATCGTAAATCCGCAAAAGTTTTTCATACTTGTATTTTTTTTTTAAATGTATGCACATTTATAACACTTTTCTTTGTATTATATCTACTTTGCATCAAATTACAAAAAAAAAAAAAAAAAAAAAAAAAAACGGTTTACGCCAATGTGAGGGTGTTTCTAATGCAGCGTCTATGGGAGGGGCGGTAAATTTGACGTTATCAGTCTCTCTCAAATTTTTTCCTTTTACTGAAAGTCGTGAAAACACTATTGTGGAGTTTTTCTTTTGCTATTTGAGCAAATGGGAATGCAAAAAAATATATTTGTGGTACTCTCCCATTCACTGCTCTTCAAGTTACCCCAACTACGACGACTTCCGCTGCTGAGAAACCTGGAAATGTGAAAAAGGTCCAGTTGTTGCTCCATTATCAATCTGAGAAATTAGCATCACCTGACCTAAACCCTGCAGTCATGTGACATTATAGCTGATTTGAATACAGTATTAAAGTGTCTGAGATACTGTATACAGGCATTAAAGATGTACGAAGATGTAAATGATACAATAAACTGCCCAAAATTCACAAAATGTTTACCTAATCAAATGAACCTCAAAATCTAGTTTTGGGACAGTCAGATAAGATTAACTCAATTGCAATAATGATTTTATTTATTTTTACCAACTTAAGCACAGATTATATAGCAGGAATCCATAAAAGTGGCCTAAACCAAGGCCTTTCTTGCAAAGAGCCACAAGGTGCACAAGTTGCATCTCAAAAATGAACTCACTACCCTAATTTCATTTGCTTTAAAGCATCATTTTGCTTATTGTTGGTGCATCAAACATAATAATCTTCTGCATAAATACTTTGAAACAAGCAGCATCACATCATCATACAGTAGGTATCCCCTGATGGATGGATATGTAATTTTTCATTGGATAAAATAATTTGATTCATTCTGTTAGTTGCTATACTATTGTAACTCATTAAACTATCGCGCTATACTATATTTTACTGTACTTACCATCCTAAACTAGCCTATAACTTTATATGATTCCACTCGCTACAAAATACCATATACTTTAATTCCAAACAACTTATTATAACGTTTCTATGATTATTGCAACAAAAGAGCGAACGTTAAATGCATTGAAACCCCATATAGTGCAGAATGTGTCCCTCGTTTATTTGCAGTTGCATTTAATATCAATCAAATGTAACTTATAACCGACTTTTACGCACAACGACAGCATTAATACCGAACATGCAAAACAAATTTATCCTTTACAAATCAGACAATCAATGCAACGTGGACGGGAAAAATATTTATAATTACCTCTGAAGGAGATTCTTTGGTCATCCTGAGCGATGATCCCTCCCCAAAGTGCGCACAGAGCGGTCAATATATATCCATTAAGCGCCATAGATCCTGATGTTACTGCACGTTAACCGTGCAAACTGAGGTTGAGGGACACACAGAACAGAAGGAGTGATATGATTGCAGATGAAATATAAAAACAGGCTCGGGTGAGATAAAGTGGCGGACAGTAGCACGGTGGCGCGTCCGCTCAGAAACCCCTGAAAGCGCACAGCAGAATGAAACGCCTTACAGCAGGAGGGAGGAGGAGGAGGAGTTCGCTTCACTCTTCACTACTTCAGGGATTCATCCTACTGCTGCAACCCGATGTTAGGCCCTGAAACACTTCTAAATATGAGGTATATTCAAAATCAATACGTTCTTATTGAACATGATTATACTTAGCGCACCAAATGCACCCTATTTCAGGTGTTTGAAAACGCTTTGCTGCATAATGGCACCACCATTATACGAAAGAATAGTATGGAAATACCCGAAAATATGCATTGCATTCTATGCATAATAATAGGCCATAACAATATATATATTTCAATATATTAATTGCATTTCTAATTCCATTAATACATTTAACAAACATTATCTAGGCATGAATGCTTAACATTTCGTACTGTAATAGTCCAGTAGTTTGAAATATCATTAAACTTTAACTAATGTCTTCATATTTGAACTTGAAACATGAAATAAGCATTAACGTAAATTCCCAAAATACAACCTTTTTCTCATTGCTTTTTTTTTAAGAATATAATTATATTATACATTATATAGGCTTTAGGCTATATAAATATTGCTATGTAATATTGTTATCTGTTTATTTATTTTCAATGATAGGGTCTCTTATACAAATAGTTGTTTTAGAAACAATGTAGTTTTATTTGTTTGTTTGTTTTTTGCATAAAGTCTGGTTACCTCGGAAACTAAATGGGTAACACTGAACGTGCATGCGACATGAAGCACTGCGGTTTGGATGTGCAGAAGAAGAGTGATGCTCGGCTCGAAGTTGTACTGGGGGAGAGAATGAGTCATCCTCATGAGGTTGTGCTTGTAGTCTTGGTGGTGATATGTGCACTCAAAGATACACAGCTGTCAAGAGCTGAGAGGTGAAGAGTTTGAGAGAGAGGGGGGCGGGGAGAGAGAGGATAACGAATAAGCCAGACATCTGACATGTCTTTTCTCTTCCAGATGAGGAGGGTAAAGGTCTTTCCACATCTGCATCTCGTTTACTTGTAGACCAATTGATGAGACGACAGAGGGAAAGAAAGAAATAAGAGGAACATATGAACGGCAAAAATAACGCCACACCCTTCTTAACGTTTGATTTTGAAAGAGAAACAGCGCCACCAATGTGCGGGTTTTAATAAGTCACACTGTCTTAATTATTTTAGAAGAGAACATGAGAACACGCTTTGCTCAATTTTGGCTCACTGAGAACTTGATTATGATTATGAGGTTCATACTTCTCTATAACTGAATGTTTCCTTCCACCTGGCTCATAATATAGCCTATATTATATCTATACAATATATTTTTATTTGCGCGTCAAAACATCTTTTATTTTAAATTGCATCAAATATTTCACAGTACTGTTTTTTAACGAATGTTTAATGAAATAAAAGCCTTGAGGGGGAAAAAATTACGGAGCCCAGACTTTTGAATGGTAGTGTATTTGAAAATAAACATAATTGATAAATGGATACTTATGAATATCCATAGAGATACTTATCTATGTGAATGTCAGCATTAACAGTCAACAATGTTACCCATTCTGAATGCATAATATCCCCAAATATATAAAAAATAATAATAACAAATAAAAATGTAATTCAACTTTAGATGGCACAAAGCAATATACATACACATTTTAACAGAATTAAAAAAAGTCATAGAATAACTGGCCTATAATTTCATCTGGCTATTAATGAAGTAAACAAGGCTATTACACATGTATTACTTAAACAACTAAAAAACATAATTGGTTGACCACTAATCTGAATATTGGGTGGGATGGGGTATCAAACTTCTGGTTTGAGATCTATGACATGAAGCTGATGTTATCCACACCAAATGATGTCATCGATTAAGATAAATGATGAGCTATACCTTTGTGTTCATATATTTTTCCAGAACAATGACAGGAGTGGAACAGTATGGCTAATATCTGGAGTTAATGAATGATGCTTTGTGTCTGGGTTAATGTCTCCCACTAGCACTATACAGTAAATTCAAGATGGCACTCTGGAAAATAATAATTACAACATTGTGAGTGAAGAACGACGTCATAATTCATTTGTGCATGTGAGAGGATGGGAAAACATCTAACCGCTTTGAAAGAGTCCCAGCAAGAGCAGCTATGTTTTAAAACTGGGAAAGAGTGAGTGTAAAGTCGGTAAAGGGAAGACACTACATTCATTGTACATCTAGCAGTGTTGCTAAAATAGAGGAGGGAAAACAGCAGAGGAATATTTTTTTCCTCTCTCGTCTGTAATGAACACTGCATGAGCTGGAACGTCACATAAGGGAGATCAGGGTGGTCTTTGGGCAAACCTAGTCATGGCTCTTTACAAAAAAAAGTACTGTGGTGGTACCATGGTACTAAATAATGTTTACAAGGTATTATAAGATACTACTGTATGTGCAAAAAATGTGGTAATATCATGATTATGCTTCAGAGAGGGAGGGTGAAAGTGTGAAATGGGATGTTTACTGTATGTTTTGGATCAAAATAGTTGCCTGGTGGCAACTGAAGGGGAATGGGTGTGTTTTTCCCCCAAAAGAAGGGATTCATTTCTCCTTGAAAATTCTATTTACAGGAGTCTAATGTTTGGCCAGAGCTCAGCAAGCTTTTTCCACTGATCTCATTCTCTTAGCTTTTTTCTTCCATGAAAGAAAGAACTAGAAAAAAATCATTTTGTACCCTAAGACTGGGAGGAAAAAGGGGGGAAAACATCTGGTAATAATCAGGTTTTAATGGTGGAGGCTTACTGTAAATCTGCGAAGAATCTGACAGCTGCGCTGGTTCGTTCGGCCTTCATAGAGGTAAATGACATCAGGATTCTTGATTGTTATGTGCGAGAGGGAAGCATACTGTAAGACAAAAATAATTAGCAAAAAAAGATTTTTCTGCTGAAACAAAACTGTCGCAAGGCAGATGTGACAAGAATTCAGACAAGAAGAAAGTTCAAAGTTAAAGCCAGACTGACAGGTCAAAGTGCACGGCCTTTAAAATGAACGTTATTTCAACATGTTAAATGGGGGGTGAGGGAGGGGTAAAGCTTGACCTCTGGTCATCTAGGGAGCCTGTTTTAGATTACAATCACAAAACAGCAAGTAACATAAACGCCCCAAACTCTGAATGCTATCAGGTTGTGTGTTGCTCAACACTATGAGGTCAGTAGGATTTTTAAAAATGTTTTTGATAGAAAACTAAGGCTGCATTTATTTATTCATTAATGCAGTAAAATTAGCAATATTGTGATATTTTAAAATGTAAATTATTCCTGTGATGGCAAAGCTGAATTTTTTGCATCATTACTCCTCTTCAGAGTCACATGATCCTTTAGAAATCATTCTAATATGCTGATTTGCTGCTCAAGAAACATTTCTTATATAACAGTGTTGAAAACAGCTTAATATTTTTGTGGAAACAGTGACTTAAAAAAAAAGAAGCATTTATTTGAAATATAAATCTTTTGGTAAGCATAAAAGTCTGATGAATGTCAAAATTCATTTTTATTGCACTTTATGTTGTTATTTATGTATATGACTTCATTTGTCCAGCTATAGCAAGGGATAGACAGAGGAAAGCATTGATCTGCGAAAGACAATAATCCATGTGTTTTGACCTTCTTGTGAATAATGAATCAGTCATTGGGAAAAATCCCAACTTTTCACCAAATGAATACCCTAGCCTTCCTTACCAGATCTGGATCCAAATAGGAAAGCCGGTGAGATTTCCATGGGATGAGATCATAAGCTCTTGAGAATTGCTCAAAGCACATTTGAATACAGATGCCAGTTTTACTAGAATTATTAAAACTTTTACAGCATGTGCATGAAACCAAATGATGAAGGAGTTACGTTATGCAATATAATCCAAAGCAATCTATGTGGATAATATCATTATTTATATTGCACAAAAATAACTCTCTATCGATTTAACATGGTGAACAGATATTGTTTTGCAGATGTTAGATCACCTACACATGTTGTGGGAATATGGGTAGTTGATATGTGGCCATGTTAATGAGAAAACAAACTGATCCCAGACTGCACAGATGCACATCTCCTGTTTTATGTTTCAGCAAATCCATGATGAAACCTTTCTCATTTTTTCCAACTCATGTGATCATGTGACAGATCGAGGCAGGCACAATATTACAGCGCTGTAAAGTCTGAAAAACACATTATTACAAAAACTTCTGTTAAGAAAGCAAAAGCGAAGGCTACAGAGAGAAGTTTTGAATAAATTCTCTAACCCTTATGCATGACTGCCTCACACAGTCATGGCCTAATGTACACATTCAATGCTAAATTTTAATTTGAACTCAATCAGAATTCACTTCTACAATGGCATCATGACCTATTATTTCTTTTGTGTCCTGTAAGAGATTTAGTGGGGTGGTGGTGACTGTAAGCATAGTTCTTTAGTTATATATTCTTGTAAAAAGAGGAGATAAAACATAGTAAGATAGTGAATGGGATCTTGGATACCAGCTGGTTTTCAACGCCCGGTCTATAAGTGTACTGTGATACTTTCACAAGTGTGTCATGGAAAAATGAACAGTGCTTAGCTGAAGCTGCCCTTAATTAAATCACCTCCTGATGGTGTAATGAGACTGAAAGAGTAAAACACTGAGGAAAACAGCATTTTGACCACAAGAGTCAGATCACTCTACAAATACCTCTCAGAGGATCAATGTTTGCCAAAAATCCCAATCTGCATTGACAATAAAAACAGCATCTACTGTATGAGACTTCCACAGAAACAATTTGTGCATTATCACTTATCCAGAGAAAGACTGACTAACATATCTACAAAAACATAGCACAATAATGAAAACATCAGGAATGGACTTCCACTAAAACCTTTATATTTCCCGAGAACCTAGTTCATGATGAATTACATTGGCAATGAGGAGGCTTTTACTAAAATGTCACTTTGTCTGTTTTTGTTTCCTTGTTTCTGTGGTGCAGCTCTGTGTTGACCACTTTTGATTGGAGATAACTGCAGGAAATGCTTGTAGGAGTGGGAAAATCAACTGTGATACTAAGGGGACTAATTGGATCTCTTGTAGGAGACAGATTTCCTGAGTTGGTATCCAGCCCAGTGAAAGTATTTCCCCGCTCCAGCCCAGAAACGCTCTTTAATGGCCGACCTGTCTATCACTTACATCCTTCAAAGAATATTTTACATTGTAGCCTACTAATTATAGTTAGTCAGGCACTTAACATGATTTCAAAGCTGTTTACTTTCACCAAAGATTACAACAGATGATGAAAGTACGCCATGAAACAAGATTTCTTTCTTTATTGTCACATGACTCTTCCATTGCCAGAACAACCTTCATTTACTGTTGGACACATTCTGCACTCTAGTGGACAAGTGCAGCTCTCTCTCTCTCTCTCTCTCTCTCTCTCTCTCTCTCTCTCTCTCTCTCTCTCTGTCTGTCTGTCTGTCTGTCTGTCTGTCACACTTTGCCCTCTCTCTTTTTTTTTTGTCTGAAAATCTTTGGCATAAATTATTTACCTTAAGTAACCCCTGTGATTTTAAGCAAATATTCTAATAATTTAATGGCACGTTTTTATGTTTACTTAAAAACCATTCTTTTTATTTTATATCATTATATTATTTTTTATCCGCTTTAAAGATTTTATCAGAATTATTTTACATAAGCTAGCTATTGTTATTAGATAAAATGAATAAAGGTAGAATTTCAGATCACGGTTATAAGTGACCAAAACTTTACCACAAAAAGTTATTAAAATGTACTGGAAATGTTCTCATACATACACTTAAATTATGTTGAAATCCAACAGATTTGAAACAAATAAAAATATTGGTTGGGTGACTTACATCATAACATGTTATATTCTAACATGTACTACATGTTCAAATAAAGTTTTGACCAAAAAACATAACACACACACAGAGAGAGAGAGAGAGAGAGAGAGAGAGAGAGAGAGAGAGAGAGAGAGAGAGGAGATCAAAAAGAACAACCTACACGTTATATATATATATATATATATATATATATATATATATATATATATATATATATATATATATATATATATATATATATATAAACTTAATTGAGAATTAAGAGAATAGGTGAAAAGAAAAAGAGCAAAGGTGTCCCTTCATTCAAAACGTAAACACAAGATCATCTGAGAGTGACTGCGGTCAAACAAATATTTACCAACAGAGGCTGGTGAACTTGGACGGAGAAAATTCTGGAAAGAAATTAGTATTTATTTACAGGTAGCATAAAGTAAAAAATATAGCTTTGTTTATTATTGTGGTGCACTGTATCTTCAGCTTAAGCATAAAATAAGCATTTTAACTAAATATAAAAAAATTAGTTTGTGACCCTGCACCACAAAACCAGTCATAACGGTCTTCTTTTTTTTTTTTTTTTTTTAATTGAGATGTATACATAATCTGAAAGCTGCATAAAAATTGTGGTTTGTCATTTCTTCGATCAAAATTGCAGACATAGTCTTATTTTTACGCGGCGCGATGCAACGCAACGTGTAAAAAACAGTATACGTCATTAATCCGTAATTATGTCCCCATTGGATGAAACAAATGCCTCGTTTGTAGTGGGTTTTATTGTTTTTGTCTTGAATCCCACCAATCACAACCCACACACGCGTCACAGTATGGTAAGGGGCGTAATATTTCCGTCACAC
The DNA here is from genome assembly GCF_018340385.1 of Cyprinus carpio. NCBI lineage: Eukaryota > Metazoa > Chordata > Actinopteri > Cypriniformes > Cyprinidae > Cyprinus > Cyprinus carpio. The sequence continues at coordinate 11,019,791 of NC_056607.1, read as the reverse complement.
GCTTGAGGCATTCGGCCAATCACAACGCACTGGATTGCTGGCCAATCACAGCACACCTCGCTTTTCAGAACGATGAGCTTTAAGAAAAAAAAAAATTAAAAATGACGCGTTTCAGAAGGCGGGGCTTGGAGAAGGAACAACAATGTCCAGTATGTGGAAAATAATGTGTTTTTTGAACCTTAAACCACAAACACATTTCATTACACCAAGTACTCAAAATAATGTTATTTTTAGCAACATCTTATGATCCCTTTAATAGTTTAGTTAAAAAAAATAGCCCTGCATAGTCTATATACTACACTACTACTAGCAAAGCATTTTGAGCTAATCCTCACCTTTGCTGAAAAGATGCTCATGGTGTTTTGGATCAAACAGGGCGGTGAAGACCTCAGTCTGTTTGTTCTCCTGTTTGAGACTCCTTCGCCTCAGAATCTTCCGTTTTCTGTAAGTCAAAGCAGTGAGTAAACCTTGAGCATAGCAGCATTTCTGAGAAAATAGAATGGAAAAAATTATTGTGATTGGAAAAGAAAGCAAAACGAACTTCAAGTTTGTGTTTCTCCATCTTGAGACCTTCTTCGATGTTGGCTTGCAGTATTCCCCAGAAATTAAATCCATCCTTTTCCAGTCCAGGAGTCCTCTCCAGCCATTGTTACAATTGTATAATTGAAATGGCATACTAATTGTGTCAAAATTCATTATTGAAGATGAGAGGTTTTACCCCCACCAGCTGAAGGAGAGTGCCTTCCTGCTTAATGCATTTCAGGTTTTCATGCTGTGGTTAAGACATTTTCAGCAAAACTGGCTCAAAATTAGATAAGAATAATTAATATTTGGATCAGTACATATAATATAGGTTCATGACTTATTACCTGTATTCTCCATAGTGGCTTTGCTGATGACCTTTTGGGATTCATCCTCTTCCTCTGCTTGACTGGGCTTACTAGTAAAAAAAAAAAAAAAAAAAAAAAAAATTAAATAAAACTTTTATATATATATATATATATATATATATATATATATATATATATATATATATATATATACATACATACATACATTTATATTTTAATTATGTTCAGGTATAAATATATATATATATATATAATATATATATATATATATATATATATATATATATATATATATATATATAAACATTATTGTATTAATTTTGACAGGAATTAAAAACAAAGTTAAAGACTAATTCTGAAAACATACTGATGCTTTCTTCCCAAAAAAGGACATCCACTCATGTGCATCCTCAAAATGTCCAACAGAAATGGCTATTATCTATGTTTACTGAAGATTATCGCAAGGTTCTGGGTGCTTCATTGTAAAGCCAAGCATTTAAAGGTTTTCAGGGTCCAATCAAATGCTGCAGAGCCAGACCGTGTCTATCAAAGCAGACACGCATGGTGTGTTTGTGTACAGTTTACAATGTATTTGTTCCCCAAGCCCCCCAAAAAAAAAAAAAAACAGAAAAGAAAAGAAACCATGTAGACCAGGGTTGTTATAGTTTCTAACTTGAATTTCTTGATGTATTAAGATAATTAAAACCAGAACTGAAATAAAACTAAAAAACTATGCAGTTATATACAGTGCTGCTTGAAAGTTTGTGAACCCTTTAGAATTTTCTATATTTCTGCATAAATATGATCAAAAACATCAGATTTTCGCACATGTCCTGAAAGTAGACAGAAAGAGAAGCCAATCACATTTCCTTTTTCATTTATTTATTTAGAAAATTATCCAATATTACATATCTGTGAGTGGCAAAAGTTTGTGAATCTCTAGGTTGAACTCCAAAATACATTTATTTAAATTTCCTTTATATATTGATAATGTGCTTGTAACGTTATGGTTTGTTTTGTTTTCAAAGAAAACTTAAATTTAATCCTCATTTTCAAGACTGCATTACTTGGTCAAAAGTAACTGAATTAAATACTCCACAAGCATATATACACTCTTAAAAATAAAGGTGCTTCATGATGCCATGGAAGAACCTTTTTGTCTAAATGGTGCCATAAAGAACCTTTCACATCTGAATAAGCTTTCTGTTTCACAAAAGGTTCTTTGTGGCGAAAGAAGGTTCTTCAGATTATTTAAAGGTAAGAAAGAGATGGGTCTTTAAAGAACCTTTGACTGAATTGTTCTTTGTGGAACCAAAAAAAGGTTCTTCTATAGCATCACTGTGAAGAAGTGCCTTTATTTTTAAGAGTGTTGTGGTGTTTGGGTGTCCATTTATATTTATATATATATATATTAATATATATTAATCAAACCCTCCAAGTCACTAAATCTTATCGAGAGAGGTCCTTTGGGGATCACAACAAGAGCAGACGTTTGCGGACGCATATGTTCTGTTGAACCAGCATCCTGAAACAGAACATCAGTTGGTGCCCGACCAGAAGGCCTGACCTAAAAACTAAACAAATCGATATTTCAGAGGTCCAAGGGGTGTCATAGTTTTAATGGGGTCTTAAGTCGTGTTAATGTACAAATTTATGGGCAAACACTAGTAAAAACAAATTACATGCTCCATGGCACATAATGAGCACTAATGACGTAGGAAAGAGTTCACAGAAAACGACGCCTAAACAAACAGACCTTCACACTTACTCGGGTCACATGATCTGACAAACAGTAAGAGTTAAAGATTCTTCCAACTCTAAAACATAAAATGAGTCTATACAGCTCAGAGAGGTGGCCACCCTTAGAGACCCAGCAGGTGAAGACAGATCCTGGCCATATCACATTATTGTTGCAGTATACAGTAGGTGATACTGTGAAAGGATTTCTCACCCTCATTGAAAATGAACCGTCTATTTTTCCCATGGCCAGTGTTTTTAATGGAAAAGTCTTCTGTCCTACACTTCTCTCCCTGTCAGCTCTTCGCACTACTCCTGCTGAAATAAACCAATTCAGTGAAATCGCTAAATACAACTCTAAACACAGAACCGCTCACACTAGACAACTACATTCTTCTTTTTGCATACAAAGCATTGCATAACTCGGCCCCGGATTACATTTCTGATCTTGTAAAACCTTACACAGCTGTTAGGCAATTAAGATCTGGAGATCAGTTACTTTTATCGGTCCCTCGTTCTCGCTGCAAATCAAAAGGTGATCGAGCTTTCTCTGTAGCTGCCCCAAAGCTCTGGAATGGTCTACCCTTGAGTATTAGGGCTTCTCCATCAATGGATGTTTTTAAAACTAGCTTAAAGACATATTTTTATACCTTAGCTTTTGAGTGATACTGTTTATGTATTTATATTATTTTATTCTTTTTATGTATATATAGTTGGTGTATGTTTTGTATAATTTGTCTGTTGTATATGATATTTGCTTATATCTCCACTCTTTTCTATTTTAAATCATGTTTTACTGTAAAGCACTTTGGATCAGCTACAGTTGTGTTAAATTTGTGCTATATAAATAAACTTTGACTTGACTTGACTACATGTTAGTTTCCATTTTAAATGTGGCTCATTTATTGAACAAATTAGCTATTCTTTTAAAAATTGAGAAAGAAAATGAAGCAATGAACAAAAAGAAACTTCTGTTTGGGACATTTATTACAGAGCATTAAGTAGGGGAGAAAAAGAGTTTTAAAAAATAAATTACATGTGTATAAAAAACTGCAAAGACATTCACATCGCTACAAAAATAAAAAGTGGTGGGATTTAGAATACCTACTGAACATCTCCAAGAATACAGACTCGCATGACTTTTCGATATTTATTTAGCATTAATCATTACAAATACACACATTTCCCTGTGGAAATGAACCACTCCAGTTTCAAAAGAACCAGTGGCTGATCTTCTGCTCATGTTTGATACCACCATTCTCAAATGAAAATGAACATGACATACGGTACAAAATGAATGAAAGCAAGGAGTAACATTGTGTACTGAATGACCTCCAGTAATCAAACACTCTTATTCCTGTGTGAACCGCAGATATGACATAAAGATGACATGAACATGAAAAAAAATAGAAAAGCATTCAGCACATAAATGATTGGTATGGATCACAATGAATGACATGACATATTTCAGTGTGCATTTGAAGGTGTAAAATTGAACAAAACCAATAGAAATGCACATAAGGTGCAGGTTTGTTACTGTGACAGGATTTAATGATGTTCTCCAAGGCCTTGCAGCAACCTACTGCCTCCTAGAGGAAGAGAAACTGATTGCCACACCACACATTTCAGATCAAGACAAACAAAACTATTTAAATATAAAATGAAATAAAATTTGCATTAACAAGAACAATAATTAAAAACGAAAATAATTTAACATTCCCCAATCCCCAAATCATTTAGCATTACGTTCATATTTGTTAAGGACATACAGGTTTTAAAAAAAGACAAATTTTGTTGTGTTTGTTTATCTGTCCGGGGTCAGTAGATGGTACGAGCAGATGCTTTGAGGTGGTAGTTTACAAAACTGATACATCATGTAATTGATCGTCTCACCCAGGTCAATACCAGCAAGGTGATTTTTGTTGTTGTTGTTGTTGCCTCGTTCAAGAAATGCCCAGCAAACACGCATTTATGATATAAACAAACATATGGATACAATAATCGGACAAACGCGGTTGAAAAGAACACACTGCAATTATTTCAGATGATCAATACCATTTCATAAAACAAACAGTACCAAAGTATTGCAGAAATGGAGCAATAAAAACAGAGACAGATTCAGCCCTTTTTCAGATTAAACTGAAGATTTTAAAATGCCCCATACAGTAAAATAAATCAATTTGAAATCCAAACAATAAATGAATGCAAACATGGAAGATTGTAAGATTTACTGTATGAACTTTATGGAGTCCTTTGTTTTAACAGAGCATTTTAAGGTTTGTGTATAACATATCTTTAATGTGTTTACAAACTGTATTACCTTACATATTATTAATTAAAATGTAGAGAAGCCCAATAGACATGCAACTGGTATTTTTTAATAGTAAAATGTTACTATTAATCACTTTCCATTTAAAACTACTTGTTTGTGTGTGTGTGTTAAAATGTAAAAAAAAAAAAAAAAGAAGAAAAAAAGACACCAACCTAAGTGACTGATCAAAACTTCACATGCAACAATACAAACTGTCAGAGATGAAACAAAAGGTGACCGCCTGATATGGTTTAGTGGTTCATTTCAGGAACAACACAAGTAAAATGTTATATTATTTATATATATATATATATATATATATATATATATATATAATATATATATATATATATATATATATTCTATATATAAAGATATTAAACCCATTTGTGATTATTATACACAAATACAAACATAAACATACAGAAACATATTAAAGATATAGATATATAGATAGATAGAAAATTTTCCTTCAAAAACCAAACAAGATATACTGAGACAAGCCTGCAAAAGTTAGGGATAGTTGAACTGCACTGCATAAATTATGCAAATAAATCATATCTGGAAGAAGGAGAGGGATCATCTGCAACATTTCGAACCTTCAGTTTGTTATTTAGGATTTTTTTTTTAAAAATTGCTTTTTTTTTCATAGATTAGCAGCAAAACCATTAATAAGTCAAGCATAAGTAATACTGTTATCTGGCCAATTTTGAGTGATTTCATTGGCAGCCTGATTTGATTTGGATTGCAAAATTTGAACATACAATTTTCAGATAGTCCCAACCTCTAACAAATACTCCAGTTTAAAGCTCTATCATTTGTACATTTTCCTAATGAATGTGCCCTAAATTTCTTTGTGAACAATCAATGCACCTGAGCGCGTTCCAGCCGATTCCCAATGCAATTCTTAGAAATGCGTCATTGCAAATATGATGATGCTGAATAAACCAGGACTTGTCGTTTTCAACAAAAATTGGTAAAAAAATTTCAGGATGGACCAAATCAAAACCTATCTCTGGACACTGCGCCAGGAGAAGTGAACAAAACACAAACGACTTTCACAATGTTTAGCCTTCCTTACCTGAACCCTACCTCGATTCTTCCATGGGAAGAGATATGAAAAGTAAAGATCATGTGTAATTATATATATATATATCTACCTCGATCTATTCGTAAAAAACAAGCTGGCTTGAAATGAAGTTGGATCTTGGATTCTGTGAGCTACTAGAGTTTGGTTTGGTTTGTTCCGCATGCAGCGATGGTTTCCAAAGCGTTCGCATGCAGCCCCTGCCGCGCAGCCTGTGGTGATGATGCGCTGACGACTACATAACAGGACGTCGCTTGAAATCCAATGAAGAGCTGATATCTGTAGGAGAGCCACCAAGTCCATGAAATCATGGAAAAGGTGATGTAAAGAGCCACATTTGGTAGAGTTCAATCACTTTGCGGTCTACTTGATGGCTTAAGGGAATATTGGTGACAAACAGAATTCCCGTGTGGGCGGGGCTTCCACAGTTCCCAGCCTGTGAGCCCCACCCACTAAAAACAAAACAAGCAAAAAAAAAACAATCTTAAGCAGCAGGGGGGAAAAAAGGAAAATCAAAGAAGAGAGACAATGAATCACAATGAATCAAAAGATATCTCTGAGGTGCTAATACAAACTCTCCTTTGCAGGTTTTTGGTGTCTTTTTCGTATCTCTTTTAACAAAATCGTTTAATTTGTTTAAAGGTATCCCTGGTGGTTTAGACATGCGATAAGGAGTATCGGTGGAAACGCTAGGAAATGGCCTCGATCTGGTAGGAGCAGTCATCTGGATGAGCAGTGGGTTTGGCTTCAGTAGTGCTCTTAGGTTTGGGAGGCCAGTCGGGATCCACGCTCAGCTCTTGGGCCAGGTGCATATACCGAGCCTTGGGCACTTTTTTCTGCCGGCAGCAGAGCCAGGAGAGGCATTTTGTTCCAAACATGTCTACTCCTTCCTATAGACACAAATACACACACACACACACACACACACAGGCCAGGGGAAAGTGGAGAAGAGAAGATAACAAGAAGTCTGGTTTTATCATTTCCTTCAAAGGACACAATCCAAACCTGTGATGGAGACAGTAAGCTATAACAAAATAAGATGAGATATTCATTTTCATATGCAGAAACAAAGTCCGAGCCTTTGGTCTGTTTGTACAGTATGTCATGCCTCTGAGCACATGCAAGGGTAACGACTCTTTAAGCTTATTAAAATGAATACCAAAATGCTACTTTTGAAGCTCAAATGGCATTAAAAAAAGAATGTTCCGGGTTCAAATCCATAGCATGCTGACAGTTACCACAGAAAATAATTCGGAGTTTTTAAAACAAGCAAAAGTTGTGTATAAAGTAATGCACCTTATGCGTTAAGGGGTAGGCAACTGCACTGGGATAAATATTAAAGATATACTCAATTATAAAATTGTATACAGAAGACATTAAAATGGTACTTGCGTGACAAAACTATTTATAAAGCTAATAAAAGTAAGTAAAGTATGAACAAGTTAATTCACCTGTTGGCATATTTTGGTATAGAAGGATTAATACAAGTGCTTCAACACAATTCTGAACAATGCATTTCATTTTGTGAACCCATCTGGAGGCCCAGATCCATAGACTTCCAGTGCAACTGCATTACTGTAAACAATTTTTGCTTATTTTTACATTTTAGTGAAGATGATTTTTAGTGGTAATTAAAGGCAGGCCACAGATACTGTCAATAAAGCTTGCTTTGAACCCGGAACATTCCTTTAAAGGAATATTCCAGGTTAAGTGCAATTTAAGGTCTATTATAGCTTAAAGATTACTATATTATAACTTTCTCTATATCAGTGTTGAATACTGAAACTATGAATACCCAACTAAAGCTATAAAAAATCATTTTATGAAACTGTTACATAAAAATGACAATAGCACAACACAGAACTACTAAAACTTAGTACAAAACTACTAAGAACTGAAAGTATAAAAATAAAATTTAAGATAAAATTCAAAATATAAAAAGTATATAGTAAGAAAAAAATGACTACAAACACTGCTCAGTATCTGTATGAGGACACCACAACACGTTTTACATGTGCTTTTCAGATGCAACCTCAAACAGTTAAATTGGTAACTTGCAACCAGAAGTTTATCCAACTAGAAAAGTAGTCCCACTTTAAAAAGATAATTCTAGCAGGTAAAAATGACTGCCTGTGAAAATCAGCAGACCAGACTCATTTTGAACCCCGAACATTCATTTAAAGGAAAAATCGGAGTTATTTACCCTTTAATGTCTATGACAACTTTACTATTCAGTACCGTACAAAAGTTTTTTTTAAGAAGTCTCACCAAGGGCGCATTTATTTGATAAAAAGTAAAAAAAAATTACAGTAAAAATAGTAATATTCTGAAATATTATTGTTATTTTAAACAATGGTTCTAGTCATGTTTTAAATAAATCTAATGTATTCCTGGCTGCAACGAATGGAAGCTTCAAAGGCAAAACAAGCGTAATAAAAAGATATATATATATATATATATATATATATATATATATATATATATATATATACAGATATATATATATATATAAAAACTTGATACCAGAAACGGGACTTTTCATAAAAGACTAGTTGCATAGTACTGCAAATGCTACATTAGTTACACAAAACCAATAGTTCCTCCACAAAAACAAACTTCTTCCCATAGACATTAAGTTGCAAACAACCCGGAAAGTTTCCTTTAACCAAACCATATGCTTAAATCAACACACAAAACACAATGTATCAGAACGTTAGTGCAAGTTTTGCGATTCACCGAGTTAGACATTAAACACTGCTCTGTTTGGCACGTACCTGCACCGTCACTGCAGTTTGAACAGATGCAGAGCTTACACATGTATGCAGTAGTTGCCACTACAGAAGAAGCATTAGAGGAAAATGGGGGGGGAGTGGGGTAATCGTAAATCCCCAGAGCATGACAAAACAAGAGTCCCAACAGGGGGCACTAGAGAGCGTTCAGAGAAATCATGTTGGCGCATGCAAGGCCAAACGTTAAGACTGTGTGCTGCGTGAAAGAGGGAGAGATTAGAGGAGGAGGAGAAAGGAAAGGGGGAAAGAGTGAAAGTGGACACCAGGAAGTGAAAAGGCAACGGTGAACAGAAGTGTCAGATTTTTCCCAACCTGTGGTGTCGGGCCTGCAGGGGGGGCGCCATAGTTGCCCTGCTTGTCTCTGCTGAACACATGCTTCCATAAGATGACGTCAAGCACGAAGGTCTAAAGAATATCGCAGTAGGGCGGAAAGAATGAAGAAAGCTACGGATCACATGGCTAGCAAAAAATTTATGGTCATCATTTGTTTCTGCTTTTTCCTTGTCAAGAGCAAAACTAAATACATTTCTTGAAAGGGCAGCGATTTTTTTGGATTGTGTGTTAGTTTAAGAAAAACAGTGGAGGCAAGAGAATTACGTTATTCTGCATTAAAAGTCATCAGTTCACTGGCAATGAACATACAGTGAGATCACAGGGAGTCCCACTGATTGGCTGTTGTAGTCTAGTGCTCTACTGATTGACAGGTGAGAGAGAACGGCGTGACCTGTAGTAAGTACCAGGAAGTCATCGGGATCTAAACGGCGAAGCAAACAGCCACTATGCCGCTATGATGATTGCTGGCATTTCTTAATCAGGGTGAGGAGCTTTCGCCCAAAGACAAGAACAATTTGACTCTTTCTTTGGGATTCAGAGGCAGGAGCAGCTGCTGATGGAATCAGACACTCTGTACAATACATGGCCTGGCTGTACAGGGTTCAATATAAATGCTGTTTCCTTATCCTGTGGATCAGCCTCAGCAGAGCAGAATTAACTTCTGTACAGGGATGGGAATCATAAGAAATTCTGGCTTCTTATTTTCATTAATGATTCTTTTAGCGCTGTTAGCTACTGATTTTAATTTTGTTATACCATATACATATACTTAACTGAATTACATTTATATTTGAGTGAATTCATTTATAGGCAATGCTTAATAGTTAAATCACACGAATTACAAAAAAAAAGCAACTTATAACAACAAAAATCAGATGTTCAGTTATTAATTCAGTAATTATGACAAATAATTGCCTTTTTAGACAGATGCGTTTGAGACTCATTTGTTCTGAATTGATGGAAAAAATCATAAAAATCTAAATCATAAAAATTCTATAAATAAATCTATTAATATATAAAACAAACATAAATATACAACTTGTGTATATATAACCATGTTTTATATGTTATATAGTTATATAAAGAAGTAACAATTATAGTTACATGAATAAAATAAAAAAATAAAAAAATGGAACGGAACTGGTTCTGAATAAGCACCAGCTTTTTGATTCCCAACCCTATTTGTGTGTCTTTCTGTATATCCCCATCAATTACACTTGAGAGTTTTAATTGGGTTACAGCAAGAGCAGTGTGTTATGACCCTGGCTGAAGGGTCCGCTACATCTGACAGTCACATCCTATAAGAAAAAGTATCATCCATAATATAGTACTGTACTTTCCCAAATATATAAATGAGCTAGCAATACAACTACATAATGATTTAAATCTCCATCCTTGATTTTTACAAAATGATCAGTATATTTTCATACATGAATATCCAAAACAAATAAGGTGGCAGATGTAACAGCCTGATGTTCCCACTTACCTCGATGAAGACAGACACTAGGGTGTTGCCCAGCACGATGCCCATTACAGACAAACGCCAGCTCAAAGGAACACATACGATCTGAGAAGAATGTAGACAATGTAATGAACATCTTAAAACAGACATCGTTTAAAGGTCAGTAAGAAAGAAATTAATACTTTCAGCTAGAATGCATTAAATTGATCAAAAGTGGCAATACTTTAATAATATAAGATAATAATATATTTTAATAACATTAATGACTTCTATTTCAAATAAATGTTGTTCTTCTCAACTTACTATTTATCAAAGAATAATTTAAAAAGCATCATGTTTCCACAAAATTATTATGCAGCAACTGTTTTCAACATTAGACACTTATCTCAGAACAGTCTAGGTTTTATAAGGGCCTGAGTGATAATTATTCAAAGCATAGGCCATATATTATTGTTTCATACCTCTAAAAAATCATAAATTCCAGAGATTGGGACAAACATGATGAAAAACAGGAAAACGATGAGAATTAAAGCAGAGAGTACAAACGGCCCTGAAAGAAGAAGAGGGAAAAGAAAACAGACAACCAGAAAAACGGTCAATGAAGAGTAAGTGAGAAGTGGATTTGCATTTCATCAGTTTTCAAGACAATGTCAGACAAGAACAATTTAATTCCAATATGCATATATTACAATGACATCACTTACATTTCAATTCTATAGAGAAATATTAAGAGGAAAAAAAAAACACTCAAAATTAACGTCTCTAAAATATCAGGATGCAAACATTATATTTATATAACATTCAATGGGAAATGTTCAAAGTGTACTCAGATTTCTTTAAAAAAGGTTCATCCTTACAGTTCTTGTAGCTGGGCTGACGGAAAGGTTTTCCTTTGGAGAAAACAATGGCAACAATGAGGTACTGAAAAGAGGAGACGAAGAAGAGTGTGGTATTCACATCGCTCATGATTGTTTCTTCAGTCTCTTCTTCAGTCTCTTCTTCAGTGGCGTTATCCATGTTATGGGGAGCAGAGCAGTGGTAGAAACTGTGAATTCAAGAAAAGAAAAAGAAAAAAGTGACCGGAGCTGATGTAAGATTAATGCAATTAAGGTTAAGTATGAAAACAATATGAAGACTGTTCAAGTACCACTAATGCACTGCACTCACTCTGGTTCGGAGTACCAGTCCAATTTTTGGATCAAGAAGAAGGCCATGATCTGGAAACCCAGGCAAATGAGAATCTGGGTCAGAACTGAGAAGAGGAGAGGACCTGAGACGAGACCGGAGGGAGGTCTTTGGGCGACAAGCTCCTTCCATGCGGAATTCAAACTCACTGGGAGCAAAGAAATGATACTCACAAATAATCAATAATGTACCTCAGTTTTCATGAGCTCAATGTCTTAGTGTTCAATCTAAATGCTTTCTGACAACATGAAATCAGATTATTTACTCCATCTATTATACTGCATATTATTCTCAAGAAAAGGTTTGCACCCATTAAGATCAGTTTAAGCTGAACAAGAAAGACATTACAGATGATACTCACTAGTGAAGACAATTAAAAGAATAATAGCCATATCGATGAAGAGAAACTGGAAGTCGCCCAGGTTACTGCCAATCTGAAATGCATTATTAACCGATCAGAGTCGTATAAGCAATCTCAGCATGAAGTACGTAATGAATGATATTAAGTCAAGCACAGAAAGATGTCTAATAACTATAATAAGCAGTTCAGTGAATGACAGGGGAACTTACAGAGTAAAGAAGGGCGACACTGAGGCATTGAATAATACTGTACAGAGCCATGAACTTAAACACACAGAAGGAAGTGATGAGAGCCGCTCTGCCCTCCCTGTGGAGAAACAACATGTGTGAGACTCTCAGAAAACAGGATGTTTTGTGAAAAGAACTGCTTTTGAATTCATAACATTCAATTTGTGCACAGCATCCTAACCAGTTTCCACAGAAACCAAGCAATCAACTGTTTCTCACTGTGGTTCATTAGACAAAACCTTCAATTACTCACATTATTAAGTTAATCAAACCCAAAAGAGTCATAGTTTGTTTGTATGGTAATTTCCTCTTTTCCTGACCCTTCGAATTAAACAGGGTGTGGTTTGCCATGCCTATCCTACTTCCTCTTTACTTTACTGTGACTGGGTGGGCTATAAAATAGCCCTATTTATTTATAGCCTTATAAAATATTTTGGACAAAATGCCAATATGGCTGTATAAAATATAAAAATATTAAAATAAGAATATAAAATAAGAAATATTATGACATATATATCAATATGGCTGTATAAAATATAAAAATATTAAAATAAGAAATATTATGACAACAGGTTGTCCAGATGAAGGCCAATAGCAGTCATAGCAAAGATTTATTTATGTATTTGTGTCTTAATTTTTTCCATTTTTAACATTATACCGTCAAGCTTTTATTTTGGCAGAAAAAAAAAAAAAAAATACAAGGAGCCCTTAAAGCTTCTCTTTATAAATAAGTTCATGTGGAGCAGTATTTATTGTAAATGTAGATATTGTGTCGCCTTAGCCAGAGGAATTGTTAACATGTTAATGCAGGATGTCACATGTTTTTGGGTTTCTGATGTCAAAAAAATCTAATGTTAGTAATTTTTAGAAATGCTTTTGTTGGACTGGAGATGTTTTGAGTCTGAAAGTTACTGTGGTGCAATGAATTCAGTCTGAAAACATGATTTTTCTTGAAACAGAGCTGTGCTGTGGTGCAGTTAGGACACCTGATCAGATTGGGCACGCAGGTGATGCTGGGAGTTGTGGAGGTAAATGGAGAAGCCACTGAAGCCTCCAGCTCTGACAGGGAGATCCCAGCATGAGCTCTCTTCAGTGCCTGAGGACCAAACAGACAGGCATCAGCTACACATGACACTTGCAGAATCGTAAAAGACACATTTAAACCTTGAAAGTAAGATTTTAAGGTCTCTCACCCCACAGTCATTCGCGCCGTCTCCACACATTCCAACAAAATAGCTGCAGAAGAGAGAGGTACAAAAAGTTTAGCAAGGGTTTTACTACTACTTCTGAGAAACACTTTGTAAAACCCCAAGTATACACCAATGATTACTATTCTAAACAGACATGTAAATGGAGCTCTCATGGAGTGTGTGTGTTTAATACTCACTCTACGCTTTCTAACGTCTCAACAAGCTGAGTCTTCTGGTCAGGCGCCATCCTCGCAAACACTGTGCCATGAAGCACCAGCTACACCAACAACCATAACACAATAAATACCATATATAATATAACCCATGTGTATACAAATCTTAAACCTTTTTTGTACCTTCTGTAGCAGGTCCTGGAAATGCTCAGTAATTACAGCAAATGATTTGCCGTTCATGGCAAAGTGATACTGTTCCTGAGGTTTCATCTCATCCACAGAATGCCTATCTTCCATAATAATCTCCATCTCCTGCCAAAGAACACAAGTACAGAGAGATGCTTAAGATAATGCTTCTTGAGATTTGTTTTGCTGATTACCATAGATTAATGCATATTGCATGGGGATGTGTACTTCCATTGCATGTATCGTACTGTAACAGTGATTTTGCTCAAGGTATCTGAAAACTGTCAACATGCCACAAATACTGGTGACTGATCTCAAACCATATTAACCCAGAACATTAATTCCCATAAAGCTGCAGAGACTGGGTCTGGCCAGTAGATGGCACACTGACCTCTAGTTTGGTGGGCTTGTTCGAGAGTTTGCTGGGTCTGTCGGCATAGTGCCAGGTGATCTTAGCAGCCTGGCCGTCTTTAGGGGGCAGAGCGTCTGCAATAATGACTCTGTCTTGTGGCTGAATCATGCCGCAGTCTCGTGCCACAGAGATGGCCGTCAGCATGTTGTCACCTACACAAAAGATAAAGAAATGAATAAGAAAACCAGAAAAAAAAAAGCATTCAGAGAGACCATTCAATATACTGGTACAAAGGTACTTTTTTATTAGTCAGTGGACAGAGATGATGTCTGGTGTCTGGCAATGACTCAATGCTCCTCATGATTGTAAGAGTAGGTCTTGTACAAACTCAATCTGCTTACATTCACAATGCTGCATTCAGCCTCGTTTGAACTTTGGAGCGCTTGGCTGGTAATCTGGAGAGCTGAGAATCTTATTAGACGAGATTCCACAAATACCTAATGATTTAAGCTACAAAGCTCCCAGACTCCTGTCTGCCTGCGGCTGGTCACCCTAAACTCCCTTCCATCTTCAAACAACATGGGCATATTCAGCTCCTGATAAGCTAACCAGGTGAACTAACATAAACAAGGTAAGAAGGAAAGAATATTCAGGAGCTATATTAAAGTGACCCTATTATGGATTTTTTAAAATTACCTTTCATGCAGTGTGTAACAGCTCTACGTGAATAAAAAGATCCTGCAAAGTTTTAAATCTGAAAGTGCACCGTGTATTTTCTCAAAAGAAAGAGTCGACTCTGAATCATTGGAATTTTTTATTAATTAAAGAGTATATCGTTTTTAAAAAAATCCCAAGCCGTTTTTCATGTTGAGTGCCTCTAGGTGCCGCTTAAAAATAGTGGTTTCCCCAGTAACCCTGTACAACTTGTTGGTATTTTCCTGTTGGTCTGAATGAAAATGCAAATTCATTCTTTGCCTCTAGGTGCCGCTTAAAAATAGTGGTTTCCCCAGTAACCCTTTACACAAAGCAGTACTGTGCTCACAAATGCTCCTTTATCAGGCATGATGAAATGCAAATGAGACCAATCGGACCAATCACAGAAGATTAGAGTCACACAAAGAAGGGGTTTGGAAAAATGAATCGACTAGCAAATCGTATGTCGTGCCGCTTAAAAAATAGTGTATGTCAAAGCAGTACTGCGCTCACAAATGTCCTGGGGACTCCCAAACCAAAATATGAACCAATCACAGAAGATTACCCAAAGAAGGGGTTTGAAAAAAAAAAGTCACCAGTAGAACAACTCACAGGTTTTCTGAACTGGCATGGACGCAGAAAAAAAAAAGTCACCAGTAGAACATGTAGACCACAGAAGTTATTTTTTCTGTACCTGTGACCATAACGGTGCGTATGTTGGCACGTCGTAGATCTTCCAGCACACCAGGAGTTTCCGTTTTCAGCTTGTTCTGCATAATGATCAAACCCAGAAAATCCATATTTTTCTCAATTTGATCCCTGTAGAGGAAGAGAGACCAAATATAGTTTGACATTAAACCAGAGCACAACATGGTAAATGTTCCACCATAACACTGTAAATTATTTTGTAAAAGACCTTAATTTTGTATTGAAGTGCCAGTAAAAAAAAAAAGCTACATCTTTACCGGTTAATGTTCTGCACTTTGTGAAATGTAAGTTTGGATTCCAGCCGTCTGTGTGCCAGCGCGATGACCCGGAAGCCCTGTTTGGTGTAGTCCTCCAGAACCTCTGCAAAATCCTCTGGTACTGTGGTGCATTGTGAGGAAAAAATACTTCAATCCAACACTGATTTGAAACTCAAAAAAGATAAGATTAATAACCGATGGATTTTTCACTAACCTGTTTCTTTCTTACACAGGCTCGCCACAACCTCTGGAGCTCCTTTCAGATAGGCGTCCATGCGTCTCTGTCCGATCTGTCGGACAACCACGCTCATTCTCTGCAGAGCAGAGGAGAAGGAGAACTGCCGCACAATACCGATCATATATGATTCCTGCAGCATAAAAAAAACAACAGATAGTATGTAAACACCCATATATGTCCATAAAGTTCATAAATGAAATACAAATAATAGCCATTGTACAAACCGAGAGATCATAGAGTTCAGACAGTTCCTGGAAAGAAACAGCAAGATATCAGAACAATGTTTTAAAAAACAAACAATCTAGATTGTAATAAGCAGAGAAATGCTCACCAGGTCCTGTTCAGGTGATGTGACTGTTGGCGGCAGAAGCTGATTGGGTGGTTTTACGTAAGTGAGTTCAATGCGGTCATGGTGAGCCGTCTCCTCTTCTGTAGATTCCACCAATATCTAAAGACCACATATAGACAGAGCGACACCAAAATAAATAAAAACAAGTACAACTTGTTCCAAAACTTGAATGAGAACATTAAAAACGGTCCTCCTGTCACAGCAGACACTGACCCAGCCTATGGCCTCAAACATCTTGAGGTCTAGTGGATCTCCAGAGAGCTGACCCTCAATCTTGGTGAGGGAGTGACAGGTGGCCATGCAGGACACAAACTTGGTTGTTACTAAGCTCTCATCATCTGCTTTTTCTTCTGAATGGTGGAATCTAGGGAAGAGAGATTCTTTGGTCAGAAAAGACACTTTAAATGCCTGCAGTGATGATTCAAAAACAACTGAGAATGTTCTGTTAATCAATTTAATCTTTATTTTATAGTTATGATCATACCTGCCATCTTCTGCTCGTTGGATTCCCCACATGTCCAAGCCATCTTCTGTGAGGGTGCCGGTCTGAAATAATGTAGAGTAACATTTTTTTTTTAAATTAATAAATTATACAATTATAATAATTGTTATATAACAATAATAATAATAATCTGTTTTTCATTATTATTATGATTAGTAGTAGTAGTAGTAGTAGTAGTAGTAGTAATAAACAGTTTATAAAATAATCAATTTTAACCAACAATAGTAATGTTTTTTTTAATAATCAAATATAACATAACTGTTAAATTAAAAAACATATGTATATAAATGATAAATTATTAAATTATTACCTAAAAATAATAATACTGCATAATATTAGACAATGAGGTTCCAAAATGTCACCACAATTTACCCTAGTTTTATGAAAAATAACCAAATTAAATGATAATTTGTGTTTGCTGAAAGTTGTTTTTAAAAGACATTCATAATATTTGACTCGTTTAATTCAGGTTTCACTAAAAGAAAAGGACTTCAGTTTCCCATGTTTACCTTGTCAAAGCACACCAGGTTCAGCTGCCCACAGATGTTGATTCTTTGTGGACTGATGGAGAATATCCCCACTTTCTTGAGGCGCCGCTGAGCATAGACGATGCCAGCTGTCATGGCTGCCGGCAGCGCAGGGGGCACTGTGATAGTAATGATGTCCAGAGACTTGACTATGATGTCCTTTACTGGTTCCTGCAGGATACACACCATACCAGTGAAGGGCACATTTTCCACACTATATTTTTACTCGATTGATTTATTGAACAAGTCACATTTTCCTAGAATTCACATTTAAAATTCTGCTCATCCTATATACACAAATTGTGATCTGTAACCTACAGTTGAGGTAAAAAGTTTACATTGCTCTTTCAGAATCTGCAAAATGTTAATTATTTTACCAAAATAAGAGGGATCATACAAAATGCATGTTACTGTTTATTTAGTACTGACCTGAATAAGATATTTCACATAAAAGATGTTTGCGTATAGTCCACAAAAGAAAATAATAGTTGAATTTATTAAAACAAACCCGTTCAAAAGTTTACATCCCCTTAGTTTTTGTTGTTGTTTAGTGAGTCCCTTGTTTGTCCTGAACAGTTAAACTGCCTGCTGTTCTTCAGAAAAATCCTTCAGGTCCCATAAATTCTATGGTTTGGCAGCACTTGTGTATTTGAACCCTCTCCAACAATGACTGTATGATTTTGAGATCCATCTTTTCACACTGAGGACAACTGAGGGACTCAGTAACTATTACAGAAGATTCAAACACTCACTGGCACTCCAGAAGGAAAAAACATACATTAAAGGTGCACTAAGTGATTTTTGAAAAACGCTTTTGACCACAACATTGGACGAAGTCCCAAAACACGTTTAGCCAATCAGCAGTAAGGGGGCGTGTCTTGCAATGACCGAGAAGAGAGCACTCAATTTAAGTGCACAGGAGGGATATTAGTACTGTAGATTGACTATAGATAAAGAGAGATGGCAGATAAAAAAAAATAAAAAAATAAAAGGAGAAAAATATCAGAGAAATAAACCATTAAAAAGAAGTGTTATGATCAGGTAAGAGGTAGGACCCACTTAAATATCAGAGCAGCTTTCCAGCGGTGGAAAGAACTCAAGGAGCGGGAAGGGCTCGAATCAGATACCGAGTTTGTGTTGTTTTTTCTTCTTTTCTTCTTGATATTTGGAGTAATGTTGATTTTGCTTTGTTTCACACAACTTATATGCTTGTGTGTCATCTTAACTTGTTTCGGCGATCGTCATTGCCATGGTTGGGTACGTACGTGTGGGGCGGAGATTTCAAAATAGGGGCGAGGTCCTGTCGGGGTATGGGTGTGTAAAAAAAAAAAAAAAAAAAAAAAAAAAAAACAACCCTCTATGTAACAAAAAAAAAAAAAAAAAAAAAAAAAAAAAAAAAAACACAGCCGTGGATCACACTTTTAACAACACAGTATTAAGAATCAAATATGTAAACTTTTGAACTTTTTTTTACGTTTTTATAAATTCAACTATTATTGAAATGTAAACATCTTTTATGTGAAATATCTTATTCAGGTCAGTACTAAATAAACAATAACATGCATTTTGTATGTTCCCCCTTATTTTGGTAAAAAAAAAATTAAATTTTGCAGATACTGAAAGGGGGATGTAAACTCTTGACCTCAACTATACAGGTGCATGTCAAAAGAATAGAATATTGTGAAAAAGTTCATTTTTTGTAACTTATTTCAAAAAATTAAACTTTGATATAGCCTAAATTCATTACATGTAAAGTAAAACATTTCAAAAGGTTTTTTGTTGTTTTAATTTTGATGATTAGAGCTTACAGCTCATAAAAGTAAAAAAATCCAGTCTCTCAAAATATTAGAATATTTACATCTGAGTTTCATTAAATGACCATCAATGCAGTATAAATTCTGGGTATCTCTTGTTCTTTGAAACCACAATAATGATGAAGACTGCTGACTTGGCAGTGGTCCAGAAGACAAAGAGTATAAGTGGTCCAGAAGACAAAGAGTATAAGTCACAGAAGGTCATTACTGAAAAGGGTGGCTGTTCACAGAGTGCTGTATCAAAGCATATTAAATGCAAAGTTGACTGGAAGGAAGAAATTGGGTAGGAAAAGGTGCACAAGCAACAGGGATGACCACAAGCTTGAGAAAACTGTCAAACAAAGCCGATTCAAACACTTGGGAGAGCTTCACAAGCAGTGGACTGAAGCTGGAGTCAGTGCATCAAGAGTCACTACGTTCAGATGTCTTCAGGAAAAGGGCTACCAAGCCACTTCTGAAACAGAAACAACGTCAGAAGCATCTTACCTGGGCTAAGGAGAAAAAGAACTGGACTGTTGCTCAGTGCTCCAAAGTCCTCTCTTTTCAGATAAACGTAAATGTTGCATTTCATTTGGAAATCAAGGTCTGGAGTCTGGAGGAAGACTGGAGAGGCACAGAATCCAAGCTGCTTGAAGTCCAGTGTAAAGTTTTCGGAGTCAGTGATGATTTGGGGTGCCGTGACGTCTGCTGGTGTTGGTCCATTGTATTTATGTCTAAAGTTAATGCATCCATCTACCAGGAGATTTTGGAGCAATTTATGCTTCCATCTGGAGATTGCATTATGGCATTACGGAGATGCTGATTTCCTTTCCCAGCAGGACTTTAGCACCTGCCCACAGTGCCAAAACCACTTCCAAGTGGTTTGCTGACCATGATATTACTGTGCTTGATTGGCCAGCCAACATGCCTGACCTGAACCCCATATGGAATCTATGGGATATTTTCAAGAGAAAGATGGGAAACAGTCGATCCAACAATATAGACGAGCTGAAGGCTCAATAGTGCCTCAGCTGTGCCACAGGCTTCCATGCCACACCTCACGGACACTGGAGTATTGAGTAGGGCTTGTCCGAATACACCGAATATTTGAAGCTTTGGAGGGAGGGGGCTGAACATATTCTTCTCTCTAACACCGTGTCTACACCTGATGCAAGGGCCGCGACAAAATACAATAGAACCTATGTTGTCTACACTGGATGCAGAGCGCGACTGACAAATTCCCGAGAGCAAACTACTGCTGCGTTCTGTTTGTGACGTACTGACACAAATTTCAAATGATTTTCAATGGTCACTTTGTCGCGTCCAGTGTAGACAGACTTTAGCTGTTGCGGCGCAACACAACAACTGGTGAGTCCGGCGTAGATACGGTGTAATAAAGGAAGGAATCTCTGTGTGTCTGTCTGTCTGTTTGTTTGCATTTTTATTATGTCGAGAACCATTCATCCAATCGACTTCATGCGTGGCGGGTATGTTGCTGCGGACCCAAGTGAGTGCAGTGTTGCATATTGGTGCAATATGGACAGGTGACATGTTCAGAATTAATAAACGTTTAATAAACTACAGAACAGCGCAAGCCAGAAGCAGTGCGCCTCATGCGGGCAGGGCTTATATGCTCCGAGAACAAACACTGCACTAGTGATACAAAACACACAGTTCTGTTAAGAGCAATACTTTTAATATAGACAAAACTATTATTAGGCTGGGCTACTATACGTTTGTTTCCCCCAAGCAAATTAAGTGCACGTTTTTATCATGTGTGTTTTTATCAAGGTGATTTTTCAAACTTGATGTGCTGTTATGGTAGGCCAGTTTCAAATCGCATATTTGGCACACTGCCTTTGTCTTGTCCTCACTCAATTTATAGTGCTCCCACACAGCTGAGGTCTTGGCATTTTTGTCTTCTCTTCCAGATGAACTGAATCATTATGTTCACTCATGGGCGATTCATATTCAAGGGCGAATGAAAACCGTTCCGCGGGGGATGCCAGGTGTTCGAGAAAAAAATAAAAAGAATTTAAAAAAAGAATATTCGAATCTCAAAACTGAAAATCGAATGCCAACCCACCAAACGAATATTCTAATAATCCAGCCCTAGTATTGAGTGGATAAATGAACATACTTTAAAGAACTTGAGCCTTTCTGTTTTGCAAATCCTTTTTTTTTTTTTGATTGATCTTAGGATATATTCTAATATTTTGAGATACTGGATTTTTGTCTCTCGTGAGCTGTTAGCTCTATTCATCAAAATTAAAACAAAAAAAACTTTTGAAATGTTTTACTTTAAATGTAATGAATCTAGAATATATGAAAGTTTCACTTTTTAAATAAGTTACAAAAAAACAACATTTTTTCACAACAATAAACAATTTTTATAAGACACACCTACACACAAAAGGGATATATATCACAAAAAAACTCCTCTTCCTCCAAAAAAAACAAAAAAAAAAAAAAAAAAAAAAAAAAAACCTCATTTATGATTTTCATGACCAAGGAATAGACAAAGACGATGCTGGCAACGGCCACCAGGCACAGCAGGAACAGGTAGGCGTCCCGGTACAGCTTAAAATCTGTGGGTTTTGGGTACAGGATAGAGCGGATGAGCTGCCCTTTAGCAGTGCTAAAACCTAGAAAAGAAAAACATATATACACAAAATTGTAACTATGGGCTCTGTTACAAAACCTAGTCAGCTGTCTATGTAGGCAGTGCAAACTCAAGGCAGCAACAGATAAATCCCAGAATACATCAAAAGAAAACTTCAGTGACAAAACGGTGGCAGACAAAGTATGTAAAATGTTGCTTAAAATGTAGTTGAAGTAGTTCTGGCTTCTAACCTGTGCGGACCACCACGGCTTTGACCATTTCTCCCGTGTAGTAGCGGGTCTGTATGACGTTTGTGCCACAGAAGAGTGTGTGTCTCTTGTGTTCCTCTGTGCTGTAAATCACGTCTCCATCCCCACCCTTCTTGTCCCGTTGAGGGTTTGGAAGGTCAGTCTTTGTGACTGGAACACTCTCACCTGAATATATGAAATGAGAGAAGAGAACACAGAAACATTTGTGAGACATGCATATCTATTTTATTCACAATAACAATATGCTCAAGCAAAAAAAAAAAAAAAAAAAAAAAACTTAAAATGACAATAATAGCCATTAATAATGACAAAGCAAAACATAAACAAGGTATGTAACATTAGCACATGAAATAAGAGTTTTCAGAGAAGAAAGCTAAAGAAAATTAGATGTATTAACTTAATCATAAAAATCTTAAAAAACAATTGTAATTTAAAATATTTTTTTTTTACTCCATTAGGTGTCAAAAATAGACAATTTTACAAAAAGTAAAGTTACATTAGTGTCAAAAACATTTGTAAAATATATTTTTCTTATACCCCACACAATTTTTTTTTTTGATGAATATACTGTGTGTGTCTATTGATCAACCATTGTAGCAAAAAAAAATTTATAACTTTTTTCCATTCCTGGGATTCTGAAATATTTCAGTCCCCCAGGGTTTTTTTTAAGCAGCGGTTCACCAAAATGAATTGTTAGAACTTTGTCACAAAACTTTGGGATGCCCATTATAATGAATAAAAATAATTATTGCATTTTAATATTTTTAGCATAAAATAATGTCTTATATCTATCTTAAACCAAGCATTTTTTTCATGCCCCTGAGGCACTTCACTGAGTTTGTACTTAGAAAATTATTAACAAAATGTGCAAAGTGTCTCTGATTTTTGGCAACAATGTAAGCATTTATTTGTGTCCCCTTCTTGTAAAAAATATTTTTCTAAAAAAAAAAAAAAGCTAAATATTTTATAAAAAACGGACTTTAAAGTTATGTCCCTCAGTCTGAACTCAGCCCCGTCACATTAACCATTCTACTCCCATAATAATTTAGACTCCACTTATATGTGACATCATTTACTAGAAATGACATCTTTCAGGTCTCTTTAATAGTGGTGCAGAAAATGGTTAGTAGTATCATACTTTTTATTCATATTTTTGAGGCGTTATAGTCAGGGAGGGTACTGTCAAGCTTAACATCTCAACCCCGTCACATAAAATTAAGACGGAAAATTATGAATTTTTCAACATTTTATTTTAATCCATAAGTATATACAATGTACTCATTTCTTTTGTCTTTGGGTTATTATATTTCTCACAGATTTCTGCTCGTTCTAAATCAGATATAGATAAAGTAGCACAGTAAAGATAACATTCATATGAATGCATTAGTGAGAGCGACTGCATGTGTGAATTAACTCTACCTGGCAGCGTCCCTGTACTAGTAGTGAAGCTGTGGGATTTAGTCATTAAGAAATATATGCTTGAACTTTTAAGTTTCTAAGCTTTTTTACTGAGAAATCACAGAACAGTGTTGACAATACATTTCCACGCTGAATGATTCTGTGATGTACGAAGTACTGTCTGTAGCCTATGTGTGTGCGTTACAGTATAGCAGCACATTAGATGCATTAGATTAGCGATTAATTTACCTGTACAATAAGCTGTTTAAAACATGCATTCTCCCATTCAATTTCGAGCATCCAGTAATATAATCACAGATGTTTTGTGGAGTGCTTTCAGAGCATGCATTTATTTGTCATTTTAACTGTTTGGAAACAGCGTAAATGTGGAAGTCCTTCAAAGATTTCTTATCCTGTTGCGCCCTCTATAGGACCAGCTACTAGTCGACGTCAAACTTAAAGCGTCATGACAGATTGAAGTCGACTAGTCGGTGCAACCCCTAGTTATCAGGGACACGTGAGCAGTAGGTAGATGTTTGTTTTATAACAATTTCTGTGTAAAATCCTTTTTAAATCAATCCCATTTTGTCCGTTATGGGGTTGAGGAAAAAAGATGTCTAAAACTGAAAAAATAATGAAAGTGTTTAATGCCTGAGCTGGGAAATTATGATTTTTTGGAGTTTGATATGTGCCTAATTATGTGGGGTATTTAGAAGTTGAAAAATAATTTATATTCTAAGTTGAAATATTACTGAATACCAGGAATGAACCATATGTCTATTGACAAACAATTGCAGCAAGAAAAATTAAATCACTTTTTTTTTGCCTGAAAGTGAAAGTTTATGCAAGTAAAATTTATTTATTTTGTTTGAAAGCTTTTCAGAGTAACATTCATGTTGTTTAGAAAGAAAGAAATATCCACCTTATTTTTCCCGTAATAATGGGTACAGCCATTTATAAATAGAATGTATCTGGCTACCGGTATCATCCGCTTCCAGCTATTTTTGGCTCTACAGAACAGTTAGTTTTGCTACTTGATACTGCAAACTGGTGTTTTTATTTTTATTTTAATTATTTTTATTGCATTATCTTAATTATGAAAATAGGTTTACAGTTTACTGCACTTTATTCTTCTCGTCATTTCCCCACAGCTACTAATGAACTGGAATCTTGCACATTCACAGAAAACGGCTTACTTCTGCGATGAAAAATAAGGTGGATAGGTTTCATATATTTGGACTATTTTTGAGCAATCATTAGGAATATATGATTTTTCCCCAAATCGCCCCTCTCTAATCAACTTTTATGACATCGCATTTGGATGCAGCCTATCACCTGTAAGCATGCTCTCATTAACAATGCAGGTTCCACAGACGAGCACTGCATCACAGGGCATGACAGTCCCATTGCTGGGGATGACGATGACATCGCCAGGGACCAAATCTGTGGACAGGGCTTCCTCTGTTTCTGTACAGTAATAACAGAAGACAAAGAGAGAGAGGTGAAATAAAACCAGTCTGTCTCAGCAGATCACTTATTACCCATGCTTCCTTGCTGACTCATCGTGACTTTGGCCACTGCGCCAGGCTCCCTGATGCAGGCAATCCAGACCTGGAGCAGCACCGTCATTACAAATATACTTAGATGTACTGCAAAAGCATATTCCTAATTCTGATCCGTACCGTTTTCTCCCCTGTAGACTGTAACTCGAACAGTACTGTGTGTTGCCACCATGTCGTGTAGCATTACATATTGCTGTAAAACAAAACAAAAAGTTCATGTGAAGCACAAGTAAACCTTCTCCTGACCAGGCAGCACAGATAATCTAATAGGCATATAAAAATACACACATTAACTGATAACAGACCTCAGTTATGCAATCAGAAATTTAGCATCAACTCGGATACGCCTCTATGCTTGATAACATCTATGCTTGATAACTCTAAAATACAACATTATACTGATTTATTTGTAGAAATAACAGAATCAAAATGACCATATTAGTGTTATAATGTTAGTCTTTAGTTTTATTTTCTTAACCAAGAAAATTTCATTAAAGAGTAAAAACTTTTGCTTAGAAAATGACTATTTATTTATTTGACTTAAGTCTTTATTACAACATTTTATTATTATTAGATTATTATTATTATTATTATTATTATTATGTTTAATTAATTGTGATATTATATTTATTATAGTTTATTCATCCATTTTGCATTTTCTATCTTCTTAATAAAGTATTTACATATAAGTATACAAATATGTGGTATATTATACAAAATAGAATAAGATTTTAATATAGGTTATTTATCATTTAATTAAGGCCAAAACTTGAAATGTATTTATTTACATATACATATATAATATACATGTATACATATATATACATATATATATATATATATATACACATACATACACACACACACATATACATATACACACACATATACATATACACACACACACACATATATAGATATATATATATATATATATATATATATATATATATATATATATATATATATATATATATATATATATATGGGATTTTAGTCTTTTATAAGATAGTATATAATTAATATTTAGTAATATTTCAAATAGTTTATTTAATGGGGAATGTTTGTCTTTAAAATAATGTTTAAAAATACTTAATACTACATTTAAAATAGTGTAGAATGAAAAATTATAGTAGGTATAGTAATAATTATGTTGTATTTTACACAAAATATAATTTTTGTATATATATTATTGGTTAACAAAGGCCAAAATTTTAAATGTATTTATTTTAATATTATTTAAAACACAGAATACAAAATTCATATTATGTATAATAAACTATATGAAATACCATGTACGTCTATTTTGTACAAATAAACAAATACTTTGTATAGTACACAGAACAGCATACAATTTTAACAAGCCATTAATCAGTTACTAGCCAAAAGAATAATCGATGAGCATGTTTACATGCACACCAGTAAGCTGATATCTCACAAATATCAGCTTATTAAAATAACCAGTACATGACTTTATTAATAAATCATTTTTTTTCCGGTTTGTGAATTCAAAATATAATCAAAAACTACATTTGTTGTCCGGTTTATGCTTACGCCGTTTATGACCTTACTCTGATAAAAAAAAAAAAAAAAAAAAAAAAGGGGGGTTACCGCAGTTTACATAACCACGTGTGTTTTCGGCTTAAGAACGTGCATATAAACACACTATTGGTCAACATCTTACAAACCAGTCATTCCAAATTGTAAAAATGAAATCAAAATTTAAAAAGTAAAAAGTTCTGCCCTATATTACTAACTATTCCATTCCTCTCAAAAGACAGCAGCACGTAATTAAATGTTTTGCGAATGCCATTTTAAATGGTTTTACTGCATACCTTTTTAATGGTGTAGAGAGAGGTAGCTATTGATATGACTGACATGATGACTATGGCCATTGCGTAGTAATAGTATTCATCAGTACACCACAGGATAACACTGAAGAGCTGGAAGATGTAGAAAGGATTGAGGACCTGAAAAGGAGAGAGAAAGATAGAGATAAGTATCAGTTCCTTTATTTCAAGTTCCGGAGAAGACATATATACCACAGCAGAGTCAGCAGTGCTGTGTCATGCTGTTCTCCAGCCGGGGTCAGTTTCACATTTCACTCGTACCTCCTTAATTAGCAGCTTGAAAAGAGAAGGCACTTTCACGTCGATTTCATTCAGTCCGAAAAAAAATCTCCTAAAAAAAGAGAAGGAAAATAAATGACACTGACCCAACAAGTTAACTTTATTGTTGAGCCCAGCAATCAACATTCAATTCCAGATACAGCGTCAGCTAAACACGACAAATTCAAAGGTTTCACCTGTACTCCTGCTGATTTTTGTTGAGCCCGGCGCTGTGCTTTGAGTGAATGGATGAGCAGGTCATGCTCAGATCTTCCAGGCCTCTGTAGAACAGTGAAGTTTTAGGGATCCACAGAGCAGAATTTACACAAATCATCAGATTCAGATGATAAATGGGTATGTTTCCTTACGTCAATACTTCAAAGTTCTGAATGGAGTCGTTCCAAAAGTATTTAGTGCTGTGGAGGGTAAAATAACGTTTCTGTAATACAAAAGAGAAAGAAAAAGATATTTACCCACTAAAGATAAAGCCTAACTATATTGTTTGCAAGTTCCAGAATTTGTGGAAATGCAGAATTGAACTATATGGGAAGGATGGGATGGATTTGATGCGGATGATACCGGCACATGCTGGTCCTCTGGATTCCTGCTGATTTTCCCAGAGGCGGAGTCAGAGGGGTTGTGGGTGTGGTCACTGGCCTGAGGGGAGGCGGTTTGAGAGGCCAGGTTGTCATATGGGTCCTTCCCAGGGGCCAGCATTATCCGAATCCTGGCTCGAAACCAGCGCTTGAACTCATCCTATGGACAAACACAGAAACAGATTATACGCAAACACATCTTAATGGAAAAAAAAAGTTGCAGACAAATTAGAAAACTTAGCATTGTAATGGTACACAAACTGTACCGTTACACACCAACATTAAAGAACTCCATGCTGATGATTGGCTAAAAAATAAAAGGGTGTTTCAAGTGACGGACTCGATTGCTAGCATTCATGTTACAACACAAACAGATTTACAGCACACCACTGCACTATAATTATGACTGGCAGCCATTCACAAATGCTCTGCCTCAAAGATGAGGGTTATTATCTACCACTGAACAACAGGACATCTGAAGCATTATGTAATTCTTAAAGTCTATTAAGTCTTAAAACTAAAATCCTAAAGAATATCAGGGTGAAGCATTTGAAATACTAAGTGTTATTAAACTCTCCTATATGAAATCAGGCAAAAATGTGCACTGACAGAGCAAAAGGTGAGAAATTTCACACGAAGGCACATTTGATACTTGTATTAACAAATTTTTGTGAAGTTTTGCTATACATAATTCATCAGTGCATTTAGGGAAATTCCTGTCTTTTTATTAAACTAATATTTCAAAATGTAATTGTATTTATAAAATAGAATAAAAATGTATTCTGTGTTCAATACACAAATTAGTGTATATACAGTGTTGAGGAGTAACTAGTTACATGTAACGGAATTATGTAATTTTAAATTCAAAATAAACGTAACAAATCAGTTACAGTTATTGAGAAAAAATGTGCAATTAAATTACAGTTTCTTATGAAAGTGTCAACGATTACATATGAATATTTCACACATTCAGATTTGATTGATTACTTTCCCGAATTGCATTGACTGCTCTAAAATATGAGACACCAATGATTCACTAGTTAAGGATACAGAATAGGACATATTCAATAACAAAATTTAATTTCCTATTTGGATCTATGTATATGGTTTATTTTTTAAGATTAACTGTTTTTCTAAGGCACTGTTAGATGCCTGTGTTTCCTGTCATAGCTATGCAAGTATTTGATTTCAAAAACAAAGTATCATAACTATGAAACTATATCTTATGTCTTTAAATCTGTATTTAACCTCAGAATGATCTCAAGTAAAAAGAAGTGCTGAAGTCTGATTTTGTGTTGGCTGTGCTTTAAAATTCAATTATTACAATCTTAATTTAAGTGATGAAGGATTTTGAAAGTCTGACAGTAATCAGTGTTGACTACTACTGGTTAATCCTGTCTGCTTTGAATGTTTCAAAATGATTAAAACATTCATTAGAAATTTAGAAAAGTAATCAAAAAGTAGTCAAATTTTATAATCCTGAAATCTGTAACCTACTGTAATACATTTCCAAAGTAACCTTTCCAACACTCTGTTTATATAGTGTACAAAAAATATACAAAATAGCATAGAATTTTAAAATTGACCATTTATCAGTTTATAGACAATATCTGAAAATTAATTATCAACTGATCTAAAATATCTTAGCATATTCAGATACTATACGGATACAAAGACATGTTAATATGAGGTGTAAGAGAGCCCAAAAAGTTTTCTTGAGGTTTAATACATACAGTGCTTCGTAAGAGGGCGACGTCTGCGTCTCTGACGGTGGTCCGTGTGCAGGTGGCCTTCACACACCATTCAGGCATCCAATATAGCACTAGGAAGAGAAAACCGCCTGTACAGAGACCACACAAACCCACCAGAACCAGCTTCCATCGGCACAGCCGATACCCGCTCAGCTCCTGGACAGAAAGAAAATCAGCTCGTGTGCCTTATAAGAGAAAAGAAGCAAAAAACAGAAGGAGAAACACACCATCTCATCATCCAAACCCTTGTTGACAATCTTCAGATCTTCCTTCTCCATCCACACACACACACATACCACAATAAAAGCTTGTGTGTGTGTGTGGTTCAGTAAGGATGGTGTGAGGCCCAATAACAGCTGTTATGTGTGTGTGGATGTGTGTGAGGCCCAATGTGTGTGTGTGTGTGTGTGTGTGGTGACAACAGTACGGATGACCACATGATGGCACCAATAACAGCTGTTAGAACCATTGTGAGTCACGACCTGAGCACTGTATTGAGACAACCTGAGATGACCTGAGAGAGCCAGACACATGGCAATCATGTGCACACACTACACGACGATAAAAATCATAAACAAAAACACCCTGAAATTCAAAATCCTCATAAAAAAAACTGAGAGACACGCTGAGAGTGTTCTCAGACACACATGAGAGCCAGACAACAGCTGGCAAACCATCAATACAAACCTAACAACAAAACACACAACAAAAAAACGTTACCAGTCATAAAAATTAACTTTTACATAAATCAATTAATTTTAAAAAATAATTAGATAAAAATTTAAATCTTCCAAAATTTTTTAATAAATAAATAAATTAGACAATATTTTGCTGAGAAATTAACTTTTCCAATAGGTTTTAATTGATTTTTACCTTTTATGTGCCTTTTTTCCTTCATAAGGTTAATTTCTTCTAACATAACTAAATGTATGCATCATCTTTTGTGTCAAATTCTTTAAATCAATACATTTTAATAGTAAGACACTGTTACCAATCAAATGAAATCAGGATCAACGACATTTGTGTTTGCAATGCAGAGGTGGCTCAGAATCTGCATCTGAAGTGGAATTTAGATGCATTTACACAGAATTAAATGCAGGAGATGAATGCATTTAACCTGCAGTTACAAATGCATAAATAATGTTTTGTTAAAACAACAACAACAAACAAACACGTTGAATACTGATATTTGAAATGATTTTGGGAGGATGGCGAAAATAAAATGTAAACCTAAAATCGCCAGTAGGTGGCGGCAAAACACTGCATGAGTGAGTCATTGAGTCATTCATTCAAACGATTTGTTCAAACGGCTGATTGATTCAGTAACGAAACAGTCGTGTTGCTCAAAGACGCAAAACAGTTTGCTGTGGCTTTGTTTGAAACTATTTTCGTTGATGAAATAGAACAAAAACAGTTACAGGAACTTGTGTCTAAAAAGTAAGTCACCTAATATTTGCAATTGTGCTGAAATTTGGAGGAAAACGTCACTCTTCATGTGATATAACCTATATTAAATGAAGTAAATATATAGTCATACAAGGGCATTTTTGCCCCCTTACCTTGAACTTTGGGGGAACTGTAAATGTATTTTAATTGACTCAATCATGTGAACTCTAAATGTGCGCGTGCAGTTGTCTAACCTACATCACGTAGTGTATGCGTGCACACTCTGCATGTGTTTTTGTTTGGTTTTTGCAACATACTTGATCATGTCAAACTGCATATCAATTACGAAATTATCGTATAAATATTGCACACCCCTAGAACATTTATCTAGAATACAGTTCAAAGATATCCAAGTTACGATGTTACCAGCATACTCTGAAACTGAACTGCTCCCATCACTTACATCATAAGGGTCAAACTATCATTCTTACAAATCAAATTCAACTTTAATTAAAGTTACCATCCAACTGGCAAGTTTATTTGCTTACTAAAGTCCCTTTTATTCTCATTTGGTGCTGACTGGGTATTAATTTTGGACCTTGGATGCAAACATTGAAGATGAGTGAGATTAATGGTTAAATATTTCATGACTGGGCAAGTGCAGTTGTCTTGAAGATTGACAGGAATGTACAGAGAGCTGTGTGTATGTGTGTGTAACCAAAGCTTTCTGCAGAGGAAAGAGATCAGAGAAAAACACTAGGCTCAGTCATTCAAAAGGCTCTTTCCAGCTCTTATAATTATTAGACGAACTAGCACAATTTGTCATTCTCACTACAAAAAACCAGCTGAAAAAAATCTTGGCCATAAATGATGGCTTTTCCCTCCCTGTGTAATAAGTATTTACTCATAATTTTGCTTGTCAAGCTTGACATCCTTAAATAGAAATAGTATATTTTAATGGTAATAATGATTTTTTTGCATCATGAAATTATTTTCAGAACATTTACCCCACAAATTCTCAATACAAAAATGTTAGAGGGGGAGAAAAACTCATTATGTAAGGCAAAAAGTTATCTTTCTCATTTTTAAAATATAAATATTTATACATTGAAGTTATTTGAATTTATAATACACCAACTAAATACAATAATTTTATAATAACTTAATACAGTAGTAATTTAGGAGGGGCTTCACTTAATTTACATGTACATTTAGTCATTTAGCAGACGCTTTCATCCATAGTGACTTATAAATGAGGAATCACCCCTGCAGAAAAACAAGCAATATAATTTTTAATTAAATTAATTAATTAAAATTTTCACATTTTGAACAATTGATTTGAAACCATTTTCAACTCAAAATCAAATTTTGGGTGAAATATGATCTAGACATCTCTTTGTGAGATTCATAAACAAAAATGTGAAAAATGTACAACAAAAATGCCATAAAGACTTTTTTTGTTTATTTGAAGTGACCTGTTTTTATTTTTCATTAATCCTCCCCCTGACCAATCAGAATGTAGGAGAAGCTCTTCTTCACACTAGTATTAGCCAGTCAAAATGACCAAATACTTTCCATCTGCATGATCTGCTCTCCTATTGGTCAGCCTTTGAGCCAACCAAACAGCTTGTCCTTACGAGAGGGTAAGCTAATGGTGAGCATTCAGTCACTAATAAAAACACTCTGACATTATATGCCCGTCAGAAACGTTTATCCAGTCTCATGATAAGGCCAAAGGTACTAAGGTAGATGATTGAGTAGTGAGCTCCCTTACATAGTGCTGTTTGTGTGTGTGTGTGTGTGTATGTATCAATGCAAATGCTGTGTGTGTGTGTGTGTGTATATATATGTATACTATATATATAAGGAAATTAGGAGAGAGTTCCAAAAAAGTACTTAAGAGGCCTCCAACATAGATAGTACCAAACAACTAGGTTTTGGAACGGAGCTCCAAACAACAAAACCTCAACAACAGTGTGAGTGTGTGTTAGGCAGTCAGTCGTCAGTCATCATTCATACCCTGCTCACTGTTCCCTGCCCTCTGCTACAGGCCCTGATGTGTGAGTGTGTGTTAGGCAGTCGGGTGTCAGTGGTCATACCCTGCTCACTGTTCCCTGCCCTCTGCTACAGGCCCTGATCTTATCAGCCCCCCGCACCCGTACAACACACCACAGAAAGGGGAAACCCAATTCAGGACCGACCCTTCCTACCATTTTCCCTTTCTGAAGCAGATGCTATATGACCACATTCTGCTCTTGGCTACAATTTATACGCAAATCGCAAGTGCAACATGCTGCACTTTTTTAACTTCCTCTTGAGGAGACTATACGATGAATGCAAGGAAATGACTGCAATCATGAACCTGACAGGCCTATTTACCCAACCCATGTCAATGTGTCATGTAAGTATGCAAGCAGTTATTTAGAAAACACTTTTCTTTTCTTTTGGTTACCAACCCAGGTTCAACTGACAGCAAAAATATCATCTTAAAGGGTTAGTTCACCAAAAATGAAAATTCTGTCATTAATTACTCACCCTCATGTCGTTCCAAACCTGTAAGACCTTTGTTTATTTTCGGAACACAAATTCAGATATTTCTGATGAAATCCGAGAGCTTTCTGACACTCCACAGGCAGCAATGGAACTACCATGTGACATCTTTGAGCACAAATAATATTCGCGTAGCTTCATAACATTACGGTTGAACCACTGATGTCACATGGACTATTTTAACAATGTCCTTACTACCTTTCTGGGCCTTCACTGTGGCAGTTCCCTTGCTGTCTATGCTGGGTCAGAAAGCTCTCAGATTTCATCAAAAATATCTTAATTTGTGTTCTGAAGATGAACAAAGGTCTCATGGGCTTTGAACGATGTGAGAGTTAAAATTACTGACAGAATTTAAATTTTTGGGTGAACTATATTTAAAACCAATTAATATCAGCATGAGCAGCAGACAGGCTTCATTTCACAGATCAATCTGGAGAGCAAATGATCAAATATTTTGTTTAAGTAATATTTGTTATTAGGGATGCAACATTAAAGTCATAACAGCACACATAAAATTTAAGTACCAACAGATCTTGTCTTCTGTATTGTGAGCACAGCGGATAAACGAAAAAAATAATTGTGCAACGTGAACTTGGTTCTATTCATTGGATGTTGACTGGCTTTTTGAAATGTACAGCGGTGTGAAAAAGTTTTTGCCCCCTTCCTGATTTTTTAATTATTCATTTTTTTTATATTTAACACAATATAATTAACAAAATAATCAAAAAAAAAAAAAAAAAAAAAATAATAATAATAATGTAATGTTACACAAAGATAACCAGAGTAAATACAAAATGCCGTTTTGAAACAATGATTTCATTTATTAAGGGAAAAGGCTGTCCAAACCTGCCTGGCACTACGTGAAAAATTAATTGCCCCCTAAATCTAATAACTGGTTGGGCCACCTTTTGCAGCAACAACTGCAATCAAGCGTTTGCTATCACTGGCAATGAGTCTCTCACATGGCTGTGGAGGAATTTTGGCCCACTCTTCTTTGCAGAATTGTTTTAATTCAGCCACACTGGAGGGTTTTCGAGCATGAATGGACTGTTTAAGGTCATGCCACCGCATCTCAATTGGATTTAAGTCCGGACTTTGACTTGGCCACTCCAAAACCTTAATTTTGTTTTTCTTGAACCATTCGGAGGTGGGCTTGCTGGTGTGTTTGGGATCATTGTCCTGCTGCATAACCCAAGTGCGCTTGAGCTTGAGGTCACAAACTGACGGCCGGACATTCTCCTTCAGGATTTTCTGATAGAGTCCAGAATTCATGCAGAGTGGAATATATACATTTTCTCTATATAAAAAGTAGATTTTGCACCTGTTACTGTTGTTAATAAAAGTAAATTTTGTATGCATCTTAACTCAAGCTTAGTGCTTTACTGTCAAATCTGCATAAACAATAAAGAAGAAATGAACATGAATTAGTAACTGCACTTATTAATGCAAAACAATAGTAATTTTATGATTAAATGATCTTTATTTTGAATACCCCCACACACCACCCCCAGCGCTACCAAATCTGCTCCTGGCACCACCATCTGTAGAACTCAGTGGCGCTGGTGCAACTGCTCTCAAATGTTAGTCTGGAGCCCTGCATTTGTGTTCTTTTCGGTCAGCAGTGGATTTTGCCTTGGAACTCTCCCATGGATGCTGTTTTTGCCCAGTCTCTTTCTTATTGTTGAATCATGAACACTGCCCTTAATTGACACAAGTGAGGCCTGCAGTTCTTTAGATGTTGTTCTGGATTCTTTTTTGACCTCCTGGATGAGTCGTCGTTGCACTCTTGGAGTAATTTTGGAAGGCTGTTCACTCCTGGGAAGGTTCACCACTGTTCCAAGATTTCTCCATTTGTGGATGATGGCTCTGACTGTGGTTCGCAGGAGGCCCAAAGCCTTAGAAATGACTTTATAACCCTTTCCAGACTAATAAAATGTCAACTATTTTGTTTTTCTTTTGTTCTTGAATTTCTTTAGAACGTGGCATGATGTGTTGCTCTTTAAGCATGCTTCACTTTGACAGGCAGGTTCTATTTAAGTGATTTTTTAATTCAACAGGTCTGGCAGTAATCAGGCCTGGGTGTGGCTAGTGAAATTTAACTCCGCTTTCTAAAATAATGTGGTTAATCACAGTTCTTTCTTGATTTAACAGGAGGGGGCAATTCATTTTTCACGTAGGGCCAGGTAGGATTGGACAGCTTTTTTCCCCTTAATAAATTAAATCATTTAAAAACTGCATTTTGTATTTACTTGCATTATCTTTGTGTAATATTAAAATTTGTTTGATGATCTGAATCTTAAGTGTGACGAATATGCAAAAAATTAAAAAAAAAAAAAAAAAAAAAGAAGGGGGCAAAAACCTTTTCACGGCACTGTATGAGAAATAAAGAAAAACTAAAATATTAATTATTAAAAATGATTCAAGTTAAAAACAACATATGCATGGATACATGGTTTGCAATAAATCAATAACATACATTTCCAAAATAAATAGGGTGAATTTATTTCATGCTGACTTTAAAATCCAGCCAATAATTATTTTCAAGTGGCTGCTAACAAATATATGGCTTAAATGTTTCAAAATTAGATGTTTTTCTTTTTTCACAAAATAAATATAATAAAAGAACTAGATGGAAATCATTGTAAATGTTAAAAATGAATTTAGATATCACAACGTTATAGTGTACTGTATGAAAAATATATTTTCATTTTGAGATTTGCTAAAGGTAGCATTTAACTTAATTAAATTATTAACTGTTATTAAATTATTAAATTTAACAATAATAATACATATATCTTTAAAGATTAACTTTGAGTGTTAGATGATGGCAAAGGTAATCTTAAGGCAAAAATAGCTATAAATGAGCATGAACAATTAAACACAAAATCAATCAATATATATCTCCAATTGAGCAATTCTTCCATCAAACATAATACAAGTTCCAACTCAAAAATAATGTTCTTTCCTTGTGTCATTAAGTTAAGAAAGCTAGCTTTAAGTTAAGTTAGTTGGATCCTCACCACCAAACCTGATATTTCAAGCCGTTTCAACTTATTCATAGTGAATGAACTAAAACTGGCTTTATGTAAAAGCAACTTATACTACTGTACATTCAGTAGTTCAACTTTTGACTGAAAAACTTCTTTATAGTAAAGTATATCCAAATAAATCGTGATAACATAACTACACAAGTCTCACCACACAGCTTTTAAGGGCCTTTTTTTGCCTTGACAGCTCCAGATTACTATTATTTGCTTTTGTTGTAAAGGAAAGGGGCAGCAGAAAAGTCATCAAAGGAAAGTGATTTTGAACACATCAGCGTTCCCTTACCTTCAGATTCTGGGCGCTGTGGCCCTGGGTAATCCCTTCACCTATAAAGAGGCCTCTCTCTTGCTCTTTCACTGCAGACCTGGACTCCTGAGAGTAAACAAAAGAGGAAATCTTAATTAAACTCCATGAATCACACAGCCTTCGGCCTTTTAATGGAAGCATTCTGCAGCTCTCTCAAATGTGACATGTGAAGAACATTTTGAAAGATTTACCGAGTGTTTCCAAGCAGCTCACAGTGAGAGAAAACATTAAAGTGACCAGTGGTTCAAGGTTTTCGCTTTCTTGGATTTAAACGTCTGAACAAAGACACTGTAGAAATGAAACAGAAAATGGCTCTTTACATTAATAAATCAAACAGGGTCTGGCTGGTATACTGGCAATTTGAAAAATATAAATAATATAAATATAAACATTTTACATAAATAAAAACAAGAATAACGCCTCAAGGTAAGAAAGTCTGCCAGCTAGATTTCACAAGGCCTTTCAGACAAACTCATCTTACATGCACGGCTTTCTTACATCTCTGTGCATCGCTTTTTTATTATTTTTTCTGAGCGTGGTGCATCCGCTGAGTCAGTATTCTGCAGGTAGCTCCGTTTGCAAGCAGTTTTACAGAAATGCTTTGAAACACAAGCTGTTTCAGAAGTCAGATGTGGTCAGTCTCACTTTCCAGAAGTGAAAACACCCCCCACCCTACTCGAAGACATCAGCTAACAATGTGCAATGACCTACTGACGGCCCTCGCGATAATTCATGAAAGCCTTCAGAGGAAAAAGTTTTCAATTGCGGTCACGTTTTGGGTTTAATGTGCTTTTTTCATTCTGTTTAGTTCACCATCGCTTTGAACTAAATCCTACTCCTCTTTTTGGACAGCATGACTCCAGTATCACTGTGTTCAAATGTTTAGGAGGAAAATCCTTAAGAACAATAACAGAACAGTCTCATGGCATATTCGCTGATAAGCGGTAAGATAAACGGTAAGGTTTAGTATTTCAATGGCCTAAACAATGGAGTTAACCGCTGGGTTAGTGTGTCACAATAAAGGTGTTTTTGGTTCCATGATTTAGTCTGGAATCATAAAGATAAAACTGAGCAGGAAAAAGGAGATAATGGTGAGAAAAAAAATTTAAAGTTACAAGATAACAACATATTAAACTTCCAGATAAATGCAATAAATCCAAGTAAGACTTAATAAAACAAGCTGGTAAGTTGTTAATTTGACCTACAAGGACAGTTATAAAAAGATGATGACAGATGATGACTGATTTAACAGGTTTATCTCAACAAAAAGCACACACTTAATAAAAAAAAAAAAAAAAAAAAAAAAAAAAAAAATCATAATCCCTCATTTTTCTCATCATACCAAAGACAAGCGGTTCACTAATTCATGGGCGCATTTCTTGCCGTCATTCAGGACCCAGAGAACAACAAATGTGTGCTTTTCTCAAGCATTTTTGAAGTGATTCTTCTGTAGTCAAGGACAGCACAGAAAAAAAATCCTCTAATCTGATCGTGGTCAATAACTTGGGTCAAAAAGTATGATCAAAGTAGTGAAAGAAGGAAAGAGAAAAGGACAATCTCCTTACACTTCAAAGCTCTTGACCACGAGAAATTCTCACAGAATCTTATACAACTGTTGTGAACCTGTTTAAGACGGTTCTGATATGATGGTTTAGTGTCTTCAAGTGTGTAAAACCAAAAAAATTAAAGAATCCACAGTATTATTCACATAATAATATTTAAAGAAAATACAAGATAAACAAATCCAAACATACCTGGAAAGTTTGTCTTATCTTCTCCTTTAGCAATTATCCAGTTACAGTAAGTGCCTAGTTGATAAGTCCATTAAAATTTACTATCAAAAGTTATACATTCCAAAACTCTTTTATGTAAGATATCAAGGTTTTTCTTGTACTACGGTTGACTTCATAGCTGAGGATGATGGCATCAGCCCATTTAGTAAGAGTGGAGAAGACAAAAAAAAAAAAAGAGGAGCATGGAGGTGTAGCATACCCATCGAGAATTCAGCAGCCACATGGTCTTGGATTAGCAACTCTCATTGATGCCACTTGCGAAAGAAAAACCTAAGACCTTCAAGAGATTATGATTTTATACATAATGCTGCCTGTTTCAAAGTACCACACCCTAGAGTAAACTACCCTTCAGAAAAGTTTAAACCTTCTGATTTTAGCTGCAGTAAACACCTTTATCGATCTGGAAATATAGTAAGGTTAAACAAGGTCTAAGTAAACACAAATGAAGACTTAGTACACAGACAAAAAAAAAAAAAAAATACAAACAAAAAAAATACCTCTAACTCAATTCTATCTATTTTCTTTTCATTTATTATACAATTATAAAAAAGACCTCTAACTCTAGCTTGCTCTATTCTTTTTCTATTCTATCTGTTTTCTTTTTAATTTATTATATTATTTAAAAGCCCTTGCTACGTATACTGTGTTTAGGCTAAACTGAGACTTGTTATAGCACCATATATCATTGCTCTTTTGTTATTTTTGATTGCTTCCATTGTCCTCATTTGTAAGTCGCTTTGGATAAAAGCGTCTGCTAAATGACTAAATGTAAATGTAAATGTAATGTAGTACACAGACAAAAAAAAAGAGAGACAGAGAGCATTGAGATCATGAAAAATAAAACAAAACAAACAAAAAAATCTAGCTGTCAGACCCTCTTACATGAGTCAGCCTGATTAAAACGATTCTAATTGAAACAAAACAAAACACAACACAACACTCCAGAACAGAACAAAACAAAACAAAACAAAACAAAAAAACCTAGCTGCCATACTATCTTTCGTTAGCCATTCTGACTAAAATAAAAAATAAAAGACAAAATGCTCTCTGGTTAAAACCTGAAGTCTTGTTTCACATTTCTGGCTGTAACTTTTGGCCGTAATCTGTGGTTTTGGTTCACACTTTGGTACCAAATTCTACATCAGTTACTATTTTAATCCAACGCCTTTTATCCCATCTCCCATGAACAGAGTGGTTTTTTTCTGGGACCTATTTTAGGTAAACCGCATAGGGACTGGCCAGAAAAGTCTTGACCATTCCAGTGCCGTCGAGGATTCTGAGAGCAAACACTCCGAAATCTGCACAAGGGACTTGCACCATGTCACGATATGTCACACTTCAGCTCTGATTCAACACTGGCAGACTTTCTGTCAAACGCTGTTGTCTTAGAGCGCGTCTGCTAAAAGTATTCTCTGAGCAATTTCGGCATCACCTCAAAGCTCTTCGGGACATGACAGCAAAACCACACAGACAAACTTCTGAATTCCAGTGTATCCATGTCACCATGTCCAAGATATAACCCTGGAGTACTGTATAACGCATTTTAACTGAGTAACAGTCAGTCACTTCATTCAAAGTGATCCACTTTTGGTTCTATTCTGATCATATCTCTTTGCTAAAGATTCATTAACATTTAATGCTTTTTTGAGCCATGCAAATCATAATATTTACACTCCACACAAGTGTTGCAATGTTTTGAAAGCTGTTGTGAACCCTCCTGCCTCTTATAAACCACATCTTAACAACATACATCAATGTCTGAAACTCGACGCTACACTTGACCTCAGCAGTCAAATAAAAGCAAACCTTTTATGCTGTTAAATTATGATTTCTCTCTTTTCATATTAATCAAGAAACATTTTATGAATGTTGAAAACACTTGTGTTGCTTAATACACAGCATTTGTTTGAAATAGAAATCTTTTGTAACATTCAATCATTGCATCAATTTAATGCATGCTAGCAGAAGAAAACTATTAATTCCTCTCTCTCTGAAACAAATAACATAAAATAAAAATACAGACACCAAACTTTTAAACATAAATGTACTTTCTCATTCTGTACCCAAGACACTGATACTTTCAACCCACCAGATTAAGCAAAAGATGCTGTAAACACCAAAACGTCTGAGTTTTAAGCTGTTAATAAAAATTTGGAAAGGTCGATGTGTACACAAGACTTAACACAACTTCTTCAGTCTGAAACCAACATGCAGCGACAGATTATTTGAAGCAAATCCAAAGTTCAACTAATGCAGCTAACTCAGCAACAAATTTTTGCTTGAAACATGTTTGTGCTTATATCATAGTGAATGACTGACATAGTGATGTGCATTGAGCTGCATGTTAACACTAGTGTAAACAGCGATGTGTATCACCCTTTAAACTAGAAACTAGATAGAAAGAAGGACAAAAGTGGTCACCTGAAGTTAGCCAATCATTAAAAAGAACAAGAAGCTTACGGAAAATGATGTAGAACAAGACCAATGGCTGCCCTTTGAGTCAAAGTACAAAAATTACAAATACAAAAGTTAAAACTTAGAATGATTAAAATTCAGCAGCAAAAGAGAAACTAAACAGAAACATTAATAGTGCAGCTTGAGAATGTAAAACATAGACATGAGCATCGAGTTTTAGGTTGAATTATATACACATACACCACTGTTTAAACGTTCAGGGTCAGTATAATTTTGAAATATATGTATATTCTTAAAATCTCTTATTCTCACCAATCTCTTATTCTCACTCTAATATGCTGATTTTGTCCCTAATAAACATTTATTATTATTATTATTATCATCATCAGCAGGTTAAAAACTGCCTAATATTATTATTTTATATATTATATATATATATATATATATATATATATATATATATATATATATATATATATATATATATATATATATATATATATATATATATATATATATATATATGGTTTCTTTGATGAATATAAAGTTTAAAAGAACATTTAATTTGGAAAAATATCTCAGAAATCTCTAATTTTTCAGAAAGAATTCAAATTAATGTCATCAAGAGCATTTAAAGATTAGTAGGTCACACTGGTGGACATATCTGTCACATCTTGACATGTCGGCTACCCCATCAGGCCTTTATGTTATGTTTAAGACAACCATTAATTAAACATTTAATCACAAGTTCTGTCAGCAGTTTGTTAGTCTGGGGTGAAAAAAAAAATGCATTAAACACACAGTTTCAAGAAAGTGATTTCACCACTCACTCACTAACTAACTATAACTAACTAACTAAAACATCAGCATAACTCAAAAGAATTATTTTGCAATTTCATGAAGCTCAAATTAAACTTTTAATTATATTCCAAATACATATGAATTGCATTTACTTAAAGTAATAATTTAAATTATTTTATCTGAATGACACATATGACGTTCTTTTGTGAAACACAAAAGAGGATGTCAGCAGTCTCAGTCCCCATTCACTTACACTGTATGTCAAGACGACGCAATTAAAGTGAATGGTGACTGAGGCTGTCAGTCCATCACATGCTGCCTAATCTTCATTTGCGTTCATTTGAAGAAAAGGGGCCTACAGGTTTAGAAGGACCTGAGGCTGAGTTAATGATGACAGAAAAAATGGGCGACCTACCACTTTAAACCACACCGCTTAATGCAAATCTCAAAACGGACTAAAATTCAAAGCACATATAACGTTACTCCACTAGAGATCACAAAACCGTTATTGGCTAAACAGACCCATATACGATATATTAATCACCACAGCGTTATAAAACACGATCTAGCTCATTTCAGTCATTTAATAATGAAATAAACCACATAAACTGAAAGAGGACACATGAGGAAGAAACAGGCAGCCATGACTTCATACTCTGACACATCACTGAACAGATCCCGCGCGCGCGCGCCTGTCTCTGTGTGTGTGTGTGTGTGTGTGTGTGTGTGTGTGTGTGTGTGTGTGTGTGTGTATGTATGTTTTAAGTCGCACTCACCCAGAACCACCGGGGACGAGGATCACCTCTGGGTCATGATGAAATCGCTAGGATCGCGGACAAAGAGACGCGGGGCTTTGCTCGTGTGTACTGCTGACAGCAGACGAGTGTGAGTGCGTAAATGTGCCTGACTGCCCAGTTCTGCCTCAGCATGTACAGGAAGTGATGCAGAGGATATGAGGTCATCGTGGAACTGCGTCAGGCGCGTTTGAGCGCGCGCTACAGGCCCATCTGGCTCCAAACCAGACCATTTATCGCTTTTAATTATAAACACTCTCTATTGATGATTATTGACACGTTTTACCAGTATTTTGAATAGTAAGTGATAGGGCTTTATTATATTCAGATAACAGCATATAAGACAGATTGCTAAACCTTCCTCTTTTTCCATACGTTCATCTCTACTTCCTAGATTAGTTTATTGTCTTTAAGCCTAATTCTAACGTTACAGGAATACAGTATCTGCCTTAGAATCAATATGATGTGCAATGTGATAAGTGAAAGTGGTAAGAGAAAAAGTGAAAGACTGACAAGCTGTATTACATAAGAATGAGCTGCCCAGCTATTTGTCCATGTTTCATCCATTTGTCTGTTCAAAGGTCAATCTAACCTTTCAGTCCTGCTGTTTTGAAAGTCAAAATGAGGTCTAATAGTAACTGCTTTTCTATAATCTACCCTGAGGATGTGATGTGACTGCCTCTTATTATAAGTGACTGAATAAATCAACTGTTCATCTGAATAGCCATGTTTAAAACCACAGGATTTGAATCAGAAACGATCCATTGAAAACCACACAGGAAATGGATGAATAAGCAGCATTATGACATTCTGATAGTCTATTCTTGAATAAAAAACAGAAATGGATTATGAGAAGGGGTCTGAATTTAAATTTGAACTTATGCCACCTTGTTCTGCCCCTCGTAGCAGGTTCAAGATGACGTACGTGCCAATCCAAAAGAATAACAAGAGTCCTCGCGCATAACCACAAGTTCAGATGTTCTAATCCATGCTTCGAGTCAGATGTGCAAACAGAATTCCACCTCTTTAAACAAAGCGGACAGTTTGCTTTCATTTCTCCAAGTTCAAGAGGGGGAGAGGATT
Organism: Cyprinus carpio; assembly: GCF_018340385.1. Classification (NCBI taxonomy): domain Eukaryota; kingdom Metazoa; phylum Chordata; class Actinopteri; order Cypriniformes; family Cyprinidae; genus Cyprinus; species Cyprinus carpio. The sequence continues at coordinate 10,976,021 of NC_056607.1, read as the reverse complement.
AACTACAAACTCAGGCCCAGTATAGACAGACCACTCGCTGACGCTCCGGCCGTTCAGTGACATCAGAGAAGAGCATTATCCACGGCGTGTTACGTCAGAAGCTCTGTGAAATGATGGATCAGCAGTCTGAGTTCACATGTATGTCAAAGAGCAAATTGAAGCCAGTCTGAAGATTTTTTTTTTTCATGCACAAAACCCAAAATGTTTAAAACTTTCATGAGAACATATGGAGTAACTGTGACGTTTAGTTGAAGCTTAAAGAGATAGTTCACCCTCAAATAAATGTCTTCACCTTCATGTAATTCCAAACAGGTTATCATCATTAAATCCAAAAAAGCATTTGTTAACTGAAATAAAGCTGAAATAAAGGAGATATTTTAAAGGCAGTGGGGACTAAACAACTTTCAAACTGACTGACTAAACTGACTTTCAATGGGGAAAAAAAGAAGGTGTTTTCTTTTGTGTTTCACAGAACAAAGAAAGATATACAATAACATGGGGTGAGTAAATGATGACAGAATTTTATATTTTTAACATCTCAGATTAGCAGGTCAAATCTGTACTTTTTTTAATACAAAATAAAGAATTTGCCAAGTGATTGGTGCAATAAATTCAAAAAAATAAATAAATAAATAATTGGTCTGTGTGTGTGTTCACATTTGTTTCATTTTGTCATGTTTTATGTTAAATTGCTTTAAATTACTTTTTCCACTTCAGTCTACACTCCATACACAATAATGCCACAGCAAAAACAGAACTGTCACCTCTTCACCTCTCAAGCTCTGTCAGGCTGGATGGGGGCAGATGCACATTTTCAGGTTTCTCCAGAAATATTTGACTGGGTTCAAGCCCAGGCTGTGTTTGGGCCACTCAAGGACATTCGTGTGTTTAGGGTCATTGTCCTGATGGAAGGTGAACCTTCTGCCTAGTCTGAGCTTCTGAATGCTCTGGACTATATTTCCATTAAACCCTACTATACACTCAGCCCCTTCCACCTATCCTTCTACTTTGATGAGTCCCTCAGTCCCTGCCACTGAAAAACAGCCCCACAGCATGAAGCTGCTACCAGTACACTTCACTTTTGGGATGGTACTCTGCAGGTGATGAGCAGAGCTGGTTTCTTTCAAACATGTTTGGAGGTTCATCAGACCAGAAAATCTTGTTTCTCACTGTCTGAGGATCCGTTAGGTGCTTTTTTGCAAATTCCAAGTTTTCATGTATATTCACTGAGGAGAGGATTGAGTTTGCCCAAACCACCATAAAGCCCAGATGGGTGGAGTGTTGCAGTAATGTTTGTCCTTCTGTAGGTTTCTCCTATCTCCACATATATGATCATGGAGCTCAACTAGAGTGACCCACCAGTCTAACCAAAGCCCTTCTCCATAAATTGCTCCGTTTGGCCAGGAGGCCAGCTCTAGGAAGAGTCCTGGTTGTTTTAAACTTCTTCCATTACGGTTAACAGAGACTACATGCTTCTGTGAACCTTCAATGAAGCAGAATTATTTTGGAACACTTCCCCAGATGTGTGGCTTGATTCAATCCTTTTTCTGAGCTCTGCAGGCAGTTTTTTTTTAACCTCAGGGTTTGGTTTTTTCTCTGATATGCATTTTCAGCTGTTGTTTCAGCAGATGTGTGTGCCTTTCCAAATCATACCCATTCAATTGAATCTGCCTCAGGTTAACTTCACTCAAAGTGTAGTAACATCTACAAACAGCAATATTAATGCTCCTGAGCCACTTATGCAATGGAATCATTTAAGTTTTTTATTTTTAATAAATTTGCAAAGATGTTAAAACCTTGTTTTTTGCTTTGACATTATGGTGTATGGGGTGTAGATTGATGGGTGGGGTAATTTTAAAGCAGTTTAACATAAGGCAGCAACATAAAATGTGGGGGGGGAAATGAAGGGGTATGAATACTTTCGCAAGTTACTCTATGTGTGTGTGTATCTTCTCAGAACCTATACTATTCTGTTAACAAACATGCAAAAGACACAGAATGTGTAGAACTTTGTGAATGACAGGAATTTCTGTCATTCAGATTCTGCGTGGGCCTACACATTATTCACATCCCTCAACACAAATCCACAGGACAAGAAATGCCCTCATGTTCTTGACATACTCTAATCAACGCATTGTCTCACTATCGTGCTTTGCGGAAGTCTAATATCCATCTGTTAAACCCGACTGACTGAGATACAAAGAGCATGGGAGGCAAAGTCACAAGCCAAGGCAGGTCAAGTCTGGATACCAGCGAAGACACTGAAAACACTCATGATCTCGTCTATGCCTTATCTTGGGCTGCTGGGCCGTGTCCAGTCCAGCTCAAATAAACCGGCAGAAACCATCAAAATAAAGGAAGTGACCTCCCGACCTGGCGAGCCTGCAAAAGGGTGATATTGTTTTTATTAGGGCAGTCAATGTGACACCTCCCTTCATTTGTCAGTGTTCGGTATCGTCTATGAAAACGACGGGTCCGATAAGGTTTTCAGAGCCATCCCATTAATCAACAGCAAGGCTCTGGAGAGGAAAGGGGACGACAATGGAAAAAGTCATCAGCGTGAATGACAGGGAAGTGCCGGGAGCCTTAGTCGCCGTGAGGGAAGGATACAAGTGTAGATCAGCCTTCTAAAGCTGGTAACAATAGGTACTGAGGTACTGTATTAGAAATAGAGTTACATCATCTCTTTTGCTTTTCAAGTATGCTCAAAAATATGCACGATCACACAAAGTCCATAAAAAAACATGTTGGTGATGTCCACAATAACACAGATCGCTTTATATGAAGTAGTATATGAACGACATCCAGTTTTACACTGCTTTATTAAACTTCAAAAACACTCAAATCATGAAACCATTCAACAGAGTCAGTGGCACCAGGTTTAGTCGTCTGATTATGTGGACACTAACTTTTCTGCTAGCTGTGCGGGGTCGCAGAAGCAGATCCGAGAACCAGGTCTGCCGGTTGATTCTGAAATCGAATTTGCTGGTTACTCCTTGAGAGGGGACGCCTCTGCTTTCTGCAGATCTTCTGGAGCTTCCTCTACTGGGATCCATGGTGTTTTTGTTTCTTCAAGGTCCCACTTAATAAATGAAAAAAGAAAAAAATTATGTTTTGTACTAGAAGAACTAGTATATGAATGATAAGAAGATAAGAATTAATACATTTAAGAATAACAACAGACTCGATTAACAATGGCACAAATCACAAAAATGTCATTTAATAACAAAGATCCATTTAATAAAAATAAAATAAATTTAATAATTGAATTTAATAAATACACTTAATGAATAATTCATTTAATAAATAAAACAGTTTTTATAAACATTTTAATAATTAATTAAATAAAAATTTAATGAATAAATCATTTAAACAAAAAAAATAAGATGCATTTTATAAAAAGTTCACTTAATAAATACATTGTGAATAATTTAATAAATGAAATTCCTTTAATATGTAATTGAACCAATAATTCAGCAACTTTTTGTGAATGATTTCTTTAATATATAAAAAATAAATACATTAATAAAATGTATAATAAATAATTTGTGATCATAAAATGTCAAGCAACTAAAAGGAACAAAAATATAATACATTTAATAAATAAATAAAAATGCCTTTAATAAGTAAAATAAAAAAAACATTTAATAATCAAAAAATAAACAAATAAATTGCATTTACTGAAAAAAAAACATTTAATACACTTAATTCATTTAATAAAGAAAATGCTTTTATAAACAATTTAATAAATAATTGATTTAATAAACATTTTAATGAATAAATCATTTAATCAACAAAAATAAATAAAAAGATGATGATGTAATTTTGGAATCTTGTGTAGTTTTGGAACAAGAAGTTTTGGAGGAAGTAATGTTTTATTCTGCACTAAACTACTCCTTTAAGGCTCAAATATCTGCAGACAAATGTTTAGTTACGCACAGACACAAACAACCCCTCCTCAGAAAACAGAAAAGCCCTCGGCCTGTCCACTGTTCTCCACACATCGGGCGGGCGACACACAGACCCACTCTTAAAATAGCAGAGCAGGGGCCAATTCTCCTGTAGACTGAACAAGCATTTTGTACCACTTCCGATGCAGAAAGGTCCTGCCCTGTTCCTTTATTATAGATCTTTAACAGCAAAACAATCAAGCAACAACATGAACTTCTGGAACACCAAGCCCAGCTTTCTCTTTCACAACTGCTTACAGTAACTGACACAATGGAATGGAATTGCAGGAATCTCCCATTTTGATTAACATAGTTGTACCCAATACTGCACATGAAACCTTTTTTTTCTGATTTAGATACTTTTTTAGATCGGTTTAAATATTTTGTTCAACTTTGTTCACAGCTAGTTTTGAGTCCTTATATACCAAATTATATTACTTACATTACAATTCTGCCTGTAACTGATGCTAATGGCTCAGAAATTGAACAATTTAACTACAGTAACATCAATCAGAGATCACACATTCATCACTGGAAGATTGCCTTTTGACATCAGATGAACTCTGAACTCACACACAGTGTCTGAGGCGGTTCACATGCTTAGCTTTTTCCTGTTTAGTGAATAAAACAAAGTTCAATTGTTTTCGTCCAGGGCGATTTGCCTTTGTTTTAGATTAAATGACATCCTCAATCACTTGGCATTCGAAAAAAGCCATATAGAGAGCCAAGAAAGGACTACAACAACATTTTTTAGCAAAACGGTGACATGTACAATTTATATTGAGAGGTTATACTGAGTGATTAGATTATATAAACAAATTTCTTTCAGATAAGTGCGCAAGCAGTATGTTGAATAGATAATGTAGATAAATCCTTTTGAAAAACTGTCAGGAAACTCAAACACATTTATACACATTTTCATGTGATTTGCTTTAGTCTTAAAACTCTGCTACCATCTACCCTCCTAAAGCGGTACTGCAGCCTCCAGTTATTACATTTTATTATTTAATATTTTATTATTAATGTTAATATTTCCATGTATAATTCGAGGTTTATTAACGAAAACAAATTCTTTACAATAATTGTATATATTATTAAAGAATTATATATATATATATATAAACAAAAAAAAACACACAAAAACAAACATACATATATATATATATATATATATATATATATACACACACATATATATATACATATATATATATATACATACATATACATATACACATACATACATATACATATATATACATATATACATATACATATATATACACACACATACACAAACACATATATATAAAATATTACGTTTAGAACATAATATTTGCAATAAATTAAACTTTAAATATACTATATAATAATAATAATAATAATAAATACATAAAAATAACAGATACATTAATATATCAGGGTTACACATTTATTATGATTTTTTTTTTTTTCATTTTATCAATTTTATTTATTTTTGTCAGCTATTTTTATTTGAATTTTAACTTGGTTGTGCGAACACAAATTCAGCTGTGTGAAATCACAGGTGTAGGACAGTACAGGTTGGGTCATTTCATTTGGAGTCGTGTCAAAGCACCTCATTTATGGGCCATATAATGTGCAACTCTGAAAAGAAAAGGAATGTCATCTAACCTCTAGTTCAGAGCCAATAGAGGACGAATCGGTCGAGGTATCAGAGGAACACTGTTCATCAACCCGCACCACCCTGACGGTCCTCCTTAGCGGAAGACTCTCGGATGAGCCGTCCCGTGAGATAGTGACCTCCTTGAGACAAACCTAGAAGAGACACCAGTCAAAAAAAAAGCATGATTATGTTAATAAATCAATTACCATACATTACAGACTGTTCAACACACCATAAAACCACTTTACTAAAATTCAAAACAAGAGCAAACCTTCCTGATTGGCTGTATGTTGACATCCATGTAAAGTCCCATGTCAGTCCCTTTGGGAGAAATCCCTCTTGCTGAGAGGTGCTTCTTCCTGCAGCATTCAACATTGTTGTTGCACAGCTGACCCTTGACAGAAGAGTCACCTAGTAAAGACTCAGTATCCGAGTCTAGAGACCGGACAGAAGGGCGTTTATGGTTGGATCTGTAACAGATGAGGACCACAATCTGAAAAATCTAAGTTAAAGAGTTGACATTAAATGCACCAGTCACTTTCCAGACCCTGAGTCACTCACAGTCTGTGTCAAAGGATACAGAAAGATCCAGAACCGCACAGCTGATAGCAGAGAGTATCCACGGCATTGCTTTGATTACAGATCTCAGCTGTGTGTCATAGAGAAGAATGGCCGAGGCATACAGAGATCCAGCTACAGAAGACAGAACTCTAGAGGACACCTGCACTGCAGAATTCTGCTCTCCTCTATTCTGCAGAAGACAGAAAAGACACAATTGGACAGTTTATACAAAGTGCATATACAGTAGTTTTTGACTGTCCTTTCATTTAATGTTCTGCTGACATTGAATTCATTATAAAATTTTTGCACAGCTATTTTATTAAAGGAATTAGGGCTGTGCAAAAAATCGAATACGATTTTCATGCGTATCTCTTCAGTAAAGGCGCTCCTGTGATTAGTAGTATATCTCCAGCACGTGCGTTCAGATCAGGGTTGCCAGGTTTTCACAACAAATCCTGCCCAGTTGCTTCTCAAAACTAGTCCAAAACTAGCCCAATCGCGTTTCCAGGAGGTTCCCCGATAAAAATTGCATCCCGGCGTTAAAATATATGTTTTTTGGCAGGGTTGCCTTGGTAAAATTCGCATTTTAGGGGCTAAATATCACGTTATTGGTATTGCGCTTCAACCCGTGAACATGAAAAACAACCACAGACTTGGCAACACTGGTTGGCATTTACTACACAGAGCCGTAATTCACTGACAATCTACACAAAATCGATTTTAAAATCGCAGGCGATTCTTTGTCGATTTTGAAAGCGATTTTGTGTAGCTTGTCGGTGGACTACGGCTCTGTGTAGTAAATGCCGCTCCACCTGAACCAGTGTTGCCAAGTCTGCGGTTGTTTTTCATGTCCGCGGCTTGAAGCGACCCCAATACCAATAACGTGATATTTAGCCCCTAAAATTAGTATTTTACCAAGTCAACCCTGCCAAAAAAAAGTATATTTTAACCCCGGATGCAATTTTTATCGGGGAACCTCCTGGAAACGCGATTGGACTAGTTTTGGACTAGTTTTGAGAAGCAACTGGGCAGGATTTGTTGTGAAAACCTGGAAACCCTGATCTGAATGCACATGCTGGAGATATACTACTAATTACAGGAGCGTCTTTACTGATGAGATGCGCAAAAAAACCAAACCCTATTCAATCCAGATGTAGATGAGTTTTTTTTTTATCATCATAACAGATTACTCACCAAAAGATCCTCTTCAGTGAATGGGTGCCGTCAGAATGGTGCGGTTTGTTTGTTTGTGTGGTGTGTTTTTTGTTTGTGTGGTGTGGGTTTTGGGGTTTGGTGTGTTGTGGGTGGGTGGTTGTTGTTTGTTTTTTTTTTGTTTTGTGTGTTTTTTGGTTGGTTTTTGGGGGGGGGGGGTGGTTTTGGTTTGTTTGTTGTTTTTGGTTGTTGTTTGGGTTTTGGGTTGGGTTTGTGTGTGGGGTTGTTTGGTTGTTGTTTTTGTTTGTTTTGTGTTTTTTGGTTTGTTTTTGTTGTTTGTTTGTTTTTGTTTTTGGTGTGTGTGTTTTGTTGTGTTGTGTGTTTGGTTGTGTGGGTGGTGGTTTTGTTTGTGTGTTTGTGTTTTTGGTTCTTTTTTTTTTTTTGTTTTGTGGGTTTTTTGGGGTTTTGTGGTGGTTTGTTTTGTGTGGTTTTTTTGTTTTGTTGGTGTGTTGTTTTGTGTGTGTTGTGTGTGTGTGTGTGTTGGTTTTTTTTTGTTTTGTTGGGGGTGGTTTTTTTTTTTTTGGGTTGTGGTTTTTTTGTGTTTGATCATCATAACAGATTACTCACCAAAAGATCCTCTTCAGTGAATGGGTGCCGTCAGAATGAGAGTCTGATAAAAACATCACTACAATCCACAAGTAATCCACACTACTCCAGTTCCTCACCCAATCTGCATGTCTAAATTTAAAAACGTCTTAGGACACGCAGGTTTTCTCCTCTCAAGAAAACATTAATTGATGGACTGGAGTTGTGTGGATTATTGTGATGTTTTTATCAGTTGTTTGGACTCTCATTCTGACCTGCAGAGGATCCATTTGGTGATATAATGCCATTGATATCCAACTGATAATCCATTTGATATAAAGTTAATCCAAATTTGTTCTGATGAAGAATCAAACATCTCTGATGCTTGGAGAACTTATTCAACAAATGGACTTTTTTGGGTTAACTAAAGCAAAACAAAAGGACAGACATGATAATGTGTTTGAATGAAGTGCTCAAAATAATTATTTAGATTGCAAAAGTGCTCACAAATGCTACTTACAGCTTTCAGAATGAAGGGAAACTTTGCAGTCCAGCTGATTGCGAAGGACAGAAGACCCAACACGTAACCAAGGTTCTCTGTATGGTCCTGCTCCCAAAAGACACATGCAAAATACTGATAGGTCGGTTTTAAGCAAGCATGACTTTGCATATTGTATAAGTTTACATAAAATATCAGATATGGTACATATCTTAACTCTTTTGAGAATGACTTTACTTACATCAAGGAACATGCCAAGTGGTCTCCTCATGGTTGGAGATACCATTTCTGGACTTGAATGGACATGTAAATCCAGGTAAACGCAGCCGCCCATTACAAACAGCAGAGACACAACTTGAAAATTCTGCCTCCTCCTCCTGGACACCATTCTCATTTTTTTTCCTTGAGAACATAAGTCATTTATTGTGAAAGATGATTGAAAGCACAATTATACCAATGAGTGATCGAGATATATATAGTAGTGTGTGTGTATATATGTGTATATATATGTATATATATATATATATATATATATACATATACATATATCATATATATACATATATATATATATATATACATATATATATATATAATATACATATATATATATATATACACATATATAGATATATATATATATATATATATATATATATATATATATATATATATAAACCCTTACCAATTTTAGACTTATACCACAAATAAATGGAGAAAGATAATGACAGGAGATGGATAACATCCAAAACTGCCATATACGAAGCCATAGAAATCTGCAACAGATGGACAGAACATGTGACTTTCATTTAAATGGCCTGTTTATAATGTTTATATCTAGAATGTTAGGCTGTTTTTGGCGTGTGTTTTTTTCCACTTATTTGCAGATTGTAAATTAAAGGATACATTTTAACACTTCTTTTTGTAATTAAAACAAAAGGATGTTGTTTTGATAAGTGCATTAAAGCTGATATTTAATTTTTAAAATTCTCTCTCTGAAACTCTTTGTAATGTAAAATGTATTGATATATTCAGACTCATCATCAATTTGCATATCCACAAACTCATAGAAAACAACCAAAACAATCCAAGGTTTTTATTTAGCACAGTGGCTAGATTAACAAATAACCAGACGCCACCCGATCTAAATATTCCCTCACAGTTAAATAGTAATGACTTTATGAATTTCTTCACTGATAAAATAGATAACATCAGAAATACAATAACAAATGTAGATTCTACAGCGTCTAATACTTTAGTTTTATCTATCGCACCCAAAGATAAACTGCAGTGCTTTACAACTATAGGACAGGAAGAGCTAAATAAACTTATCACTGCATCTAAACCAACAACATGTTTATTAGATCCTGTACCCACTAAATTACTGAAAAACAGTTGTTACCTGTAGCAGAAAAAACCGCTTCTCAATATTATTAACTCGTCGTTATCTTTAGGTCACGTCCCAAAACCATTCAAGCTGGCGGTTATTAAGCCTCTTATTAAGAAACCACAACTAGATCCTAGTGAACTGGCAAATTACAGACCCATTTCAAATCTTCCATTTATGTCTAAAATTTTAGAAAAAGTTGTGTGCTCAATTGTGCTCCTACCTGCAAAAAAATGATCTCTATAAAGAATTACTGTCGGGTTTCAGGCCCCATCATAGCACAGAAACTGCACTTGTTATAATTACAAATGACTTGCTTCTTGCTTCAGATCAAGGCTGCATCTCATTGCTAGTTTTACTTGATCTTAGTGCTGCGTTCGACACCATAGATCACGACATACTCATAGATAGATTACAAAACTATACAGGTATCCAAGGGCAGGCTTTAAGATGGTTTAGATCCTACCTGTCCGATCGCTACCACTTTGTTTATCTAAATGGGGAGTCATCTCATTTATCACCAGTAAAATATGGAGTGCCACAAGGATCTGTCCTAGGTCCTCTGCTATTTTCAATATACATGTTGCCCCTTGGTAATATCATTAGAAAATACGGGATTAGTTTCCACTGTTATGCTGATGATACTCAACTATATATCTCAACAAGACCAGGTGAAACTTCAAAATTATCTAAGCTAACAGAGTGTGTTAAAAATGTAAAAGATTGGATGACCAATAATTTTCTCCTATTAAATTCAGATAAGACAGAGATATTACTTATTGGACCAGAAAACATTACACAGAATCTCGTAGATTACAATTTGCAATTAGGAGGATGTACTGTTACTTCCTCTACTGTCAAAAATCTGGATGTTATATTAGACAGTAACTTGTCTTTTGAAAATCATATTTCCCATGTTACAAAAACAGCATTCTTCCATCTTAGAAACATTGCCAAGCTACGAAACATGTTACCTGTTCCTGATGCAGAAAAGCTAGTTCATGCATTCATGACCTCTAGACTGGACTATTGTAATGCACTGCTAGGTGGTTGTCCTGCATCCTCAATAAACAAGCTACAGGTAATCCAAAATACAGTGGCTAAAGTCCTTACCAAGTCAAGAAAATATGATCATATTACCCCAATACTACAGTCTCTGCACTGGCTACCTATTAAGTTACGTATCAGTTACAAAATATTAATTCTTACTTATAAGGCCTTTAATGGCTTAGCTCCTGCGTACCTAAGTTTTCTACCACTCTACAATCCATCACGCTCCTTAATGTCACAAAACTCTGGACTTTTAGTAGTACCTAGGATAGCAAAGTCCACTAAAGGAGGTAGAGCTTTTTCGCATTTGGCTCCCAAACTCTGGAATAGCCTTCCTGATAATGTTCGGGGTTCAGACACACTTCCTCTGTTTAAATCTAGATTAAAAACACACCTCTTTGGCCATATTAAGAGGTTAACGAAAAATACTAAAAAGTGAACAGCTGCTGGTATCATAAATAAATAAAGCAGGATCATGCTATTGAACAGGACACTTTCCCGCCGGTAGGTGTCATTGTCAATCGGTAGGCATTGACAAAAAAAGTTGGCGAGGTAATTATAAAAAATCCTCGGCGAAATTGATAACTTTTAAATGATTTCTCACCTGAAAATCAAACTGTTTGGAAAGCAAAGCACCCACTGCGCCGCACAAGTTCCCCACGAAACAATACAAAGCGCAGACTGCTTCATCACCCAAACTCTTGCTTCGCGTTTTGCATCTGTGATAAAGAAGACTGAAAGGGAGCGACAAATTATGAGTTTATCCATTTACACACCTCGGCTACTTTTAATCCCACGACGACACTCACAGTGAACAGGAAACCAGTAGTATCAAAGCAGACAAGACGTAAAGAGCAGCCGAGATGCAAATATGTTCTTCATATGCCGAAAGACAACCTTTAACAAACTCTGGGCTCCATCGCTGAACAATGTCTAGGACTGTAATTTTACCCATATGTTTCACTTATGCTGTCACCCACTGAGGGAGAAGTAACTCTGAGAATATGTTTGTGTTTCTAACTTCTATCATTAGCTGCCAGCTGCAGTGATGGTAGCAAAGAAGTTGAACCAGAACCACCCGTCATCATCACCTGTATCTTTTAGGTAACGCCCACATGCTTAGCTCATACATATTAATTACGCTCTATGACGTCCAACCAGCTGATTGGCTGTAAGGCTGCGGTTAGAAAGTGGACGGGGCCAGTCCTGTGAAGTGACTCACAAATCCCTATTTAATTTAAAATACTTATAAGTTCAGAAATATTTAATGTTACTTTTTTTATCATATATATATATGTATATATATGTGTGTGTGTGTGTGTGTGCTCAAAATGTATATAATTACACCTTTCAACACTGAGAAACTTTGCTAGACATCCACATATTCTACTAAATGGAATCCACAATTTTAGTAAAGAAGAAAATTACTTTTAAGGACATCATTAGGAGATCTTCATTTATTAGCGTTTGTCTGTGTCCATTGCTTTCTTCATTCAATACACTGATAAAATACAGAGTGATAGTTTATTATTATGAGTGATGATATTTCATACAAATGGGAATGTCCAGCAGCACTTATCAATCCCATCCAGGTATAAGCCATGGTGAAATTAAAGTCTTTGCATTAAAGAGTATATCCAATAAACATCTTAGTATAGGGATTATGCATCCAGATGTTTGTTGAGTCTTCTCACTTTCTCCTTCTTGTTCCGGTTACCGTGTTTCTTCCAGGGTTTCCCAGTCTGTTGTTCTGTGTTTCCAGGCCCAACAGGACCACTTCCGGGCTTATAACCCATCACCATCTGCACACCCTTGGTCAGTGCTCGCACATTTTCCTATGAAAAACGACAGATTGTGTGTGCTGTGAGGGATTCAACTTCAAAACTGAAATCAATATTTCATTTTCAGTAGCCATGTAATATACAGGCAGGTGTTATCACAAAATAAACCCATTCAAGAGTTAAATCTCACTTGATGAAAGAAATGTTTATCCACTGTGTTCTCTATGCGTTTGACTTTTGAGGGTTTGTCGGCATCGCTAGCATTCTTTTCGGCTCCTCCACTCCGCATGGCAAACCTGGCATGCTGAGGCTGGAAGTCGTTAGGGCTGATGTGGGGTGGAGGGTGGCAGTAAAGGAGTTTACCCTGCAGAAAATCAGGTAGGAAGTGGTTAACATCTCCCATTCTCCATGTTCATAACTACAAAATTCAGAGCTGGTGTTGACAAATGAAAGGCACTTACACTGACATAGTCTTTTAAAACGTAACGGGCTGATCTTGATTGGTCTGGCTGGCCGTGTGCTGTCATGAAGCCTCTCATATCTGCATGAAGAGAATACATTATGATTGGTCAGTTAAGCGTGCTGTGAAATGCCTTAATGTGTACATCTTGCAAATGGAACTGACATCCATATGCCATGAGCAGCTCCTCATAGGTGGGGGGTCGATCGGGGTCCTCGTCCTCTCTTGGTCTGATGATGTTGATTCCGTAGGTCCCCTCCAGCACACTTCGAGGGATAGTCTGACATACGTATTTAGGTTAAGGGTAACAATATTTCAGATCAAATAAATGCTGTCTTGGTGAGCATAAGAGACTCTAAAGATTCCACCCTCAAACTGTAGTTTGTTAAAAGATCAAGCAAAAAATGCAGTTATCATGATCGTTGCTGTTTTAAAAGGTTATCAAAGAGATGGCTGGAACGTGATCTCTCATCTGATCGATGGGTAGGATCCCGCTGCAAATCATCTCAGCTTTGGTGGACACAAAAGAAGGCATGACCAGTCCAGGACAATCACACAGGCAGAGACCAGGATCAACAAACAGAGTCTGAAACATGTGGACACACCAACAGTCAATAAATGCGTTCACAGATTTCCAAATTGCTAAATCCTTGACTCTGACAGCTTGAAAGTTATTGGGATACAGCTAATGTAATTTGTCCCTAAGAGTGATGTAGGGGCAAAAATCCTCCATTGTTCATTAATTAGAAAACCCTCACCTGAAAATGCTTTGTGTGTCCAGGTGTAGCTGAAACGGAGACTTTCTTATTCCTCAGGATGGTGTTGATGGTAGAGCTTTTTCCAACATTGGGATATCCCACCTTTAAGAGAATTTAGAGTTCATTCATCTTAAGTAACAATGTTTGATATAATGTAGAAATGTCATTTAAACTCACCAGTCCAACTGTGATTTGTCCATCTTTGTATGTCGGCCCAGAATGCACAGACTTAAACATTTCCAGCAGCTCATTTTTGCAAAAAAAAACTGCAGTAGTAGAAAAAAGAAAAAACCGATGATTCATCATTCTCCTCCCCTCAGCATGATCTTCGTCTCCTGATTCCTCAGAGCATGTCTGCCACTCTGTCTCATCGACACAAACTCTTACTTCTTCATCCTGCTCACTCTCATCTTCCTCTTCATTAGGTGAAGTGCTATTTTCCTCATGAAGGTCTGTGACATTTTTGGAGGTTGCTTCCTGTTCCGTATCACTCTGATCCTCTTGGTCCATCGGCTCTTCTCCCTTAACCACCAAACATGAAGGAGAAACAGAGTAATGAAAGCAGGCATTGATTATTCGACTATTACTTGTAGTGCATCACTGCAGACCAGCTCCATATATTACCTTCTCCTCCGCCTCGAGGCGTTGTGCCTCAGCTAAAGCAGACCAGAACACTGCTCTGATCCCCTCTTTCTGGAAGTATCGGGCCCAAGCTCGCCGTTGTTCTCTAGTGAGCAGGTCAGCTTTGTTCAGAAGAAGCATGTTTACTTTGTGAACCGAGACCTCTTTTACATATTCTTCCTGTTGGAGACAGAAATTAAAGCATGATTTAAAAAAAAAAGAGAGAGTTATGAGTATAATTGTTTTGGTCTGATGTCTCAGTTGCTTACAAGATCTGGACAGCGGAAGAGAAGCGGGTTTCTGGCATCAACAATTTGAACCACAACATCACTGAGGATAAAGCAAAAAATAAATAAAACCGGTACCCTAAGAAACCATCATTCCTACATCAAAGTGTGAATAGATAGTGAAGAGCACAAATGAAACCTCCATTGTATTAAAAACGCAAGCAAAAGCACACCTCCTCTCAATGACTCTCCAGAGCTGCCTCCAGAAATCAAGATTCCTCTCAAAAGGGGTAAGAATCAACTTCTGTTTCTCTTCCAACCTATTACAGAAATCGCATTTGATCACAAACACTAGAGAATTGGATTTGCTAGTGTATATGGACTAAACTTCTCAAACATTCACCGAGCCAGTTCTCTTCTCCATATAAGGAAGCTGTCCCTCTCGTTTTGCTGCAGAACCTCGGGGCTTGTGCTCTCGTCCCAAGGAGGCCTGTAGTGACAAAGCAAAAAGCTGAATGAATTAGCTTTGGCATAAATGTGTCTCTACAACAGATCAATGGAACTTTCATACAGGTTTATAGAAATCACATTTAACTGCACAACAACACACCTCCGGGGAATTCTTAAGAACTGTTTGTTGTCCTCATGGAGTTTCTTCAGTCGTGTGGACTCCTCAGCCGTAAGCAAGCCGGCCCTCGCTTCAGCTGGGACAAATTTTATATTCAGCTTCTCTGCAAAAAAAATAACACATTTATTATTCTGCTCCTAGCAGTGTTATTAATATACTACATTTTTCATTAGTTTTTATTTTGATATTTGATATTTCAATTTTTGTCATTTGTTATGTGCTTTATCATTTTTATTAGTCTTTTATATAGTATATATATATATATATATATATATATATATATATATATATATATATATATAGGTATTTAGGTTTATTTTATTTCAGTTTTTAGTGTTTTCCAGTAATATTCAACTTCACCTTATTTCAGTTAGTTGCAACATTTCTTATTATTGTTTAGTTTAAGCTTTTCAAATAATATGATTCTAATATTTATTGTATATTGTGTTTTATTTCACTTCAAATTCATTTCAATTAATAATTTAAAAAAAAAAAATTCTAATTGATTTAGTTAACAATAATAAACCTGATTCCTAGAAATAATCGTACAAATTATCCAGAGATATAATCAACACCTACCTGCAACAAATTCAGTTCCAGCAAGTTCAGCTGTGGCCAGGAAGTCGTCCAGAGAGCTCTGCTCTGTGACAGACTGCAGGTTGAGTCGACCCCAATCATATCCATCATTCAGCTCACTGGTGTGAAGCTAAAAGACATAAAACAGTTAGTATACATCAGATTTACATCCACTGAACCCAGTTAACACTTCAACCGTTTCCCTCTTGCATAAAGAAAAATATTCCATTTCAAGATAATTTGTAGTGTGCATGTTTTGGTTTACTGATATTGTGTGTCTGAGCTGGGGAAAAAATTAATAATTTTAAATGATCCATAAATATTTGTTGCTGCTCTTGGTTCTGTTACACATATCGCATGTTTTTATTATTATTATTATAATTTATTTTTGTGACAAAATATTAAGTTATATTTTCTTATCTTATTTTATAAATGCGCACTATTCTGGTACTTGTGAAAGAAAAAGTAAAACACTTTAGGATTAGACTTACCCATGTGTCATTTCTCCTGTATCCACGGCCTGCGTTCAGTCTCTCCTTTATTAAAGCTCTCCCCAACCCCGAGCCCTCTCCGCGAGTCTTCTTCTTTCCCATCTTATACACTTTTACACGGTTAAACAATCAGTAAACGTGTCCGTGAGCAGCTCGTGGAGACTCGAGTGGACAGAACTTCACCCATGTGATATGTTTGTTGTGGCAGAGGAAGGAAGTCATACGGAATGGTCTATGAGATAAACTTCTTCTTCAGGGCCTCAATACGTTTAGATCACGAATATAATTTATGTTCTTTCAGGTTCATTCATTTTAGTCCAGCGCATATGTTTACAGTTTAAAGGTTGATAGAACTAACTGAGGGGAAAAATAAGCGAAAAGACAAACCGTCGCTAAACTTTTGGTTTGTCCCAAGTGTCTCACTAAAAAATGTCCGCGGAAAAGGTAAGCACGTAAAAAAGTTCCGGATGTAGAACCGCCTTTAGCCCCTGAACAAACTCTGACTGAGTGTTCGCTTGCCACCAGCAGAGGACACCACAGAACAAGGTTCAGATTCGCCCGAACCCTGCTTCTTGCTCCACACATCTCTAGTAGCCGAGGGACAATAATTATAATACATTCAGTAATAGATATATTTAATTATTATTTACACATTATTATTATATAATTCTATAATCATTATTATTATTAATACTAATATATTTAAGACTTGTAATATAACCTATAATAATAATAATAATAATAATAATAATAAATATTATAGGTTGCATGCTTAAAATTTCATTATTTAATTAATAATTATACAAGATTATTAATAATTCTATAATTATTAATATTAACAATACTAATATATTTAAGGCTTGTAATATAACCTACAATTAACCTATAATAATAATAATAATAATAATAATAATAATAATAATAATAATAATAATAAATTCATTATTTATTTAATAATCATACAACAACATTATTATTATTATTATAATTATTATTATTATTATTAATTATATAATTATTAATATAATTATTAATATAATATAATTATAAAATAATAATTATTAATAAATAATAATACATTCAAGAGTTCATTATTATTATTATTAATTATAAATTATATAATTATTCATATAATTATTAATATAATATAATGATAAAATAATAATAATTAATAATAATAATACGTTCTAAACTTGTAATATAACCTATAATGAACCTATAATAATAATAATAATAATAATAATATAGGTTGCATGCTTACAAATTAATCATTTAATTAATAATTATACAAAAGTATTATTATTACATATATAATTATTAATATAATAATAATAATAATAATAATAATAATAATAATATAGGTTGCATTCTTACAAATTCATTATTTAATTAATAATTACACAAAAGTATTATTAATTAATTATATAATTATTAATATAATATAATAATACTAATAATAATAATAATAATTATTATTATTATATGTAAGACTTGTAATATAACCTATAATTAACATATAATACTAATAATACTACTACTACTAATAATAATAATAAAAAAAAGTCATTATTTTAGAACATGCCATAAGAAGAAGAAGAAGAAGAAGAAGAAGAATTAAATAGTATTATTGTTATATATAATATCAGGTTGTATACGGTTGCATTGCTTTTTAAGGTACAGGCTCTATTACATTTTTAACGTTATATAAATTCAAAAGGTTCTGTGCTTTGTTTCACACTGAAATCAGTAAATATTATATTTGCTGTGAAAAACATTTTATTGACCCCAAACTTATCACAATTAAATCATGTCTTTACTCGTTGACATGCGATCAAGTCTATACATAAATGAAAAAATAGGCCGATATGAAACACTATAAATAAATAAATATCCTTAATAGATAAATGGAAACATGAGCAACAGCTGAGTGCAAAATCCCAGAGAGTTTTAAGTCCAGGTTTTGGTATGGTCCTCTCTGTCGACCCCTCCGTGAGGCTGAGTTGGTTCATTCCGGTATATAACCCGCTGTTTCTCGGTTGAACTGTACATTGTGTTTCTAGCGATGCTGCGAGCGTAGCGTCCACCGCGATACTCCTTCGCTAACAGGTCTATGAAGTGCTCCGCAACTTTGAAAATGTCTTAAAGCAAGCCAATAGATGACTACAGCCTGTTTCGAGGTAGAATTTAGGCGTAATAGAATTACTAGAATAGACTTTGCAGCTTTACTTTCCTCAACACGACAATTATGTTGCCTTGGAAGAAGAACAAGTTCGAGCTGATCGAGGAAGACAAGCAGCAGTCCAAGCAGAAGGGCTATGCTGTGAGCCTCAACTACTCCGCGCTCACCTCCTTCGCCAAATCTTGTCCAGAAAGCGCGCTCAACAGAGTCGGGAGCATGTTCAAATCCAAGAGGAAAAAGGTGAAGATCACCAGCGAGGACCCTACGTACACGGTCTTGTACCTGGGCAATGCCACCACCATCCAGTCCAAGGGGGACGGATGCACAGACGTGGCCGTCAGTAAGATCTGGAACAAGAGCGAGATGGGCAAGAAAGGCACCAAGATGAAGCTGACCATCAGCTCGCAGGGCATCCGCATGGTCCACGTCGACGAAAAGGCGAAGAGACCAGGACACCTGTATTTATTGCACAGGATCACCTACTGTGTCGCAGACCCGCGGCTCCCCAAGATCTTCGCCTGGATCTACCGGCACGAGATGAAGCACAAGGCGGTGATGCTGCGCTGCCACGCCGTGCTGGTGTCCAAGCCGGAGAAGGCGAAGGCCATGGCGCTGCTCCTCTACCAGACCTCCGCGACGGCGCTGGCCGAGTTTAAAAGACTCAAAAGAAGGGACGACGCCAGGCACCAGCAACAGCAGTTGATCGGGGAGCAAACGATTCCCCTGGTGCCCCTGAGGAAGCTGCTAAACGGACAGTGTTACTACAAGCCCCCGGTGGAGCGCAGCAGGAGCGCACCCAAGCTGGGCTCCATCACGGAGGACCTGATCGGGGAGGAGGAGGAAGAGAAAGCCATGCACTTTGAGTGCGAGGATATTCTGGACACCGTCAGCGACTGTGTGGCCAACGGCAAGCAAGAACTGTGCCAGATTATCAATGACTTGGGCTCCATGAGTATAGGGAACGACGTGCAGATGCTAAAAGCCGATTTGAGGGTGACTCGCCTGCTGTCTGGGGAGAGCACCAGCAGCGAGTCTTCCATAGACAGCAACCACGAGACCGTTTCTCTTGCCAATGGCATTATGGATGGGAAAATGCAAGAAGTCGGCTGACCTTCCTTGAATATAATAAAGACACGATGCTTCGTGGTAAAGAAGAAAAGCGCTTGGGTGCACGAATGTGCCATTTCATCCACTTGACTTGAAAGCGCAACGTTAGGATTCACGGGGTGTGTTTTAAAATCTAGCGAGCAGCCTACCTATACGTCAAGTTTGGGCCAAAACTGCTGCTCTCTGTAAAAAAAAAAAAAAACAAGTATATTAAAATTTGATTGCCGCCTTAAAGTAAACTCAAAGTGGTGCCAAAGTAACAACATGCACTTTTTCAACTAATTAACTAATTAAAAAAAATATTGTGATAACCTCAATGGATGAAAAGACGAATGTAATGCAAACTTTTGAGTTCAGCTAATTCAGTGTGCTCACAAAATGCTGTCTAGGTAGGCAGCTCGCTAGGTTTTGAGACACAAGCCATGTTGATGTTTGTGGATTTAACAGACACTCGCACAATAATCCCTCATTAGGGGTCTGGATGGAAGCACCAGAGTTGCTCTGCGCAATAAGACGCTTACAGTCTCTGCTTAACCTCTTTATGGTGTAAGAGGTTTTAGAAATGATCTTGTTTACCTAATAAGTTTCCCTCAAAGAAATTCTTTTTTTCTGTTTCTCCTTTTCTCTTTTTTTTTAATTGAAAAAGCAACAGTCCTGAAATATGTAACTCAGACTTTCTTTCTTTCTTTCTTTTTTTTGAAAGAAGTGGTGTCTAAACTAATTAAACAATGAGTTACAAAACTACTTTCCTTTCAGGATGTTCCATGCGTATATTTTCCCCCTTTTTTAATTTTGCACTGTGGTGGAATTCAGACAAGTATTATGTTATTATTTATGTGCATAATATATATGTTCTTGCAGACATAAATGTTTTATCTTTGCTGTGCAAAAGAGACAATTTTCCTGATGTACAGAGATGTATATATTAAATACATAATGTGTAAACAAAATGCATTATTTTTTAAACAATGTGGTTTGTTTCTGTGAACACCAATAAAACTGTAAAATGTACATCAATGTCGAACATTATCTGCAATGTTAGCTAAAGTCAAGTAGAGTTGTTTTTGACTGATGGTCATTTTGACCCAGAGAGGATTTTCTTGTAACTGCATTAGACTGAAACTTACTGACTTTGCTCACACAGGGTATAACAATATTTTAATAATTTTTATACTTTTGGAGGGGATTTTGTTCCCAACTTGTTACACTTGTGATTGTCAATCTTTTGTCAACTTGTTTTCTTTCACTTAGCACAGGTTTAATTTCTTTTTGGAACTGATTGGGCATAGGCCTCATTGATCTGAGCTTATGCACCTCACTTTTTTGTGGATTATTTTGGCACTGTTTGCTCCAAAACCGAGGTGCATAAACTCAGATTAATGAGGCCTACAATCAATCTTGTTCCAAAAGGAAATTTTAAACCTGTGCTAATTGAAATAAAACAAATTGACAAGAAGACTGAATCCAAATATATGGTGATAATATAGCATAATGTAACATTTACAAGCCTGTAAATTTTGACTGGGAACACCAAATTAGAGTTTTCAGTCCAGCACAATGGTCACCTGAACTTCCAAACAGGCTTAGCTGTTTAAATTTGCTGTTTCATTTACCTGTCTTGCTCTCAAGTGCGCTTTCAGAAGCATACAGGCACCGTATTATGCTCCCTTCGGAATCTCACAATAGCTGGCACGTTTTCCATTACCACATGAGGGGGAGCTGCACATTCCCTGTGGTGAGAGTGTTGATGGGGAGTGTTAATAATACTGGCAGAGCTGTCACTTCCTACAGCAGTAGTGGCATAAGCTAGCAGCTCTTTATTACTGTGCATGTTCTGTGGCCTCCTTTCAGATCTGCAATTGTAAACAAGTGAAACATTATGGCGGAGAAGAGAAGCACAAGCAGAATATAAATAAACAATTTCATAATATGCTAAACTCATTATTAGACCAATGAACTGTCACTGAATTAAAGGGGGTAAAATAACTGTTGTTAGTTGAGAAACACACCTACTTCCTTATTAGACATTATAATATGCTCTAAACTTTTCAGCAGTCAAAGCATCAGAGCAGTTCCAATCAGCTTCCCACCTTCATGGGATACTCCATCAAAAGCTTCCATATGCATACAACACAATACAACACATAGTGCAGAACAATAAATGGGTATGCTAAAATGAGCCTGTATGAAATATAATTGGCCCATGCAGCAAGGAAACCTATTACCTATCTAATAAAATGCATTACAGCTTCTATGCTGGTACCTCCTTTATGGAGCTTATTAATTGCAATTTATAAAATGTACGTTCAATTGCAGATGCATTAACGGATATGCCAGCACACTTAATAAACGATGTAGGTCATGGACGCATTTATGAAATGAGCTTTATTCAAAAATTAATAAGGATAATTTGGTTGTTATCAAGAGTAGATCTTGCAGTTGTTTTAAATATATTAAGCAAGTTTTGTTCGCAATGTTTTGTGTTCATTGTGTGCAAAAAAACACTTTTTAATATGTGATCCTTCAATTTAAAACAAAATTCAGTGTAGAAAGTTTAATGTTTAAAGTCAAAGTCCCCCATTTTTCATTAATGTAAAATCCATCTTGAAGTGAACTTTGTCTCTGGTGCTCTAATAGAATAGTGCTTAACTGATTTAATGGCTCATGCGTGAAATTAAATGAAAGAAATCGCATTATTGGAATGCATCAACAGTACTGATTAACTAAATAAAAAGCGAGAGGCAAATGTTAAAATCTTGATATCTGCCTCCGCAAGGGAATTCTGTTTTTAATGTGCTTTTTTTTTTGTGTGTGTGGTGTTGCATCACTGTAGTTTTTCTGCTGAGACAGGGTTTGGCATGGCCATTGAAAGCAATATGAACTTAAATAATGCATGCTGTTGTTTAAAGCCATGCAGTCACACAGGTTAGTCTCCTGTTACACCTGTCTAAGAAAAGAACAACGCACCCACAGTCTCCCTTTCCCTCGCTCTCTCTCACACAAACACATAGGATTCCCTTACGTTTTGTGTCACATTCTGCATTGGTGCATGCACAAGACTTAAATATGCAATGTCATCACAGTAACCCATCCGTGGCTATTGTTTGTAATACAGAATCATATGGATTTATTTTGATCCCATTTATTTATTTATTTATTTAGCAAGCAAACTGTTATAGTTTCATTTAAATCAAAGTCAAATACATCAAAAGATCCAACTTGTTTGGTAAAACAAAAGAATTAAACATCTTAGAATCCATTACAACATGACAGAAACAAGAACAAAGAACAAAAAAAAAATTTTTTATTTATAAACACTAGGTTTGTGTCTATACAGAAAATGGCTT